>NC_082733.1:3134933-4408433 GCF_030144855.1 Hypanus sabinus
CTTTATAAAGTCTCAACATTACATCCTTGCTTTTATATTCTAGTCCTCTTAAAATGGATGCTGACAGTTCATTTGCCTTCCTCACCAGACTCAAACTTCACAAGGACTTTCAAGTCTCTTTGCGCTTCAGTTTTTAGTATTTTCTCTCCATTTAGAAAATTGTCAAACTTTTGATTTCTTCTACCAAAGTGCATGACCATACACTTCCTGACACTATTCTATCTGCCATTTCTTTGTCCATTCTCCTCATCTAAGTCCTTCTGTAGCCTCTACTTCCTCAAAACTACCTGCCCCCTGCCTATCTTCATATCATCTGCAAACTTTGCAACAAAGCCATTAATTCCATCATCCAGATAATTGACATATGACGTGAAAAGAATTGGTCCCAACACAGACCCCTGTGGAACCCCACTAATCACTGGCAGTCAACCAGAAAAGGCTCCCTTTATTCCCACTGTTTGCCTCCTGTCAATCAACCACTGCTTTATCCATGCTAGAATCTTTTTTGTAATACCATGAACTCATAGCTTTGTTAAGCAGCTTCATATGTGGCACCTAATCAAAGGTCTTCTGAAAATCCAAGGACACAGCGTTAACCAGTTTCCCTTTTGTCTATCCTGCTTATTATTATTTCTTCAAAGAATTTCAACACATTTATCAGGCAAGATTTTTCGCTTGAGGAAACCATGCTGATTGTGGCCTATTTTATCATGTGCCTCCAAGTATCCTTAACAATTGACTCCAACGTCTTCCCAACTGCTGAGGTCAGACTAAAAGGCCTATAGTTTTTTTTCCTTCTGCCTCCCTCCACAATCCAGTGATTCTTGAAAGATCAAGCCTCTGGATCTCTTCAGGCACCTTTTCAGAACTCTGGCGTGTACACCCTCTAGTCCAGGTAACTTATCTACCTTCAGATTCAGTTTCCCAGGAACCTTTTCTCTAATAATGGTAACTTCACACACTTCATGACCCCTGGTACCTGGAACTTCCACCACACAGCTAATGTCTTCCACAGTGAAGACTGATGCAAAATACAAATTCAGTTCATCCACCATCTCGATGTTTCCCATGACTACCTGTCCAGCATGGTTTTCCAGTGGTTTGGTGTCCATTATGTTTCTGAACAGACTTCTGGTTTCCACTTTAATATTATTGGCTGGCTTACTTTTGTTTTACATCTTTACCTTAATGACTTGTAGTTGCTCACTGGTTTTTAAAAGCTTCCTAATCCTCTAACTTCCCACTAGTTTTTGCCCCCTCTTTGGCTTTTATGTTGGCTTTGATTTCTCTCATTAGCCAGAGTTGTGTCATCTTCCCATCAGAGTTCTTCCTTGGGATGTATATATCCTGTGCCTTTTGAATTGCTTCCAGAAATCTCCGCCATCATCCTGCCAGTGTTTGTTTCCAATCAATTCTGGCCAACACCTCTCTCATGCCTCTGAGATTCCCTTTACCCATTCTAATACTTAACATTATAATTCAAGCAGAGTGGTGAGTGCATGGAATATACTGCCAGCAAAAATGCTAGAGGCGGATACAGTAAGGCCTCTTAAGAGTCTCCGATAATATATGGAGCTCAGAAAAATAGAGGGCTATGCGGTAGAGAAATTCTCGGTAGCTTCTAAAGTAGGTTACATTGTCCGCACAACATTGTGGACCAAAAGAGCCTGTAATGTACTGTAGATTTTCTATGTTTTAATACTGATGCATCTGACTTTAGCTTCTGCTCAAATTTCAAGGTGAATCACTTTCCCACAAGGGTTCTTTAATGCTAAGCTCTTTAATCAATTTTGGTTCATTGCATAACACCCAATCCAAAATAGCTGATCTTCTAGTGAGCTCAACCATGAGCTGCTCTTAAAGAAAACCATCTTGTAGGCACTACAGAGATTCCCCTTCCTGGAATCCACTACCAACCTGATTTTCCTAATCTATCTGACTAATATAACATTGCCCTTTTGGCATGCATTTTCTATCTCTTGTTATAACTTGTTGGCCACGTCCTTACTACCGTTTGGGGATCTGTATACAACTTCCATAAGGGGCTTTTTACCTTTGCAGTTTCTTAGCTCTATTCACAATGGTTCAACACCTTCTGACCCTATGTCACCTCTTCTAATGATTTAATTTCATTTTTTACCAACAGAGCAATACCACTCCTTATGCCTTCCTGCTTGTCCTTTTAGTAGTGTGTATCCTTGGACATTAAGCTCCCAACTATAATATTTCGGCCATGATGCAGTGATGCCTCCAACATCATATCTGCCAATCTGCAACTGTTCTGCAAATTCATCTACCTTATTCCGTATACAGCGTGCATTCACGCCCAACACCTTTTAGTCCTGTATTCACCCTTAAAGTAAAAATGTATAAAGTAAAATGGCAGGATACTTGGTAGAGTGGAGGAGCAGAGGGATCTGGGGGTACATGTCCACAGATCCCTGAAAGTTGCCTCACAGGCAGATAGGGTAGTTAAGAAAGCTTATGGGGTATTAGTTTTCATAAGTTGAGGGATAGGGTTTAAGAGACGCGATGTAATGATACAGTGCTATTAAACTCTGGTTAGGCCACACTTGGAGTACTGTGTCCAGTTCTGGTCGCCTCACTATAGGAAGGATGTGGAAGCACTGGAAAGGGTACAGAGGAGATTTACCAGGATGCTGCCTGGTTCAGAGACTATGGATTATGATCAGAGAATAAGGGAGCTAGGGCTTTACACTTTGGAGAGGAGGATGATGAGAGGAGACATGATAAAGGTGTACAAGATATTAAGAAGAATAGACAGTGGACAGTGCCCTCTTCCCCAGGGCACCACTGCTCAGTACAAGAGGACATGGCTTTAAGGTAAGGGGAGGGAAGTTCAAGGGGGATATTAAAGGAAGGTTTTTCACACAGAGTGGTTGGTGTGTGGAATGCACTGCCTGAGTCAGTAGTGGAGGCAGATACACTAGAGAAGTTTGAGAGACTACTAGGCAGGAATATGGAGGGATTATATAGGAGGCAGGGTTTGAGGGTTGGCACAACATTGTGGGCTGAAGGGCTTGTAATGTGCTGTATGTTCTTAATTTTGTCTACCTTTTACATTGCAACTCATCCTGTTGACTGCAATTTTGCCCTTTCAACAGCCTCTCCTCACTACACATTTCCTCTGTTTGTAAATCAGCTACCTCATCTTCAGCACTAGTATCCGCCTTTCCAACAATACCTTGCATTGAAATATAAGTAGTTCGGGACTCTAGTCGCACCATGCTCGATCTTTTGATTCTTAACTTTGAGGTCTTCCTAAATCTGCCTCCACAATCTCTCCACTAATTATTCTGGCACTTTGGTTCCCATCACCCTGCAACACTAGTTTAAAACCCACCGTGCAACATTAACTGACCTTCCTGTCAGAATATTTGTCCACTGCCAGTTTGAGTGCAAACTGTCTGTTCTGTACAGGTCCCACCTTCCCTGGAAGTAAGCCCAATGATCCAAATATCTTATGCCCTCCTTCCTATACAAACTCCTTAGCCACATTTACTCCCCAAAACATGAAAAACAGCCATTCCTGCTCTTGTGACGGTCAAGTCTCTGTAATGGCCACTATATAATATTTTCATTCCTGTTCTCTAAATTCACCACCCTTGTTCCTGATACTTGAATGAAAATGGACACATTTCAGTCAACCTTCCTACAGACTGCAATTTTGCCTTGCTGTTCCATCTCTCTTTTCATACTATATTTACCTGCATGCTAACAGCCTCATCCTCTGATCTATCTGTCTGATTCCCATTGACCTGCAAACCAATTTAAATCCTCCCTGCTAGAACATTGGTCCCTTTCAAGTTCAGATGTAACCTGTTCTTTATGTGCAGTTAATACCTTTCCAGAAGAAATTGCCCCTCCACATCAATTCCTCAGCCACACATACATCTGCCAAATCATGCGATACTAGCCCTGACACATGGCATAGGCACAGGCAGCAATGCAGAAAAAAAACTATCCTTGAGGTCCTTTTTGCTTCCTACCTAACTCCCAATAACTCTTTAGAACTCCATTATTTTTTCTACCTATATCATTAGTGTCAAGATAATACCACAAATTCTGGCTGCTCATTTTCTCCCTTTAAAATGGTGTAGACTCGATCTGAGATGCTGCTGACCCTGGCAACTTCAGAGGCAACATACCATCTGGGTGTCTCAGGTCCACAGAATTTCATGTCTATGCCCTTGTTATTGAATTCCTTATTACCAATGCTCTCTTCTCTTTCTTCTTCCCCACCCCACTTTCAAGCCAGAGAGCCTGGCTCAATACATGTCCCTGCCCAGCCCACTCCATTCAAACCTCACTCATTTTCATTGAGCTTTACCAAATGTCTAACGACCTGTGATATCTCAAGCCTGCTGCAGAGTTTTGAAAGGCTCTGCTTGTATTTTTAGTTGTATGTGTAGTTTTACACAAGGCCAAAATGATGTATATTAAACATATACACCATTATAGTTTTTGCATCCCTCCCTTAATTTTGGATATTACCATTTGTAGGATTCTACTTCAAATCCATCTGAGGTGATCTCATCTTTGATAGATTTCAGATTCTAACTAGCTTTGTCCTAAACTGTGTAATTTAGACACTTGAATAATAAAATTATTGTTGGGTAGCTAAATGATTGTCTTTCTACTTACAAAGATGCCAATACTTCCCATTTCTTGTATTTGTATAGATTTTGCGAACCAGCAAACCTCTGGTTAGAAGTGTGGCTGTTCAGAAGGAAAGCAGTGCCTCCGGTCCTGAAAATAGATCAAAAATTGTTTTGCTGGTTGACGCCAGCCAGCAGACAGGTACTGTCTAGTTATTATAATTTCAAACAAAATCTTATTATCTCTAGAATACCAGGCTCTAAGCAAATTTAACCAAATTGAAATTTCCTTCAAGTGTTCTTGCTTTGAATTGCAGTAATGATAACAGAATTTAGGCTTTGTTAAAGTAGAAGTTATTTTGTTTTTGATTTATTTGGATTGCATCAAAATGCCTTTATCCTGGATACTGTTGTAAATCTGTTTATGGAGGGCAGCTTTTTCCAATGTGTAGCTAATTTTGAATGAAACTTTAAGTTTTGGTAGTATGTTTAACAGAACATTAAAGACAGGGTCTTTTTGGTCTTGAGTGTAAATGCTATTAATACAGTTTTAATATTTTTAATACTATATAATGGTCTTTTAGAATCTCATAAAGTAACCTGAATTGGACTTTGATTCCAAGAATCCCCATGCAATGAAGTTGGTTGGAATCGGAGTAGCGATCAGCACCACCCTTCACCGCTGCTTCCAACCATTTACCAAGATATCATGTATATCGAACTAAGTTTTGATTTAAACATTGCTATTTAGCTGTTAGTACAGTATTTCAAGTTACATTTTGTTTGCCAGGTATTATAAATGACATTACCAAATCAAACTGTAGAACATACTGGTGTGTTAGTGTATTTCTGATATAGTCTAGCAGTAATATACATCTGTTAAATTATCAATTATGATTTTAGTTACAATTCCATAAATTCATTTGTCAAATTGTTTCTTTTTGCTAATAAATGCATGAAATACTCTGTGCAGATTTGCACATAAGACCATAAGACTTAGGAGGAGAATTAGGCCATTCAGCCCATCGAATATGCTCCACCATTTCATCACGGCTGATCCTAGATCCCGCCGAACCCCATACACCTGCCTTTTCGCCATATCCTTTGATGCCCTGACTGATCAGGAAACGATCAACTTCCGCCTTAAATATACGCACAGACTTTGCCTCCACTGCAGTCTGTGACAGAGTATTCCAGATTCACTACTCTCTAGCAAAAAAAAATTCCTCCTTACCTCTGTTCTAAGAGGTCACTTCTCAATTTTGAAGCTGTGCCCTCAAGTTCTGGATACCTTACCATAGGAAAAATCTTCTCCACATCCACTTTATCTCATCCTTTCAACACTCAGTAGGTTGCAATGAGATCCCCCCCACATTCTTCTAAATTCCAGCGTTGCCAAGCGCTCATCCTATGTTAAACTACTGATTCCCAGAATCATCCTCGTGAGCCTCTTCTGGACTCTCTCCAATGACAAAAGTTCAAAGTTCCAAAAGTACAAGTTAATGTGTACAGTATACATCCTGAAATGCTCTACTGGGCATTTTTTTAGGCTGGAGCAGATGGGCATAGGGAAACAGATCCTGGAAAGATGTAATAATAAGAGTTGTCGTGATGGGAGATTTTAATTTCCCAAATATCGATTAAACCCCAAGAGCAAGGGGTTTAGATGGGGTGGAGTTTGCTAGGTGTGTTCAGGAAGGTTTCTTGACACAATACGTAGATAAGCCTACAAGAGGAGAGCCTGTACTTGATCAGGTATTGGGAAATGAGCCTGGTCAGGTGTCCAGTCTCTCAGTGGAGAGCATTTTGGAGATAGTGATCAGAATTGTATCTCCTTTACAATAGCGTAGGAGAGAGATAGCAACAGACAAGTTAGAAAAGCATTTTATTGGAGTAAAGGGAATTGAAAGCTTAAATTGGACACAGATGTTCTCAGGGAAAGGTACGGAAGAAATGCTCAGGGGATATTTGTGTGGAATTCTGAATAGGTACGTTCCAATGATACAGGGAGGTTATGGTAGGGTACAGAAACTGTGGTGTACAAGGGCTGTAGTAAATCTAGTCAAACTTACAATAAGTTCAGAGAGCTAGGTAATGTTAGAGATCTAACATTAGATTATAAGGCTAACAGGAGCTTAAGAAGGAAATTAGGAGAGCAAGAAGGGGCCATGGCAGACAGGATTAAGAAAAACCCCAAGGCATTCTACAATTATCTGAAAAGCAAGAGGATGAAAGAATGATGAAAGAGGATGAAAGACATGAAAGAATAGGACCAATCAAATGTGATAGTGGGAAAGTGTGTATGGAACCAGAGGAAATAGCAGAGGTACTTTGCTCCAGTATTCACTATGGAAAAGTCGCAGCAAGAGGCGGAGAGGGAAGAGGTAAAAGAAGCTAGGAGAGAAGCTGTTTGTTTTTAACTGATCGTGGCAAAGAGGCTAGACTGCGCAAGCGCGTGAGGCAGCGGGAGAATTTAAAAAGCGAGCAGAGGCTGAGTATGAGCTTCACTCCAGGTGAGGTAAGGCTGGGTAAGCTCCTTTAATTAATCTAATTAGATTAGGAGTAGGTAATGGAGGCAGCAGTTAGGGCAGTCGAGTGCTCCGTTTGCAGTATGTGGGAAGTCAGGGCGAGCATAGCTGTCCCTGATACTACACCTGCAAAAGGTGCATCCAGCTGCAGCTCCTGACAAACCATGTTAGGGAACTGGAGCTGGATGAACTTTGGATCATTTGGGAGGCAGAGGCAGAAATAGACAGGAGCCATAGTCAGGAGACAGGTAGTTGGATGACTGTCAGGAGAGGGAAGGGAGTAGACGGGAAGAGCAGAGCACCCCTGAGGCCGTTCCCATCAATAATAAGTATACTGTTTTGTATACTGTTGGTGGGGATGACCTACCAGGGACAAGTTACAGTGGTTGTGTCTCTGGCACCGACACTGGACCCTGTTGTGATGGAAATGAGAAAGGTTCTTTGGGTCTCAAGGCAAGAGCTCTGGACACAGTTTTAACAAAAAAGCTTGGGAGCAACACAAGTAGCTACAGTACAAATGCACTTAGAATAGAGGAGTGTGGGAAAAGTTGGGTCTACAGTACAATACAATAGTATGGGAACGGAGTATAGGTACACATACAAGCGGGAAAAGTAACTACAATACTTGCCGCCCCCCCCCCCCCCCCTTGGCTTTGGGCAAGCACGGCTCTTTGCTAAAGGGACAATAATAAACGCTCCCACAATCCTATTCAGTGCACACCTTACCTGGAGTGAAGCAGGGTGCTCATTCGAGGATGGCAAAAGAGAGCAAGCCAAGCACATGTAGCACCTTTTATAGGTCAGGGGGCCAACGGCTTGGTGCTAGACAGATTAATCCAATTAAGGTGGCAAATGGTTAGGTGTGCATTGATTAGTTGGGAGGGGCGAAATGTTGACTGGCTGGTGGTGTGACCTCCGACCAGGTGAGGAAAGTGCTGTCACGGGACAGGCACAGCACTCTGGTTACAGACCCTCAGCCCAGAAGGGAAGGAGGGAAAAGAGGAGAGCAGTAATGATAGGGGATTCGATAGTTGGGGGACAGATAGGAGGTTCTGTGGAAGAGATTGAAAATCCTGGATGGTCTGTTGCCTCCCTGGTGCCAGGGTCTGCGATATCTCGGATTGAGTTCTCAGTATTCTCAAGAGGGAGGGTGAGCAGCCAGATGTCGTGGTCCGTGTAGGAACCAATGACGTGGGTAGGAAGAGTGAGGAGGTCCTGAAAGGCGAGTTTCGGGAGCTAAGTGCCAAGTTAAAGGACAGGACCTCCAGGATAACTATCTCAGGATTGCTACCAGTGCCATGTGCAGGTGGGTTTAGAAATAGTAAGATAGTGCAGATCAACACGTGGCTGAAGACATGGTGCAGGAGGGAGGGCTTCAGATTTATAGATAATTGAGCAGTTTTCCAGGGAAGGTGGGACCCGTTCCAGCAGGACAGTTTACATCTGAACTGGAGGGGGACAAATATTCTTGCAGGTAGGTATGCTAGAGAGGCTCCAGTGGATTTAAACTAGATACGAGAGGGGAGGGGAACCAGAGTGTAGGAACAGATATATGGGAGAAGGAAGAGAAAGAAGACAGTAAAGTTTTTTGTACTGTTAGAGATAAACAGAGAGGAAGAGGTGGAAAAATTTTTAAATGCATTTACTTTAATGCTAGGAGCATTGTAAGAAAGGTGGATGAGCTTAGGGTTCAATCTAATGAGATCGATACCTGGAAATATGATGTTGTAGCTATTAGTGAAACATGGTTGCAGGAGGGGTGTGATTGGCAACTAAATATTCCTGGATTTCAGTGCTTCAGGTGATATAGAATCGGAGGGACAAGAGGGGGAGGTGTTGCTTTGCTTGTCAGAGAAAATATTACAGCAGTGCTCAGGCAGGATAGATTAGAGGGCTCGTCTAGGGAGGCTATTTGAGTGGAATTGAGGAATGGGAAAGCTGTAGTAACACTTATAGGGGTGTATTATAGACTACCTAATGGGGAGCGAGAAGTGGAGGAGCAAATTTGCAAGGAGATAACAGATATTTGTAGTAAGCACAGGGTTGTGATTGTGGGAAATTTTAATTTTCCACACATAGCCTGGGAAGCCCATACTGTAAAAGGGATGGATGGTTTGGAGTTTGTAAAATGTGTGCAGGATATTTTTTTGCAGCAATACATAGAGGAACTGACTAGAGAAGGGGCAGTATTGGATATCCTGTTAGGGAATGAGATAGGTCAGGTGACGGAGGTATGTGTTGGGGAGTACTTTGGGTCCAGTGATCACAATGCCATTAGTTTCAATATAATTATGGAGAAGGATAGGATTGGACCCAGGATTGAGATTTTTGATTGGAGAAGGGTTAACTTTCAGGAGATGTGAAAGGATTTAGGAGTGGATTGGGACAATTTATTTTATGGGAAGGATGTAATAGAGAAATGGAGGTCATTTAAAGGTGAAATTTTGAGGGTACAGAATCTTTATGTTCCTGTTAGGTTGAAAGGAAAGGTTAAAAGTTTGAGAGAGCCATGGTTTTCAAGGGATATTGGAAACTTGGTTAGGAAAAAGAGAGATATCTACAAGAAATATAGGCAGCATGGAGTAAATGAGCTGCTCGAAGAATATAAAAAAATGTAAGAAGAATCTTAAGAAAGAAATTAGAAAAGCTAAAAGAAGATGCAAGGTTGCTTTGGCAAGTAAGGTGAAAACAAATCTGAAGGGTTTCTACAGTTATATTAATAGTAAAAGGATAGTGAGGGATAAAATTAGTGCCTTAGCGAATCAGAGTGGACAGCTATGTGTGGAGCCGAAAGAGATGGGGGAGATTTTGAACAATTTTTCTTCGGTATTAACTAAGGAGAAGGATATTGAATTCTGTAAGATAAAGGAAACAAGTAGGGAAGTTATGTAAACTATGACAATTAAAGAGGAAGTACTGGCGTTTTTAAGGAATATAAAAGTGGATAAATCTCCAGGTCCTGATAGGATATTCCCTAGGACCTTGAGGGAGGTTAGTGTAGAAATAGCAAGGGCTCTGTCAGAAATATTTCAAATGTCATTAGAAACGGGGATGGTGCCGGAGGATTGGCGTATTGCTCATGTGGTTCCATTGTTTAAAAAGGGTTCTAAGAGTAAACCTATCAATTATAGGCCTGTCAGTTTGATGTCAGTGGTGGGTAAATTAATGGAAGGTATTCTTAGGGATGGTATATATAATTATCTGTACAGACAGGGTCTGATTAGGAACAGTCAACATGGATTTGTGCATGGAAGGTCATGTTTGACAAATCTTATTGAAAATTTTGAAGAGATTATGAGGAAAGTTGACGGGGGTAAAGCAGTGGATGTTGTCTATATGGACTTCAGTAAAGCCTTTGAGAGTAAGGGAGATTCAAACAAGAGGACATGAGTTGAGAGTTGGGCAAAAGTTTAAGGGTAACACGAGGAGGAATTTCTTTACTCAGAGAGTGGTAGCTGTGTGGAACGAGCTTCCAGTAGAAGTGGTAGAGGCAGGTTCGGTATTGTCATTTAAAGTAAAATCGGATAGGTATATGGACAGGAAAGGAATGGAGGGTTATGGGCTGAGTGCAGGGCAAGTAGGACTAGGTGAGAGTAAGTGTTCGGCATGGACTAGAAGGGCCGAGATGGCCTTTTTCTGTGCTGTAATTGATATATGGTTATATGAAAAGGATCTTGGTGATTGTAGTGCTGACTTGCAGCGGACTGAAAAGCTCGAGCAAGTAGATATTAAGAAAGGATGTGCTGGAGCTTTTGGAAAGCATCAAGTTGGATAAGTCACCGAGACCGGATGTGATGTACCCCAGGCTACTGTGGGAGGCAAGGGAGGGGATTGCTGAGCCTCTAGCAATGATCATTGTATCATCAATGGGGACAGGAGAGGTTCCAGAGGATTGGAGGTTTGTAGATGTTGTTCCCTTACTCAAGAAAGGGAGTAGAGATAGCCCAGGAAATTATAGACCAGTGACTCTTACCTCAGTGGTTGGTAAGTTGATGAAGAAGATCCTGAGAGGCAGTATTTATGGACATTTGGAGAGGCATAATATGATTAGGAATAGTCAGCATGGCTTTGGCAAAGGCAGTTCATGTATTATGAGCCTGATTGAATTTTTTGAGAATGGGACTAAACACATTGATGGAGGTAGCACAGTAGATGTATATGTATTTCAGCAAGGCAATTGATAAGGTACCCCATGCAAGACTTATTGAGAAAGTAAGGAGGCATGGGATCCAAGGGGACATTGCTTTGTGGATCCAGAATTGGCTTGCCCACAGAAAGCAAAAAGTGGTTGTTGGTAGGTCATATACTGCATGGAGGTCAGTGACCAATGGTGTCCCTCAAGAATATGTTCTGGGACCCTTATTCTTCATGATTTTTATAAATGACCTGGATGACGAAATGGAGGAATGGGGTAGTAAGTTTGCTGATGACACAAATGTTGGGGGTGTTGTGGATAGTGTGGAGGGCTGTCAGAGGTTACATAAGGACATTGATAGGATGCAAAACTGGGCTGAGAATTGGCAGATAGAGTTCAACCCAGGTAAGTATGAAGTGGTTCATTTTGGTAGGTCAAATATGATGGTAGAAAATATTACTTGGCAGTGTGGTGGATCAGAGGGATCTTGGGGTCGGAGTCAATAGGATGCTCAAAGCTGCTGTGACATAGGAGATTTACAAGGATGTTGCTGGGTTGGGAGCAAGCCTTATGAAAGCAGGTTGAGTGAACTCGGCCTTTTCTCCTTGGAGTGACAGAGGATGGGAGGTGACCTGATTGAGGTGTATAAGATGATGAGAGGCATTGATTGTGTGGATTGTCAGAGGCTTTTTCCCCAGGGCTGAAATGGCTGCCACAAGAGGGCACAGGTTTAAGGTGCTTGGAAGTAGGTTCTGAGGAGATGTCAGGTAAGTTTTTTACTCAGAGTCGTGAGTGCGTGGAATGGGCTGCCAGTAATGGTTGTGGAGGCGAATATGATAGATTCTTTTAAGAGAATCCTGGATAGGTGGGCCGAAGGGCCTGCATTGTGCTGTAGGTTTTCTATGTTTCTAACATTGCATTTGTTGTCTTTACCACAGGCTCAATCTGTAAATTGATCTTCTGGGAGTCTTGCACGAGAACTCCTCAGTCCCTCTTCACCTGATGTTTGAAACTTCTCCACATTTAGATAATAGTCTGCATTATTGTTCCTTTTACCAAAATTGCATTATCATGCATTTCCCAACACTGTATTTCATCAGCCACTTTTTTGCCCATTTTTCTAATTTTTCTAAGTCCTGCTGCAATCGCATTGCTTCCTCAGCACCACCCACCCTTCCACCTATCTTTGAATCATCTGCAGACTTTGCCTTAAAGCCATTAATTCCATTATCTGAATCATTGATAAACAATATGAAAAGCAGCGGTCCCAATACTGACCCCTGAGGAGCATCAATCTTCACTGGCTGCTAACCAGAAAATGCCCCCTTTTATTCTTGCTTGCTGCCTCCTGCCTATCAGTCATTCCGCCCATCCATGCTTCTATCTTAAACTGTAAAGCCATAGGATTTTACCTTGTTCAGCAACCTCGTGTTACACCTTATCAAATGGCTTCTGAAAATCCAGATAATTGACATCCACTGCCTCTCCTTAGTCCACTTTGTCTTTTACCTCCTCAAAGAACTCTTAACAGATTTGTCAGACAAAAGCCATGCTGACTTTGACGTATTTTGTCATGCATCTCCAAGTACCTCGAAACCTCATCCTTAATGTAGACTCCAACACTTTCCCAACCACTGAGGTTAGGGTAACTGGGTTATAATTAACTTTCTTTTGCCTTCCTCCCTCTTCAACTAGAGTGACAGTTGCAATCTTCCAGTCCTCAATGGCCATGCTAGAATCAAATGCTTCTTGAAAGATCATGACCAATGCATCAGTTATCTCTTCAGCATCCTCTCTCAGGACTCTGGGATGTAGTCCATCTGGTCCAGGTGACTTATCCACTTTCAGCCCTTTCAGTTTGCCTAGCACTTTTTCCTTTTGTAAGAGCAATGGCACTCACTCCTGCTCCCTAACACTCATGGACCTCTGGCAGACTGCTAGTGTCTTCCACAGTGAAGACTGATGCAAAGCACCTATTAAGTTCATTTGCTAGTTCTTTACCCCCACTACTACCTCACCAACATCATTTTCCAATGGTCCTCCATGTTACTCATTATATAACTGGAATAAAAACGTTTGGTATCCTGCTTTGTATTATTGGCTCATCTGCCCTATATTTCATCTTTTCCCTTATAATTTCCTTAGTTTCCTTTTGGTGGATTTTAAAAGCTTCCCACTCACTTCTGCTCACTATATACCCTTCCCATGGTTTTTATGCAGTCCTTCACATCCTTTGTCAGTTTTTTTTATTTGTGGAATCTTAAATAAATTCATTGAGGGGTATTTGGAGGTTTATTGTGTAAGTCTTAGTGGAAGAACAAACCTTATTGTCAGTGCTGAATTAAGACAAATGTGCATTCATCCTTCCCAAGTATAGTTTTAGGTCCACAAGATGTGAGCAGAATTAGACCATTCATCTATCGACTCTGCACCACCATTTCATCATGGCTGACTTTTAATTCCTCTCAACTGCATTTTCCTGCATTCTCTCTTTAGCATCCTGACCTTCAACCTCCACTTTAAATATATACTGCCCAATCCAGGACTAAAGGTGTTAATATTTGACCGTGCACTGTATACCGAATAAAGTAGGTGATCTTGTGGCACAGTTACAAATTGGCAGGTATGACCTTGAGGGTATCACTGAATCATGGCTAAAAGAAGATTGTAACTGAGAGCTTAACATCCAAGGATGCATATTGTATCAAAAGGATAGAGAGGTCAGCAGTGGGGCTGGCATGGCTCTGTTGGTAAATAAATAAATAGAAAGTCATTACTTATGGTCAGAAGGTGCTGTATCATTATGAGTAGAGCTAAGGAACTCCAAGGATAAAAAAAAATTCCTATTAGGAGTTACATACAGAGCCCCAAACAGTGGTCAGGATATGGTGTACAAATTACAACAGGAGATTGAAAATTCATTTCGAAAGTGCAATGTTACAATAGTCATGGGGGATTTCAATATGCAGATAGATTGGGAAAATCAGGTCGGTGCTGGATCCCAAGAGGGGGAATTTCTAGAGTGCCTACAAGATGGCCTTTTCGACCAGCTCATGATTGAGCCTGCTTGAGGATCAGCTGTTCTGGATTGGATGTTGTGTAATGAACCAGATTGATTGGAGAGCTTAAAGTAAAAGACCTCTTGGGAGAAGACGTTTCATATGGTAGGGGAGTCTCGGATAAGAGAGACAGCCTCAGGATAGAGAGGCACCCTTTTAGATGAAGATGAGGAATTTCTTTAGCCAGAAAGTGGTATCTCTGTAGAATTTGTTGCCACAGGCAGCTGTGGAGGCCAGGTCATTGGGGATATTTCTGGCAGAGGTTGATAGAGATTAGTCAGGGCATGTAGGGATACAAGGACAAGGCAGGAGATTGGGGCCGAGAGGCAAAATGGATCAGCCATGATAAAATGACAGAGTGGACTTGATGGGCCACATTGCCTCCATAGCCTTCTGTGGCAATGAATTTCACAGATTCACTACCTTCCGACTAAATAAATTCTTCCTTATCTCAGTTCTAAATGGACGTCCCTCTATTCTGAGACTGGGTCCTCGGGTTCTCCACTATAGGAAACATCCTCTCCACATGCACTCTATCTAGGTCTTTCAACATTTGTTAAGTTTCAGTACGATTTCCCCCACTACCACCGTTCTTCAAAACTCCAGTGAGTAGAGGCCCAGAGGCATCAAATGCTCCATGTATGTTAACACTTTCATTTCCAGTACCATTCTTGTGAACCTCTTCTGGACCCTCTTCAATGCCAACACATCTTTTCTTAGATAAGGGGCACAAGACTGCTCACAATACTCCAATTGTGGTCTGATGAATGCCTTATAAAGCCTTGATTTTATATTTTAGTCCTCTCGAACTGAATGTTGACATTGCATTTGTCTTCATTACCACCAACTCGACCTGCAAGTTAATCTTTAAGGAATCTTACACGAGGACTCACAAATCCCTTTGTGTGTGTAATAAATGCTATTGGAATTGTAGCATTTGATAGTTATAATTTATATCTTAATTATTTACAGTTAAATATGTTTTTTTTTATTTCGTTCTGTCGTTCAAAGACTTCCCTGGAGATGTAGCTAATAAGTCTCTCTCTGAGAGGGCCAGCCCCTTGCTCTGGAAATCTAAAGTCAGAAGAAGAAGAGCATCTCACCCTGCTGCTGAGTCTTCAAGTGAGCAAGGAGCGAGTGAAGCTGATATTGACAGTGATAGTGGCTATTGCAGTCCCAAGCACAGTCACAGTCAGACTACAACAGCTACAACTCAGAATACAGAAGGCAACAACGTTAAAGTATGTCAATCTATATTGTTATATTGTTAGTCAAAATGAACATACATTGAAATGTGCTAGAGTAGAAAGTGCTAATAACAGTTTGTATCACATGCTTGATGGATCAAAAAGATGAAAAATTGAGGAATTGCATTTTGATTTTCTTAATACTATTTTGGTATGACTGGTTACATTTCTTGATATGACTTTACAAAACATAGCAATGTAATATTACAGTATTATAATATTGCAATATAATTCTATATTAATTATATAATTACATGAAATGTGAAATAGCAACTAAGGGGGGAATAAGTGGTGCTAAAGCTTTTGTGTTCAATAAGACATCAAAAGTTTGCTGGAGAAAAGACTAAAGGTTGAATGGGGGAAAATAGTAAATTCCATTTATACTTGTTCCATTGATGTGATAATTGTGATATATTCTATATCTTTATCTTGTAAAGTGACCAAGTATTCCATGGAAGCTTATGAAACAGAATTTGACATGGATCTGTTTAGTTCTGATCTTTGTTCAAAGTGGGGTGTTTAAAAGTGTTTAGAGAGAACATCTTCAGAGCTTGGTACCTGGCACATGGTCTACAGCAAAATGGTCAAGAAACCTAAAGGAATGTTGATAGCTCAGTTTGTAGAGTTAAAGGACATTTAAGGATGAGATGGCGAGTGGTTGGAGAGATTTGAAAATAAAAATGTGAAAATTTAAAATTGATTCACCATAGTCAGTGTTGGGGGATACAAGGGGATAATGGGTGGGGTGGGCAAGTTCAGACATAGATACTGGAGGTTAAATAACTTCCATTTTACAGAAGTAGAAAACATGAAAAATAGTTCTGGTATATAAAGGATGGAACTTTGTTCCCAAGAGAACTGGAAGAAACTTCTGCTTGTTCAGCAGTGGAACAGTACAATACTCCAGAGGAAGGTTGAGGTGGAGTTGGTTGTTTTCTGTATGTGGAAACTGATGCACAGCTTTTGAATAACAATGTAAAGGCTTTACATTGAAAGGAGATAGGAGAGGGCTGAAGATACTTGAGATATCAAAGATAAGGATGCAAGAATGGTCAAAGTAGGATTTGAGTTTGGGAACAAAAAAACTAAGTGAGGCAAAAAGGTGAAAAGGCTCAGGTCGATTGTGGTCAAAACTCACCAGATAAAATTGTAATTGAATAAATAGGAGGTTTTCTGTAACTTAGAACATTAACCATTGGACAGGCCATTTGGCCCATGATATTGTTTGTACCTTGAAGCGATTTATACTAAATGTTATCCTCTTCCTGTATCATCAATATCCTTCCATTCCTCTAATATTCATACATCTACATATCTATAAGTTTCTTAAATTGCACCAAACTACCTGGTTCAACTACTACCATACCACTCTGCATTTGTCAGAAAAGCCTTCCCCTCATGTCATTATTAGATGCCTCATCCCCTCTTTCTCCATATCCCAGCACCCACAAAATCTTAAAAGCAGTTCCTGTGGTGTTTGATGTTCCAACCCAGGGGAGCAGATTCTGACTGTCTACCCTATCTATTCCTATTATTATTTTATAAACCTCTATCACTTCCCCTCAGAGCCTCTAATGCTCAAAAGAGAACAGCCCATGTTTGTTCAAGCTGTCCTAAAAGCTCATGCCCTCTGATCCAGGCAGCATCCTAGTAAACTGCTGCATCTATTCCACAATCGTCACATCCTTCCTCTAATGGGGTGACTGGAACTGAACACGACACTCAGAGTGTACATAGAACATGTTAGAGTGGAGGGTTTGAGGCTTTGGCTCTTAGCAGCTTCAGTGAAAAGAGACAAACAATAAGCTGGGTTTTTGGTAAGTTTCTTTCATTCTTTGCCTATTAGTGAGTAGCTAATATAGTGAGAACAGGTCCACGATCAGTGGTGTGAATCTGGGATCTGCTTGCTGCTCCTTCCAGACCAAGTTGCAGCTGAATGACTCATGGGAGAAAATGAGAAGGAGGTAGATGAGATCCCAAGAGAAAGTCACTAATAAGTTGCAGAAGGCAGGTAGCTGTGTGACTGTCAGGTGAGGAAATGGGTACAGGAAAATACTGCAGCCTGTGGTGGTTTGCCTGAATAACTAGTATTCTGCTTGGGATACTGCTGTGGAGGACGACCTACCGGGGAAAGCCACAGGTCTCTGGTGCTGAGTTTGCCTATGTGGTTCAGGGTGATTAGGGATTCAATAGTTAATGGAGCAGACATGAGATTCTGTGGATGTGAAAGAGACATCTGAAGATCGGGTTTCCTCCCACTGTTCAAAGACATACAGGTTGGTAGGTTGGTAGGACATTGTAAGTTGTCCCATGATTGGGCTAGGATTAAAACAGGGATTGCTGGGCAGACCCAGCTCGAAGGGTCAGAAGGGCCTATTCTATGCAGTATATTAATAAATTTTAAAAAAATGCAAAGTACAAAATGCTGGAGGAACTCCAGGCAGCATCTTGGATAAGAGCACTGTCAACGTTTTGGGCCGAAACCCTTCAGGAGGACAGGCACCCTCCAGCATTTTGTGTGTGTTGCTTGGATTTCCGACTTCCGCAAATTTTCTCTTGTTTGGAAATAAAAAGGACGATTTGGCAGATGAACATGTCACTGAGGAATTGAAGCAAGGGGCAGGATTTATGACTTATCACTGAGATCTCTTATGGGGAAAGTATGACCTTTCCAAATGGTTGGTTACACCTGAATTTGAAGGGGACCAATGTCCTTGTAGACAGGCTTGCTACAGCTGTTGGGGAGGATTGAACATTGCAGCATAGTACAGGCCCTTCACACCACCATGTTATGCTAAAATAAACCTCATAGAGGGATCAGAAGTGGAGAGAGTGAGCAGTTTCAAGTTCCTGCGTGTCAACATCTCTGAGGATCTAACCTGGTCCCAACGTATTGATGCAGTTATAAAGAAGGCAAAACAGTGACTGTACTTCATTAGGAGTTTGAAGAGATTTGGTATGTCAACAGATGCACTCAAAAACTTATATAGATGTATTGTTGAGAGTATTCTGACAGGCTGCATCATTGTCTGGTATGGGGGGAGGGGCTACTGCACAGGACTGAAAGAAGCTGTAGGCTGGTACCCAAGATGGAGCTGACTAAATTTACAACCCACTGCAAAGTACCCAGGACATTTTCAAGGAGTGGTGTCTCAGAAAGGCAGCATCCATTATTAAGGACCTCCAGCACCCAGAGCATGTCTTTTTCTCACTGTTACCATCAAGAAGGAGGTACAGAAGCCTGAAGGCATACACTCAGCAATTCAGGAACAGCT
Source organism: Hypanus sabinus (assembly GCF_030144855.1). NCBI lineage: Eukaryota > Metazoa > Chordata > Chondrichthyes > Myliobatiformes > Dasyatidae > Hypanus > Hypanus sabinus. The sequence goes on from NC_082733.1 coordinate 3,153,797, forward strand.
TCTTCCCCTCTGCTATCTGATTCCTAAATGGGCATTGAACCCTTGAACACTATCTCACTTTTTTAAATATACACTGTTTTCTGTTTTTGCATGATTTTTAATCTATTCAATATACATATACTGTAGATGATTTACATAGAAACATAGAAAACCTACAGCCCACAAAGTTGTGCCAATTGTGTCCCTCCCTACCTTGAATTACTAGTCCTACCTATAGCCCTTTAATTTTCTAAGCTCCATGTACCTATCCAAAAGTCTCTTAAAAGACCCTATTGTATCCGCTTCCACTACCGTTGCCGGCAGCCCATTCCATGCACTCACCACTCTGAGTGAAAAAACTTACCCCTGACATCTCCTCTGTACCTATTCCTCAGCACCTTAAACCTGTGTCCTCTTGTGGTAACCATTTCAGCCCTGGGAAAAAGCCTCTGACTACCCACACTATCAATGCCTCTCATCATCTTATACACATCTATCAAGTCACCTCTCATCTTCTGTCGCTCCGAGGAGAAAAGGCCGAGTTCACACTCAACCTATTCTCATAAGGCATGCTCCCCAATCCAGGCCACATACTTGTAAATCTCCTCTGCACCCTTTCTATGGCTTCCACATTCTTCCTGTAGTGAGGAAACCAGAACTGAGCACAGTACTCCAACTGGGCTCTGACCAGGTACCTATATAGCTGCAACATTACCTCTCGGCTCCTAAATTCAATTCCACGATTGATGAAGGCCAATACACCATACGCCTTCTTAACCACAGAGTCAACCTGCACAACAGCTTTGAATGTCCTGTGGACTCGGACCCCAAGATCCTTCTGATCTTCCACACTGCCAAGAGTCTTACCATTAATACTATATTCTGCCATCATATTTGACCTACCAAAATGAACTACTTCACACTTACCTGGATTGAACTCCATCTGCCACTTCTCAGCCCAGTTTTGCATCCTATCAATGTCCCACTGTAACCTCTGACAGCCCTCCACACTATTCTCAACACCTCCAACCTTTGTGTCATCAGCAAACTTACTAACCCATCCCTCCACTTCCTCATCCAGGTCATTTACAAAAATCACGAAGAATAAGGGTCCCAGAACAGATCACTGAGGCATACCACTGGTGACCGACCTCCATGCAGAGTATGACTTATGCAGAATTTACTTACTTATTATCATTTTTTTCCTTCTATATTATGTATTGCATTGAACAACTGCTAAGTTAATAAATTTCACGTTACATGCCAGTGATAATAAACCTGATTCTGATTCTGCTCTAAGATCAGTCTAGCCCTTCCTTCCTATATAGGTGCACGTTTTCTATCATCCACGTGCCTAATGTATCTGCCTCTACCATAATTCCACGTGCTCACCACTGTATTTTTAAAAAAAAACTTAGCTCTGACATCCCAGATATTTTTCTCAAATCACCTTAAAATTATGCCCCCTTGTATTTGTAATTTTTGCCCTGACGAGAAAATGTCTGGCTATCTACTCAGTCTATGTTCCTTATTGTCTTGTACTGTAGTGTTCTTGTGCAGGTGTAGGAACTCTGAACTAAACACCCAGGTAAACCGTAGTCAATGAGGGCACGATCACAGTAAGATTTACCATTTACTGTTCACTCTTCCACATTAACATATGGTGAAAACTGTTGATAAAACAATACAAAATACATCAGTATTTGTTTCCTTCTTGGCATCACATTTACATCTGTAACACTTACCCAACAGGCTGGTATATGTCTAGCGGAAAAGGAGATCCAGCCACACACCAATCTCACCTCCCGTACACACAGGTGCTGTGAGAATCGAGTTTATGCCTCACACCCGCCCACAGTATCAAACCCACAACAAATACCGTTATGAAATACACTTTAAAGAGTTTACTAAAATTAAGAGTATTAGGCAATACAATATATATGCAAGGGAAAAAAATAAGGCGCCAACTTAGTTCAGTCAGTTTAGTGCACATCGTTGGAGCTCAAACATCGAACCATTCGACCCCTCGTCGCTTGCCTCCGACCTCCACGTCTTCGCACCTAGGACCACGCCCGGGGGCTCTTCCGAGCAGTGCAGCGCACGTCCACCTTCCTCAACGTCTTCCTCCCGCGCACTACCAAAAGCCCACGAAAAAACCCTCCCCCAAGTTCCCAGCCTCACGAGACAAAATAACATTCCCCATTGGTTAACAAATGAATACAATTACCATATCAGCAAGTATAAAGCAAAACAACTGTGAGAGAAACACTAATCAAAGAAGCATTCCTACTCTTAACAAACCAAAAAACCCATTTTGAGTAACATACACAGGCCATTGTACACATCATAAATACTTGTAAAAGTAAAACTACAACAAACTATATTACATTAAAGCCTCATTAAAGTATAACATACAGTCAGAATCTACCTACGCCATCAACTGGCTTTAAATACACTTCACACAAACTATCCAACAACGCTTTCAATAGCACAAGAAAATAAACTTTATCAACCATACATATTGATTATCTTAAGAACTTATGGCATTGCTTCTGTGATGTTTCTTAAGTGTGTAAAATGAAAACTATTTTCTCACTGATCCTGCACACACAAGCCCCCGCCTTCCCATTTCTCCAAAACGGTATTTTCCCACAAGACGTGGCGAAACCGGGTGTGACATCATCGCATGCTGCGATACATCACAGACAACGAATTTACTTTCAACAACCTTAACTTTAACTAGAAAATAATTACTAAAACGAAAATGTAATAAAGCTAAACAAATGCCTTAGGGCAACACACTCCCCACCTGACCTTTGTAAGGTCACTATGAACATGATACAAAACTTCAGTCTCTAAATCAGTCTTTCGGTAGAAGTAGGATGACTTCTGCAACTGGCCTTTGGTAAGTTTTCACATCACTTTGGTCAGAAGTTTTCAATTCAACCTTCCTGACATGTCCATCCCCACCAGGGAATATGGCAGTGATTCTGGCCATTAGCCAGCAGTTGCAGGCGATCTGCTTGACCCTAAGCAGGACTAAATCTCCAACTTGAAGATTCCTGCGAGGTTCTGTCCACTTTTGTCTGTGTTGCAACAAAGATAGATATTCATGTCTCCAACGGGACTAGAACTGATTTGCGGGAGCCTGAACCTGTCTCCATTGCTTTGTGTACAAGTCCTTGTCCGAGAAGTCCCCAGGTAGAGGGGGAGCTCCTGCCTTCTGCGTAAGGAGCATTGATGGCGTGAGTATGAAGGGGCTTTCCGGGTCAGAAGAGACAGGTAGGAGTGGTCGTCCATTTATAATGGCTGTGACCTCTGCCATTAGTGTACACAGTACTTCGTGGGTCAGTCGGGTGCGTTGCTGCAGAAACATTGAATCAAGGATCCTTCTGGCGATACCAATCATCCGCTCCCATGAGCCTTACGTGTGAGAGGCGTGTGGTGTGTTGAACTCCCAGTTGCATCCCTGCTCACTGAGGTACCTTTGCACCGTTTTGTCCATCCTGAGCTCCAACGAAGTTTGTGCCGCAATCAGACCTTGACTGTTTTGCAGGGCCTCTTAGTGCAAAGAAGCGCCTGAGAGCATTAATGCAGCTGGATGTATCCAAAGATTCGATGACCTCAATGTGCACTGCTCTCGAACTCATGTAGCTGAACATGATAGCCCACCGTTTGCTCTCTGCCTGTCCTCTGGTATGTCTAGTGATGATAGTCCAGGGACCAAATACATCGAGTCCCACATATGTAAAAGGAGGGCAGGCATTGAGGCGTTCTGGTGGGAGGTCCGCCATACGTTGAACTTCCAGCTTCCCTCGCAGTTTCCTGCAGGTTACACATCTGTGGAGTACTGAATTGATCAGTGTTTTGCCTCCCAAGATCCACGGTCTCGCTGCCCTTATTGCTTCCTCTGTCAGGTGATGGCCCTGATGCCTTACCTGTTCATGGTGATGGTGCGTGAGCAGTAAGAACACGTGGCTGTCTTTGGGCAGGATTACTGGGCTCTTTTCTGCAGCTGAAAGGTGAGAGTGTATTAACTGGCCGTCAATGCAAATGAGATCGTTCTTCAGGATGGGGTTGAGTTTCCTCAAAGGGCTGCCCTTTGGTATTGGTTTATTAGCTTGGAGGGCCAAAAACTCCCTTGCAAAAGCTGCTCTTTGAGTTGCTTTGGGTCCTTTGCCTGGGCCAATTCATCCGCAGTGCGAGGTAAGTTACATTTGTGCCATCCCTTCCATTTACTATTTCGGGATGAGTGTTTGTGGGATCTGGCCATGTGAATGAGGAACACAAGTCCTCTCACTAAGGAATTCAAAGTGGAGAACCGCTTAAAGGGTTCAGTGGTACAGATTGATTCTTCGAGGTAGGTGACTCCTGTTTGTATTTGTGGCTGAATTTCCGAGTCTCTTTCGGGTTCGATCAGCTCAAATGTCTCACTCGTTTGAGTTTTTTCCGTTGGTGGCTGAAACAGTAAGGGGGGTCCGGTGAACCAGGAAGTCTGTGCTAGATGGGATGCAGGTAAGGATCTCGATGTATTGTCTGCAGGGTTATCCTCTGTACGTACATAATGCCATCGTTCACGCTTTGAAAACAGGCGGATACGTTGAACTCTAATATGAACATACACGTAGAAACATTTAGATTCATTATAAATATAACCAAGCACTACTTTGCTATCTATGTAGAACTTGGTGTCATCCAGCTCTAGCTCTAGCTCGTCCTGGATAAGATCCGCCATTTCCACAGCTAGGACAGCTGCGCACAGCTTAATCCTTGGGATTGTTGGCTTGAACTGAGGAGCGAGCTTCGCCTTACCAGTTACAAATCCTACTTCAACTTGACCATCCTTCCCAATTACTTTCAGGTAAGCCACAGCACCGATGGCCTTGGTTGATGCATCCGAAAACACGCACAATTCTCTGTGCGCTGCCTCGGTGAATGAGGTTGCAGTGTACCTATGTGGGATATGAAGCTGTTTCTGGTCTTGAAGTGAATCTCTCCAAGTCTCCCATCTGCTTAGTTTGTGTTCTGGTGGAGGAGTATCCCAGTCGGAGAGCTCAGAGGTAAGTTCCCTGAGAAGGGTTCTTCCCTGGATCGTAACCGGCGCCAGTAGACCCAAGGGATCGAAAACACTGTTGACAGTGGAGAGAACTCCAAGGCGGGTGAATGGCTTGATCACTGTCGGCACGGAGAACGTGAATGTGTCAGTTGTAATCTTCCAAAGGAGGCCCAAGCTCCTTTTCGTGGGTATGGTTTCTCCATCTAGATCTAGGTCCTTGATTGCCAGAGCACAGTCATTGTGTGGAAATGCTTCCATGACTGCCTGACAGTTTGATGCGAATTTGTGCAAGTGGAGGTTTGACTCAGCGAGTGAGGCTTGTGTTCAACAGAACAGGTTGATTGCTTCGTCTTCTTTCTGTACGATATCAAGCTGTCATCGATGTAGAAGTGCCTTTCCACAAACTTAACGGTGTCATCGCCATGCTCCTGTGTGCCCTCTCTGATGGCTCTTCGCAGCCCATAGATGGCCACGGCGGGTGATGGACTATTGCCGAAAACGTGGACTTTCATCCGGTACTCAATGACTTTCTTGTTAATATCATTGTCCTTGTGCCATAAGAAACGGAGGAAGTTGCGATGGTCTTCCTGTACTAAGAAGCAATGGAACATCTGCTGGATGTCCACTAGGATTGTGACCTTCTCTTTCCAGAAGCGCAGCAGGACCCCGAGGAGGATATTGTTAAGGTCAGGGCCTGTGAGGAGCATGTCATTGAGGGAAGATACCAGCGCACTCAGCACGAGAGTCAAAGACCACCCTGATCTGATTGGGCTTTTGAGGGTGGTAAACCCCAAACGTTGGGAGGTACCAGCACTCCTCACTTTCTCTCAGTGGAGGCGCTACTTCAGCATATCCATTAGCAAAGATCTTCTCCATGAATGCTACGTATTGTTGCTGCATCTCGGGTTTCCTTTTCAGGGTTCGTTGCAAAGACGTGAACCGCTTGACTACCTGCTCTTTGTTGTTTGGCAAGCGCTGGTGTGGTTCTCTGAAAGGTAGCGGGGTGACCTAGTTATTTGCTTCGTCTCTGAAGACCTTGGTGTCCATTATTTTTAAGAAGATGGCGTCTTGTGCTGATGGAGCAGGTTTATTATCATGCTCAGTTTGAGCAAAGACTGTCCCAGTGTCTTGTCAGTTACTTTACTACACCTGTTGAAGCCTTGTCGTGCTTCCTTGATACACATGAAGCTTGTGCAAGGTTGAAAAATTGAATGGCGGTCACTCTCTAGCACGTTGGTCTTGAGTGTGTTAACTGTTGGTTTGTGTACTTTGCCAAGGCACACCTCTCCTATCACCACCCAGCCCAGATCCAGGCGTTGGGCAAAGGGGGCGTCGTGTGATCCATTGACCTGCTGCCTGATCTTGTGCACCCTGAGAAACGTCTCTTCCGAGTTTTTCTGCTTTTGGATCTAGTTCTGGGATGTGCTTGGCAATGTGGTGGAGATGCAGCTGGTGTAACACAGCGCTTAGCATTGGAATCTCGGTGCGGTTATTCAAAATTTCATTGCACTCTACGAGTGGAGGGAGACAGGTGACAACTTTACCATCCAGTGACTCGAGCTGGAAGCCTTCTGCCTTACAAAAAAGCTGGTTGAACTCAGCAGGTCAGGCAGCATCAGAAGCAGTCAACGTTTCGGGTCAAGACCCATCGTCAGGACCCTTGTGTCCTGACGAAGGGTCTTGACCCGAAACGTTGACTGCTTCTTTCAATGGATGCTGCCCGTCCTGCTGAGTTCATCCAGCTTTTTTGTATTTCTTGATTTGATCACAGCATCTGCAGTCTACTTTGTGTTTATTAAGTCTTCTGCCTTCCTGCCATATGTTTCAACGCTGCCTGAGCAAGTTCTAGGGTAGTATGGGTACTGAATACTCTCGACATTGAACAAGTCAAAGAACTCTGGTCTGACTAGTGAGCAATTGCTCTGGTCGTCCAGAATTACATAGGCTTTGATGGCCTTGTCTTTGGCTCCCTTAGGTATACCTTAGTGAGGCAGATCTTTGAGCAAGAACGGCGTGACTGACCTTGACTGCAAACTTCTGTGCAGCTCAAGCTGACAACGGTTGTCTTGGAATGATCCTCTCCCTCCCCGCCGTCCTCTTTTGAGGGTGAAGGAGCTTTGTCAGTTTGCGGTTACGGGCCGGGATGCCCCATCATGATTAGTGTTGTTGCATTCCAAGCACTTCACGGGGAACGCGCACTCTCTAGCGAGGTGAGAGGTAGAGGAACAGCATTTAAAACATACTTTTTTCTCCTTGAGAAAGGCCATTCTCTCATCAAAGGGTTTTTTTTCTAAATGTTCTGCATTTTTTGAGGGGGTGGGGTTTGTTGTGCAATGGACAATTCTTGCTAGGGTCATTGTTGTTGAGACTTCAGTTTTACGCACCGAGACAGGTTTATTGATGTTAAAATTATTCGAAGTGGATTTGACTGACTTGGTGTGAATTGTACTGCTACCTTGACTCATGAAGCTAGGGTCATTTTGCTTCTTCGCCTCCTTGCACACAAACCTAGTGAAGTACTTAAAGGGAGGAAATCAACCACCGTTCTCTTTCTTGTACTCCGAGCCAACAGACACCCACCTTTCCTGCAGCCCAAATGGAAGTTTATCCACGATTGGTCTAATTCCGCATGAAGTATCTAGATATGTCAGGCCAGTTAAATAGCCATCTTCTTTAGTGCCTTCAATCTCCATGAGTAAATCTCCGAGTTCTCTTAATTTAGTGTGGTCCTTGACTGACACCCTAGGAAAATTTTCCAGCCATTGAAATAGCGCTAGCTTGAGGTTGTTGATGTACACTGAACGTATGCATCTCACCTGTTCACATGATTCTTTTATCAGCCATTTTGTCATAAGATCCACCTCTTGCGTTGCTTTGAGCTGGACTCCGCCGGTAGCATTGGCGAATAAGGAGTACCTTGCATGGTAATTTTTAGGCTTATCGTCAAACTGATATAGTCCTGAGGTGACGAGATCTCGTCATGCTAAATACTGTGCCATGGGTTCAACTGCCAGTGGCATACTGGCTGGGGGTATATGTTGGCGGGCGTATGACTGAGCGTGTACGTTCTTTATGGGATTTGCTGTTCTGACTTCAGTCTTTGCCTGTTCTCTCGCCAAATCTGGCAAGTTTGGTGTCGAGAAGTATTTATCGTCAGCCCTTTCGTTCTCAATGTCATTGCAAAGTTGCAAGCGTAGATTGTCTTCCTCAGGTTGATGCAATGCAATTGGACTTCCCTTTGACTCCTCATGAAATGGGATGTTAGAAAATAAGTATGGTGAGGAAGAACGAATCTTCGGGTCTATTTGAGATCGGGCGTATTCGTTAGTGTGTTCCAATCTGGTCCTCTCTGAAGTAGAGTTTACTTCATCTAGAACGTGCATTTCTTCAGCACTTTCTAATATTTCTGCTTCCACCCTGGCAGCATCAGCTTCTCGGCGTAAAGCCAGCATTTCTATCTCTGTTTCTATCCTTACCTTTGCCAACTGGTTTTCGGCTTCTCTGGCAGCCTCTTCCCTTTGGTTTTTAATTTTCAATTTTGCTTCCTGTTTGGTGTATGATGACACCTTGACACCTTAGCGTTTTCTACTTTAGCTCTTGCGAGGGCAGCCTTATTTGCTGATGCCCTACTGCTGCTGGCGCTGGATGGCAATGACTTGACGCCGTATTGCGATACCATCATACCACTTGTTGAAACACCTGGTAATGCTGCTTTTTCAATGTAATGTTCTCGTGCAGGTGTAGGAACTCTGAACTAAACATCAAAGTAAACCGTAGTCAATGAGGGCACGATCGCAGTAAGGTTAATCTTTTACTGTTCACTCTTCCACATTAATGTATGGTGAAAATTGTTGATAAAACAATACAAAATATATACAGTTTGTTTCCTTCTTGGCATCGCATTTACATCATATATACTTGTAAAAGTAAAACTACAACAAACTATATTACATTAGTCTCATTAAAGTACAACATACAGTCAGAATCTACCTACGCCATCAACTGGCTTTAAATACACTTCACACAAACTAGCCAGTAACGCTTTCAATAGCACAAGAAGATAAACTTTGTCAACCGTTATTACTTTTAACAGAATCAGCGTTAACATTTTTACTTCAACATATCAATTATCTTATGAACTTATGGCGTTACTTCTGTGCGTAGAATGAAAACTTTTCTTGCACTGATCCTGCACGCACAAGCCCCCGCCTTCCCATTTCTCCAAACCAGTATTTTCCCACAAGACACGGCGAAACCGGGTGTGATGTCATTGCATGTCGCGATACATCACAGACAACGAATTTACTTTCAACGACCTTAACTTTAACTAGAAAATAATTACAAATGAATTACTAAAGCCAAAATGTAATAAAGCTAAACAAATGCCTTAAGGGCAACTCATGTACACTTCTATCAAGTCACCTCTCATCCTAGTTCACTGCAAACAGAAAGGCCTTTGTTTGCTCAACTGCCTGCATAAGACTTGTTCCATTGTCCAGAAGTATCCTGGTAAATTTCCACTGCAACTTCTTTAAGCTTCCATATCCTTTCTACAGTGAAACAACCAGAACTGAACACAACATTCCAAGTGTGGTCTAAGCAACATTTTGTAGAGCTTCAACATTACCTCCAACTCTTGAACTCAATCATGAGACTAACAAAGATAGCTTCTTAATAATCCTGTCATCTTGCGGGGCAACCTTGAGGGATCTATGGATGTGAAACCCAAGATTCCCCTTTCCGGCACACTCCTAAGAATCCTCCTCTTAATCTTGTATTCTGCCTTCAGATTGGACCTTCCAAAGTGAATCACTTCACACTTTTCTGGGTAAAACTTCATCTGCCACTGCTAAACCCAGTATTGCATTCTGTTAATATCCCACTACCACCTGCAACATCCTTGACTTATCCATAATTCCACCTTCATGTCGTCTGCAAACTTACCAGGTATCCCAGAAAAGATCCGTTCAGAATGCCATTGGTCCCAACCTCCCGGCAGAATACACTCCATCTCCAACCACCCTCTGCCTTCTATAGGCAAGTTAATTGTGTATGTACATAGTCCAGTTTCCCTGGATCCCATGCTTTATGACTTTCTGAATGAGCCAACAACTGGGAACCTTATCAAACACCATATGATACACCACGGACACTGTTCTACATTTATCACTGTGTTTTGACACATCCTCAAAGAATTCAGTGACGTGTGTGACCTGCCCCTCACAAAGCCACGTCTTTGAGAGTCTTCTCCAATAACACTGGACAAGTATTTTTTTTTCAGATGTGTTGCTTCCTCAGAAGTTTTTTTGTGGTCATGCTAGACTGATTGAAGCTGAACACAAATATAATTTGTATAGAAACATAGAAAAACTACAGCACAATACAGGCCCTTCAGCCCACAATGCTATGCCAGATCTGTCCTTACCTTAGAAATGACCTAGAGTTACACAGAGCCGGTAGCCCATTCCACACATTCACCACTCTCTGAGTGAAAAAAAAACTTACCCCTGACGTTTCCTCTGCACCTACTTCCAAGCACCTTAAAACTGTGTCCTATCGTGTTAGCCACTAACACCCTGGAACTATCCACACAATCAGTGTATCTCATCATCTTATACACCTTTATCACCTCTCATTCTCTGTCACCTCAAGGAGAAAAGGCCAAGTTCACTCAACCTATTCTTGTAAGGCATGCTCCCCAATCCAGGCAACATCCTTGTAAATCTCCTGTGCACCATTTCCTCAGTTTCCGCATCCTTCCTGCAATGAGGTGACCAGAACTGAGCACAGTACTCCCAAGTGGGGTCTGACCAGAGTCCTATGTAGCGGTAACATTACCTCTCGGCTCTTAAACTCAATCCCAAAGTTGATGAAATAAAATGCACCGTATGCCTTCTTAATCATATAGTCAACTTGCACAGCTGCTTTGAGCATCCTATTGACTCCGACCCCAAGATCCCTCTGAACCTCCACACTGCCAAGAATCTTGCCATTAATACTATATTCTACCATCATATTTGACCTACCAAAATGAACCACTTCACACTTATCTGGGTTGAACTCCATCTGCCACTTCTCAACCCAGTTTTGCATTGTATCAATGTCCCGCTGTAACCTCTGACAGCCCTCCACACTATCCACAACACCCCCAACCTTTGTGTCATGAACAAATTTACTAACCCATCCCTCCACTTCCTCATCCAGGTCATTTATAAAAATCACGAAGAATAGGGTCCCAGAACAGATCCCTGAGACACTCCACTGGTCACTGACCTCCATACAGAATATGACCTGTCTACAACCACCCTTTGCCTTCTGAGAGCAAGCCAATTCTGGATCCATAAAGCAAGTTCCCCTTGGATCCCATGCCTCCTTAGTTTCTCAATAAAACTTGCATGGGGTACCTTATCAAGTGCCATGCTGAAATTCATATACACTACATCTACTGCTCTACCTTTATCAATGTGTTTAGTCACATCCTCAAAAAATTCAATCAGGCTGGGTAAGGCACCTTTACAAAGCCATGTATAATATTCCTAATCATATTATACTTCTCCAAATGTTTATAAATCCTGCCTCTCAGGATCTTTTCCATCAACTTATCAACCACTGAAGTAAGACTCACTGGTCTATAATTTCCTGGGCTAATTCTACTCCCTTTCTTAACATCTGCACCCTCCAATCCTCTGAAAGCTCTCCCGTCCTCATTGATGATGCAAAGATCATCATCAGAGGCTCTAATGCTTACAGCATTGCGTCCTCTCTCTCAACCCCCTCGCGCCGATCTGCCCAAAAGCTTACAGACTCAGAAGAAAGAACATTAATTCCCATTTGGTTTACAAAGGAATACAATTCTCGTTATCAGTAAGTTTTAACCCAAACAAGCTTCCAGCACTCTCTCGCAACAAAGAAACATTCCTGCTTTTAACAAAACAAAGAAACCCTTTCCCAACAAGCTTCCAGCACTCTCTCGCAACAAAGAAACATTCCTGCTTTTAACAAAACAAAGAAACCCTTTCCCAACAAGCTTCCAGCACTCTCTCGCAACAAAGAAGCATTCCTGCTAGTTAACAAAACAAAAAAAAAACCCTTTTGATTACATACACAGTAACAAAGAAAAAAGAAGAAACCCCCTTTACATTTTCTCTGATCCCACAAGAAGTTCTTCGAATTGCCTGTCATTGATGACCTGTTTGAATTGTGGACCAGTAAAACTGCACTTCCTTAATCTTGGCATCACTTACTCTGATGAATTATGAATTGAAATAAGAAATATTGGCTATTTTTTAAAAAAAGCTGTGTGATAGGATTTCATGGTGACTTTCACGATCAGCAGCCAAAAATCCGTAAGATACACCCAAAAGTTGCACCAAATGAAGACTCGCCCTCCAGTCATCTGGTACTACTCCTGTAGGCAGTGAAGATGCAAAGATCAGAGCCAAAGGGGCAGCAATCTTTCCCCTTGCTTCCCATAGTAACTTGTGGTATCCCCTGCCCTGCCCCAGGAAATTGTCTATCCTAATTTTTCAAGAATTCTAGCACATCCTCTTTCTTAACATCAACATATCAGCCTGTTTTATGCTGTCCTTAGAAACATCAAGGTCCCTCTCACCAATGAATGCTGAAGCCAAGTATTCATTACAGATCTCCCCTACATTTTCTGACTCGGCACATTTCCTCTGCTATACTGATCGGCCATCCTCACTCTTGCCGTATGTGTGGAACACTTTGGGATTTTCCTAGGTCATCAAGGCCTTTTCATGTTGCCTTGCTCCCTGAGTCCATTCTTAAGCTCCTCACTGGTAACTCTAGAATCTGTCTGATCTGTGCTTCCTAAACCTTATGTAAGTTTCTATTTTCCTCTTAACTGATGTTTCACAAGTTCCTGATAAGGCATCATAATTCCCCAATCCATGTTAAATATTTTCCTTTACAGTTTGCTCATATTCCTCTCCGAGGCTATGGTAGTGGTCAGGGAGTTGTGATTTTCTGCAGAATACTTTCCCACTTTGTGATCTGTCACCTGACCAGTATGGCCTCTCCTCTAGTCAACCTGTCTTCATATTGTGTTGGGAGTTCTTCCTGTACACACCAAATAAATTCTGCCTCATTTAAACCTTTTGCACTAAGGAGGTACTAATCATTTATTAGGGAAATTGAAGTCACCCATGACAACAGCCCTGTATTTTTGCATCTTTCTACATTCTGCCTTCCAATCTGTCCTCAGTCTCTGTTGCTAATGGGGTGTCTACAGAATACTCCCAATGAAAGGATTACTCTCTTCCTGTTTCTGTCTTCCTTCCACAGTGACTCAGAAGACAATCCGTTCACAGCATCCGCTATGATGCTTAGACTAATTAGTAATACTACTCCCCCACCTCTTTTACTCTTTTGAAACATTTAAACCCTGAAATTTCCAGCAACTATTCTGGTCTTTGTGGCAATCATTGCTCAGTCATAGCCACAACTTCGTAGTACCGTGTACTGAGCCATGCTCTAAGTTCACTAGTCTTGTTCATGATACTACTTGCATTAAAATAGACATAATTCATCTCATCTGACTGACTGCAATTTTGCCCTATAAACTTCCTCACAATCTGTTTACAAGCTGCATCTACCTGGACACCAACTGCACCATTCTCTGAGTTATCAGTCTGGTGCCCATTCCCTACCAAACTAGGTGCCAATGATCCAGAGATCTGAAACCCTGAGCCAGGTCCTCTACACCAATCCCTCAACTATACGTGCATCTGCCAAATCATCTTACTGGTGCACGTCACAGGCAGCAATTCAGAGGTTACTACCCTTGTGGTCCTGTTTTTCTCACTTCCTACCTTGCTCATTTCAGGACCTCATCTTTTTTCTTAGCTTATGCTTGCCGCACTCTGCCACTTCTCAGTCCATATGTGAAACTGATCTATATCCTGCCTTGATCGCCCTTTATACCCTCCATAACTTCACCAATCTTGGAGTCATCTGCAAACTTGCTAATCTAGACATCTACTGTTCCATTCAAGTCATTGATATATATTGGAGGTCCCAGCGCTGATCCTTGCTGAACACCAATCATCAGGGTAGATATCAAAATGATTAAGATTACAGATTTCATGAGGGATTGTGAGATGGAGAAAGAATGTACTGCATGGATGGTTTAAAATGTTGGGATGAATCACACTGATGAAAGCCCACTGCCTGTAGTCCACTGCTGTGCCTGTGCCATTTATGGTCGGCTGGCCTTAATCACTCTTCACATCCCATAGTTGAATGGCCAAGTGTCCCAGGGCTTTGGTGTGTATTCTCGAGATCTTACCCCAGAACATCTGAACAGCCTTTGACTAAAGGCATAGTTGGGTCAGAATTTTACTTTGTGTCAAAGTCTATAAGCCAGCCAGTTTTAGATATCACATGCCTCTGATGTAAAAACATTTAATATTTTTATTGAGTTTGTTAGTTTTAAAATATTTAAGACACTTGTCTTCCCACTTTCCAAGCTGAAAATTAAATTGAAAAGAATCTGCACTCCGATTCCAGCTATGTCTATGGCTACATCTCTAGCTGTAGTTAAATTGGCAAGTACAATTTGTCTGATGAGATAATTGAGATGCTTTTCTACCCAGAGGGAATGTACATTTTTCAAGGTGAATGTAGTTACAGTTCATCTGAGATCACTGTTCATTTGATTTGTAAAACTGTAACAGTATGATAAGCTGAAATATATAGAAAGGATGAGTAGCATATAGATCTGGCTTCTGTCTCCACTAATTATAGGAAAATCTGTTATGTGCATGAAGCCAAAGATCAGTTTTCAAAAATTTAAAAGCATATAAAATCAAATATTGAAAGCTCAGCAGGTCAGACAGCAAATTCAGGAGAGTAGCTGTTAACATTTCGGGTTGAACACTTCTCATCTGAACCAAGAATATGAATTATATTCTACCAGAAGATGGTAAATCTAGATATGCAGAGTTTTGTTAAATTATTTTTTTCTAATTTCAGGCAGAAGATTCAACAGGGATCACAGGTAATTACTTTTGATTGCAGTAGATTTTTGTTGTAAGCATAGGCTTACAACATTTTTGACACAAGTGATGCATTTCACTTTATGTTTTTATGTACACCTTATGAATAAAACTCATTTAATATAACCATATAACAACCACAGCACGGAAACAGGCCATCTCGGCCCTTCTAGTCCATGTCAAACGCTTTCTCTTACCTAGTCCCACTGACCTGCACTCAGCCCATAACCCTCCATTCCTTTCCTGTCCATATACCTATCCATTTTTTTTTAAATGACAATATCGAACCTGCCTCTACCACTTCTACTGGAAGCTCGTTCCACACAACTACCACTCTGAGTAAAGAAGTTCCCCTTCATGTTACCCCTAAACTTTTGCCCCTTAACTCTCAACTCATGTTCTCTTGTTTGAATCTCCTCTACTCTCAATGGAAAAAGCCTATCCACGTCAATTCTATCTATCCCCCTCATAATTTTAAATACCTCAATCAAGCCCCCCCCCCCCCCCCCCCCACTCCCCAACCTTCTACACTCCAAAGAATAAAGACCTAACTTGTTCAAACTTTCTCTGTAACTTAGGTGCTGAAATCCAGGTAACATTCTAGTAAATTTTGTTGACATCTTTTCTGTAATTCAGTGGCCAGAACTGTTCACGATGCTACCATTCTGTCACCAATGTAAAAACAGACTCTTGCTTGTATCTTTTATTAAGTCCAAAGGTGATCGTCTCCTGCCTTGTATCCCTTGATCCTTCATTGTCAAACAATTTGTACTGACAGATCAACAAGAAGAAAGAACTGACACTAACAGAAACAGTAGTTTAACTTGGCTTTGTAAACCCTACTGATGATCAGAATTAGAAACATGATGTTGTTTGGGCAGAGCATAATGTTACAGGTTTTTCAAACTTTGTTCTTGGGTAATTAATACTGACAGGACTGCATTTATTGCTCTGATACATTTGATTTGACAAGGTGATTGGACCCATCTCCTTGAACAAATTGTATTAAATGACTTTCAGCTTTTGATTACTGCTCCACTTTATTTGGGCCAGTTGAATACCAAAACAAATCTTAATTTGTTTCAGCAATGTGAATGGAATGTGGATTACATTTTTCAATAAAGGAATATTTGATAAGATGTCACAATGTGGCCTACTTGGCTCACAATATAGCCTACTTAGGTTTGTGTTCAGACTTTGGCAGTTCCACTTAATATTGAAATCAACTTTTCTCCTTTCTATTTGTGTGAAGCTAAGTTTGAACTTGGGTACTTCCTCTGAGAGTTCCTATACATGTCAGTTAATAGGTGTTTATGTTGATGTGTTCATCATTTAAGTGAAGTACTATGGCAGTTGTTAATAGAAATGGAATGGTCTTTTCTTCAGGAAGCCCCAGCTGGGCAAGTATAGCTTCCCAAGCACCACAGCGGTTTGGGATGGACAGATTCCAGACCATTTCTTGCAGAAGTGGAAGGGCAGCAGATCCTCGAAACACACAGGTACGTATGTAAATTCACAATCAGCACGGCTAAAGCCCTCCTAACAGTTGAAATGCTGTCATGAGAAAGCAGCATCCATGATCAGAGATCCCCACCATCCAGGACATGCTCTCTCCTCATTGCTGTCTTCAGGTAGAAGGTACAAGAATCTCAAGACTCATACCATCAGGCTTAACAATAGTTTAGTACCCCTCAACCATTTGGCGCTTGAATAGAAGGGGATAACTACACTTGCACCATCATTGAAATCGTTCACACAACCAATGATATCATTTTTAAGAATTCTTTATCTCCTTATCTCATGTTCTTGTGTTTTATTGTTATTTATTTATATTTGCCTTTGCATAGTTTGTTGTCTTATACACTGTGGTTGATGATCCTGTTATAGTTATTATTCTATAGATTCACTGTGTATGCCACAAGAAGATGACTCTCAGGGTTATGTGGACATATATGTACTTTATTAATACAACTTACTTCAAACTTGAACTTTTTAACAGTTGTTCTGAATTTGATTCATCCAAGTTTAAAATGTTACACTAATATTTGGAAAATTGTACACTTCATGTAATATGCAAAATCTGTACTGACATGAGTTCAGTGCTGCATTAAATATAAGATCTCCAATGCCATCGGAACCAAGTTCTTTCAGATATTTATTCTTATGTAAATTGAGATTGGATTTTGTTTGTTTTATTAAAAAGTTAAACAAGGATTAAAGAAAACTTTCACAAGAGCAAATCTTATGATAAACATAAAATACTGGCAATACTCAGCAGGTCAAACAGTATTTGAGAAGGGAGAAAAAGATCAACACTTCATCTCTTCGTAATCTATTTAAACAGTCATTAAGGGAGCTAGGGCTTTACTCTCTGGAGAGAAGGAGGATGAGAGGAGACATGACAGATATTAAGAGGAACAGATAGAGTGGATAACCAGCGCCTCTTCCCCAGGGCTCAGTACAAAAGGACATGGCTTTAAGGTAAGGGGAGGGAAGTTTAAGAGGGATATTAGAGGAACATTTTTTACTCAGAGAGTGGTTGGTGTGTGGAATGATTGCCTGAGTCTGGTGGAGGCAGATACACTAGTGAAGTTTAAGAGACTATTGGACAGGTATATGGAGGAAGTTAAGGTGGAGGGTTATGTGGGAGGCAGGGTTTAAGGGTCGGCACAACATTGTGGTCCAAAGGGCCTGTAATGTGCTGTACTATTCTATGTTCTATGTTTATCTATTCTTTCTTCTTTTTAAATCTTTTTATTAATTTTAAACAAACATAAATGAAACATGAATACAAAGAGCTTGAGGGTACTTAATTAATAGGTTAAGATATAAAATATAAATAGATGATAATCCATATATAATAACCTCCCAAACTCATAGTAGTTACAAAAAATGGAGTAAGTAAGAAACCCCCCCCCCAAAAAAAGAAAAAAACGTAACCAACATGGTCCATTGCATTATGTCAAATATACACAGTAGCGTCAATAACTCCGCACCTCCATCCAAATAATTAAAGATTATAAAAGTAAAGTTTAGGAAAAGTCAGTTTAGCTCGTATGAAAATGTTGAATAAGTGGTCTCTTCAAATTTAACCGAAGGGTCAAAGACAACACTTCTAATTTTTTCTAAACTCAAAAAAGAAATAGTTTGAGAAGATCACTGAAATATAGTTGGAGGATTAATTTCTTTCCAGTTCAATAGGATAGATCTTTTAGCCATTAATGTATCAAGTGCAATCATCCGCCAGGCTGAAGGGGATAAACAACTATTATCCACCATCAGTAAACCGAAAATTGCAGTAATAGGATGCGGTTGCAATTTGATATTCAGAACTGTTGAAATAGTACCGAAAATACCTTTCCAATAATTTTCCAAACGGGGCAAGACCAAAACATGTGGGTCAATGAAGCAACTTCAGAATGACATCTGTCGCAGGTTCGATTAACGTGAGAATAAAATCGAGCGAGTTTATCCTTGGACATGTGAGCCCTATGTACAACCTTAAATTGTATTAGGGCATGTTTAGCACAAATAGAAGAAGAATTGACTAATTGTAAAATTTTCTCCCACTGCTCAGTGGGTGTAAGACAGTGAAGTTCTTTTTCCCATTCCTTCTTAATTTTTTCTGATACTCCTGGCTGTATTTTCATGATCATATTATAAATGATGGCTACTAAACCCTTCTGGTAAGGATTCAGAGCTAAAAATTTTTCCGTAATGTCCATTGGACATAATTTTGGAAAAGACTGTAACGTATTATTCAAGAAATTTCTAACTTGCCAGTATCTAAAAAAAATGAGTTTTAAGCAAATTATATTTGATAGCTGTTCAAAGGACAAAAAACTGTTATCTAAAAATAGGTAACGAAAACATGTTACACCTTTTGTTTTCAATAATACAAAGGCTTGATCCATAAAAGAGGGCTGAAAAAAAACATTAGATATAATAGGGCTTGATGAGATAAACTTATTCAAGCCGAAGAATTTACGAAATTGAAACCATATTCGTAATGTATGTTTAACTATAGGATTAGTTATTCGTTTATTCAATTTAGATAAAGCAAAAGGAAGTGAAGATCCTAAAATAGAAAACAATGAGAAGTCTTGTACAGATTTACATTCCAAATTTACCCATTGTGGGCAAGGTGCTATAATCGATTCTTGTGTCCAAAATATTAAATATCGAATATTAACTGCCCAATAGCAAAATCTTAGGTTTCGCAAAGCCAAACCTCCTTCCTACCTTAGGCTTCTGTAAATATTTTTTACTTAATCTAGTATTTTTATTCTGCCACACATATGAGGATATTTTGGAGTCAATAATATATTAAAAAAATTAGGAATAAAAATTGGTAATGCTTGGAATAAATATAAAAATTTGGGTAATACTATCATCTTAATAGCATTAATTCGACCAACCAATGACAAAGATAATGGGGACCACCTGGTAATAAGTTGCTTGATTTGGTCAATTAAAGGTAAAAAAAATTAACTTTAAATAAATCCTTATGTTTCTTGGTAATTTTAATACCCAAATAAGTAAAATGATCTGTGACAATTTTAAATGGTAAGTCTTTATAGATTGAAACTTACATATTTAATGGAAATAGTTCACTCTTTTTAAAATTCTGTTTGTAGCCAGAAAAGTTACTAAACTGAGCAAGTTAGGATAAAATAGCAGGAATAGATCTCTTAGGGTCAGATATGTATAGTAACAAATCATCAGCATGTAATGATAACTTATAAGTCCCTTCCCTACGGGTAATACCAAAAATATTAGGTGATTCACGAGTGGCAATGGCTAAAGGTTCCAAAGCAATGTCAAATAATAGAGGAAATAAAGGACAGCCTTGCCTCATGCCACGAGACAACTGAAAAAAAAAATTCGATTATTGGTAAGAGCAGAAGCCAAAGGTTTATAATATATTAATTTAATCCATGATATAAATATCAAGCTAAAATTAAAATTCTGCAACTTATTAAATAAATATGGCCATTCAACTCTATCGAACGCTTTTTCAGCATCTAAGGAAATGACACATTCTGGTATTTTAGATGAAGGAGTATAAATTATATTAATTAATTTTCTAATGTTAAAAGATGAATAATTGTTTTTAATAAATCCAGTCTGGTCTTCAGAAATAACTTGAGGTAATATTTTCTAATCTAGTGGCCAAAATTTTGGTGAAAATCTTAGAATCCATATTCAGCAAGGATATAGGCCGATAGGATGCACATTCAGTGCACCTTTATCTTTTTTTAAGAATTAGAGAAATAGAGGCATCATAAAAAGATCATATCTATTCAAATTCTTATCTGTTCAAATACTTCTACATTCATCTTCAATTTTCCGTTTGCAAAGTGCCATTTTTTTTTTAAGTTGTGCTTAGCTCTTGCATATGTTGCTCAGATGGAGGCTGCAGCATTTTTCCTTGCCCTTTCTTTTTCATCTTTTCCATCCCTCCCAATAAATTTTCTCAGTTATGGAGCTTGCATGTTAGACTTAGCTATGAAAAGACTGGACAGGTTGTATTGGTTTTCCTTGGAGGATACTGAGAAGAAAACTAATTACAGATGTGGAAAATTTTCAAGGGTCTCAATAGTATTTTTTTCTCCCACAGCAGAAGGGTGGGAAACTACTTCAGGGAAACATGAGACGGTACAGCACATCAGCAGGCCCTTTGCCCCATAATGTTGTATTGAACTAATTAAGCCTACAATACCTATCCTAGCTCATTTGTATTTGGTCCATATCCATTATGGAAGAGAGAATCAGATTAAATGATATCTGAGGAACTTTTAACTGAGTGTGTGGGCATTATGGCTTTATAGCAACTGATCAGATGAAACAGGGTTTTGTTCATGCCACCGTCTGTAAGGAGTTTGTACTTTCTCTTCATGACTATATGGGTTTCATCCCACATTCCAAAAGGACATATTGGTTAGTAGTTTGGCAGCATACTATGTTGGCACAAGTATGGCAACATTTGGGGGCTACCCCCAGCACATGTGATGCAAACAACACATATTAATGTAGGTTTAGATGTACACATGACAAATTAAGTTAATCTTTAAGGAATGTGAAATTCCTTACATGTAGGACTATTACTGGCAGATAGTCTTAAAACATTCAAAAAGCATGTAGCCAAGTTCCTGAATCACCAAGGTGCAGAAGGTCATAAATCAAGTGCTGATAAATGGCATTAGTATAGACCAGGGGTGGGCAAACTTTTTGACTTGTGGGCCACAAAGGGTTCTAAAATTTGACAGGGGGGCTGGACCAGGAGCAGATGGACGGAGTGTTTTGGTAATACACCTCATAAGAGAAAATAAAATATCATGGGATATGTAGAAAACATGTGCTTTAATTTCAATTGAAAATGAACAAATGCATTACAACAAAATATGTCTTTGAAGTCCCATGGTATTTAGCTATTTATTGAAATGACTTTTAAAACACTGAAAATTAAATGAATAAAATACAGCTTTTTTTAATAGTAACAGTTATTATTTTAAAGCACTGAAAATTCTGTTATCCTTCAAGATATTATCATCATCACTCTCCTCCTGACTGTCTTTATTTCAAAAATGGTAGGAGATGCAGGTCTACTTGTCCTGCTCCTTCTTATTCAATTGTCCCCTGTGCCAAAACTCAACAACGACCCGCAGAATGACAAAGCAGGGAAAGCGCGCGGGTATGCAGAGCTCTGTGCTCGCAAATCCCTGCAGGCTATCTCTCTTAGCCGGAATGCTGGCTAATTGTGAGCCGGTTCGGATGTGCCAGGAAATGGGTCGCCACAAGGTCACAAAGTAAAGCGCAAATATGCTGCACCTCAACAAAGGTCAATGTATATAGAGTGCGTCATCTATTGGGAAAACGCCAGAATTGCGGGGAAAAAACGTTAACAAGGTTTATTAATATAATTTCATCAAGTTCTGCGGGCCGGATTAAAAAGCTTAACGGGCCGCATATGGCCCGCGGGCCGTAGTTTGCCCATGCCTGGTATAGACGCTTAGTTTGGAACATGTTACTGTACTTTGGCACCAAGTCTCTTGTATATAGAAAATATTGAATGGTTCTTAATTTTGCATGCTGAACCTTGGAAATCAGATAGCTTCCTTATTTTCAGGTTTTAGTGAAGGCAGTGAGTTGCCAGATGTTGTTGTGAAAACTTTTGGGAAATGGTGCTCAATGAAGGTAAATTTTATTATGAGTGGTCACAGCAGAACAGGAAATGTTGGCATGGCCCAAATGTAGTACAATCGGTTACAACAGAATTTCTGGAACTACTTGAATTTGAATAATCCTACAAATTATGAACCTTTGGGAAATGTGAGCTGTTTACAAGTTGATAAGTTTTGATATGCAGGATTGCTTCAGAGGAAGGGTGCAGGATCTGTCATCAGAGAGAACACCAACCCATCAGAAGAATTGCGATTGGACTGCCAGACAGTCGCCTGAAACACTGCAGTTCGCCAATGGGCAAAAGACCGGAGCTGATCAGAATCCTGACTCATTATATTTTAAGGTATTCTAAGTTTTGTACATAATTGCATTAATGCAGCTAAATAAGTTTGATTATTTTTGTTAGAATTACAATTTTGGCAGCATATTAAATGTAATGCTTTGTGGTGTGGCTATTTGCTATGTAAAGCAAGTTTCAGTTCCTGGCCTGGTACAAGGATTGATGTCTTCAATTAAAGGTACTGATTACTCCTGGTGAATTGATGTGGAGAGAGGTATTGGTTCGTAATACTTTGAAGCAGCCTGTTTTCATATGTAATTGAATCCAAAATAAGTTTTTCAATGTTCAGAAAACCTTCTGTATGTTGTGTAGTCTGATATTGTCATTTGGCTTGTTCTACAGGGTTTCTATTAAATAATATAATGTCAGACAAATGTGCTGTTGTGAAAAACAACGTAAAACAATGCTTGGAGAAATATCAAATGATTACTGTTCATTAACTGCCTCTAGTACCATGATTTATATTCATGGTCTTTAACTTTTCTCAATAGGATGACAGTGAGTTTCCAGAGTTGATTAGTGGAGCTGGGGTTTCTAAAGGCAAAACTGTTGGCCTTGATAATGCTCAGAATAAAAGCTCTTCCGTTTGTCAACTCACTAAAAAGCCATTGGGGGTGAGTTTATGGTTTAGATCTGTTTCCCATTATATTCAGCAAAATATTAAATTGGAATATTTATATGTCTTCACTAAAATTTGAATGTCTTCAAAAAGGCAACAGGTATACCAGTGCCTAAAACGAGTAGTGTGAGCTGCCTTAATGATGATCACCCAGTAGCATTGGTGATGAAATGCTTTGAGAGGTTGGTCATGGCTAGAATGAACTGCCTCAGCAAGGACCCACTGCAATTTGCCAATCGCCACAGTAGGTCTATGGCATACGCAATCTCAATGACTCTTCACGCGGCCTTGGATCACCTGGACAATACATACCCCCATATCAGAATGCTGTTCATTGACTATAGCTCAGTGTTTAATACCATTCCCACAGTCCTGTTTGTTGAACCTGGGCCTCTGTCTCCCTCTACAATTGGATCCTCAACTTCCTAACTGGAAGACCACTGATTGGTGGTAATATCTCTTCCTCGCTGACAGTCAATATTGTCGCATCTCAGGGATGTGTGCTTAGCCCGCTGCTCTACTTCCTCTGCACCCATGACCATGCAGCTAGCCATAGCTCAAATACCATCTATCAATTTGCTGATACAACCATTGTTGATAGAACCTCAGATGGAGATGAGAGAGCATACAGGAGCAAGTTATGCCAACTAATGGAGTGGTTTCGCAGCAACAACCTTGCACTCAAAATCAGTAAGACAGAAGAGTTGATTGTGGGCTTCAGGAAGAGTAAGGTGAGGGAGCACACCACACACCAATCCTAATAGAGGGATCAGAAGCAGAAAGAGTGAACAGTTTTAAGTTCCTGGGTGTCAAGGTCTCTGAGGACCTAACCTGGTCCTAACGTACTGATGCAGTTATAAAGAAGGCAAGGCAGTGGTTATATTTCATTAGCAGTTTGAAGAGATTGGTTTGTCACCTAAGACACTCAAAAGCTTCTTTAGATGTACTGTGGAGAGCATTCTGACAGGATGCATCACTGTCTGGTATGGGGGCAATGTTGCATAGGACCGAAAGAAACTGCAAAAAGTTGTAAAATTCGTCAGCTCCATCCTGGGTACTAGCCTCCTTAATAAGATTCCCATCACCCAGGGCATGCCCTCTTCTCATTGTTACTCTCAGGAAGGAGGTACAGAAGCCTGAAGGCTCAGTGATTCAGAAACAGCTTCTTCCCCTCTGCCATATGATTCCTTAATAGACATTAAACCCATGAGCACTACCTCACTTTTTTTTTTAAATATACAGTATTATTTCTGTATTTGCACTATTTTAATCTATTCAATAGGCATATTTACTGTAACTTGCTGTGTACGTGTCCCATAACTGATTTACTTATTTTTTCTTTCTATATTGTATATTGCATTGTGCTACTGCTGCTAAGCTAACAAGTTTCACGACACATTCTGATTCTGAAATCCAAGTTGGGCAGAAACATCTACCATTTTGTAGAAGATTGTTGATGGTATTTTACTGCTTTCTGATCCATGAAATAAATGAGGAATTTTGATGTTTATTATTGTTTGTTAATTTTGCATTTCCCTAGTTGGGTGATCTCCCAGAAACTTCTCCAATCAATATAGTGCAGACACCAATTCCAATAACTACAGCTATTCCAAAACGTGCTAAAAGTCAAAGGAAAAAAGCATTGGCTGCAGCGCTTGCCACTGCTCGGGAGTATTCAGAGATTAGTATGGAGCAAAAAAAACTCCAGGTCAGTAACTTTTTAGAAGTTTCTTTAAAGGTTGAAGGTATACTTACTCGGATGTTTTAAATGATGCAACAGCCAAAGCTTAAGTTAGAAAACATTGAAATGCAGCTCATGATTTACTTAATTGGGTAAATTTTGGCACCCATAACTTAATCCCATTTGATTAGGTAACTTGAATCAGGTAACATATCACTCTGCTGGATTAACTTTGTGGTTATAAATGTTTTGCACTGTGATGGAGCTCATATTAAGGTTGTATTTTTTTTTAATTATCTCACTAACTTCATGAAAGAAATAATACATTTGTGTATCCCAAAGCATTCATTTAATGTCAGAGGTATTTTATGCTGTGGTCTTTTTCATGTTTTGCATTTTGACAAGGAGGCTCTGAATAAGGCAGCAGGGAGGAAGAGTAAAGCTCCTGTGCAGCTGGATCTTGGTGACATGTTAGCTGCACTAGAGAAGCAGCAACAAGCCATGAAAGCCAGGCAAATGACTAATACAAAACCACTGACATACTCAGGTAAACTTAATTGTTGTACTACTTATATGCCTAATTTTGCCTGTAAACTGGATATATTATTGATGTTACTGCTGATGACAGTCAAATACCTTGATAGGGAATGAACACTTCCACTACCTTTGACATAATTAGATCTAGAATAAACCCTAACCATGTTTCTCAGCTGTCCTTATAAAAATTAAGGAGTTCTAATGAGCCAGTATCAGTATCCAATATCAATTGGTGTAAATGATATAAGAAAGGACCAGATTGAAAACCATAAGATCCAGGTAACAGATCACATAGAACATTACAGCACAGTACAGACCCTTTGGCCCGTGACATTGTGCTGACTTTTAACTGAATCACATTCCCAGGTATCTTAACTTCCATTGTTTAAAGATTGTTTTCCTAAATATTTGATAAAATCATTTCACGGACATTGGTCTTTCAGTCCTGAGATCTCACTCCTAATTCTTAGCATTGATACATTTATTTATTTAGAGATACAGCACAGAAGAGGTCCTTCCAGCCTAATGAGCTGACCCTAACCCTAAGTCACAGGACAATTTACAATGACCAGTTAACCTACTAATTGGTATGTCTTTGGAATGTGGGAGGAAGCCAGAGCAATCAGGGAGAACATACAAACTCCTTATAGCCAGTACCAGAACTGAACTGCCAATTCTAATGGCCCAATAGCATTTCTCTAACTGCTGCACTACCGTGGTGCCCTGCTAATATTCTGCTAATAAAAGTTTTATTCTTCATTTTGCAGTTGGTACAACAGCACTTCTTTCTGTCAAAGATTGTGGAAGCATGAAAAATTTGCCTAATCAGCAATTTATTGGATTTCATAATCCATTAGATTCTGGTGCCCCAAGGATAAAAAGAGGAAAAGAAAGGGAGATTCCAAAAACAAAACGTCCAACTGCTCTTAAAAAGGTAGCTACTTGATCAGATAACAGAAGACAACAAAGGTTTTGCTTCCTGAATACTTCTGCATGTCTCTTGTGGATTTTGGGCTACTGATGGTGAAAATCACCATGAAATTTTCCAATTATGCACTATTTTGTTGTAATTGCTTCTTTTCCTTACTTCAAATTTCAAGTCAAATGAAATGTTGTCCACAGTGTAAGCTGAAGTGTTTTGTATCTTGTCCAGGTATGCTTAGGCAGGGCGGATGCTGCATGGGAGGACAGGCTTTAGAAAGGCCTTTGAAGCATCAGGCATGCACTGTTTTATGCAGAACATTTACATGTATATTGGTTTTCAGTCACATTGATGCAAACTAATGGTCTGTGCATAGCATATTGTGTGTACTCATTATAATAAAATAGTTGTGTTTTTAGGAATATTTGTAATAGCAATATGTCTTGCCAATGTTGCAACAGCCGTGATACTTTCTGTTATTTGTGGTGAGTGTACGCTTAAATCTCAAAGACAGAGCATGACTCCTCTTATTAAGAAAGCCTATGAGCTCTACTTAGTGTGTAAAATTAGTGACCAAGACAAAGCCTGGGCTTTTGTTGCATTCCCATTTAGACTTTTCCTGCAAATCTTGATGCTCTCATCAGGACATTGCAGTCATGGAGCATCAAGGCAACTGGAATTCATCAATGCTGGCTGATTATTGTTGGACACTTAAGCAAAAAGTCTCAGACACTGAGTACAAATGAAAATCATCAAACAAAACATTTTTAGCTTAGTTGAGCTATTCCCAAATGACAGCAATATTATGCAATTAAATGCATTATATTTGTGTTCAGCTTTAAGTGGTCTATGATAATGTTGAGGAAACTACGCTTTAGAAAAAATAGTATTCCTGTATAATTAATGCATGGTGAAAGAATTAAGTCTTGACTGTGGAAACTTTAGTTTTGGTGAAGTGTAACCCCCATAATCTGGAACAGATTTCATAAAATTGAGGATGAAAAATTAACTCAAGCACAATCTCCAGCAGCATCAATTCCATCTAAATTTTTAATGTAATTTGGCTTTGATAAATAAAGACAAACACTGTTATGAATGAGAGTTATATTGGCTGACTTAGAGCTGGCTTATCAAAACTGAGTGGCCCATCTTTCTGAGAGAAGTAAAGTCCAAAACAAACCAGTACAAATTCCATTTTTGACTAAGCTGTAGCTTTCAGTGAAGGCTTGGCCATCCTTTGTTTCAACAAACAAATGCAAAGGTTTAAATAGAAAAATGCAAAACTTTTTAAAATGAATTTATGTGTTTAAAATAGTGATATATAAATGTTTTAGTTTCCTATTTAATGCTGCAATTTTAAATTGCAGTTCAGCTTCATTTTCCAAACAGCATGATAAATTTCTTTTTATTTCACTGCACACAGATTATACTGAAGGAAAGAGAGGAAAAGAAAAACAGATTTTCAATAGAGCCAACAATTGTGGGGTCAGAAGAACAAGGTGATGTGCAGCTAAGTTTTCAGGAGGAACCAAAATTAACACAGGAAGTGGTTTCTCAAGAAGGCAAGTCCTTACAAATGGAGTGAATTAATATTTTCTTTGATCTTTTGCTTTTTTGTGGTTAGATATCTCTTTGGGTACATTTCCATGCACCACTGCCATTTTTACTGGTATTTAAATGCCTTCCACAATATGTAGTTGCTTTTTGAGTGTTAGAAATTGTCCAATGTTCTCATTTTGACCAGAAGCTTGAGTCAAAGGACATCAGGAGTTCAGGTTTCCGCTCCGTGCTCGAAAGCCAATGATGTGAACGGCTGTTGAAGGACAACCTGGAGCTGAGCCTCCACCCCACGTTCGAAGGCCAGCAATGGTGGGATAGAAACATAGAAAACCTACAGCACAATACAGGCCCTTTGGCCCACAAAGCTGCGCCAAACATGTCCTTACTTTAGAACTACCTAGGCTTGCCCATAGCCCTCTATTTTTCTAAGCTCCATGTACCTATCCAGGAGTCTCTTAAAAGACCCTATCGTTCCTGCCTCCACCACTGCCGCCAGCAGCCCATTCCACGTATTCACCACTCTCCATGTAAAAAAAAATCTCATCTGTATCTGCATGTAAGCACCTTAAAACTGCTAGCCATTTCAGCCCTGGGAAAAAGCCTCTGACAAGATCAATGCCTCTCATTATCTTCTACATCTCTATCAGGTCACCTCTCATCCTCCGCCGCTTCAGGGAGAAATGGCTGAGTTCACTCAACCTATTCTCATAAGGCGTGCTCCCCAATCCAGGCAACGTGCTAGTAGATCTCCTCTGCACCCTTTCTATGGTTAGGATGAAGGATATCTGGAGTCTATGCATCAGCTCTGCACTCGAAGGAGAACGGTGTGGGTGGGAGACAAAGCAGATAAACCTCCACACTGCACCCAAGCCAGCAATGTGAATGGGTGACAAAGGACATCCTTGGATGTTGGTGTGTCACAGTTCAGAGGGTCCCAGGATTAGAAATCCATGAAAGCAGGAGGCAAGAGGGTCAGTGTGTCAGTGCACCTGAAGTTCGAGCCTGGACTTCAGGGTGCCATTCATGCAAACAACACTTTTTATTCTGTTTTCATGTTCATGCGATAAATAAATCTGAATCTGGCTCATCTCTTTGCTGTCAGGCAAACTGAATTGAGAGCTGTTCAATCATTGAATGCCTATTTCTAGGCAATAGGAAATTTTATAATGGTGCTACATTATTTTTTTCTTAAGCTGTCCTCAAATAAACATTTTGACCAACAGCAATTATTACTGAATGATGTTGCACTTGTCTGATTGGTTCACCTGATGAGTAGATGTGAAGGAGGTTTTTATTAACAGTTGCTACGCCATTGAATCTTTGAAAGTTATTTTGTTTGGTTTAAAAAAATAACTAAACCAAATTTTAACTTTTTCTATAAAGAAACTTTTATCCATCTGGTCGCCTATTAAAAACTTAATATTTTCCGATAACTTTTCTGAAGAATTACTTCAGTCAGTCATTGAAATTAAAGGGAAAATCACTTCATTCTCTAAACCTGGTAATTGGTTGGAATTTGAACCATATTTTGTAAAGTGATCTTTCTCTGCAGTAGTGCATAAATATAAGACTTAATTTTGGATTCCACTTATTTTTATTTTACTTCAAAATAAATAAAAGCTCACATCATATGTTCAGTTCTTGGTCTGTCGTTAACTATTCATTATTAAATAAGAATAATTGGTCTCCATACAGGCTTTGACTCCAACGTAGAAAAGAAGTCCTTTTCATCTGGCAATAAATTTGAGAGCTGGATCACAGAATTGTAAAGATAACTTCCAAAATAAAGAAAATGAACCTTTCTCTCCAAAAATGATGGCAAGCCAGAGAGGTGGCAGCCTTAAAAACCACTTCTACTGCCCAAACTATTGTACAATTGTTCATTTAATGACCTATACTTTTAAGTCAAGGTTGAGGGCATAACTGATTGTATGTTGTAGCATGAAGTTCAATAGCTTAATTAGTCTTGGCCATTAAAGAATAAATCCACAAAGTATCGGTAAATAATCCTTTTAGTTGAAAAGCCTGAATGAAAGATCAGTTCAGTAGTACACTTTGAAATTAATGTCAAAATAACCTCCTAACTATAGACAAAAACTTGACATTCACAGTTATTTTCAAAACTGGGTGTGGATGTCAATGTACCCAGGTACTAATCTGTGAGCAAGAAGCATAATAGACCTATTGCTGAATTGAACTTTGTGATTAACTTAAATGTTGTATTTAAATGTTCTTATTTCTAGATATTGGTTTGAGTGTTACCAGTGATGCATCTCTGTCTCCTGCAAGCCAGAATTCTCCGTACAGTATGACACCAGTTTCACAAGGCTCCCCAGTCAGTTCTGGAGTTGGCAGTCCAATGGCATCTTCAACAATCACAAAAATTCATAGTAGGCGCTTTCGAGAGTAAGTATTTCAGAAGAATTTATCAAAATTGTCTCTTATTTGAAATGTTATGAAAACTTGGATTTATCTTAAAGTAAGGAGGCTGAGTGAAAAAAACTCTAGAGGAACTCAGCAGGTGAGGCAGCATCTGTGGGAGGAAGTAGACAGTCAATGTTTCTGGTTAAGGCCCTCCATCTTGTTTTTCCTTGGGAGCAGGACTGAATGGTGATCAGACAGAAGGATGTATAGACTATGAAAGGCATGGATGGGAGAGATAGAGAGAACCATATAGAAAAGTGAAAATCTCATTTAATCATTCGATACGTTGATTGTTTATATTCTTTTTGGGTTCACCTCAAGTGATTGGAGTTGTAATTCACAAATCTGGAATGGAAATGTAGCTCTGTTCTGTGCTACGCTTAGGTATCTTAAATCGTAGGGTGGATATCAATGATACTGGAATGAGTTGTATTTTAGAATCATAACTGCTTGCAGAGGTGGTATGTTACAATATCACTTCTGCTGCATCTAAGCCTATCACGGAGCCTTGTCATAAATTGAACTACTGGACTGAAAAATGATTAGTTTGTAGTATAATGAAATCCATTAGGACCATATCCTTCTATGACTTGTCTATTTAAGTGTCTGTTAAATGCCTTTAAAGTCTGGTGAATTTACCTGACTCCACCACCACCCCAGACAGAATCTTCCATCTGGCTGCCATTCTGTGTTTAAAAAAGAACCTTGGCCCGAAAATTTCACCTTAAATCCATACTTTTAGTTTTGATAACTCCACAGTGAGCAAAAGGTTCTGACCATCTTTCCTGCCCATGCCTTTCATAATTTTTGTAAACTTCTGTCAGATCACCTTTGAATTTCCCTTCACTCCAGGGAAAACAAGCCCACTGATCTACTTTCTTCCCCATGACTGAAGTCCTCCAGTCTAGACAATGTCCTGATGAATCTCCCTTCCACACTCCATCACAATCACATTATTTCAATAGTGTGGTGGCCAGAACTCTGCACAATCCTCCATGTGTTCTAACCAGTGATAGTAGGATAGCCAAAACTTCTCTCTTCAGCCCTGACCTATGCCATACACCTCCACAACCTTATCTTCCTGTTGCCAGTTGTAGGAATCTATGGACTTTGATTTTCAGATTTCTGTTCAAAAATAATGTCTTAAATTTATTTGACTTCCCAAATATATCAACTCTCTTTTGTATGTTAGTGCTCCTCCCAAATTTCCAACTGATCTTTATCCTGTGAAGCTTCAGACAGCCCTCCTCACTATGCATAACACCAGTTTTTGTGTAATCTGTAAACTTAATAATTATATGTACCTTAAAAAAGGATCCAGTACTTTACCAGTATATATGACGAATAAACTCTTCTCGGGCTTCCAGCTGGGTGCTGTAATCAAATTTAACTGACATTTCCATAAGACAAAAGAGCAGAAGTCAGCCATTCGGCCCATCGAGTCTGCTCTGCCATTTCATCATGAGCTGATCCAATCTCCCCTTTTGTCCCATTCCCCCGCCCTCTCACCATAACCTTTGATGCCCTGAATACTCAGTTACCTATCTATCAAAGTCCATTTGCATCTCAGAACTTTGAGTTCTCTCCCCATTTAAATAATAGTCTGCACGTTTATTTCTTCTACCAAAGTGCATGACTGTGCACTTTCCGACATTGTAATTCATTTGCCACTTCTTTGCCCATTCCCCCAATCTATCCAAGCCTCTCTGCAGACTGTTTCCTCAGCACTACCAGCCCCTCCACTTATCTTTGTATCATCAGCAAACTTAGCCACAAAGCCATAATCCAAATCGTTGATATACAACGTAAAAAGAAGCGGCCCCAACACGGACCCCTGTGGAACACCACTGGTAATCGGCAGCCAACCAGAATGGGATCCCTTTATTCCCACTCTCTGTTTCCTGCCAATCAACCAATGCTCTATCCACATATGTAACTTTCCTGTAATTCCATGGGCTCTTATCTTGTTTAGCAGCCTCATGTGTGGCACCTTGTCAAAGGCCTTCTTGAAATCCAAATACACAACATCTACTGCATCTCCCTTGTCTAAAAAATTTTCTCAAAAAATTGCACTAGGTTTGTCAGGCAGGATTTTCCTTTAAGGAAACCATGCTGAGTTCTGCCTATCTTGTCATATGCCTTCAGGTACTCTCTAACCTCATCCTTGACAATCGACTCCAACAACTTCCCAACCACCGATGTCAAACTAACAGGTCTATAATTTCCTTTTTGCTTCCTTGCTCCCTTCTTAAATAGCGGAGTGACATTTGCAATCTTCCAGTCCTCCGGAACCAGGCCAGAATCTGTCGACTTTTGAAAGATCATTGTTAATGCCTCCGCAATCTCCACTGCTACTTCCTTCAGAAAACAAGGGTGCATTCCATCTGGTCCAGGAGATTTATCTACCCTTAGACTATTCAGCTTCCTGAGTACTTTCTCTGTCGTAATTGTGACTGCGCATATTTCTCTTCCCTGATACCCTTGAATGTCTGGTATATTGCTGATGTCTTCCTCAGTGAAGACTGATGCAAAATACTCGTTCAGTTCCTCTGCCATCTCCTTATCTCCTATTACAATTTCTCCGGCTTCATTTTCTATCGGTTCTATATCTACTCTCACCTGTCTTTTACTCTTTATATACTTGAAAAAGCTTTTAGTATCCTCTTTGATATTATTTGCTAGCTTCCTTTCATAGTTCATCTTTTCCCTCTTAATGGTGTAAGCTTTTAAAAACTTCCCACTAATTTTTGCTTCCTTGTATGCCCTCTGCTTTGCTTTTACTTTGGCTTTGACTTCTGTTGTCAGCCACGGTTGTATCCTTTTTCCATTTGAAAATTTCTTCTTCTTTGGAATATATCTGTCATGCACTTTCCTCACTTCTTGCATAAACTCCAGCCACTGCTACTCTGCCATCCTTCCTGCTAAGTGTTCCTTTCCAGTCAATCTTGGCCAGTTCCTCTCTCATGCCGCTGTAATTTCCTTTACTCCACTGAAATACCGACATTGGATTTCAGCTTCTCTTTCTCAAATTTCACAATGAACTCAATCATGTTATGATCACTACCTCCTAAGGATTCCTTCACTTCCATCTCTCTAATCACCTCTGGTTCATTACACAATACCCAATCCAGTACAGCCGATCCCCTAGTGGGCTCAACGACAAGCTGTTCTAAAAAAACCATCTGTAGACATTCTACAAATTCTCTCTCTTGAGATCCAGTGCTGACCTGATTTTCCCAATCCACCGGCATGTTAAAATCCCCTACAATTATCATAACACTGCCCTTCTGGCAAGCCTTTTCTATTTCCTGTTGTAATTTGTAGTCCACATCACTGCAACTGTTTGGAGGCCTGTAGGTAACTGCCATCAGGGTCCTTTTACCCCTGCAATTTTTTAGTTCAACTCATAAAGATTCTGTACCTTCCGATCCTATGTCAATTCTTTCTAATGATTTAATATCATTTCTTACCATTAAAGCCACGCCACCCCCTCTACCTACCTGCCTATCCTTCCAATACACCGTGTATCCTTGGACGTTCAGATCCCAGAGACACTCATCCTTTAGCCACGTCTCAGTGATGGCCACAATATCATACCTGCTAATCTGTAGCTGTACGACAAGATCATCCACCTTATTCCTTATGCTGCGTGCATTTAAGTATAACACCTTAAGTCCAGTATTTGGTACTTTTTGCATTGATTGCACTGCAACTCATCCCAATGGCTGCAAATTTGCTCCATCACCTGCCTGTCCTTCCTGACATCCTTACTGCTCACTACCTTAGATCTATTTCATTCTGGTTCCCATCCCCCTGCCAAATTAGTTTAAACCCTCCCTAACAACTCTATTTAACCTTCCCGCCAGGATTATGGTCCCCCTAGGATTCAAATGTAACCCGTCCTTTTTGTAGAGGTCACATCTGCCCTAAAAGAGGTCCCAATGATCCAGAAACTTGAATCCCTGCCCCTACTCCAATCCCTCAACCACGCATTTACCCTCCACCTCATTCCATTCCGACTCTCACTGTCACGTGGCACAGGCAGTAATCCTGAGATTACTACCTTTGCAGTCCTTCTCAGCTGCCTTCCTAACTCCCAATATCCTTTCAGGACCGCTTTCCTTTTTCTACCTATGTCATTGGTACCTATATGTACCACGACCTCTGGCTCCTCACCCTTCCACTTCAGGATATCTTGGATGCGATCAGAAACATCCCGGACCCTGGCACCAGGGAGGCAAACTACCGTCTGCGCTCACAGAATCACCTATCTGAACCACTAACTATCGAGTCCCCTATTACTACTGCCTTCCTCTTCCTTTTCCTACCCTTCTGAGCTACAGGGCCGGAGTCTATGCCAGAGGCACGGCCACGTTGCTTCCCCCAGGTAGGCTGTTCTCTCCCCCCCCCCCCCCCCCCGCCCAGCAGTACTCAAACATGGGTACTTATTGTCAAGGGGTACAGCCACTAGTACCTGACTCTTCCCCTTCCCCTTCCTAACCGTGACCCACCTGTCTGCCTCCCATAGCCCCGGTGTGACCACCTGCCTGTAAGTCCTCACTCTCCCTGACCAGACGAAGGTCATGGAGCTGTAGCTCCAGTTCCCTAACATGGTCCCTTAGGAGCTGCAGTTCGGCACACCTGGCTCAGATATGGACGTCTGGGAGGCTAGGAGACTCCAGGACCTCCCACATCTGACACCGAGAACAACAAGCTGCCCTCACACTCATACTTCCCCTTTCCTCAAATAACTGAAAAAAACTGAAACCTAAACCTACCTTGCCTCGCCTGCTTCCGTCTAAGCCAGTTGAACCAAAACCCTTAAGCCTACACTCTGCTCCCGGCTCTCTCTGCTGCCCGCTGTATAAGACTGTGTCTTTTTTAAATCTTCCCCACTTCACTGCCCAACGTCACACGCCTGCACAGTCCCAACTCTCTTAACTCAGATGAGAAGAAGAAAAAAAAATCAAATTGGCTCCCGTTGCACTCCTGTTCTGATCCTCCGACTTCCTTCTCACCAAAAAAAAATTTCAATTGCAAAATCTGCCACCTTCTAAAGGGATAATGCCTGGGCGTGTCTAGTCTGGTGCATAGTACTCTGTTTAGTTGAATATTTGTTTCACAAGAAAGCTAATTGAAAATAATTATGGGCAAAGGTAGTTTCCTTACAAAATAATTTGTAGTGTATCGGGTTACTTATTGATGACCAGTGGGATCAAATGAAGATGTGTATGTTTGATCTTTTTCCAACTAAAACAGTCATTTTTATTACTAACTTTTGATGAGAATGAATAAATGGTCAAATATAGGTTTTGATGGCCAACAGAGAATCAGAAGGCTCATTGGATAAGTACATGGATGGGAGGGGTATGGAGGACTATGGTCCAGGTGCAGGTCAATGTGACTGGAAGGAATAATAGTTCGACATAGACTAAGTGGCTAAAAGACCTGTTGCCATGTTGCAATGTTTTAATGATTCTGTTCAATTAGACTACCAGCTGAATCCAAAGGCGCAAACCTGGACATTAAATACATATTAATTTCAGTATTACAGAGTAAACTATCGTAACCCAAAGTTACTTGGTTATGTTTTCTAAGTAGCTATGCTATCAATTTTTTTAAAATTATGGCAAAAAATACCTTTCTTTTACACTGTTTAAATTTTTCCCTGCACCAGATATTGTAATCAAGTGCTCAGTAAAGATATCGACGAATGTGTGACTTTGCTACTGCAAGAACTTGTTCGCTTTCAAGAACGTGTTTACCAGAAAGATCCAATCAAAGCTAAAATGAAGAGAAGACTTGTCATGGGTCTACGAGAAGTAACCAAGCACATGAAACTAAAAAAGATTAAGTGTGTAATCATCTCTCCAAATTGTGAGAAAATTCAGTCTAAAGGTATATGAGACATCATTAAATCATGTTATAGATAAAACTACAAGTCCTGGGCTTGAAACATTCAGTTTCTCTTTCCAGAGATGCTGCCTGACCTGACTTTTACCAGCATTTTTGATCAATTGTTTTTTCTTTTTTGGTGTTGTAATTATCTAATGCTGAAATAAAAACAGGGAATTTTCAGCTAGCAACATCAAGATCTGCCCATAAATATTAAGTGGGTTCTATGGTATCTGGTTTTCAGTCTAGATGTCCACAGCATAGAGCGTAGGTTTTGCTATCAAACTGGCTTTGCAACAAATGTGATTCTTGGACAGCAAGTAAGGAAGTAAATAGTTTAAGTGTACACATGTTACTGGAACTTGCAAATGTTCGAAGTAAATTGGCACAAGTTAAAATTTTCTGGAACACGGGTAATGAAGAAATAATTGTCTTAAGTAAGCTGTTTAAAAAGTTTCATCTCATTTAGTAAGGCTAAATATTTTCTGTAGTTTTAAATGTGAATACATGAAAACCTTAAGTTCTGGGCAAGTCAGTTTGTTGAATAATGAAGTCTGTGGAGGAACAGGATATTACTGACAGCAATTAGTGAATTTCTGTGCTTCATTGCCTGCATTCAGATGTCAGAAATTAATGCAGATTTTACAGAATAATATTGTAATTTGCTCTCAGTTTCACTGTCATTACAGCTGCTAACTGGAGTAACACTTCGCTTAATTCATGGTCCCATTCTTCTTTCAGGTGGATTGGATGAAGCTTTATACAATGTGATTGCTATGGCACGGGAACAGGAAATTCCTTTTGTCTTTGCTCTTGGACGTAAAGCTCTTGGTCGTTGCGTGAACAAACTTGTTCCTGTTAGTGTTGTGGGGATTTTCAACTACAGTGGTGCTGAGGTATGTTGTTGTTGTCCCATAGATTTCCATTTCAATATGGACATAAAATACTGTATATGCAATGCACCTCAGTTCTGATGGATGGCAACCTAGTGCTTGATAATTGCCATTTATGTATCCGTGTTGCAGCATGCTTCTGCTAATTGAACAGTTAAACGGAAAAATTATATTTACTGTGAAACAGCAGTAGAATTAGCAGACTATACACTAAGTTAAAATAGCATTGTTTTCATGTATTTTTTATCAATATTTGGAATGATCAGTAAGTTACTAATTTTTTGAATTGTATATTAGGTTAAAATACAGAATGATATATTTGCAAAACCACCTCGTTTAGCCCATCTCGTACATGCCAACTGTGATGCCTATCTACTCTAATCCCATGTGCCTATCTCTCGGTCATTCTGAGTATTTGTCACATGCCTTTAAAACATTATTTTTTTCTCCTCTGCGTCTTAGTTCCAGATAATCACTACTCTCTGTAGAAAACTTGCACCTCAGATATCCTTACTCTATTCCTCTTATTAAGGTATATAGTGTGGAGATGGGGCTTTTGACCCAACTAGTCCATGCCAACCAAGATGCCCATCAAGTTAGTTGCATTTGTCTATGTTTGGTCTTAACTATATCCCTTTAGACTTTTGTACTTGTCAAAGTGCCTTTTAAATGTTTATGTACTTGCCTTATCATTGCTTGTGTCACCTCATTTCAGAAACAGACCAACTCTGGGTGAAAGCATGCCACTCTGGTTCCTATTGAATCTGTCCCCTCTCACCTTAAACTTGTACCCTCTAATTCTGGATTTCCAAAGTCTGAGAGAAAGACTCTGTGCATTCACCCTATCCATGTACCTCTACAAGATCAGTCCTCATTCTTCTCAGCAACAAAGAGATAAGTCCTAGCCTGCTTGGTCATTCTCCATCACTCAGTCCTTCAAATCTTGGCAGCATCCTAATTTGCATTCTTCCCAGCATAATTCAATCATTCTTGTAGCATGGTGAGCAAAAAGAACACAATATAGTTTTTCGAACGTTCGCTTTACGATAGCTCGCCGTCACAAAAACCTACATTAGTACCCATTTTCGCTAACCAAAGAGGATTTTTGCTTTTACAAAAAAAAGACGCCCGTTTTATACGTGTGTTTACCCTGAAAAAGACTACCATGACCATGAAGCCTTGTGCAGGCAGTTGAGTGCACATGCGTGTACGTGCGGATTTTTTTTTTCTCTCCAAATCGATTTTGGCTCACTGTCACAAGGAAATCTGCAGATGCTGGAAATTCAAGCAACACACACAAAATGCTGGTGAAACGCAGCAGGCCAGACAGCATCTATAGGAAGAAGCACTGTCGACATTTCTGGCGGAGACCCTTCGTCAGGACGTTCCTGATTTTGATAAGTGAAACTACACCGTACATACAATATTTCTACTTTATATAGGCTGTATATTTATCATATAATTCCTGCTTTTACTATATGTTAGTGTAATTTTAGGGTTTATGTGTTATTTGGTATGATTTGGTAGGTTATTTTTTGGGACTGGGAATGCTCAAAAAATTTTCCCATATAAATTAATGGTAATTGCTTCTTCGCTTTACGACATTTCGGCTTACAAACAGTTTCATAGGAAAGCTTTAACTTCGGATAGTGGGGGAAACCTGTAAACCAAATGCTATTTGCCAATATCTTCTGCAACTGCAAAGTCCCAGCTTCACTCAGCTGAAGGCCAGCGTGCCAAATGCTGCCCTCACCTCTGTCTTCCTCTGGCACTGTTGTCAGCGACCCATGTATTATAATCCTAAAACATACTGAAAAGCACTTAACTATACCTTGTGCATTCTCATTCAAATTATTGATATATGGTGATAAATAATACAACTTGAACTGATCGGGAAACTATCAACTGCCACCTTATGTATACTCAAGTACTTGGCCTCCACCACAGTCTATGGCAGAGCATTCCACAGATTACTCTCTGGCAAAAAAAAATGCCTCCTCTGTTCTGAAAGGCCACCCCTTCAATTTTGAGGCGATGCCCTCTAGATCTAGGATACCCCCACCATAGGAAACAGTCTCCACCACCAGCCTACCTAGTCCTTTCAACACTTAGTAGATTTCAATGAGATCCCCACGTGTTCTAAATTCCAGTGAGTACAAGCCCAAAGCTACCAAACACTCCTCATATGTTAAACCCCGTTGGTTTCCTTGGCTGCGTAAGTCTAAGGAAGACACATTCCAGCCCCACCAAACCCTTGAGATTGAGACGGCTCTCCCACCCAAGCCCTGGTTTGTGTGGATGCTGTGTAATTTGCAACTCTGTTACAACTCAGTGCCAAGAAACAACAGACAGCACACTACATACAATTAAAAGAATCTTATTTATGAATCTTAATTAAAGGTTAGAAAAGAAAAGAAAAAAAAACAAAAAGAGCCCATTATAATTAACCAGTCAAATATACACCAGTTGGAGCACAATTCACCGATCCTCAGTCAATCTCGCCAACCAGTTCTCTCCAGCGTCTTTTCTCATCATCTCCCCCAAACAACAGACCAGCTCACATTTCAAAGCATCTGCTATCTCTAACCATAACCCACATATTGTTTCTACAGAAAGACCATTATAATAGTACTGAAACCTTTCCCAGGGTGTTACAAATGTTAATCTCTTCATTCCTGGAATCATTCTTGTGAACCTCCTCTGGACTCTTTCCAATGACAACTCATCTTTTCTGAGGTATGGGGCCCAAAACTGTTGACAGCTGTTGTTAAGTGTGGCCTGTCTTATATCCTCAGCATTATATCCTTGCTTTTATATTCTGTTCCCCTTGAAATAAATGCCACCACTGCATTTGCCTTCTTTACCACAAACTCAAACTGTAAATCAACCTTCTGGAAGTCTTGCACAAGGACTCCTAAGTCCCTCTGCAGCACTGAAGTTTGAACCTTCTCCGCATTCACATAATAGTCTGCACTATTGTTCCTTTTACCAAAAGGAACAATCCCATGCGCTCTAACTTTCCATAGCAGCCTACTATCTGTAACCTTATCAAAGGCCTTACTGAAGTCCATGTGGACGTTATCTACTGCCCTAGTGTCAATGACCTTGATTACTTCAGTAAAAAAAACTTTCTTATTCATGAGTCGTGATATCCCACCCACAGCCAAACTGTCTATCCCGAATCAGCCCATCTTTTAATATTTCTAATTTCTCAGAATGCCATCCAATAACTTATGTGCTACAGATGTTAGACTTGATTAGTATTTACCAGATTTTTCTTTGTTGCACTTTAATAAAGACACTACATTTGACATTCTCCAGGTTTGTGGTACCTCTCCTATGACTGAAGATGATGCGTATATCTCAGCCAGAGCTCCCACAATTTCTTCTCTAGCTTCCCATTGTCCCTGCTATAGGACTATGATATACCTGCTCAGGCCCTGAAGATTTATCTAATCTTACATCCAGCACCTCCTCAGCTTAGTGCTAACTATCCCCAAGATCTCCCCAATCAACCATGTCATATTCCAAAGTCGGCTTGCCTTTAATCCATAAGAATTATGAATTTCTTCCATAAGAATAGAGGAGAAATATTCATTGAGGACCTTCATTGGTATCTCTCCTTTCAGTTAGTCCTGACAAAGGGTCTCGGCCCGAACCGTCGACCGTGCTTCTCCTTATAGATGCTGCCTGGCCTGCTGTGTTCCACCAGCATATTGTTTGTGTTCATTGAGGACCTTGTCTATTTCCTATGACTCCACATGCATATTACCACTTTGGTCTCTGCAGGGTCTCATTCTCTCTCCAGTTGTTCTTTTCCTTTAATGTACAACAATCTCTTCTGAAGATTCTTCGTGGTCTTCTTTGCCAGAGTTATCTCATGTCTACTTTTTGCGCTTCTGATTTCCTCCTTGAATATACTCGTGCATCCTCTGTTCGCACATGTCCCTGGTACTCCTGGGATTCATTTGAACCAAGCTGCCTGTACCTGACCCATGCCTCTTTTTTTTTTCCCCTCTGACAGGAGCATCCAAGGTTCTGCATTCCTTCCAGCCTTGCCCTTCCCTTTAACAGGAACGTGTCAATCTTGAACACAATCTTGCTTTTGGAAAAGCTCCTACTTGCCAGACATGCCTGTACCTGTAAACCACCTACTCCAAT
Organism: Hypanus sabinus; assembly: GCF_030144855.1. Taxonomy (NCBI): domain Eukaryota; kingdom Metazoa; phylum Chordata; class Chondrichthyes; order Myliobatiformes; family Dasyatidae; genus Hypanus; species Hypanus sabinus. The sequence continues at coordinate 3,195,068 of NC_082733.1, forward strand.
TTACTGTCAAAGTTTACCTACCTAGTGACAACATCTTGCAGCAATTAACGAACCCACTAGCCCACGTCTTTGGGATGTGAGAGGAAGCCAGAGCATCTGGACAAAAATCACATGGTTAACAAAGACATCGACAGCACCTGATACCAGGATTATTCCTGGGTCTCTGGTACTTCGAGGCAGCAGCTCCACTGGCTGCACCACTGTGCTGCCCTTGATGTCTCCTGATTTAAGCAGTGCCCACTTAAGTGGCTGAAAGTAAAACAACGAAGTGCCATGTCCTTTTTCCAGACCATAAGATGTAGGAGCAGAATTAGGCCATTTGACCCATCAAATCTGCTCTGTCATTCTGTCATGGCTTATCCATTTTTCCTCTCAGCCCCAATCTCCTATCGTTCCCCCCTTATCCATTCATGCCTCGACCAATCAAGAACCTCTCAACCTCTGCTTTAAATATACATAAAGACTAGGCCACAACAGCTGCCTGTGGCAGTGAATTCCACAGATTCACCATTCTCTGGCTAAAGAAATTCCTCCTCATCTTCATTCTAAAAGGACACCCCTCTATTCTGAGGCTGTGTCCTCTGGTCTTGGACTCTCCCACTATAGGGAACATCCTCTCCACACCCACCCTTATCAAGGCCTTTCACCATTTGATAGGTTTCAATTAGGTTAGCCCTCATTATTTTGAATTCTAGTGAATGCAGGTCCAGAGCTATCAAATGCTGTTCATATTACAAGCCATTCAATCCTGGAATCAGGTGAGGCAATTCCATGACCACTTGGTGTGGAGCAATGGGATTGTTGGGTTTCCATGATTTTATCTTTTCTCATAATTCCAATAGTTGATTATTAATCGAGAAGCTCAGTTGTACCAGGTGCACTCAGCAATAAGTAAGATCACATTTAAAAGGGACAAAAATAGGAACCAGGCCACGAGACCATTTTATCAAGGTAGGCTATCGCAGTTCCCCTCAACAGTCTTACAAATTGCTTTCCTTTATCTTCAGTAACACTGTATTGTGTGTAACAAATTCTTTGTAAAACATAAAAAATGATTTCTTGATCTGATTTCTTCTATTAATAATGCTGTGAAACACTTCACAGTAAATTACTGAAGCATGCAAGGGAGGTAAAAAATGACTGCCCCAGTAGGGGAGAGAAAAAGTCATTGAAGTTTTTTAGTGTAACAAAATGAATATTTAACTATATTGAAATGCACATTGATTGTTTAAAACATCTGCTTGAACATTTCTCTGATCTGAAGTTTTCATGTTATCTTGACGATTCACTTTCATTAAGAATAGTTCCAGAGGTTGCCTACAATTGGAGAATTGGCTTTTGATCTGCCATTCTCATTGTACTCCCAGTAAGGTTTTGACATTTCACGAAGGTTTTTTCGAGCCATGAAATGGATCAAGGGTGATAGAAATACATTTCTGATGTTAGTGTTTGAAGATAGAATGAAACATAAAAGTGGTTAGCAGTGTAGATCATGGAAGGTACTTAACATTTTTTTCAGGCCACTTAAACACAGAAACTGGCCCTCAGCCACTGATTGTATACTGGCCAAAAACCATCCACTTCCTCTCTTGTCTCCCTTCAGCTCTCAACATTTATCGATGTACAATTTCTTCTTTAGCCAATTTCTCATTCCTTTAACTCTAGTTTCCAAATTAATTATTAAAATGCACGTTCCAACATGCTTCAAGGCCACCACCATCGTCCCCGTGCCGAAGAAGTCTTCAGTGTCCTGCTTAAATGACTACCATCCCATTGCACTTACATCCATCATCATGAAGTGTTTCGAGAGGCACGTCATGAGGCATATCAAGACCCTGCTGCCCCCCTCACTGGACCCCCTGCAGTTTGCGTACCATCCCAACCGCTCAACAGATGGCGCCATTGCCACCACCCTCCACCTGGCCCTAACCCACCTGGACAAAAAAGACACGTACGTTCGAATGTTGTTCATAGACTTCAGTTCAGCATTCAACACAATCATCCCTCAGAAACTGATTGGAAAGCTGAGCCTACTGGGCCTGAACACCTCCCTCTGCAACTGGATCCTAGACTTCCTGACTGGGAGATCTCAGTCAGTCCGGATCGGGGGCAGGATCTCCAACACCATCACATTGAGCACGGGGGCTCCCCAAGGCTGCATGCTCAGTCCACTACTGTTTACTCTGCTGACCCATGACTGTACTGCAACACACAGCTCGAACCATATCATCAAGTTCGCCGATGACACGACCGTGGTGGGTCTCATCAGCAAGAACAATGTGTCAGCTTACAGAGAGGAGATGCAGCGGCTAACGGACTGGTGCAGAGCCAACAACCTGTCTCTTAATGTGAACAAAACAAAGGAAATGGTTGTTGACTTCAGGAGAGCACGGAGCGACCACTCCCCACTGAACATCAACGACTCCTCAGTAGAGATCGTAAAGAGCACCAAGTTTCTTGTTGTTCACCTGACGGAGAATCTCACCTGATCCCTGAACACCAGCTCCATAGCAAAGAAAGCCCAGCAGCATCTCTACTTTCTGCAAAGGCTGAGGAAAGTCCATCTCCCATCCCCTATCCTCATCACATTCTACAGGGGTTGTACTGAGAGCACCCTGAGCAGCTGCATCACTGCCTGGTTCAGAAATTGCACCATCTCGGATCGCAAGACCCTGCAGCGGATAGTGAGGTCAGCTGAGAAGATCATCGGGGTCTCTCTTCCTGCCATCACGGACATTTATGCTACACGCTGCATCCGCAAAGGAAACAGCACTATGAAGGACCCCATGCACCCCTCATACAATTTCTTCTCCCTCCTGCCGTCTGGGAAAAGGCTCCGAAGCATTCGGGCTCTCACGACCAGACTGTGTAACAGTTTCTTCCCCCAAGCTATCAGACTCCTCAATACCCGAAGCCTGGACTGAAACCTTGCCCTATTGTCCTGTTTATTATTTATTGTAGTGCCTGCACTGTTTTTGTGCACTTTATGCAGTCCTGTGTAGGTCTGTAGTCTAGTGTAGCTTTCTCTGTGTTGTGTTTTTTTTTACATAGTTCAGTCTAGTTTTTGTACTGTGTCATGTAACATCATGGTCCTGAAAAACATTGTCTCATTTTGACTATGTACTGTACCAGCAGTTATGGTCGAAATGACAATAGAAGTGACTTGACTTGAAATAGTCATCGACTGTGATACTACTGCCATTCCAAATTTGCAACTTGGTTCTCATTAGGCTGGAATACCTATCAAAACTTGAAAATATTTTGAATTTTTTTCCAATGTATTGCTGTTTCCCAAGGGCTAATAAACTAATTCTCAGGATAATGTTCCTGTATTATACAATCCAATCCTCTCTACTTTGGAGCAGAACTATTTCATCCAGTAAAGGAAGAAACAAATAACAAAGTTATTTTCGTAATCTCTCCAGACTCCACTTGTAACTTTGCCAAAATTTTTATCATCTGTGATTTTGAGAGTTCTGGATAAGGGGAAAAAATTGCTGTGATCTTTGTGTCCTCACTGACCACAGGAATAGAACCAGATTATTGTTCAAAAAATTAAGAAATCCATTGTACGTTGTCTATCAGCGCTGTCAACATGAACTTTACCAAGAGGGATTTCATTTTCATTTTAAAATCATCTTATTAATTATTTTTGAAGATTAACAAAAAAGATACATTAAGTCAATATGTCATTATATACAATAAAGAATTAAATTAGCAAATAATTGATTACAAACCTAAGCAATATGTCAATAATAATAAGATAAAATAAAGTGTTAAGAATTTTTTTTTTGAAAGAAAAAGAAGGGGGAAAAAAGAACCCCTCTTACTAATCAAAAAATACCCCTACTAACTGGAAAGAAAACAAAAAAAAGATCCATTGGGAGCACAATCCCGGAGCTATACATCATACAAGCTTCCGCAGAAAAAAAAATCAATCTGCCAACTCAAATCCACTTAAAAAAAAGTTGGAAGGAAACCATATTAATTAACTCAAATCAAATGAAAGTAGTAGGCGAATCAAATCGAGGATTGAAAGTTCAACTTCTGATTTTCTCTGAATAACATCACCTGAGAGAGCCATCGTATCAAAGTAGAAGCAGAAATATCTTTTCATTTCAACAAAATAGCCCAATAATAGGCCAATAATGTAACAAATGTTGGTCTGATGGAGAAATACCATGAATATATTGAGGGACTACACCAAATAAAACAAGGTTGGGAGCGAGAGCTTAACATGACCCTGTTAACAAAAGATTGGTTGCGGATCTTGAAGTTGGTTAACTCTTCTTCAATCTGTGCCAATCACTCTAATTCAATTTAAAATTGTACATCATTACTATTTAACAAAGGAGAAATGTTTTCTGAAATGTTTTCTAATGTTGTTAGTGTGACAGATGTAAAACCGAGACAGCTACATTGACGCATATGTTTTGGTTGTGTTCTGTACTGAAACATATTTGGAAGTCTATTTTCTCTACAATTTCTAAAGTTTTAAAAAAAAATTAATTTACAACCTAAGAGGGATTTCTCGCAGGTCGGAGGCAGTTATTTAAAAAGGGAGCTTCCAGAGCATTAGTCCATTGTATGTGGCCTATCAGCAGCTTTAACCGGAGCACCAATCGTGAGTTAAATAGCAAGGAATGTTCGGGCATAAAAGGGAGACACTGCCTAGTGAAGCGGTCATCGACGGAGTGCTCTGTGGCAGAGTAGTAGGACTTTGGCTCATTCGGACTTTGGTGATAAGGGGTCAAGGCGAAGTAAATTACCAGTGAGGAATAGAAACATGAAGTACAGAATGTCTGTACTGGGTGTCAGATATGGGAAGTCCAGGAGACTCCGAGCCTCCGAGACGGCCACATCTGCACCAGGTGCGTCAAGCTGCAGCTCCATGGGGAACAGGTTTGGGAACTGGAGGTGCGGCTCAATGACCTTCGTCTGGTCAGGGAAAATGAGGAGGTGCTAGGGAGGAGCTATAGACAAGTAGTTTTCAAGGAGACTTGGGAGACAGAGAAGTGGGTAACAGATACTAGAGTATACCCCTGTGCCTGTCCCCCTTAACAATAAGTATTCCTGTTTGAGTCCTGATGGGGTGGGGGGGGGGGGAACAGCCTACCTGGAGAAAGCAACATTGGCCGTGCCTCTGGCGCAGTCTGACCCTGTGGCTCGGGGTAGGGAAAAGAATAAGTCAGTAGTGATAGGGGAGTCTCTAATTAGGGGGTCAGACAGGTGATTCTGTAGACTCAGGAAAGAAACACAGATGGTAGTTTGCCTCCCATGTGCTAGGGTCCGGGATGTTTCTGATATCCTGAAGCAGAAGGTGAACAGCCAGAGGTCATGGTACATATTGGTAGCAAGGACATAGGAAGAAAAGGTTGGAGGTCCTGAAAACACAATATCGGGAGTTAGGAAGGAAGTAGAGAAGCAGGACATCAAGGTAGTAATCTCAGGATTACTGCCTGTGCCACATGACAGTGAGTATAGGAATAGAGTTAGGTGGAGGATAAATGCGTGGCTGAGGGATTGGAGCAGTGGGCAGGGATTCAGATTTCTGGATCATTGAGACCTCTTCTGCGGCAGGTTTGACCTTTACAAAAAGGACGGGTTGCACTTGAATCTGAGGGGGACCAATATCCTGGCAGGGAGGTTTTCTAAGGCTACTGGGGGGAGTTTAATCTAGAATTGCTGTGGGGTGGGAAACGAACTGTAGAGACAGAGGAAGAAGCAGTTGGCTCACAAATAGAGGAAGCTCGGAAACAGTGCAAGAGGGAAGATAGGCAGGTGATAGAGAAGGGATGTGCTCAGACCGATGGTTTGAGATGTGCCTTGACACAAGAAGCATCATAAACAAAATAGCTAAGCTTAAAGCGCAAATCAGTACTAGAAGCTATTATGTTGTGACCTTGAAATCAGAGACTTGGATGACTCGGGAGCAGGAATGGTTACTTAGAGTGCCAGGCTTTGAATGTTTCAGAAAGGACAGGGAAGGAGGTGGAAGAGCTGGGGGTGTGGCACTGCTGATCAGAGATGGTGTTATGCCTGCAGAAAAGGAGCAAGTCATGGAGGAATTATCTACTGAGTCTCTGTGGGTGGAACTTAGAAACAAAAAGGGGTAAATAACTCTACTGGGTGTTTTTTATAGACCACCCAATAGTAACAGGGACATCAAGGAGCAGATAGGGGGACAGATTCTGGATAGGTATAATAATAACAGGGTTGTTGTGGGAGATTTTAGTTTCCCAAATATTGATTGGCATCTCCCTAGAGCTTAGGGGTTTAGAGGAGGTGGAGTTTGTTAGGTGTGTTCAGAAAAGTTTCCTGACACAATCTGTAGATAAGCCTACAAGAGGAGAGGCTGTGGTTGATCTGGTATTTGGAAATGAACCTGGTCAGGTGTCAGATCTCTCAATGGGAGAGCATTTTGAAGAGAGTGATCACAATTCTGTCTCCTTTACCATCGCTTTGGAGAGGGATAGGAACAGACAAGTTCGGAAAGCATTTACAGTTGGCCCTCCTTTTCCGCGGGGGATTGGTTCCGGGACCCCTCGTGTATACCAAAATTTGGGAATCTCAAGTCCCTTATTCAACCTGACTCAGTGCTGTGGACATTAGGACCTGGTGCCAGAGCTATGAATGCGCAGTGTTTCTGTTCACAAAAATAATCATGATCACAATTGAAAATAAAGCGGAAATAATAAAACGATCGGAAAGAGGTGAAGTGCCACCGGTCATCGGAAAAGCGTTAGGCTACATTGGTCAACGATCGGAACAATTTTAAAGGATAAAGCGAGAAAGGCTCTGCCCAGATGAAAGCTACAATTATTACTAAGCAATGCAGTGGTTTAGTTTTGGGGTTTTAGGTGTTTGATCCTCCACATCAACCCGGCACGGTGGAGAGCACACTCAGGAGCAATCTGTCCCGAGTCCCAAGAACTTCCGTTCCCGAGCCCGGCGCTGAAACATACGTTCTTAAGTGTTTAGTATGCATAGAAGGTAAAATATATATTATATACTAAGACAAACATTGGACTAAACTGACGCTAAGTAATACTGGATATACCTGTTCTGACTTACTTAGTAAGAGAACTTCCATTTTTTTTCAATCCCAATGCACGATAACCCATGCACATCCTCCCATATATTTTATATCATCTCTAGATTACTTATAATACCTAATACCATGTAAATGCTATGTAAAATGGTTGTTTTACTGCATTATTTAGGGAATAACGACAAGGAAAAACGTCTGTACATGCTTGAACAAGTGCTGGAAGAGCACTTCTGGGTTTTCGCGATTCTTGGTTGGTTGAATCTGCGGATAAGGAGGGCCAACTGTATTTGGAGTAAGGGGAAATATGAAGCTATCAGGCAGGAACTTGGAAGCATAAATTGGGGACAGATGTTCTCAGGGAAACATATGGCAGAAATTGGATTAGTATGCAGATAATACTAAGGTAGGTGGCGTTGTGGATAATGAAGTAGGTTTTCAAAGTTTGCAGAGAGATTTAGGCCAGTTAGAAGAGTGGGCTGAACAATGGCAGATGGAGTTTAATGCTGATAAGTGTGAGGTGCTACGTTTTGGTAGGAATAATCCAAATAGGACATACATGGTAAATGGTAGGGCATTGTAGAATGCAGTAGAACAGAATGATCTAGGAATAATGGTGCATAGTTCCCTGAAGGTGGAATCTCATGTGGATAGGATGGAGAAGAAAGCTTTTGGTATGTTGGCCTTTATAAATCAGAGCATTGAGTATAGGAGTTGGGACGTAATGTTAAAATTGTACAAGGCATTGCTAAAGCCGAATTTGCAGTATTGTGTACAGTTCTGGTCACCGAATTATAGGAAAGATGTCAACAAAATAGAGAGTACAGTGAAGATTTACTATAATGTTAGCTAGGTTTCAGCACCTAAGTTACAGGGAAGGATTGAACAAGTTAGGTCTTTATTCTTTGGAGCATAGAGGGTTGAGGGGGGACTTGATCGAGGTATTTAAAATTATGAGGGGGATAGATAGAGTTGACGTGGATAGGCTTTTTCCATTGAGAGTAGGGGAGATTCAAACAAGAAGTGAGTTGAGACTTAGGGGGCAAAAGTTTAAGGGTAATATGAGGGGGAATTTCTTTACTCAGAGAGTGGTAGTTGTGTGGAATGAGCTTCCAGTAGAAGTGGTAGAGGCAGGTTCGGTATTGTCATTTAAAGCAAAATTGGATAGGTATATGGACAGGAAAGGAATGGAGGGTTATGGGCTGAGTGTGGGTCAGTGGGATTAGGTGAGAGCAAGCGTTCGACACGGACTAGAAGGGCAGAGATGGCCTGTTTCCGTGCTGTAATTGTTATATGGTTATAAATGTGGCAAAAGTTAAGGGGATATTTGCGTAGCGTTCTGCCTCGGTACGTTCCAATGAGACGGAAAGGATAGTAGGGTAAAGGAACCATGGTGTACAAAGGCTGTTGAAAATCTAGACAAGAAGAAAAGAAAAGCTTACGAAAGGTTCAAAAAACTATGTGATGGTAGATAGATAAGATGATAAGGCTAGCTAAATGAAATTAGGAGAGCCAGAAGGGACAATGAGAAGGCCTTTGGGAGCAGGATTAAAGAAAACCCTAAGATATTCTTCAAGTAAGTGGAGAGCAAGAGGATAAGATGTGAGAGAATAGGACCAATCAAGTATGACAGTGGAAAAGTGTGTATGGAACCTGAAAGATAGCAGAGGTACTTGATGAATTCTTTGCTTCAGTATTCACTATGGCAAAGGATCTTAGTGATTGTAGAGATGATTTACAGTGCATTGAAAAGCTTGAGCATATAGACATTAAGAAAGGTGATGTGCTGGAGCTTTTGGAAAGCATCAAGTTGGATAAGTCACTGGGACAGGACGGGATGTACCCCAGGCTACTGTGGGAAGTGAGGAAGGAGATTGCTGAGCCTCTAGCAATGAACTTTGCATCATCAAAGGAGACAGGAGAGGTTCTAGAGGATTGGAGGGTTGTGGATGTTGTTCCCTTATTCAAGAAAAGGAGTAGGGATAGCCCAGGAAATTATAGACCAGTGGGTCATACTTCAGTGGTTGGTAAGCTGTTGGAGAAGATCATGAGAGGCAGGATTTATGAACATTTGGAGAGGCATAATATGATCAGGAATAGTCAGCATGGCTTTGTCAAAGGCAGGTAGTGCCTTACGAGCCTGATTGAATTTTTTGAGGATGTGACTAAACACATTGATGAAGGAAGAGCAGTAGATGTAGTGTATATGGATTTCAGCAAGACTTACTGAGAGAGTAAGGAGGCATGGGATCCAAGGGGACATTGCTTTGTGGATCCAGAACTGGCTTGCTCACAGAAGGCAAAGAGTGGTTGTAGATGGGTTATTTTCTACATGGAGGTCAGTAACCAGTGGTATGCCTCAGGGATTCGTTCTGAGACCCCTTCTCTTTGTGATTTTTATAAATGTCCTGGGTGAGAAAGTGGGGGGATGGGTTAGTAAATTTGCTGATGACACAAAGGTTGGGCATTGTGTGGAGGGCTGTCAGAGGTTATAGCAGGACATTGATAGGATGCAAAACTGGGCTGAGAAGTGGCAGATGGAGTTCAACCCAGATAAGTGTGAAGTGGTACATTTTGGTAGGTCAAATATGATGGCAGATTGTAGTACTCTTGGCAGTGTGGAGGATCAGAGGGATCTTGAGGTCCAAGTTCATAGGACACTCAAAGCTACTGTGCAGGTTGACTCTGGTTAAGAAGACATACAATGCATTGGGATTGAGTTTAAGAGCCGAGAGGTAATGTTACAGTTGTATGGAACCCTGGTCAGACCCCACTTGAAGTATTGTGCTCAATTCTGGTCACCTCACTATAGGAAAGATGTAGAAACTATAGAAAGGATGCAGAGGAGGTTTACAAGGATGTTGCCTGGATTGGGGAGCATGCCTTATGAGAATAGGTTGAATGAACCCGGCCTTTTCTCCTTGGAGCGATGGAGGATGAGAAGTGACCTGTTAGAGGCATATAAGATGATGAGAGGCATTGATCGTGTGGATAGTCACAGGCAGACAGACAGACATAATTTATTGATCCCAAGGGAAATTGGCTTTTTCCTAGGGCTGAAATGGCTAGCATGAGAGGACACAATTTTTAAGGTTTTAGCTTTTAAGCTTTTAGAAGTAGGTACAGAGGAGATGTCAGGGGTAAGCTTTTTACGCAGAGAGTGGCCAGTGCATGGAATGGGCTGCCAGCGACGGTGGTGGAGACAGATACGAAAGAGTCTTTTAATAGACTCCTGGATAGGTACATCGAGCTTAGAAAAATAAAGGGCTATGGGTAACCATTGGTAATTTTTAAAGTAAGTTCATGTTCGGTACAGTATTGTGGGCCAAAGGGCCTGTATTGTGCTGTAGGTTTTCTACGTTTATATGTTAGAAAGGGAGCAGGGATAACCATGGGAATTATAAACCATTGTGTCTTACTTCAGTGGTGGAGAATTGGAGGAGTATCTTAAGAGACAGGATTTTTCAGTATTTGGCAAAGCGTAGTCTGATGAGGAAGCAGAATCAAGTTAATGTCACTGAAATGTAAAGTGCCATGGTAGTTAGCGTGATGCTATTGGAGCTCGGGGCATCAGAATTCAGAGTTCAGTCCTGGCATCCTCTGTCAGGAGTCTCTGTCCGTCCACTCTGTGGAATGTGTGGGTTTTCTACAGATCCTCCAATTTCCTCCCATAGTCCAAAGACATACGGGGTAGGTAAATTATCCCATGATTAAGTTGGGATTAATCGGGGTTTTTGGGCGGTCAGCGTGAAGGGTCAGGAGGGCCTATTCTGCTCTGTATCGCTAAATTAAAAATATAATAAATGTGTCATGTACCAACAGTGCAGTACAAAACATAAAAATCCATACAATAAAAATGTATATTAAATAGTACTTTACAAAGAGTAAAAAATAATAGTGAGGTAGTGTACACCGATTCATTGTCCACTCTGAAATCTGGTGGCAGAGGGAAATAAGTTGTTTTTAAGCATTGAGTGTGTAGGGATAAACAGCATGGCTTTGTGAGAGACAGGTCATGTCTCCTGAGTCTGACTGATTCATTTGAGTATGTGAGAAAACACATTGAAGGTGAAGCAGTGGATATGGTGTATATTAATTTTAGTAATTCGTTAGTAAGGTTCCCCATGGTGGGCTTATTCAGAAAGTCAGGAGGCATGGGATTCAGGAAACTTGACTGTGTGGATTCAGAATTGGTTTGCCCAGAGAAGTTTGCAGATGACACAACGGTTGGTGGAGTTGTGAACAGCATGGAGAGCTGTCGTGGGTTACAACGGGACATTGATAGGATGCAGAGCTGGGCTGAGAAGTGGCACATGGTGTTCAGTCCAGGAAAGTGTGAAGTGATTCACTTTAGAAGGTCAAATTTGGCAGAATACAGAGTTAAATGCAGGGTGCTTGGCAGTGTGGAGGAACGGAGGGATCTTGGGTTCCATGTCCATAGATCCCTCAATGTTACCTGGCAAGTTGATAGGGTTGTTGAGAAAGGCATATGATGTGTTGGCCTTCATTAGTCAGGGACTTGAGTTCAAGTACTACGAGCTAATGTTATACAGGTCTATAAAGGTTAGACCACACTTGGAATATTACATTCAGTCCTGATCTCCTCATTATAGGAAGAATGTTGGAAGCTTTTAGAGAGGGTGCAGAAAGGATTTAACCAGAATACTACCTGGATTAGAGGGCATGTCATATGAGGATAGGCTACATGAGCTAGGACTTTTCTCTCTGGATTGAAGGTGGACGAAAGGAGACTCGATAGAGGCATATAATATGATAGGATTCATAGATCGAGACTTTTTCCCTGGGAAGAGATGGCTAATTTAAGAGACTCTTAAGATAGAGGCATGGCCAATAGAAAAATGAAGGGGCATGTAAAATTATAGGGTTAGATTGATCTTAGTAGGTTAAAAGGTTGAGCAACATCATGGACAGAAGGGCTTGTACTGTGCTGTAATTTTGTATGTTAAACTTTTACTACAATTTCCCCCTTGTATCTTCATCCATAAGTTTGGATGTATATTGTCCTTCAATAACTCTACACACCTGTTAATTGCTGTCTTTGCTGACCTGTATTAACTTTTGAGCTTCCAGTACTTCTGATATAAAGCTTCCATAAATACCATCTTCAGCCATCACAGCACATTTTGTACACACAATACAGCAGCCAAGGACATTGGTTTGATATATCCTACTTATTTTCCTGTTACCACTTTTATCAGTAAGCATTATTATTGCAATTTCAAATGAACAATTGTGTGATTTTTTTTTTTGCATAGAATTTGTTTAATAAACTGGTGGCATTAACAGAGGAGGCCCGTAAAGCTTACCGTGATATGGTAACAGCCTTGGAGCAGGAACAAGCTGAGGAGGCACTGAAGCACACCAGGAAAGTTCCACACATGGGCCATTCTCGTAACCCTTCTGCAGCGAGTGCCATTTCATTTTGTAGTGTGATATCTGAGCCTATTTCCGAAGTAAACGAGAAGGAATATGGTGAGTGACTACTCTTCAGATTATTTTGCCAACTTAGAAGTATTAGCAAAACTCTTGTGCGATGAGATAGCCAATGTGATGGCCCCTATTCAAGTACAGTGCATGCCCTCTAATCCAAGCAGCATCTTGGTAACCCTCTTCTGCACCATTTCCAAAGCCTTAAGAACCTTCCCATACTGGGTGGCCAGAACTGTATGCAGTACACTAGATGTAGCCTAACTAGAGTTTTATGAAACTGCAAAATAACTTACTGACTTTGAACTCAATGCCTCAACTAATAAAGATAAGCATGCCATATGCCTTATTAACCACCCTATCAACCTGTGTAACTACTTTCAGGGAACTATAAGCTTCTTTCCCAATGTCCCTCTGCTCATCAGTGCTGTTAAGGCCTTCCCCTTAACAGTGTACTGTTTCTTTACATTTGTTTGACTAAAGTGCAACACTTCACATTTGACTGGTTAAATTCCATCTGCCATTTCTTTACCCGTATCTACAACTGATCTATATCCCACTATCCACAGCATTCATAGAGCAACCTGTTTGTCCCTGATGGACTGTACTTTAAAGCTACATAATCTGAAGATTGATCTAATTCTAAATTATTTATTTCTCTACATTTGGGACTTGTATTTTTCGTTTTGTTATCTAATTTTAATCTTTAATCATAAAATGTACTTGTTTTTAAGAAACAAACTGGCGGAACATGGTGGAGGCTACTGATGCAGCTGATGGTTCTGAGATAGAGAAAACCATACCAAGTGCGACTATCGTCCTGCAGAAGTCCACAGGTTTTCCGGCAGTCTCTCACAATGCTAACAAAACTGTCTTGGGAACAGCAAGTACTTCCTCTATGGGTCAGACATCTCATCCAACAAAGCCCACTGGTTCAGACAAGGAAGATGGAAAAGCTGATGATATGTTAGAGTGGGCCTCCCAGCAAAGTACTGAGACTGGGTCACTGGATGGCAGCTGCAGGGATGTTCTTAATTCCTCCATGATTAGCACCACGAGTACTCTTGTACCAGACATGCTTGAGGAGGAGGGAGATGATGATGAAGAAGAAGATGAGGAGGACGAGGAGGAAGAAGATGATATCCCTGAACCTGTTGCTATTGTGGTAACACTCAGTAGTAGAATTGATGATTGGGTATCAGAAGCACAGAAGACACTGGAAACTTTGCAGCTTAGCAAAAATATTGATGGTACAGAGGAAGATCACAGTGGGCAATGTGATGCAGAAGAACACGAAATGGTGGAGCAAGCAGATGAGATCGCAGAGAGTGAGGGCTCTCAACCTAGAGAAGCAGAGAGAGACATCTAATAATTGCAGCCCCAGACCAGCAGATTGGTTGTTTTCTGTTAAACTCATGAAATTACAAAAATACACAAGCAAATGTAACTGTTAAAAGTATTTTAATCCCACTAATGGTAATGCTTTGTTTAAAATGGGTTCAAATGTAGTGGAAAGTATAAATTTATTTCAAACAGTAAGAATATGATGTGCAAATTTAGAAACCAAAGGCATTAGCCATAAACTACTTAAAAATACTCTTCAATATTTGGCATTTTCTGTTGGATTTATTTCTCCTTTGGACTTGGTAAATATATATATCCCCACCTACCAACTTAACCATTGTTAGCACTTAATTCGATCAAATTATAAAGATGGTCATTAATATTAATACCTAACTGTAGTTTTTTTGAGCAATCATTGAGTCTATCCCAGTTACTGTAAACAAAACATCACTGACCTCAGGAACATGTATAGGAACAAATAGTAAAAGTCTGCTGTTTATAACTTCAGTTTCACTTGTTGTACGGATAGATCATAAAGTCACATATTGAAAAATTCTGTCTTTTCAAAGTCTGTCCTCTACTGACCCTAACCTCAGTGTCTTTGTCAAACATTGTTTTTCTAGATGGTTTATGAAAGTTTTTTCTGAATCTTTGGAGAAAATGTAAAATATGTTGACGGGAGGAAAAAGCCAGCAGTTTTGTTTACAAGAAATCCAGTCTCTTGTGTGACAGTAGTTTTATATCAGAAAATAATTTGACTGATATTTTTTAAAAAATCTCTACACAATTTAAACAGCAAAATGGTGATGTTTCTAAGAGATATACTCATTGCACAACTGTGATTTGTGATCTTCATTGTGCAATATGTGGCACCTAATTGATGGATGTATGTAACCATACCTCTATATAATGAAATTAATGTTACTTGTGTTTTTTAAAAGCATTTCTTGGACCTAATATGAATTTGCTTATAACAGCATTGTATAATTGAATTCAGGGAAAGTTGATAAAATGGATGTTATACAGCTCTTTATTGGCCTTTTCTATATGGATATTACTACTTTGCTGCCATCCAAAATGTTTTGGACTGGAACCTGGAAAATAATATGACAGCTGGCCTTGTGTGTGCATGGGATATACTAGAAACTAGTTCATTTTAATTGACATGAACGGGTGAAATTTTGTTACCTTCCTTGTACAACACATTTACACAACATCAAGTGTACAATAGCTGTTCTGTCTTAATTATGGTTCCTTCATGTAGCATCAGGCTTGCAATTCTGGATTGCATGATAGGTATTTTTTAAATACCAGTTTTGACTATTTGCATAGTTATAAACTTTACTTACACAGTTGCTTACAGCAGTAAATTATTCCTTCAATGCAGCTTCTTCATGGTAATAAAGGCAATGGGATTCTTTTGTATATTTTTAAGTTGTAAATTGGTCCGATGTTCAAAGGTAACATAGACAGATCCACCTAAGCTTAAATGTGTTCATCAGCTGCATTTGATAATGCAAATGAGACCTCTATCCTTTTAATTGCATCATGATTGTGATGGGAAATCTGTGTTGTGCTATATTGGTTGCAGGTTTACGTCATAAAGTAAACACAAATATGTAGGGGCAAAGTAGTTTAAATATGTCATAAAAATCATTTTAAGATCAGATCTTCAGCTGTATCTGTACACTGACAAAGTAAACCTTTTAGTTGCAAGTCTAGGTGTAAAGAAATTAAATTCTGTTCGCATTTTTTGCCCAAATTGAAGTTTCAGGATTTATGTCATGCACATCAACTAAATGCAAGTTTTCTTTAATGATAGGTGGTGTCTAAAAGTGTTTTCCTTTGACAGAATGTGCAGCACTAAAACTTGCACATTTGAACAAACTTTTATAGTGGCTTATAGAAACCAAATTAAATGGAAGAATACATCTCATTCAAAATGGTACAGGACTTTGACGGGAGGATTTTTCACCTACTCTCATATGCAAAAACTTAAAATACTTTCACAATGAAAACTTTGTTGCTTCATGGAAATGATGGAAGAACACTGCTGGTGTATGGTGATGTTATACAATATTTAATATTCCACAGTAATGCATTATTTTGATGTTCAGAAGTTGGTACTTCCTTGTGGCACCAGTAGGTTGTGCACAACTTGATCTATATAGCAACATCTGGTGCTAGAAAACTTTAAGAAATTATTTTTTAATCTTTATAGAGTTCACATACTTATCTTTTTTGTTTCATAATTCCATTTGTAAATTTTTACCCAAAATAGAACTATTCATATACAGAACAATGGCAACTTTCAAATAATCTTTAGTATTTAATTCACAATAAAGAATAATATATTATGCAAAAAGACTTTCAAAGATTGTTATCTTAGTTTATAATTTAACACCTTTCTATTGTAAGCAGGTGCCCTGAGCGGGTTTAGGTTCAACTTTGTATTAACACATAAACAAAGATGGTCCATCAAGTTGGTGGTAAAAAGCTAACATAATATTCATTGTATTTCAGGCTGTATTGTACTAATAGTGTTGATAGCTTTGTGATTGTTGCTGTTATCACTTAGTAGGAACCAGTTTTTTTTCATGTACATTGATCTTATTTTGAATAGCAAAGGATATGTTTCTGTTTGGTTAAATTCCTGGGACAGCTGATGTTGGGTGAGTATAGGATTTATTAGACTTCTAGCACTCAGTACTACATGAATTCCAAATGTGTCCAACTGTGTAAAGTGACCTGATCCTTGATTTATAAAGAATGAAAATCGTAACATTTGTCTGATCTATGCTGTAGGCTAAATTGTACATTTGTATTTTCTCCTGAGAGGCTCTGAAAACAGACTGTTAATATTCTTTAATGTGCCTCTTCCTGTATGTTAGTTTGATTTCTATTTTATTGTTTTCATTTGGAATCTAATTCAAAATAGGCAATTGCAGAAATTTGATAATTGGAAATATGAAGGATGATGTGTATTTTTGCTTGTGTGACCAGCATATGTCATTTCATTTAATGTACATAATTCCATAATTAACATGTTATACTTGCACTATGTAAATATCAGAATTTTTCCTTCTGTATCTAATAAACTTACTGATTATAAAATTTTCCTTGCTTTGTGTAATTCATTACCAGTTTTATTTGGACATTCAGCTTTGAAAAATTGACTCTGATGCCTAAGATTTGTTTTGAACTTTGGTTACAGAACATTTATTTTTGTGTGCGTGAATTACTCCTGAGGTACAAATACTCTATCAAATCAGCTTGCTTTTATAGTTTTATAACAGATTGGAAAACAAAATAACAAAGATGAAAATTTATAACATATTACTTTGTTTTCCAATCTACTATCAAAAAATAGTAGTATCTCCTTGTGTTTTATAACGTTCAAAGATTATGCTTCCACCAGATTGAGGAAGGTAATTCCAAAAAGGGAGTAGTAACAACTCAGAATGCAATGGTGAGGGCACCTAATGTTTGATAGGGGAGGATGTAAAAGAGACATGAGACTGCAGATGCTGGAATCGTGAGCAACCCACAAACTGTTGAAGGAACTCAGTGGGTCAGGCTTTCTTTATTGGGGGGGGGGGGGGGGGGAATGGAAAGTCAATGTTTTAGGCCAAGACTGGTAAAGGGTCCAGCTCAAATGAATCTCAACCTGAAGCATTGACTGCATTTTCCTCCATAGATGCTGCCTGACCTGTTGAGTTCCTCTGGCACTTTGTGTCTTGCTGAGGAGGTGGGGATGTTGTCATATTGATTTTTGGAGACCATCAGTAATGAGGGTTTTGACAACTCTTCAATGAGCACAGATATGGAGAAATATTGGATGGTCACTGCTGAGATATGTTCTATATACTGCTAGTGGCTCAAGATCCATCAGGAGATAAGAGGGGCAAATTAGAAGTGTAAGAGTTATAGCATATTTTAACTTACCCAATTATTTCAGACCCAACCATATCCATAATACCACCAACCTTATGTGTTTTTATGAATTTGCTAACCCAGGCATCCACATTTTCTTCCAAATCATTTTGGGGTCCCTACAAAACAGCATGAGTCACAGGCCTCCAGCCAGAATAAGTCCCATTAACACTCTGTTTTCTATAGGCAAGCTAATTCTGAATATACAGTAAATGGCTAAGTCACTCTGCATGTTGGAGCATTTGGATATTCTAGACCATGTATACAAAGGAGATATTAGATGACACGAGGGGATTTGTGGGATGCATCTCCAAGCTGCTGTGAGAGATGAGGAATGAGATGCTGGGACTTAGCATCATATAGTGCTGTTAAAGATGGGCAGAAATGATGATGTGGACATCACTGAGTCATGGCTCATGGTTGGGAGCTTAACATCCAAAAATGCACAATGTATCAAAAGGACAAGCAGAGCGTGGCTCTGTTGGTAAAAAATGAAATCAAATCCTTAGAAAGGTAACTGGATCAGAAGCTGTAGAATACTTGTTGGTAGAGTTGAGAAACTTGTTGGGAGTTGTATATAGGCTTCAAAACAGTAGACAGGAAATAAGGTACAAATTACTGTGGGAGATGGAAAAGGCATGTCAAAAGGGCAATAGTATGATAGTCATGGGATTTCAATATGCAGACAGATTTGGAAAATCATGTTGGTGCTGGATTCCAAGAGAGGGAATTTGTAGAATGCCTACAAGATGGCTTTTTAGAGTAGCTTGTGGTTGAGCCCACTAGGGAAAAGGCAATTCTGGATTGGGTGTTATGTACTGAATCTGATTTGATTAGAGAACTTAAGATCAAGGAACCCTTTAGAGGCAGTGATCATAATATGATAGAATTCTCCCTGCAGTTTGAGAAAAAGTATCTAGAACAGATTTATCAGCTTTAGAGTGGAGTTAAGGGAATTACAGAGGCATGAGAGAATTGCCGGCCAAAGTTGATTGGAAGTGGACACTAGTAGTGATGATGGCAAAACAGCAACTGCTGGCATTTCTGGGAGCAATTTGAAAGGTGTAGGACAGATAGATCTTCAAGGAGTAGTATTCTAGTGGGAGGGCAAAGCAACCATGGCTGAGAAAGAAAGTCAAAAACAACATGAAAGGAAATGAGTGTACATAATACAGCAAAAATTAGTTGGTGGTTAAAGGATTGAGAAGATTTTTAAAAACGAACAGAAGGAAACAAAGCAACAGGAGACAAAAGATGAAATGTGGCTGTGCTAGCCAATAATATCAAAAAGGATACCAAAGTTTTTTTAGATATATAAACTGTAAAAGAGAGGTGGGAGGTATCAGACCACCAGAAAATGATGCTGAAGAGGGAGTAATGGGGTCAATGAAATGGTGTATGAACTTGAGTATTTTGTGTCAGCGCTATGACAATGATTTAAAAGTGTTGGGCAGAAGTGTGTGTATTGCTATTACTAAGGAAAAGGTGCTTAGGAACCTAAAAGGTCTGAAGGTAAGTCAACTGGACCAGAAGGCCGACACTCCAGGGTTCTGAAAGAGGTAGCTCAAAAGATTGTGAAGGCATTAGTAGAGATCTTTCAAGACTGGATTCACAGGAGAACTGAAATTTTGCAAATGCCTCACCACACTTTAAGAGTGGGACATAAAAGAAAGGAAATGATAGGCCAATTAGCCTGTTCAGTGGCTGGGAAGATGTTGGGAGTCTTTTTTTATTTAGAGGTATAGTGCAGAACAGGCCCTTCCGGCCCAATGAGCAATGCTGCCCAACAACCCACCAATGATCCCTAATCTAATCACAGGCCAAGTTATAATGACCAATTCGGTACATCTTTGGACTGTGGGAGTAAACCACAGCACCTGCTGGAAACTATAAAAAGGGAGAACAGACAAACTCCTTACAAAATGGCACTGGAATTGAACTCCAAAACCCCAATCTGCAATAGTATCATGCTAACTTCTAAGTTACCATGGGACCATGAGGTTTAGGGGTACTTTCAGCATGGTTTCTTTAAGGTAAATCTGACAAATCTGTTAAAATTCATTGAGAAAGTAACAGGCAGGATGGACAAAGGAAAGTCAGTAGATATTGTTTACTTAGATTTTCAGAAGATCTTTGATAAAGTGCCGCACATGAGACTGCTAAATAACATAAGAGCCCATGCTCTTATGACAGAATATTAACTGGCAGGAGGTAGAGGGGGGAATAAAGGGGGCCTTTTCTGATTGGCTGCTGGTGACTGGTGATTTTTCCATGGGGGTCCACATTGGGATTGTTTTTTTCAGGTTATGTGCCAGTAATTTGGATGAGGAAATTGATGATTTGGTGGTCATCGTGGATGGCGGGGTGGCAGTGTTGAAGAAACAGGCTGCAGAAGGACTTAAACAGATTAGAATAATGGGCAAGGAAGTGGCAGATGAAATATAGTGTAGGGAAGTGTAAAGTCAGGCTCATTGGTAGCAGAATAAAAGTGCAGACTATTTTCAAAATAGTCATGTAAAAGTTCAGCACAAAACAGGCCATTCAACTCATCTAGTCTGTGCCAAACCACTTAAATTGCCCACTCACATTGACCTGCAGCGAGACCGCAACTCTCCATACCCTTTACCATCCATGTACTGACCTAAACTTCTCTTGAATGTTAAAATTAAGCTTGCATGCACCACTTGCACTGGCAGTTTGTTCCCCAAGCTCGTAAACCCTCTGTGTGAAGAAGTTTTCCCTCATGTTCCCCTTAAACCTTTTACCTTCTACACTTAACCAATTACCTCTAGTGGTAGTCCCACCTAACCTCAGTGGAAAAAGCCTGCTTGCGTTTACTCTATCTATACCTCACATATTTTTGTATATCTTCCCTCAATCTTCTACATAAGAAGGTAAAAAGTCCAAACCTAACAAACCTTCCTTCCAAGTCAGTTTCTTCAGTCCCAGCAACATCCTTGTAAATTTTCTCTGTACTCTTTCAACATTTTTACATCTTTTTTATAGATAGCTGACCCCAAAGTCGCACATAATACTCCACATTAGGCCTGCCTTGTACAACTTCAACGTAACCATAGAGCACTACAGCACAGTACAGGCCCTTCAGCCCTCCATGTTGTGCTGACCCATATAATCCTTAAAAAATACAGTACTAAACCCACAATACCCCATAACCATTTTTTTTTCATCCATGTGCCTGTCCAAGAGGCTTTTAATACCCTTAATGTTTTAGCCTCCACCACCATCCCTGGCAAGTCATTCCAGGCACTCACAATCCTTTGTGTAAGAACCCTGATGTCTCCCCTAAACTTCCCTCCCTTAATTTTGTACATATACCCTCTGGTGTTTGCTATTGGTGCCCTGTGAAACAGGTACTGACTATCCACCCTATCTATGCCTCTCATCAAGTCCCCTCTCATTCTTCTACACTCCAAAGAGAAAAGTCCAAGCTCTGCGAACCTTGCTTCATATGACTTGTTCTCCAAACTAGGCAACATCCCGCTAAATTTCCTCTGCACCCTCTCCATAGCTTCCACATCCTTCCTATAGTGAGGTGACCAGAATTGAACACAATACTCTAAGTGTGGTCTCACCAGAGATTTGTAGAGTTGCAACATGTCCTCTCTACTCTTGAACTCAATCCCCCTGTTAATGAAGCCTAGCATCCCATAGGCATTCTTAACTACCCTATCAACCTGTGCAGCGACCTTGAGGGATGTATGGATTTGAACCCCAAGGTCCCTTTGTTCATCCACACTCTTAAGTAACTGACCATTAATCCTGTACTCAGTCTTCTGGTTTGTCCTTCCAAAATGCATCACCTCACACTTGTTCAGATTGAACTCCATCTGCCATTTTCTGCCCAACTCTACACCCTGTCTATATCCTCTTGTAACCTTCAACAACCTACAGCTCTATCCACAACTCCTCCAATCTTCGTGTCATCTGCAAACTTACTCACCCATCCTTCTGCCTCTACATCGAGGTCATTTATAAAAATCACAAATAGCATGGGTCCCAGGACTGATCCCTGCAGCACTCCACTAGTCACCTACCTCCAGGCAGAATACTTTCCTTCCACAACTACCCTCTGCTTTCTTCCTTTAAGCCAATTTTTTTATCCAAACAGCCAAGGCTCCACTTATCCCATGCCTCAAGACTTTCTGGATGAGTCTCTCATGAGGGACCTTGTCAAATGTTTTGCTAAAGTCCATGTAGACCACATCCACTGCCCTACCCTCATCAATTTCTTTTGTTACCTCTTCAAAAAACTCTATCAGGCTTGTGAGGCACGATCTTCCCTTTCTTTCCCTTTCTTTTTACTACTTTTTTCAAAATTCATCTCCTTTGCTCAGTGCTTTGATTTATGAAGACCGATGTGCCAAAAGCTTTCTTTGCACCTCTATCTACCTGTGATTCCATTTTCAATGAATTATGGACCTATATTCCCAGATCATTTTGTTTTCCAGCACACCTCAGTGACCTACTGTTCACTGTGTCAGACCTACCCTGGTCGGTCCTACTGACGTGCAACACCCCACACATATCTGCATTAAATTTCATCTGCCAATTTCAGACCATTTTTCCAACAGATCCAGATCTCGCTCCAATTTGAGTCTTCCTCACTGTCCACTACACCCCTAATCTTGGTGTCATCCACAGAATTGCTGATCTGGTTAACCACGTTACCACGTTAGATAAATGTGTTGCTGAGAAGTTGGCGCAGGGAGCAGGGTTTCAGGTTCTTGGACCATTGGGATCTCATCTCTTCTGGGCAGAGCTACAAAAGGGATGAGTTGCTCCCGAGGAGACTAAAAGGGCAATGTTATGATAGTTATGGCAGATTTTAAAATGCAAGTAGATATGGAAAATCAGGTTGGTAATTGATCTCAGCATTAATTTGTTGAATGCCTACAAGGTGGCTTTTTAGAGCAGTTTGTCTGAGCCTACTGGGGATCAGCTATACTAGATCCGGTGTTATGTAATGAACCAGAGGCAAATAGGGAGCTTAAGGTAAAAGAACCCTTTGGAGGCAGTGACCACAACATGATTGAGTTCAACTTGAAATTTGATATGGAGAAAGTTAAGTCTGATGTTACAGTATTTCAGTTGAGTAAAGGAAATTACAGTGGTATGAAAGAGGAGTTGACCAAAATAAATTGGAAGGAAATGCTGGCAGTGATGACAGCAAAGCAGTGAGGAATGTGCAGGATAGATGTATTCCAAAAAATAAGAAATACTAAAATGGAAAAATAGTACAACCATGCCTCAAAAGGGAAGTCAAAGCTAATGTAAAAGCAAAAGAGGGCATACAACAAAGCAAGAATGAGTGGGAAGAGAGGGATTGGGAAACTTTTAAAACCTGCAGAAAACAACTAAAATAATGATTAGGAGGGAAAAGATAAAATGTAAAAGCAAGCTAGCAAACAACATCATGGTGGATAGAAAAAGCCAAGTGTATATATATATAGAATTGAGAATGGATATAGGGCCACTAGAAAATGAGGCTCAAGAAATAACAACGGGTGCCAAGGAGATGACAAGTAAACCAAACGAGTATTCTGCGTCAGTCTTCGCTGTGGAAGACACTAGCAGTGTGCCAGATATTGAAGGGTGTGAGGGAAGAGAAGTGAGCGCAGTTACTACTACAAGGCAGACTTTGCTCAAAAAGCTGAAAGACCTAAAGGTGTACATAAGTCACCCAGACCAGAGGAACTGTATCCTAGGGTTCTGAAAGAGGTAGTGGTAGAGATTGTGGAGGCATTAGTAATGATCCTTCAAGATCATTGGGCTTTGGCATGGTGCCAGAGGTCTGGAAAATTGCAAATGTCACCCCACTCTTTAAGAAAGGAAGCAGAAAGGAAATTATAGACCAGTTAGCCTGATCTCAATGGTCAGGAAAATGCTGGAGTCAATTGTTAAGGATGAGGTTAAGGAGTACTTGGTGACATAGGACAAAGTCAGCATGGGTTCCTTAATGGAAAATCCTACCTGGGGAACCAGTTGGAAGCTTTCAAGAAGGAGCTAGATAGATATCTGATGGATAGGGGAATCAAGGCATATGGGGACAAGGCAGGGACTGGGTATTGATAGTGAATGATCAGCCATGATCTCAGAATGGCGGTGCAGACTCAAGGGGCTGAATGGTCTACTTCTGCACCTATTGTCTATTGAATTCTTTGAGGAGGTTACAATAGGATAGATAAAGGGAATGCAGTGAATGTTGTATATTTGGACTTTCAGAAGGCTTTTGACAAGGTGACACACGAGGCTGCTTACCAAGGTAAGAGCTCATGGTATTACAGGAAAGTTACTAGCATGGTTAGAGCATTGGCTGATTAGTAGGAAGCAGTGAGTGGGACTAAAAGAATCCTTTCTAGTTGGCTGCCAGTGTCTGGTGGTGTTCCGCAGGGATTGGTGTTGGGACCACTTCTTTTATGTTGTTTATGAGTGATTTAGATGATGGAATAGATGGCTTTGTTGCCAAGTTTTCAGATGATATGAAGATTGGTGGAGGTGCAGGTAGAGCTGAAGAAACAGGAAGACTCTAGAATGGGCAAGAAAGTGGCAAAGGAAACAATGCTGGAAAATTCATTTCAAGACACCTATAAGGTAAGAGCAGGGATGTGATATAGAGGCTTTAGAAGGCACTGGTAAGGCCTTACCTTGAGTATTGTGAACAGTTTTGGACTCTGTATCTAAGAAAATGTGTTGGCATTGGAGAGGTTCACAAGGATGATTCCCAGAATTGAAGGGTTATCATATGAGTAACATTTGATGGCTCTGGGCCTATACTCACTGGAATTTAGAAGGATAAGGGGGATCTCATTGAAACCTTTTGAATGTTGAAAGGCCGAGACAGAGTAGATGTAGAAAAGATATTACCCATGGTTGGGGAGTTTGAGACAAAAGAACATAGCTTCAGGATAGAGCGACGTCAACTTAAAACAGAGAAATTTCTTCAGCCAGAGGGTGATGTATTTGTGGAATTTGTTACCACAGGCAGTTGTGGAGGCCAGGTCATTGGGTGTATTTAAGGTGGAGATTGATAGGTTCTTGATTGGACACAGCTTTAACAGTTATGGGGAGAAGGCTGGGGTGGGGAATGATTGAATGGTGGAGCAGACTCAATCCACCAAATGGCTGAATTCTGCTCCTGTGTCTTATTATCACCCACATCGTTGATATAGATGACAAACAACAATGGACTCAGCAACAATCCCTGTGGCATTCCACTCATCATGGGCCTCCAGTCAGAAAGGCAACCATCTACTACCATTATCTAGCTTCTCCCACAAGGCCAATTTGCTACCTCATTTTGAATGCAAACAACTGAAACATCTTAACCAATGTCCCATGTGGAACCTTGTCAAATGCTTTTCTAAAGTCCACGTAGACACTACCTTGCCTTCATCAACTTTCCTGGTAACTTCTTTCAAAAATTCATAAGATTGGTTAGATGCAACCTACCATGCATAAGCCCATACTGAATATCCCTAATCAGTTCACATGCATCTTAATACTCATACATTCAGTCTCTCAGAATACCTTCCAATAACTTTCCCATTACTGATGTCAGGCTCACCGGCCTATAATTTCCTGGTTAATTTTTAGGGCCTTTCTTAAACAGCAGAACAACATTAGCTCTCCTCCAATCTTCTGGTAGCTCATCTGTTGCTAAGGATATCTGTGCTAGGGCCCCTGCAATTTCTGCACTTGACTCCCACAGGGTCCAGGAAAACACCCTATCTGGCCCTGGGGATTTAGCCACCTTAATTTGCCTCACAGCAGAAAACACCTCCTCTATAATCTGTTCACAAACAACAGAAAATTTGAAGATACTAAAAATCTGAGCAACAGACACAAAATGCTGGTGGAGCTCAGCAGATCAGGCAGCTCCTATGGAAGGAAGGACATTTCAGGGCAAAACCCTTCATCAGGACTGGAGAAAGAAAAGTTGACGTTTCGGTCTGAAACCCAGGTCCCTGTGTGTTGCCTTAAGGCATTTGTTTAACTTTATTACATTTTTGCTTTAGTAATTCGTTTGTAGTTGTTTTCTAGTTAAAGTTAATGTTGTTGAAAGTAAATTCATTATCTGTGATGTAACGCGGCATGCGATGACATCACACCTGGTTTCGCCACGTCTTGTGGGAAATACCTGTTTGGAGAAACGGGAAGGAGGGGACTTGTGTG
The DNA here is from genome assembly GCF_030144855.1 of Hypanus sabinus. Classification (NCBI taxonomy): domain Eukaryota; kingdom Metazoa; phylum Chordata; class Chondrichthyes; order Myliobatiformes; family Dasyatidae; genus Hypanus; species Hypanus sabinus. Next base: position 3,221,034 of record NC_082733.1, read on the forward strand.
TGCAGGATCAGCGCGAGAAAAGTTTTCATTCTATGCACTAAGAAACATCATAGAAACAATACCGTAAGTTCATAAGATATGTTGAAGTAAAAATGTTAACACTGATTCTGTTAAAAGTAATGACAGTTGATAAAGTTTATTTCCTTGTGCTGTTGAAAGTGTTACTGGATAGTTTGTGTGAAGTGTATTTAAAGCCAGTTGATGGCGTAGGTAGATTCTGACTGTATGTTATACTTTAATGAGACTAATGTAATATAGTTTGTTGTAGTTTTACTTTTACAAGTAGATATGATGTAAATGTGATGCCAAGAAGGAAACAAACTGTATATATTTTGTATTGTTTTATCAACAATTTTCACCATACATTAATGTGGAAGAGTGAACAGTAAAAGATTAATCTTACTGCGATCGTGCCCTCATTGACTACGGTTTACTTTGATGTTTAGTTCAGAGTTCCTACACCTGCACGAGAACATTACATTGAAAAAGCAGCATTACCAGGTGTTTCGACAAGTGGTATGATGGTATCGCAATACGGCGTCAAGTCATTGCCATCCAGCGCCAGCAGCAGTAGGGCATCAGCAAATAAGGCTGCCCTCGCAAGAGCTAAAGTAGAAAACGCTAAGGTGTCAAGGTGTCATCATACACCAAACAGGAAGCAAAATTGAAAATTGAAAACCAAAGGGAAGAGGCTGCCAGAGAAGCCGAAAACCAGTTGGCAAAGGTAAGGATAGAAACAGAGTTAGAAGTGCTGGCTTTACGCCGAGAAGCTGATGCTGCCAGGGTGGAAGCAGAAATATTAGAAAGTGCTGAAGAAATGCACATTCTAGATGAAGTAAACTCTACTTCAGAGAGGACCAGATTGGAACGCACTAACAAATACGCCCGATCTCAAATAGACCCGAAGATTCGTTCTTCCTCACCATACTTATTTTCTAACATCCCATTTCATGAGGAGTCAAAGGGAAGTCCAATTGCATTGCATCAATCTGAGGAAGACAATCTACGCTTGCAACTTTGCAATGACATTGAGAACGAAAGGGCTGACGATAAATACTTCTCGACACCAAACTTGCCAGATTTGGCGAGAGAACAGGCAAAGACTGAAGTCAGAAAAGCAAATCCCATAAAGAACGTACACGCTCAGTCATACGCCCGCCAACATATACCCCCAGCCAGTATGCCACTGGCAGTTGAACCCATGGCACAGTATTTAGCATGACAAGATCTCGTCACCTCAGGACTATATCAGTTTGACGATAAGCCTAAAAATTACCATGCAAGGTACTCATTATTCGCCAATGCTACCGGCGGAGTCCAGCTCAAAGCAACGCAAGAGGTGGATCTTATGACAAAATGGCTGATAAAAGAATCATGTGAACAGGTGAGATGCATACGTTCAGTGTACATCAACAACCTCAAGCTAGCACTATTTCAATGGCTGGAAAATTTTCCTAGGGTGTCAGCCAAGGACCACACTAAATTAAGAGAACTCGGAGATTTACTCATGGAGATTGAAGGCACTAAAGAAGATGGCTATTTAACTGGCCTGTCATATCTAGATACTTCATGCGGAATTAGACCAATCGTGGATAAACTTCCATTTGGGCTGCAGGAAAGGTGGGTCTCTGTTGGCTCCGAGTACAAGAAAGAGAACGGTGGTTGATTTCCTCCCTTTAAGTACTTCACTAGGTTTGTGTGCAAGGAGGCGAAGAAGCAAAACGACCCTAGCTTCATGAGTCAAGGTAGCAGTACAATTCACACCAAGTCAGTCAAATCCACTTCGAATAATTTTAACATCAATAAACCTGTCTCGGTTCGTAAAACTGAAGTCTCAACAACAATGACCCTAGCAAGAATTGTCCATTGCACAACAAACCCCACCCCCTCAAAAAATGCAGAACATTTAGAAAAAAACCCTTTGATGAGAGAATGGCCTTTCTCAAGGAGAAAAAAGTATGTTTTAAATGCTGTTCCTCTACCTCTCACCTCGCTAGAGAGTGTGCGTTCCCCGTGAAGTGCTTGGAATGCAACAACACTAATCATGATGGGGCATCCCGGCCCGTAACCGCAAACTGACAAAGCTCCTTCACCCTCACAAGAGGACGGCGGGGAGGGAGAGGATCATTCCAAGACAACCGTTGTCAGCTTGAGCTGCACAGAAGTTTGCAGTCAAGGTCAGTCACGCCGTTCTTGCTCAAAGATCTGCCTCACTAAGGTATACCTAAGGGAGCCAAAGACAAGGCCATCAAAGCCTATGTAATTCTGGACGACCAGAGCAATTGCTCACTAGTCAGACCAGAGTTCTTTGACTTGTTCAATGTCGAGAGTATTCAGTACCCATACTACCCTAGAACTTGCTCAGGCAGCGTTGAAACATATGGCAGGAAGGCAGAAGACTTAATAAACACAAAGTAGACTGCAGATGCTGTGATCAAATCAAGAAATACAAAAAAGCTGGATGAACTCAGCAGGACGGGCAGCATCCATTGAAAGAAGCAGTCAACGTTTCGGGTCAAGACCCTTCGTCAGGACACAAGGGTCCTGACGATGGGTCTTGACCCGAAACGTTGACTGCTTCTGATGCTGCCTGACCTGCTGAGTTCAACCAGCTTTTTTGTAAGGCAGAAGGCTTCCAGCTCGAGTCACTGGATGGTAAAGTTGTCACCTGTCTCCCTCCACTCGTAGAGTGCAATGAAATTTTGAATAACCGCACCGAGATTCCAATGCTAAGCGCTGTGTTACACCAGCTGCATCTCCACCACATTGCCAAGCACATCCCAGAACTAGATCCAAAAGCAGAAAAACTCGGAAGAGACGTTTCTCAGGGTGCACAAGATCAGGCAGCAGGTCAATGGATCACACGACGCCCCCTTTGCCCAACGCCTGGATCTGGGCTGGGTGGTGATAGGAGAGGTGTGCCTTGGCAAAGTACACAAACCAACAGTTAACACACTCAAGACCAACGTGCTAGAGAGTGACCGCCATTCAATTTTTCAACCTTGCACAAGCTTCATGTGTATCAAGGAAGCACGACAAGGCTTCAACAGGTGTAGTAAAGTAACTGACAAGACACTGGGACAGTCTTTGCTCAAACTGAGCATGATAATAAACCTGCTCCATCAGCACAAGACGCCATCTTCTTAAAAATAATGGACACCAAGGTCTTCAGAGACGAAGCAAATAACTAGGTCACCCCGCTACCTTTCAGAGAACCACACCAGCGCTTGCCAAACAACAAAGAGCAGGTAGTCAAGCGGTTCACGTCTTTGCAACGAACCCTGAAAAGGAAACCCGAGATGCAGCAACAATACGTAGCATTCATGGAGAAGATCTTTGCTAATGGATATGCTGAAGTAGCGCCTCCACTGAGAGAAAGTGAGGAGTGCTGGTACCTCCCAACGTTTGGGGTTTACCACCCTCAAAAGCCCAATCAGATCAGGGTGGTCTTTGACTCTCGTGCTGAGTGCGCTGGTATCTTCCCTCAATGACATGCTCCTCACAGGCCCTGACCTTAACAATATCCTCCTCGGGGTCCTGCTGCGCTTCTGGAAAGAGAAGGTCACAATCCTAGTGGACATCCAGCAGATGTTCCATTGCTTCTTAGTACAGGAAGACCATCGCAACTTCCTCCGTTTCTTATGGCACAAGGACAATGATATTAACAAGAAAGTCATTGAGTACCGGATGAAAGTCCACGTTTTCGGCAATAGTCCATCACCCGCCGTGGCCATCTATGGGCTGCGAAGAGCCATCAGAGAGGGCACACAGGAGCATGGCGATGACACCGTTAAGTTTGTGGAAAGGCACTTCTACATCGATGACAGCTTGATATCGTACAGAAAGAAGACGAAGCAATCAACCTGTTCTGTTGAACACAAGCCTCACTCGCTGAGTCAAACCTCCACTTGCACAAATTCGCATCAAACTGTCAGGCAGTCATGGAAGCATTTCCACACAATGACTGTGCTCTGGCAATCAAGGACCTAGATCTAGATGGAGAAACCATACCCACGAAAAGGAGCTTGGGCCTCCTTTGGAAGATTACAACTGACACATTCACGTTCTCCGTGCCGACAGTGATCAAGCCATTCACCCGCCTTGGAGTTCTCTCCACTGTCAACAGTGTTTTCGATCCCTTGGGTCTACTGGCGCCGGTTACGATCCAGGGAAGAACCCTTCTCAGGGAACTTACCTCTGAGCTCTCCGACTGGGATACTCCTCCACCAGAACACAAACTAAGCAGATGGGAGACTTGGAGAGATTCACTTCAAGACCAGAAACAGCTTCATATCCCACATAGGTACACTGCAACCTCATTCACCGAGGCAGCGCACAGAGAATTGTGCGTGTTTTCGGATGCATCAACCAAGGCCATCGGTGCTGTGGCTTACCTGAAAGTAATTGGGAAGGATGGTCAAGTTGAAGTAGGATTTGTAACTGGTAAGGCGAAGCTCGCTCCTCAGTTCAAGCCAACAATCCCAAGGATTAAGCTGTGCGCAGCTGTCCTAGCTGTGGAAATGGCGGATCTTATCCAGGACGAGCTAGAGCTAGAGCTGGATGACACCAAGTTCTACATAGATAGCAAAGTAGTGCTTGGTTATATTTATAATGAATCTAAATGTTTCTACGTGTATGTTCATATTAGAGTTCAACGTATCCGCCTGTTTTCAAAGCGTGAACGATGGCATTATGTACGTACAGAGGATAACCCTGCAGACAATACATCGAGATCCTTACCTGCATCCCATCTAGCACAGACTTCCTGGTTCACCGGACCCCCCTTACTGTTTCAGCCACCAACGGAAAAAACTCAAACGAGTGAGACATTTGAGCTGATCGAACCCGAAAGAGACTCGGAAATTCAGCCACAAATACAAACAGGAGTCACCTACCTCGAAGAATCAATCTGTACCACTGAACCCTTTAAGCGGTTCTCCACTTTGAATTCCTTAGTGAGAGGACTTGTGTTCCTCATTCACATGGCCAGATCCCACAAACACTCATCCTGAAATAGTAAATGGAAGGGATGGCACAAATGTAACTTACCTCGCACTGCGGACGAATTGGCCCAGGCAAAGGACCCAAAGCAACTCAAAGAGCAGCTTTTGCAAGGGAGTTTTTGGCCCTCCAAGCTAATAAACCAATACCAAAGGGCAGCCCTTTGAGGAAACTCAACCCCATCCTGAAGAACGATCTCATTTGCATTGACGGCCAGTTAATACACTCTCACCTTTCAGCTGCAGAAAAGAGCCCAGTAATCCTGCCCAAAGACAGCCACGTGTTCTTACTGCTCACGCACCATCACCATGAACAGGTAAGGCATCAGGGCCATCACCTGACAGAGGAAGCAATAAGGGCAGCGAGACCGTGGATCTTGGGAGGCAAAACACTGATCAATTCAGTACTCCACAGATGTGTAACCTGCAGGAAACTGCGAGGGAAGCTGGAAGTTCAACGTATGGCGGACCTCCCACCAGAACGCCTCAATGCCTGCCCTCCTTTTACATATGTGGGACTCGATGTATTTGGTCCCTGGACTATCATCACTAGACATACCAGAGGACAGGCAGAGAGCAAACGGTGGGCTATCATGTTCAGCTACATGAGTTCGAGAGCAGTGCACATTGAGGTCATCGAATCTTTGGATACATCCAGCTGCATTAATGCTCTCAGGCGCTTCTTTGCACTAAGAGGCCCTGCAAAACAGTCAAGGTCTGATTGCGGCACAAACTTCGTTGGAGCTCAGGATGGACAAAACGGTGCAAAGGTACCTCAGTGAGCAGGGATGCAACTGGGAGTTCAACACACCACACGCCTCTCACACGTAAGGCTCATGGGAGCGGATGATTGGTATCGCCAGAAGGATCCTTGATTCAATGTTTCTGCAGCAACGCACCCGACTGACCCACGAAGTACTGTGTACACTAATGGCAGAGGTCACAGCCATTATAAATGGACGACCACTCCTACCTGTCTCTTCTGACCCGGAAAGCCCCTTCATACTCACGCCATCAATGCTCCTTACGCAGAAGGCAGGAGCTCCCCCTCTACCTGGGGACTTCTCGGACAAGGACTTGTACACAAAGCAATGGAGACAGGTTCAGGCTCCCGCAAATCAGTTCTAGTCCCGTTGGAGACATGAATATCTATCTTTGTTGCAACACAGACAAAAGTGGACAGAACCTCGCAGGAATCTTCAAGTTGGAGATTTAGTCCGTTGAATTGAAAACTTCTGACCAAAGTGATGTGAAAACTTACCAAAGGCCAGTTGCAGAAGTCATCCTACTTCTACCGAAAGACTGATTTAAAGACTGAAGTTTTGTATCATGTTCATAGTGACCTTACAAAGGTCAGGTGGGGAGTGTGTTGCCCTAAGGCATTTGTTTAGCTTTATTACATTTTCGTTTTAGTAATTATTTTCTAGTTAAAGTTAAGGTTGTTGAAAGTAAATTCGTTGTCTGTGATGTATCGCAGCATGCGATGATGTCACACCCGGTTTCGCCACGTCTTCTGGGAAAATACCGGTTTGGAGAAATGGGAAGGCGGGGGCTTGTGTGTGCAGGATCAGTGAGAAAATAGTTTTCATTTTACACACTTAAGAAACATCATAGAAGCAATGCCGTAAGTTCTTAAGATAATCAATATGTATGGTTGATAAAGTTTATTTTCTTGTGCTATTGAAAGCGTTGTTGGATAGTTTGTGCGAAGTGTATTTAAAGCCAGTTGATGGCGTAGGTAGATTCTGACTGTATGTTATACTTTAATAAGGCTTTAATGTAATATAGTTTGTTGTAGTTTTACTTTTACAAGTACTTATGATGTAAATGTGATGCCAAGAAGGAAACAAATACTGTATATATTTTGTATTGTTTTATCAACAGTTTTCACCATACGTTAATGTGGAAGAGTGAACAGTAAATGGCTAATCTTACTGCGATCGTGCCCTCATTGACTACGGTTTACCTCGATGTTTAGTTCAGAGTTCCTACACCTGTACGAGAACACTACACTCTGTATCCATGTTCTGAGTAAATACAGATGCAAAAACCCATTTAAGATTTCCCCTATCTCTTTTGGCTCCATAAATAGATTATCATTCTGATCTACCAGAATTTCTCCCTTGTTCTGTTTGTGCTCTTAACATATCTGTAGAATCCCTTTGGACTCTCCTTCACTTTGTCTTCTCAAGCAACCTTGTCCTTCTTTTAACCCTCCTGATTTCTTTCTTAAATGTTCTCTTGTATTTCTTGTACTCCATAAATGGGGATAAAATTAAGAAAACAGGTGCAAAGGGAGTCCTTGTGGATGTTTCCTGGTCAACTTGCAGTTGCTGGTAAGGAAGACAAATGCAATGTTAGCATTCATTTACAATCATTTCAGAGAACAAGAATATAAAGCAAGGATGTAATGCTGAGGCTTTATAATGCATTGCTTAGACCACACTTGGGCATTTTGGGCCTGCTATCTTAGATGTGCTGACATTGAGAAAGCCCAGAGGAGGTTCATGAAAGTAATTTTGGGAATGTAAAGGTTAATGTATGAGGAGTATTTTAATACTCTAGCTCTGTACTCTCTGGAGTTTAGAAGAATAAGTGGAGATCTCATTGAAACCTATGAATTATTGAAAGGCATAGATGGAGAGGGTGAGTCTCAGAACAGAGAGATGTTCCTTTCAAACAAAGATGAGGAATTTGTTTAGGTTGAGAGTGGTGAATCTGAGGAATTCATTACCGCATACTGTTATAGAGGCCAAATCATTGGATATATTTAAAATGAAGTTTGATAGGTTCCTGATTAGTAAAGGTGTCAAGGGTTACAGAGAAAAGGCCAGAGGATATCTCCTCCTCGCTGATGATCAACACTGGTGCACCTCAGGGGTGTGTGCTTAGTCCACTGCTCTACTCTCTCTATACCTATGACTGTGTGGCTAGGCATAGCTCAAATACCATCTATAAATTTGCTGATGATACTATCATTGTTGGTAGAATCTCAGATGGAGATGAGAGGGCGTACAGGTACAAGATATGCCAACTAGTGAAGTGGTGATGCAGCAACAACCTTGCACTCAATTTCAATAAGACATTGTGGACTTCAGGAAGGAACACATACCAATCCTTATAGAGGGGTCAGAGGTGGAGAGAGTGAGCAGTTTCAAGTTCCTGGGTGTCAGGATCTCTGAGGACTTAACGTATCGATACAGTTATAAAGAAGGCAAGACAGAGAGAGCATTCTGACAAGCCGCGTCACTGTCTGGTAATTGGGGGGGGGGGGGGGCTACTGCACAGGACCAAAAGAAGCTGCAGAGGGTTGTAAATTTAGTCGGCTCCATCTTGGGTACTAGCCTACAAAGTTTCCAGGACATCTTCAAGGAGTGGTGTCTCAGAAAGACAGTGTCCATTATTAAGGACCTCGGGCACCCAGGGCATTTCCTTTTCTCACTGTTTACCATCAGGTAGGAGGTATAGAAGCCTGAAGGCACACACTCAGTGATTCAGGAACAGCTTCTTCCCCTCTGCCATCTGATTCCTAAATGGACATTGAACCCGTGAACACTATCTCACTTTTTTTTTAATATATTGTTACGAATGCAGCAGCAATGAATATGAAACTGAGACAGGGTTTATAAACAAATCCCGAGATTTATTAACCTCTGCTCAAAACTTAGAAAAGTAAACAAACGACTAACTTAACTGGAAGTTAACAGTTAGGCAGCAATATCTAACAAACAGTCAAACTTAAAAACGGTTCTTAACGAGTTCTCATCCAAGCACAGACTTAGAGATAAATTTTAAAAGTCTATGTGATTTAAACAGTCAGTAAGGAGAGACTTCCCCAAAACAATGATTCCTTTGAAGTAACGACAATCTGCCAATCCCACTGCCCAGAGATGCCTTGTTTGAAGAAGTCACGAGGAAATAAAAGGAACTGATCTTTTGACTGGAGGGTGGTCACTGCACAAACCTTCCCAACTTTGCAGGGGTTTAACTCAAATGTGCATGCCACAATTCCTGAACGAAGCCACAAAGGTCCCTCATTCCCCAAAATGCTGAACAACATTAACTTTATCCAATCCTTTGAACTCAGATAACTCCAGTAATGCCTTCACTCCCCGATACTGGACTGTAAGGGAAAAATAAACGTGCAACATACAAAACCGGTGGAGCATCCACACCTCCGACCGGCAACAACAACATTGCACAAAAATACAAATGAGAACTGCGTCACAGACCGTGGCCTGGTATAAATACTGTTTGGAACGTGCCAACATGTGACATAACATCACTTCACGGTCATGAGACAATTTCATCATCCCACTCACAAGACCATTACATCATCCCACTGTCCCGTGTTCAAACATGAGTATTTCTGTTCTTGCAATTTTTTTATTTTGTTCAATAAACGCATACCATGATCTATTTATTTATTTATTTATTTATTATTTTTCTTCTAGATTATGTATTGCATTGAACTGCTGCTGCTAAGTTAACAAATTTCACAACACATGTCAGTGATAATACACCTAATTCTGATTCTGAATGAGGTTAAGAATAAATAAAAATTCTGCCATTATGGCCTAATTCTGCTATGTATTATGGCCACCACAGAAAATTTTAAGTCTTTGACAACAGGGGAGATGCCAGGTGACTGGGCAACAAAAAATGTAATTTTTTCAGCTTTTCCTTTGCTTGCATCTTTGGAAACAGCTCTATTTCTACCTTTAATATCTTTATTTTTTTCCTTTCAGGGTTCTTTTGAAGACCCTGACCTGGAATTACATGCAGGCTTCGTTTCTTTGCAGGAACGGGACCCATTCTCGGGGTTCCATGACTGGCCACTATGCGACATGCCAAGGGTTTGGCCTGAGAATCTCAATCGTGTTTGGAAGCCTAAGATCTCAGTGCTCTGGAGACAGGTGTATCGAGGGTCGGTTTCATGGCCGGAGACTCGAGTGACTTCAGGGAGGCCAGAAAATATTTTGCTGTGGGCCCAAAGACCTGAAGTCTTTGCGATCTTTGGACACAGAGCTCAAAAAAAAGCGACAAAACAGACTTTTAAGATCGTAAGCCAGCGGGTTGTTGTTATACTTCCTGCTTTCTGTAAAAATAGGGGAAACCTCCCTCTCCCTTGCCAGGGAGAGAGAGAACCTGTGGGTTGTCGAATCTGGGTGAAGTGCCAAGCTTTTGGGGTAACTATGGTCTGTGTCTTTGCTATTGCTTAGCACATGCTTGGGCTTGGTGACTGTACCGATGCAGTGGGGAGAGGGGGTGGGTGGGTTTCATTGCTTACGCGCGGGGGAGGGGGAGATGGGGACTTTGGGGTTTTCGTATTTAACTGTCGTTCATCCTTTGGGGAACTTCTCTGTTTTCATGGATGTTTTGCGAAGAAAAAGCATTTCAGGATGTACAGTATATCGTTTACATTTCTCTGACATTAAACTTCACCTTTGAACTTTGAACAACAGAAGGGATTCACCAGGTAATTACAGGCATGTGAGTTTAATTGAGGAGCACTAATAGAACAAAAATGGAGGAAGAGAGTTAATCTATACTTGGAAAGGCAGGGCTTTGCTGGTGGGAGGTCTTGTCTGTCTAATTTGAAGTTTTGAAGAAGCAGTGAAATATCAATATTATTGATAAATGGAATTCAAGTCAAGTCAACTCAAGTCAAGTTTATTGTCATTTAACTATATGCCTCAATGAATTAGGATGTTGTTGCCTTTGGTTATTTGACAAATAAATCTGGCAGTTCAATGTTTAGATTTTTTGTTGTTTAGATGAAGGTAAAAGAGTTGGAGATTGCACTACAGATAGAAGGTGATCATTAGAACCTCTTCTGGAGCAGGTGTGATCTGTCCAAAAGGGATGGGTTGCACTTGAATCCGAAGGGGACCAACATCCTTGCGGGTAGGTTTGCTGATGAGTTGTTGGGAATGGTATAAACTAATATGGCACGAGGATGGGAACCAGTATGATAGAGCTGAGGATGAGTGAGCAGGTTTACAACTAGATGATGGGTGTAACATGATGATGGGCAGGACTGAAGATGCTGTATTTAAATGTAATTAGCACTCAGAATAAGGTAGATGAACTTGTGGTGCAATTAGAGATTGGTTGGTATGACTTTGTGAACATCACTGAGCCATGGCTCACCACAGTAATAGGTGGGAGCTTAACATCAAAGGATATTCTTTGTATCGAAAGAACAAGCATGAAGGGATAGGCAGTGGTGTGTTTCTGTTGGTTCTAAAGAGATGGAATTACATCTTTAGAAAGAGGTGACATAGGGTCAGAAAATGTTGAACATTTGTGGACGGAGTTAAGAAACTGCAAGGGTTAAAAAAACAATATGGGAATCATATATAAACCTCCAAATAGTAGCCAAGATGTGGGGTTGAGATTACAAAGGGAACCAAAGGGCATATAATAAGGGTAATGTTGCAATAGTAATGGGGGACTTCAATATGCAAGGGGTTTGGGAAAATCAAGTTGGTGTTGGATCACAAGAGAGGGAATTGATTGAATGCCTACAAGATGGCTTTTTAGAACAGCTTGTCTTCGAGCCTACTAGGGGAAAGGCCATCTTAGATTGGGTGTTGTGTAATAATCCAGATTTTATTAGTCAGCTTAATGTAAAGGAACCCTTAGGAGGCAGTGATCATAATATGATTGAATTCAAACTGCAATTTGAGAGGGAGAAGCATAAGTCACATGTATCAGTATCACAATGGAATAAAGGGAATTACAGAGGCATGGAAGACTTGCTCAGGTGGATTGAAAGGGGATGACGGCAGAACAAATGTGGCTGAAGTTTTTTGGAATAGTTCACAAGGCGCAGGTTAGATATGTCCCACAGAAGAAATTCTCAAATTGCAGTGGTTGGCAACCATGGCTGACAAGTGAAATTAAGGACTGCATAAAAGCCAAGGAAAGGACAAAGATGGTAGCAAAAGTGAGTGGGAAGTTAGATGATTTGGAAGCTTTTAAAATCCAACAAAAGGCAACTAAAAAAACTATAAGGGTAAAGATGAAATATGAGGGCAAACTAGAAAATAATATGAAGCAGGATATGAAAAGCATTTTCATTTATATAAAGAGTAAAAGTGAGGTGAGAGTTGATATTGGACCACCGGAAAAATGATGCTGGTGATGTACTAAGGGGAAACAAAGAAATAGCAGATGAACTTAATAGGTACTTTGCATCAATCTTCCCTGTGGAAGACACTAGCAGTGTGCCAGAGGTTTGTGAGTGTAGAGAGCAGGGGTGAGTGGCATTGCTATTGCAAAGGAAAAAATGTGCCAGGCAAACTCAAAGGTCTTAAGGTGGATCAGTCCCGGAGCCCTGAGAGAGGTTGCTAAAGATAATACAGATGCATTGGTCATGATCTTTCAAGAATCACCTGATCTTGGCATGTTCGCTGAGGACTGGAAAATGAAAATGTCACTTCACCCTTTAAGAAGGGGATAGACAAAAGAGAGGAAATATAGACCAGTTAATCTCACCTCAGTGGTTGGGAATGTGTTTGGAGTTCATTATTAAGGATGAGGTTTCAGGTACATGGAGACTAATGATAAATCAAGGTCAGCATGTTCAAGGAAATCTTGCCTGACAAATCTGTTAAGAGTGTTTCAAGGAAGTAACAAGCAGGATGGACAAAGGAGAGGCAGTGGATGTCATTTACCTAGATTTTCAAAAGTCTTTTGATAACATAAGGTATCTCACATGAGGTTGCTTAACAAGATAATATCCCATGGTGTTCCAGGAAATCCACTGGCATAGATAGAGGAATGGTTGACAGGCAGGAGGTGGCAAGAGGGAATAAAAGAGTCCTTTTCTGGTTGGCTGCCTGTGACTCGTGTTCCTCCGAGGTCAGTATTTTTCACATTGTTTGTCAGTAATTTAGATAATGGAATTGATGGCTTTGTGGTAAAGTTTACGAATGATATAAAGACAGGTGGAGTGGTAGGAGGTGCAAAGGAAACAATGAGATTGCAGCAGGACTTGGACAAATTAGAAGAAAGGGTAAAAAGTGGCAGATGGAATACAGTGTTGGGAAATGTATGATATTGTATTTTGGTAATATCAGAATCAGATTTATTATCACTAGCATGTGTCGTGAAATTTGTTAACTTAGTGGCAGGAGTTTAATGCAATAGAAGAAAAAAATAATAATGAAGTAAATTACATTATATATATATATTGAATAGGTTAAAAATCATGAAAAAAACAGAAATAATATATATTTAAAAAGTGAGGTAGTGTCCAAAGCTTCAATGTCCATTTAGGAATCGGATAGCAGAGGGGAAAAAGCTGTTCCTGAGTCGATGAGTGTATGCCTTCAGGCTTCTGTACCTCCTAATTGATGGTGACCATCTTCAACTACTGCACAGAGTCTTGCTATCTTCAGAAGTTTTCTGATGACTCTGCCATAGTTGGATGCATCAGCAAGGGAGATGAGGCTGAGTACAGGGCTATGGTAGGAAACTTTGTCACACAGTGCAAGCAGAATCATCTGCAGCTTAATGTGAAAAAGACTAAGGAGCTGGTGGTGGACCTGAGGAGGGCTAAGGCACCGGTGACCCCTGGTTCTATGAACAATAGTGCAGACTATTATCTAAATGGGGAGAATATTTAAACATCCGAAGTGCAAAGGATTTTGTGCAAGGTTCCCAGAAGGTTAATTCACAGGTTGAGTCTGTAGTAAAGAAGACAAATGTGATCTTGGCATTCATTTCAAGAGGAATAGAATATAAAAGCAAGGAGATAATACTGAAACTTTATAAGACACCAGTCAGGCTACATTTGGAGTATTGTCAACAGTTTTGGGCCCATATCTCAGAAAGGTTGTATTGTCATTGGAGAGAGTCCAGAGGAGGTTCAGGAGGATGATTCCAGGAATGAAAGGATTAAGATATGAGGAGCATTTGGCAGCATTGGGCCTGTATTCAATGGAATTTAGAAGAATGTGTGGGAATCACATTGAAATCACCTGAATGTTGAAAGAACCAGATAAGATGAATATGGAGAGGATGTTTCCTTTTGTTTGAGTATTCAGAACTAGACAGCACAGCCTCAATATTGATGTGTGACCTTGTTGAACAGCAGTAAGGAAGAATTTTTTTAGCCACAGAATGGTGGTTCTCTGGAATGCTCTGCCATAGACTGTGGTGGAGGCCAAGTCCGTGAGCATATTCAAAACGGAAGTTAATAGATTCCCAATTGCTCGGAGCATTAAGGGATTTGCTGAGAGGGCAGGTGTATGTGGTTGAATGGGATTAAGGATCAGCAGACTCATTGGGCTGAATGGCCTAATTCAGATCCTATGTCTGATGGTCTTATAACAGTACTCAGAGAGAACATACTGACAGACAGACAGTCAGACATACTTTATTGATCCTGAGGGAAATTGGGTTTCGTTACAGCCGCACCAACCAAGAATAGTGTAGAAATATAGCAATATAAAACCACAAATAATTAAATAAAAATAATTTAATCATGCCAAGTGGAAATAAGTCCAGGACCAGCCTATTGGCTCAGGGTGTCTGTCACTCCCAGGGAGGAGTTGTAAAGTTTATGTAAATGGCATGCAACTTGGACAGCATCCTCTTTTCAGACACCACCATCAGAGAGTCCAGTTCCACACCCACAACATCACTGGCCTTATGAATGAGTTTGTTGATTCTGTTGGTGTCTGCTAACCTCAGCCTGCTGCCCCAGCACACAACACCAATCATGATAGCACTGGCCACCACAGACTCGTAGAACATCCTCAGTATCGTCCAGCAGATGTTATAGGACCTCAGTCTCCTCAGGAAGTAGAGACGGCTCTGACCCTTCTTGTAGACAGCCTCAGTGTTCTTTGACCAGTCCAGGTTATTGCCCATTCGTATCCCTAGGTATTTGTAATCCTCCACTATGTCCACACAGACCCCTTGAATAGAACCAGGGGTCACTGGTGCCTTAGCCCTCCTCAGGTCCACCACCAGCTCCTTAGTCTTTTTCACATTAAGCTGCAGATGATTCTGCTCACACCATGTGACAAAGTTTCCCACCGTAGCCCTGTACTCAGCCTCATCTCCCTTGCTGATGCATCCAACTATGGCAGAGTCATCAGAAAACTTCTGAAGATGGCAAGATTCCATGCAGTAGCTGAAATCCGAGGTGTAGATGGTGAAGAGAAAGGGAGAGAGGACAGTCCCCTGTGGAGCCCCAGTGCTGCTGACCACTCTGTCTGACACACAGTGTTGCAAGCGCACGTACTGTGGTCTGCCAGTCAGGTAATCAATAATCCATGACACCAGGGAAGCATCCACCTGCATCACCCAGCAGAGCAGGGCAGATGGTGTTGAATGCACTGGAGAAGTCAAAAAACATGACCCTCACAGTGCTCGCCGGTTTGTCCAGGTGGGTGTAGACACGGTTTAGCAGGTAGACAATGGCATCCTCAACTCCTAGTCGGGGCTGATAGGCAAACTGGAGGGGGTCTAAGTATGGCCTAACCATAGGCCGGAGCTGCTCTAGAACAAGTCTCTCCAGGGTCTTCATGATGTGGGAGGTCAATGCCACCGGTCTGTAGTCATTGGAGCCACTGGGGCGCGGCACCTTTGGTACAGGAACGAGGCAGGACATTTTCCACAGCACGGGAACTGTCTGGAGACTCAGTCTCAGGTTGAAGACATGGTGAAGTACTCCACATAGCTGGGGGCCACAGGCTGTGAGCATCCTGGGGCTGACACCATCCGGGCCTGCAGCCTTGCTTGGGTGGAGACGTTTCAGCTGTCTTCTCAACTGTTCAGCTGTGAAGCCCACCGTGGTGGTTTCAGGTGAGGGAGGGGTATAGTCATGAGAGCAGTGTGGGGGGAGGGTGAGGAGGGTTAGGAGGGGAGAGTGGAGTATGTGTTGGTTGAGGGCCAACAACAGATGAATCATGTGGGGGGGTGGGCAGGGGCCACAGTGTCAGATCTATTGAAGAACAGGTTAAGTTCGTTGGCCCTGTCCACACTGCCTTCAGCTCCTCTGTTGCTGGTTGCAGAACCCAGTGATGGTCCTCATCCCACTCCAGACCTCTCTCATGTTGTTCTGCTGGAGTTTCCACTCAAGCTTCCTCCTATACCTGTCTTTAGCCTCCCTGATCTTGGCTTTCAGGTCCCTCTGTATTGTCTTCAGCTCCTCCCTATTTTCATCTCTCTTTCATCCCTATTTTCAACGCCCTCTTTTTAGCGTTCAGGATGTCCTTAATAACCCTTGTTACTGGTGGGCTTATTCACACAGGCAATTTGGGTGAAGCTCAGAAACAGGATAGATGCCATTATTCTAATGGGGTTATACTACAGCTCTCCTAATAGTCACTAACAGATGGTAAAACAGATATGTAGACAATTTATGGAAATATGCAGAAACAGCAGGGTTTTTGTAGTGGGAGCTTTAACTTGTCCATCACATGAAAAGCTTAGATGGGATGTGATTTCTTCAGTGATTCCAAGAGGAGGTCTTGAAACAGGTCTTGAAGAGTCCAATTGGAGGAAGGAACATCCTGGACTTCCTTTTGGAATATGAGCCAGGACAGAGCTGATAGCAGGTAAACATTTTGGGAATCATGACCATAACTCAAGGATCTTGTGGGAGTCAGATTATGACAAGGTAGCACGGAAGCTCAGGGGCATGGACTGGCAGTTGATACTGTTGAGCAAGTCCATGTTGGAATTTAGTGAACAGAGTTCAGGATCAGCAGGAAGGTGAGGGAACCTTGCATGATTTGAGAGTCCTGAACTTAGTCAGGAAGAAAAGGGAAGCATATGTAACACTTATGAAGCTAAAATCAAGTCAAGTTGCTTTTTATTGTCATTTTGACTATAAACTGCTGGTACAGTACACAGTAAAGATGAAACAACTTTCCTCCAGGACCCTGGTGCTACATGAAACAACACAAAACTACACTAGACTATGTGAGACAACTCAAGACTACACCAGACTATGTAAAACAACACAAAAACTACACTAGACTACAGACCTGCACAGGGCTACATAAAGTGCACAAAACAGTGTAGGGCAGTACAATCATTAATTCATTAATTATTAATTAATAAACAAGACAATAGGCAGTGCAAGCAGGTGTGATTTGTTTAATTTGGCATCAGAGTTGATACAAATATTGTGGGCCAATGGGGCTGTTCCTGTTTTGCATGGGTTCCATAAACAGCTCCCTTCACCCCTTAAATCATTTTTACTGTTTTCTAGCATTTATATGAGTCTTAATCTTATTTAGTTATGGATTTCAGTCTATAATTTATTAATGCTTTTGGCCAGACCATGTGTGATTGGCAACTTCGCTCGAAAATTGTCAATATTGTTGTTGAAATTATACCAAATTTCTTTTCACTCTCCTATAAGATAAAGTTGATTAGACCTTAAGGTGCCATATACCCAAAAGGACAACGATTTTAAATTGTTGATTGACTGTTGGCATCCACGATTGAAAGAGCCAGCATTTCCTGGCCCTGTTTCAGTGCTCTGGCTGAACTCCTGCACCCAATGTTGAAGTTCTCCCACCCCCAGTGCAGTTTGGTAGGGTATTCTCTGATTTCATTCCACTCGTGAAGAAACTCAGATTATATTACCACATCAGGATTGGGAGCAACTTGCAGAGGAAGTGAATTGAAATATAGAAGTTTATGGCATAGGTACCCTCAGGTCTATCTAATGTGTCTCATTGTGAGAGACTACAATCTGCTTAAGTTCATACTGTGTCTCAGCACTTAGTCACTTTCATTATTAACATTTGAGAGTTTGTCTCCATGAGATTGCCAAAGAATGAGTTCAAATACATCAAAGTAGCCCTTGCTGTTTTTATGTGACTATATTGCTGCTTTTATAATGCACTGGTATTGGAAACATGCAGGTAAAGAAACAGAGATTTTGGACAGTAAAAATGTGTCTGGATAAAAGCAAGGATGTTCTCTAATGGTAAGCTTTGTCAAAGCATGAAGTATTTTGCATTGAAAACTTTCTAACTCCTAATATCAAAAAAAGAGTTTATGAAAGGAAGTTGGTATTGATGCACCCAGATTATCTTTCATTCCCTGCTCTCATAGTTTCCTGCAGGTGCTTTGCACCAAAATGAATTTTATTTGGTAAAAAAACGTCCAAACCAAAATGGTACAACAGCATTTGTCATTCTGGTTTAACGTTCACTAAATGGAACACTAATTCAGTTGGAAATTGACTAGATCTGCATTCATGGTATCAGCTCAGGAGGATTCTTTGTAAAACTAGCCAGCTGTAAAAGCTGCTACATAGCACATAAAAGCATTGAAGAGCAGTATTCTATTAAGCTGTAACATAGTAATTATTCGCTGCAGCTGAAATGGTTTCATAGATAGGGAGAAGGCATCAACAGATTATTTTTATTTGTGAAAACAAACATGCAATGAATAAGACCATCAGATCACAAGACAAGTGCAGAATTAAGCCCCATCAAGTCTGTTCTGCCATTTGAACATGACTGATTCATTTTCCCTCTCAAATACATTTTGCTCCCGTCTCCCTGTAACCTTTCACACCCTTACTAATCAAAAAACATTCTGTCCATGCTCAAGAGCTTTCCCCATTTTCTCAAGCTAGACAGATGGATAAATCCATTCCAGACACAGGTGGTTTGAGTGATGGTTAGGGACTTGAGGTGAGAGTGGTGAATCACTGCTTCTAGATTTCCTTCCTGTTGTCTGGAGGTTTGTCACACTCAGTAAGCAGGAGGAGAGCTAAACGAGTCTTTTCATCAACAGATCGAAAATAAAACCTCTTATTCTTAGAACTTTACAACACAACACAGAAACAGGTTTTTTGGCTGTGCCGTACCATTTTTCTGCTTAGTCCCACTGAACTGCACCTGACCCATATCCCTCTATACACATCTCATCCATGAACCTGTCCAAGGTTTTCTTAAATGTTAAAAGTGAGCCCACATTTACCACTTCATCAGGCAGCTCATTCCACACTCCCACCACTCTCTGTGTGAAGAAGCCCCCCACTTCACCCTTAACCCTTCACCCTTAACTTTTCCCCCTTCACCCTTAACTCATGTCCTCTGTTTTTTTTTCTCCCCTGGCCTCAGTGGAAAAAGCCTGCTTGTATTCACTCTATCTATACCCATCATAATTTTATATACCTCTATCAAGTCTCCCCTCACTCTTCTACACTCCAGGGAATAAAGTCCTAACCTATACAATCTTTCTCTGTAACTCAGTTTCTCAAGTCATGGCAACATCCTTATAAAACTTCTCTGCATTCTTTCAACCTTATTAATATCCTTCCTGTAATTCAGTGACCAAAACTGTACACAATACTCCAAATTTGGCCTCACCAAAGCCTTATACAACCTCACCATAACATTCCAACTCTTATACTCAATACTTTGATTTATAAAGGCCAAAGTACCAAAAGCTCTCTTTACTACCCTATCTACCTGTGACCCCACTTTTAGGAAATTTTGTATCTGTATTCCTAGATCCGTCTGTTCTACTGCACTCCTCAGTGGCCTACCATTTACCTTGTATGTTCTACCTTGGTTTGTCTCTTCACCCAGCCATCACTGACACACCTGCAAATCTTAAGCATGTAGGGTGAGGTGCCATCAGCAATGTTGGCGATGCTGAAAAAAAGTTGATTTAGCTGGAGACTTATTGCTCTGATCACCCAAGATAACATACCGTCTACCCAGTGTAGATGGGTCATATTCTGCATGGAGGTCAGTCACCAGTGGTATGCCTCAGGGATCTGTTCTGGGACCCTTACTCTTCGTGATTTTTATAAATGACCTGGATGAGGAAGTGGAGGGATGGGTTAGTAAGTTTGCTGATGACACAAAGGTTGAAGGTGGATAGTGTGGAGGGCTGTCAGAGGTTACAGCGGGACATTGATAAGATGCAAAACTGGGCTGAGAAGTGGCAGATGGAGTTCAACCCAGATAAGTGTGAGGTGGTTCATTTTGGTAGGTCAAATATGATGGCAGAATATAGCATTAATGGTAAGACTCTCGGCAGTGTGGAGGTTCAGAGGGATCTTCTGGTCCGAGTCCATAGGATGCTCAAAGCAGCTGTGCAGGTTGACTCTGTGGTTAAGAAGGCGTATGATGTATTGGCCTTTATCAATCATGGAATTGAATTTAGGAGCCGACAGGTAATGTTGCAGCTAGATAGGACCCCACTTGGAGTACTGAGCTCAGTTCTGGTCACCTCACTACAGGAAGGATGTGGAAGCCATAGAAAGGGTGAAGAGGAGATTTACAAGGATGTTGCTTGGATTGGGGAGCATGCCTTATGAGGATAGGGTGAATGAACTCGGCCTTTTCTCCTCGGAGCAACAGAGGATGAGAGGTGACCTGATAGAGGTGTCTAAGATGATGAGAGGCATTGATCATGTGGATAGTCAGAGGCCTTTTTTCCAGGGCTGAAATGGTTGCCACAAGAGGACACAGGTTTAAGGTGCTGGGGAATAGGTACAGAGGAGATGTCAAGGATAAATTTTTTACTCAGAGTGTGAGTGTGTGGAATGGTCTGCCAGTAACGGTGGTGGAGGCGGATACGATAGGGTCTTTTAAGAGACTTTAGGATAGGTACATGGAGTTTAGAAAAATAGAGAACTATAGATAAGCCTAGTAACTTCTAAGGTAGGGACATGTTCGGCACAACTTTGTGGGCCGAAGGGCCTGTGTTGTGCTGTATGTTTTCTACGTTTTCTATGTTTCTATGTTTTTCTATACATTCTCAACCTGTTTTCACAGTGGCCTTAGGAGTAACCATTGATGAGGCAGATCAGTGAACATGACTTACTGGCAGGGTCTTTCCCATAGACCAAAGTACAGGAAGAGGTGGCACTAGAGAGAAAGGGATTCATCTCCCTCCCCGCCATGCTGTAAGGAGGTTCTTGTGTTGCTCTTCACTGAGCTGCATATATTTCAATGCAAGAAGTATCATAGGAAAGGCAGATGGACTCCGGGCATGGATCAACGCCTGGAGTTATGATATTGCAGCCATTAGTGAGACTTGGTTTCAGGAGGGCAGGACGGGCAGCTTATTATTCTGGAGTTTCAGAGCAGGAGCAGTTAAAGGAGAAGGTTACCAGTCAGGGAAAATGTCACAGCAGTGCTCAGTCAGAAAAAACTGGAGAACTTGTCTAGGAGGCATTATGTGTAGAACTGAGAAATAAGAAAAGGATGACCTCATTAATGGAGCTGTGTTACAGATTACCCAACAGTCTGAGGGATTTAGAGGAATTTTTAATAAGATTACAGACCATTGTAAGAAACATAACATTGTTATAGTAGGTGATTTTAACTTTTCAGTATTGACTGGGACTCCCATACTGTAAAAGGACTAGATGGGATAGAATTTGCCAAACGTGTTCAGGAAAGTTTCCTTAGTCAGTACAAGAGAGTGTGTGATACTTGATCTGCTATTAGGGAATGAGACAAAGCAGGTGAGAGAAGTTGGTGTAGGGAGAACACTTTGCATCTAGTGATCACAATGCCATTAATTTCAAAGTAAGTATGCAAAAAGGTAGATCTGGTCTGCGGGTTGAGATTCTAAATTGGAGAAAGACCAATTTTGATGGTATCAAAGGATCTGGCAAGTGTGGATTGTGTGGAAGTGCAGGACTGTTTCCTGGCAAAGGTGTAATTCATTAGTGGGAGGCCTCCAAAAGTGAAATGTTCAGAATACAAAGCTTGTATGTGCTTGTCAGAGTAAAAGTCATAAATAACAGATTTAGGGAACTTTGGTTTTTAAGAGATATTGAGGTGCAGGTGTAGGCAGGTAGGAACAAATAGGGTGCTTATGGAGTATAAGAAATGCAAGACCACACTTAAGAAATCATAACGTTTAAGAAATAAATCAGGAGGGCTAAAAGGAGGCATGAAGTTATCTTAGCAGACAAAGTGGAGAAGAATCCTAAGGGATTTTACAGATATGTTAAGAGCAAATGAATTGCAAGGGACAAAAATGGTCCTCTGGAAGATCAGAATTATAATCTTTGTATAGAGCCAAACAAAATGGGGGAGATCTTAAATTAATTTGCTTTGAATTTCCAACATCTGCAGATTCTCTTGTGTTTTTAAGTTAATTTTTCTATCTGTATTTTCTCAGGAGGTGAACACAGAACCTATAGAAGTGAGGCAAAGCGGCATCAACTTCGTGGGCTCTATACGTATTACAGAGGAGGTAGTGTTTGCTGTCCTGAGGCAAATTATGGTGGATAAATCCCCAAGGCCTAACAACATTTCCCCTCAAATCCTGCACGAGGGAAGTGCAGAAATTGCCAGGGTCTTAGTAGATTTACTTGAATCATTCTTAGCAATCTGTGAGGTACAGGGGATTGGAGGATAGCCAATGTTGTTCTGCTGTTTACTAAAGGCTCTACATACAAATCAAGAAGTTGTAGATTGGTGAGCCTGATATCAGAATGTTATAGGAAAGTATTCTAAGGGACCAGATATAGAACCATAGAACACTACAGCATAGTACAGGCCCTACAGCCCTCCATGTTGCACTGACCCATATAATCCTTAAAA
The DNA here is from genome assembly GCF_030144855.1 of Hypanus sabinus. NCBI lineage: Eukaryota > Metazoa > Chordata > Chondrichthyes > Myliobatiformes > Dasyatidae > Hypanus > Hypanus sabinus. The sequence continues at coordinate 3,243,598 of NC_082733.1, forward strand.
AAAAGTACTAAAAAGTACTTGATAGAGGTATTTAAAATTATGAGGGGGATAGATAGAGTTGACGTGGATAGGTTTTTTCCATTGAGAGTAGGGGAGATTCAAACAAGAGGACATGAGTTGAGAGTTAGGGGTCAAAAGTTTAAGGGTAACACGACGGGGAATTTCTTTACTCAGAGAGTGGTAGCAGTGTGGAATGAGCTTCCAGTAGAAGTGGTAGAGGCAGGTTCGGTATTGTCATTTAAAGTAAAATTGGATAGGTATATGGACAGGAAAGGAATGGAGGGTTGTGGGCTGAGTGCGGGTCAGTGGGACTAGGTGAGAGTAAGCGTTCGGCACAGACTAGAAGGGCCGAGATGGCCTGTTTCTGTGCTGTAATTGTTATATGGTTATATAAACCCACACTACCCCATAACCCTCCAATTTTCTTTCATGCATGTACCTGTCCAAGAGGCTCTTAAATACGCGTAATATTTTAGCCTCCACCACCATCCCTGCCAAGTCATTCTAGGCACTCACAACCCTCTGTGTAAAAAACTTACCCCTGATGTCTCCCCTAAACTTCCCTCCCCTAATTTTGTACATATACCCTCTGGTGTTTGCTATTGGTGCCCTGTGAAACAGGTACTGACTATCCACCCTATCTATGCCTCTCATCAAGTCCCCTCTCATTCTTCTACACTCCAAAAAGAAAAGTCCAAGCTCTGCGAACCTTGCTTCATATGACTTGTTCTCCAATCCAGGCAACATCCAGCTAAATTTCTTCTGCACCCTCTCCATAGCTTCCACGTCCTTCCTATAATGAGGTGACCAGAACTGAAAACAATACTCTAAGTGCAGTCTCACCAGAGATTCGTAGAGTTTCAACATGACCTCTCTACTCTTGAACTCAATCCCCCTGTTTATAAAGCCTAGCAACCCATAGGCCTTCTTAACTACCCTATCAACCTGCGCAGCGACCTTGAGGGATATATGGATTTGAACCCCAAGGTCCCTTTGTTCATCCACACTCTTAAGTAACTGACCATTACTCCTGTACTGAGTCTTCTGGTTTGTCCTTCCAAAATGCATCACCTCACACTTGTCCGGATTGAACTCCATCTGCCGTTTTTCTGCCCAACTCTTCAGCCTGTCTATATCCTCTTGTAACCTTCAACAACCTACAGCTCCATCCATAACTCCTCCAAACTTCGTGTCATCCGCAAACTTACTCACCCATCCTTCCGCCTCTTCATCCAGGTCATTTATAAAAATCACGAATAGCAGGGGTCCCAGGACAGATCCCTGCGGCACTCCACTAGTCACCTACCTCCAGGCAGAATACTTTCCTTCCACAACTATCCTCTGCTTTCTTCCTTTAAGCCAATTTTTTATCCAAACAGCCAAGCTTCCACTTATCCCATGCCTCATGACTTTCTGGATGTGTCTCTCATGAGGGACCTTGTCAAATGATTTGCTAAAGTCCATGTAGACCACATCCACTGCCCTACCCTCATCAATTTCTTTTGTTACCCCTTCAAAAAACTCAATCAGGCTCATGAGGCATGATCTTCCCTTCACAAAGCCATGTTGACTATTCATGAGTAGACTGTACTTCTCCAAATGCTCATAGATCCTACCCTTAAGAATCCTTTCCAGTAGTTTGCATACCACCGACGTAAGACTCGCCGGTCTATAGTTCCCAGGTTTCTCCCTATTACCTTTTTTAAACAAGGGAACTACATTTGCCATTCTCCAGTCCTCCGGCACTTCCCCTGCAGCCAAAGAAGATTCAAAGATCATAGCTAATGCTCCTGAGATCTCTTCTCTCAATTCCCACAACAACCTGGGGTGTATCATATCCCGCCCTGGGGATTTATCAATCTTAATATTTTTAAGAAGATCCAGCACTTCTTCTTCCTTAATCTCCACATTGTCCAGCACACAGGCCCGCTCTACTTCGACCTCACCCTGATCAAGATCCTTTTCACTTGTGAATACTGAAGCAAAGTATTCATTTAGGACCTCCCCAACCTCCTCCACTTCCAGGCACATGTTGCCCTCTTTATCCTTTAGCAGTCCCACCTTCGTTCTTGTCACCCTCCTATTCTTCACATACGCATAGAACGCCTTGGGGTTCTCCTTAATCCTACATGCTAAGGCCTTCTCATGCCCCCTTTGAGCTCTCCTAAGTCCTTTCTTTAGCTCCTTCCTGGCTACCCTATATTTCTCATAACTCCCTCATATGTGGATAGACATGGACTGATTAAGGGTAGTCAGCATAGTTGGTCATGTCTAACCAATCTTGTAGAGATTTTGGAGAAAGTTACCAGGAATGTTGATGAAGGCAAGGCAGTGGATGCTGTCTACATGAACTTTAGCAAGGCATTTGACAAGTTCCTGTATGGGAGGTTGGTCAAGAAAGTTCAGTTGTGCTGCTTTCAAGAGGAGGTAGTAAATTGCATTAGACATTGGCTTTGTGGGAGAAGCCAGAGAGTGAGAGTATATAGTTGTCTCTCTGACTGGAGGCCTGTGACTAGTGGAGTGCTGGGCCCTGTATTGTTTGTTGTCTATATCAACAGTCTTAATGATAATGTGATTAAATGAATCTGCAAATTTGCAAATCACACCAAGACTGTATTTAACCATATAACAATTACAGCATAGAAACAGGCCATCTCAGCCCCTCTAGTCCATGCCAAATGCTTACTCTCACCTAGTCCCACCGACCTGCACTCAGCCCACAACCCTCCATTCCTTTCCTGTCCATATACCTATCCAATTTTACTTTAAATGACAATACCGAACCTGCCTCTACCACTTCTACTGGAATCTCCTTCCACACAGCTACCACTCTCTGAGTAAAGAGGTTCCCCCTCGTGTTACCTCTAAACTTTTGCCCCTTAACCCTCAACTCATGTCCTCTTGTTTGAATCTCCCCTATTTTCAATGGAAAAGCCTATCCACGTCAACTCTATCTATCCCCCTCATAATTTAAAATACCTCTGTCAAGTCCCCCCTCAACCTTTTACACTCCAAAGAATAAGAACCTAACTTGTTCAGCCTTTCTCTGTAACTTTAGACAGACAAGAAAGCTATCATGGCTTGCATGGGATCTGGACCATCTGGAAAAGTGGACTGAAAAATAGCAGATGGAATTTAATGTAAACAAGTGCAAGGTGTTGCATTTCCGTTAAGACCAATCAGGGTAGTTCCCACATAGTGAACAGTAGGACATTGACGACTGTGGTAGAACAAAGGGATCTGGAAATACAGGTTCATAGTTGTCGAAAGTGGTGTCACAGGTAAATAGGGTCATACAGAAAGCTTTTAGCACATTAGCCTTCATAAATCAATGCACTGAAGACAGGAGATGGGATGTTATATTGAAATTGTATAAGACATTGGTGAAGCCCAATTTTTTGCAGTTTGTGTAGTTTTGGTCACCTAGGTACAGGAAAGATATAAATAAGGTTGAAAGAGTACAAAGAAAATTTATAATGATATTGCCAGGTCTAGAGGACTTAAGTTACAAGATAAGGAAAGACTGAATAGGTTATGACTTTATTCCTTGGAATGTAGAAGATTCAGAGGTAGAGGTATACAAAATTATGAGGGGTATAGATAGGGTAACCACAAGTAGGTTTTTGCACTGACGTTGGGTGGGACTATGAACAGAGGTCATGCGTCATTGGTTAAGGGTGAAAGGTGAAAAGTTCAAGGTGAACTTGAGGGGAAACTTCTTCATTCAGAGGGTCGTGAGAGTATGGAATGAGCTACCAGTGCAAGTGGCGGGTGCGGTCCTGATTTCAAAGATTAAAAGTTGTTTAGACAGGCACATGGATGTTTCAGGTATGGAGGGCTATGTTCCTGGTGCAGGTCAATGGGAGTAGGCAATTTAAATGGTTTTATATCAACCAAACACTTGATTAGGGGAATTGTCTTTAAGTGCACTCTACAGGGGAAGCACAAGTTCAGCAGCTCGTGGAATGATGCAGTGATAGAAATTCACCAGGCCTAAAAACTCCTTTAATTTTTTAATAGTGGGAAATTCATAATAGTGGCTACTTTGATGGGAGGGGTCTCGCCCCCTCTGTGGAGGTGCAATGGCCGAGAAGGTCAATGGCTGACAACCCAAACCGGCATTTAGTTGGGTTAACAATCAACCCGTGTTGGCTTCAGCATTTGAAAAACATGCAAAGATGAGATACATGTTCAGATTTGGATGCACTAGTGAAAAGTATGCCATCCTGGTAGACAAAGAGAAAATCTGTCTTTTAATAGAGTCCATCAGCTGTTGGAAAGTCTGTACTGCATTTTTCATCAAACAGCATGCACAGAAACTCAAAAAGGCTAAATGGGGTTATCACAGCTTGTTTTGGAATGTCCTCCAAGCACACAGGCACCTGAAGGTAGCCCCTAACTAGATCGGCTTTGGAAAAAATTGACTTTCCAGCTAAACTATAGGACTGGGAAACAATCGGGAGTGGCGGCCTCGTTAAGACATCAGTAATAAACACTTAGGGCAGCAACCACCATCAGATTTAGGGACAAAATGGAAGGGTGGAGCCCAGGGGCTATTCGAATGGCATGCAATGCCTAGTCTTTCCATGTTGGCAATCTCAGCCTTCACGGTTGCCAGCTTTTCTGGGTCCAGTCTAAGCATGTGGGCATGGACTGGTGGGCCAGTTGTAGAAATGTAATGCTCAGCCCCATGTTTTGTGATTGTAGTGGAGAATGTGGGCTTGGTGAAGCTTGGGAATTCACCCAGCAGTCAAACAAACTCACATGCACTTGTCAGAATCGTTGTGGAGAACTTACTAGGGGAGAAGGTAACGACCCAAAGTTCTTGACGTTCACAAGCCGGCAGTTCTTAAGATTGACGAACAGTCCTTGGGCACACTGGAAATCTGCGATAAGCAGAGGTCCAATCACTTTAACTAGAACAAAGTCCTATGAGTAATGTCACCCATTGTGTTCTGTAAGTTGGGATTTTGCTGCTGTTGGCGGCCTCCAACGAGGTTTCATCGCTCTTTGCCTTCTCATCAATAGGTAATGCTGGCAGCACACTCACTTGAGCACCCATGTCACACAGGAAGCATTGCCTGAAAGGGTGTCCATAATGAACAGTAAATGACCCTGGCAGCTGGAACCCACAGTGTTCACAGACCACTGATGTCCTGATGTGCTGGCACTGTCAAAGCTGCAAGCTGTCAGCACTCCCTAGAGTCCCTAACAAAGCGAGCATGGTAAAAACACAGGCCTTGTGGAGTCTGTTTCGCAACCAGGGGAGTCCTTACATTGGGGGCCTTGCTAACCGGGCTTACTGAGTTAGAGAAAGGAGGAGGAATGATGAACCACTGCCTGGCTGAGTGTAGACTATCAGCCATTTTAGTAAGCTCCCTATAGTCCATCACAGGTACATAAGGTCTATGTGAAGTGGATCAGACATTTGCTGAATGAAGAGTTCTTTAAAAATAAAACAAGGGTGGTGATTTCACAGGAAAGACAGCACATGGTCCATTAGCTCCAAAGGCCTAACCACGCCAAGAGCAACTGTTCGGCACACAGACTCCAATAATCCGAAAGTCAGTAAAAGGTGAGTTTTCAGTGATGGGTATTTATCATGTTGAGGCAGGTGTTCTCGTAGACCCAACACTCTTGTAGCCATGGAGTTGCTGATTGATGCTATTGCATTGAAATATTTAGTGTTGGCAGCATGATTTCTCACAGAGCAAACTAGGTCTCAGCTTGTACAAACCCACCGACAGCATTTCCCCCAAAGCTCTGGCAGTCTCAAAGCAAGTGCATTGACTGACATGTTCAATAACTCTGGAGCATCAGGGTCATCAGTTTTAGCAAATAAAATGAAGTGAGGCGTTTTATGTTTAGTGAAACCTGTAACACATCATATTGAACTCCAAATACTAAAAATCCTCGACATAGTTCCGTCTTAAAGTGAAGCCCCAACTCAATGTCATTGGTTGTAAATTACATACCAGTTATGTTACCCTGCACCAATATATACCAAGACCTCTAGCTGATCACCATTCTCATTTGGACCCAATCCAAGATGTATGTACCTGATCCTGGCATGTGGGAGGCAACATACCATCTGGGTGTCTCTATTGTGTCCACATAATCTCGTTTCTAATCCACTAGCTATGGAATTCCCTCATCACTACTGCACTCCTCTTCTCCTCCCTTCTCTTCTGAGCCACAGAACCAGACTCAATGCCAGAGACCTGATCGTGCGGCTTCCCCCTAGTGAGTCAACACCTCAACAGTATCCAAAGTAGTATACTTTTTATTGAAGCGAACAACCACAGGGGTACTCTGTACTGGATGACCATTTCCTTTCCCTCTCCTGACAGTCACCCAGGTACTTGCTTCCTGCAGCTTAGGTGCGACTACCTCCCTGTAGCTCCTGTCTATCATCTCATCAGTTTTCCATATGAGCTGAAGGTCATCGAGCCCCAGCCCCAGTTCCCCAACACGTTCTCTGAGGAGCTGCAGCTCGGTGCACCTGGTGCAGATGCAGTTATCCAGGAGGCTGGAGATCTCCCAGAATCCCCACATCTTACATAAAGAATACAACGCAGCCCCGGAGCCATCCTCATTGCTCTGACTATGCACTAACAAACGAAGAATGAAGAAGAAGAAACTTACCAGATACTAGTCTCGCCCAAGCCTATTGAGCCAAAGCCTCCCACTGCAAAACTATTTCACTGCTCCTGCTCTGCTTGTTCCTGCCTTATTTTGCTCTTGCTAATGAATCACAATTTGATTGGCTGTTGGACAGCATCGAAAGCCTACAAATGCACCTTCTTAAATCTCTCGCTTCGACCTATGCCTCTCCTGCTCCTAATTTGATTGGCCACCAGAAAAAAACCATGGCCCAATCAAATTAAAAATTACAGGATTCCTTCCCTAAAATTCCTTCCCTAAAGTTTTGGTTGAAGAAAAAAAGGAAGCAAAGGAAGTTCCTCGAGGTTGCCACTGAATCCGCCACAATCCTTCATTTCTACCTTTTGTTTCCTCTATAAAGTCACCAAAGTTTTGGAACTTGGATTGAAATTCCCACTAATATATTTTTCATGCCATAGTACTCAGGTTGCTGACAGAAATCTAGGGAAAATACTCCAAAAAATATAAAGAATATATTAAAAGCTCTTCATGTAAGGTCCAGATAACATTTTTTGTTTAAGGGAAGATTTTCTTAGCTCACTTTCAATGCGTTGGCACTACGCCAACCCTGTGAGTCACTGGAAAATCAGAACTGAGAAAATTTCAACATAATTTGCTTTGATTTGCATTTTGCACTGAAGGGAAATCTGGTAGATGTAAGATGTTGATGAGATGAGAGGAGAGAGGTTTAATCAGGAGCTGAAGGGCAGCTTTTTCACACAGAAGCAGTTTGTATGAATCTGAAGGGCCTGCTTCCATGCTCTCTGACTCTCATTTGTGATGCTAGAAATGTCACCGTCAATGCCCCATAGGGAGAAGCAAGAATCTGAGGCCTGCCATTCTCTCCAAATCTGCAAGTTCACCAGAACAATTTGTCCTGTTTATGCCAGCAAATTCCCAAGTGTGAGGTGATGCTTAAATGCTCCCATTAACTGGGAAGTGAGCAGAAAACATATGCATGGAGTGCATACATGGCACATGTATGAAGTGTGTACTCAGTACGTACATAGAGCGTGCATTCAGCACATGCATCGACTGATGAGTTCAAGTTCAGGTATGCAAGCAAGCACGAGCTGTAGGATGAGCCACCATGTTCTGGTGTATTGGAGCACTGAGCCATGTCACCTCAGACTTTAATGTGGCTTTGTGTTACATACAAAAAAGATCCGATTGTTCCAATTGTAAAATATGGTTCAAACTTGAAAATTGATTTTAAATAATGAACCGTTCCAATATTCTTACTTCAAATTTTAGTGTTTGCTTGTGTACTTACTGTAGCAATAACACTAGATCAGTTCTTTTAAATCAATTTCTAGACACGACCCCGTGACTTCCTCTATTTCTATTTATATGTGACTAACTAATAATTGAAAGATAGTTGAGTTCCCCTTTTTCTGCCGGTATTTAGTACGTGCAGTCATTTTGACATCGCGGACAAACTGAAGTGTTTATTTCTGCATTCAAGTAAGACTTCGGCTTGAAAAAAAAAGCTGACCAATATACTGAAGTTTTGCCTTTTTGATTACTTACTGACTGGAATACAAGGAGCCATTCGCAAACCACCAGAACCTTGCTGCCTACAACACAGTGTAAGTGCCAATTCCATTTCATAATCTTAATAACTTTACTGGGTCTAAGGTTAGAGATAAGTTGCCAAATTCACTTCAGCTAGAGAAGTACATTTCACTTCAGACCACAGCAGTGGATTTTTAGCTAAAGGTATAAATCCACATGGGAGTTTGAGACATTAAACACAAGCAAACTAAAAGAAAATTGGAGGAACCTTTGTGACTTCACCCTGTGCTTGACAAATACATTGAGTTATGAAACCTTTTAAAGAAAACCAGGCCTGAGAGTTGAGTGCCTCTTGAAGTTCAGACACCTTCTCTGAACAAAATGCTGGTCAGACTTCTCTTGGAAAACTATGTGCAGTTTTGGCCACCATTCTACAGGAAGATGCCAAAGAGAGTATGGAGGAAATTCATCAGTGTATTGCCCAAAATGGACTTTTGTTATGGGGGTGCATTGGATAGTCTGGGGTTATGGTAAAAGAGATTTTTAAGATTATAAAATCTTTACAAGATTGTAAGAACTATAGATTGGGTAGACAATCAGATGGTTTTTCCCATGGTATGAGTATAGGGGTATCAAAAACAAAAAGGCATGGTTTTCAAGTGACAAGAAGAAATTTTCAGGAGGACCTGATGGAAATATTGTCATTGTACCTGTCTGTACCACTGCCTCTGGCAGCTTGTTGAAGACACCACCCTTTGTGTGAAAAACCTGCCTTTCAGATCTCCTTTAAACTTTGCCTGTCTCATATTAGACTTGTGACATCTAATTTTAGACTAGTGAGTCTGACCTCAGTGGTTGGGAAGATGTTAAAGTTGATTGTTAAGGATGTGGTATCATGGTATTTGAAGACATATGATAAAATAGGTCAAAGTCAGCATAGTTTCCTTAAGGGAAAATTTTGCCTGACAAATTTGTTGGAATTCTTTGAAGAAATAACTAACAGCACAGACAAAGGAGAATTGGTGGATGTTGTGTACTTGGATTTTATACATAATGGGCTCTGGTCAATTCCCAAAAGACCTGCAGTATGGGCAACAGGCAGAGCATGCATGCCCAGTTGGTCTCCCAAAGTTTTGCTTTAAGGACGTCTGCAGAATAGATCTGAAGCTGGCCAACATTGATGTGAACAACTGGGAAGACATAGCAGATAACTGGGCCACCTGGAGTCTGGCAGTTTGAAAAGGCATACAAATGCAGGAAGTGAGCTGGCAGCCAAGAGAGAGCTGCTCCAACCAGACGCCAGTCTTCCTTCAGCTCCAGCCAGTGTGGACAAGACTGTCACTCCAGGGTGGGACTCTTCAGTCACCACATCACCACAAGCTGAATTTTCTCATCTGCTACCCACTCTTTTGAGTCAGAAGGATGCCAATATATATATATGACCTGGATGAAAATGTAGATGGGTTAGTAAGCTTGCAGACAACACAAAGATTGGTGAAGTTGTGGACAACATAGAAGGTTGTCAATGAATACAGGTATGGGGCAGAGAAATAGCAGGTGGAGCTGAATCCAAGCAAGAGGAGGTTTGCATTTTTGGAGGTCTATTAAGGAGAAAGTTAACAATTAAAAGAATAACCCTTAACAGCATTGATTTATGGAGGGATCTTGAGCTCCAAGTCCATAGCTCCCTGAAAATAGTCACACCAATAGATTGAAGTAGAAGAAGGTGTAAGGCCTGCTTGACTTCAATATTTGGGACTCTGAATTAGAGTCAGGAAGTCACATTGCAGTTATATAAAACTGGTTAGGCAACATGTGGAGTACTATGTGCAATCTCCTCCATTTCCCTTACATTTGTTCTCAGCCAATCTTCTCACTGCCTTAATAGTGATAGAGTTCCTCTTATGCTTACTTACCATCCCATCAGCCTCTGCATCCAACAAATACTCCACGACTTCTGCCACCTCCAAAGGGATCCTACCACTAAATATATATTTACCTGGTCGGGCTGAATTGTTCTCCGATCTTGCCAATTTACTTGCAAATGTTTTAGCACCATGTGAGGAAACATTGTTAGTGTGCTGTGATTGTGTTGTGTCCTCTAAATGCTTGGTTTTTAAATATTTTTCAGTCAGCTGATTGGATGTCATTTCCTAAACTCAATTGTGATGTGGGGAAGAAATCTGGTCACTGATAGGCTGTGTGGTGAACTTCGAATGTTGTGGTCAGGAATTTTGCCTGCATCTTTTCAAGGTCTACATGTTTAGGAATTCTCTTGCATGCCATATGTTCACTTTCAGTGATGCCAAGTTGAATTTGTGCCCCTCTTGATCTTCAGTGGCAGTGCTGAGGTGGTGTTTGCTGGTGCTATAGAAATTACAATAGCACCACCATAGCACCACCAAGAAATTAACTGAAATTTGATATAAAAATTGCAGCTGCTTTCTCTGTATAGTTTTGAATACAGCTTGTTTCTCACAGTTGATCTAGTGAAACAGCACCCCCAATTACCATAGCACCCATGCAGCAATAAAGTTATAAACTCTGTGCAGGTCTAAGGTCAGATCCACTCTACACTTCTGCTTATTTGTTCATGGTCAATGTCTTGCCGTTACTGACCCAACTCAGATCAGTTAAGCTGATCTAAGATCACTTAAGGTGGTGATGTCACTCACGCGACAGATTGATAGCATACATACATTGTGCAGGATCCAGGCGCAGATCCATGGTCTCATGAGACTAATGGATGCCACACACACACATTGTGCTTTTACAAGCTAGCGTGGACTTGGCACATGTATTATTTTAGTCAGCGTGAAAAATGGATCGATTTTTAGTGAGAAAACAAGCTCATCCAGAGGAATCAGTGATGTCTCAGCCTGAGCCTGTCTGAATTGAAAGTGACATGCAGTAAGAAGTAAGTGGGGATGAGGACGACAGCAGCTCATCGAAGGAGTGTGAGGGTGAAGTAGAGGAACAAGAAATGGAGCGGGATTCGGAATAAAACGTGGATGAAGTTGCTCTTAGTGATAGTGGGAATACTGTTAGCAATGTTAGCCAGCAGCCTGAGGAAGGACCCCGTCGGCCAGCATTGTAAAAGTACCCTTCACAACAGTTTGGCAATCAGCAAAGGAGTTTTATTCGTGGCTGGTTTAACCTGTACCCCTGGCTGGAATACTCGATCACGAAAGATACTATGTTCTGCTTCGCATACGGGCATTTCCTGTGTGGAGGACATGGGTTCCATTTTGAGTCTACCTTCACCGTCACCGGTTACTGCAACTGGCGGAAAGCTACAACAGCTTTCAAAGCCCACCATGTAAGTGCAGCTCATAAGTTTGCTATGGAGGCATGGGCCGAATGACACAGTGGAATTTCTAGCTCTAAGGAGACCCTACCATGATGCATTTATAGATTGATACAAACTAATCTGTATAACACTGACTCTGCCTGTGACATCTGCCTCATGCGAACGGAGTTTCTCTTGCCTCAGACGCCTCAAAATCTACCTAAGGAATAGCAGCGGCAATGCTCGGAACAGCACCTTGGCCCTGTTGGCCAGAAACAGCCGGAGGACCAAGGCACTTGACACCCAGAAAATCATTGACGCTTTTGCCACCAATCACAACAACAGACAGATTGTGCTTCTCTGAAAACATCAATGGTGAGTGCAGTTGATTTTTTAAAAATTTGAGCCTAGACTAATACTGATTATAATTATTATTTTGTGGTGGATATCTGATAGTCCTTATGTTTTCTGCAAATCCTAAAATATTACATTTACTGCTATTAAGCCTACTGGTTTTGCTTAGACTTCCAAGCAGTGATTCTGTTGATTTTTGTTTTAAATTCAGTAGCCGAATTAATTGAGGTATTGCATGGTCAGAGTACGATTTGTCTAACTCCTGGTAAAGCCTTGCATCTGTTGTTTGCCTTATTTGACTTTAATAACAGTGTACCTTTTGGCATTGTCTGTCTATGTGATGCGAATAGCAGTGGACATTGTGGGTTAGTGTCGTGTTTTTCAGTTGAAAAGCACACATTTGATGCTGATTGTGGGATTGGTGAGTGATTCATGTTGTGCGCTGTGGGTCAGATGCTCTGTTGGTCTATTTGTTTAAGCTCTGTGTAGCCCGGATTGTCTCTGATGCTGTTCACACTGTCACACTTCACTTCTATATCAGATCTATCAATTGCTGTTGCTTGTGAATCAACAGAGGCATTTATAGTAGGAACATAATGCTTGAAACTAACTTTTGAACACCATGCGTCTGGCCTTGCAAATACATATTACCATACAGCACATCCCTCAGCACCATCACTGAATAATTCAGCCCCACTGTAGCACCAGCAAGAAAAATCCTCTGGTGCCACCAGTGCTCCCCCCGGTCTCTACCTATGAAGCACACACCACAATCGATAATTCACATCCATGTCTTCTTGCATGGCGGCGAAACATTAGCAAGTAAATTGCCAAGTTTGGAAAACAACTCACCCGAACTATCGACCACCTGAACTACACATCTTCCAAATTATTTCCAACATCTTTACCTCCTCCCACCCAACCACTTTCTGCATGGGATCGTTTCTTCTGTGATTCCCTTGTCCATTTATCCCTCCTCTCTAATCTCCTTCCTGGCATTTATCCCTGTGCTACACCCATTCACCTCCTCTCTCACCTCCATTTGAGGCCCCAAACAGTCCTTCCAGGTGAGGCAACACTACACTTGAGAATCTACTGGGGCCTATTGTGTCTGGTGCTCCCGATGCAGTCTCCTCTACATTGGTCAGAACTCGTAAATTGGTCCTCCGCACCATCCACCACAAGCAGAGCCAAACAGTTTAATTATGATTCCCATTCCCATTCCAATGTGTCAGTCTATGGCCTCCATTTGTGCCAAGATGAGGTCACCCTGAGTATGGAAGAGAAACACCTTATATTCTGTCTGGGTAGCCTCCAACCTGATGGCATGAAAATCCAATTTCTCCTTCCAGTAAACAAATTTTACCCCACCTCCCTTTCCTTTATTCCCCACTCTGACCTTGTCTTCTTCCTCTCACCCGCCTGTTACTCCCCTCTGGGTCCCCTCCTCCTTCCTTTTCTCCTATGGTCCACTCTCCTCTCCTATCAGATTCTGTCCTCTCCAGTTCTTGAGCACTTGGCTTCATCTATCACCTTCCAGGTAGCCTCTTTCTCCACCCCCATCTTTTTATTCTGGCATCTTCCCCCTTCCCACACTGTCCTGAAGAAAGGTCTCAGCCTGAAACGTTGACTACTTGTTCATTTCCATAGCTGCTGCCTGACATGCTGAGTTCCTCCAGCATTTCCTGTGTGTTGCTTTGGATTCCAGGTGTCTGCAGCCTTTCTCGTGTTTACTGCGTATTTCTGTTTGCACATTACAGGAAGGATATGGGAGCTTTGGAAAGGGTATAGACAAGAATGCTGCCTGGATTAGAGTGTATGAGTGTAGAGAGGTTGGACAAATTTGGGTCAATTCCTTTGGAGTAGCTAAGGTTGACGGGAGAGCTGGTAGACATTTATAAGTTTATGAGAGGCATAGATAATGTAGACAGTTTTCATACTGCATAATTTGATGTCTATAATTCTGTATAGTTCACTAGTTTATCGCTGTTGCGTTTCTTTAATAACGGAACATCAGGTAAACTTCAGACTTCTGGTGAAACAGGCAACATGGCAGTATGTTGAGATCCAGCTCCCTGTAATGGTGCTATCTTTAAATTCTTAGAAAGTGTTTCAAAGTTTCTAGTCAGGGATTTCAGTTAGCCAAAGCTCTGTGAAAACAGTGCTGCTGAATTCTTAGATAAAATTACTTTTAATCCAGTGGCAGCCGAGTTAATAGTGGTGCTCAGTGGACAAGGTGTTCTATGGACAGCAGCCTGGACTAGGCAGCTATACTAAGGCAGCAGCAGAGGCAAGCAGTGCAAGAGGAAGCTAACCAACCAGCTGACTAGGCTGATAGTACCATCATTTTTCCAGGCCATTTTATTTTTTAGAAAATAAAATGTACTCATTGAGATTGAGAATGAATGCACAAAAAGAGATGAGAAACTGCTGCAGTCTGGGTTTCACCAAAACGTGGTTAAACAATAACATGCCTGGCTCAGCATTTCAACTCAACGGGATAACTCTGTTCCACACAGACAGAATTCTGTCTGTCAACAGAATCAAAAGGAGGTGAAACCTGTGTGTGCATTAGCAAAGGTTGGTGCACAAACTCATCTGTGGTTAGCTAGTTACTGTTCAGGGCAATTAAACATCTTACTTGCTCAGGGAGTTTATGCTCATACATTTCCCTGAGTATGAACTTTAAAGCTCCCTATAAATCATCAGTTCCCTACAAAACAAGCATCTGGATGGCCTCTTCATAATTGCAGGAGACTTCAGGAAATAGCAGACGTACATAATGAAAACTTTACTTCAGTATTCACTATGGAAAAGGATCTTGGTGATTGTAGGGATGACTTGCAGTGGGCTGAAAAGCTTGAGAATGTAGATATTAAGAAAGAGGATGTGCTGAAGCTTTAAGAAAGCATCAAGTTAGGTAAGTCACCGGGACCGGATGGGATGTACCCCAGACTACTGTGGGAAGCGAGGCAGCTGAGCCTCTGGCAATGATCTTTGCATCATCAATGAGGATGGGAAAGATTCCGGGGGATTGGAGGGTTGCAGATGTTGTTCCCTTATTCAAGAAAGGGAGTAGGGATAGCCCAGGAAATTATAGGCCAGTGAGCATTACTTCATCTGTTGGTAAGTTGATGGAGAAGATCCTGAGAGGCAGGATTTATGAACATTTGGAGAAGGTATAATATGATTAGGAATAGTCAGCATGGCTTTGTAAGGGGCAAGTCACGACTAATAAGCCTGATCGAATTTCTTGAGGATGTGACTAAACACATTGATGAAAGTAGAGCAGTAGATGTAATGTATATGGATTTCAGCAAGGCATTTGATAAGGTTCCCCATGAAAGGCTTGTTGAGAAAGTAAGGAGGCATGAAATCCAAGGGGACATTGCTTTGTGGATTCAGAACTGACTTGCCCACAGAAGGCAAAGAGTGGTTGTCGACGGGTCATGCTCTGCATAGAGGTCAGCATATAAACAGTAGATGTCTAGATTAGCAAGTTTGCAGATGACTCCAAGATTGGTGAAGTTATGGAGGGTATAAAGGGCAATCAAGGCAGGATATAGATCAGTTTCACATATGGACTGAGAAGTGGCAGAGTGCGGCAAGCATAAGCTAAGAAAAAAGATGAGGTCCTGAAATGAGCAAGGTAGGAAGTGAGAAAAACAGGACCACAAGGGTAGTAACCTCTGAATTGCTGCCTGTGACGCGCACCAGTAAGATGATTTGGCAGATGCACGTATAGTTGAGGGATTGGTGTAGAGGACCTGGCTCAGGGTTTCAGATCTCTGGATCATTGGCACCTAGTTTGGTAGGGAATGGGCACCAGACTGATAACTCAGAGAATGGTGCAGTTGGTGTCCAGGTAGATGCAGCTTGTAAACAGATTGTGAGGAAGTTTATAGGGCAAAATTGCAGTCAGTCAGATGAGATGAATTATGTCTATTTTAATGCAAGTAGTATCATGAACAAGACTAGTGAACTTAGAGCATGGCTCAGTACACGGTACTACGAAGTTGTGGCTATGACTGAGCAATGATTGCCACAAAGACCAGAATAGTTGCTGGAAATTTCAGGGTTTAAATGTTTCAAAAGAGTAAAAGAGGTGGGGGAGTAGTATTACTAATTAGTCTAAGCATCATAGCGGATGCTGTGAACGGATTGTCTTCTGAGTCACTGTGGAAGGAAGACAGAAACAGGAAGAGAGTAATCCTTTCATTGGGAGTATTCTGTAGACACCCCATTAGCAACAGAGACACCGAGGACAGATTGGAAGGCAGAATGTAGAAAGATGCAAAAATACAGGGCTGTTGTCATGGGTGACTTCAATTTCCCTAATAAATGATTAGTACCTCCTTAGTGCAAAAGGTTTAAATGAGGCAGAATTTATTTGGTGTGTACAGGAAGAACTCCCAACACAATATGAAGACAGGTTGACTAGAGGAGAGGCCATACTGGTCAGGTGACAGATCACAAAGTGGGAAAGTATTCTGCAGAAAATCACAACTCCCTGACCACTACCATAGCCTCGGAGAGGAATATGAGCAAACTGTATAGGAAAATATTTAACATGGATTGGGGAATTATGATGCCTTATCAGGAACTTGTGAAACATCAGTTAAGAGGAAAATAGAAACTTACATAAGATTTAGGAAGCACAGATCAGACAGATTCTAGAGTTACCAGTGAGGAGCTTAAGAATGGACTCAGGGAGCAAGGCAACATGAAAAGGCCTTGATGACCTAGGAAAATCCCAAAGTGTTCCACACATACGGCAAGAGTGAGGATGGCCGATCAGTATAGCAGAGGAAATGTGCCTGGAGTCAGAAAATGTAGGGGAGATCTGTAATGAATACTTGGCTTCAGCATTCATTGGTGAGAGGGACCTTGATGTTTCTAAGGACAGCATAAAACAGGTTGATATGTTGATGTTAAGAAAGAGGATGTGCTAGAATTCTTGAAAAATTAGGATAGACAATTTCCTGGGGCAGGGCAGGGGATACCACAAGTTACTATGGGAAGCAAGGGGAAAGATTGCTGCCCCTTTGGCTCTGATCTTTGCATCTTCACTGCCTACAGGAGTAGTACCAGATGACTGGAGGACGAGTCTTCATTTGGTGCAACTTTTGGGTGTATCTTACGGATTTTTGGCTGCTGATCGTGAAAGTCACCATGAAATCCTATCACACAGCTTTTTTTAAAAAATAGCCAATATTTCTTATTTCAATTCATAATTCATCAGAGTAAGTAACGCCAAGATTAAGGAAGTGCAGTTTTACTGGTCCACAATTCAAACAGGTCATCAATGACTGGCAATTCGAAGAACTTCTTGTGGGATCAGAGAAAATGTAAAGGGGGTTTCTTCTTTTTTCTTTGTTACTGTGTATGTAATCAAAAGGGGTTTTTTTGTTTTGTTAACTAGCAGGAATGCTTCTTTGTTGCGAGAGAGTGCTGGAAGCTTGTTGGGAAAGAGTTTCTTTGTTTTGTTAAAAGCAGGAATGTTTCTTTGTTGCGAGAGAGTGCTGGAAGCTTGTTTGGGTTAAAACTTACTGATAACGAGAATTGTATTCCTTTGTAAACCAAATGGGGATTAATGTTCTTTCTTCTGAGTCTGTAAGCTTTTGTTGACGGGCTTTTGGGCAGATCGGCGTGAGGGGGTTGAGAGAGAGGACGCAATGCTGTAAGCTGGGCGAGGAACGGACCCCAAGCGGGGGTCCGAGGCCAGGAGGTACTCCGAGGAGGGGGGATGAAGCTAGATGTGCTTGGTTGACCACTCGGAGGGTCCTGAGCTGCGAGTCGAGGAGTTCGGAGGGGATCGAATGTTGGCCAGAAGACTTCAGTAATTGAGCTCCTACGGTTGTACACGCAGTGGTTTGGACTTTGATAAGTTTGGCGCCTTTTCTTTATTTTTTCTCTTCATATATACTGTATCGTTATTAATCACTTAGTTATAGTAACCTTTATAAATTGTACTCATTTAATCGCTTATGGTGTACTGTCTGTTTTTGGGCGAGGCGGGGACATCACACAGCATCCACACCAGCTGATTACCCAGTTTGGCGGGGCCGAAGGCTGCTCCCCCTAGACGAGAACGAGCTGAGCGAGCCTGAGGTGACCCAGGGGGTTACACAGGTCATCAATGACAGGCAATTCGAAGAACTTCTTGTGGGATCAGAGAAAATTACATGTATGTTGCATGGATGTTTCAGAGAAAATCCAAGAATGTTAATGAAAATTTCCTTGGCAACTACAGAGCACCAAATTACATGCAGCTGGTCGACAACACGTTTCAGGAATACAAAACCATAAAATGCAACATGCCATAAAAGATTTGTTTTCTGCATTTCCACTTAGACTTATTCCCTGCAAATCCTGGCGCTGACAGTGATGAGCATGGTGAAAGCTTTCACCAGGACACTAAGGTCATGGAGAAACCATCAGGGCAACTGGAATTCTCAATGCCGGCTGATTATTGTTGGGACTCAAGCGAGAAGCTTCAGACACAGACTACAAATGAAAATCATCAACAAAATATTTTAGCTTAGTTGAACTATTCGCAAGTGTCAGCACTATATTGCAATTAAACATTTTCAATAGAATTCTTTGTTTCTCCAGATTCTTATGTGATACAAGAACAAGAGTATAAGATGTGAGAGAATAGGACCATTCAACTGCAACAGTAGAAAAGTGTGTATGGAACTGGAGAAGATAGCAGAGGTACTTAATGAATACTTGGCTTCAGTATTCACTACGAGAAAGGATCTTGGCGATTGTAGGGATGACTTATAGCAGATTGAAAAACTGAGTATACAGACATTAAAAAAAGGATGTGCTAGAGCTTTTGGAAAGCATCAAGTTGGTTAAGTCTCCAGGACCAGATGAGATGTACCCAGGGCTACTGTGGGAGGTGAGGGAGGAAATTTTAGAGCCTCTGATGATGATCTTTGCATCATCAATGAGGACGGGAGAGCTTTCAGAAGATTGGAGGGTGCAGATGTTGCTCCCTTATTTAAGAAAGGGAGTAGAATTAGCCCAGGAAATTATAGACCAGTGAGTCTTACTTCAGTGGTTGATAAGTTGATGGAAAAGATCCTGAGAGGCAGGATTTATAAACATTTGGAGAGGTATAATATGATTAGGAATATTATACATGGCTTTGTAAAGGTGCCTTACCTAGCCTGATTGAATTTTTTGAGGATGTGACTAAACACATTGATAAAGGTAGAGCAGTAGATGTAGTGTATATGAATTTCAGCATGGCACTTGATAAGGTACCCCATGCAAGTTTTATTGAGAAACTAAGGAGGCATGGGATCCAAGGGGAACTTGCTTTATGGATCCAGAATTGGCTTGCTCTCAGAAGGTGGTTGTAGACAGGTCATATTCTGTATGGAGGTCAGTGACCAGTGGAGTGTCTCAGGGATCTGTTCTGGGACCCTATTCTTCGTGATTTTTATAAATGACCTGGATGAGGAAGTGGAAGGATGGGTTAGTAAATTTGCTGATGACAAAGGCTGGGTGTGTTGTGGCTAGTTTGGAGGGCTGTCAGAGTTTACAGAGGGACATTGATAGGATGCAAAAGTGGGCTGAGAAGTGGCAGATTTGAGTTCAACCCAGATAAGTGTGAAGTGGTTCATTTTGGTAGGTCAAATTTGATGGCAGAATATAGTATTAATGGTAAGATTCTTGGCCGTGTGGAGGATCAGAGGGATCTTGGGGTCTGAGTCCATAGGACATTCAAAGCTGCTATGCAGGTTGACTCTGTGATTAAGAAGGCATACGATGCACTAGCCTTTATCAATTGTGGAATTGAGTTTAAGAGCCAGGAGGTAATGGTACAGCTATATAGGACCCTGGTCAGACCCCACTTGAAGTACTGTGCTCAGTTCTGGTCGCCTCACTACAGGAAGGATATAGAAACCATAGAAAGGGTGCAGAGGAGATTTACAAGGATGTTGCCTAGATTAGGGAGCATGCCTTGTGAGAATAGGTTGAGTGAACTCAGCCTTTTTTCCTTGGAGTGACGGAGAATGAGAGGTGACCTGATAGAGGTGTACAAGATAATGAGCGGCATTGATTTTGTGAATAGTCAGAGGCTTTTCCCCAGGGCTGAAATGGCTAACACGAGAAGGCACAGTAGATGCTTGAAAGTAGATACAGAGGAGATGTCAGGGGTAAGTTTTGTTACACAGAGAGGGGTGAGTGTGTGGAATGGGCTGCTGGTGGCGGTGATGGAGGCAGAAATGATAGGGTTTTTAAAGAGTCTCCTGGGTGGCTACATGGAGCATGGGTAAAGCCTAGGTAATTTCTAAGGTAAGGACATGTTTGGCATGGCTTTGTGGGCCGAAGAGCCTGTATTGTGCTGTAGGTTTTTCTATGTTTGTTTCTACATCACCATGGCCACTAATGGAACAAATAACCATCTAAAGCTCTTATCTCGGCCTCTCCGACCACATCTCTATAATGTTAATCCCAGCATACTGACTGCTGCTGAAAATGGAGATATATGTATATCACTGTATATGGCCTAATGAGGCAACCTCTATGCTTCGGGACTGTTTTGAACAAACTAACTGGCAGATGTTCAAGGAGGCCACCACCAATGAAGAAAGCACAAACCTCGAAGAATATTCTTTATTCATCACCGGTAACACCAGTAAGAGTGTAGATGATGTTACTTCAAGTATGGTTATTTCACAGCCCAATCAGAAGCTCTGGCAAAACATTGAGGTGTGCTCCCAACTAAAAGTACAGGATGCTGCCTTCAAGTCCAGTGACAAAACAACTCAGAAAACCAGGAGAAACCTCATTTTAGGCATTGATGACAAAGACCAAAGATCTCTTCACACAAAAAAATTATTCTTTTCATCTTATACACCCCTATCAAGTATTCCTCCCTCACTCTAAAGTATTTCCCAGACTTTGAACACCTCTCAATTAGAAAAATAGAGGGCTATGGGTAAAGCCTAGGTAGCTCTAAGTTAAGCTCATGTTCAGCACAGCTTTGTGGGCCATATTTAATGTTTCTATTAAATGCCAACCATTCTATTTACCAAGAGTGCTCTTCTCCATGATCTTGACCGTAGTTTCATACCACCAGCAGCCAACTGTAATCAACTGCTTGAGATGCTGCATGATGCTGTCACAAACAAGAAACAATCCACCCAGATGTATTTCAAGTCAAGTCAAGTCAACTTTTATTGTCATTTCGAGCATAACTGCTGGTACAGTGCATAGTAAAAATGAGACAACGTTTTTCAGGACCATGGTGTTACATGACACAGTATAAAAAACTAGACTGAACTACATAATAAAAAAAAACACAGAGAAAGCTATACTAGACTACAGACCTACACTGGACTGCATAAACTGCACAAAAACAGTGCAGGCATTACAATAAATAATAAACAGGACTGTAGGGCAAGGTATCCAGGCTTCGGGTATTGAGGAGTCTGATAGCTTGGGGGAAGAAACTGTTACATAGTCTGGTCGTGAGAGCCCAAATGCTTCGGAGCCTTTTCCCAGACAGCAGGAGAGAGAAGAGATTGTATGAGGGGTGCAAATGGTCCTTCATAATGCTGTTTCCTTTGCGGATGCAGCGTGTAGTGTAAATGTCCATGATGGTGGGAAGAGAGACCCCGATGATCTTCTCAGCTGACATCACTATCTGCTGCAGGGTCTTGCGATCTGAGATGGTGCAATTTCCGAACCAGGCAGTGATGCAGTTGCTCAGGATGCTCTCAATACAACCCCTGTAGAATGTGATGAGGACGGTGGGTGGGAGATGGACTTTCCTCAGCCTTCACAAAAAGTAGAGACGCTGCTGGGCTTTCTTTGCTATGGAGCTGGTGTTGAGGGACCAGGTGAGATTCGCCATCAGGTGAACACCAAGAAATTTGGTGCTCTTCACAATCTCTTCCGAGGAGCCGTTGATGTTCAGCGGGGAGTGCCCTCCTGAAGTCTACAACTATCTCTTTTGTTTTGTTCAAATTAAGAGACAGGTTGTTGGCTCTGCACCAGTCCGTTAGCTGCTGCACCTCCTCTCTGTAAGCTGACTCGTCGTTCTTGCTGATGAGATCCACCACGGTCGTATCATCGGCAAACTTGATGATATGGTTCAAGCTGTATCTTGCAGCACAGTCATGGGTCAACAGAGTGAACAGCAGTGGACTGAGCACGCAACCCTAGGGGGCCCCGTGCTCAGAGTGATGGTGTTGGAGATGCTGCTCCCGATCTGGACTGACTGAGGTCTCCCAGTCAGGAAGTCTAGGATCCAGCTGCAGAGGGAGGTGTTCAGGCCCAGTAGGCTCAGCTTTCCAATCAGTTTCTGAGGGATGATTGTGTTGAATGCTGAACTAAAGTCTATGAACAGCATCTGAACGTATGTGTCTTTTTTTGTCCGGGTGGTTTAGGGCCAGGTGGAGGGTGGTGGCAATCTGTGGTGGTGGTCATCTGTTGAACAGTTGGGACGGTACGCAAACTGCAGGGGGTCCAGTAAGGGGGGCAGCAGGGTCTTGATATGCCTCATGACAAGCCTCTCGAAACACTTCACGATGATGGATGTGAGTGCAACGGGACGGTAGTCATTTAGGCAGGACACTGAAGACTTCTTCAGCACGGGGATGATGGTGGCGGCCTTGAAGCACATTGGAATGGTGGCGCTGCTCAGGGAGATGTTAAAGATGTCAGTGAGAACATCTGCTAGCTGGTCTGCACATCCTCTGAGCACTCTACCAGGGATGTTATCTGGTCCAGCAGCCTTCCGTGGGTTGACCCTGCACAGGGTTCTTCTCACGTTGGCCACGGAGAGATACAGCACCCAGTCATTTGTAGGGGGGGGGGTGGACTTCCTCGCTGCCACATCATTTTCTGCCTCAAAACGGGCGTAGAAGTTATTCAGTGCGTTTGGGAGGGAGGCATCACCTGCACAGTCAGGTGATGTTGTCCCGTAATTGGTGATGTTCTGGATGCCCTTCCACATGCGCCGTGTGTCACAGCTGTCCTGGAAGTAACTGTGGATTAGCTGGGCACGTGCACACTTTGCCCCTCTGATGGCTCGGGACAGTTTGGCCCTTGCTGTTGTTAAAGCTGCCTTGCCGCCTGCTCTGAAGGCAGAATCGTGGGACCTCAGCAGCGCACGCACCTCTGCGGTCATCCATGGCTTCTGGTTGGCACGTATAGTGATGGTCTTGGACAGAGTAACATCATCGATGCACTTGCTGATGTACTGGTCACTGATGCTGTGTACTCCTCTAAGTTGGTAGAGTTGTCATCGGTTGCAGCCTCCCTGAACATGTGCCAGTCAGTGTGCTCAAAGCAGTCTTGAAAAGCAGAGATGGCTCCTGTTGGCCAGGTTTTCACCTGCTGCTGAACTGGTCTGGAGCGCCTGACGAGCGGTCTGTATGCTGGGATTAGCATAACAGAAATGTGGTCTGAGTATCTGAGGTGGGGGCGGGGATCTGCCTGGTACGCATTGGGGATGTTTGTGTAAACCAGGTCCAATGCGTTCTCTCCCCCATTGCAAAGTCCACATACTGATGGAATTTGGGGAGCACCGACTTAAGGTTTGTGTGGTTAAAATCACCGGTGACAATAAACAGACCATCAGGATGTGCATTATGCAGTTCGCTAATTTCAAATCAGAGTCGTGGATTTCAATCAGGCTTGTTTGGAGAAATTCCTGCCCAATTACTATTAGCGTATAACCTGAGGCACCAGAGGTCCCAACACACTAGACCACTGCTACACTAAGATACCGTTCCATGCCCAGAGGGCCTTTCGGGAAATTGGACCACTTGACAGTCCTTCTCCTACTTGCACACAGGGAGAGGCTGAAAAGCAAGGCTTCAGAGATTACGACAATGGGAGACAGAGGAGCAGCTGTGGGATTACCGTACTTCACATTGGTTCAATGGTTCACTTGTGGATCTGAATGAATACACCATGGTTGTAACAGACTTCATAAAAACAGTCATAGACAAGTGTGACCCCACAAAAACATTCAGTCTTCCCCAACCAGAAGCCCTGAATGAACTATGAGATGCACAATCTAGTGAGGACCAGACCAGAGGCATTTGAGTCTGGTGACTAAGAAAGTTACAAGAGGTCCACATACAATCTCTGGAAAGCCATCTCACAGGTGAAGTGGCAATTCCAGACTATACTTGAATCAATAAGGGATGCTTGACAACTGTGGCAGGGCATGAATACTATCACCTCTTAAAAATGAAATCAATTAGCATAAGCGACAATGGAGTTTCGCTTCCAGATGAGCTCAATACCTTCTCTCCTTGCTTTGAATGTTAGAACATGGAGGAAGCATCACAGACTCTCACAGCCCCTGATGATCCTCTGATTTCAGTCTCCGAGGCCGACATGAGAGCCTCCTTTAGGAGGGTGAACTCACAAAAAGCAGCCAGCCCAGATGAAGTAGCTAGCTAAGAACTAAAGACCTGCACTGATCAACTGGCTGGAGCATTCACTGAGATCTTTAACATCTCACTTTAGCAGTCTGAGATACCCACATGCTTCAAGCAACCTTCAGTCATACCAGTGCTTAAGAACCTGGTAACCTGCTTCAATGACTATCGTCCAGTAACACTTAGATATATCCATGATGATGAAGTGTTTTGAGAGGTTGGTGATGAAACTTATATACTCCTGTCTAAAAAGTGATTCACTCCAATTTGCCTACCAGCACAACAGGTCCACAGCAGATGCAATTTCATTGACTCTTCACTCAACTCTGAACACCAGGACAGCAAAGATGCAAACCTCAGGATGCTCCTTATCAACTACAACTACAATACTCTCACCCAGCCCACCCACCCCCGCACCAAAACTAATCAGTAACCTTCAAGATCTTGGCCTCAATATCTCCTTGTGCAAAAGGATCCTTGGTTTCCTCACTTGCAGACCCCAGTCAGTTTGGCAACAACATCTCCTCCACAATCTCCATTAGCACAGGTCTACCATATGTATATCAGTGGTGGGCAAATTATTTGGAGAAGATTTTAGAGACAGCTTTTATGAGCATTTGGAAAATCATAGTCTGATTAGGGATGGTCGTCATGGATGATTGCATTTTTTGAGAAAGTGACAAAGCAAATTGATGAAGTCAGAGTAGTGGCTGTGATGTTTTAGTAAGGTGTTTGATAAGAATCCCCATAATAGGCTCATTCAGAAAGTCTGGAGGCATGTGATCAGGGGAAACTTGGCTCTGTGCATTCAGAATTGGCTTCCCACAGAACACAAAGTGTGGCCATAGTTGTGTGGTAGAGCATACTCTGTCTGGAGCGATCAGAGTACTCTTTCTTTTGACCCTGCTCTTTGCAATAATTATAAATTACTTGGATAAGGACATGGAAGCAGGGACTAGTAAGTTTGCAGATAACATGGAGGTTAGTGATATTGTGGGTACTGCAAGTTGCTGAGTAGGACTGAGAATTGGCAAATGGAGTTCAACTGGAAATGTGTGAAGGTCAAACGTGAAGGCACAGGGGTAATGGCAGGACAGAGTGATCTTGTGGTCCACATTCATAAAGTTGGTGTGTAAGTTGATAGGGTGGATAAAAAGGCGTATGATGAGTTGGCCTTCATTATTGGGGGACAGAGCCACAAGGTAATGTTGCAGATCTATAAAACTCTGGTTTTATAAACCACACTTGGAATATTATGCTCATTCCTGATTGCCTCATAATAGGAAAATGGGAAGCTTTAGAGAGGGTACAGAGGAGATTTACCAGGATACACCTCCCCTGGTGCAGTGACCTTGGAATTTAAAGGAAAGGATGTACATCTAAAATCAACTAAAAGGGGAGGGGGAATCTTCCATTTTTAAAGTGCCCTTCTTGGCAGCAAGCATCCCAGAATGTATGAAGGAATCTCCAGCTGAGGGGCAGTGTTGGGAGGTAGGTCCTTCTTGATGAAGTCAGATGGAGATCTACAGATTGTGTTAGGGTGTGCACTAGAAAGGCATGGTCACTGAAAAACACAACAGTATCAGTCCTCTTCACTTTGCAGGCCGACTGAGAAATCTAGGAGGAGTGTGTGAGTTGTGATTGTGGTGGTTGTCTACCGTGTCCAACGGTGACAGGAAACCTGTGTGGGAGAGTTTTAAAAGTGGAAAAGCTGTTACACTGAGACATTTCCACTCTCTCAACCTCAGAAGTCCAGGTTCAGTAGTATGTGCAAGCCTCATAAACAGGGGCCTCTCTTGCACTGGATGACCATGATGTCTTCTGTGCCTTGTCATGCCCTTTGCTCACCATGGAGTGTTGCAGTACTGCCTCCCTGGCCATTGATCTCATCTGCCCAGTCTGCTGGAACTGACTTTGCATGCTAGGACAGGCTTGACCCTATCTCACTGGAGTATGAAGCCACCAACTACTCTCATCTGGTTTAACCTGCCTATCATGCAAACAACTACCTGGAGACACAGGTGAGAACTGAGTGTCCACAGGGAACCAAAGGTGAGTGATCTGCCCTAGAGTGGACAAATCAAGTTCGTTTCTCAGACATTTTAGCCCTCCCTGGACACCCCATACACAGGAAGTGTTATTAACTCCTCCAAAACTGAAGAACATGGATAATTTACATGGGTGGTTGACACCCAGTGCCTGCTTCTGTGCTGTAGATTTCTAGGACTTTGACAACATAGACAATGGTGAGTCATATCAGAGACTGTCTTTTACACAGAAATTACAGGGGTTATAATACCTGAATATTAAAATTAAATCGTGCAATTTAACCCTTCCTGCACAAGCTCCACACCATGTGCTACAGATATATTTTGATCGACCTGCATCCCATCTTTGGTTTAAATGTACTCTACCCAAACATGAGGTTTTAATTTCATGAGCAATTATTGCTTTGTTCTCCTGTGTAGGAAAGGAGACAACATTTTTTAAAAATGAGATTACTAGCCTAACTCCACTGTTCCTTTGGATGGAACAGTGCTTCTGACTCCCACTCTTCCTGAAGCTGCTGACCGATCCGGGTTATAATGGTGGGGCACTGAGTAGAGTTGTAAAACTGAGAGTTAGAGTTACAGAACACTACAATACATAAACAAGCCTTTGATCCACCTAGTTTATGCTGAACTATTATTCTGCCCGGTCCCATTGACCCATACCTGGATCATTCCTCTCCCATGTACTCATCCAAACTTATAAATATTGCTATTGAACCTATGGCCACAACTTCTGTCAACATCTCCTTCCATAGTTGCAACACCTCTAGTAAAGAAGTTTACTCAAGTGCCCATTAAACATTTCAATTTTCGCCCTTAGCCTCACTCAACTTCAGTTGTTTGCATTTCTATACCCCTCAATTTTGTATACCTCTGTCAAATCTCCCATCATTCTCCTACATTACAGGGAAAAGAAGTCCTAATCTATTTAATCTTTCCCTGTAACTCTCTTTCAATAAGTACTATTTCAATATCATTGATATCTGTCTTGTAGGTAGGTAACCAGAGAAGTACACAATAGTGCAAAGAATCAAGTACATGGTACACTGTAAATGGCTATACAGGTAGACAGGGTAGTGAAGAAGGTATTTGGCATGCTGGCCTGGCAGCAGCTATGGAGGGAAATAGACAGTGAATATTTTCAGTTAAGCTTCTTCATCTGCGCTGATGAAAGAAATGTGTTCACTCTGGGGTTTGACTCATGCATGGATATATTCAGTTCACATTTCACAGTCAGCAGCTCACCATGACCATGACCAAGAACACTGTGTCAGTGACGTACAGGAAACTCAGCAACTAATTTTCCACTGAAAATCCAGGAAGTTACTAGTTGATAAAAATGCAAAGGGCATTTTAAAGGGCAAAGATTCCAATCATGCTTCATTCAGGGAGTTATTTCCCACACCGAATGTCACAAGGAGAATTGATCTGGACATGGGGCATTTCAGCCACCTTCTTTGGTATTATCAGGTTGAGTGCAGATCTTTATTTTAACTTTTGCCTTTCTGACCCTGTTGCAAGCTATTACTGTTCCTGCTTTACTTTTCTCTTTCCTACATTGTTGAAATGCCAAAAGAGGTTTTGGGTAGAACACAGAACAGTTCATAGAACATAGTACTGTACAGGGCTTTTGGCTCATGATGTTATGATGATTTTTTTAACCTACTCCAAGATCAATCTAACCCTTCCCACACACATAGACTCCATTTTTCTTTCATTCGTGTGCCTATCTTAGAGTCTCAATGATGTCCCTAACGTATCTGCCTTTATCACCACCCCTGGCAGTGCATTCCATACATCCACCATTTTGTGTAAATACTTATCTCTGTCATCCCCTTGATACTGTATTTTAATTATCTTCAAAGGATTTTGTCTTGTATACCCTGGGAAAAAGGCACTAGCTGTCTTATCTTATACACCTCTACCAAGTTGTTTTTCCTCCTGCTTCACTGAAAAGAGAAAATCGCTAGCCTGCTTAATCTTTCGTCATGACAAGAATTTTAATTGAGACATCGCTGCACTCTTTCTACAGCTTCCACATCCTTCCTATAATAACAAGGTGAATGCGATACTCCAAGATGGGTAGCCACCGCACAGTCCTTGACAGATCAAGGTCAGGGTCCAGTGGCATTGAATGGAAGATGACTAGAGGCTCTTTACTGCTGTAGACCTCCTCTGTCTTCACCGTTGTGGTCTTAGTGTAAATCACACTTTGTCTGGAACTTCCCCTTGACCTTACCATCAAGGGATCACTCTACCAGGAGCTAAGCACCAAATAGCTAAATTCCATTTGGCATCATTCTTGGGATCTCTGCAACTCATAAGCCTCTCCACCATGACAAGGCAATGACCCTTGGAGAAAAATTTGATTCTTAACCAGGTACACTAAGGGTGTCTGATGCTTTGTGAAGGTTCACCTCCTGAAGGAGTCTTGGTCAGCCTTTGAGACTGAGATCACAGATGCTGTGACATGGTATGATATTGTTCTTCCTCTCAAAACATAAACAGCATTCAGTTCATCATTGAGTGATGCATCATTGCCATTCTACTCTTCATTCTCACCTGTAGGAGGTGACAATGTTTAAGCCCTGACACAGCAATGAACATCTATCGATGACTGCAGCTTTGCCTAGGATTGTCTTGTGCCTCTGGAGTTCTCACTTCTGATAGGTCAGGATTGCCAGTACTAAACAGAGATAGGAGTTGGGAACCATGCCTCACCTCCAGTGGATCTTTGGTGCTTTTGATGATTGAACCTCATGTTCTCAGGGCCGCGTGGAGTGCATTCCCATAACTTGGTGGAGATTCTGCACATTCTCAAGAAAGCTTTGAAAACATCCTTGTATCTTTGACTCTGTCCAAATGGTGAACTCCAGTGGTGATACTGCTGGGAATAATCTGCTCTGTTTCAGGAGCAAGATGCTCTTTCAGAACAATCTGACTGACTGGACTTAGGGTCTCAGTACCTGGAGTCTGGTATAAGGCAGCAGAATGAGACTGATTTGTTTATACTCCCAGAGGAGAATGCTGAAGAAATATTTCCAGAACTGTAGATGGTCTATATTTTGATACCAGAGAAGAGGGATCACTATTGTCATGAAGGTGTCTATCATGCCTGAGATCTTTATTTTCAAGTTTCTTTTTCTCCGTTGGTCAAATACAATGAAGAACAAGAGACTGCATAGTTGGAATCTGGCTCCACCAGCATCTTGTTGCTAAAATTCAAAGCCAAAGTCAAGTTCATTGTCATATGCACAATTATGTGCCTGCATTTGGTGCAATAAAAAACACAAGAAAAAAAAGTAAGAACAAAATAAAGTCCGCTAAAGTGCAAAGTGTTGGCGAGTGGCCTAGTGGGCAAGGCATCAGACTAGTAACCTGAAGGTCACTGGTTTGAGCATCAGCTGAGGCAGTGTGTTTTTGTCCTTGAGCAAGGCACTTAACAACACATCGCTCTGCGACGTCACCAGTGCCAAGCTGCATGGGTCCTAGTGCCCTTCCCTTGGACAACATTGGTGACATGGAGAGGGGAAGGCCTGCAGCTTGGGCAACTGCTGGTCTCCCATCCAATCCTGCCCAGGCCTGCGCCCTGGAAACTCCAGGCGCAGATCCATGGTCTCTCGAGACCGACGGATGCCACAAAACAAATAGTGCAAGGTGATTGCTAAACTATTGTGATTAGGGTTTTGCTGGTTGGCTCAAGAACTGAATCGTTGAAGGGAAGTAGTTGTTATTGAACCAGCTTCTTACTTCATCCCCACCTCCTCCACCAATCCATCTTTCCCCTCACCTGGTTTTACTTATCAGCTGCCAGCTTGTACTCCTTCCCTATCCCCTCCCACCTCCTTATTCTGGCCCTCTTCCTTTCCAGTCCTAATGAAGGATCTTGGCCTGAAACATCAACAGTTCATTCCCTTCCACAGATGCTGTCTGACTTCCTGGGTTCATCTAGTACATGTCAAGGTTTCCAGAATCCATAGAATCCCCTGTGTTTTGAATGAGGTAGTGTTCATAGTTCATAGATTGCTCAGAAATCAGATGGCAGAGGGGAAGAAGCAATTCCTGAATTGTTGAGTGTGGGCTTCCTGAAAAGAGGGCAATTCCTTGACAGAAGGATCATCACAGATCACTTTCTTGAGACACTGTCTCTTGAAGATGTCCTCAATAGTGGGGAGGGTTGTGCCCATGATGGAAATAGCTGAATCTACAACTCTCTGCAGCCTTTTGTGATTCTATGCATTGGAGCCTCTGTACCAGGTTGTGATGCAATCAGTCAGAAAACTCTCTACATCTTTAGAAATTTGCAAGCATCTTTTGTGACATGCCAAAACTGATGAAGTGACACACACAAAATGCTGATGGAACACAGCAGGCCAGGCAGCATCTATAGGAAGAAGTACTGTCGAAGTTTCAGGCCGAGACCCTTCGTCAGGACTAACTGAAAGAAAAGATAGTAAGAGATTTGAAAGTGGGAGTGGGAGGGGGAGATCTGAAATGATAGGAGAAGACAGGAGGGGGTGGGGTGAAGCTAAGAGCTGGAAAGGTGATTGGCAAAAGGGATACAGAGCTGGAGAAGGGAGAGGATCATGGGGCAGGGGGCCTTGGGAGAAAGAAAGGGGGGAGGGGAGCACTAGAGGGAGATGCAGAACAGGCAAGGAGTGATTCTGAGAGGGACAGAGAGAGAAAACTGAGAGAGATTAAAAAAGGAAATAGATAGATAGAAGTAAGTAAGTAAATAAATAAATAAATAAATAAATAAATAGATAGATAGATAGATAGATAGATAGATAGATAGATAAGAAGGGGAGGGAGCATTAATGGAAGTTAGAGAAATCAATGTTCATGCCATCAGGTTAGAGACTACCTAGACAGAATATAAGGTGTTGTTCCTCCAACCTGAGTGTGGCTTCCTCTTGACAGTAGAGGAGGTTAGACATCTCAGAATGGGAATGGGACATAGAATTAAAATGTGTGGCCACAGGGAGATCCTGCTTTCTCTGGCATACAGAGAATTTGGAGGCCGTTCATTTGCAGACCGTTCAGCGAAACGGCCTCCTCTCCTGTCAAGATGAAGCCACACTCAGGTTGAAGGAATAATACCTTATATTCCATTTGGGTAGCCTCCAACCTGATGGCATGAAAATTGTTTTCTCTAACTTCTGTTAATTCCCCCCTCCCTTTCTTACCCCATCTCTTATTTATTTATTTATCTACCTACCTACCTACCTACCTATCTATTGATCTATCTATCTATCTATCTATCTATCTATCTATCTATCTATCTATCTATCTATCTATCTATCTATTTATTTATTTATTTATTTATTTATTTATTTATTTATTTATTATTTTTCCTCTTTTTTCTTTTTCTCTCTCTGTCCCTCTCACAATCACTCTCTGCCTGCTCTCCATTTCCCTCTGGTAATCCCCTCCCCCTTTCTTTCCCCCTGGGCCTGTAGTAGAGGCCAGTTCAGTTGTGTCATTTAAGGTAAAATTGGATAGGTATATGGACAGGAAAGGAGTGGAGGGTTATGGGCTGAGTGCGGGTAGGTGGGACTAGGTGAGATTAAGAGTTCGGCACGGACTAGGAGGGCCGAGATGGCCTGTTTCCGTGCTGTGATTGTTATATGGTTATATGGTTATGTGGTTATGAGTTTATCTACATGTGACACCATTTTCAAGGAATTACAGATCTGTATTCTCAGATCCATTTTTTCCACTACACTCCTCAGCTCCATTGTGTGTCTCCTATCCTGAATTATCCTCCCACAATGCACCACCTCACACTTGTCTTCATTAAATTCCATAAGCCATTTTCAGTCCATTTTTCCAACTGGTCTAGATCATGCTGTAAGCTTTGATAGCCTTTTTCACTGTCCACTACAGAATGGGTGGCACCAAAGTGATTGCACAGACTTACAAGACACAATGTTAGCACACTCTGCTTCAGTGGACAATGTTACACGTGGGACTTTGTCCTGGCTAAAGTGGTTAGACCTCTGCTCGGTGCAGAGTTCCTGTGTGCCCAAGGACCATTAGTTGATCTTAAGGTCTTCGGGTTGTTACCCTGGTCTCCCAGTAAATTCTCCACAATGACTCTGTCAAGTGCATGCAGCACCACGTCAGCTATGTCTGCTGGGCAAATTCCCAGATCTCACCAAGCCCACATTCTCCACTACAGTCACAAAACATGGGGTTGAGCGTCACATTTCTACGACTGGCCAACCAGTCCGTGCCCACGCACTTAGACTGGACCCAGAAAAGCTGGTGACTATGAAGGCTGAGTTTGCCAACATGGAAAGACTTGGCATTGTACACTGGTCAAATAGCCCCTGGCTTCACCTCTCCACATGGTCCCCAAGTCCAATGACGGTTACCGCCCATGTGATAATTACTGATGCCTTAATGAGACCACCACCCCTGACTGTTACCTGGTCCCACAGATCCAGGACTTTTCTGTATGTTTCAAAGTTCAAAGTAAAATTTATTATCAGAGTACAGACCAGGCAGCAAGCTCTTATTATGTGGGCATACATCAGGAATTGTTGATTGTAAACGAAATGTGCAAATAAATATAAATAAGTAACAAGCATGGAATAACAATATAACAGAGTCCTCATGTGAGTGAAGTTATCCCCTTTTATTCAAGGGCCTGAAGGGTAGTAACTGTTCCTGAACCTGGTGGTGCGAGTCCTGAGGCTCCTGTACCTTCTACCAGATAGCAGCAATGAGAAAAGTACACAGGCTGGGTGGTGAGGATCTTTGATGATGCATGTTGCTTTTCTGCGGCAACATTTCATGTGGATGTGCTCAATGGTTGGGAGGGTTTTACCTATGGGCCAAATCCACTACCTTTAGTAGAATTTTCATCTCAAAGACATTGGTGCTCCTATACCAGGTCATTATGGAGCCAGTCAGTACACTTCCCACCACACGTCTATAGAGGTTTGCCAAGGTCTTCGATGACATGCCAAACTCCTGCAGACCCCTGAAGTGGAGACACTGCTGTTGCTTTCTTCACAATACCATTTAAGTAATGAGTCCCGAACAGGTCCTCTGAGATAGTGATACCCAGGAATTTAAAGTTACTGACCCTCTCCACTTCTAATCCTCCAATGATCACCAGCTCATGGACCTTTGGTTTCCCTCTCCTGAAATTCACAATCAATTTCTTGTTATATTGGTACATTATTACTGTGTATATTACAATACTGTATCTTATTATCAGTCAAGTCTGCGCACAGCTAAGTGTTTTTTTTAAAATGTCGCTGCCGTAACAAAAGAATTTCCCACTCGGGATCAATAAAATACTTATAATTATTATCGACATTGAGTGAGAGGTTATTGTTAACTCAGCTATGTTTTCAATCGCCCTCCTGTAAGCTGATTCATCCCCACCTTTGATACAGCCCACAATGGTTTTATCAACGAACTTGTATATGGTGTTGCTTCTGTACTTAGTCACACAATTATTGGTGTAAAGCGAGTAGAACGGGGGGGGGTGGTGGGGGCAAAGTAAACACCCCTGCAGTGCTCCTTTGCTGATGGAGATTGTGGAGGAGTTGGTTTTACCAATCTGAACTGAATGGGATCTACAAGTGAGGAAATCCAGAATCAAATTGAACAAGGGGGTATGGAGGCCCAGGTCTTGAGAGTTTACTGATTAGTTTTGAGGGAGTGATGGTGTTAAATGCTGAGCTGTAATCAATAAAGAGCAAACTGATGTATGCACCTTTGTTATTCAGGATGTTCCAGGGTTGTGTGAAGAGCCAATGAGATGGCATCTGCTGTAAACCTGTTGCTTCAGTTGGTGAAAGGGTGCAAATCCAAGTCACCATTCAGACAGGAGCTGATGTGCTTCAAAACTAGTCCTAAAAACTCTTCATCACTGTGGATGTAAGTGCCACTGAGACAAGTTACCAGGCAAGAAGGTTAGGTTGAAGATATCCAAGAAGGTTAGGTTGAAGATCCAACTTGATCATGAATAAAGATAGACCTGGTCCTCGGGTTGAGGTTCTAAACCGGAAAAAGGCCAAATTTGAAGAAGTGAGAAAGGATCTAAAAAGTGTGGATTGGGAAAGGTTGTTCTCTGGCAAGAATGTGATTGGTAAGTGGAAGGCCTTCGAAGGAGAAATTTTGAGAGTGCAGAGTTTGTATGTTCCTGTCAGGATTAGAGACAAAATGAATAAGAATAAGGAACCTCCGTTCTCTAGGGATATTGGAACTCTGATAAAGAAAGAAGAGAGAGATGTATGACATGCATATGAAACAGGGAGCAAATAAGGTACTTGAGGAATATAAAAAGTACAAAAAATACTTAAGAAAGAAATCAGGAGGGCTAAAAGAAGACATGAGGTAGCTTTGGCAGGCAAGGTGAAGGATAATCCAAAGAGCTTCTGCAGGTATATTAAGAGCAAAAGGTTAGTAAGGGATAAAATTGGTCCTCTTGAAGATCAGAGTGATCGGCTATGTATGGAACCAAAAGAAATGGGGGGGGGGGGATCTTAAATGTTTTTTTTTGCGTCTGTATTTACTAAGGAAACTGGCATGGAGTCAATGAAAATAAGGAAAACAAGTAGTGAGGTCATGGAACCTATACAGATTGAAGAGGAGGTGCTTGCTATCTTGAGGCAAATCAGAGTAGATAAATCCCCAGGACCTGACAGGGTATTCCCTCGGACCTTGAAGGAGACTGGTGTTGAAATTTCAGGGGACCTGGCAGATATATTTAAAATGTCGGTATCTATGGGTGAGGTGCCGGAGGATTGGAGGATAGCTCATATTGTTCCGTTGTTTAAAAAAGGCTCTAAAAGTAATCTGGGAAATTATAGGCCGCTAAGTTTGATGTCGGTAGTAGGTAAATTTTTGGAAGGAGTACTAACAGACAGGATCTACAAGTATTTGGATGGACAGGGACTTATTAGGGAGAGTCAGCACAGCTTTGTGCGTGGTAGGTCATGTTTAAGAAATCTGTTAGAGTTTTTCGAGAAGGTTACAAGGAAAGTGGATGAAGGGAAGGCAGTGCATGTTGTCTACATGGACTTCAGTAAGGCCTTTCACAAGGTCCCAGGAAGGAGGTTAGTTAGGAAGATTCAGTCGCTAGGTATGGTGAGGTGGTGAATTGGATTAAACATTGGCTCAATGGAAGAAGCCAGAGAGTGGTAGTGGAGGATTGCTTCTCTGAGAGGAGGCCTTTGACTAGTGGTGTGTCACAGAGATCAGTGCTGGGTCTGTTGTTATTTGTCATCCATGTCAATGATCTGGATGATAATGTGGTAAACTGGATCAGCAAATTTGCTGATGATACAAAAATTGGAGGTGTAGTGGACAGTGAGGAAGGTTTTCAAAGCTTGCAGAGGGATTTGGACCAGCTGGAAAAATGGGCTAAAAAAATGGCAGATAGAGTTTAATACAGACAAGTGTGAGGTATTGCACTTTGGAAAGAAAAACCAAGGTAGAACATACAAGGTAAATGGTAGGGCACTGAGGAGTGCAGTAGAACAGAGGAATCTAGGAATACAGATACAAAATTCCCTAAAAGTGGTATCATAGGTAGATAGGGTAGTAAAGAGAGCTTTTGGTACATTGGCCTTCATAAATCAAAGTATTGAGTATAACAGTTGGAATGTTATGGTGAGGTTGTATAACCATATAATATAACCATATAACAATCACAGCACGGAAACAGGCCATCTTGGCCCTCCTAGTCCGTGCTGAACCCTTAATCTCACCTAGTCCCACCTACCCGCACTCAGCCCATAACCCTCCACTCCTTTCCTGTCCATATACCTATCCAATTTTACCTTAAATGACACAACTGAACTGGCCTCTACTACTTCTACAGGAAGCTCATTCCACACAGCTATCACTCTTTGAGTAAAGAAATACCCCCTCGTGTTTCCCTTAAACTTCTGCCCCCTAACTCTCAAATCATGTCCTCTAGTTTGAATCTCCCCTACTCTCAATGGAAACAGCCTGTTCACGTCAACTCTATCTATCCCTCTCAAAATTTTAAATACCTCGATCAAATCCCCCCTCAACCTCCAATGAATAGAGACCTAACTTGTTCAACCTTTCTCTGTAACTTAATTGCTGAAACCCAGGTAACATCCTAGTAAATCGTCTCTGCACTCTCTCTAATTTATTGATATCTTTCCTATAATTCGGTGACCAGAACTGCACACAATATTCCAAATTTGGCCTTACCAATGCCTTGTACAACTTTAGCATTACATCCCAACTTCTGTACTCAATGCTTTGATTTATAAAGGCCAGCATTCCAAAAGCCCTCTTCACCACCCTATCTACATGAGACTCCACTTTCAGGGAACTATGCACAGTTATTCCTAGATCTCTCTGATCCTCTGCATTCCTCAATGCCCTACCATTTACTCTGTATGTTCTATTTGGATTATAAGGCATTGGTGAGGCCAAATTTGGAGAATTGTGTGCAGTTTTGGTCACTGAATCACAGGAAGGATATTAATAAGGTTGAAAGAATGCAGAGAAAATTTACAAGGATATTGCCCGGACTTGAGAAACTGAGTTACAGAGAAAGGTTGAATAGGTTAGGACTTTATTCCCTGGAGCATAGAAGAATGAGGGGAGACTTGATAGAGGTGTATAAAATTATGCTGGGTATAGATAGAGCAAATGCAAGCAGGCTTTTTCCACTGAGGCTAGGGGAGAAAAAAAACAGAGGTTATGGGTTAAGGGTGAAGGGGGAAAGGTTTAAAGAGAACATTAGGGGGAATTCTTCACAGAGAGAGTGGTGGGAGTGTAGAATGAGCTGCCAGATGAAATGGTGAATGGTGAATGAGGGCTCACTTTTAACATTTAGGAGAAACTTGGACAGGTACATGGATGAGAGGCGTATGGAGGGATATGGTCCAGGTGCAGGTCAGTGGGACTAGGCAGAAAAATGGTTCGGCACAGCCAAGGGCCAAAAGGCCTGTTTCTGTGCTTGTAATGTTCTATGGTTTTATTGTTCTATGAATACACAGGTCTTCAGTACTTGCCCAGGTACTCCATCCAGACTGCTTTCCTTGGATTCATTCTCTTGAAGGCAGCCCACACATCATCTTCAGATACTGAAACCAAAGAGTCATCAGGAGACATTGTTCCTCCTTGTTCTGGTTGTCAAAGTGAGCACTCAGCTCATCTGTTTGTTGCAAGATTTAGATTTGTAGGAGATTATGGCTTTCAAACCCTGCCACAGCTGTCAGCATCCCTTGTTGATTCTAGTCAAGTCCAGAATGTCCACTTTGCCTGAAAGATGGCTTGCTGGAGATCATACCTGCACCTCTTGAAGCATTCTTGATCTCCAGACTTGAATGCCTCTGAGCTGGCTTTTAGCAGGTTCTGGATTTCATTGTTCATCCAGGGCTTCCATTGGGGAAAACTCTGAATGATTTAGTGGCGACACACTCATCCACAGCTGTTTTAATAAATTCTGTAACCACCCTTGTGTAGTCATTCAGGTCCTCAGACGAGTGCTTGAACATGGCCCTATCCACAGACTCAAGGCAACACTGTAATCATTCCTCAGCCTTCCACCTCTTAGTTGTCTGATCTCTGAAGCCTTTATATTTAGGATCCCTCTGTTTGCAGGTAGCAGGAATACAGCCAAATGATCCGACTTGCCAAAATATGGTATTGGGAAGAACTGAAAGACATTCCTTATTGTAGTGTAGCTGTGGTCTAGCGTGTTGGGACCTCTGGTGCAACAGGTTACGTGCTGGTGATAACTGGGCAGAGTTTCCTTCATACAGGCCTGGTTAAAGCCACCAGCTATAATTTGAAATGATGGGCTGTTTCTAGTTTACAGACAGCATTGTGCAGTTTTGTGACTGCTTGCTTGTAGTCGGCTGCTGGTGGTATGTAAACTGCAGTCAGGATCACAGATGACAACTCCTATGGCAAATGGAATGGTCTACACTTAATCGTTAATTGTTCTAACTTGGGGAAAGTCGACATAACCCCAACGTCTGTGCACCAATGAGAATTGACTAAAAAGCATTGGCCTTACCAGAACTCAAGGTTCAATCCATTCTGAAAATCGTACAACCTTCTGGTCAGATAACTGTGTCCGGCGTGTTTGCTGTTAACCAGGTCGCAATGCAACAAACAATTGAGATTGTCCTCATCTGCCTCTGATACAGCAGCCTTGCCCTGAGATCATCAATCTTATTTCCAAGTGACTACATTCACCAACAAGATGGAAGG
Organism: Hypanus sabinus; assembly: GCF_030144855.1. NCBI lineage: Eukaryota > Metazoa > Chordata > Chondrichthyes > Myliobatiformes > Dasyatidae > Hypanus > Hypanus sabinus. Next base: position 3,282,114 of record NC_082733.1, read on the forward strand.
CAGAGGAGGCCTTATCCCTCTGCACTTCAGCCTGGTTTGAATCCTGCCTCTCCTGCCATGTTTTCAGCCTTGGCTTTGGCATTTGACCCTTAAAGGCATCGTGCTTAACTGCTCCACACTTAACCATCAAACTTGAGATATAATTTCATAGTCCGTTACCAAGAGAAATTCACATGCTGCAGATTGCAGCGAAAGTAGGTCAAAAGGAGATTTAAGAGGAAATCTGCTACGAGTTCTTGCAATCCGCCAAGAGTCCCTGATGTACATCGGCACCACCTTTAAGTTGATACTTTCCAAAGTCTTTCTAGTTATGGGCTACAATCAGGTACCTGTATGCTCAGAGGACATTCCCAAAACAGTTGTGATAACCCGTTTGGCCTCCAAGTTTCTGTACATGCTGTTTGGGCTGAAAAATGCAGGACAGGCTTTCCAACAGCTGACGGACTCTGCAATAAAAAACTTTTAAATTTTCTTTTTGTCTACTTGGATGTTTTAGCTATTTTAGCCAGAGGGTGGTGAATCTATGGAATTTGTTGCCACAGGTGGCTGTGGAGGCCAAGTCATTGGGTGTATTTAAGGCAGAGATTGATAGGTATCTGAGTAGCCAGGGCATCAAAGGTTATGGTGAGAAGGTGGGGGAGTGGGACTAAATGGGAGAATGTATCAGTTCATGATAAAATGGCAGAGCAGACTCGATGGGCCGAACGGCTGACTTCTGGTTTCCTTGGTCTTATGGTCTTGTGGATGACATACTTGTTGCCTGTGCATCCAAATCCGAACACTTATCTCATCTCCACGTTTTTCAAGTGCTTAAGCCAACAAAGGTTGATTATTAACCCTGCTAAATGCCAGTTTGGGTTGTCAAAAATTGACTTTCTCAGCCATCGCATCTCCACAGAAGGTATGAAACTCCTCCCATCAAAATTAGCCATTTTGAATTTCCCACTACTGAAAAACATGAGTTTTTGGGTTTGGTGGATTTCTATCACCGCATTATTCTGTGACCTGCTGAACTTGTGCTTCCCCTGTATATGAGTTTAAAGGCCATGCCCCTAATCTCATGCTATACTGAGCATTTGATGACACTAAACAAGCTCTATCCGACACAACCCTACTGACACAGCCGCTCCCCAATGCACCTACAGCCATTACGACTGACGCTTCAGACGATGCTGTGGGTGCTGTGCACGAACAGTTGGTCAGAGATGTGTAGCAGCTGCTCACCTTCTACAGCCGGCAACTCCATCCCCCTCAAAAGTACAGCACATTTGACCATGAGCTTCTCGGTCTCTAGCTGGCTGTCATTTTCTTCTAGATGGTAACCATTTCATAGCATTTGTTGACCACAAACTTGTCATGCACATGATGGCTAAAATACTAGAACCCTTGTCTGCAAGGCAGCAATACCAACTGGCCTACAAATCTGGCACTGTTGATCAGAGATAGTGTCACGGCTGCAGAAAAGGTGGACGCCATGGAGGGATTGTCTACGGAGTCTCTGTGGGTGGACGTTAGGAACAGGAAGGGTGTTTTTTATATGCCACCCAACAGTAACAGGGATATTGAGGAGCAGATAGGGGAACAGATCCTGGAAGGTGTAATAATAACAGAGCTGTTGGCATCTCCCTACAGCAAGGGGTTTAGATGGGGTGGAGTTTGTTAGGTGTGCTTAGGAAAGTTTCTTGACACAATATGTAGATAAGCCAACAAGAGGAGAGGCTGTACTTAATTTGCTATTGGGAAATGAAGCTGGTCAGGTGTCAGATCTCTCAGTGGGAGAGCATTTTGGAGATAGTGATCATAATTCTATCTTCTTTACAATAGCATTGGAGAGAGATAGGAACAGACAAGTTAGAAAAGCATTTAACTGGAGTAGGAGAATTATAAGGTTATCAAGCAGGAAATTGGAGGCTTAAATTGGAGACAGATGTTCTCAGGGAAAAGTATGGAAGAAATGTGGCAAATATTCAGGGGATATTAGTGTGGAGTTCTGTATAGGTATGTCCAATGAGACAGGGAAATTATGGTAGGGTACAGGAACTGTGGTGTACAAAGGCTGGAATAAATCTAGTCAAGAAAAGAAAAGCTTAGAGATCTAGAAGATTATAAGGCTAATAGGAAGGAGCGTAAGAGGGAAATTAGGAGAGCCAGAAGGGGCCATGTGAAGACCTTGGTGGGCAGGATTAAGGAAAACCCTAAGACATTCTACAAGTATGTGAAGAGAAGAGAATAGGACGTGAAAGAATATGACGATGGGAAAGTGTGTATGGAACCGAAGGAAATAGCAGAGGTAATAGAGGTACTTAATGAATACTTTACTTCAGTATTCACTATGGAAAAGGATCTTGGTGATTGTAGTGAAGACTTGCAGCAGACTGAGAAGCTTGAGCATGTAGGTATTAAGAAAAAGGATGTGCTGGAGCTTTTGGAAAGCATCCAGTTGGATAAGTCACCGGGACCAGATGAGATGTACCCCAGGCTGCTGTGGGAGGTGAGGGAGGAGATTGCTGAGTCTCTGGTGATGATCTTTGCATCATCAATAAGGTTCTGGAGGACTGAAGGGTTGCGAATGTTGTTCCTTTATTCAAGAAAGGGAGAGTACAGATATCCCAGGAAATTATAGACCAGTGAGTCTTACCTCAGTGGTTGGTAAGTTGATGGAGAAGATCCTGAGAGGCAGGATTTATGAACATTTAGAGAGGTATAATATGATTAGGAATAGTCAGCATGGCTTTGTCAGGGGCAGCTCCTGCCTTATGAGCCTGATTGAAATTTTTGAGGATGTGACTAAACATCTTGATGAAGGTAGAGCAGTAGATGTAGTGTATATGGATTTCACTAAGGCATTTGATAAGGTACCCCATGCAAGGCTTTTTGAGAAAGTAAAGAGGCATGGGATCCAAGGGGACATTGCTTTGTGGATCCAGAACTGGCTTGCCCACAGAAGGCAAAGAGTAGTTGTAGACAGGTCATTTTCTGTATGGAGGTCAGTGACCAGTGGAGTGTCTCAGGGATCTGTCCTGGGACCCTTACTCTTCATGACTTTTATAAATGACCTGGATGAGGAAATGGAGGGATGGGTTAGTAAGTTTACTGATGACACAAAGGTTGGAGGTGTTGTGGATAGTGTGGAGGGCTGACAGAGTTTTAAGCAGAACATTAATAGAATGCAAAACTGGGCTGAGAAATGGCAGATGGAGTTCAACCCAGATAAGTGTGAAGTGGTTCATTTTGGTAGGTCAAATATGATGGCAGAAAATAATATTAATTGTAAGACCCTTGGCAATGAGGGGGATCAGAGGGATCTGGGGGTCCGAGTCCATAGGTTGCTCAAAGCAGCTGCACAGGTTGACCCTGTGGTTAAGAAGGCGTGTGGTGTATTGGCCTTCATCAATTGTGGAATTGAATTTAGGAGCCGAGAGGTGATGTTGCAGCTATATAGGACCCCGGTTAGACCCCACTTGGAGTACTGTGCTTAGTTCTGTTCGCCTCACTACAGGAAGGAAGTGGAAACCATAGAAAGGGTGCAGAGGAGATTTACAAGGATGTTGCCTGGAATGGGGAGCATGCCTAATGAGAATAGGTTGAGTGAACTCGGCCTTTTCTCCTTGAAGCGACAGAGGATGATAGGTGACCTGATAGAGGTGTGCAAGGTGATGAGGGACATTGATCATGTGGATAGTCAGAGGCTTTTTCCCAGGGCTGAAATGGTTGCCACAAGAGGACACAGGTTTAAGGTGCTGGGGAATAGGTACAGAGGAGATGTCGGGGTAAGTTTTTTACTCAGAGAGTGGTGAGTGCATGGAATGGGCTGTGGTGGAGGCAGATACGATAGCGTCTTTTAAGAGACTTTTAGATAGGTACATGGAGCTTAGTAAAATAGAGGGCTATGGGTAAGCCTAGTAATTTCTAAGGTACGGACATGTTCAGCACAACTTTGTGGGCTGAAGGGCCTGTATTGTGCTGTAGGTTTTCTATGGTTCTATGTTTCTAAATCAGAGTTCACAACTGATATATGACATATCAAGGAGAGTGGAGTGACAGCAGGCAAAAATTATGCATCATTTCCAGGTGCCATTGGCACCTTTTGTGGTCCCTGACTATCTGACTATGTCAATGTGGATCTTGTTGGCTGCTTCCCCTCCCCTCTCATAGTTAACACACCTCCTTACCACAGTGGGGCATACCATCAGGTGGCCAGATGTTGTTCCTCTTGCATCGATGATGGCTGCAGACGTGGCTTGGGCATTCATCAGCACCTGGGTTGCTTGGTTCTGCACCCTATCTGATATAGAAAGGGTGCAGAGGAGATTTACGAGGATGTTGCCTGGATTGGGAAGCATGCCTTATGAGAATACGTTGAGTGAACTCGGCCTTTTCTCCTTGGAGCGACGGAGGATAAGAGGTGACCTGATAGAGGTGTATAAGATGATGAGAGGCGTTGATCATGTGGATAGTCAGAAGCTTTTTTTCCCAGGGCTGAAATGGTTGACACAAGAGTACACAGGTTTAAGGTGCAGTAGAGTAGGTGCAGAGGAGACGTCAGGGGGTAAGTTTTTTTACTCAGACAGTGGTGAGTGCGTGGAATGGGCTGCCAGCAACGGTGGTGTAGGCGGATATGATAGGTTCTTTTAAGATACTTTTAGATAGGTACATGGAGCTTAGAAAAATAGTGGGCTATAGGTAAGCCTAGTAATTCCTAGGGTAGGGACATGTTTGGCACAACTTTGTGGGCCGAAGGGCCTGTATTGTGCTGTAGGTTTTCTATGTTTCTGTGTAGTGGCTATTACTAAGGAGAAGGTGCTTGGGAAGCTGAAAAGTCTGGAAGGTAAGTCACCTGGAACTGATCAACTACATCCCAAGGTTTTGAATGAGATATCCGAAGGGATTGTGGAGATATTAGTAAAGATCTTCCAAGAATTCTAGAATAGAATTCAAAGTTTTTAGAATAGTTCTGGTGGGCTAGAAAATGGCAAATGGCACTTCACTCTTTTAAGAGGTAGAAGAAAGGAAATTAAAGGCTTTTTAGACTGACTTCAGTGGTTGGGAAGATGTTGGAGTTCATTATGAAGGATGAGGTTTCAGGATATTTAAAGGCTCATGATAAATTAGATAGAAATCAGCTTGCTTTCCTTAAGAGCAAATAAGAGCAGGATAGACAAAGAAGAGTCAGTGAGTGTTATTTACTTGGATTATCAGAAAGCACTTGAGAAGGTGCCACACATGAGGCCGCTGAATAAAGTAAGAGCCCAAGGTGCTGTGGAAAAGATACCAACATGGATAAAACTTCGGCTGACTGGCAGGAGGCAAAGAATAGGAAGAAGGGGGCCTTTCCTGGTTGGCTGCCGGTGACTAGTTGTGTTCCACAGGGGTCAGTATTGGGACCACTACCTTTTTACATTTTAGGTCAATGATTTGGATGATGGAATTGATGGCTGTGTGGCCATTTTGCAGGTGATATGAAGATAGGTGGTGGGGTAGGTAGAGTTAAGAAAGCAGGGATTCTGCTGAAGGACTGAGACAGATTGGGAGAATGGTCTAAGAAGTGGCATATGAATACAATAAAGAAGAGTGTATGGTCATGCTCTTTGGTGGCAGGAATAAAGGCATAGACTATTTTCTAAGTGGGGAGAAAATCCAAACATCAGAGGTGCAAAGGACTTGGGAATCCTTGGGCCAAACTTACAGTACGTTAACTTGCAGGTTGAGTCGGTGGCAAATACAAAGCATTCATTTGGAGAGAACTAGAACACAAGAGCAAGGATGTGATGCTAAGGCTGTATAGCAATTTGTTTGGACTGCACTTTGAATATTACAAGCAGCTTTGGACCCCCTGTCTCAAAAAAAATGTGCTGGTATTGGAGAGTGTCCTGAGGAGGTTCACGAGAATATTCCAGGAATAAAAGGGTTAATGTATGAGAAGAGTTTGATGGCTCTGGGCCTGAACATGCTGAAGTTTAGAAGAATTAAAGGGGATCTAATCGAAAACTATTGAATATTGAAAGGCCCAGGAAGAGTGAATGTAGAGAGGATGCTTCCTATAGTGGGTTGGTCTAGGAGTAGAAGGTTTCAATAAGATACCCCCCCCCCCCATCCTTCTAAATTCCAGCAAGTACAGACCCAGAGCTATCAAACATTCCTCATATAACCCTTTCATTCCCAGAATCATCCTTGTGAACCTCCTCTGAACCCTCTCCAATCCCAGCACATCTCTTCTTAGATGAGGAGCCCAAAACTGTTCGGAATACTCAAGGTAAGGCTTCACCAGTGCCTTATAAAGCCTCAGTGTCACATCCCTGCTCTTGTATTCTAGACCTCTTGAAATGAATGCTAACATTGCACTTGCCTACCTCATAATTGACTCTACCTGCAAGTTAACCTTTATGGTGCTCTGCAAAAGAACTCCCAGGTCCCTCTGCAACTTATATTTTTTTGGATTTTCTCCCTGTTTAGAAAATAGTTGGCACATTAATTTCTACTACCAAAGTGCATGACCATGCATTTTCTAACATTGTATTTCATTTGCCACTCTCTTGCCCATTCTCCTAATCTAAATCCTTCTGCAGCCTACCTGTTTCCTCAGCTCTACCTGCCCCTCCACCAATCTTCGTATCATCTGCAAACTTGGCAACGAAGCCATCCATTCCAACATCTAAATCATTGATATGCAGCATAATAAGAAGCTGTCTCAACACTCACTCCTGTGGTTCTTTTACCTTAAGATCCCTAATCAACTCTGGTTTATTAATAACACCCAATCCAACTTAGCTGATCCCCCAGAAGGCTCAACGACAAACTGCTCTAAAAAGCTATCTTGTAGGAATTCAACAAATTCACTCTCTTGAGATCTATTTCCAACCTGATTTTCCCAATCATCTTACATGTTGAAATCTCCCATAACTACCATAACATTGCCCTTTTGACTCACCTTTTCTATTTCCTATTGTAATCTGTGGCCCACATATTGCTTATATTTAACTGCCATCAGGATCCTTTTACCCTTGCAGTTTATTAATTCAACCCACAAGGATTCAACATCTTCTGACACTATGTCACATCCTTCTACTGATTTGATGCCGTTCTTTACCAGCAGAGCCACACCACTCCTTTGCTGACTTTCCTATTCCTTCAATACAATGTGTAACCTTGGACATTCAGTTCTCAACTACAACCTTCCTTCAGCCTCAATTGAGTGATGGCCGCAATATCATACCTGCCAATCTGTAATAGTGAAAAAAGATCCACCTTTTTTCTTAAACTCTGTGCATTGAGATATAACACAGAGTACTGTATTTGCTACTCTGTTTGATTCTGCATCCCTAATGCACTGATACTCACCCTGCTGGCTGCAATTACGTCCTATCATCTGCCTGCCCTGCAGTCTGACTGCATGCTCTCTTTGCTTTTTAACCATCTGTCCTATCCAGAGTCCTTTCACTCCAGTTTCTACAGAATAACATATCTTTCTCCTCTAAAAGAAAAACAAACACAATACTTTGTCCTCATAAACATGCCATGAAGAACCTGTTTCCGTGCTGTAATTGCTATATGGTTATATAGTCCCTTATCTGCTCAACAACTTTCAATCAGTCTCTGAGGTGACTTAATGATCCTTTTTGGTCTGCTATTTGTTTCTGCAGGTGTATTGTTTGCACTTGCTGTGTTAATATTTGTGTCTTTATGAGAACTCTGATCATCATGTTCATATGCTGGTCCCTTTGGTGCACTGACAGATGATACATCACAGCCACAGTTGAAACAAATGGTTGCAGATCCCCACAGCATCTTCTCAGGTATCCCTCACTCCATCCCCTTCTGTTAGGAATAAGAAGCTACTTCCTCTTGCACATATCCTTGCATGGACCATGTGTCAGAATCAAATTCGCGGATTCGCACTTGGTCTTCAGGCTTCAGACTAGTAGGCTTTTCACAGGCTTGTTGTAATACTGTTTCTGTTTTTCTTTCCCTTTTACTTTAGCCTTTTACTTTGTGCTCCTTTAGGTTTTCATGCACTTGACTATTAGTGCGAATGCATTGACCCATCAGCATTGGGGCTGGTGAAAGGCCATTTTACAGTGGCAAACTTCTGTAAATCATCAGACTTTTGTAGAAATCCTCTCATCCATCTTATGCTTTCTTCATGAGCCCCTTGACAAAACTCTTTCCCAGGCCATTAGATTTGGATGATGTGGGCTTGAAGTTATATGTCGAAACCCCCAGTCATTGTCTGATACTACTTCACATGGAACTGCATGCCTCACAAACACAGTTTTCAGGAGGGTGATGACTACTTTGCTGGAAGTTGATTGCGGTGTTGGTACCTCTAGGTAATTGGAAAAGTAATCTTTCCAATTACAATCAAACAAATCCACTCCAACTTTGAAGTACAGTTTGTCTGGTACAGGGTGTGGTGTAAACAGTTCAGTTCGCTGTTTTGGTCTGGACACAAGGCGTATTTCACATGAAGCTGGGGTCTGGCTGATGTCTTGGTTCATCCTTGGCCAGAACATCACTTTATGAGCTCTATGTTTACATTTTTCCTCACCAAGATGCCCTTGGTGTATCTGATGGACACTGGAATCACAAACCTGTTCCCTTCTAACACCATATCTTCTAGTACTGACATTTCAGCTCTGTATGCCCAATAATTCCAAAAGCATATTGGACAGTCATTCTTAGCTACTGGCCATCCTCTCCATATTGTATCTTTGAGTACTTTCATTGTTTCATCTAACCCTGCCACTTTCCGAATTTGCGCTGTTCAGTCAGGAGATACTGGAATGAGGAATCATGTCAACGTAGGCCTGTACATCAGCTTTAACCTTGGTCACTCTTTTCTTTCTTGTTATCTGCTTGAGACAACACATCAGCACCAAACATTTTCCCAGTGTGATAATCTTCACAGCATACTTCTGGAGCCTGATTAAGATGTGCTGCATCCTCATGGGACAGTCACTCAGTGGTTTGGACTTAATTGAGACTAATGGTTTATGGTCTGACTCCACTTGAAAAGCTTTTCGTTATGATGTACTGATAGAACCTTGCACATGCTTATGTGCCGGTGAGAAGCTCTTTCTCATAGATAGCTTCTGCACTTGTTAAAGCCCTTGATGCACAGGCCACATGTTGCCGTGTGTCATCAAGCTGCTGCTGTAACATTGCTTCAAAGCCGTTCTGAGACACATCAGCTGAGATCCTAGTATATCTTCAGCTCAGCTTTTCAGTGCCTGGAACACTCTTCTTGCTTGTGAAACCAAATCATTTCACTGCTCAAGATGTGACCCAGTTGAGGGATGAACTTAAATCACCATCTTCAAGAAACGTTTCACCTCATCTTTGTTTTGGGGCCTCTGTGTTTTCAATGCCTGATGTCTTTCTTGGATCAGGCTTCATTCTCTCTTCAAATATGACATCTCCTTTAAAAATCAGTGTCTTAACACCAATCTCACACTTCTGGTAATTTAATTTCAATTGACATTCCAGGTCATGTCAAGCACTTGTCTCAATCATGCATCATGTTAATCATTGACGGGCCCCTTGACAATGATGTCATCCATCATGGTCTTAACGATCATGTAGTTGGCTTTATGGTGGACTTCCGATGCAAATACCTTCTCTGTGGTGTGCGGCAAGTATACAGTCTTGAAAGCCTCAGTTTTGCAAAGTGATTCTTCTTTTCACAAACATTGTAGGACTTTTCATCAACAGAACATGCCTTTGGAAGGTGACCACCTTCACATTCGCTGTGTGAACCTTCCTTTTTGCTTCATTGTTGCTTTTTGGGAAATGCCTTGTGCACTGCTCCTCTGTTCTCACAGCATGCACTGATGATCTGTCCTTAGCTTGTGCTCATGTGGTCTCCGCTGCCCTACACACATTCACAGTGTTTTCCAGCGTCAAATCTTTTTTTCATGCAGCATTCTTTCTGAGTCTATTATTTGGAATTCTGCAAACTATTCTGTCTGTAACTAGTGAGTTTCTCAAATCTCCAAATTCACGGGACTTAGTGTGTCAACACAAAGCATCTGCAGTGTACTTTGTGTTTATTAGTCAGTGTGTGAAGCTTGTCTATGTATTGTTCAAAGCTAACACTTCAATTCTGGTCACAGAGAAAAAAAATCTGCATCTATCAAACATGACATTTTTACTTGAGACAAAATACTCCTCAAATTTTGTCATCAGAGTCCAATGTCCAAATCGTCTTCGCCAATTACATGCAGAAAAATGTTGGTCCCTCCTGCTCCATTAACAGTTAAATATAAGTTGAATCGCTGTTTGAAGTGTTTACAGTTACCAGATAAATTGCTGGTAAACTACATAGTACTTAGCCGGGAACTCTCAGCCTCTAGCTGAATCACTTTTGGTGAATCCAGTGAAACAATGTGCTCTCTCACCTCGCTAGCCAGCTTCTCTCTATCATAGAGGGCCATGGGTAACCTTAGGTAATTTCTAAAGTACGTACATGTTCAGCACAGCATTGTGGGCCAAAGGGCCTGTATTGAGCTTAAGTTTTCTATGTTTCTATAACCTCACTTGCTGCTAGCACTTTTCGTACTCAAGTTTCTTTCACAGTCATGCACAATACTCATTGACTCTCTGTGCTTAGACCTTACACCAACTTCTGACACCATGTTGTGTTGTTCTTAATAAAGACAAACTTGGCATAGGTTTATGTTAGAACATTTTATTGCTGAACTGTTGCCCCAAACTGTGTGCATGTGACCAGCTCACCATCATAGCTTCCAGTTCTGAGATCTCATTCACCTCTGGGAACTGAAGGTTTTGTTTTATTATGCACACAAAATAATGCAGATACGAAGAGAAATTACTTTAGCTAAATGGTGGTGAATCTATGGAATTCATTGCCATGGACAGCTGTGGAGATTTAAAGTGGACATTGATAGTTGCTTGATTAGCATTCTTAGAAAGATTCTTAGAGATAGGATCTATGGGCATTTAGAGAATCACGGTCTGATCATGGCTTTGTGAAGGGCAGATCGTGCCTAACAAGCCTGATAGAGTTCTTTGAGGAAGTGACCAGGCATATAGATGAGGGTAGTGCAGTGGATGTGATCTACATGGATTTTAGTAAGGCATTTGACAAGGTTCCACATGGTAGGCTTATTCAGAAAGTCAGAAGGCATGGGATCCAGGGAAGTTTGGCCAGGTGGATTCAGAATTGGCTTGCCTGCAGAAGGCAAAGGGTCGTGGTGGAGGGAGTATGTTCAGATTGGTGGTGTCCCACAAGGATCTGTTCTGGGACCTCTACTTTTTATGATTTTTATTAACAACCTGGATGTGGGGGTAGAAGGGTGGGTTTGCAAGTTTGCAGATGACACAAAGGTTGGTGGTGTTGTAGATAGTGTAGAGGACTGTCAAAGATTGCAGAGAGACATTGATAGGATGCAGAAGTGGGCTGAGAAGTGGCAGATGGAGTTCAACCCAGAGAAGTGTGAGGTGGTACACTTTGGAAGGACAAACTCCAAGGCAGAGTACAAAGTAAATGGCAGGATAGTTGGTAGTGTGGAGGAGCAGATGGATCTGGGGATACATGTCCACAGATCCCTGAAAGTTGCCTTTCATAAGTCGAGGGATAGAGTTTAAGAGTCGCGATGTAATGATGCAGCTCTATAAAACTCTAGTTAGGCCACACTTGGAGTACTGTGTCCAATTCTGGTCACCACACTATAGGAAGGATGTGGAAGCATTGCAAAGGGTACAGAGGAGATTTACCAGGATGCTGCTTGGTTTAGAGAGTATGGATTATGATCAGAGATTAAGGGAGCTAGGGCTTTACTCTTTGGAGAGAAGGAGGATGAGAGGAGACATGATAGTGGTGTACAAGATATTAAGAGGAATAGACAGAGTGGACAGCCAGTGCCTCTTCCCCAGGGCACCACTGCTCAATACAAGAGGACATGGCTTTAAGGTAAGGGGAGGGAAGTTCAAGGGGGATATTAGAGGAAGGTTTTTCACTCATAGTGTGGCTGGTGTGTGGAATGCACTGCCTGAGTCAGTGGTGGAGGCAGATACACTAGTGAAGTTTAAGAGACTACTAGACAGGTATATGGAGGAATTTAAGGTGGAGGGTTATATGGGAGGCAGGGTTTGAGGGCCGAAGGGCCTGTAATGTACTGTACTATTCTATATTCTATGTTCATTGGTATCAATGACACCAGGAGAAGGCAGGAAGGAGGATGGGATTAAGAGGGATAATAAATCAGCCATGATGAAATGTTGGAGCAGACTTGATGGGCTGAATGGCCTAATTCTGCTTCTATATCTTACACCAGGGGTTCCCAACCTGGGGTGCCCGCACCCCCAGGGGGTGCGAGATGGAATTTCAGGGGGCGCGACAAAGAGTGGCTTGTGTCTTTCAGTGATGAGTCACAAGTCATCACTCAGCCAGCTGCCAGTGTGCCTTGAGGAGTGGTAGTAACGTTTGTCCCAAGCACACTCCAGTCTCCCGCTGCCCGAGTCGAGAGAGATGTAAACTCACTCCAGTCTCACACTACCCAAGTCAGCATTGAGGAGTCTCATCAATGTTAGCTAGGTTACCTCTCAGAGTTAAAAATCATCTCATAATGCCAAACTCTTTATACATCCCGAATCAATCATCGAGTAATGAACTTGCGTTAAAACCAAACCCGCAGACAGTAGGTAAATTATTCAATTATAAAATTTAAAAAAGCCGCATTTTGATAAAAAGCAGCTGAAGTCATTCATTCGTATTTATCTCAATTCATTTAAAAAGTTTTTGAATTTCAAAGGTTTTTTTTCTCTTAAAAGGTTTTTTCCTTGAATCGTTAATAATTTTGAATTGTGTTAGTTGAGGAGGTATCATGGTTAGCACCGAGGACTTTGAATCGTGTGATGGGAGTTCATATCTCCGGTAATCATCAGAAATAGGTGTGTAAATTCAGTAGAGAGTAGCCTAATAAGTTGCATCGCGTCCCCATAGCATTTCCACCTGACAATTTATCTTGGCGTAACCGTAGATAATATGGTAATATAATATTCAAAAGCGTATTTCTCGCGATACTTTGCTATAGGTGTGTCTGGTTGAGTAAAGCGGCCATCTCTGACTTTGTCAGATAGTTTTTCTCATATTAGCTCATATTTTTCTCTTTACGCTTAACCCTTCATCATGTCAAAAAGAAGGAAATGGAATGATGACTGTGTATGCTTTGGTTTCACTTGCACAACAGGAACTGATGCTTGCAAAAACCACAGTGCATTCTTTGTAGTGTTGTGTTTTCCAACTCAAATCTGAAGCCATCCAAGCTTCAAGAGCACTTCAAGAACAAGCATGGTGGAGCTGATGTTGAAACACATGATGTTGGGTCATTGAAAATCAAAAGAGCTCATTTTGATTCACAAGGAACTCTTCCAAAATTAAGTTTTGTTTCTGTTGAAAAACCACTACTTCTTGCTTCATACCAAGTGGCGTATAAAGTGGCCAAATCCAAGATGCCCCATACTATTACAGAAGATCTCATCAAGCCATGTGCTCTGGAAATGGCAACAATTATCCTGGGGAAAGAAGCAAGAAAAAAAATTGTCATTTATCAAATTGTCATTTATCAAATAATGTCATTTACAACCAAATCAGTGATTTGAGTGAAGATATTTTGGACCAAGTCATCTTAGATGTCAGAGCTAGCCCTCTTAAAATCTCTATTCAGTTGGATGAGTCAACTGATGTCTCCAGTTGTAGTCATCTCATCACATTAGTGAGATATGTCAATGATGGTGCTGTGAAGGAAGATTTCCTGTTTTGTAAAGATCTGAAAACAAACACAACTGCAAAGGATGTGATGCAGCTGGTGAAATACTTCTTTGCCAAACATGATTTAGATATCAAAGTCATTGGTTTTGTGTGCACTGATGGGGCATCTGCAATGGTTGGAAATAAATCTGGCTTTTCTGCATTGATGAAAAAGGAGATTCCAGACTTGCAAGTTACACATTGTTTTCTTCATCGACATGCTTTGGCATCAAAAACATTGCCTCCAAATTTGAAGAAGGTTCTTGATACTTGTGTGAAGATCATCAACTGGATCAGGGGGCGTGCTTTGAACCATCGCATCTTCAAATCATTTTATGAGGATCTGGGAAGTGAGCATTCAGTTTTGCTTTTCCACACAGAAGTCCATTGGTTGTCATGAGGACAAGGTTTAACCTGCTTCTTTGAACTAAGGGAAGAAATCAAAGTTTTTCTGGAGGAGCATGAATGTGATCTGGTTGGGTCAATGGAATCACAGGAATTCGCCCAAATGCTGGCTTACTTAGCTGACATTTTCACTTGTATGAATGACCTGAGTGTTTCTCTTCAAGGAAAAGGGATAAACATATTGAAGGCTTATGAAAAGTTGAATGCCTTCAAAGAAAAGTTATGTCTTTGGCATCAAAGGACGGAAAGAGGCAGTCTCTCAAATTTTCCTTCACTAGAAGAGATGGTTGATGATGCTGGATCCTTAACTCCTACTGTGCATGAAGAAATTGTGGCTCATTTGGAAATGCTGTCAGAATCATTTGATGTATATTTTGCTGTTGGAGACCTGAAGATTTCAGAAGAATGGAACATGAATCCTACAATTTGGAGAAAATGTCAGATTCGGGATGTGGGAAGGTAGGGAGACCTCCAGTGTTCCTGATGACTACAACTGCACAAAGTACATCCAGCTGCAGCTTCTAACAAACCATTTTAAAAAGTTGGGGCTGGAACTGGATGAACTCCTGATCATTCAGGAGGCTGAGGGGGTGATAGATGGGACATACAGAGATGTAGTTACACCCAAGGGGTGTCAAAATGATTGTTGTGATGCATCTAGTGTGGTAGTGTAATGGACAGTGCTTGTTGCTCTCACCATCCAGCTTCCATCGCTGGCTGGCAGTCTTGCAAAAAGGAGAGCTGAATGTGTAAGTCTCTCCCTGCTGGTGCATAGCCTATCCAACAGCAAGCCTCGTGTAGTACCTCCTCACTGCAGACACCCAGAAACTGAACTCCTTTCGGCTTCAGGCTGAACTCAGTGAGGAGGTCTGGCTCCTGCACATGTGGACATGCCCCGGTGCTCGTGAACCAGATCCCTAGCTATGGGTAAATAGCCCCACTGCTTTGTGGGCAGCCTCGGGAGAGACAAAGGCTACGGGAGTAAACCCAGACAAAAGATCTGGAGCGGAACCCCTAAGGCAGCTGAACATCATTGAACATCCTTCTAGTAGCTCCTGCAGCCAAGCTGATGCCAAATGCATTGTTTCATAAGCTTTCCTTCGGACTACACTGGTGAGGCTGAGAAGGGGATCTTGACAACAGGGCATCTTAGGATCTCTATACCTTCCACCCAGCTTGTGATGATCTTCGTCACCTATTATCCTTCAAGACAGACGGATGCCAACCAACCAATACACCCAAGGTGCAGAGCACAAGAAACCGGATGACAGTCAGGAAGGGGAAAGGCATTAAACAGCCAGTGCAGAATATCCCAATGGCCATCCTCAACAACATGTACTACTTTGGATACTGTTGGGGAGGATAATCTAGCAGGTGAAACTCACAGTAATAAGGTCTCTGGTGCTATGACTTAGAAGGAAAGGGGGGAAGAGGAAATGGTGGTGATGGGGGGTGGGGTGAGGCGAACTGTGATCATGGGGAGAAGAGGCAAACTGTGGTCATGGGGGGGAGGCAAACTGTGGTCATGGGAGAAGAGGCAAACTGTGGTCATGGGGGGAAGAGACAAACTGTGGTCATGGGGGGGGGGAAGAAGCAAACTGTGGTCCTGGGGAAGAGGCAAACTGTGGTCATGGGGGGGAGAGGCAAACTGTGGTCATGGGGGGGAGAGGCAAACTGTGGTCATGGGGGAAGAGGCAAACTGTGGTCATGGTGGAAGAGGCAAACTGTGGTCATGGGGGGAAGGAGCAAACTGTGGTCCTGGGGGGAAGAGGCAAACTGTGGTGATGGGAGAAGAGGCAAACTGTGGTCATGGGGGTGGGGGGGGGGGAAGAAGCAAACTGTGGTCCTGGGGAAGAGGCAAACTGTGGTCATGGGGGGGAGAGGCAAACTGTGGTCATGGGGGGGAAGAGACAAACTGTGGTCCTGGGGGAAGAGACAAACTGTGGTCATGGTGGAAGAGACAAACTGTGGTCATGGTGGAAGAGACAAACTGTGGTCATGGGGGGGAAGAGACAAACTGTGGTCATGGGGGAAGAGACAAACTGTGGTCATGGGGGAAGAGACAAACTGTGGTCATGGGGGGGAAGAGACAAACTGTGGTCATGGGGGGAAGAGGCAAACTGTGGTCATGGAGAAAGAGGCAAACTGTGGTCATGGGGGGAAGAGACAAACTGTGGTCATGGTGGAAGAGGCAAACTGTGGTCATGGAGAAAGAGGCAAACTGTGGTCATGGGGGAAGAGGCAAACTGTGGTCATGGGGGGGAGAGGCAAACTGTGGTCATGGGGGGGAAGAAGCAAACTGTGGTCATGGTGGAAGAGACAAACTGTGGTCATGGGGGGAAGAGGCAAACTGTGGTCATGGAGAAAGAGGCAAACTGTGGTCATGGGGGGGGGGGGAAGAAGCAAACTGTGGTCCTGGGGAAGAGGCAAACTGTGGTCATGGGGGGGAGAGGCAAACTGTGGTCATGGGGGGGAAGAGACAAACTGTGGTCCTGGGGGAAGAGACAAACTGTGGTCATGGTGGAAGAGACAAACTGTGGTCATGGTGGAAGAGACAAACTGTGGTCATGGGGGGCAAGAGACAAACTGTGGTCATGGGGGAAGAGACAAACTGTGGTCATGGGGGGAAGAGGCAAACTGTGGTCATGGAGAAAGAGGCAAACTGTGGTCATGGGGGGAAGAGACAAACTGTGGTCATGGTGGAAGAGGCAAACTGTGGTCATGGAGAAAGAGGCAAACTGTGGTCATGGGGGAAGAGGCAAACTGTGGTCATGGGGGGGAGAGGCAAACTGTGGTCATGGAGAAAGAGGCAAACTGTGGTCATGGGGGAAGAGGCAAACTGTGGTCATGGGGGGGAGAGGCAAACTGTGGTCATGGGGGGGAAGAAGCAAACTGTGGTCATGGTGGAAGAGACAAACTGTGGTCATGGGGGGAAGAGGCAAACTGTGGTCATGGAGAAAGAGGCAAACTGTGGTCATGGGGGGGGGGGAAGAAGCAAACTGTGGTCCTGGGGAAGAGGCAAACTGTGGTCATGGGGGGGAGAGGCAAACTGTGGTCATGGGGGGAAGAGACAAACTGTGGTCATGGGGGGAAGAGACAAACTGTGGTCATGGGGGGAAGAGGCAAACTGTGGTCATGGGGGGAAGAAGCAAACTGTGGTCATGGGGGGAAGAGGCAAACTGTGGTCATGGGGGGAAGAGGCAAACTGTGGTCCTGGGGAAGAGGCAAACTGTGGTCATGGGGGGAAGAAGCAAACTGTGGTCATGGGGGGAAGAAGCAAACTGTGGTCATGGAGGGAAGAGGCAAACTGTGGTCATGGGGGGGGAAGAGGCAAACTGTGGTCATGGGGGGAAGAAGCAAACTGTGGTCCTGGGGAAGAGGCAAACTGTGGTCATGGGGGGAGAGGCAAACTGTGGTCATGGTGGAAGAAGCAAACTGTGGTCCTGGGGAAGAGGCAAACTGTGGTCATGGGGGGGAGAGGCAAACTGTGGTCATGGGGGGAGAGGCAAACTGTGGTCATGGTGGAAGAAGCAAACTGTGGTCCTGGGGAAGAGGCAAACTGTGGTCATGGGGGGGAGAGGCAAACTGTGGTCATGGGGGGAGAGGCAAACTGTGGTCATGGGGGTGGGGGGGGAAGAAGCAAACTGTGGTCCTGGGGAAGAGGCAAACTGTGGTCATGGGGGGGAGAGGCAAACTGTGGTCATGGGGGGAGAGGCAAACTGTGGTCCTGGGGGAAGAGGCAAACTGTGGTCATGGGGGGAAGAGGCAAACTGTGGTCATGGTGGAAGAGGCAAACTGTGGTCATGGGGGGAAGAGACAAACTGTGGTCATGAGGCAGCCTACAGAGAAGAAGTCATCTCTCTGACACAGTGGTATTAAGAGAACAACGTCTCCCTCGATGTTGCAAAAACAAAGGAGCTGGCTGTGGACTACAGGAGGAATGGAGACAGGCTATCCCCTAATGACATCAGTGGATCTGGGGTTGAGAGGGTGAACAGCTTTAAGTTCTCGACATACACATCACCGAGGATCTCACGTGGTCTGTACCTACCGGCTGTGGTGAAAAAGGCACAAGAGCGCCTCCTTCACCTCAGATGGTTGAAGAGTTTGGTACAGGCCCCCAAATTCTAAGAACCTTCTAAAGGAGCACAATTGAGAGCATCCTGATTAGCTGCATCACTGCCTGGTATGGGAACTGTACTTCCCTCAATTGCAGGACTCTGCAGAGAGTGGTGCGGACAGCCCAGCGCATCTGTAGATGTGAACTTCCCACGATTTAGCACATTTCAAAGGTATGTTTAATGTATACAATATATACATTCTGAAATACTTTTTCTTGATATTTACAAAGACAGGTACATAAAAAAGGCCCAAAGAATCATTGGGGACCCAAGTCACCCCAACCACAAACTGCTCCAGCTGCTACGATCCAGGAAACAGTACTGCACCATAACAGCCAGGACCAATAGGCTCTGGGACAGCTTCTTCACCCAGATCATCAGAATGTTTAATTCATGCTGACACAACTGTATTTCTGTTATAGTGACTGCCCTGTTGTACATAATATTTATTATAAATTACTATAATTGTATATTGCACATTCAGAGTAGGCCTTTCCAGCCCTTCGACCAGCACTGCTCACCATTGAACCTAGCCTAATCATGGGACAGTTTACGATGACCAATCAACCTACTGGCTGGTAGGTGTTTGGAATGTAGGAGGAAACCAGAGCACCAGGAGGAAACCCACGCAGTCACGAGGAGAAAGTACAAACTCTTTATAGGCAGCAGCAGGAATTAACCAGTACGCCACCATGCCATTCATTCTAATCACTTACCTGAAACTGGGCTGTGGGGCACAAATTCTCAAACTGCATTCCACTATGGATTCGCAGCAGGAAAAGGCAAGCCTGGTTAAATCTCCCGCTGCTTTCAGAACAGAAGCAGGTCATTCCACTTGCAAACACGAGGAAATCTGCAGATGCTGGAAATTCAAACACATACAAAATGCTGATGAAACACAGCACAGCCTGCATTTTGTGTGTGTCATTCCACCGGCTCCGACGTTCAGTGAGGTCACGGCCGTTTTGTTTACCTCTATTTCATCTCAACTGTCTATATTTCACTGAATTAATGGTAAATGAACAGAATCAGATTAATTTCCCCTGTGGGTCCCACTCAGATCCTAGCTTTCGTGTGCTTGACCGTTTTCATTCCGTTTTGAGAGTATAGTTGATAGCTTTAGGAAGTTGCAACAAGCCAATAAAAAGTAGAAGCTCTGAGAAAGATGCATCCTGTCTTCTCATGGGATCACCACCGCATTTCCTCGCGCTGGCTCAACATCAAATAAAGTCTCTTGAAAACGAAGGTTTTGAACTTAAAAGTTGCGACAATATTGTTAGATAAATTCCCTGCTTTTTAAACGCCCTGAGGTCCAGGATCTCCAGAGAAGGCTTCCTAAAATACACATTGGAAAAATGCAAAGTGCTAGGGGTTTAGTATTTTTATGGCGCCTGGGTCAGCAACTCGTTTACTGATTGACTGAGAGGAGAGCATTCCTGGCGCGGGATTGGCAGTCAATTACAACAACCTGCGCCTCGCTCCTTAATGTATGAGTATGTTGCCTGAGAGGGAAAACTGCAAGTTCATTGGCAAACAGCGGCCGTTGAGAGTTGTTTCTGCGTATTGCGCGTCTTTCCGTTATTCAGCCAAGATAGTCTTGAGGAACATTTGAGAAGACTTGCGGACTTCGGTATCTCAGGCGTCTGAGACGGTCAGCCCTTCCTCCCACAGCCCCGCTCGCTGACGGCGATGGGACACGGACTCACGTCGCTGCCGATTGATAGCGAAAACCCGAGCCACTTTCCAAAGCATGCGTTGACACTGGAAATGGCGTATCATTAACTTGCCACTGAAACCTCATTAGATGCCGCATTTGGGAACTTTCCATGAATACACACCGTTCAGGAGCAGATTCGGCACTCTCAGGCGCCGGGATCATGCTGCGTACGCGTCACTCTTTAAACCGCCGGGGATGCTTCACAGAGCCAAGTACAGTATAGTCGCTTCAAAAACGATGCCTTATCATTCCTGCAGGAAACAAGCAGTGCGTCACTGAGGCCAAGAACCCGGTAGCTCCTTTTCGCTGATACCCGCTTCTCCGGCTGAAGAGCTGCCACCCGCGCTGTCTACCTGTGTGCCCACAATGGCTCATTTGAAACTGTCCGGTCCAGCCGATTTACTTGTTCTCAAATGCTTTCCGCGGGCTACAAAAAACGTGCCGAGAATGAAAGTGAGCAACACCGTCAGCTCTCCCAGCCTCTCTCCTTTCTCGGCTCTGGGTCTAACGAACTACCTTTGTGCCCCTCCTCAGCCCAAGAACGACGACAAGGTGAGCAGGATGCAGCCCGAGAGGGAACGGCTGGACAGAGCGCAGTGGGTCTGCGGCGCGGATGCGGGCAAAGTCTCACAGCAACCTCAGGAGGACGATCTCGACTCCGGCGTTCTTTACTCTGTGAGAGTAAGTCATTTCTTTAAACTTTTACATTATGAACAAATGACTGTGCAAACGATTCATCGTTTAAAATAACCCTAAAGGCCGACTTTGCACAAAACATAGAACAAGGCAGAACAGCATAGCTGCAGGTCCTTCGGCCCACATGTTTGTGCTGACTGTGATGTCAACCAGTAGTAAACAATTATGGTCTGCATTGCATTCATTTTCACCTTGAATCAAAAATCTTGCAAGAATATTCCAAGCTTTAATAACGATGTAATTGCCTTGGATACCGAGCTGAAGGGCTTCATTTCTGGACTGGAGCTCAGATGATGTCCGCATGGCAGGAAAGATACTGTAGATTGTAATTATGTAACATGAAATGAAAGAGATTTCTATGTACAGTATACAATTAAGTTTTATTTTTATTTAGCGATACAGCAAGGTAGAAGGCCTTTTTGCGGCTCAACGAGCCCGATTACAACCATGTGACCAATTATCCTCCTAACCCACATGTCTTTGGAATGAGCACCCTGAGGGAGCCCACACAGTCACGGGAAGAACAGGGCAGTGGCGGGTGTTGATCCCGGGTCGCTGGCTTGTAATAGCATATGCTAACCAGTACTGTGCAAAAGTCTTGGGACACGTTAAAAAAAATCTGTAAAGATGTTTTCAAAAGTAATGGAATAAAAAGCTTATAAATACCAAAAAATTCTATAAAGAATAGCAAACTGTAAAAATCACTAAATCAAAAACTGCATCAGTTCACTGTCGTGCAGTTTTATAAGATGTTTTCCCAAGCATCTTGGAGAACTTTCCACAGTTGTTCTGTAGACTTTGGCTGTCTTTGCTGCTTCTCCCTCTCCAGGTGATCCCAGACAGCCTGGATTTGTTGAGATAGTTGCTCTGTGAGGCCATACTATCTGAAACCATATATTTAAACAAATCTAAATCAATGGTGCCTATGACTTTTGTAAGTCTCAAGATCTTATTTCTAATTAAGAGCTGTTGTTTCAGGTAAGATTTACTGATTTGTTTAATCAGAGTTTACAACTAAAGTAATACAAACCATTGTTAACATTGGGTTAAAGGGCACCCTGCCCTTGTTATGAGGGCAGCATTGTTTTGACATGTATTGAAACCAATCTGTGCTTCTTCACACTTCTGTGCACATTCCACTTGATGGTTTCTTTTCTGCAGTTAATTGCTCTTTGCTGATTTCATGCAATTTTTAACCCTAATGCAGTGATCAGAAAATTTGTAAAACAAAATTTAGGCAGGGCCAGAGGCTTCTTGTGGTTATTGTGTATAAAAGATTATTATCTGGGTGATTGAGATGCTGCTTAAATCTTGATTTCTACACCTTGTGAATCAAACAATGAGATTTTGATTAACCTGATATTTTCTTTTGTTTGACTGGGTGTTCTGGTGACCTTGAAATAATTATCAAGATATCCATTGTCATGGATGTTCCAGTAAATTAACAGGTCATCAGCTAGTTCGTGACAAATGCAAGGCTTGTGCACTAACTGCATTCACTAGTCAAATCTGTATATCAAACAGATAACAATGAATAAAGCAAAGATGGTCATTAAAATCTCTGGAGACCAACAGGAGTTCAAGAGATGCCACTATGATTTATGTAGCATTATCAAGGTGGCAAAACGGCAACAGGGACAAAACCCAGTCACAACTCTGTGACAGTGACACACACAGCATATGGTAAGGTCTGCACACCGTCGCGGACGTCAAGAGAAAATGCAGCAATACAGCCAACATTGCTGCCTCACTCCCAGACAAGCTAAATGTTTTTTACGCTCGATTCGAGGGTGATAGAACTGAACCAGAGGAGAGCCGCTGAAGAGACTTGCACCTTGTACAAGGCTGAGGTACATAGAACATTCCACACATGTCAACAGCCGCAAGGCAACAGGGCTGGACGGCATCCCAGGGCATATTCTCAAAGTGTATGCTCAACATCTGGCTGGTGTGTTTATGGACATTTTAATCTCTCCCTCTCCCAGTATGTAGTGCTTCCTGTTTCAAATCATCCATCATTGTCCCTGTACCTAAGAAAACCAGGTAGCATGCCTGAACGATTGTGCCCTGTCACTCTCACCTCAATTATAAGCAAATGCTTTGAGAAGCTGGTTAAAGACTACATCTGCAGCATGCTACCACCCACACTGGACCCCTACAATTCTCCTATGGACAGAACAGGTCTACAAATGATGCCGTAACCACAGCACTACACACCGTCCTCACTCACCTGGAGAAGAGGGATGTATACATTAGAATGCTGTTCCTGGACTAGAGTTCAGCATTCAACATTATAATTCCCTCCAGACTTGATAGGAAGCTCAGAACCTCAGCTTGCACTCTACCTTGTGCAGCTGGATCCTAGACTTCCTATCAGATTGCCAACAGGTGATAAGGATGGGGTCCCTCACCTCTGCCCCTCTGACCCTCAACACAGGTTGTCCCCAGGGTTGTGTTCTGAGTCCCCTTCTCTACTGCCTTTACCTCCCATGACTACTGTACTGCCACACACAGCTCCAATCTGCTGATCAAATTCACAGATGACGCTACTTTGATCAGCCTTATTTCTAGTCGTAATGAGACAGCCTACAGAGGGGAGGTTAACACCCTGACACAGTGGTGCCAGGATAACAACCTCTCCCTCAATGTCCAAAAAACAAAACAGCTGATGGTGGATTACATGAGGAATGGAGACAGGCTGGGCCCAATCAACATCAATGAGTCTGCAGTTGAGAGGGTGGGTAGTTTCAAGTTCCTCGGTATGCACATCACCGATGATCTCACCTGGCCTGCATGAGTGGTGACTGAAGAAGTTTGGCACGAGCCCCCAAATCCTCAAGACCATCTTTCTACAGGGGCACCATTGAGAACATACTGACAGGCTGTGTCACTACCTGGTATGGGAACTACACCAAGTTTGATCACTGGGCACTACAGAGGGGTACAGACAGCCCAGCGTATCTGTAGATGTGAACTTCCATCCATTGAGGACACTTACAGCAGCAGTTGCATAAAGAAGGCCTGGAAGCTCATCGAGGACACCAGTCACCCCAACCATAAACTGTTTCAGCTGCTTCTGTCTGGCAAACTGTACCACAGCATTAAAGCCAGGACCAACAGGCGACAGGACAGCTTTTTTCTGCAAGCCATTAGACTTTTAAATTCACATGTTTGTACATTGCGATGGAGTCATAACACAAGATTTTTACTCCCCAACGTTGTGGGATGGATGTAAGATTTAAATAAATTCTAAATTCTAAATGTAGAAACTCTTTACTGACAGTGCTGGAATTGAACTCAGAATTCCAATGCCCCAAGCTGAATAGCGTCATGCTAACTGCTCTGCTACCATATTGCCCTTGTCTTGTCTCCATAAATCAAGTAGCTCTGGTTCCCTACTGTGCAAATGGAAGCTACGTTCTTCAGACCTTTCTTGACATGACATGTAATATTGAGTAACTCCAGCTTCTGAGACTTGAATCTAGACAATGAAAACCCATCCATTAGATTGGTGTATTTTAACTGCTTCATTATGAATATGACCAAACTAATTAGTTATGCCTTCAGACTCAACAGGCATTCCTTGCCTATACTGTAATTGTTCTCCCCTTGACTGCTAAGCAAAGATCTAATGCCATATGATTTTGAAAGACCATCTTGCACAGTGGAACCATTTCTGTTGTTACTTTTCCCAAAGCATCAACAGTGTCATTTTCTTTTTTCTAAGGCTGCAGCAAAATTTTTAATCTCTTATTTCCTTGCAACACCATAAAATGGGAATAAAATGAAGGAACTGCTGGCATTGTGGCCAAGTTTGCAGATGATACCGATATAGGTGGTGGGACAGGTAGTATTGTGGAAACAAGGAGTCTGAAGAGAGTGTGCATATTCAGAGAGTGTGCAAAGAAGTGGCAGAGGAAATAGTGTAAGAAATTCTGGGAATATGCACTTTTATAGGTAGGATATCTGTAAACTATTTTCTAAATGGGTGAAAAAACAGTTCAGAAATCATTGGTCAGATAACACTTGAAGTATTGTGAGCAATTCTGGGCTCTGTATCTAAAGAAGAAAGAACTGCTGTTGGAGAGTGTCAAGTGGCTGTTTACAAGGATAATCTCAGGAATGAAAGGCTTAAAATGTCCCTGGGCCTATATTTGATGGATGGGGTAGGGGTGCAAAAATATCATTGAAACCTACTGTATAGGTCTGGATAGAATAAATGGGAGAGAAAGTCTCCTTTATTAGAAGAGTCCAGGATCTGAGGGCACAGCCTCAGAATAAAGGGATGTCCCTTTAGACTGAGATGAGGTATTTCTTCGAACAGGGTGATGAATCTAAGGAATTTGTTGCCGTGGAGGTCAAGTCATGGGGTATACTTTAAGTGGAGAGTAATAGGTTGTTGATTACAGGGAGAATCGGGTTGGAGAAAAACATCAGCCATGATTGAATGGCAGAGCAGACTTAATGGTCTGAGTGGTCTGATTCTTTACTCGTTTTGTGGTGTGAGCACATCCTACAGATTTTCAGCAAAAGCAATCTGCAGGAGGAATTCAGTGGGTCAGGTAGGCTCTGTGGAGGCAGAGGTTGATATTTGCATCATAACCCTTTGTCAATCTGAGTGTAGAGGGAAGATGGCCAGTTTAAAAGGGGAGTGAGAAGTAAGGCAGAGGCAGATGGTGGATTGATCCAACTGAGTAGGGTGATGATGGATAGATGAAGATTGGTGGGGGGGGGGTGGATTTGGAAAACAGTGGCTGGTGGGTGATAAGTGCAGAGAGGTAAGAGAAAGGGGCTGATGACATAAGGGTGCATGGATGTGGGGACAATGGCTGGAAGCTAAAGGTGGAAGAAAGCTACTGCAGCCCCAAAAGTGTGTCAGTTGTTGGTTAACTAGCCACAGTAATATGCATTGGGAAGGTTGTAGAATGGGAAAATCACTGGTGTTAATGGCCTTTGAGAATTATGGGGAAAACAAGTGGGAAGATGGAGTTGTTAACAATGAAGATGACATCAGCTTGATGAACAGACAGACATACTTTATTGATCCCGAGGGAAATTGGGTTTCGTTACAGCCGCACCAACCAAGAATAGTGAAGAAATATAGCAATATAAAACCATAAATAATTTAATAATAATAAGTTAATCATGCCCAGTGGAAATAAGTCCAGGACCAGCCTATTGGCTCAGGGTGTCTGACACTCCTAGGGAGGAGTTGTAAAGTTTGATGGCCACAGGTAGGAATGACTTCCTATGTCGCTCAGTGTTGCATCTTGGTGGAATGAGTCTCTGGCTGAATGTACTCCTGTGCCTAACCAGTACATTATGGAGTGGATGGGAGACATTGTCCAAGATGGCATGCAACTTGGACAGCATCCTCTTTTCAGACACCACCATCAGAGAGTCCAGTTCCACCCCCACAAAATCACTGGCCTTACGAATGAGTTTGTTGATTCTGTTGGTGTCTGCTACCCTCAGCCTGCTGCCCCAGCACACAACAGCAAACATGATAGCACTGGCCACGACAGCCTCGTAGAACATCCTCAGCATCGTCCGGCAGATGTTAAAGGACCTCAGTCTCCTCAGGAAGTAGAGACAGCTCTGACCCTTCTTGTAGACAGACTCAGTGTTCTTTAATTGTTTGGCTTCCTTCTGTCAGAAGGATGGAACTGAAAGACCCAGCAGGTTGCAGCTGTACTTGTTAGAGGGATGAAAGAAGCTCTCAAAAAAAAACTTAAACATATTTGGCCAACAGGATATGAGCTGGATGTTACCGCTGATCTGGTCTGAGAATAAATAAATAAATATTTCTCCTCCTTTTGCATAGAGAGGAAGAGAAATATCTTAACATGAGGATGGTGATCTTTGTAATTTATAGGATGAGCTGTTTATGGAGCAGATCGGTCATGATCTTGAACATTTCCATGTGGCCCACTGCCCCTCCTACCTGCTATATTCTTGTGGTTCAGTCTTCACTGGTCTGCAAAAATCTTCTGTCTTAATTTTTACGAGCAATTGAGGTTGATTAATTCAGCAATTGATTTGATTCCTTCAGAAACCTACAAGATACGCAATTGTACCTTGTACGGTGCATTAAACCCCACACAACATCATGGTCAGCATTGAGGAGGTGGTTATAAGGACGTGCTCCTCTACCATGGCTTTCTGTATTGTTTTTGTTCTGAATGGAATAAGGGCCTGAAAGATGATTAAAGAAATGGTGAAGCCAGTCATTAAAGATTTAAATTAAGAATTTCAGAATAAGTGTCAGTAAGTTGTGGTGCAGAAGACTAACACTTTGGTTAGTCTCTGTTTGAGGGATTGTCTGCAGTTCTCTTTGATGCATTACAGGAAGAAAGTGGGGACTTTGGAGAGGGTGCAGGTGGCTCATCAGATACTGCCTAGATAAGAGAAGAGTTGGAAAAACTTGGGTGGTTTTCTTTGGAGCACCAGGTGCTAAGGAGCAACCTGATAAATTAAGGAGGAATAGGCACGGTGTATGGTCAATGTTTTCCCACTGTGGAAATGCCAAGTACCCAGATTTAAGGTGAGAGAGAAAAGTTAAGGGAGATGTGTGATGCATGATTTTTTAATACACAGAAACTGATGAGTAGACTGGTAGGACTGAAGGCTAATAAATCCCCGGGTCCAGATGGTCTGCATCCGAGGGTTCTAAAAGAGGTGGCTCAGGAAATTGCGGATGCATTGATAATCATTTTCCAATGTTCCTTAGATTCAGGATCAGTTCCTGAAGATTGGAGAGTGGCTAATGTTGTCCCACTTTTCAAGAAGGGAGGGAAGGAGAAAACGGAGAACTATCGCCCTGTTAGCCTAACGTCAGTCGTGGGGAAGATGCTTGAGTCCATTATTAAGGACGAAATAGTGGCACATCTAGATGACAGAAATAGGATTAGGCCGAGCCAGCATGGATTTACCAAGGGCAAATCATGCTTGACTAATCTGTTGGAGTTTTTTGAGGGTGTAACAAGGATGTTAGACGAGGGTAAGCCAGTAGATGTTGTGGGTACCTAGATTTTCAGAAGGCATTCGATAAGGTGCCACATAGGAGATTGGTGAGTAAAATCAGAGCTCATGGCATTGGGGGCAGGGTTTCAACATGGATAGAAAACTGGTTGGCAGATAGAAAGCAAAGGGTAGCAGTGAATGGGTGTTTCTCAGACTGGCTGGAGGTGACTAGTGGGGTACCACAGGGCTCTGTATTGGGACCACAGCTCTTTACGATTTATGTCAATGATTTAGATGAGGGCATTGAAAACTATATCAGCAAGTTTGCTGACGATACTAAACTGGGTGGCAGTGTGACATGCGAAGAGGACGTTAGGAGAATACAGGGAGACTTGGATAGGCTGAGTGAGTGGGCAGATACTTGGCAGATATCATTCAATGTGAAGTTATCCACTTTGGAAGCAGGAACAAGAGGGCAGAGTATTGTCTGAATGGTGTCGAGTTAGGTAAGGGAGAAATACAAAGAGACCTAGGAGTCCTAGTTCACCAGTCAATGAAGGTGAATGAGCAAGTGCAACAGGCAGTGAAGAGGGC
This sequence comes from Hypanus sabinus, assembly GCF_030144855.1. Classification (NCBI taxonomy): domain Eukaryota; kingdom Metazoa; phylum Chordata; class Chondrichthyes; order Myliobatiformes; family Dasyatidae; genus Hypanus; species Hypanus sabinus. The sequence goes on from NC_082733.1 coordinate 3,310,378, forward strand.
AAATGGAATGTTGGCCTTTGTTACAAGGGGAATTGAATACAAGAGCAAGGATGTTCTTTTGCATTTGTACAGGGCCCTGGTGAGACCACACCTGGAATATTGTGTACAGTTTTGGTCTCTAGGTTTAAGGAAGGACATTCTGGCAACAATTGAGGAAGTGCAGCGTAGATTCACTAGGTTGATTCGTGGGATGGCAGGGCTGTCTTACGCAGAGAGATTGGAGAGATTGGGCTTGTACACACTGGAATTGAGGAGTTTGAGAGGGGATCTGATTGAAACGTTTAAGATAGTTAAAGGATTTGATAGGATTGAGGCAGGAAATATGTTCCAGATGTTGGGAGAGTCCAGTACCAGAGGGCATGGATTGAGAATAAGAGGTCAGTTATTTAAAACAGAGTTGAGGAAGAGCTTCTTCTCCCAGAGAGTTGTGGAGGTGTGGAATGCACTGCCTCGGAAGACGGTGGAGGCCAATTCTCTGGATGCTTTCAAGAAGGAGCTGGATAGATATCTGATGGATAGGGGAATCAAGGGATATGGGGACAAGGCAGGGACTGGGTATTGATAGTGAATGATCAGCCATGATCTCAGAATGGCGGTGCAGACTCGAGGGGCCGAATGGTCTACTTCTGCACCTATTGTCTATTGTCTATAACTGGCAGGAGAAGATGAAAGCAGACATGTCAGCAATGTTTGCAAGGCACTTTGACAGGAACGTGGCAGTTAGGGGGGAGGGGTTAAGGGGAGGGGGTATGGGTTATATACATTGTTTTTTCATACTTTGTAATCATTTAAAAATGCAATAAAAAAAGTTTAAAAAAAAAAGGAACATGAAAACCAGGGCCAGCAGCTATGTGTGAGCAGCTGAGGTCACTGAGAGTGGCATCGTGGTCAGCACAGACTTCTTGCTGACCTTCAGTTGTATGTTAGATTCAGTAAGTTAGTTGAGCAGGGAATGAAGGAATACATTGTCTCAATGAGGAGAACAAATGCAGGTGTATGTTTACATCTCAGGATACATATTGTAATGAAAGGATAGGCAGATAAGCAGAGGGGCTTTAAGGTTAGGGTTAGGTAAAATGTGAAATCAAATGAAATGTGAAGGACATGACATGGGATTGGAATATGTGCAGTTCTTGTGAGTAGTGTTAAGAAACTGCAAGGGTATAAAGAACCTGTGGGAGTTATATACAGACCTCCAAACAGTAGCCACAATGTGGGATATAAATTACAAGAGGAGACAGAAAAGACATGTAATAAGGACAATGTTACGATGGCCATAGAAACTTAGGAAACCTGTAGTACAATACAGGCCCTTCAGCCCACAATGCTGTGCTGAACATGTCCTTACTTTAGAAATTACCTAGGGTTACCCATAGCCGTCTATTTTTCTAAACTCCATGTACCTATCCAGAGTCATTTAAAAGACCCTATTGTATCCGCCTCCACCACCGTTGCTAGCAGCCACCACTCTGTTTTTTTAAAAAAAAACTTACCCCTGACATCTCTTCTGTACCTACTTCCAAGCACCTTAAAACTGTGCCCTCTTGTGCTAGCCATTTCAGCCCTGGGAAAAAGCCTCTGACTATCCACATGATCAATGCCTCTCATCATCTTATACACCTCTCATCCTCTGCCGTTTCCAAGGACAAAAGGCCAAATTTGCTAGGCAACTTCCTTGTAAATCTCCTCTGCAAAACCTTTCTATGGTTTCCACATCCTTTCTGTAGTGAGGCGATCAAAACTGTGCACAGTACTTCAAAGGGGGTCTGACCAGGGTCCTATATAGCTGTAACATTACCTCTCAGCTCTTAAACTCAACCCCACAGTTGATGAAGGCCAGTGCACCATATGCCTTCTTAACCACAGAGTCAACTTGCTTAGCAGCTTTGAATGTCCTATGGACTCGGACCCCACGATCCCTCTGATCCTCCACAGTGCCAAGAGTTTTACCATTAATACTATATTCTACCATCATATTTGACCTACCAAAATGAACCACCTTACACTTATCTAGGTTGAACTCTATCTGCCACTTCTCAGCCCAGTTTTGCATCCTATCAATGTCCCGATGTAACCTCTGACAGCCCTCCACACTATCCACAATACCCCCAACCTTTGTGTCATCAGCAAATTACTAACCCCTCCCTCCACTTCCTCATCCAGGTCATTTATAAAAATCATAGAGAAGGGGTCCCAGAACAGATCCCTGAGGCACAGCACTGGTCATAGGGGATTTCAATCTGCAGATAGATCAGGCAAATCTCTTTGATCCCAAGAGAGGAAATTTGTAGAATGCCAAACAGATGGTTTCTTAGAGAAGCTTGTAGTAGAGTCCTCTAGGGGAATGGCAATTCTGGATTGAATCTTGTATTCATGGGCTTGTTGCAAAATAATTGGAGACAGTGTTCCAATATTGAGATTATTTTTAAATGATGGCATCCATCTGTCTCAAAGGACAATTGAGTGATAGTGGCCTGGGTGGAAGATATGGAGATCCTGGGATGCCCAGTCATCAAGATCCCTCTCTTGGCCTCACTGGTGTAGTCCAAAGGAAAGCTTATGAAGCAAAACGTTTGGCACCAGCTTGGCTGCAGGAGCTGCTGGAAGGATGTTCAAAGACATCCGGCCTCCTTAGGGGCACCACTGTGGGTTTGTTGTCTGTGTTTACTCCCATAGCCACATCTCTCCTGAGGCTGCCCATGAGGCACTGGGGCTGTTTACCCATCGCTAGGGATTGGGTTCACGAGCACCAGGGTGGGTCCACACGCCAGCTGTCCTGTGTGCTAGGTGCGAATGGGGCCAGGTCTCCTCCCTGCCCTCTGTAGTCCATGTGTTGTCAGTTAGGAGGCACTACGCGAGGCTTGCTGTTGGAGAGACGGGAGGGACTTGTACACTCAGCTTTCCTTTTCACAAGACTGCTAGCCAATGGTGGAAGCTGAGAGCAACAAGCACTACCCACTACTCTACCTCACTAGGTACATCACAACAACCATCTGATCTACATAGGTGCTACTTAAATATAGCACATCGAAATAACACAACTGTGATGGTTTCAAATTTAGATGAGTAATTCACTCTAAGACTGTGGTATATTAGCTGCACACAAAATGCTGGAGGAACTAAACAGATCAGGCAGCATCTATGAAAATGAATAAACAGTTGACACTTTGGGTCAGAGATGAGCCAATTAATTTTCAGGGCAGGGTGGAAGTTGGAGGCAAGGTTGATGAAATCAAAGTTCAGCATGAATGCAGAATGCAGCACCAATGCAATTGTCGATGTAACGGAGAAAGAGTTGGGAGTGTTACTGGTATAGGCTTGAAATATGGACTCCATGTAACTGACAGAAAGGCAGGCACAGATGAGACCCAAGTGAGTGCAATGGTTACATCTTTGGTTTGGAGAAAGTGGGCGAGAAAGAGAAATGTGGATGAGAACCAGCTCTGCCAGATGGAGAAAGGTGCTGGTGAGTGGGAACTGGTTAGTTCTGTTGTCCAGAAGGAAGTGGAGAGCCTTGAGATTTCCTGATAGGGGATGGAAATGTACAGCAACTGGAGCTATGGGTACATAGTGAAAATAGGCAGTCAAGGTTGTTAGATTTTTTTTTCTCTCTGTCTGTCATTTTTATTCACAGAACTATACCAGGCAAATTCCTCCAAGCTGCCTTCATGTATTTTTTGTAGTTTCTGATGTCCAAGAGGGTGCGGACACTGGGATAAAATCTGAGTACACCGTGTTTTCAATCCCCACCTCAAAAGAAATTTCTAGTTGAGTAGAGGCTGGAATGGCCACTTTCTATGACTATTCAAGACTGTTCCCATGGACATCTTGGAAGATGTGGAAACACCTAAATGCAGGCCCAGATACCAGGCCAGGGGCATGTGAGATGTATACTCCCCCAACTAGTGGCCAGCTCAGGTGACAACTCTTTCCCGTCACATCCAGGAATGGTGCAGGTGAATTAGTATTGGGAAGAAGAGGTTCAAAGGATATCTGCAACATCAAGACATGTGGTTTCAATCCTAAAGCCACAGATGCAATGATCTCATGGAATGGATGATCTTCCTCCACCATCATAGAATCCATTTTCTGTCAATTCAATTCATTCGCGGCCTCGAAGTGTATGAGAGTAAAGATTCCAGCAAAGGTCAGACAACAAACCGGCTGAAGCACTAGAGAGTCACAGGGAATAACTAGCAATACCTCCATACTGGAACCACATTAGCATCTATCCAACTGTATGGATAACTACTCACCAGTCTGAATATCCAGTGCCTCTTCATTCCAGACTTGACTAAAGTTTTGGCTAAAACATGCATTGAATAGCTGCAGTCCAGTGATGAGGCCTAGATAGGATAGCAGTTTATCTACTCTGACCACTGCAGTCTCCAGTGTCGCAGAAGAGCTTTGCTACTATTCTGCACTTTGGGGCACACAATAGGAAGGCAGGGTATGTTTGAAATGGACCATACTGAGACCAGGCAGTTGGAGCTGAGTATCTTTGTACTGAGTCTTCGAAAGCTAATGTGCAGACACAACAGCTGATTAGGAAGTCTACACAAATGTTTAACTTTTGAACTGAGAGAAAATTAAAAAAGAAAACTGCTGAAAATTACAGAACTTGCTTGAAGTACTTGCAGGCCAAAGCTGATGAAATATCTTTGAACTGACACATTAGCTCTGTTTCCTATCTCACAGATGGGGTCTGATGGGCTAAGAAAGCTCCATAATTTTCTGTTTTTATTTTTATTGTCACTATGTAGCACTTCAATGAGACCACACCTAAGTATTGTATACAGTTAATATAAAGGAGATTCTTACCAAAGAAGGACCTGTCCTTGGGATGATGGCTTTCTCCTTTTGGGGAGAGACTAGATTAGTCTAGGCCCGTATTCTCTTGAGTTTAAAGGAAAGCGAGGAGACTTCATTAAAATCTACATTAAGGGTTCAACAAGAAAATACAGGGAAGATATTTTCCCTGACTGAGGGGCCATAGTCTAAAGGTGAGGGAGCAGCCGTTTAAGGCCGAGACGATTACGTTCTTCATTCTGAGAGACAAAACTTTGGAAGTCTGCACCAGAAATCCATTCAGAACAGAATTTGATATATTTATGGATGTTTCAGGAAAGAAAGGAGATGGAGTCAATGTGGAAGATCAGCAACTTTGATGGAGAAGATTGAGGAGGTTAGACAGTCAGTGTTTCTCCTGTTTCTTGGTAATAAACAATGATTTGATGGTCTGGGCTCTAAAGCAATAAGACGAGACTTCAGGGTATTGTATTCACTAAAGTTCAATAGTGCAAATCAAAGCAACTTCACAAAGCCATTGTAAATACCTATCAATATTGTAAGAAACAAAGGGAGATTAGACTCTAATCAATTCTCAGATATAAAAAACATGTCAGGTGAAATGATTTTTCCATTTCATCTGTGCAAAGTGACAGTTCTTTTTGATATGGTAACGAAAATTACACAATACCCTATGTGTGATCTCAGCATTGCTAAACACTAGACCTTGCATGTAAAAAGAGCTGCACCAAAGCTGAATTTCCTTCCAGTTGGCTTAGGAAATAGTTTGTGAAGTTTAGGATCCAGACAGGGATGCCCACACTGGTGGATGTGGGTTGTGATGACTTGTCGCACTTGAAGAATGCTGAGAATATCAGCCCCTCTGCTTCCAACTGTCTTGCATTGAAAGTTTTGAATTTGTTTGACTTCCAAAGCTGCTTACACCATGGCAGGGATGAACAAAGGCATATTTTAACAGACTGACCTTCAGCAGACTTGATACTACAAATCAGCCTTTTTCAAACTGTTGCCGCAGAGGAACCTTTGAAATAATTTTCAGGTCTCAGCAAACCCCTGCACAGAAATTATTATATCTACAGCTCACGGTGTATTAGTATGATCAGTAAGTTTTAGATAAGTTAGTGTGATCAATAAGTTTTAGTTGCGCCTGAACTGGAGGGGGAATAACATCCTTGCGGGAAGGTTTCCTAGTGCTGCTCTGGGGGGTTTAAACCAGATTTGCAGGGGGAGGGGAACCAGAGTGTTAGAGCAGATAGTGAGATGGAGGAGGATAAAGGTTGTGTGAGAAGGGCAAATTATGAGGCTACCATGGGTGGTGACAAGTGAGGTGGAAAACCTTGTCAGATGATAGAAGGCAGCATACATGAGGTTTAGGAAGCAAGGATCAGATGGGTCTATTGAGGAATATAGGGTAGCAAGAAAGGAGCTTAAGAAGGGGCTGAGGAGAGCAAGAAGGGGGCATGAGAAGGCCTTGGTGAGTAGGGTAAAGGAAACCCCAAGGCATTCTTCAGTTATGTGAAGAACAAAAGGATGACAGGAGTGAAGATGGGTCCGATTAGAGATAACGGTAGGAAGATGTGCCTGGAGGCTGTGGAATTGAGCAAGATCCTCAATGAATACTTCTCTTCAGTATTCACCAATGAGAGGGAACTTAATGGTGAGGACAATATGAGTGAGGTTGATGGTCTTGAGCATCTTGATATTAAGAGAAAAGAGGTGTTGGAGTTGTTAAAATACATTAGGACATGCAAGTTGCCGGGGCCTGACAGAGTATTCCCCAGGCTGCTCCACGTGGCAAGGGAAGAGATTGCTGAGCCTCTGGCTAGGATCTTTATGTCCTCATTGTCCATGGGAATGGTACCAGAGGATTGGAGGGAGGCGAATGTTGTCCCCTTGTTCAAAAAAGGTAGTAGGGATAGTCTGGGTAATTATAGACCAGTGAGCCTTATGTCTGTGATGGGAAAGCTGTTGGAAAAGATTCTTAGAGATAGGATCTATGGGCATTTAGAGAATCATGGTCTGATCAGGGACAGTCAACATGGCTTTGTGAAGGGCAGATCAAGTCTAACAAGCCCAATAGAGTTCTTTGAGGAGGTGACCAGGCATATAGATGAGGGTAGTGCAGTGGATGTGATCTACATGGATTTTAGCAAGGCATTTGACAAGGTACCACATTGTAGGCTTATTCAGAAAGTCATGGGATCCAGGGAAGTTTGGCCAGGTGGATTCAGAATTGGCTTGCCTGCAGAAGGCAGAGGGTCATGGTGGAAGGAGTATATTTGGATTGGAGAGTTGTGACTAGTGGTGTCCCACAAGGATTGGTTCTGGGACCTCTACTCTACTTCGTGATTTTTATTAACAACCTGGATGTGGGGTTAGAAGGATGGGTTAGCAAGTTTGCAGATGACACAAAAGTTGGTGGTGTTGTGGATAGTGTTGAGGATTATCAAAGATTGCAGAGAGATACTGATAGGATGCAGAAGTGGGCTGAGAAGTGGCAGATGGAGTTCAACTTGGAGAAGTGTGAGGTGGTACACTTTGGAAGGACAAACTCCAAGGCAGAGTACAAGGAAATGGCAGGATACTTGGGAGTGTGGAGGAGCAGAGGGATCTGTGGGTACATGTCCACAGATCCCTGAAAGTTGCCTCACAGGTAGATAGGGTAGTTAAGAAAGCTTATGGAGTGTTAGCTTTCATAAGTTGAGGGATAGAGTTTAAGAATCACGGGGTAATGATGCAGCTCCATAAAACTCTGGTTAGGCCACATTTGGAGTACTGTATCCAGTTCTGGTCGCCTCACTATAGGAAGGATGTGGAAGCATTGGAAAGGGTACAGAGGAGATTTACCAGGATGCTGCCTGGTTTAGAGAGTATGCGTTATGCATTATGTATAAGCATATCAGAATGGGAATGGGACGTGGAATTAAAATGTGTGGCCAGTGGGAGATGCTGCTTTCTCTGATGGACAGAGATTAGGTGTTTCCCAAATGGAATATAAGGTGTTGTTCCTCCACCGACACAGACTGAAAGACCATTTCGCTGAACACCTACGCTCTGTCTGCCAGAGAAAGCAGGATCTCCCAGTGGCCACACATTTTAATTCTATGTCCCATTCCCATTCTGATATGTCTATCCATGGCCTCCTCTACTGTCAAGATGAAGCCACACTCAGGTTGCAGGAACAACATCTTATATTCCGTCTGGGTAGCCTCCAACCTGATGGCATGAACATTGATTTCTCTAACTTCCGTTTATACCCCTCCTCCCCTTCTTACGCCATCCCTTATCTATTTATCTATTTATTTATTATCATCCTCCTTCCCCCCCCCCCCCACCTTTTTCTCTCTCGGTCCCTCCCACAATCACTCCTTGCCTGTTCTCCATCTCCCTCTGATGCTCCTCTCCCCCTTTACTTCTCCATAGGCCTCCTGTCCCATGATCCTTTCCCTTCCCCAGTTCTGTATCCCTTTTGCCAATCACCTTTCAAGCTCTCAGCTTCACCCCTCCCCTTCCTGTCTTCTCCGATCATTTCGGATTTCCCCCTGCCCCTCCTATTTTCAAATCTCTTACTATATTTTCTTCCAGTTAGTCCTGACAAAGGGTCTCGGCCTGAAACGTCAACTGTTCTTCTTCCTATAGATGCTGCGTTCCACCAGCATTTTGTGTGTGTTGCTTGTATAAAAATATAGCCTGACACTACTTTATACAAGACTTTTAAAAAAAATATTTTCTTACTAAGTGACATGATCACGCTCAAATATAGGCTTAGCATGTGAAACTTGTGTTTGTTTTTCTTTGCTGCACAAATACTCAATTCTGTATCGAAATTATGATAAGCACACAAGGATTTCACCTTCAACTCAAATGAGACAATGTTTATCCTTGCTCTTGATGCTTGTTAAGCAAGAAAAAGCTTGCTCACACATGTTAAAAAGTTGAAAACTGCAGCAAAATGTTCATTTCTTTCCTATGAATGGCAAGATACTCTTCCTTCATAGAAATCCAGAACTTGCCCAGGGGCAGGTCAGTAAATCTCATCTTGAGTGCACAATCAGAGTGCAGCTCACGAAGTTCTTCCTTTTACCTCAAAGTCAAGTTCTTAGGCTGAGCAGAAGATTCAGAAAAAGGGTCCTGTACCCAGTCATACACTTGTGTTGAAATGGAGGAAAAATACAATGGTGTGGGGACAGGTGTAGAATTTGCACTTGCAGGGATAAGCGCCACTTCCCCCTTTACCACCATTCCAGGCCCCAGACAGTCCTTCCAGGTGAGGCAACACTTCACCTGCAAGTCTGCTGGAGTCACCTATTGCATCCGGTGCGGCCATCTCTACATCGGCGAGACCCGACGCAGATTGGGGTACCGCTTTGTCGAGCACCGACAATACCTTCATCACAATAGACAGGACCTCCCGGTTGCCACCCACTTCAACTCTGCCTCTCATTCTCATCTAGGTATGTCCATACATGGCCTTCCCTTCTGCCATGAGGCCAAACTCAGGTTGGAGGAGCAACACCTCATCTACTATCTGGGTAGCCTCCAGCCTGGTGGTATGAACATTGAATTTTCCAATTTCCGGTAATTCCCTCCCTCTCTCCCAGGTCCCTCTTTGCCTCTCTCCCCTTTCAACTTACTGCTTCTTTATCTCTAAAATTCTTTCATGCTTATCCCCTTCCCTCCCTTTATCTTTCCTCTGATTGGTGTTCCACCTGGCATCTCTAGGCCCTATTACTGGGCTTCAGCCCCCTCTTCCCCCCCCCCCCCCAATTCCTGATGAAGGGTCTCGGCCCGAAACGTTGGCTACTCTTTTCTCACGGATGCTGCTTGACCTGCTGAGTTCTTCCAGCGTTGTGTACATAATGTCTAATACAATTTAAGGTGGTACATTGGGCCCATACATTTAAGGACAAACTTGCTTGGTTTTATTCCCATGTTAATCCAATCTATGATAGATGTCATTCTGAAGTAACCTCTTTGACCCACGTGTTTTGGTCTTGCCCTTGCTTTCAAAAATACTGGAAAGAGGTTTTTGGTATCATTTCAACAGTTTTGAGTATTAATTTGCAACTTTTCCTATTACTGCAATTTTTGGCTTACCAATGGTGGATAACAGTTATTTGTCCCCTTCAGCTTGGCAGATGATTGCATTTGTTACACTAATGGCTAGATGATCCATTCTATTGAACTGGAAAGAAATTAATCCCCAACTACATTTCAATGGTTTTCCCAAACTATATCTTGTCTGAGTTTAGAAAAAATCAGAAGCGTTATTTTTGACTCCTCGGTCAAATTTGAAGAAACCTGGAGACCATTTATTCAACATTTTCATATGAGTTAAATTGACCTTTCCCAAACCTTTCTCTTATCATCTTTAGTTATTTGGATAGAGGTGTGGAGTTATTGACACTACTGTATATACCTGATATGATACAATAGCCCATGTCAGTTAGGTTAGCTGTTGTTTTTTTTGGGAGTTTGTTTTTGTAAATACAGTACGAGTTTGGAAGGTTATTATGTGTTATTAACTGTTTGTATTTGCATTCTGGCCTTATTAATTATATACTTTCAGGCTCTGTATTTGTTTTTTAATGTTTCATTTGAAAATTAATAAAGAGATTTAAAAAGAAAGATTTTCACTACACCTGGGTAAACATGAACATAAAGTCAAAGTCCAGCGAATGACAGTATTTGACTTTTAGAACACACAAGGCTATTTGGTGTACCAATTGTTTCCAGTTGACATTCACCTTTTTCCTCAGCTTTGGCAAGTTCTGATTAGAAATCTGTTCTGACTAGGATGTTTTTCAATGAGTCATTAACCATAGAATAGTAAAGCATAGGAACTGGCCCTGCAGCACACGATGTTGTCCAGTAATTAAATGCCAAAATGAACAAATCCCTTCTGCCTAAACAATGTACACATCCTTGCATTTCCTGCATATCCACATGCCTCTTAAACTCATATTTACCTCCACAACCATCCCTGGTAACACCCACAACTCTCTTCATACAAAACATTTTGCCCCACACATCTTGCATCTTTTAATTTAACCCCTCTCCTTAAATGCATGCCCTTTGGTATTCACCATTTTGACCTGTGAAAAAGATGCTAGCTGCCTATTCTATCTAGGCCTCTCATAATTTTTTAACCTCCATCAAGTCTCCCCTAAGCTTCCAGGTTTGTCCAACCTAACTTTATAGTGTATGCTGACTAATCCAGACAGTGTTCAGCATAGGGCAGCACAGTACCAGAGTGGTTAGCAGAACTGTTTGCAGTACGGGTGACTGGGGTTCAATACCCACCGCTGCTGGTAAGGCATTTGTGCGTTCTCCCTTTGACCGTGCGGGTTTCCTCAGGGTAATCCAGTCTCTTCCCCACCCCCCCCCCCCCACACAGTCCAAAGTCATACTGTTGGTAGGTTTATTGGTCATCGTAAATTGTCCTGTGGTTAACTTGCTGGGGGGCACGGTTTGAAGAGCTGGAAGGCCTGTTCTGTGCTCTATGTCAATAAAATAAAATTTTAAAAATAAATCAGTTCTGCGTCCTCTCCAAAGGTTCTACATTGACATGATAATGGGAGACAAAAACTGAATGCAGTATACCACACGTAGCCTAACCTAACTTTTGAACTCCATACCTTGACTAAGATAGGCAACCAACATCTTCTTTACCACCCTATTACTCTGTGCAGCTATTACATGGTGCTGTGGACGTGGACTCCTAATCCCTCTGAACAACAATGCCATTAAGGCTCCTGCTGTTAAGTCTTGTCCCTTTACATTTTGATCTCCCAAAGTATAACACTTCACACCTTAATGAATTAAATTCCATCTATCATTTTGCCACCATGTCTGCAACTGATCAATATCCCAGTATATCCATTGACCTCCAGAGTTATACAGCCTGGATGCATACCCTTTGACTCATACATCAACACTGATCAAGTTGTATACTTATGCTTGTCCCATTTCCACGTGTTTAATTTTTATCCCTACAAACCAATGAAATTGAGCATTTAAATATTGTCATCATATGCCTTTTCCTCTGGTACCTCATTCCATACACTGTCAAAGTTTCCCTCTCATCTGCCCTCTAGTTTAAGATTCTGTTGGCATCTCTAATGTCCTAGCTGAGCAGATATAAAAAAGGAAGGAAAAAAACTCAGGCTCAAACTTTTCTTTTGCTTTCAGGGACTTTGCTAAAGCTTTACAGAGCTGAAACCTCAAGAACACCACTCTGACTCTGTCCACAACAACAGCCACTGTGCTTGCCCCTGCTTGTCATAAGTTGGGTGTTGAATCAGGACCCAACTGCAGTACACAGACATTGGAGTCCCAGAAACAGGACTAGACAGAACCCAAGGACAGGACAGGATGCAGTCAAGGCAAGGAAAGCAGGACCAGGACAAGGGACTGGGGACAAGGAGCCTGGGGTGGACTCCAAGCCCAAGACTGGACAAGGACCCAGAAACTGGGTCTTGCCTCAGGTTCAGACCCCCAAATCCAGGCAAAGATGTGACAAGGCTTGGCTAGGGACTTGGGATCTTGAGGCTTGGGTCAAGGCACAAGGCTTGGGGTCCTGGAGAACTCAGAGGCTGGAGCTAGGGGCAGACTAGGAACTTTACATCAACATGGAGCCAGGGCTTATCCTCCAACAAGCTGGGACTTATCTTTGACAGGACACTGACATGAGACAGGACAGTACACAGACAGAGCCAGGACTTATCCACTAACAAGCCAGGTCTCATCTATAATTCCACACCAAGGTGGGGCAGGACCATCCATCAGATAACAGCAGAACAGAGGCAAAGGCAAGACAGATTCCCCCACAGGGCAACAGAACAACCTGACTTACCCCATAGAGGCAAGGACAGGAAGAGACCAACACTAAAGAACAACAGATAGTTCCACCTCTGCATCAGGGTAGCTCCAAGTAGCCATTACAGCCAGCAGCCTTGGCTGGCTACAGAAACATCCACATCCCCACCTAGCTCAGAGATGCTGACAACCACCCAGCTGGCCCAGGTAACAGCTACCCTACCACAATGACAGCTCCAACTACAACCAGCAAGGCTCCCAGAAGCCATGGTTCTCCAACACAGTCCCAAGGATGGCAACATACCATTCTAGCCTTCCAGCAACCATCTGTGCAATGAATCTCTTGACAAGACAACCCTCCCAACCACACTCAATGCCAGGGCCATTTATATTCCCAGTTCCAATATGAGCCTCAGGTGTTTCTGGTTAAGTCCAACCGCAGCAAGGGACAGCCGGAAAACCCGGAGTCTGGCGTCTGTGGACTGGACCACGGACTTCGGACTGAACCACCACACTGCCTTGCGTTAATTTGCTCTTGCTAGTCAATCCCAAATGTTGAAGCTCAAAGCTCTTTTTCGCTCGAGTGACCCACTGCTGCCTTTTATACTTGGCAATGGACCTGATTGAAGTCCCCTCCTCTCAAAACTTCCCATGTCCGAATTGGTCAAAGCTCTTTTTCTCACAGTGTTCTCACTCTCTAACTGTTCCCAGTTAATTATTGACCCAATAACTTGTTTGCAGCTTATCCCATGGTCTCCCTGTTACTCAGTCACAGACTTCCTCCTCCTCATCCTCTCTGAAAATTAGCAAACTTCTTTTCTCTCCTGCCCAGTTCTGAAAACACCTATCTTTTCTTGGTGTGTCTGTTCCAATACCTAATGGCCAATATAAGTGCACAAAGCAAATTAACTCAGTTTCTCCTTCCACAGATGTAGCCTAACCTGATGAGCATTCCATGCATTTTCTGTCTTTATATTGCATTAAGAAGCTAAAATAATAAGGGGGGGAGGGAGTACAGCTTCTATATTGCATTAAGAGCTGGACAAGAGCTGGTTGTGTAAAGGCCATCTGCAATTTTATCTGCAGTTTGAGCAGGATAAGGGCAGCTCGGAGGTGTCAGTGTTGCAGTTGAACAGGGGAAACTATGGAGCCATGAGGGAGGAGCTGGCCAAAGTTGACTGGACGGATAGCCTAGCAGAAAAGACAGTGGAACAGCAATGGCAGGTATTCTTGGGAATAAAGCGCAAGGTGCAAAATCAGTTCATCCCCCAGAGAAGGAAGGATTCAAAGGGGGGAAACGGGCCACAGTGGTTGACAAAGGAAGTCAGAGATTGCACAGCATTAAAAAAAAAGGAAGTATGACAGAGCTAAGGTGAGTGGGAGGACAGATGATTGGGAAGTTTTTAAGGAACAACAGAACTTAACTAAAAAGGCAATACAAGAGAAAAAAAAATGAGGTACGAACACAAGCTAGCCAGGAATATAAAGGAAGACAGCAAAAGCTTTTTTAGGTATGTGAAGAGAAAGAAGATAGTTAAGAACAATGTTGGGCCCTTGCAGAATGAATTGGGTGAAATTGTTATGGGAAACAGAAATGGCAGAAGAATTTAATGAGTACTTTAGATCTGTTGTCGCTAAGGAAGACACAAGCAATCTCCCAGCTGTATGGATGGGCCAAGGACATAGGGTAACAGAGGAAATGGAACAGATCGACATTAGGAAGGAAACGGTGATAAGAAGACTGATGGGACTGAAGGCTGACATCCCCAGGTCCAGATGGTCTGTATCCTAGGGTACTAAAGGAGGTGGCCCTGGAAATTGTGGATGCATTGGTAATCATTTTCCAATGTTCCTTAGATTCAGGATCAGTTCCCAAGGATTGGAGAATGGCTAATGTTATCCCACTTTTTAAAGAAAGGAGGGAGGGAGAAAACAGAGAACTATCGACCTGTCAGCCTGACATCGGTGGTGGGGAAGATGCTAGAGTCCATTATTAAGGATGAAATAGTGGCATATCTAGATAGCAGTGATAGGATTGGGCCAAGCCAGCGTGGATTTACCAAGGGTAAATCATGCTTGACTAATCTGTTGGAGTTTTTTAAGGATGTAACCAGGAAGTTAGATGGGGGAGATCCAATGGATGTAGTGTACCTCAATTTTCAGAAGGCATTTGATAAGGTCCCACATAGGAGATTGGTGGGTAAAATCAAAGGTCAGGGCATCGGGGGGAAGACATTGACATAGATAGAAATCTGGTTGGCAGATAGAAAGCAAAGGGTAGCGGTGAATGGGTGTTTCTCGGAATGGCAGGTGGTGACTAGTGGGGTGCCACAGGGCTCGGTATTGGGACCACAGCTGTTTACAATTTACGTCAACGATTTAGATGAAGGCATTGAGAATAACATCAGCAAATTTGCTGATGATACTAAGCTGGGTGGCAGTGTGACATGTGATGAGGGTGTTAGGAGAATTCAGGGTGACTTGGATAGGCTGAGTGAGTGGGCAGATACTTAGCAGATGACGTTTAATGTGAATAAGTGTGAGGTTATCCACTTTGGGAGTAAGAACAGGAAGGCAGATTATTATCTGAATGGTGTAAAGTTAGGTAAGGGAGAAATACAAAGAGATCTAGGAGTCCTTGTTCATCAGTCACTGAAAGTGAATGAGCAAATGCAGCAGGCAGTGAAGAAGGCTAATGGAGTGTTGGCCTTTATTACAAAGGGAATTGAGTACAAGAGCAAGGATGTCCTTTTGCATTTGTACAGAGCCCTGGTGAGACCACACCTGGAGTATTGTGTACAGTTTTGGTCTCCAGGGTTAAAGAAGGACATCCCGGCTATAGAGGAAGTGCAGCGTAGATTCACAAGGTTAATTCCTGGGATGTCTTGACTGTCTTACGCAGAGAGGTTAGAGAGACTGGGCTTGTACATGCTGGAATTAAGGAGATTGAGAGGGGATCTGATTGAAACATATAAGATTATTAAGGGATTGGACAAGATAGAGGCAGGAAATCTGTTCCAGATGCTGGGAGAGTCCAGTACCAGAGGGCATGGTTTGAGAATAAGGGGTAGGTCATTTAGGACAGAGTTAAGGAAAAACTTCTTCTCCCAGAGAGTTGTGGGGGTGTGGAATGCACTGCCTCGGAAGGTAGTGGAGGCCAATTCTCTGGATGCTTTCAAGAAGGAGCTAGATAGGTATCTTATGGATAGGGGAATCAAGGGATATGGGGACAAGGCAGGAACCGGGTATTGATAGTAGATGATCAGACATGATCATTAAATTCTTCTGCCATTTCTCTGTTTCCCGTAACAATTTCACCCAATTCATTCTGCAAGGGCCCAACATTGCTCTTAACTATCTTCTTTCTCTGCACATACCTAAAAAAAACTTTTGCTGTCTTCCTTTATATTCCTGGCTAGCTTGTGTTTGTACCTCATTTTCTTCTCCCCGTATTGCCTTTTTCGTTAAGTTCTGTTGTTCCTTAAAAATTTCCCAATCATCTGTCCTCCCACTCTCCTTAGCTCTGTCATACTTGCTTTTTTTTTTAAAAATGCTGTGCAATCTCTGACTTCCTTTGTCAACCACTGTGGCCCGTTTCCCTCCTTTGAATCCTTCCTTCTCTGGGGGATGAACTGATTTTGCACCTTGCACATTATTCCCAAGAATACCTGCCATTGCTGTTCCACTGTCTTTTCTGCTAGGCTATCCGTCCAGTCAACTTTGGCCAGCTCCTCCCTCATGGCTCCATAGTTTCCCCTGTTCATCTGCAACACTGACACCTCCGAGCTGCCCTTATCCTGCTCAAATTGCAGATAAAATTGCATATGGCCTTTACACAACTCCAGCTCTTGTCCGGCTCTTAATGCAATATAGAACTTGCACCCAATATCCATGCTACTGTTTGGTGGCCTTTAGACAACACCCATTTGGGTCCCTTTGCCCTTACTGTTCCTCAGTTCTATCCACACAGACTCTACTTCTCCTGACCCTGTGTCCCCCCTTGCAAAGCACTGAATCTCATTTCTCACCAACAGGGCCACCCCACCCCCCTGCCCACATTTCTGTCCCTACGATAGCATGTATACCCTTGTACTTTCATTTCCCAGGTCTGATCTCCCTGTAGCCATGTCTCCGTTATCCCAACAACATCATAGTTACCCATTCGCATCTGAGCTTCAAGCTCATCCGCCTTATTTCTGACACTTTGTGCATTCAGATATAGAATTTTTAGCCCATTTCACCTCTCTCTGTTTGAATCGCTGCCTATTGTGCTTAACCCAGCTCCCCGAACTCCCATCAGGCTATAGGCCCCTAGAATACATCCCTTAAAAGCCTGTAATGTATTTGCCTCTTTCACAAAACCAGTCAGTGCATTCCAGGTACTCACGACTCTGAGTCAAAACTTACCACTCCCTTAAACGTACCTTTCTCATTTTCAATTCATGTTTTCTGGTATTAAACATTTCAACCTAGGGAAACAGATACTCCCTGCCCACTCTATATATGACTCTCATAATCTTGCAACCTTCTATCAGATCTCCCCTCTGCCTCTGATGCTCCAGTTAAAACAAACCAAGTTTATCCAGCCTTTTGTGATAGCACGTGCCCTATAAACCAGGCAGAATCCTGGTAAACCTCTTCTGTACTCTCTCCAAGACATCCACTTGAGTGGCACAACCAGAACTGTACACAATACTCCAGATGTGACCTAACCAGAGCTTCATAAAGTTTCAACATAACCTCCTGACTTTTGAACTCCTTGCTTTAACTAATTAAAATAATGAGGATAGATCGAGTTGACGTGGATAGACTTTTTCCATTGAGATTAAGGGAAATTCAAACAAGAGGACATGATTTGAGAGTTAGGGGGCAAAAGTTTAAGGGTAACATGAGGGGGAATTTCTTTACTCAGAGAGTGGTAGCTGTGTGGAATGAGCTTCCAGTAGAAGTGGTAGAGGCAGGTTCAGTATTGTCACTTAAAGTAAAATTGGATAGGTATATGGATAGGAAAGGAATGGAGGGTTATGGGCTGAGTGTGCGCTAGCGGGACTAGGTGAGTGTAAGCGTCAGCACAGACAGTATTTAAAATAATAATAACCTCCTTAACTGCCGTATTGACCTGTGTAGCTACTTTCATTGAGTTATGAACTTTGATCCCAAGATCTCTCTGCTCAGCAACACTGTTAACAGTGTATTGTCTCCTTGCATTTGCCGTACTGAGGTGTAACACCTCACATTTATCTGGGTTAAGTGCTATCTGCCATTTCTCTGCCTGTATCTGCAACTGATCTATATAGCACTGTCTTTGCCAGTCTTCTACACTATCCACAACTCCACCAACCTTGGTATCATGTGCAGTTTTACTAACCCACACATCTATATTTTCATCCAGGTCACTTTTATGCATCACAAACAGCAGAGGTCCCAGCACAGATCCCTGTGGAACTCTACTAATTACTGACCTCCAGCTTGAATAAGTCTCTTCAACCACCACCCTCTGTCTTCTCTGCATAAGCCAGTTCTGAATCTAATTCACCACGGACCCTATGCATCTTAATCTTATTAGCCTCCAAATATGTACTTTGTCAACCAGCTTGCTAAAATCCCATGTAGACACCATCCTACCCTAATCAACCTATTTCATCACCTTGTCAAATATATAAAGCCTTGCTCTCTGTAATTAGGCCGTGGGTTTCCAAATACTCAAATATCTTATCCCTAATATACCCTATCCTCCAGCAATTTCCCTACACCTGATGTGAGACTCACCAGGATTTTCATCACCTTGTCAAATATATAAAGCCTTGCTCTCTGTAATTAGGCCGTGGGTTTCCAAATACTCAAATATCTTATCCCTAATATACCCTATCCTCCAGCAATTTCCCTACACCTGATGTGAGACTCACCAGGATTTTCCCTTGTTCCCTTCTTAAATAGAGGTACAATGTTAGCCACTCTCCAGTCCTCCAGGAGCCCACCTCTGGCTAGAGAGGACACAAAGATGCTGGTCAAGGGCCCATCAATTTTGTGTCTTGCCTCCTTCAAAAACCTGGGGTAAATCTCATCAGGCCCTAGGAACTCATTCACCTTAATACTCATTAGGAGGCCCAACACTCTTTGTGTTTACTCCTCTTTGACTTCTAAACACCCTAATGCATTTATACACTCAGCACTGATCTCCTTCTTCTCAGTATTCTTTTCCTTGGTAAATACTGAAGCAAAGTATTTTTTAAGTACCTCACTCTCATCCTCTGATTCCAAGCCAATGTTCCCCCCTTTATCCTTGAGCAGTCCTATGCTATCCCTGGGAGTGATCCTCTCACTCTTGATGTATGCATAGAATGCCTTGGGATTCATCCTAATCCTACTTGCTGAGGACTTATCATGGCCCCTCCTAACTTTCCTAATTCCCTTCTTTAGCTCTTTTCTGGCTTCTTTATACTCATCATGTGCTTCTTTTGACCCTAACTTCCAAAACTTTACATACTTTTCCATTTTCTTCCTGACTAAATTCATCAGCCCTCTGGACATCCAAGTTTCTCAATCTTTCCATCCCTGTCCTTCCTTCTAACAGGAACAGACCTTTCCTCTACTCTGTGCAATTAATCATTAAACACCCTCCACACGTCTGATATGGACTTGCCAGAGAATTTTCAGTGTTGATTGGGACAAGTTGTTTTCGGGCAACCTCCCTAAAGTCAGAGGCCTTCAAAAGTGAAATATTGAGAGCACAGATTGTTTATGCCCCTGTAGAATAAAAGTCAAGCCTAATAGATTTAGGGAACCTTGTTTTTCAAAGGATATCAAAGCCCTGATTAAGAAGGAGGTGCATGGTAGGTGTAGGCAGCAAGGAAAAAATGGGGTACTTGAGAAATATAAAAATGCAAGAGAACACTTAAGGAAATCAGGAGAACTACAACAATGTATGAGGTTGCTCTAGCAGGATTGTGAAGGAGATTGCTAAGAGCTTCTACAGGTACAGTATATTGAGAGCAACAGGATAGCAGGGGTCAAAATTGGTGTCCTCTTGAGGTCCTACATGGTCATCTTTGCATGGAGCTGAAGGAGATGGTGTAGATCTTAAATGGATATTTTGCATCTGCATCTACTAGTGAGATGGACAGAGAGTCTCTCGAACTGAGGCAAAACAGCAGTGACGTCATGGACTGTATATGGATTACAGAGGAGGAGGTGCTTGCTGTCTTGAGGCAAATTAGGGTGGATAAATCCCCAAAGGCCTAAAAATGTGTTCCCTCAGACCTTATCAGAGGCGAGTGCAGAAACTGCAGAGGCCCCAGCAGAGGTATTTAAAATGTCCTTAGCCAGGGGTGAATTGCAGAATGACCTGAGGAAAGCTTATGTTGTTCAAGAAGAGCTCTGAGAATAAGCCAGGAAATTATACTGGATAAATTTTTGAAAGGTATTCCCAGGACCTGATAAGTAAGTATTTGGATAGACAGGACCTGAGTTGGTCTAGTGAACTTGGCTTTGTGCATAATAGGTCATGTTTAACCAATCATTATTAGGAAAGTTAATGAAAAAAGGTAGTGGATGTTGTTTGTATGGACTTTAGCAAGGTCTTTGACAAAGTCCTGCAAGGGAGGCTGTTCAAGAAGGTTCTATCAGGTTGAGGTAGTAAATTGGATTCAACATTAGCTTAGCAGGAGAAACCATAAAGTGGTTACAGATGGTGTGCCACAGAAAATGGTGCTGGGTTCGTTATTTGTCATTTACAGGCAGTCCCCGAGTTATCAACGAGTTCCGTTCCTAAGTCCGTCTTTAAGTCGGAACGGGTACATCTGGTATTATTTAGCGTCAGTTAGTCAAACGTTTGTCTTAGTATATAGCACATATTTTACCTTTCTATGCATATCAAACACTTAAGAAATGAATGTATTTCAATAATTAAACCACTGCATTGCTTAGTAATAATTGTAGCTTTCATCAGGGCCTTTCACATGCTCCATCATTCTCATTTTAGCCTTTAAAATTGTTCCGATTGTTGACCAACTGTAGCCTAACGCTTTTTCAATGACCAATGGCATTTCACCTCTTTCCGATCGCTTTATTATTTCCACTGTATTTTCAATCATGATCGTTTTCCGTCAACAGAACAGAAATACTGCAGATTCAGCAGCAGCTGCGGGTGGTGTATCCCAAGCTCCCCTGGGTCCTAAGGTCCACCTGCACTGAGTCAGGTTAAATGGGACAAGTGGGGGAGGTGCTGACTGAAAAAAGGGGGGTCAGGGTGAATCTTGCTAAGAAAAATTTAAGCCAAATGCAAAGTTACACACACACACAGTGTTAACGGCAACGTGATCTGACTTAAAATGGCGGACGGTGTTCTCCTTCTTTGAGCTGATGAATTTTTAATATAATAGGCTTTATGGCAGGCCATTCGTAAGTACAAGTTGTTCATATGAGTTGTTCATAAGTTGGACACTCATAACTCGGGAACTGCCTGATAATTGAGAGATTATGGAACTATTAGTGGTGATCTTTCAAGAATCACTAGATTCTGGAATAGTTCCTTAGGACTGGAATATTGTAAAGACAGAAAATTATAGGCCTGTTACCCTGACTTCAGTGGTTGAGAAGATAATGGAGTTCACTATTAAGGATGATACTTTGTGGTACTAGGAGGCACATGATAAAATAGGCCAAATAGGCTTAAGGGGAAATCTTGTCTGACAAATCTTTTGGAATTCCTCTGAGGAAATAACATCCAAAGTAGGCAAAGGAGAGTCAGTACTGTTGTTTACTTGGATTTTCCGAAAGCCTTTTACAAGGTAGCACACATGAAACTGCTAAACAAAGTAAGAGCCCATGGTATTACAAAAAAGATACTAGCATGGATAGAATAACTGACTGGCAGGAGGCAAAGAGTGGGAGTAAAGGCTGTCAGTGACTAGTGGTGCTAAGCAATGGTTGGTGTTGAGACCACTTATTTTCAAATGATATGTCAATGATTTGGATGATGGAATTGATGGGCTTGTGGCTATGTTTGCAGATGATATGAAAATAGTTGGAATGGCAGGTAGTGTTGAGGATGCAAGGAGTCTGCAGTAGGACAGACAGATTAGGAGAATGGGCAATGATGTCAGATGGAATATAGTGGAGAGAATATGGTCTTTGGAAGAAGGAATAAAAGCATAGCTTAATTTGTAAATGGAAAGAAAATTCAGAATTCAAAGGGCCTTGGGAGTCATGGCACAGGTCTCCGTAAAGGTTAACTTGCTGGTTGTGTCAGTGGTAAGGAACTAGAATATAAAAACAAGGATCTAATACTGAAGCTCCATAAAGCATTTGGTCAGGGAATGCTTGGAGTATTGTGAGCAGCTTTGGGTCCCTTATCTAAGAAAGGTTGTGCTGGCATTAGAAACATAGAAACATAGAAAATAGGTGCAG
The DNA here is from genome assembly GCF_030144855.1 of Hypanus sabinus. NCBI lineage: Eukaryota > Metazoa > Chordata > Chondrichthyes > Myliobatiformes > Dasyatidae > Hypanus > Hypanus sabinus. The sequence goes on from NC_082733.1 coordinate 3,332,413, forward strand.
GAGTAGGCCATTCGGCCCTTCGAGCCTGCACTGCCATTCAGTATGATCATGGCTGATCATCCAATTCAGAACCCTGTACCTGCTTTCTCTCCATACCCACTGATCCCTTTAGCCACAAGGGCCATATCTAACTTCCTCTTAAATATAGCCAATGAACCGGCCTCAACTGTTTCCTGTGGCAGAGAATTCCACAGATTCACCACTCTCTGTGTGAAGTAGTTTTTCCTCATCTCGGTCCTAAAAGGCTTCCCCGTTATCTTTAAACTGTGACCCCTCATTCTGGACTTCCCCAACATCGGAAACAATCTTCCTGCACCTAGCCTGTCCAATCCCTTTATACGTTTTATAATTTTATACGTTTCAATAAGATCCCCCCTCAATCTTCTAAATTCCAGTGAGTATAAGCCTAGTCGATCCAGTCTTTCTTCATATGAAAGTCCTGCCATCCCAGAAATCAATCTAGTGAACCTTCTCTGTACTCCCTCTATGGCAAGAATGTCTTTCCTCAGACTAGGGGACAAAAACTGCAAACAATATTCTAGGTGCGGTCTCACCAAGACCTTGTACAACTGCAGTAGAACCTCCCTGCTCCTGTACTTAAATCCTTTTGCTATGAATGCCAACATACCATTTGCCCTTTTCACCACCTGCTGTACCCGCATGCCCACCTTCAATGACTGGTGTACAATGACACCCAGGTCTCGTTGCACTTCCCCTTTTCCTAATCGGCCACCGTTCAGATAATAATCTGTTTTCCTGTTCTTGCAACCAAAGTGGTAACCTCACATTTATCCATATTAAATTGCATCTGCCATGAATTTGCCCACTCACCTAACCTATCCAAGTCACCCTGCATCCTCTTAGCATCCTCCTCACAGCTAACACCGCCGCCCAGCTTTGTGCCATCCACAAACCTGGAGATGCTGTATTTAATTCCCTCGTCTAAATCATTAATATATATTGTAAACAACTGGGGCCCCAGCACTGAGCCTTGCGGTACTCCACTTGTCACTGCCTGCCATTCTGAAAAGGTCCCGTTTACTCCCACTCTTTGCTTCCTGTCTGCCAACCAATTCTCTATCCACATCAATACCATACCCCCAATACCATGTGCTTTAAGTTTGCACACTAATCTCCTGTGTGGGACCTTGTCAAAAGCCTTTTGAAAATCTAAATATACCACATCCACTGGCTCTCCCCTATCCACTTTACTAGTTACATCTTCAAAAAATTCTATAAGATTTGTCAGACATGATTTTCCTTTCACAAATCCATGCTGACTTTGTAAGATGATTTCACCTCTTTCCAAATGTGCTGTTATCACATCTTTGATAACCGACTCTAGCATTTTCCCCACCACCAATGTCAGACTAGCCAGTCTATAATTCCCTGTTTTTTCTCTCCCTCCTTTTTTAAAAAGTGGGGTTACATTAGCCACTCTCCAATCCTCAAGAACTAATCCAGAATCTATGGATTTTTGAAAAATTATCACTAATGCATCCACTATTTCTTGGGCTACTTCCTTAAGCACTCTGGGATGCAGACGATCTGGCCCTGGGGACTTATCTGCCTTTAATCCCTTCAATTACCTAACACCACTTCCCTACTAACATGTATTTCCCTCAGTTCCTCTATCTCACTGGATCCTCGGTCCCTTAATATTTCCGGAAGACTATTTATGTTCTCCTTAGTGAAGACAGAACCAAAGTAGTTATTCAATTGGTCTGCCATGTCTTTGTTCCCCATGATCAATTCACCTGTAAAGGGCCTACATTTGTCTTGACCAATCTTTTTCTTTTCACATATCTGTAAAAGCTTTTACAGTCAGTTTTTATGTTCCCTGCCAGCTTTCTCTCAACCTTTTTTCCCCTTCCTAATTAAGCCCTTTGTCCTCCTCTGCTGGTCTCTGAATTTCTCCCAGTCCTCAGGTGTACATTCTGGCTAATGTATATGTTTCTTCTTTGGACTTGATACTATCCCTAATCTCCCTTGTCAGCCACGGGTGCACTACCCTCCCTGGTTTATTCTTTTGCCAAACTGGGATGAACAATTATTGTAGTTCATCCATGTGATCTTTAAATGCTTGCCATTGCCTATCCACTGTCAACCCTTTAAGTATCATTTGCCAGTCTATCTTAGCTAATTCACGTCTCATACCTTCAAAGTTACCCTTCTTTAAGTTCAGAACCTTTGTTTCTGAATTAACTATGTCACTCTCCATCTTAATGAAGAATTCCACCATATTATGGTCACTCTTACCCAAGGGGTCTCGCACGACAAGATTGCTAACTAACCCTTCCTCATTGCTCAATACCCAATCTAGAATGGCCTGCTCTCTGGTTGGTTCCTCGACATGTTGGTTCAGAAAACCATCCCGCATACAATAGACAATAGACATTTCAATACATTCCAAGAAATCCTCTTCCTCAGCACCCTTACCAATTTGGTTCACCCAGTCTATATGTAGATTGAAGTCACCCATTATAACTACTGTTCTTTTATTGCATGCATTTCTAATTTCCTGTTTAATGCCATCCCCAACCTCACTACTACTGTTAGGTGGCCTGTACACAACTCCCACCAGCGTTTTCTGCCCCTTAGTGTTATGCAGCTCTACCCATATCGATTCCACATCTCCAGGCTAATGTCCTTCCTTTCTATTGCGTTAATCTCCTCCATCACCAGCAATGCTACTCCACCTCCTTTTCTTTCCTGTCTATCCCTCCTGAATATTGAATAGCCCTGGAATTTGAGCTCCCATCCTTGGTCACCCTGGAGCCATGTCTCTGTGATCCCAACTATATCATATTCATTAATAACTATCTGCACATTCAATTCATCCACCTTGTTATGAATGCTCCTCGCATTGACACACAAAGCCTTCAGGTTTGTTTTTACAACACTCTTAGCCCTTATACAATTATGTTGAAAAGTGGCCCTTTTTTGCTTTTTGCCCTAGATTTGCCTGCTGGCCACTTTTACTTTTCATCTTTTTGCTTCTACCCTCATTTTACACCCCTCTGTCTCTCTGCACTTGTTCCCATCCCCCTGCCACATTAGTTTAAATCCTCCTGAACAGCAGTAGCAAACGCTCCCCCTAGGACATTGGTTCCAGTTCAGCCCAGGTGCAGACCGTCCTGTTTATAACAGTCCCACCTCCCCCAGAATTGGTTCCAATGCCCCAGAAATTTGAATCCCTCCCCCTTGCACCATTTTTCAAGCCATGTATTCATCTGAAATATCCTCCTATTTCTACTCTGACCAGCACATGGCACTGGTAGTAATCCAGAGATTGTTACCTTTGTGGTCCTAATTTTTAGTTTATCTCCTAACTCCCTAAATACACCTTGTAGGACCTCATCCTGTTTTTTACCTATATTGTTGGTACCTATGTGCACCACGACCACTGGCTGTTCACCCTCCCATTCCAGAATGTCCTGCAGCCGCTGAAACATCCTTAACCCTTGCACCAGGGAGGCAACATACCATCCTGGAGTCTCGTTTGTGGCCGCAGAGACGCCTATCTATTCCCCTTACAATCAAATCTCCTATCACTATAGCTCTCCCACTCCTTTTCCTTCCCTCCTGTGCCACAGAGCCACCTATGGTGCAATGAACTCAGCTGCTGCTGCCTTCCCCTGATGAGACATCTCCCCCAACAGTATCCAAAACAGTATATCTGCTTAGGAGGGAGATGACCTCAGGGGACTCCTGCACTACCTGCCTACTGCTACGCTGTCTAGTGGCCACCCCTTCCCTTTCTGCCTGTATAGCCTTTACCTGTGGTGTGGCCAACTCACTGAACGTGCTATTCACAACTTTCTCAGCATCACAGATGCTCCAGTATGAATCCAATTGTAGCTCCAGACGCTCAATGCGGTTTGCCAGAAGCTGCAGTTGGACATACTTCCTGCACACATAGTCATCAGGGACACTGGAAGTATCCCTGATTTCCCACATGCTGCAGGATGAACAAACTATGGGGCCAATCTCAGCTGCCATGACCTACCCAATACTAGCCTCAACTTTTGAAACTTTCTCCTTTGAAAGGAACTTACCCAGCCTTACCTCACTTGGAGTGAAGCTCGTCCTCAGCCTCTTCTCATCAAAGCCTCAAATCTCCACTCCTTCACTGGCCCACTCACTCACTGGCCGGTTTCCACAGGCTTAAGAGGAGGTTTACAAGAATGGTCCCGGAAATGAAAAAGTTAACATATGATGAGTGTTTGATAGCTCTGGACCTGTACTCAAAGTAGTTTAGAAGACTGAGGGAAGGATCTTGTTGAAACATATCAAATGTTGAAAGTGGATGTGGAGAGGATGTTTCCTGTAGTGGAATATAGGTGAGGGGGAATTTCTTTAGCCAGAGCATAGTGAATCTATGGAATTCATTGCCACAGACAGCTGTGGAGGCCAAGTATATTTAAAGTGGAGTTTGATAGGTTGTTGATTAGTCAGGGTGTCAAAGGTTACAGAAAGAAGGCAGCAGAATGGATTAGAGAAGGATAATAAGTCAGCTAGGATGGAATGGTGGAGCAGAGATGATGGGCTGAGTGGCCTAATTCTGTTTTTATCTCTTATGGTCTTATTATGTGGTAAACATGATCAGAATATTTGCAGATGACACCAAGATTGAGGCCATAGTAGACGGTGAGGAAGGCTATCAAAGATTGCAGTGAGATCTGGACCAACTGGGACAATGAGCTGAGAAAAGGCAGATGGAATTTAGTGCAAGAGAGTGTGAGGTGTTGAACTTTGGGTAGCCAAAGCAATGTAGGACTTATACATTGAACAGTAGGGCACTGAATATTGCAATAGAACAGAGAGATCTGTAAATATTGATCCATAAATCTTTGAAGTGGTGTCACCGGTTAATAGGTTTATAAAGAGAGTTTTTGGCATATTGGCCTTCATATTGAATACAGGATGTTATGTTGAAGTTGCATAGGATATTGGTGAGGACAAATTTGGAATACTGTTTGTATTTGTGAGTCACCCACCCACAGGAACAATATCAATAAGATTGAAAGAGTTCAGAGAAAATTTACAAGGATGCTGCCAGGATTTGATGACCTGAATAATAGGGAAAGGTTGAAAAGGTTGGACTTGTTTTCCCTGGAGCTTAGGAGAACATTGGGAGATTTGATAGATGTATATACTCATTGGCTACTTTGTAAGGTTCTTCCTGTGACTAATAAAGTCAGCCCTAAGTTCGTGGTCTTCTTCCTCATCCACTCAAGGTTCATCCTGTTCTGCATTCAGAGTTGCTCTTCTACACACCACTGTAGTAATGCATGATTATTTGGATTATGTTCGCCTTCCTGTCAGCTTGACCCAGTCTGGCCATTCTCCTCTGACTTCTCTCATTAACAAGGAGTTTTTGCCAACAGAGTCAACACTATAGGCTGTCTTTTTTTAAGTTTTTTTGTACCACTCTCTGTAAACTCTAGAGACTGTTCTGTATGAAAATCCCAGGAGATTAGCAGTTTCTGAGATACGCAGACCAGCCTGTCTGGCACCAACAATCATTCCATAGTTAAAGTCAAGTAGATCAGGTTTCTTCCCAGTTTGAACAACAGAATCTCTTGACCATGCCTACATGCTTAAGAACAATAATTAGATATTGTCCTTAATGAGCAGGTGTGCAGGTATGCCTAATAAAGTGGCCACTGAGAGTATAATATTATGAGGGATATAGACAGGGTTTTGGGTGGCAGGATGGAGTGGATCTACGTCTCCACCAAAAGAGTTGTAAGGCACTCCTTCCCTCCACTAGCCTGCAGGTCACCATTGGCCAAGGTGTAGCACCTGCTTTGCCCCCTTCCCTCCCCCCTCCCCCTCCCAAATCAGGGTCAAATGAAGCCATGGGAGCAGGTATGGTTGTATGAGCTGCTGGTGCATATCATAAGTCCTGGTTATGTGACCACTGATGCAAGGCAAACAATCTCTGAAGAGCATTGATAATGGCTGGGGTCACCCATCTTGTAAAGCCATTGCCCAGAACAAGGTAATGGCAGACCACTTCTGTAAAACAAAATTGCCAAGAACAATCATGATCATGGCTAAGACAATGATTGCCCATGATATACAACACAGCACATAATGATGATGATGGTAGTCAGGGTCAATCCAAGGAGGCTTTTCACTGAGGTTAGCTAAGACTATAGACCTGGAAGCCATAGGTTAAGAGTGAAAGGTGAATATTTAGGGGAACTTGAGGGAGATCTTCTTCATTCTGTGTGTGTGGTGAGAGTATGAAACTAGCTGCTAGCAGAAGTGGTGAATATAAAAGAAAAGTTTGGGTAAGTTTATGGACGGGAGGAGTATGGACGGCTATGGGCCCAGAGTGGGATGATGCAACTAGGCAGAACAACAGTTCAGTGTGAACTAGGCAGGCCAAAGAGCCTGTTTCTGTGATGCAGGGTTCTCTGATTTTATGATTCCATGACCCCAGTTCTCAGGCAAATTTCTGACTCAAGACTTTCCACAGATGCTGCTTGACTGGCTGAGTTCTTCCACTATTGCTGTTCATTAGATAATTAAAATGCCCTTAAAATCAGGCAACACACACAAATGCTGGAGCAAGTCGATAGGTTAGGCAGCATCTCTAGGGGATATGACAGTCAAATTTTTGGGTCAAGACATTTCATCAGGACTCCTGACCTGCTGAATTCCTCCAGCATTCTGTGCATTCCTCCCTATTTCCAGCATCTGTAGTGTACTCTCCTTTTGTTATTTAGCAACGGTAGGAAGGTGCCCATCTCCTTTACTCTTTCATAGACATTTATTCTTATTTGCTCATGCTAAACATTATCAATGATAGGGTTTGTACTTTGTATGCTACTACTAAACTGAAGACAATAGAACTATTTGTCAGAAACAGATTACAAGGTTCCTCTGACAATGGCATCCACCCCATGGGTCAATTCCCAGTTCAGCCTGGTCAAGTATCATTCATTATGCAATGCTGACCTCCTAGCTCCTGGAATTTTGTTGGCATAGTGTATCTTTGCTTAGGGAAGTTACATTCTTTCTCCTTTCCTTTCACAGTATTTGGGTTGTGTGGAAGTGTTGCAGTCCATGAGATCACTCGATTTCAATACAAGAACCCAGGTCACAAGGTAAGGAAGTGGCAGCCTGGATGCCAGGGAACAGATCTACTCTTCAAACATGTTTTTCTGATTACAAATTTTATTTTGTAACTATTAAAAAATCACAATATGTCTGGTTGTGTCAGAATTTGGAATATTCTTTATTTACTTGAAGCTAATTGGTCAAATGCTGTTCACTTCTGAATGCATTGTTGTGCCTGTCTAAGGTGGGAATGGGAATGGTGTCCATGTGGATGGGACCAGTGTCTGTCTGGGGCAGGATTGTGTCTGAAGCTGTCACTGGTGCATGGGATGCAAGGTCTGGTGTCTGGGGTGAGGACAACATCTTTCTGGAGCCAGAACCAGTATCTGGGGTGGGGACCAGTGTTTGTCCAAAGCCTCCACCTCCTTTCTATAATGCAGCAAACAGAACTGCACATGTTCCAAATGTGGCCTCAGCAGAACTTTATATAACTCCACAAAGCAAAGCAAAGATTGTTTCAAAGGCAAGATTTGGTATTCTGTTGATTCACCAAGGGCATGAGACCCCTAGTACACCAGTGACTGAGAGCTTGTGTCCAGATTTGGATGGGCACTCAGTATGTCGACCTTCACTGTGAGAGGGTTTAAGCACAGCTGTAATGAAACCATCACAAGACCATACCTGTAGTTCTTGTTCAGCTCTGGTTTCCTTACTTAAATAAAAGATGGAGTGTAGCTGAGATTGACTAGGTTTAAATGGTGGATTTAACTAGATTTAAATTGTTTAATATGGATTAATAATGGTGGAAATGCTCAACAGGTCAACAGTAATTGTGGAAAGAGAAACAGAGTTAACATTTTATGCCAAAAACATCTAGTGAGGACTGGGAGAGAGGAAAATAATGTAGCTGAACTCTGCAATGAACTGGGGAAAGGGATGGATAGGACAAGTGCCTAGTGAGGCTTGGGTTGCTGAGGGGATATGTTGTTCAGATTCTCCAGTCAATGGGTTAATGTAAGCAATTGTAATACAAAGTGAATGTCAGAGTGCACATATGGGAAGTGAAAACTTAACTTATAGCACAGACTGACAACAGAAATATCTGGTTCTGATGCAGAGAAAGTGTGTTGCCTAAAGTTATGGATTCAAACTGAGTCTGGAAGTTTGCAAGGCCTCAAAGATGAGGTTTTGTTCCTCAAGCTTTAACCCTGATTGTAACAGAAACAAGAAGTCAGAGACAGAAGGAGATGGAAAATAGGAATAAGGAGCCTGGGGTCACCTTGCAGAGTGACTGTGGGCGTTAAACAAAGTGGTCATCTCCAATGTACAGCAAATGAGGTGGCGAACACTGCATGCATGCAGGTGACCCCATGAAATTCACCCTTACAGAATTCACAAACACGGACAAACACGTGTTTGGACAAACGTGGTAACTGCCTAAATCCTGAGGTACATAATAAAGCCCTTTGTCATGGGATCTACATTGAAAAAATGTAAATAAATAAACAGAAATATTGCCTTTTCAATGAGCTTTTCTTGACCTATGCAAAGGGTGATACAGATTATAAATCTCTGCAATGAAGAGTCACTTGAACACTAGCTTGGAAAAATTGCTGGCTTGAATGAGCATTTTGATCAGATCAGAATGGAGCAGATAAGCCAAAGGGCCTGCCTCTGTGTTGTATCACTCTGAATCATTGCATCACTCAATGGTGGGAAGGGAAGACTTGAAAGCTCAGCTGTTGCAGCTCCTGTGCTTTAGTGGGGAGTAGTTACGGGGGGGGGGGGGTAGAAAAATGGATCAGGGAGTCATAGATACCAGGGTATGTGGGGATAATAAAGGGCCCCGATTGTGAGGTAGAAGATAAGCCATATTTTTTGTGAATGTTGTGAAATGCCAATGGCCAATTCCTGCTTTTATTTTTGTTTCTAGTTATTAAAATGAGCCAAATCAACACTGAAGTTTAACACCAGTTTGCTCCTGCTCCCCTAAATCATCAGCCCTTTCTATTTCCCCTTCCTTCTAATCAACAGTCTGCAATAACCATGCAGTCATTTGTTGGCAAGGCAGCTTAAGGTTTAAAAAGAACTCGGCATTACAGGACTTTTAGGTGAGTGCAATCATAATGACCTCAGGCACTCGGCAGGAGTCAATGAAAAGAAGCAAGGTGTAAGCAGAGCAGCCATTGTTGGAGTGGCCAGGATTTGTTTCAACAAGCTTAGACAAGGCTAGATACAGGGTAGAACATAAGCTTGAGAAGTTAGAGGTATAATAAGTGTAGGCAAGGCGATAGTTAGACAGGATGAACAATGGATTTCAGGGTTCTAATAGTCTCCCTTATGACTGCATCTGCAGGAAGTACACAACTTTAGGTCCTGATTGACAAGGTCAAAGAACTGGAGCTGGATGCACTCAGGATCATTCGGGAGGCTTAAAAACTCACAGATGAGACTTTTACTGAGGTGGTCACACTCAGGGTGCAGGCTTCGGATAGTAGATGGATGACCACCAGGAGAAATAAGTGGAGGAAGCATTCATTGCAAAGCTCACTCAGCTGTTCCCCACCCCCCAACAACAAGTATGCCACTTTGGATACTGCTGGGGGGAGAGTATTGGGGCATGACCTATCAGGGTACAACAGCAGCAACCAGGCCAGTGGCACTGTCAGCAGGAAAGGGTAATGTCAAGCAGAGTGCTTAGTGATAGTGAGGAAGAGAAACATAAGATCAGCCATGATTGACTCAATGGGCCAGATGGCCTAATTCTACTCCTATGTCTTATGGAGACTCGATAGTTAGAGGGATGGACAGCAGAATTTGTGACTGCCAAAGAGATGCCAGGATGATGTGTTTCCTCCCAGCTGCTAAGGTCCAGGATTTCCAAAAGCAGTGGCAGAAGACTTTTAAGAGGGAGGCGGAGCAGCCAAGAGTCTTGGTGCACATTAGCCCAAATGACACAGGTAGAAAGGGTGAAGAGGTCCTGCGCAGTGAGTATAGGGAGGTAGGAGAAGAGGCTGAAGAGCAGGACCTCGAAGGTAGTAATTGTTTCATTGTCCCAGTATGACGTGATAGTCAGGGCAAGAATAGGATGACAACTATAGATGAATGAGTGGCTGAGGGGCAGGATATTAGATTTCTGGGTCATTGGGATCTCTGCTGGGGAAGTAGCTAAATTGCTATTCTAAAGGGAGGACAAAACAGCCGTGCAAATGCAATGTCAGCATTCATTTCAAAAGGACTATAATATAGAGCAATATAGAGTATTGCTGTGTCTTTATAAGGCATTGGCCATTATTTGTGAGCAGTTCTGGGCACCTTATTAAAGAAAAGATGTGTGGCATTGGAGAGGGTCCAGAGGATGTTCATGGGAATGGATCTGGGAATAAAAGTGTTAATGTATGAGGAGCATTTGACAGCTTTGGGCCTGTATTTCTGGAGTTCAGAAGAATGAGGGAGATCTCATTGAAAACTATGAAATATTTAAAAGCATTGATAGAGTGGATGTGGAGGGAATATTTCCTATAGTGAGTGAGTATAAGACCAGAATAGAGGTACATCCATTGAGAACAGAGATGTGGGGGAATTTCTTTAGCCAGGTGTGATGAATCTGTGGAATTCATTACCACATGTGGCTGTGGAGGCCAAGTCATAGAGTATATTTAAAGTGGAGAATAGTAAGTTCTTAATTAGTCAGGTGAAGGCAGGAGAATAGGGTTGAGAGGGATAATAAATCAGCCATGATGGAATGGCAGAGCAGACTCAATGGTTCTAATGGCCTAATTCTGCTCCTATGTCTTATGGCGTTATTATGGGCTTCACCAATCAGCTTATCAAGCTTAACATGAGTGAATCTGAAGATGCTGGAAATAAGTAAAAAACACAAAATGCTGGCAGAACTCAGCAGGCCAGACAGCATCTATGGGAGGAGATAATAACAACGTTTCATCAGGAGTGAAGTAACATGGGATGGTCGAGGGGAGATAAGAAGTGGGGGGAGGGATAAAGTAGAGAACTGGGAAGTGATAGGCTAGAGGGAAATGGGCTTGGGGGAAGGTGGAGAATTATGGGAAATAAAAGAGAAAGAAAGGTAGGGCTGGGAGGAGAGATTATAGTGAGGGGAGAAAGAGAACCAGACTAAAATAAAAGATAGGGATGGGGGTAAGGGTAGGGGAGGGGTATCAACGGAGGTCAGTGAGTTGGATGTTCATGTCGGCAGGAAGGAGGCTACCTAGGCGGGAGATAAGGTATTGCTCCATTGACCTGCGTGTGGCCTTATCTTGACGGTAGAGGAGGACATGTCGGAGTGGGAGTGGTCTGTGGAATTGAAGTGTGTGGCCACAGGGAGATCCCGCCACTGTTGGAGGACCGAGCGCCGGTGTTCGGCGAAACGGTCTCCCAATCTGCGGCGGGTCTCCCCAATGTATAAATAGCCACATCGGGAGCACCGGATACAGTATATTGCTCCAGTTGACTTGCAGGTGAAGTGGTGCCTCACCTGAAAGGACTGTCTGGGGCCTGGGATGGTGGTGAGGGAAGAAGTGTGGGGGCAGGTGCAGCACTTCTTCCGTTTGCAGGGATGAGTGCCCGGAGGGAGGTCTGTGGGGAGGGATGGGGGGGGGGATGAATGGACAAGGGAGTCGCGTAGGGAAAGCCTAGAGTGGGGGGGGAGGGGAAGATGTGGCTGGTGGTGGGATCACGTAGGAGGTGGCGGAAGTTACGGAGGATTATGCGTTGGATCTGTAGGCTGGTAGGGTGATAGGTGAGGACCAGGGGGACTCTATCCCTGGTGGGCTGGCGGGGGGATGGGGTGAGGGCAGAGGTGCGTGAAATACGGGAGACGCGATGGAGGGCAGAGTTGATAGTGGACGAAGGGAAGCCCCTTTCTTTGAAAAAGGAAGACATCTCCTTTGTCCTAGAATGAAAAGCTTCATCCTGAGAGCAGATGCGGTGGAGGCGGAGGAATTGAGAGAAAGGGATAGCATTTTTGCAGGAGACAGGGTGGGAGGAGGAATAGTCTAGGTAGCTGTGGGAGTTATCCACCGACATCCACTACAAACCTACTAAACCCACGGACCTCCACTCATCCCTGCAAACAGAAGAAGTGCTACACCTGCCCCCACACTTCTTCCCTCACCACCATCCCAGGCCCCAGACAGTCCTTTCAGGTGAGGCACCACTTCACCTGCGAGTCAACTGGAGCAATATACTGTATCCGGTGCTCCCGATGTGGCTATTTATACATTGGGGAGACCCGCCGCAGATTGGGAGACCGTTTCGCCGAACACCGGCGCTCGGTCCTCCAACAGTGGCGGGATCTCCCTGTGGCCACACACTTCAATTCCACAGACCACTCCCACTCCGACATGTCCTCCTCTACCGTCAAGATGAGGCCACACGCAGGTCAATGGAGCAATACCTTATTTCCCGCCTAGGTAGCCTCCTTCCTGCCGACATGAACATCCAACTCACTGACCTCCGTTGATACCCCTCCCCTACCCTTACCCCCATCCCTATCTTTTATTTTAGTCTGGTTCTCTTTCTCTTTCTTTTCCCCCCCTCACTACAATCTCTCCCCCCAGCCCTACCTTTCTTTCTCTTTTATTTCCCATAATTCTCCACCTTCCCCCTAGCCCATTTCCCTCCAGCCTATCACTTCCCAGTTCTCTACTTTATCCTTCCTTCCACTTCTTATCCCCCCTCGACCATCCCATGTTACTTCACTCCTGATGAAGGGTTTCGGCCCGAAACGTCATTATTACCTCCTCCCATAGATGCCGTCTGGCCTGCTGAATTCTGCCAGCATTTTGTGTTTTTTAGCTTATCAAGCTTTCTGTTTAATTGTTTCTTGCCTCAAGTATGAGAGTGTCTGGTGTTCCACCTTCTGGATGGAGGACTTATTTCAAAATCTCCATTTAGATAAAGAAAATGGGTTGAATTCAAGATTAGTGCAAACAGGTAGTTGGTGGTCAGTATACACTCAGAAGGCTGAACAACTTGTTTCTCATGCTGTATCTCCCTCTGCCACTTCAAAAGTTACTAGGGCAGACATTCTAATAACTTGTTAGAACTATCTGTCATATAGCAATCAGTAAACTGATTTTATAATCACAGTGACAAATAAGATGCTAGCAGCTTAGTTTCCTTAACATGTTCCTCTATCACTGTGTGTAGTTCCAAGGAGTGAGTGAGTGCATCAACCATTATTTTATCTGCACAATTTGGAACTAATGACAAGTTTCATTTTTTTCATTTCCAATCTTTTTTTATTGTTTTTTAAACAAAAAATTAATAGATACAAATCAGAGGAGAAGTTATATCAAATACATAATGCAAAAAACTTACAAACAACAGAAGGGATATATACTGTCAAAGTCATATAAAAAAAATATTAAGCTATTGTGTATCAACAAAGAACCACAACTCCTCTTGGCAATTCATACAAAAAAAAAGACTGGAAATTTTTATAATAAGAGAAAAAAAACCCACTAAACTAACATAAAGCAAAAAAAAAGAGACTGGGCAGTCCATTTGAGGATAAAATTAGAAAAGAAAAAAGAAAACATCCTTCAGGTCAGTTCTGAACCTTGGCGGATAAAGTGGGAAAAAATGGGAAAAGAAAGAAAAAAAGTTTTTACCTACAAAAAAATAAAAAGGAGAAAAAAAATTAAATCATATGAAAATATTGAATAAAAGGTCACCAAGCTTGGTCAAAATTAAAAGATGTGTCAAACATCTGGTTTCTAATTTTTTCCAAACCTAAACAGGACATAACAGAGGAGAGCCAAAGAAAAACAGTAGGTGGATTAGAATCTTTCCAGTATAACAAGATAGCTCTCCTAGCCAATAAAGTTGAAATGGCTATCAAATGTTGAGCGGAAGCAGGAACACTTCCTGTTTCCTCTGGAATAATCCCAAAGATGCCATAAGTAAATTAGATTGTAAGTCCACACCTTTTGATAACGTTCTAAAAACATCCCTGCAAAAATTATTTAACTTTGCACAGGACCAAAACATATGATTTAGAGTAGCCACCTCAGCATTGCATCTGTCACAGGTGGGGCTTACATTAGAAAAAAATATGCGCTAGTTTATCTTTTGACATGTGCGCCCTGTGTACTACCTTAAACTGAATTAGGGAGTGACATGTGCAGATAGATGAATTATTAACTAAGTAATAAATTTTACTCCATTGATCATCTGAAAGTGAATGCTGAAGTTCCATTTCCCAAGCACGTTTAACCTTATCATGAGGTATCATACGTGCATTCATTAACTATATATATATTATGGCTATCAATCTTTTGAAATGGTTTAAGCTTAAAAATAGCATATATCATATTTGGTAAATGAACAAATGAATAATTCGGTAAAAAATCACGTAAAAAATTCCTAATTTGTAAGTATCTAAAAAATGTGCATTAGATATATCATATTTATCCACTAACTATGAAAAAGACATTAAACAGTCCTCTAAAAACAAATCTAAAAAAGTTTTTATTTCCTTGGTTTTGTTCCCTTGGTTTCCATATTAAAAAAAAGCCTTATCCAGAGTTGATGGTTTACAGACAAGTTAAAATTGATATTACTAGAGAGTACAAAGTTATTTAATTCAAAAAATCTATGAAACTGAAACCAAATTTTTAAAGTATGTTTAACAATAGGACTAAGACCTTGTCTACCTATCCCAGAAAACAAAAAAGGAAGGGGAGCTCCCAATAAAGTAAACCTCCTTACTGAATTCTCCTCCAAATGTAACCATGAAGGACAGTCCTGGTTATCTATACCGTGAATCCAAAAGGTGATATAACAAATATTAATTGTCCAATAATAAAATCTAAAATTTGGTAGCACCAGTCCTCCATCTTTTTCTGATTTTTGCATTAAAGATTTATTCACTCTGGAGCTTTTATTATTCCAAATCTCTGACAGGATCATGGAATCTATTCTACCAAAAAACATTTTCGGAACAAAAGATTGAACCGTATATAAAAATGTATGGAAATGTATATAAAAATTTTGGTAAAATAACCATTTTTATAGCATTTATTCGATCAATTAATGACATCGACATAGACGACCACTTAGAGAATGTTTGTTGTGTATATTCAATTAGAGGAAAGAAATTATACTTATATAAGTCTTTAAAATTTTCAGGAATTTTAATACCAAGGTAAATAAAATAGTTTTTAGCAATATTAAAAGGTATTTGATCATAATAATCAGAGTAATTATTAATAGGAAAAATTCACTTTATTGTAAGTTTAGTTTATATCCAGAGAAAATACTAAATTCAGTAAATATAGATAACATAAAGGGAATAGATTTCCTAGCATCTGAAATGTAAACTAATAAATCATCCGCATATACAAAACATTATGTAGTTTATCCCCTCTCTTAATACCCTGCACAAAATTAGAATCCCTAAGAGCAATAGCAAGTGGTTCGAAAACCAAATTAAATAATAAAGGACTGAGAGGATAACCCTGACAGGTTCCTCTACATAATCTAAAATAAGGAGACTTTTGATTATTAGTTATAACTGCAGCCACCGGGGCTTGATAAATCAGGTTGATCCAGGAAATACATCCCAGACCAAAATTAAACCTCTTCAAAACCTGAAACAAATAAGGCCATTCCACCCTGTCAAAAGCTTTCTCTGCATCCAGAGACGCAATACATTCAGATTCTTTAACTGAGGGGGAATAAATGATATTTAACAATCTTCGAATATTAAAATGTGAGTACCTATTTTTAATAAATCCAGTTTGATCATTTGAGATAACTGCAGGCCAAATATTCTCAAATCTATTGGCTAAAATCTTAGAGAGAATTTAAAAATCTACTTTCAGTAAGGAGATAAGTCTATAGGATGCACATTCCAATAAATTTCCTTTTTTAGGATCAATGAAATTAATGCCTCATAAAAAGTTTTTGGAAGATTCCCAGAGGATATAGAATCAGTGAAAGTTTGACAAAAATGTGGTATAAGCATTTCATTGAAAGTCTTATTAAATTCCACCGTATATCCATCTGGTCCCGGAGCTTTCCTTAATTGCATAGTGGATATAGCTTTAGCTATTTCCTCTTGTTTAATAGGTGCATCTAGTATATTAATATCATGCATTGAGATTTTAGGTATATTTAATTTTTGCAAAACTGTTCATAATAGAAGTATTTCAGAGAATTCAGATTTATAAAGATTGGAATACAAATCCATAATTATCTTATTAATTTCATAAGGATCTAACATTTCAGTTCTATCTGGCCACGTATTTTCAAAATCAGTGAAAGTGAATCTGAGGGAGAGTCAGATTCTCTGGAAAAATCAGATGAAGATAGAGCTAAAAGTCTTTCTGGAAATATAGAAAAGACTTTGATGCAAATAATGCATAAATTAGGCGCATTAAAAGTAATCAAAAGAAAAATGACAAATATGGAGATGATGTTTGATAAAATGACAAAAAGACAGGAAAAAATGGAAAAGAGAATTATAGATTTGGAAACTACAGCGGAAGACATAGTTGAAAGAATGAATAAAATTGAAAATAATACTACTGCCTGGACATCAGAAAGAAAACAATTTATGGAAAAAATTGATAAGCTTGAAAATTTTAGTAGACGAAACAATATTAAAATTGTTGGACTTAAAGAAGATATAGAAGGAGAAGATCCAATAAATTTTTCAAAAATGGATCCCTGAAAAATTGGAAATGGAAGGAGAAACTCTAATTAAGATTGAAAGGGCTCATTGAGCCTTAAGGTCAAGACCTCAAGCTGATCAAAATCCACGATCAATTTTGATAAAATGCTAAAGATACCAAGATAAAGAAAAGATCCTGAAGGTGGCTGCCCAATGTGCCAAAAAGAGAAATGGGCCATTGAAGGCAGTTCTTTTTTACCCTGATATGTTATAACCTTTTGAAGAGAAAGAAGGAATTTAACCCAGCCAAAAAAGTCTTATGGGAAAAGGGTTATAAATTTATAATGCATCACCCAGCAACGCTGATAATTTTTTTGGAGGAGGGAAAAAGAAGATTTTTTACCGATTATCGAGAAGCGGAGGAGTTCGCACAAAAACTTACATTTATTCGCTAATTACACATAGAGACTTCCAAGCGTAATGGATTAAAGATGAAGATAGAGACAGTGAATGGAAGTGATGTACATTTAAGGATGATACAGGGGAGAAAAGCAAAATTTCAGAAATACTAATTGAGAATAGTATTTTTTTTCTTCTTGTATATGTATACTTTTATGTTGCGGGGGGGCTGGGGAGCTTTGGATCGATTACTACAGGATTCAAGTGTGTAATCATGGCGATCGCCATGACCCGTACAACAGAGGGGGGTAATGTTGTGTTCCTTTTTTTTCACAACATTAGTAGGGGGGTATTTTGTTTTTTTCTTTATACTTTATTTTTCTTCCATCTTTCTGCCTGGATGATTAGTGGGGACACACATAGCAACATGGAGAATTTTAAAAAGATTTCCCAAGATACCACGAAAGTTGAAAGATTAGGTATTATTGTAGATTGGAGTAACATAATTAAAAATAATGACTAATTTACTAAATTTTTAAAGTTTTAATGTTAATTGGCTTAATGGACCGGTAAAAAGAAAAATAATTTTAACGTACATTAAAAAAATGAAAACAGATATAGCTTTTTTACAAGAAACACACTTAACAGACAAAGAACATCAGAAATTAAAAAGAGACTGGGTTGGAAATGTTATTGCAACTTCATTTAATTCAAAGGCGAGAGGAGTTGCAATTTTGGTTAATAAAAATTTACCAATTAAAATACAAAACATATTAATTGATTTGGCAGGGAGATATGTAATTACACATTGTCAAATTTTTTCAGAACTATGGACTCTTATGAATATTTATGCACCAAATGTAAATGATGTAAAATTTATACAAGAGGTCTTTTTGAATTTGGCTAACGCACATGACAAAATATTAATAGGTGGAGATTTTAACTTTTGTCTAGATCCAGTTTTAGATAGATCAACAAAGGTTGTCACAAAATCAAAAATAGTAAAATTAACTCTATCATTGATGAAAGACTTAAACTTGATTGATAGATGGAGAAGAATTAATCCAAAAGAAAGAGATTATTCATTTTATTCAAATAGACATAAAACATATTCAAGGATAGATTTTTTCCTATTATCAACAAATATTCAAGATAGAGTGAAAAATGTGGAATATAAAGCGAGAATATTGTCAGATCATTCTCCTTTGATAACGACAATGATAATGACAGATAAAGAGGAATCAATTTATAGATGGAGATTTAATTCAATGTTACTACAAAGTCAAGATTTTTGTGATTTTATGAAAAAGCAGATTCAGTTCTTTTTAGATACAAAAGATACAAATTCACATTCAGTTGATGATAAATTCATATTGTGGGAAGCAATGAAGGCATATTTGAGAGGTCAGATAATAAGTTATACTTCTAAAATTAAGAAGGAATATATGATAGAAATAGATCAATTGGAAAAAGATTACAAAATTAGAAAAAGAATCTCAAAGAAATATGACAGAAGAAAAACGAAGACAACTTATTAATAAGAAGTTACAATATAATACACTCCAGACATATCGAACAGAAAAAGCAATTATGAGAACTAAACAGAGATATTATGAACTAGGTGAAAGATCACATAAGGTCCTTGCCAAAAAGGCTATTGCAGTTACTTGGAAATCAAATACATACTTAAGTATAGATCGTTTGAAGAAGGAAATTTATGGCTGTATTCCACTTGAAAAAAATACTTACAATTTAAGAGATAAATATGAAACATTTTTGAAAATTTGGCGCCCTTATTTACAAAAGACAGGATTAAATATATAGGTGCTCCGAAGATGAAATAATTGGTTATTTGGGGAAAGAAATAAACATATCTACTAAAGTTATTACGAACTCCATGGAGCATGTGGGGATCTTCCGATATCCAGGTACTCTTTCTTTTTTTCCCTTTCTTTCTTTTTTTTAATATAGGGATGTTGGGGGGGAGGGGTTAAGGGGAGGGGGGAAGGGTATATATATGTTTTTTTCATGTATTTTCTTTTATTTCTGTAATTATTTGAAAACTCAATAAAAAGGTTTATAAAAAAAACCTATCATATCCTCTTCCACCACCGCAGTCAGCAGCCCATTCCACACACTCACCACTCTCTGAGTAAAAAACTTACCCCTGACATCTCCTCTGTACCTTCTTCCCAGCACCTTAAACCTGTGTCCTCTTGTGGCATCCATTTCAGCCCTGGGAAAAAGCATCTGACTATCCACACTATCAATGCCTCTCATCATCTTATACACCTCTATCGGGTCACCTCTCATCCACCATCACTCCAAGGAGAAAAGGCCGAGTTTACTCAACCTATTCTCATAAGGCAAGTTCCCCAATCCAGGCAACATCCTTGTAAATCTCCTCAGCACCTGTTCTATGGCTTCCTCATCCTTCCTGTAGTGAGGTGACCAGAACTGAACATAGTACTCTTCTTTAACCAGCGAGTGGCAAATCTGTGGAGTTCTTTGCCACAGGAGTATGTGGAGTCATTAGATATGTTTAAGGCCAATGTTAATGGATTCTCAATTAGTCAGGGCATGAAGGAATATGGGGAAATTGCAGGAGATTAGGGCTGAGAGGGAAAATAGATCCGCCATGTTGAAATGGAGTAGATTCAATGGGTCAATTGGCCTAATTCTGCTCCTATATCTTATGGACCTTTGCAAAAAGATAATATGTATTAACTTTGCAAAGCAGATTTTATGGATATGCTTCTAAATTCACTTTTTGAGTGCTTGAAATGGATGCAGTCTCTCTCCTAGAGTGTTTAAAATGAAGTACTCTACACTCATCATCTTTCAAATACTGGTCATTCTCTCTAATTTTTGAGTTGCCACTTGATCACATCTTACATCCTGCTGAGCTGCAATTTCTCCAATTAATGCTGTAACTGGGTCTCACGACTTATTGCAAGTTTATTTCTTTTGTGCAGCAGTGAACAGAATGGGCCTCAGTGATGAAAATGTTGTCTGGCTCGAGATCAGCATAGTTAAGGCATAGCTTTCTCTGTCCTGTGGTTTGCATGGTTTTGTGGTGTGTCTCTCCTTTTTCATTGTGACCATTTGTAAATTGGACACATGCATTTATCTGTACCTTTAGTTTCAAAGCTATTTTGACACCACATGTTTTCTGGGCATGCATTTCATTTTCCTTCCTGTGATCAAATCTTATTCATGTTAATTATATGTTATTTGTTTTAATTTCATTTGAATGCTGATGTAACCCAGGTTAATTAAACTTAAAATTGTAATGTTAGAAAGTTCTATCTGCAGAGGGAGGAAAAGAAGGTTTACTGATTTTTTTTAAAAAAGAGAATTTGAAAAAAATGTTATGTGAGAGAGGGGTGGGCAGGACACAGGACGGAGAAGGAGAGAAATGTAGCAACGATTAGAAACTGAAGAAAGTGGATAGAGGGGAACAGGTGGATGTTGTATACGTGGATTTCCAGAAGGTGTTCGATAGGTGACTTATAAATAAGATACAGATGCATGGAGTTGGAGGAAGTGTATTGGCATGGATAGTAGATTAGTTAACCAATAGAAGGCAGAGAGTTGGTATAAATGGGTATTGCTCTGGTTGGCAGCCAGTAGTGAGTGGGGTGCTGCAGGGGTCGGTGCTGGGCCCACAGCTGTTTACTATTTAAATTGATGATTTGGAATAAGGGACTGAGTGTAATGTAGCAAAATTTGCTGATGACACTAAACTGAGTGGAAAAGCAAATTGTACAGAGGATGTGTAGAGTCTGCAAAGGGATATAGACATGTTAAGTGTGTAAAGGGGGTTTCTTCTTTTTTCTTTGTTACTGTGTATGTAATCAAAAGGGCTTCTTTGTTTTGTTAACTAGCAGGAATGCTTCTTTGTTGCGAGAGAGTGCTGGGAGAATGGTATTCCTTTGTAAACCAAATGGGGATTAATGTTCTTTCTTCTGAGTCTGTAAGCTTTTGTTGACGGGCTTTTGGGCAGATCGGCGTGAGGGAGAGAACGCAAGCTGGGCGAGGAACGGACCCCATGCGGGGGACCAAGGCCAGGAGGTACTCCGAGGAGGGGGGATGAAGCTAGATGTGCTTGGTTGACCACTTCGGAGGGTCCTGAGCTGCGAGTCGAGGAGTTCGGAGGGGATCGAATGGTGGCCAGAAGACTTCAATAATTGAGCTCCAACGGTTGTGCATGAGGTGGTTTGGACTTTGATAAGTTTGGCGCCTTTTCTTTAATTTTTTTCTTCATATATACTGTATCATTATTAATCACTTAGTTATAGTAACCTTTATAAATTGTACTCATTTAATTGCATATGGTGCACTGTCTGTTTTTGGGCGAGGCGGGGACATCACACAGCATCCACACCAGCCGATTACCCAGTTTGGCGGGGCCGAAGGCTGCTCCCCCTAGACGAGAACGAGCTGAGCGAGCCTGAGGTGACCCAGGGGGTTACAAGTGAGTGGGTCAAGGTCTGGCAGATGGAATACAATGCTGGTAAATGTGAGATCATCCACTTTGGAAGGAATAATAGAGCAGATTATTATTTAAATGGTGGAAGACTGCAGCATGCTATTGTGCAGAGGGACTTGGGATTTATTGTGCATGAATCGCAAAAAGTTGGCTTGCAGGTACAACAGGTTATTATGAAGGCAAATGGAATGTTGGCCTTCATTGCTAGAGGGATTGGATTCAAGAGCAGGAGGTCATGCTGCAACTATGCATGTACTGGCGAGGCTGCACCTGGAGTACTGTGTGCAGTTCTGGTCTCCGTACTTGAAGAAGGGTATACTAGCTTTGGAGGCAGTGCAGAGGAGGTTCATCAGGTTGATTCCAGAGATGAAGGGCTTAACCTATGAGGAAAGATTGAGTCGCCTGGAATTCAGAAGAATGAGAAGGGATCTTATAGAAACATACAAAATTTTGAAAGGGATAGATAAGAAGTAGGAAAGTTGTTTCCATTGGTAGGTGAGACTACAACTCGGGGACATTGCCTCAAGATTCAGGGGAGAAAGCTTACGATGGAGATGAGGAGAAACTGTTTTTCCTAGAGAGTGGTGAATCTGAGGCTTCTTCACTAAATATATTTAAGATACAGTTAGATAGATTTTACATAGTAGGGGAATTAAGGGTTATGGGGAAAAGACAGGTAGATGGAGCTGAGTTTACGGACAGATCAGCCATGATCTTATTGAATGGTGGGGTAGGCTCAATGGGCCAGATGGCCTACTCCTGCTCCTATTTCTTATGTTCTTATTTACATGAACTGTTAAGAGTGGAATTAGTAGTGAGTATCTTTACCCTACTAACTTGAAACCCTCAGGGTGAAACCCCTGGAGGAGAGACAATAGCAATAAAAGATTTATTGAAACTGCAGTTATAACATACAGCAGCTATAATGAGACAATATCAGCAGAGACCAGTGTCCAAAATCCCTACCGGATTTGGGATTTAGTTCTGCAAAATCATACCAAGGCATCAGGTCAAGTTTTGTACAAGTTTGTGAATTAACTTACTGTGGATGATAAACTATTTCATCCAACGAACCAAGATGGCAAACCACCCAAGATGAAGAACCAGCATGGGAACAAAATGTGTACTGAAGCAGAGGATTTAATATGGTTGGATGTATAAGCTTATTTTCATTCAAAGAATATGAATTTGATTTTCTGCAAGAACTGATTACTTTTGCGAAGACTTTGGTAAGTTACTGAATGAGATTTACTTTGTTTAAGAGTTGTGATGTTGGGGAATTGTCGTAATACCAGTTAAACTGTGTATGTATAACTTTTGAATTTGATTTAAACTTGTACTTATTCTGTCTGAAACTGAAGTTGACTATAATACCTGAGAATGGAAATTGTATTTGGTTTTCTAACCAACTAGAGATAAGTAAAAAGGGAAGTTTAATCTGTAAACTTTTAAATAGGGAATACATTAGATCCAATTAGTTAGAGAAATTGGAGTAACAAAGGTTATTCTAATGAATATCACTGATTCTACTTAAACAGGAATTTGGCTTTTGTTGATATCTAAGATTTGGAACCTAAACAGAATGTTTGAGTTTTGAATTGTTCTTGCTCATGTAAATAGTTTGAACATTGTTCTTTTCTTATAAACAAAACCTTATTTCCAGAAGTGTGTGGTTTCTATTCACTGCCTCCTTCCGATACCTGGATTCTTCTGATGGCCTGTCATAACCGAATGTAATTTGATTTTTTCTGAAGAGTGCAACAATTAGTCACACACAGTAAGATTGGTGCTACACAGGTGTTACACTGATTTTATCCATCCCCTTTTATTGGTCTAGTTCTGTGCCTAAGTGAGTTTGAATCAAATCACGTGAAATCAAACAAATCCATGTTATGTACCCTGAGCCAGGTGTAGCAGTGTTGGCTCTGTGACTATGCTCCACTTTCATAAGACACTTAATCAAGACTGATGAGTTAGTTGCATGTGCATTGTTGAAAAAATTACATTTGTACAAGTCTAACGTACAGAAGTACAAGTGTATTGCTTGCTGGAAGTGACATCACAGGTAGAGGATCTGATGAAAGAGGCATTTACTTCATCAGCCAGGGCATAGAGATTTGGAGTTGGACATTATGTTGCAGTTTATACGTCAAAGGTGAGGCCACACTTGTGGTACAGTGTACA
The DNA here is from genome assembly GCF_030144855.1 of Hypanus sabinus. NCBI lineage: Eukaryota > Metazoa > Chordata > Chondrichthyes > Myliobatiformes > Dasyatidae > Hypanus > Hypanus sabinus. Next base: position 3,356,202 of record NC_082733.1, read on the forward strand.
ATTTTGGTTGTCTTATTAATTTGGAAAAGACATGGGTAATCTGGAAAGAGAAGAGACTTGTGGGAATGTTGCCAGGATGAGAGGGCCAGAATTGTAGAGAGAGGTTGGCCAGGCTGGGTCTTGGAATGTACATGGATGGTGGAAAACTTCATAGGAGTATTTACAGTTATGAAAAACGTAATTAAGGTCATTGGTAATAATTTTTCCCCACGGTTGGGGAGTCCACAACTAGAGGGAATTGACTTTGGGTGAAAGGAAAAAGTTAAAGGGATCTGTAGGAAAACTTCATCACAAAGAGGGTAGAAAGCATAGGATAAGACCAGTATAGCACAGGAACAGGATTTTCAGCTCACTATGTTGTGCTGAGCTAATTAAACTAGTTATTAAATTCCCAACTAAGCTAGAGAGAAATCAATGACCTATGGTCTCACTCAACCGCAGGGAAAAGCCTGCATGTGTTTGACCTGTCTATACCCGTAATGTTATATAGAAGATGTTCCCTCATTCTTCTACATTGTTCAGACACTGCTCAACATCGAAGTGACTATCTCACAAAAGAAGTACAACACAGTACATGTTGTTTAGCCCACAATGTTATGTTAGCCTTTTAACCTACTCTAAGATCAAACAAACTCTACCCTCCTAAATAGTCCTCCATTTTTTTAAATCAGTTATATGCCTATCTAAGAGTTTCTTAAATACCCTATATATCTGCCTCTACCACCACAACTAGTAGGGTATTCCACTCATTCACCACTCTTTTTGGCTTTTCACTAGTTTGGGAACCATCAATCTGGATTGAAGGTCACCAGACCAAAAGACATAGGAGCAGAATTAGGCCATTCAACCCATTGAGTCCATTCTGCCACTTCATCATGGCTGATCCCAGATCCCATTCCTCATACATTTGCCCTCTCACCATATATCTTGATTCCCTGACCAGTCAGGAATCTATCAAGTTTCACTTCGAATATACCCACCGATTTGGGCTCCACCATAGTCTGTGGCAGAGCATTCCACAGATTCACTACTCTCTGGCTAAAAAATACCTCCTTACCTTGCCTCTCAAAGGTTGCCCCTCAATTTTGAGGTTGTGCCCTCTAGTTCTGGATACCCCCAACACAGGAAACATCCTCTCCACATCCAATTTATCTAGTCCTTTCAATATTCGGTAGGTTTCAATGAGATCCCCGTGCATTCTGCTAAGTTCCAGTAAGTACAGGCCCAAAGCTGCCAAACACTCCTCATATGTTAACCCCTTCACTCCCAGAATCATCCTTGTGAAACTCCTCTGGACTCTCTCCAATGACAACACATCCTTTCTGAGATATGGGGCCCAAAACTGTTGATAACACCCAAGTGCAGCTTGACTAGTCTCTTATAAAACCTCAGCATTATCTCTTTGCTTTTATATTCTATTCCCCTTGAAATAAATGCCAAAATTCATAAAGCTATTTTTTCAATGCAATCTGGTAAGGCCCCTGGACTGGATGGCTACCCTGTAGAATTCTATAAAAAATCTGGAAAATTGCTTTCTCTGTTTATGTTGGAAATGCTTAAGGACTCTTTTGTGAAAGGTGATTTACCCTCTACTTTTTAGGAAGCTTCTATTTCTTTAATTCTTAAAAAGGATAAAGATCCTACTGACTGTGCCTCATACAGAACTATTTCATTATTGAATGTTGATGCTAAGATCCTGTCAAAGATAATGGCCAATTGGTTAGAAAATATTTGGGTAAAGTTATTTTTAAAGGTCAAACAGGATTTATAAGGGCGTTATTCCTTTTCAAATGTTCAGAGATGATTTAATATTATATATTTGTCTTCTTTTAAAACTCCACAATGCGTTGCTTTGGATGCTGAAAAAGCATGTGATCGGGTCGAATGGAAATATTTATTTAATGTCTCAGAGAAATTTAGTTTTGGTGTTAATTTTAATAATTGGATTGGAATGATATATAAAACTCCTATTGCTACTGTTATTACTAATAATTGTAGATCCCATTTTTTCAGCTATCTCTGCCTTGCTAAAATTATTTAATGAATTTGGAGATTTTTCAGGAGCTAAAATTAATTTTAATAAAAGTGAACTGTTTCTTTTACATGAATCTGTTTCTATATATATGTTAATACTCCTTTCAAAGTTATGGATTCCTTTAGATATCTAGGTATTATAATCACTAAAAGATGTAAGGATCTTTATAAAACTAATTTTGTTCCCTTGGTATTTAGCAGATGGAACCCACTTAGGTTTTCATTCGCTGGCCGCAAAAGGTTTATATTTATTTCAAAATATCCCTGTGTTCTGACTAAGAAATTTTTTGATCACATTGATTCTATTATCTCATCTTTTATTTGGAATGATAAAAGACCAAGAATTGCTAAATGTCACTTACAAAAATTGAAAAAGGACTGAGGTCTTGCTTTGCCTAATTTAAGAATGTATTACTGGGCTGTTAATGTGCGATACATGTCCTTTTGGTTATACTGGGTTGACAAGAATGAGCGGCCAATTTGGGTAGATTTGGAATTGAAAGCTGTGAAACAGTTTTATTTAACCTTGATATTGGGAGCTGCTCTACCTATACAATTAGCTAAAGTTTACACATCATGAAATTATCTCTGACCCACAGGGTAGATTTTTGTTGATAACTGGTTTACTTTTCCATCAGAAAGTTGTTCTAGTTAATATTTATGCTCCAAACTTTGATTGCCCTGAATTTTTTAGACGTTTATTTACCTCTCTTCCTAATCTAAATGAATATATGTTGATAATGGGTGGAGATTTTAATTGTTGTTTGAATCCTTCGATGGATAGATCTAAACCTATTCGCACTCTTCCGAATAGATCAGCCCTACTTATTAATTCATTTTTGGTTGACTCGGGAATTACAGAAATATGGCGGTTTTTGAACCCTAAAGATAAAGAATTTTCTTTTTTTTCACATGTATATCATAGCTACTCTAGAATTGACTATTTTCTTATTGATCATCAGTTATTAACGGATGTTATTGATTGTAAATATGATTCTATTACTATTTCGGATCATGCACCTTTGAAGTTATCTATTAAGATTTCGGACTATTCCAATAACACCAGATCTTGGAGACTTAACGCTACTTTGCTTCAAGACCCAGAATTTATTACTTATATAAAACAGCAAATTGACTTGTTCTTTTCTACAAACTGTACTGAAGAAATCGACAGAGGAATACTTTGGGACTCTTTTAAGGCTTTTATTCGTGGTCAAATTATCTCATATTCTGTTGGTAAAAGAAAACAAAGATATTTAGATATTGCTTTATTGGTGGATAAAATTAAGGAAATTGATAAGATTTATTCCGTGACTCCTACCAAAGAACTTTATAAGAAGAGAGTTGAGCTTCAAATGGAACATAGTTTACTATTATCTTCTTCAATTGAAAATCAATTAATTAGGACCAGGGCTCAATTTTATATTCATAGTGACCGTACTGGTAAACTGTTAGCTAATCAATTAAAGGCTATCTCGACTAAGCGACAAATTATTAAAATTCGCAAATCAGACGGTAACTTAACTACTGATCATAAAGAAATTAATAATACCTTTCAAGATTTTTATAAATCTTTATATCATTCAGAATTTGATGGTGACCAGTCCATGATAGATAATTTTTTTAACAATTTGAATATTCCTAAACTGACTGATGAAGATCATAGTCTGTTAGATGCTCCTATTTCTATAGTGGAAATAGGAGAGGCTATTTCATCAATGAACTCAGGGAAAGCTCCTGGTCCTGATGGTTATATAGTAGAATTTTTTAAAACTTTTTCTTCTTTGCTTTCTCCTTGGTTATGTGAAATTTTTAATGATGCGTTTGCTAAGAAGAGATTACCTCAATCTTTTTATGAAGCTAATATTTCTCTAATTCTTAAAAAAGATAAAGATCCTACTTTATGTACATCTTATCGCCCTATATCATTATTAAATGTAGATTCTAAGATTCTTACAAAAATTTTAGCTATTAGATTAGAAAAAGTACTGTCTCAGATTATTTCAGAAGATCAAACTGGTTTTATGAGGAATCGGTATTCCTTTTTTAATGTTAGAAAATTGATTAATATAATTCATACTTCACCACCCACAATCCCAGAATGTGTTATTTCATTAGATGCTGAAAAAGCTTTTGATAGAGTTGAATGGATATATTTATTTAATACATTGAGAAATTTTAATTTTAGTCCTAATTTTATATCATGGATTAAATTAATATATCATAAACCTGTTGCTTCTGTTTTTACGAATAACCACAGATCCTCTTTTTTTCAATTATCTCGTGGTACGAGACAAGGTTGTCCCTTAAGTCCTTTATTATTTAATATTGCATTAGAACCTTTAGCTATTGCTATTCGTGAATCTCCTAATATTTTTGGTATTACCCGTAATGAGAAGTTATATAAATTATCTCTTTATGCTGATGATTTGCTGTTATATATTTCTGACCCTGATAGGTCTATTCCTGCTATTTTATCCTTGTTGGTTCAATTTGGTACTTTTTCTGGTTATAAACTAAATTTAGATAAGAGTGAATTATTTCCTTTAAATGCACAAACTTTATTGACTGATAGGACACCATTTAAAGTTGTTACTGATAACTTCACTTATCTAGGTATAAAAATTACCAAGAAATATAAAGATTTATTTAGAATGAATTTTTTACCTATGCTTCATCAAATTCATCAACTTACTACAAGATGGTCTCCCTTGTTTTTATCATTAATTGGTCGGATTAATGCTGTCAAAATGATGATTTTACCGAAATTTTTATATTTATTTCAAGCCCTACCAGTTTTTATTCCTAAATCTTTTTTTGATAACATTGATTCAAAAATTTCTTCATTTGTGTGGCAAAATAAAAACCCTAGGTTAAGTAAAAAGCAATTACAAAAATCAAAAAAAGATGGTGGTTTAGCTTTACCTAATTTTAGATTTTATTATTGGGCAAATAATATTCGTAATTTATTGTATTGGAAATTAGATTTGGATTCACCACTGTGCCCACAGTGGGTAAATTTGGAATGTAATGAGGTAAAGGGATATTCTCTATTCTCTGTTCTTGGTTCTTGTCTTCCTGCGGATTTAGTTAAATTTAATAAACAAATATTTAATCCTGTTATTAAACATACATTACGAATTTGGTTTCAATTTCGTAAGTTTTTTATTTTGAAAAACTTTGTTCTTGATAGCCCTATCTTATTTAATTTCTTTTTCAAACCTTCCTGGACAGATCAAGCTTTTAACATATGGAAAAGGAAAGGTATAAAATGTTTTCGTGATCTCTTTTTTGAAGATACTTTGATGTCATTTGATCAACTTTCTAATAAATTTGAATTACCTAAATCTAATTTTTTCAGATATTTACAAATTAGAAATTTTTTACATAAAGTTTTACCATCTTTTCCTAATTCAACTTTGATGGACACTACAGATTTGATCTTTACCTTAAATCCTTGTCAGAAGGGATTAGTAGCTTTTATTTATAATATGATTATGAAGATACAACCAGAAATATCAGTTAGAATTAAGCAAGAATGGGAAAAAGAACTTCAATACAACATATCAACAGATAAATGGGAAAAAATTTTGCAAATGGTTAATTCTTCTTCTATATGTGCTAAACATGCTTTAATACAATTTAAAATTGTACATAGAGCTCATATGTCTAAAGATAAACTTGCTCGATTCTATTCTCATATTAACCCTCTATGTGACAGATGTCATTTAGCAGTGGCCTCATTGACCCATATGTTTTGGTCATGTCCCACTTTACATAATTATTGGAAGGATATATTTACTACTATTTCCTCAATTTGGAATATAGATTTACAACCTCATTTTATTACTGCAATTTTTGGCATACCAAATGAAGATGGCAATCAGTTTTCCCCCTCAATCAGACGAATGATTGCTTTTGTAACATTAATGGCCAGAAGGTCTATACTACAAAATTGGAAAGAAGTAAATCCTCCTACTACATTTCAGTGGCTTTCTCAAACTATTTCTTATCTGAGTTTGGAAAAAATTAGAAGCACTATTTTTGACTCATCAATTAAATTTGAAGAAACTTGGAGACCGTTTATTCGACATTTTCATATGAATTAATTTGGCCTTCTCCAGACCTTTCTGCTTATTCATGTTCAGGTATGGAGTTCCGGAGTTCTTTGACACTACCTTATACTTGTAAACTGTTATTATTGCCTATGTTAGTTTAGTTTAGTGTTTTATTTTTTTTAATATATATTTTTTCTCACATATTTTTAAATATTTTTTTTCTTTTTTAATGGTTATTTGTTTTTTTTTCATATAATCATGTGGACTTGATTAAGGTATTTTCTTTTGTTGATGTTTAGTAGGATATTATTATCTTATTATCAATGTGATTTCAAGTCTATTGTATTTATAATTTACTTATTACTATGTTATTTTTTTTGTGTATATGTGAAAATCAATAAAAAGATTGAAAAAGAAAAGAATTAGCTAAAGTTGCTAATTTAAATTTATACCCTGGATTAAGTATTCTTTACAAATTTGGCTCCAGTTCCGTAATTTTTTTAATTCTTAAAAAATTTAAACTTCATAGTTTAATTTATTGAAACTATTTTTAAGCCTTCTTTGAGCTATCCAATTTTTTTATTTCAGAAAAATAAAGGTATTAATTCTTTTTTGATCTATTTAAAGAAGATAGACTGATGTCTTTTGAACAATTAGTTGACAAATACTCTCTTTCATATTCACACTTGTTACAATACCTTCAAGTTAGACATTTCTTACAAAAATATTAAAGTAATTTTCCTTGCATATTAGAGGTTGACCTGTCAGATACTATTATGAGTATGAACCCTTTGATGAAAGGTTCCATTGGAAGAATTTATAATTTATTATTACAATGGGATAAACACCCTTTTTTTAAGATTAAACAAGATTGGGAAAAGGAACTCAATTTGACTTTTATAACAGAGGACTGGATGCAGATCTTGAAGTTGGTTAACTCTTCCTCGATTTGTGCTAGCCATTCATTGATTCAATTTAAAATTGTACATCGTTATTATCTGATGAAGGAGAGTTTGTCTAAACTCTTTCCTAATGTTGATAGTTATTGTGATAGATGTAAAACTGAAACAGCTACACTGACACACACGTTTTGGTCTTGTTCTCTATTGGAACAGTTTTGGAAGTCAGTTTTTTCTACAATTTCTAAAGCACTTAAAATTAATTTACAACCTAACAAATTAACTGTACTCTTTGGAATAATACCTCAAAATATCTGTGGTATTTCTTTGTCTGACCAACATGTTTGTTACCTTGATAGCTAGGAGGGCCATTCTGTTGAAGTGGAAGGATATGTCAGCTCCCACTCTGTCACAATGGTTCTCTCACGTGATGCACGGACTATTTGGCATGGACTAGAATGGCCGAGATGGCCTGTTTCTGTGCTGTAATTGTTATATGGTTATATGTCTTAGTTTGGAGAAAATTAGAAGTCGAACCTTTGAACCTATGTTTGATTTTGAGAAAAGATGGGGTTTATTTGCTTGTTAGTACTATTTAAGTTAATTTATAGATTTCCTCCAGGATCTAATTATAAATTTTGGCATAATCTTTTTTGCTGGCGGTTTGATGTTTATCTTTAAAAGCTTTTTGTATGACACATGGCTCCGGGTTGAGCACCTAATGAGTTATTTTTTTCTCTCACTTTTTTCTTGCTTTAGTAGTGTTTCCTTTACTTTTCTTCACTTTTTTTTGTGCACCATATTTTTCAATCCTTAATATTGTTTTTTTTTTCTCTTTTGAGACATTGTAAAAATGTTACTCTTGTTATTTTGGATAATAACAATAATAATAAAAATTCTTTTACCAAAGTGCATTTATCATACATTTCCCAACACTGTACATGTTTGGCCCATTCTTCTAATTTGTTTTAAGTCCTGCTGCAATCGCATTGCTTCCTCACCACTGCCTACCCGTCCATCTATCTTCCTAAAAAACACCATGCGAGGGAGGGGTGGGCTGGACACAGGACGGACAAGGAGAGAAACACAGCATCAATTAAAAGCTGAAGACATGAACTGTTTAGAGTGGAATTAGGAGTGAGCATCTTTACCCTACTAACTTGAAACCCTCAGGGTGAAACCCCTGGAGGAGAGACAATAGTGATAAAAGATTCACTGAAGCTACAGCTATAACACGCAGCAGCTATAACGAGACAATATCGGCAAAGACCAGTGTCCAAAATCCCTACTTTGTGTTTGGTAATTAGTTCTGTAAAATCATACCAGCTCAAGTTTTGTACAAATTTGTGAACTGCCTTTCCGTGGATGATCAACTATTTCATTCCAAAGAACCAAGAAACACAATGCAGAGCACCCAAGATGAAGAACCAGCATGGGAATGAAATGTGTAATGATGCAGAGGATTTAGTACAGTTGGATGTATAAGTTTATTCTCATTTGAAGAATCCGAATTTGATTTTCTGCAAGAACTGATTATTTGTGCAAAGACTTTGATAAGTTACTGAATGAGATTTACTTTGTTTAAGAGTTATGATGTTGGAGGATTGTCATAATACGAGTTAAACTGTGTATTTATAATTTTTGAATTTGAATTTAAACTTGTAGATATACTGCCTGGAATTGAAACTGAAGTTAACTATAATACTTGAGAATAGGAATTTTATTTGGTTTTCTTACCAACTAGGGATAAGTAAAAAAGAAAGTTTAGTCTGTGTGAACTACATATACCTGTACGGACACGCCCCCTGCTGACTGCTCCTGTGGCTCCTCCCACAGACCCCGGTATAAAGGCGACTGAGGTCTGAGCCCGGCCTCTCTGTCTCCAGGATGTAGTATGGTGGTCAACCACTGCTTGTTCCTTCTTCCATTCAATTAAAGCCGATATCTCGCCTTTACGTCTCAGAGAGAGTTATTGATGGTGCATCAGTCTGTAAACTTTAAAATAGGGAACAACACTGATCTAATTAGTTAAAGAAATTGGAGTAACAAAGGTTATTCTAATGAATATCACTGATTCTACTTAAACAGGAATTCGGCATTTGTTAATGTCTAAGATTTAGAACCTCAACAGAATGTTTGAATTTTGAATTGTCTTGCTCATGTAAATATCTTGTGCATATTGTTTTTTTCTTGTAAACAAAACCTTATTTCCAGAAGTGTGTGGTTTCTCTTCACTGCCTCGTTCCGATACCTGGATTCTTCTAATGGCCTATTAGCACAGAGTGTAATTTGATTTTCGCTAAGGAGTGCGACAACTAGTCACACACAGTAAGACTGGTGTTACACAATGGCACTCACTCCTGCTTCCTGATGCTGATAGACCTCTGGCACACTGTTAGTGTCTTCCACAGTGAAGACTGAATCAAAGTAGGATGTTCATCTGCCATTCTTTGTTCTCACCAGTATCATTTTCCAGTTGTCCAGAATCAACCCGCATCTCCCTTTTACTGTCATAATTCATCTTTTCTTCTTATATAATTTTTAGTTTCCTCTTAAACTACTTCTGTATGCTTTCAGAATAAGCAGATAATATCTTAGGAGAATGAACTAAACAAAAACAAGACCATAATTCATAATCCAAAAGACTAGAATTATGCCATTTACTCCATGGAGTCTATGCCACCACCTGGTTATGGCTAATTCACTTCTCTCAAACCCATTCTCCTGCCTTCTCCCCATATCTTTTACATGCCAATTTATAAATTTCCACTTTAAATACACTCAATGACTTGGCCTGCACAGCCGCCTGTGGTAATGAATTCCACAGATTCTGTGGCTAAAGGAACTCCTCTTTATCTCCATTCTAAATGGGTGTCCCTCTGTTCGAAGGATGTGCCCTGTAGTCCTCGACTTCCCCCACTGGAGGAAACATGTTTTTCACATCCACTCTATCTAGGGCTTTAACATTTCATAAATTTCAATGAGATACTCCTTATTTATCTAAATTCCAGTCAGTACAAGCCCAAAGCCATCAAACGCTACTTATATGATAAGCCTCTCATTCCTGGAATCATTTTTGTCAGCCTCCTCTGGACCTACTCCAATGCCAGTGCATCCTTTCTTAGATGAGGGACTGCTCACAATACTCTGTGCAGTCTGACCAATGCTTTACAAAGCCACAGCATCACACCCTTGCTCTTATATTCAAGTTCCTTGAAATGAAAGCTAACATTGCATTTGTTTTCCTGACGACCAACTCCACCTGTTAATCTTTAGGGAATCATGCATGAGAGCTCCTCGGATTTTTGAATTGTATTCTTGTTTAGAATATTTTCTCTGTTTTTATTCCTTCTGCCAAAGTGCATGACCATACACTTCCTGACACTGTATCCCATCTGCCACATCTTTGCCCATTTCCTAATCTGTCTAATTCCTTCTGCAGATTCCCTGTTTCGCCAACACTATCTACCCCTCCATCTATCTTTGTATCATCCGCAGACTTAGTCAGAAAGCCATTGATTCCATCATCTACGAAGTACAACAAGATCTAGGTGTTCTTATACATCAGTCAATGAAAGCAAGCATGCAGGTGCAGCAAGCAGTGAAGAAAGCTAATGGCATGCTGGCTTTTATAACAAGAGGAATTGAGTATAGGAGTAAAGAGGTCCTTCTGCAGCTGTACAGGGCCCTGGTGAGACCACACCTGGAGTATTGTATTCAGTTTTGGTCTCCAAATTTGAGGAAGGACATTCTTGCTATTGAGGGAGTGCAGCGTAGGTTCACAAGGTTAATTCCCGGAATGGCGGGACTGTCATATGTTGAAAGATTGGAGCGACTGGGCTTGTATACACTGGAACTTAGAAGGATGAGAGGGGATCTGATTGAAACATATAAGATTATTAAGGGATTGGACACACTGGAGGCAGGAAGCATGTTCCCACTGATGGGTGAGTCCAGAACTAGAGGCCACAGTTTAAGAATAAGGGGTAGGCCATTTAGAACAGAGATGCAGAAAAACTTTTTCACCCAGAGAGTGGTGGATATGTGGAATGCTCTGCCCCAGAAGGCAGTGGAAGCCATGTGTCTGGATGCATTCAGGAGAGAGTTAGATAGAGCTCTTATAGATAGCAGGATTAAGGGATATGGGGAGAAGGCAGGAACGGGGTACTGATTGTGTATGATCAGCCATGATCACAGTGAATGGCAGTGCTGGCTAGAAGGACCAAATGGCCTACTCCTGCACCTACTGTCTATTATCTAAATCATTGACATATAGCATAAAAAGCAGTCCCAACACTGACCACTACAGAACCCCACTAGTCATTGGCAGCCAATCAGAAAAAAGTTCCCTTTATTTCCACTCTAAGCCTCTTGCCAATCAGCAAATGCTCTATCTATGCTGGTATCTTTCCTGTAATTCCATGGGCTCTTATCTTTGCTAAGCTGCCTCATGTGCGGCACCTTGTCAGGGGCCTTCTGAAAATCCAAGTACACATAGTTCACTGATTGTCCTGCTTGTTATTTTCTCAAAGAATTCCAACACATTTGTCAGGCAAGGTTTTCGATTCAGAAAACCATGCTGACTTTGGCCTATTTTAGCATGTGTCTCTAAGTACCCTGAATCCTCATCCTTAATAATTGATTACAACATCTTCTCAACCAATTGATGTCAGGCTAACTGGCGTACAATTTGATTTGTTCTGCCTCCATCCCTTCTTGAAGAGTGGAGTGACATTTGCAATTTCTAGAACTTCAGAAACATGCCAGAATCTAGTGATTCTTGAAAGATCATTATTACCGTCTGCACAATCTCTTCAAATACCTCTATCAGAAACCTAGGGTGTATCCATCTGGTGCAGCTACTTTCAGAGCTTTCAAGTACCTTCTCCCTAGTATTAGCAACTGCACTCACTTCTGCCCACTGACACTCTGAACGGTTGGAATACTGCTAGTGTCTTCTACAGAGAAGACCAATGCAAAATACTTATTCAGTTCATCTGCCATTTCCTTGTCCCCCATTATTACTTCTTCAGTGTCATTTTCGGTGTTGCGATATCCAGTTTTCCCTCTCTTTTGTTCTTTAAGCAGAACTGTGCATAGGTTTTACATTGCTAGGGTGCCTTTGACTTTAGCACAGTACTGTATTTGTTAACATGGAGCAGAGAACGAGTTTGTAAATCTGGTAGACACAAGGGATATTAGGAATAGTGAGGTTGTAGTGCCACAGGAGGGTTGGGGGACAGGTAGCAGAGAAACAATATTGGGTGGGGGGGGGCATGGGTACAGGGACACCCAGTCCTCAGACGCCAGGCAAGGTAATTTCATTCCAAACAATTGGTTTATTGATCATTAAGAATGCCCTTCTGGTGCTTCCCACTCCCTCCCTCTCCCTTCCCCTTTTCCCAACAATGATTCCCCACTCCCTGCCCCCTTCCCACTCTCAGCCCACAAAAGAGACCAATATTAGAATCAGGTTTATCATCACTGACAAATGTCATGAAATTTGTTGTTTTTTTGTGGCAGCAGTACAATGCAATGCATAAATTAGTAAAGTACTATGCAGAATTCATAGGCATACTAGCTAAATATATGTGCCTAAAACTTTTGCACAGTATTGTATATCTGTAAAAAACTTCTGGTATCCTCTTTAATATTATTGGTTAGTGTGGTAAATTATGTGTACCTGTCTGGACACGTCCCTCTGCTGACTGCTCCTGAGTACAACAGTTTTTATAGGCAACACATATCTGAAAAAGGTTCTGAAATGTTAATCAGGCAGTTACTTGCAAAATGTAACTTGGTTTTAATTTGGAAGAGAGTTCAAGGAGCTCCGGTAAAGTTGCAAGCATTGGGCTTTTGTGAGTGTAAGGAACCAGAATCTATTGTGCATGCATTTAGGATATTGCATGGGAGAGACAAAAGTGGATGCAATGACCAATTCCTAGCTGGATGAAGGGAAGGCCAAAAAGAGAAGAGCCAGTGGAAATATAGAAACAGGATTCATCCAATGATGTTGTGGATGAGGAAACGGAGAGATCAGATCATAAAGGAAACAATAGGATCAGTAAGAGAATACTCCTGTGTACCAAATGCACCTTTCGAAGATCAAGATGCAAATCCAAGAAGGAAGAAAAAGGAAAAGAAAGAGAAGGATGGCATAAGTGCTATGGAAATGGAAGAGGATAAGCGAGCCTAATTTCTTGAGAAATTAGCAAATTCAGAGATCCTCACAAGAAACTAGTAGAAGTTTCTACTAGTTTGGAAGGTGAGGAATTAAAAAAGGAGAGAAGCAAGGATTGAAATACATCCAGAGAGAAAGGTCATGTAAAGGGGAAAAAGGTATCCAGAGCTGTCGGAGGCATTTCCTGCGGTCACAGAGTCAACTCCTACAACCACAATGGAGGAGGCCCTGACACTGAACCTGAGATTGGTTTTGTTTTGTCTGTACAACTACCTATCAAATAAATGCACACACTGAGAGGAGAAGTTAACGTGTAAATTCACTTTTCAGAGAGAGCAACAAATCAATGCGGATGTGTAAATTTTGTAAAGTCATTGCACTCTAGAAATAGATCCATACATTAGAGTTTTCACAGCCACAAATCTCTCCTGCCAAGAAGAGTGACCTCCTTTATCAGAACTGATACTATCCCACAAGAGCAAAAAAGCTTTGCAGTGATTAAATCTCTACGTCTCAAAGTTTAAAATTGCTGTGGATGTCTGTGTAGTAGTTATATAATTTACTGTGCATATATTTGAAATGCATTATATATTGCGTTGGAGTTTATAGCTAAGCAGGATTGAATATCGTGTATTTAATATTTAAGTAGTATTTGAGTAGTATTTTAAATATTGTGACATTCTGGGTGGGGGTATGGTTGACAGCCTGCCCTTGCATTTCTAATGACCAGTACTGTTTATTGTTCTTGTGTTAAAATGCTTTTGTGGGATTATGGTGGGAAGTTCCAGTTCATTTATTATTACATTTTAGCTTGGGTTATACAGTTACTCGCTTGTGTATTTGTGGGTCACTCTAACTGTAACCGAGGTGTGTGATGGTCACCTCTCCCCCGTCTGTGTGAGACTGGTTGGGTTCACTCTCCGGGTCGGGGTGCCCAGAATGATTTGTGTTTTTCACAATAAAATGGTTGTTGAGTTCAACGAGCTTCCTTGTTTGGTTATGAACCAAATGCTCGCCACAATATATTGATTGATTAAGAATTCTTGTTTATTTATATAATTCATAATGTTTTGCAGTTACAAAATGTAACAGGGGCAGCCTGTGGCTTTATATAACCATATAACAATTACAGCACGGAAACAGGCCATCTCGGCCCTTCTAGTCTGTGCCAAACGCTTACTCTCACCTAGTCCCACTGACCCGCACTCAGCCCATAACCCTCCATTCCTTTCCTGTCCATATACCTATCCAATTTTACTTTAAATGACAATACCAAACCTGCTTCTACCACTTCTACAGGAGCTCCTTCCACACAGCTACCACTCTCTGAGTAAAGAAATTCCCCCTCATGTTACCCTTAAACTTTTGCCCCCTAACTCTCAACTCATGTCCTCTTGTTTGAATCTCCCCTACTCTCAATGGAAAAAGCCTATCCACGTCAACACTATCTATCCCCCTCATAATTATAAATACCTCTATCAAGTCCCCTCTCAACCTTCTACACTCCAAAGAATAAAGACCTAACTTGTTCAATCTTTCCCAGTAACTTAGGTGCTGAAACCCAGGTAACATTCTAGTAAATCTTCTCTGTACTCTCTCTATTTTGTTGACATCTTTCCTATAATTCGGTGACCAGAACTGTACACAATACTCCAAATTCAGCCTTACCAATGCCTTGTACAATTTTAACATTACATCCCAACTCCTATACTCAATGCTCTGATTTATAAAGGCAAACATACCAAAAGGTTTCTTCACCTTTGAGGTGAAAAAAAGCTTTGGGATTCATTTTTTTTGGGACTCTGTGTTTCACGTTCCTTGTGTTTCTGGTTGCTTTTTTTTATATGTGCTGTATTGTGCAATTTGATTGAGACACTTAAGTGTGGAGCTGGCTCTGGCTGAGGCCTGCAGTCATTGACACAGCACTAAACTGAACTGACTCAGTGGCTGTGGCTCTTGTACCATTTTGAGGACTCTGCAGTTTGATGTTTAATATTCTGTGTGTTTTTTGCTGGCTTTTTGCTGTTTGCACAACCTGTTTTCTTTAAATGGATCCTTAGCTCTATCCACAATGATCCAACATCTTCTGATCCTATGCCATCTCTTTCTAATGATTTGATTTCACCTTTTACCAACATGCGGTGCCATTCCCTCTGGCTTCCAGCCTGTCCTTCTGATGCCCGAGAGTTCTGGAGATTGATGTATCACATATTCCCACAACTGAAACTTCATCATCTACAGTACAACTGGATCATTGCACACTGATGTTAAAGTGCTGAACTTTTATTTTGAAAGGAACTTCCATTAAAGTTTGCTGACAGAGGAATGGTGTTGCTGGAAGTAAATATTGTAGCCACCTTGAGAGAATTCTGATCAGTTTGTTCTTTCTTTAAATTGAGAATGTAGATGAGGACCCATTGTGCAGAACACCCCTGTGCTTGTACAGAAGCTGTTAATCAATAATATTTGTCCAGATGATTAAAACACTCATAGTGTGCAAATTAGAGAGAGTGCAGAGACGATTTACTAGGATGTTACCTGGGTTTCAGCACTTAAGTTACAGAGAAAGGTTGAACAAGTTAGGTCTCTATTCATTGGAGCGTAGAAGGTTAAGGGGGGATTTGATCGAGGTATTTAAAATTTTGAGAGGGATAGATAGAGTTGACGTGAATAGGCTGTTTCCATTGAGAGTAGGGGAGATTCAAACGAGAGGACATGATTTGAGAGTTAGGGGGCAGAAGTTTAAGGGAAACACGAGGGGGTATTTCTTTACTCAGAGAATGATAGCTGTGTGGAATGAGCTTCCTGTAGAAGTAGTAGAGGCCAGTTCAGTTGTGTCATTTAAGGTAAAATTGGATAGGTATATGGACAGGAAAGAAGTGGAGGGTTATGGGCTGAGTGCGGGTAGGTGGGACAAGGTGAGATTAAGAGTTCGGCACAGACTAGGAGGGCCGAGATGGCCTGTTTCCGTGCTGTGATTGTTATATGGTTATATGGTTATAGTTAGCATATTTTAAATCTCCTCTAGTCGGAGACTCTTGATTGATCTAAGTAGTTAACAGCTTGTCTAATGGGGTCTTCTGTTTACTACTTGTGTCCTGAACCAACCACCATTTAGAATACAGAGCATAGACAGCAGAAGACATGGAACAGTACAATACAAAGTGAGCCTATGGTATAAATGACCTATATAAACCTACTCTACTATCAGCTGCTTTACAACGGATTTCTACAAATTCTTCTGCAGCTTTACAACACAGGCAATTTCATTGTTATTTTTATCAATAATTGTAATGTTTTTTATTCCACAGGGAAGCTATAAACAGAGTGTGTGAGGCTGTTTTAGGCGATAAAGCTGCCTTAAGAAAAAGGAAGGTAAATACAGCAGTGACATAGTATATGTTAGACAATTTATAAACTCCATGTACAGATTAAGATTAAAATTAAAGTAATACTCAACCAAGATCCAGTTCATATTTAATCTAAGTATCTTGCTTCATATATTTTTGTAATTAAGCAACTGATGAAATTCTTTCTATGAATTCTGGTCTAGAAGCCAATTGAGTTATTGACGTACAGCATAGAAATAGGCCCTTCAGCCCAGCTTCTCTATCCTGACTAGTCTTATTTGCCTGCATTTGGTCCATATCCCTGTGAATCTTTAAAATACAAGAGACTGCAAATGCTGGAATCTGGAACAAAATTCAATCAGCTGCAGAAACCCCAGGGGTCAGGCAGCATCTGTGGAGGGAGAGATGCCCATTTCCTTGAAAACAGTAAATCAATTCTCAACATCTCTTGACCTTTCAGTTACTCTGGCATGTAATCTTTCTGCTGGTCTTTTTGAAGCTTATCTGCCCCCAAGTTAGAACCTCTATGGTTTATAGGAGAGTATCTGGAGAGGTTTAGTCAAAAATCAATGCAATTCTTCCATCAAAGCAGAGAACTAACTCTATGAGCAGGATATGAGTGTCGGTACTTCATTATCTTGTGACAAAAGACCTAAACAAAGTTGATAAGGACCCAAATGCTGGAGTATTGAAAAGCAAGGATCGAGGCATGGTAAGAAGTTGGAATGAGAAGAGAGCAAATGCTAGATGATACCTCTAGTTAGGCTTACGACTAAGCATTGAAGCTCTGTTCAGGTGCTCTTTAAATACTTGATTCTTGGCATCCAAGACATAATTCCAATTAGCAGGATGAACCATTAAAGGGACCACACCAGCTATCCATACTCCGGAGAGTTCAAGAATCTAAATACCGGAAGCTGGCACAGTTGGGAGTGTCTCATAACAGGACACCCTCCCCTATGGCTGGTTCCTGATGGCCCAGGCTGCTTGAAGAGGCGGTGATGGTCGTCATGATGAGAGCTGGATCCAAGATGTCTCTTTCAGACACACAGCACCTGTCTTCAGGTCTAAATCCTCCCAGTCCACGAGGTATTGTCAGACGCCCCAACAGTTCCTGAGACTAAAAGTCTTCATCAATAAACCTGGGTGGCAGTGGGGCTAAGGGGCTGGTGCAGACAGATTTTAATTAAGAAATATGGAAGGTGGGATTAATCTTTAGGGTCATAATGAGCTGCAAGGTGTGAACCACCAGGTTTACTTTCCTCAGGACTTTGAAGGCTCCAGTGAAATTTGACACTAACCTTCTAGTCTCCACCCAGAGAAGCAGTCATGAGTGGATAGCCAGATATGTTGCCCAGGCTGCAAAACAGGTCTGCGCCGTCTTTGGTTTGCCCTGATTTCCGCCAACAATGTTCATCTTCCTGGCCGCTAATCCATTTCTGCTTACAAAGTTGGATGAGATCTTTAGCCACAGTAACCCCAACACCGGCCTCCTGTGTGGCAGAGGATAACCAAACTGGCACTCAAAGGGTGAGATCCCAGGTGCCAATTTCTGTAAGGAGTTTTGTGCAACCTGTATCCACATCAAATGGTCACACCGCTCATCCGGTCTTTCTGAGACCAGGCATCTTAGGGTACCAAATCTTGGTTGGTCAGCTCTGTCTGGCTGTTTGACTATGGGTGTAACCCAGAGCAAAGACTTGTTGTTGCCCCAATCAGCTTTCAGAATACCCTCCAGAAATGTGATGCCCATTGTGGACCACAATCTGAGACAATGTTGACTGGAAATCCCTGGATCCTGAAGACCTGGTCCAGGACAATTTTGGCTGTCCCCACCACAGATGGTAGCTTATCTGAGACAATGAACTTGCAGGCTTTCTAAAACCAATCAGCAGTTACCATGATGCCAGTCTTCCCATTGGATGGCAGAAGACCTATAACAAAATCCATGGAGACTTGTGCCCATGGTCTTTCCAGAACTGGTAGAGCATGGTAGAGCCGTTGAGGTTGGGCATAGGGCTCCTTGTTCCAGGCATGCCTCACATATTGCTAAACCTCTTTCGTCATTCCGGGCCATCAGTAAACTCTTGGTAAACTCAAGTGTCCTGACAATCCCTGGGTGAGCAGTCATTCTCGATAAATGTCTCCATTGGAGTATGTGAGACCATATAACCATATAACAATTACAGCATGGAAACAGGCCATCTCGGCCCTTCTAGTCCATGCCAAATGCTTACTCTCACCTAGTCCCATCGACCTGCACTCAGCCCATAACCCTCCATTCCTTTCCTGTCCATATACCTATCCAATTTTTTTTAAATGACAATATCAAACCTGCTTCTACCACTTCTACTGGAAGCTTGTTCCACACAGCTACCACTCTCTGAGTAAAGAAGTTCCCCCTCATATTACCCCTAAACTTCTGCCCCTTAACTCTCAACTCATGTCCTCTTGTTTGAATATCTCCTACTCTCAATGGAAAAAGCCTATTCACGTCAACTCTATCTATCCCCCTCATAATTTTAAATACCCCTATCGTCCCCCCTCAACCTTCTACACTCCAAAGAATAAAGATGGAACTTGTAATGAGCAGCCAACCCAGAGAACTGTTCTTAGAAATCTCCCCTTGTGCCTGGGCCCTGTGAACAAGGGCATTAGTTTCCCCAACAGATTGGTGCAACCACCCTGGCTTGGGGCAAAATGGTGGTTGGCTGCTCCTTGTGTTCAGGTTCATCAAACTGGCAGGACAAGGCATCTGGCTTCTGTTTTTTTTACCCCTGTCAATAGATCAGGATGAAATTAAAGCGGTTAAAGGACCAAGACCATCTGGCCTCCTGAATATAAGCCAGGTTCTTGTGGTCTGTCCAAATAATAAAGAGTTCTTGTTTTCTCTAGCCAGTGACACCTTTCCTCCAAATCTAACCTAAACACAAGAAGCTCCCAATTTCCAATGGCATAGTTTCCCTATGCCGGGAATAGCTGCCTGGAGAAGAATGCACTCCAATGTCTGAGGCGTCCAGGGAAGGTTCGGGTTAAGAGAAATCAATATGGGGCTGATGTGAACTGCTGTTTAAGCTCTGGTTCAGCAGTCCAGATAAAAAGTCTCATGGATTTATTAGTTAGCTCTGTCAGCAGAGCTGCCACTGAGCTGAAGTTCTTGATGAACTTCTGGTAAAAGTTTGCAAATCCCAGGAATCATTGGACATTTGACACTGGATGGTTGTGGCCTGGGTCTTGCTAAGCTTCATCTTGAAATTGCCACTGAGATGATGAACCTCAAAAGTGAAATGGTGTTACATGATATTCGGACCTCAGGCTTAACATAATCTCCATGGTCTAGAAGCCTCTTTAGGATACTCTGACATGGGTGACATGCTCCTCCATGGACTTTGAGAAGATAAGGATATCATCCAAGTAGAAGAATGCACTTTTATGGAGAGTATCCCGGAGCATGTCATTGATAAAGGCCTGAAAAACTGCAGAAGCACTCACAAGCCCAAAAGGCATAACCTGGTACTCATAGTGCCCCGACAGTGTCTTCCACTCATCACCTTCCTTTATACGGAACAGATTGTATGCAATCCACAACTCTAGCTTTGTGAATACTCTTACCCCTTGGAGCACCTTAAAGGTCTATTCATGACTGGAAGAGGGTAGCAATTCTTGGCCATTGTGCAGTTTAATCCTCCAAACTCTTTTCTGTTGGCTCTTCCAAGGTGAGGGTATCCTCCAGTTCATCTTGGAGTCTGTGGTGGTATAGAGCGGCCAAGGCCTCCCCATTCCAGCCACTCTCCTGGGCCAAGTTCTGAAATTTGATTCTGTAGTCAGCCACTGATCATCCATCCTGTCAAATCTTCATCAGGTGGTCCTAGGTTTGGCTGGCTCCAGCAGAGTGATGGCAGCCATGAATTCCTCTGAATCTGAGTAAATCTCTGATCTGCATTCCCAATGCGCGGTAGCCCAGGCCAGGACTCCCCCAGTCAGAAGAGAGATAAAGAAGGCTACCTTTCCATGCTTCGAAAAGAACTGGGATGGCTAGAATTCAAATACTCATGAGCATTGAGTGAGGAAGCCCTGGCAAGAACTTGGGTCACCAGATTCAGATTCAGTTTATTGTCATTTAGAAACAACAAATGCAATGCAGTTAAAAAATGAGACAACGTTCCTCCAGAATTATATCACAAAAGCATATGACAAAACAGACTACACTACAAAATCCACATAACGTTTGGCAATCCCCAATCCAGAGTCCGGAGAGGCTGTTGCGTATTAATATCACGTTACCATCTTAGCACTTTCCCCGGAAAGGAGCTCCAAATCCACCAGACAAACAAGACCAAAAACTAAAGATACAAGACCTGCACAAAACCACATGGTTACAACAGTGCAAACAATAGCATAATTGATAAAAAAAAAACAGATTATGGGCACAGTAAAAATAGTCCAAAGATGTTAAAGGACTATAAGTTCAAAAGAAATCACCATTCAGTTTCCACAAGTCCCCAGGATCTCTCCAGGATTGGAAGATGTACTGGATTTGCAGAGCTTTCGACTGACTCTCCCAGTGACTCTGACTTCTTTCTCGCAAAAGTTTACAAACGGCTACCTGGAGGTTGTGTATCTCTAGGCTCTGTCTGGAAATCCTCTCACTGTGGTTGGCCACAGTGGATGAAAGACTCTGATACCCTGCTAGGTCCATGCTGGCTCAATAGTATGCGTTGAGAGATCTTGATGAGGGAGATTAGGACCCAAATGCTGGAGTAACAGAAGGCAAGGATCGAGACAGAAATGCGAACAGAGCAAAACAAAGTGCCAGATGATATCCCTAGTTAGGTTTACAATTGTGCACTGAGACTCCATATAGGTGCTCTTTAAATACTCATCTCATGGAACCCAAAACACGATTCCCAATTAGCAAGACGGTCCTGAACCCTTAAAGGTGCTGCACTAGCTGTCCATGCTCCGGAGACTTAGAGCATCTAAACCCTGGAAGCTGACACGGTTGAGAGCATTTTGTAAACATCTATCGAAATAGCATATTGTGAATGATATTAAAAGTAGTCATTGTTTGAAACAGATTAATAAATTATTTTTAGGCCAACATTGCAGACAAGAATATGGTCAATAGCTGAACTGAGGAGTCTCTATGTATCATGAGTTAATTGTTGGATGACAGCATGCTATTAAAAGCCACCTTGTGTTGCAGAAAGGGTCAACCCATCATTCATCACCAATTTTTTGAGACAGCTTTGTTGTTCTGGTGGGTTGTTTAAGTAGAACATACCTTTTAAAATTTATTTTGCAGATTTTACAAGGAGTTTTTCTTGGTTACCGTTGCTATATGAAAGAATTGGGATTTACTTCTAGGCTTTCATTGTTGCCATTCACATGCTATTCCCTGGATAAAGCCAATGAGCTCATAACTTCCCACCCCTCAATGCTGAGGAACTCCCTGACTCCACAGCAGTAAACTTGAGGAAAAGGCCATGGCTATGAACTGCACCATAAATACCGTGCACTTGGTAAATAAAACCTGAGAACTGCTGTAAGTTCATGGCAGATTACGCAGTGTCTGTGGAGAGAAATGATATTGGGTTTCTCTCTGCAGATGCAGCTGATCTGATGATTATTTCCAGCATTTTCTGTTCTTAATA
Source organism: Hypanus sabinus (assembly GCF_030144855.1). Lineage (NCBI taxonomy): Eukaryota > Metazoa > Chordata > Chondrichthyes > Myliobatiformes > Dasyatidae > Hypanus > Hypanus sabinus. Next base: position 3,378,378 of record NC_082733.1, read on the forward strand.
CATTTCCAGCTTTTGACTGTTGAGTCAAAATGAACATGGGAAAACCAATAACCTTGGATTTTTATACTCCAGCCTCCCAGCAAAGAATTGTCTACTATCTTGGGAAAGAGTAACCTCCAATTTGCAGGACTGAGGACCATAATGAGCATCTCTACGAGCAGCCTCAGCTTAATGCTCCCAGACTCCAAACAGGTAAGATTTTGTCATGAACTAAGATTCAAAATAATGTTAATATTTACCAGTGATGTGAATTAAATTGTGATATTCAGTGTGAGTTCAGCTGTTGCCGAAATTGTTTTGGAAAAGGATTACTCACCAGAGTGTTGTTCAGTCAATACACTGGATCAGTTTTCATAAATTATTTAGTAGAGTTTTGTCATCAGTCGAGAACATTACTTACAAGTTGTCTGAAATGTGCTCAACCCCTAATCAGTTTAGAATTTATAAAATGGTGCAATTCCATTTGTATTAAAGTTAACTATATTAATAGTAAACATGAGGAAATCTGCAGATGCTGGAAATTCAAACAACACACACAAAATGCTGGTGGAACACAACAGGCCAGGCAGCATCTATAGGGAGAAGCCGACGTTTCAGGCCGAGACCCTTTGTCAGGACTCAAATCTCAAATAGTACTCAAATAGTCAGGACTCAAATAGTAACTCAAATCTTCTTTAACAATTAATGCACTGTACTTACACTGCTGTATTGAGAGAGTAGTGGATTCAGCCTAATATACATATCCATAGATCTGTGTTTTTTTCAAATATTAACAGTTCATGAAAGAGTGCACCATTGGTTTTAAATTTGCATCACACACCATTTCATCCACATTGGAAAATATAAATTCTCCATTAGCCTTGTTGCTTGCCAATTGTAAGTTACTCTACAATGATATTAATTACATTTTAGCCTGCAAGTAGAGTCATGAAGACCCTTTAGCCATCTGGTCCATGCCAACCAAGACGTTGCATCCAAGCTTGTCCCATTTGCAGCATTTGCCCATAACTTTCTAAACTATTCCAATCCATGTACCTGTCCAACTACTGTCTTTTAAAAGTTCTTTTTGTACCTGCTTCAACCCCTTGTTCTGGCAGCTCAATCCACCTCTATACCATTCTTTGTGCAAGAAAGATACCCCTCAAGTTCCTACTAAATCTTTACCCTCTCACCTTAAACCTAGACCTCTTCAGAAGCAGGTTTATTATCACTGACATTCTGTATGCAATGAAATTTGTTTTGTAGAAGCAGAACAGTATAAGACATAAAAATTACTTTCTCTTACAAAAATCAATAAATAGTGTGACAAATGAATAATGAGGTGGTGTTCGTGGGTTCATGGGCTGTTCAGAAATCTAACGCTGACAAGAAAAAAGCTGTTGTTAAAACATTGAATGTGGATCTCCAGATGGCTATACCTCTTCCCCAGTGGTAGTAATGTGAAGAGGTCATGTCTGACACACGCAAAATGCTGGAGGAACTTGGCAGGTCAGGTAGCATTTATAGACAGGAATAAAGAGCTTATGTTTCAGACCAAGACCAATTCCTCTAACATTTTGTGTACATTACTCAGGATTTCCAGTGTCTACAGACTCTCTTGTGTTTATGTCCTTGATGATGAGGGTATTTAATGATAGATGTTATTTTCTTGAGTGTTCTGCTCATGTTGAACTGGCTGAGTTTATAATCTTCTGTAGCCTCCTGTGATCCTGTGTATTGGTGGTTCCATGCCAGGCTGAAGTGCAACCAGTCAGAATGTTCTCCACCATACATCTATGGAAATGGGCAAATATCTTTGGCGAAATACAGAATCTTCTCAAACTCTTAATGAAGTAGAGCTGCTAGCCTGACTTTACCATGATTGTGTCAATGTGTTGAGCCCAGTATAGATTATCTTAAGGTGCTGACCTGCACCTTCCACATCCTTCTCATCCATGCAGTTATCAAAACTTCCCTTCAGTATTGAAAACACCACTTCCACTGGCAGCTCATTCCATACTCTCACCATCCTCTGAGTAAAGTTCCCCATGTTCCCCTTAAATATTTCATCTTTCACCCTTAACCTATGATCTCTTGTTCTAGTCTTACATAACCTGGATGACAAAAGCCTGCTTGCATTTACCCTTCATCATTTTATATACTTCTATCAAATCCCCCATCATTCTCTATACTCCAGGAAATAAAGTCTTAACCTATTCAACCTTTCTCTACAACTTAGGTCCTCAAGTCCTAGCAATATACTTGTAACTTAGGCCTCATCAATGTTAACGTACCACAGAACAACAGAACATCAGCTATCCTTCAAACCTCCAACAGTTCAAGGACATTTTAAACACCTCTGCTGGCCCCCTGCAATTTCTGCACTTGCAGCCCACAAGGTCTGAAGGAGCACCTTGTCAGGACCTGGGGATTTATTCACCCTAAATTTCCTCAGGAAAACAAACATGTGTCCTCTGCAATCTATATATGGTCCATGACCTCACTACTGTTTTGCCTCAGATCTATAGACTCCGTGGCTGTCTCCAGAATAAATATAGATGCAGCAAATCCATTTAAGATCTCCCCATCTCTTTGAGTTCTATGTATAGATGAACACACTGATATTCAAGACAACCAATTCTGTCCCTTTCTGTCCTTTTAATATATCTGCAAAAGCTCCTGAGATTCTCTTTCATTTTGTCTGCTTGAGTAACCTCATGCCTTCTTTTAGCCCTTCTGATCTCCTCTTAACTCTGTTCTTGCATTTCTTATACTCATCATGTACAGTAGAAACATAGAAAACCTACAGCACAATACAGGCCCTTCGGCCCACAAAGTTGAGCCGAACATTTCCCTACCTTAGAAATTACTAGGCTTACCCATAGCCCTCTATTTTTCTAAGCTCCATGTACCTATCCAAAAGTCTCTTAAAAGACCCTATGGTATCCGTCTCCACCTCCACCGCCGGCAGCCCATTCCACGCACTCACCACTCTCTGCGTAAAAAAATTTACCCCTGACATTTCCTCTGTACTTATTCCCCAGCACCTTAAACTTGTGTCCTCTTGTGGCAACCATCTCAGCCCTGGGAAAAAGCCTCTGACTATCCACATGATCAATGCCTCTCATCATCTTACACACATGTACAGTACAGGCAGCCCCAGGTTACGAATGAGTTCCATTCCTGAGTCCATCTTTAAGTTGGAACAGGGATATCCGGTATTATTTAGCGTCAGTTAGTCAAACGTTTGTCTTAGTATATAGTATATATTTTACATTTCTATGCATATAAAGCTCTTAAGAAATGTATGTATTTCAATAATTAAACCACTGCATTGTTTATTAATAATTGTAGCTTTCATCGGCACAGGCCCTTTCACATGCCCCATTATTCTCACTTTATCCTTTACCTTTATCCTTTAAAGTTGTTCTGATCATTGACCGACTGTAGCCTAAAGCTTTTCCAATGACCAATGGTATTTCACCTCATTTCAATTGCTTTATTATTTCCACTTTATTTTCAATCATGATCATTTTCCATCAACAGAACAGAAAACTGCGGATTTTATGTTCTATCGCTGAGCAGCAGTGAACCATCTGACTGGCCTATCAGAGTTCTCTTTAGGAACTAGTTGACTTGATCAGCATTTCTGATCTGGCTATTGTTCATGATCACATTTAATAAAAATTACAGCAGCAGCCGCGGGCAGCGGGTCTTGTGTTGCTCTGGGTCCTAAAGCCCAACTGCACTTAGACAGGTTAAATCGGACAAGTGGGGGTGGTGCTGACTGGAAACACGGTGGGGGGTGTCAGGTTGAATCTTGCTAAGAAATATTTAAGCCAAATACAAAGTTCCACACTCAACAGTATTAACAACAACAACCTAAAATGGCGGACGGCGTTCTCCTCCCTCCGTTCTTAAGTACGAGTTGTCTGTAAGTCGGATGTTTGTAACTCAGGGACTGCCTGTATTTCCTTGCTGCCTGTATCTGTGATACAACTCCCTCTTCTTAACCAAGGACCCAAAATCACTCAAAAACCAAGGTTCCCTGGACCTGAAACAACACACACAAAATGCTGGAAGAACTCAGCAGGTCAGACAGCGTCCATGAAAGTGAATAAATAGTTGATGTTTCAGGCCAAGACCCTTCTTCAGAACTGAAAAGGAAGGGGGAAGACAGCAGAAGAAAACAGTGGGTGGAAGGGAAGGAGGTGATACAAGGAGATAGGTGAAGTCAGGTGAGTGGGAAAGGTCAAGGGCTGGAGAAGAAGAAATCTGACAGGACAGGACAGTGGACCATAGAAGAAGGAGAAGGGAACCCAGGGGAAAGTGATAGGCAGGTGAAGAGAGGTAGAGGGCAGAGTGGAGAATAGTAGAGGAAGAAAACCTCATTCTGTGAAGAAGGAGAACATCTCTAATGTCCTGGAAAGGACCTCTTGTCTGGAGGAAGTGTGAAGAGTCAAACAAAAAGTTGTTGAGGGTTAGGACCAGTTCTGCCAGACAGTGGAGGTGGTGGTGGAGGAGAATTGGTTGGTTCTTTTGTTAAGAGAGAAGTGAAGAACTTTGCGGTCTTCTTAATGGTGGATAAAATGTATAGGGACCAACCATTCATGGTGAAAATGAAGTGGTCAGGGCCAGGGAACTGAAAATTACTGAGGAGATTGAAAGCATGAGATGTGTCATTGTTGTAGGTAGGAAGATCTGAACTCAGGGAGATAGAATGGAATCGAGGTATGAGGACACGAGTTCAGTGGGGTAGTAGTAGGCAGAGACAGTAGGCGTATCCGGAAGTCAAGCTTATGGAACATTGGTAGGAGATAAAAGCAAGCAGTACAGGTTAAGGGAACTATGAGTTTGGTGGCAATGAATGGGACAGTTCTCCAGAGTTGATGAGGTCAGTGATGGTGTTGAATACAATTTTCTGATGTTCCAGATTGGGGGTCCTCTTCAAGGGGTAGGTATGAGGAGGTATCTGCCAGTTGCATGGTAGAGATCAATGCACCACCCTGCAACAACAGCCCTTTGTTTGCAAGTTTGATGTTGAGGTTGGGATTCGTGTGGATTCGTGCCCTGCAATCCTCAAGTCATGTCTTCTCGTACTAGACGCCCCCACCATGGGAAACAACTTTGCCACATCCACTCTGCCAATGCCTTTCAACATTCGAAATATTTCTATGAGGTCCCCCCTCATTCTTCTAATCGCCAAGGCATACAGTCCAAGAGCGGTCAAACGTTCCTCATATGTTAACCCTCTCATTCCTGGAATCATTCTAGTGAATCTTCTCTGAACCCTCTCCAATGTCAGCACATCCCTTCTTAAAAAAGGAGCCCAAAACTGCACACAGTATTCCAAGCGAGGTCTTACCAGTGCCTTATAGAGCCTCAACATCACATCCCTGCTCCTATACTCTATTCCTCTAGAAATGATTGCCAACATTACATTCACTTTCTTCACCACCAACTCAACCTGGAGGTTAACCTTAAGGGTATCCTGCACGAGGACTCCCAAGTCCCGTTGCATCTCAGAACTTTGAATTCTCTCCCTATTTAAATAATAGTCTGTCCATTTATTTCTTCTACCAAAGTGCATGACCGTACACTTTCCAACATTGTAATTCATTTGCCACTTCTTTGCCCATTCCCCCAATCTATCCAAGTCTCTCTGAAGACTTTCTGTTTCCTCAGCACTACCAGCCCCTCCACATATCTTTGTATCATCAGAAAACTTAGCCACAAAGCCATTTATTCCATAATCCAAATCGTTAATACACAACATAAAAAGAAGCGGCCCCAACACGGACCCCTGCAGAACACCACTGGTAACTGGCAGCCAACCAGAATGGGATCCCTTTATTCCCACTCTCTGTTTCCTGCCAATCAACCAACGCTCTATCAACGTATGTAACTTCCCTGCAATTCCATGGGCTCTTATCTTATTTAGCAGCCTCATGTGTGGCACCTTGTCAAAGGCCTTCTGAAAATCCAAATACACAACATTCACTGCATCTCCCTTGTCTAGCCTACTTGTAATTTCCTCAAAAAATTGCACTGTTTGTCAGGCAGGATTTTCCTTTACGGAAACCATGCTGAGTTCTGCCTATCTTGTCATATGCCGCCAGGTACTCCGTAACCCCATCCTTGACAATCAACTCTAACAACTTCCCAACCACCAATGTCAAGCTAACAGGTTCATAATTTCCTTTATGTTTCCTTGCCCCCTTCTTAAATAGTGGAGTGACATTTGCAATCTTCCAGTCCTCCGGAACCAGACCAGAATCTATCGACTTCTGAAAGATCATTGCTAATGTCTACGTAATCTCCACCGCTGCTTCCTTCAGAGCACGAGGGTACATTCCATCTGGTCCAGGAAATTTATCTACCCTTAGACTCTTCAGCTTCCTGAGTACTTTCTCTGTCGTAATTGTGACTGTGCATATTTCTCTTCCCTGACACCCTTGAATGTCCGGTATATTGCTGATCTCTTCCTCAGCAAAGACTGATGCAAAATACTCGTTTAGTTCCTCCACCATCTCCTTATCTCCCATTACAATTTCTTCAGCATCATTTTCTATCGGTTGTATATCTACTTTCACCCGTCTTTTACTCTTTATATACTTGAAAAAGCTTTTAGTATCCTCTTTGAAATTATTTGCTAGCTTCCTTTCATAGTTAATCTTTCCCTCTTAATGACCTTCTTAGTTTCCTTTTGTAAGCTTTTAAAAACTTCCCAATCCTCTATCTTCCCACTAATTTTTGCTTCCTTGTATGCCCTCTGCATTGCTTTTACATTGGTTTTGACTTCTCTTGTCAGCCACAGTTGCATCCTTTTTCCATTTGAAAATTTCTTCTTCTTTGGAATATATCTGTCTTGCATCTTCCTCACTTGTCGCATAAACTCCAGCCACTGTTGCTCTGCCATCCTTCCCGCTAGTGTCCCTTTCCAGTCAACCTTGGCCAGTTCCTCTCTCATGCCACTGTAATTTCCTTTACTCCACTGAAATACCAACACATGGAATTTCAACTTCTCTTTCTCAAATTTCACAGTGAACTCAATCATGTTGTGATCACTGCCTCCTAAGGGTTCCTTCACTTCCATCTCTCTAATCACCTCTGGTTCATTACACAATACCCTATCCAGTACAGCCGGTCACCTAGTGGGCTCAACGACAAGCTGTTCTAAAAAGCCATCTCATGGACATTCTACAAATTCTCTCTCTTGAGATCCAGTGCCGACCCGATTTTCCCAATCCACTCGCATGTTAAAATCCCCTACAATTATCATAACACTGCCCTTTTGGCAAGCCTTTTCTATTTCCATTTGTAATTTGTAGTCCACATCTTTGTAGTCGAACTTACCTCTGACCTCTCCAGTCAGCTTGAAATTACATCCTGTATTAGGCATTTCCACCATGAGAAAAGTTCTGGTTATCCACTCAATCTATCCTTCTTATCATCCTATACACCTCTATCAAGTAACACCTCTGTAGAATAATGAGAACAGCGACACCTAGGGGTACAAGTGAAAACAGCATCACAGGTAGACAGGCTGGTGGAAAGGCCTTCAGTCCACTGGTCTTCGTTGGTCATGGCACTGAGTACAGGAGTTGCAGCTGCATAAGTAGTTGGTGAGGCCACATTTGGAGCCTCATGTGTATGGTTTTGGTCACCCCATTGTAGAAAAGAGTTGACTAAACTGCAAAGAGTGCTAAAAAGATTTACAAGGATGTTGCCAGGACTAGAGAGCCTGAGTAATAGGAAGAGGTTGGCTGGGCTAAATTAATATTCCTTGATGACCTTATCAAGGTATACTGTATAAAATTATGACAGACATAGATGAGATCAGTGATCTCATCTTTTCCACAGGGTAAGGAGGGTAAGTGGAAAGATATACAAAAGAGCTGAGGGAGAACCTCTTCACATAGAAGCTGGTGAATATATGGAGTAAACTGCAGAGGAACTGGATGAGGAGCATATAATTACTATAATCATTGAATCATGGCTGAAAGAGGATTATAACTGAGAGCTTAACTTCCAAGGAAAGATATTGTATCAAAAGAAAGGCAGATAGGCCAAGAGGTTGGGGTGGCTGCGTTGGTAAAAGAATTAAATCAAATCATTAGAAAGAGGTGACATAGGATCAGAAGGTGTAGAATCATTGTGGGTAGAACTAAGAAACTGAGTAAAAAGACCCTGATAGGAGTTATATACAGGCCTCTGAACAGTGGCAAAGATGTATTCTGCAAATTACAATACAGGACAGAAAATGCATGTGAAAAGGGAAATGTTATGATAGGCATAGAGGATTTCCATATGCAGGTAGATTGGGAATATCAGGTTGGTGCTGAATCCCAAGAGAAGGAATTTGTAGATTCAAATCAAATCAAGTCAAGTCACTTTTATTGTCATTTCGACCATAACTGCTGGTACAGTACATAGTAAAAATGAGACAATGTTTTTCAGGACAATGGTGTTACATGACACAGTACAAAAAACTAGACTGAACTACATTAAAAAAACAACACAGAGAAAGCTACACTAGACTACAGACCTACACAGGACTGCATAAAGTGCACAAAAACAGTACAGGCATTACAATAAATAATAAACAAGACAATAGGGCAAGGTGTCAGTCCAGGCTGTGGGTATTGAGGAGTCTGATAGCTTGGGGGAAGAAACTGTTACATAGTCTGGTTGTGAGAGCCCGAATGCTTCGGAGCCTTTTCCCAGACGGCAGGAGGGAGAAGAGATTGTATGAGGAGTGCATGGGGTCCTTCATAATGCTGTTTTCTTTGTGGATGCAGCGTGTAGTGTAGATGTCCCTGATGATGGGAAGAGAGACTCTGATGATCTTCTCAGCTGACCTCACTATCTGCTGCAGTGTCTTGCGATCCAAGATGGTGCAATTTCTGAACCAGGCAGTGATGCAGCTGCTCAGGATGCTTTCAGTACAACCCCTGTAGAATGTGATGAGGATGGGGGGTGGGAGATGGACTTTCCTCAGCCTTCACAGAAAGTAGAGACGCTGCTGGGCTTTCTACAGAGCTGGTGTTGAGGGACAAGGTGAGATTCTCCGCCAGGTGAACACCAAGAAATTTGGTGTTCTTAACGATCTCTACCGAGGAACCATCGATGTTCAGTGGGGAGTGCCCTCCTCCGTGTCACTCCGTGCCCTCCTGAAGTCAACAACCATCTCTTTTGATTTGTTCACATTAAGAGACAGGTTGTTGGCTCTGCACCAGTCCGTTAGCCACTGCACCTCCTCTCTGAAGCTGACTCATTCTTGCAGATGAGACCCACCACGGTCGTCTCATCGATGAACTTGATGACGTGGTTCGAGCTGTGTGTTGCAGCACAGTCGTGGGTCAGCAGAGTGAACAGCAGTGGACTGAGCACACAGCCCTGGGGACCCCCTGTGCTCAGTGTGATGGTGTTGGAGATGCTGCTCCTGATCCGGACTAACTGAGGTCTCCCAGTCAGGAAGTCTAGGATCCAGTTGCAGAGGGAGGTGTTCAGGCCCAGTAGGCTCAGCTTTCCAATCAGTTTCTGAGGGGTGATTGTGTTGAATGCTGAATTGAAGTCTGTGAACAGCATCCAAATGTATGTGTCTTTTTTGTCCAGGTGGGTTAGGGCCAGGTGGAGGGTGGTGGCAATGGCGTCATTTGTTGAGCAGTTGGGATGGTACACAAACTGCAGGGGGTCCAGTGAGGGGGCAGTAGAGTCTTGATATGCCTCATGATAAGCCTCTCGAAACACTTCACGATGATGGATGTGAGTGCAACGGGACGGTAGTCATTTAGGCAGGACACTGAAGACTTCTTCGGCACGGGGACGATGGTGGCGGCCTTGAAGCACATTGGAATGGTGGCGCTGCTCAGAGAGATGTTAAAGATGTCAGTGAGAACATCTGCTAGCTGGTCTGCACATCCTCTGAGCACTCTACCAGGGATGTACCACTCTGCCAGATTAGTTATGAGGTGGCTTTTTAGAGCAGTTCATGGTTGACCTTACTCAGGAAAAGGCAGTTCTGGATTGGGTCTCACTCAATGAAACGGAATTGATGAGACATCTTAAGGTAAAAGAACCCTTCGGGGAAAGTGATAGAATGCACTCTGCAATTTGCAGAGAAGCTGAAGTCAGATGTATGAGTATTACAGTGGGGTAAAGAGATTTACAGAGGGCTGACAGAGAAGCTGGCCACAGGTGATTGTAAGGGAACACTAGCACTCAGTGTTAGTGAGACCAAAGAGCTGATTGTGGACTCCAGAAAGGGTAAGCCGAGGGAACATAAAACAATCCTCATAGAAGGATCAGAAGAGGAGAGAGTAAACAATCTCAAGTTCCTAGGTGTTAATATCTCTGAGGACAGAATCAGGTCCCAAGATATTGATGCAGCTGTGAGGGCAAGATAGCAGCTATATTTCACTGGGAGTTTGAGGGGGTTTGGTTTGTCACTGGAAACACTTGAAAACTTCCACACATGGAGAGTATTCTGACTTGCTAAATCATCATCTAGTATGGGGCGGGAGGGGGTGGGGGAAAGGCTACTTCCAAGGGTCGAAGTAAGCGGCAGAAAGTTGTAAAATTATTTAGCTCCTTCATGGGTACTAGCCTCCATAGTATCCAAGACATCATTAAGGAGCGGTGCTCAGAAAGGCAGCATCCATCATTAAAGATCCCCACCACCCAGGGCATGCGCTTTTCTCATTGTTACTATCAGGAAGCAGGTACAGAAACCTGAAGGCACACACTTAGTGATTTAGGAACAGCTTCTTCCCTCTGCCATCTGATGGACATTGAACACTACCTCACTTCTTTTTTTTAATTTCCATTTTTGCACTACAGTTGGCCTTCCTTATCCGCGGGTTCCATGTGCGCGGATTCAACCAACCGTGGATTGGGAAAACCCAGAAGTTCTCTCTCCAGCACTTGTTGTTTGAGCATGTACAGACGTTTTTTTTCTTGTCATTATTCCCTAAATAATGCAGTATAACAACTATTTACATAGCATTTACATTGTATTAGGTATTATAAGTAATCTAGAGATGATTTAAAGTATATGGGAGGATATGCGTAGGTTATCATGGATCGGGATAAAAAAAAAGTAAGTTCTGTTACTCAGTCGGAACAGGTACATCCAGTATTAATTAGCATCAGTTAGTCAAACATTTGTCTTAGTATATAGAATATATTTTACCTTTTTATGCACATAAAACACTTAAGAAACAATTGTATTTCAATAATTAAACCACTGCGTAGCTTAGAAATAATTGCTGCTTTCATTGGGGCAGGGCCTTTCTCACTTTATCCTTTAAAATTGTTACGATCGTTGACCGATTGTAGCCAAACACTTTTCCAAAGACCAATAGCGTTTCACCTCTTTCCAATCAATTTATTATTTCCACTTTATTTTCAATCATGATCATGATTATTTTCGTGAATAGAAACACTGCAGATTCAGAGCTCTGCCAGGTCCTATAGTTCACCGCACTGAGACAGGTTAAGTAAGGTCCGAGGCTCCACTGGGTCCTGAAGTCCACTGCACTGAGACAGGTTAAATAAGGAACTTGAGCATCCATGTTTTTTGGTATCCGTGGGGGGGGGGGGGTCCCAGAACCAATCCACCACAGATAAGGAGGGCCGACTGTACTTATCTTAATTTAAGTATTATACTTAAGTTTTTTTTTCTATAGTTATCATGTATTGTGTTGTACTGCTCCTGCAAAGTTAACAAATTTCAGGACATTTGTCCATGATATTAAACCTGACTCTGATGACAGCAAAGCAACAATGACTAGAATTTCTGGGAACACAGAAATAGTGAACAAACTGAAAATGTATTTTGCATCAGTCTTCACTGTGGAAGTCACTAGCAGTAGGCTGGAAGTTCAAGAGTGTCAGAGGGCAGAAGTGTGTGAAGTTGCCATTACTAGGGAAAAGGTGCTTGGGAAACTGAAAGGCCTGAAGGTAGATAAGTCACCTGGACCAGATGGTGTACACCCCAGGGTTCTGAAAGAAGAGGCTGAAGAAATTGTGGAGGCAATAGGCATAATCTTTCAAGAATCATTAGATCCTGACATGGTTCCAGAGGTCTGGAAAATTGCAAATGTTATGCCATTCTTCAAGAAGAGAGAGAGGCAGAAGAAAGGAAATTATAGGTCAGCTGGTCTGACCTCAGTGGTTGGGAGGATGTTGAAGTTGATTGTTAAGAATTATTTGGAGGCATGTGTTAAAGTAGGTCATAGTCGGTATGGTTTCCTTAAGGGAATATCTTGCCTGACAAATCTGTTGAAATTATTTGAAGAAATAATAATCAGGATAGACAATGGAGAATTGTTGTCAGTGTGTACTTGAATTTTCAAAAGGTCTTTGACATGGTGCCACACATGAGGCTGCTTAAGAAATTAAGAGCCCATGGCTTTACAGGAAAGATATTAGCATTATGATTGACAGGAGACAAAGAACAAGAATAAAGGGACGCTTTTCTGGTTGGCTGCTGGTGACTAGTGGTGTTCACAGGGGTCTGTTTTGGCACCCATTTTTACGTTATATGTCAATGATTTGTATTACAGTATTGATGGCCTCGTGACCAAGTTTTCGGACAATATGCAGATAGCTGGAGGGGCAAGTAGCTTTAAGGAAGAAGAGACGCTACAGAAGAACTTAGACAGATTAGGAGAATGGGCAAAGAAGTGACAGATGGAATACAGTGTCAGGAAGTATATGGTTGTGCACTCTGGTAGAAGAAATAAAAGTGTGGACTATTTTCTTTTTTTTTATTAGTTTTTTATACATTTTATAAATTAAAAAACCCCAAATCAAAATGAGGAACATTAATACAGTGCAAAATTAAGCATACAATGACAATATGATACAAAGAAAGAGAATTTTAAAAAAAAGCACCTAAATTGAAGACAAGTAAACTTAGTATCCTCCCCAAGCCCCACAACACACAAAAAAAAACTCCAGACCAACCACAACACAATATAGAGAATATAAATCAGGACAATCAAACTCCCAGACTGTGAATACACTTAGCAACAGAGAATAATAATGCCTACTACCAGAAAAAAAAGGGAGCTGAAAGCAAGGGACCGAAAAAAAAACCCTAGTCAAGAGGAAGGTTATGAAAGTACTCAATAAAAGGTCCCCAGACCTTGTGGAACTTTAGATCCGAATTGAGAACTGAATAATGAATTTTTTCGAGGTCCAAACAGGCCATGATGTCGTTAAGCCATTGAGCATGAGTGGGCGGGACAACATCTCTCCATCTGAGGAGGATCAAGCGTCTAGCCAGGAGAGAGGCAAAGGATAATATTTGGCATTTGGTCGGACTCAGACGTAAATCTGTCTCGCCCCAGAAACCGAACAAAGCAATTAAGGGGTTTGGTTCTAGGTGCTGATTCAGAATATACGATAACATAGTGAAGACATCTTTCCAAAATTTCTGCAAGATAGGACAGAACCAATACATATGAATGAGAGAGGCCTCGCCCCTCTTGCATTTATCACAAAGCGGACTAATGTTAGGGTAGAATCGAGATAGTTTAGATTTAGACATATGGGCTCTATGAACAATCTTAAACTGTAAAAGGCAATGGCGAGCACAAAGAGAGGTTGAGTTAACCGATTTGAGAATCAAGTCCCAACTCTCATCAGATAAGGAGGTATTTAAATCCTGCTCCCATGCCATTTTAATTTTATCCACAGGGGCCCGTCGTAAGGCTGCTAATTTATCTCGAATGATTGATGTTAAACCTTTACCTAGTGGATTGATGGAAAGAAATAAGTCCATAGCATTTTTCGCAGGCATTTCAGGAAAGTTAGGAATTAAAGGAGCAATAAAGTGTCTAATTTGGAGATATCTAAAAAAATGAGCATTGGGCAGATTGAACTTAACAGAGAGCTGCTGAAAAGAAGCAAAGCGATTATCAATGAAAAGATCTTCAAAATGTCTAATGCCCTTCCTTCACCAAACATGGAATGCTGAATCTGGACAGACTACTAGGGAGTGCAGAGCCAAGAAGTGCAGAGATAGATAATTCTTTAGTGGAACTCAACTCCATTGCCACCCAATTAGGGCACTCGGGTTGGCCATGGAAGAAAGACCAAAAGGTAGCACAACGTATATTAGCTGCCCAATAGTATAAACGAAAGTTAGGTAAAGCCTTGCCACCCTCTTTTTTAGATTTTTAGAGATGGATTTTATTAATTCTAGAGCGCTTATTCTTCCACAAATATGACAAAATAATAGAGTCTAAGGAATCAAAAAAAGATTTAGGAATTAAAATTGGGATAGATTGAAATAAGTATAAAAATTTGGGGAGAACATACATTTTAACAACATTAATATGACCTACCAAAGACATAGATAGAGGTGACCATTGTACCAGACTCTGTTTTATAGTATATGAAAGATTGGCAAAGTTTTCACGAAAGAGATCTTTAAACTTCCTTGTGACTGTAATTCCAAGATAAGTAAATTGATTATGGACTACTTTAAAAGGGAGATCACGAAATGTTAATTCTTGTGCTTCTTTATTAATTGGGAAAAGTTCACTCTTATGTAAATTAAGTTTATAGCCAGAGATCTGACTAAACTGGTCAAGAAGTGAAAACATTGGAGGTAAGGATGTAGATGGATTTGAGAGAAAGAGTAATAAGTCATCAGCATAAAGAGAAATTTTATGCTCAACACCCCCTCTCCAAATCCCAGTCAATTCAGGACAATTTTGAAATGCTATCGCCAAAGGTTCTATAGCCAAATCAAAGAGAAAGGGACTTAAGGGGCATCCCTGACGGGTGGCACGTTTGAGATTAAATACCTGGGATTTCTGAAAATTAGTTAAAACAGAAGCAGTAGGACACAGGTACAGCAATTTGATCCAAGAGATGAAATTTTGACCAAGGTCAAATTTTTCTAAGACTGCAAAAAGGTAGTTCCACTCTATACGATCAAATGCTTTCTCCGCATCGAGGGAAATAACACATTCAGGAATCCCAGTTGGAGGTGAATATAAAATATTAAATAAATGCCGAATGTTAAAAAAAGGGAGATGGTTTTTAATAAAACCTGATTGGTCATCAGAGATAATCGAGGGAATAACGGTTTCTAATCTATAAGCCAAAACTTTAGCTAAGATCTTTACATCAACATTGAGCAAAGAAATCGGCCTATACAAGGAACACTCTGTTGGGTCTTTACCCTTTTTTAATAGAAGAATAATAGATGCCTCATTAAAAGAGGATGGCAATTTGCCGTAATTAAACGAGTCAGATAATACTGAAAGTAACTGAGGAGAAAGAAGTGAAGAGAATGATTTATATAAAATTCTACAGGGAACCCATCAGGTCCAGGAGATTTCCCTGAGGACAGAGCAGAAATTGCAAAAGATATTTCTTCTGATGATATAGGCGCAGTAAGTTTGGCTTTAAAATCAGATGAAAGTGAAGGAATATTCAGATTATTTAAAAATTGATCAACAGAGATATTGTCATTCAAAGATTCAGAGG
Source organism: Hypanus sabinus (assembly GCF_030144855.1). NCBI lineage: Eukaryota > Metazoa > Chordata > Chondrichthyes > Myliobatiformes > Dasyatidae > Hypanus > Hypanus sabinus. Next base: position 3,393,867 of record NC_082733.1, read on the forward strand.
AATAAAGCCGAGAATAAAAAATTTTAAATGCGTTATTAATTTCTAAATGATCCGATATAAAGTCTCCGTTCTCCTTCTGGATCTTTGTAATATGTTGTTTGGCTTTGGAACGCCTCAGCTGATTAGCTAGAAATTTACCAGACTTATCCCCATGAATGTAAAAGCAACTCTTGCTTTCAAGAAGTTGGTGTTCGACAGGTTGAGTAGTCAGAAGATTAAATTTAGTTTGGAGTTCTACACGCTTCTTGTATAGTTCAGGGTTCTTAGTTTGAGCATACAGTTGATCCGATTCTTTAATCTGGTTAATGAGGTCTAATCGATCTGCACAGGATCTTCTGTTGAGATTTGCTGTGTAAGAGATTATTTGACCCCTCAGATATGCTTTCATGGCATCCCAGACAATCTGGGATGACACTTCAGGTGATGTATTAGTGTTAAAATAAAAGGTTATCTGATCCTTAATAATTTTTTAAAAATCATCATCCGATAATAAAGTTGAATCAAACCGCCAGTGTTTATTCCTCTGAGGGAGACCAGGAAAGTTTAAAGAGAGAGTAATTGGGGCAAGGTCAGAAATCAGTATACTCTGATAGTCACAAGAGTAGGCAAATGGAATAAGTTGGTTATCGAGTAAGAAATAGTCAATTCTAGTGAAGGTATGGTGAACATGTGAAAAAAAAGAATAATCTCTCTCAGTAGGATGAAGGAAACGCCATATATCAGAGATACCAAAATTAGAGAGAAACGATTGGATAGCTAAGGCAGATTTAGTAGGTGATCTGGTAACAGAGGACAATCGATCCAGATTAGGATCTAACCAACAGTTGAAGTCACCACCCAGTATAAGAGAGTATGAGTTTAAGTCTGGTAGTGAGGAAAAAAAACATTCAAAGAAGTTAACATCATCAAAGTTGGGGGCATACAGGTTTGCTAGTACAACTTTAGTGTTATATAGTTTACCAGAAACAATAATAAAACGGCCATTTTTATCGGATATTTTATTATGGAGTTCAAAAGGAATATTTGAGTTAATAAGAATGGAGACTCCCCTAGCTTTAGCAGCAAAGGATGAATGAAAATGCTGACCCGCCCACTTTGACAGAAGCCGGGAGTTATCAAAACAACGAATATGAGTTTCTTGAAGAAAAGCAATGTCAGCTTTGAGTTGTTTAATATGTGAGAATACTTTTCTCCTTTTAACAGGGTGATTCAATCCCTTTACATTCCAGCTCACAAATTTAAGTGCACTAGCCATTATCAATTACTAATGCATAAAAGGCAGCAGGCATATAAAAAGTCAAGCAATACAATAGCAGTCTGGGAGCAAAAATGTAAACATAGATTCGTAAAATCAAAACATAAACATGTCCTGAGCAATAAAGAAAAACAATAAATACAGTGAGTGATGTTGGAACTGGAAAACCCACCCCATCCACACAGCCCAAAACTAGACGGCTACCAAAAAAATTAACCCAAATATAACTTCCAGATCTGTGTCATTAACAGCAGTTCCGTATAAATACTATAGCAAATAGTAACTAGTTTATGCACTAGAAAACATAACTATCAATTGGAACATCTTCTGCAGAAATATAAAACTTAATACAGAGTAAATCAGAAGAAAACCAAAACTAACCTACCCGCATAAATTATGGAAGAATAAAAGAAGAGAAAGGGGAAAAAAAGGGAGGAAGGGGAAAATTACAGATTCAAGAAGAGTACTTATCAACCATTTACAGAGAGGAAAAAAAATCAAAAATTTAAAAAAAGTGGAAAAAAATAATAAATAAATAAATAATCAGCGGTTAAACTGTGAACCAACAAACAGGGAGGCCTTCAATAAAGACTTCAAACCTCCAAAACAAGTCAATTGTAGAACTCTATAGATAAAGTTATACAAGAATAAGATAGATTACACAAGTACTATTTAAACGTCCATAGGGAAACATTAAGCACAGAATGTCTATTTAAAAAAGACACACCAAATCCAGGGAGAGATTGTCAACAGCCCTTAGAGTTTCAATAAATAGTGTCTGAGTGATTCAAGTAAAGTCTGAGTCTGGAAAAAGTAATTTTACTACGAGAAGTACTTATCCACCATTTTAGGAGGGCCGATTGGGTTCTGAAGATGGCTGGATAGCCGGAAGGCTTGCAACAAATGCCTCAGCCTCCTTCACTGACTTAAACCACTTATATTTTCCAGTATTAAGCGTGATTCGTAAATCGGCAGGATTGCGAAGAGAGGGTTTAAAACCACGATCAAAAAGCACTTTCATTACGCCTTTAAACTCAGCACGCATCTTTAAGATCTGGGGTGCAAAATCCTCCACAAAGCGAATGACTGTATTTTGGAAAGTAAAAGTACCTCTGCGACGTGCCTCTATAATCAGATGGTGTTTTACCTGGTATTGATGAAAACACAAAATTACTGGTCACGGGCGGGAGCCCAGAATTCCGGGGGGATTGTAGACCCTGTGTGCCCTTTCGAGCTCAGGCGGGTTCGGAAGCAAATCTTTCCCGAATATCTCACAGAGAAACTCGGCAAAAAACTTCACGATTGATCCCTGTTCGGTGGCCTCTGGCAACCCAAGAATTCGAAGGTTACTGCATCTGCTCTGATTTTCGAGATCCACCATTTTGGAAAGGAGTTTGTTACATTTTCCCTCTAGGCTGGAACAGAGAGTCTCCAAGTATCAAACACGACTTTCTAAATCTTCAGAAGTCGAATCGATGCAAGATAAGTGTTCAGCATGTTCGTCCACTCTATCATTGATCCGATCCAGTTTGGCTTCCAGCTGTTTGAAAGCGGTTCTAAATTCCTTTAAAATATCATCTCGGTGTTGGTCCAGCGCAGCAAGGGTCTCAGGAGGCAGAGCCGAAACTTCCTTTCTCCCGGATTTAGAACTCTTGTTAGACATTGTAAGGTAGATGTGTTCACAGGCAAGTGAAAGAAACCAAATAAAGTTCCTAACTAAGGTTTAAAAACTGGAGACATTTAGTGCAAAGATAGCGACAGTAACGGAACAAAAGTTCGGAGCAGCTAAGCAATCGCCATCTTACCGGAAGAGCCAACTATTTTCTAAATACAGAGAAAATTCCAAACTCTGAGGTGCAAAAGGACTTGGGAGTTCTTGTGCAGGATTCCCTAAAAGTTAATTTGCAGTTTATATCAGTAATGATGAAGGAAATGTAATTACAGCATTCATTTCGCCAGGACTAGAATATAAAAGCAAAGATGCAATGTTAAAACTTTATAAGGCACTGGTGAGGCCTCACTTGGAGTATTGTGAACAGTTTTGGGCTCCTTATCTAAGAAAGGACATGCTAGCATTGGAGAGGGTTCAGATGTTCATGAAAATGATTCCAGGTTTGAAAGCCTTATTATATGAGGAGCATTTAATGGTTCTGGGCCTATACTCACTGAAATTCAGAAGAATGAGGGGGTATCTCATTGAAACCTATTGAATGTTGAAAGGCCTCAATAGAGTAGATGTAGAGAGGATTTTCTCTATTGTGTGGAAGTCTAAGTCCAGAGGATACATCCTCAGAATAGAGGGTTGTCCATTTAGAATGGAGATGAGGAGGAATTTCTTTAGCCAGAGAGTTGTGAAACTGTGGAATTTATTGCCACTGGTGACCGTGGAGGCCAAGACATTGGGTATATTTAGGACAAAGGTGATAGATTCTTGATTAGTCAGGGCAAGAAGGGATATGAGGAGAAGGCAAGAGGTTGAGGCTGAGAGAGAAATAGATCAACCATGATGAAATGGCGGAGCAGACTTGAAGGGCCATACAACCTAATTCTTCTCCTATATCTTATGGTCTAATTTAAGAAACACTTGAATAGGTGGATACATGGAGGGGTGGGGCTTAGAGGGATATGGGCAAAACTCAGTAAACTGCGACTAGATGCCTCGGCACCACAGTCAACATGACAACGCACACAAACTGCTGGTGGAATGCAGCAGTTTGTGTGTGTTGTTTGAATTTCCAACATCTGCAGATTTCCTCGTGTTTGCTCTTTACAGTCAACATGAACTGCTTGGGACCATGCTGTATAGCTCGATGATGCTATGGAGATTGCTGGTTGCGCAATAAATAAGAAAACATAACTGCAAATCACACAATTATATTCTACAGATAAAGTATGTCGTCTTCTTTCCCAGAACAAGATTTCACACTGCAATTGTATATTTCAGGGCTAAATGTCAGTAATATACAGTATATAAATCAAATGATAGACTGTGCTGACAATCATAAGAGTGGGCAAATCACTGCTAATTAGCTGCAACTGCTCCACTCCACTGTATAAATGTAAATAAACTAAAAATATCTTTTCACACTTATTTTTGCAGAACACTTGAAAGATAAGTCACTGTATAGTTTCATAGAAACAAAGCAATCTTATGTAGCTGATGCAGAGACCTTTGCACGTAGCCCAGCTTGGGGTAGGCTTCCACTTAAACCAAAGTCACAGAATTTCCATTGTCCATTTGTCCTTCCCCACTGATCTCCCTCCTGGCACTTATACTTGCAAGCAGAACAAGTGCTACACCTGCTCCTACACCTTCTCCCTCACTACCATTCAGGGCCCTAAACAGTCCTTACAGGTGAGGCGACACTTCAACTGTGAGTTTGTTGGGATCATATTGTGAGTTTGTTGGGATCATATACTGTGCCCAGTGCTCCTGGTGTGGCCTCATGTATAGTGGTGAGACCCGATGTAGATTGGGAGACCGCTTTGCCCAGCACCTATGCTCCATTCGTCTTAAAAAACAGGATCTCCTAGTGGCCTTCCATTTTAATTCCACTTCCCATTCCCAATTTGATATGTCCATTCATGGTCTCTTCCACTGTCATGATGAGGCGACACTTCGGTTGAAAGAACAACACCTTATATTCCATTTGAGTAGCCTCCAGCCTAATGGCATGATCATCGATTTCTCAAACTTCCGGTAATGTCCCCCCTTCACCATTTCCCATCCCCTTTTCCCTCTCTCGCCTTCTTGCCTGCCCATCGCCTCCCTCCAGTGCTCCTCCCCTCTTTTCTTTCTTCCATGGTCTTCTCTCTCTTCCACCAAGCAACTTCCCAGTTCTTTACTTCATCCCTCCCCCTTCGGGTTTTACCTATCACCTGGTGTTTCTCTTTCCTCTCCCCTCCCCCACCTTTTAAATGTACTCCTTGGCTTTTTTTTAATTCAGTTCAAATTTCTGCCGTCTTCTGAATTCAGTAACAGCATTTCATCAGATTAATCCAGACACTTTCATGAGTCAAAGTCAAAGTTTGAGGAGATATAGGCATGCTTTCCAACTTACTTTTTTTGAAAATAGAATACAAATGTTGAAAATTTAAAGTTTAGATGGTTGCTAGAGAATTTTTGATGCATGAACAGCATATAAACAAGAATTTAATGCAATAGCTAGGTTCATTCGCAATCACAGAGGTTCAATGAACAAATGGACTGAAAGAGTCATCTTTATCACTGAAATATATTAAAGCATAGATGTATGTTGTGTAATTTCGAGATCAGGAAAGAACAGCGAAGAAGGTGGGATAATAAGAAACGTACAAGGAAAATGAAGGAAACATCCAATGAGTGCAGCGGTTGAAGGCAAAAATACTTAGAGCCCAAACTTGGAAAGACAACACAGAATGTGGGATGCCATTCAGGAAAGGGCATTATTCCCAGACTGATGAATTAGACAATAGACAATAGGTGCAGAAGTAGACCATTCGGCCCCTCGAGTCTGCACCGCCATTCTGAGGTCATGGCTGATCATTCACTATCTATACCCAGTCCCTGCCTTGTCCCCATATCCCTTGATTCCCCTATCCATCAGATATCTATCTAGCTCCTTCTTGAAAGCATCCAGAGAATTGGCCTCCACCGTCTTCCGAGGCAGTGCATTCCACACCTCCACAACTCTCTGGGAGAAGAAGCTCTTCCTCAACTCTGTTTTAAATAACTGACCTCTTATTCTCAATCCATGCCCTCTGGTACTGGACTCTCCCAACATCTGGAACATATTTCCTGCCTCAATCCTATCAAATCCTTTAATTATCTTAAATGTTTCAATCAGATCCCCTCTCAATCTCCTCAATTCCAGCGTGTACAAGCCCAATCTCTCCAATCTCTCTGCGTAAGACAGCCCTGCCATCCCAGGAATCAACCTAGTGAATCTACACTGCACTTCCTCAATTGCCAGAATGTCCTTCCTTAAACCTGGGGACCAAAACTGTACACAATATTCCAGGTGTGGTCTCACCAGGGCCCTGTATAAATGCAAAAGGACATCCTTGCTCTTGTACTCAATTCCCCTTGTAATAATTGATGGAAAATGAAACTCGAGGGGTTCAGTATTGCGTTTACTGATATACCGACAGCCCAACAATGTAATGAAAATCTTTACAATCTTATTCCATTTTGAATCTATAAATGATGACTTAGAAATAGAAAAATTTCAGCTTTGAGAAATCCAACTGGAGATTAACATGTACTCTTTGTTTTACAGTTCGTTGCCAACCACAGCATGCAGTCGGTCTCTTTTGCTTCTGGAGGAAATCCAGTGAGTATAAGATTGTTTCATTGCATTACAGAAGGAACTGACCATCTTTAACTGGGTACCATTGAAGGTAAAAATGTCTTTATAATAAAAATGCACAGGTATATGTTGTACTGATTCATTGGAAGCTCCTTGGTACATGTTGCCATCCATTCTTATTCGCTAGTTCTCCATTATGTCTGAAGGGTATTGAATAACAAACTTGTAATAGAACCACTGTCTCATCTGTTATAACACCTCAACTTCAGCCATACAAATACATATAAATTGGGCATCAACTTAAGCAGTGAATGGTAGAGTACTGAGGAATAGGGTAGAATAGATAAATCTGGAAATACAAATCCGTAACTCCTTGAAAGCTGCATCATAGGTAGGTGGTAAAGAGAGCTTTTGCCATGTTGGCCTCCATAAAGTATTGAGTATAAGAGTTGGAATGTGTTGTTGCTGTAGTTTCAGTCTGTTCAAGATGGCTTTCAACATCACTTTGCTTGCATGGCTGATAAGACTTCTGGTTCTATAATTCTGGCACTGCTGTAAGTTCCCTTTCTTTGGGAGAGTTATGGTGAGGGATATGGACCATTCCCCGGTCTGCCAGATTTTGTTGCAGATATTGGTGAGGATGTCTATCATTGTCTCTCTTCCATGTTTTATCCACTCGGCTGAGACACTGATTATTTCTGCAGCTTTCCCATTCTTCAACGATCTTATGGCTGCTTCTACTTCTTCCCACAGAATTGAAAAGTTGTCATTGCTTGATGAGTCCTGGCTTGCGAGTATGCTGGGGTCTCCTTGGGTCTGATGGATGCAAAGACATAGGGATAGAATTAGGCCATTTGGCTCATTGAGTCTGCTCCATCATTCAAACATGCCCGATACTTTTATCCCCTTCTCAACCCCACTCCTCGGCCTTCTCCCCATTACCTTTGATGCAATATCCAATCAAGAACCTATCAATTTCTGCCTTAAATGCACCCAACAACCTGCTGCTTGTGATAACAAATTCCACAAATTCACCACCCTTTGGCTAAAGAAATTTCTTTACGTTTCTGTTTTAAATGGACTCCCCTCTATCCTGTGCCCTCCTGTCTTAGACTCCCCCCACCACAGAAAACATCCTTTCCACGTCTACCCTGTCTAGGCTTTTTAACATTCGAAAGGTTTCAGTGAGATCCCCTCTCATCCTTCTAAGTTCCAGTGAGTACTGATCCAGAGCCATCAAACTTTCCTCATATAACAACCCTTTCATTCCCTGAATCATCCTTGTGAACTGCCTCTGGACCCTTTCCAATGCCAGCATATCTTTTCTAGATGAGGAGCCCAAAACTGTTCACAATACTCAAGGTGAGGTTTTCTCAGTGCCTTATAAAACATCAACGTTACATCCCTACTCTTGTATTCTAGACCTCTTGAAATGAATGCTAACATGGCATTTGCTTCCTCACCACTGACTCAACCTGCAAGTTTCTAGTGTTCTGCACAAGAACTCTCAAGTCCCCTAGCTTCCCAGATTTTTTGATTCCCCCCCCATTTAGAAAATAGTCTGCACATTTATGTCTACTACCAAAGTACATGATCATGCATTTTCCAACATTGTATTTCATTTGCCACTTTCTTGCCCATTCTCCTAATCTGTCTTGTCCTTCTGCATCCTACCTGTTTCCTCAACACTATCTGCCCCCCACCAATCTTAGTATCATCTGCAAACTTGGCAACAAAGCCATCTATTCCATCATCTAAATCATTGATATACAGCATAAAAAGAAACTGTCCCAACATCAACCTCTGCGGAACACCACTAGTCACTGGCAGCCAACCAGACAAGGATCCTTTTATTCCCACTTGCTGCCTGCTACCAATCAGCCAATTCTCTAACCATGTTAGTAACCATGTTAGTCCATAAACAATACTTAGTTCTTCTGTTGGGAATGTCTTCATCTTCTGTGAGACAGTTTCCTTCTTTGTCTCGAATGATGCTGACTCGTGACTGTCTCTGTTTAGTGAAGTTCTTCACAATTTGAAAGACTCGCCGGCTGTTGTTCTTGTTTAGGCTATCTTCTATCTCTACACTGTCTCTCAATCCATCCTTCCTTGGCTTTGATCATGTTTTTCCTGATCTTGCTGATCTTTCTGTAGGCTACAGCTCCTGTTGTTGTGTTGTTCAGGTCTCTTCTAGTGTTACACATTTCCATGATCTCCTTTGTTACCCAGGATTGGGTTTTCCTTCAATGTTTTCCAAGTATCTTATTGGCTATTTCTATCAACACTTCATTGATCTTAGCTGTCAATGTTTCAGCATCTTCATCTGATTCATGCTGATACATCTGGTTTTAGCTTCTCCTCTCAAATTGCAGGGTGAATTCTATTATATTATGATCACTAATGTTATATTATGGTTCCTTTGCCTTAAGCACCCTAATCAAATTTGATTCATTATGCAACGCACAATCCAGAATTGCCATTTCCCTTATGGACTCAACTACAAGTGGGTCTAAAAAACTACCTCATAACAATTCTACGAGTTCCTTCTGTTGGGATCCAGCACCAATCTGATCTTTCCCAATTTACCTGCATTTTGAAATTCCCTCATGACCATCGTAACATTGTCCTTTTTAGATGACTTTTTCATCTCCTGTTGTAATTTGTTCTCCACATCTTGTTCTTTTTACCATTGTAATTTCTTTATTCTACCAGCAAGGATTTTATATCTTTTGATCATATGTCACTTCTTTGATTACCAATAGAACCACCCATTCCTTTTGCCTACCTGCCTGTCCTTTTGATGTAATGTGTATCTTTGGATATTAAGTTTGCAACTGTTATTTTCTTTCAACCACAACTTAGTGATGCCCATAACATCATCCCTGCCAATTTCTAACTGTGCCACAAGATCATCTATCTTATTCTGTATACTGCGTGCATTCAAATATATTACCTTCAGAACAACATAAAACTAAACAAGATTATTTAATGCCATTTCCAGTACACAAGTGTAAGGAGAACAAAATAATTTTACTCCAGATCTGATGCAGCACAAAAAAGCACAATAATACAATAATAACAAAAAAGCAAAGCAAATATAAATACATAAGATAGCTTATATACAGAAATTAATTGTATGTCCATAAAGTAACACTAGGCATAGGAGTGTCTGTACACAAGGTGACTCTGACAGGAATTGATAAAGTGGTGGTGGGGTGGGTTTGTGGGTGGGCATGTTGATCGACCTCACTGTTTGGGGAACATAATGATTTTTGAGTCTGATAGTCCTGGCGTGGACACTACACATCCTCCTCCCTGATGGGAGTGGGACAGACAGTCCATGAGCAGGGTGGGTGGGATCCTTCATGATGTTACTGACCCTTTTCCGACAGGTTTGTCTATGTATGTCCTTGATGGCATGTAGACTGGTGCCGTGGATGTGTTAGGTAGTTTTGACTATCCATTGTGGAGACTTCCTGTCCACCACAGTGCAGTTTTCGTACCATGCAGGTAGAATGCTATCACCCTGTATTCCTGGATGCCTCTATTCATCACCCTTTTCAATTTTACCTCATGTTACCAGAGTTAAATTCTAATCCCTTTCTAAACTTTGTCTTTTTTTCTGAAGGCTTTCATAACTTTTCCTTCCTTTTTACTTTGTCCTTACTTTTCCAAGGTATTGAATCCACTCCCCTATCAGCCCTTGTTATGGGATTTGCCAGGATCCCTGGTCCTTGCAGGATTCAGGTGGAGCCTGTCCAGTTTGGAACAGCTACCTCTATTCTCAATACTGGTGCCGATATCCCACAAAATCAAATCCACTTCTTCCACGTCAATCTTTGAGCCATGCATTTAGCTCTCTGAATAAGTCATAGAGATGGGTTTGATTGCAACATTTAAGAGAAGTTTGGTTAAGTACATGGATGGGAGGGATTTAGAGGGCTATGGTCCAGGTGTGGCTTAATGGGATTAGGTAAGAATAACAGTTCTTCATGGACCAGATGGGTCAAAGGGCTTACTTCTGCACTGTATTCTTTATGACTATGACGGACTGCAGTGATCTTTCTTTGTAATTGATGCACTCTCTTCTGTATTTTCCCTTGTACTATCTGAATGTACTAATCTAATTTAATAATTTGTATGGGGGACATGCAAAACCACGTTTTTCATTGCTCCTCAATGAACCTTTCAGTAAGAAACCAATTTAGCAATTTTCCAGTTAGAATAATCAGGGTAATAATTAATGCAGTTAACTTCTTGGGATATAGTTTTGACTATATGAAATTTTTGGACTTCAAATCAAATGCCTTTTCTAACAAGTTTAATAAATGCCACAATTGTGGTTAGGATATGTAAATTTGATTCACTCATAATCAATCTAAAATTGAAAAGAAATATTAGTCCAAGTAATGTGATCATGAATATACCCAATTATTAAAAAAAACCTTGCCTGCTTCATCCAGACTATTTAGGTAAAGGGGTGTTCATTCTGGCCGGAGTCACTCCACCCCCACCGTGCTCTGCTGTGCTGTGGTCAAACACCAGCTGTCCTCTCCGTTGGCGAATATACAGTTAACCATTCAGATCAGCAGCATTGGTCATTTACTGGATCCTGAACTCTCCCAGCCTTGTTAACTTTGCAAGTCCCACAAATTAGTCAAATTTTACATTATCCAATTTATAGTATCATTCTCCTCAATCAGTATCCCATCATATCTAAGAAGACACAATCTAATATCAAGCAGTTTAATATGACTAAACATTGGGCAATCTAGGCATAGTGGGGATTTAATTAGAAAGTAGCAGCAGATGGGACCTTCACATTTTGTACCTTCAATGTCTAAGGAAAGATTTTACAAGTCATTTGTGTTTTTAAGCACAATTTTTCAACGGATTGAGTTGGTATGATAGGAATGAATGGAGAAATAGTTTAATATTGTAATATTGAATAATGTAATACTTAATATTGTAATAGTTAATATTGTAGATGAACAACCAGTTCTAGTACAGTGAGAGAAATCAGCTGAATGTTTTGAACAGTTTCTGCTTGTATTTAAGGTATCCAGCATCAAAAGTATTTTAGTTATTTTTGTTTATTAGTTTTATGTCCTCACTTTATTTTGCACATAGAACAGTAGAACACACTATTACACACTCATGTGCTATCTGTCTCTACCATCACTCTTAGTAGTGCAGTCCAGGTCCCCATCATTCCCAAAACTTGCCCCACACATTTCCCGAGTATTTTCCCCCTCTCACCTTCAAAAAATGCCCTCTCGTTGAAAACATTTAAATTGTGGAAAAAAGATACCAGCTGTGTATCAATACCTCGCATAATTTCTGTCAAATTTCAGTGTCAAACCACCTAGAGAAAGTAGCTCCAGATTGTCCAACTTCATGGCACACCAGGAAGCATCCTGGTGAAACACTTCTGCATCCATTCTTCCTAAAACGGGTCAACTCGCATTGAAAGCAATACTGCAGATCGGGGTGCCCAACCCTTTGTATGCCATGGACCCTGACCATTAATTGAAGGGTTTGTGGGACCCAGGTGGGGAACCCTTGCTCTAGATGCAGCCTAACCAGAGTTTTATCAAGCTGCAACATAACTTCCTAGTCTTGAACTCAGTGCCTTGACTAATGAAGCTATGTGCTTTCTTTACAGCCTTATCAAACTGAACTACCAATGTTAGGATCCATATACCAGGACCCCAAAGTTTGTCTGTTCATCAAGGCTGTTAAAAAGCCTACCGTGGACTGTGTACTTTCCTTTCATGTTGGATCCATAATTAGTTCTTTGGTCTTGCTGACATTGAATGTGAGGTTGTTGTTCTTGCAAGACCACTCAACACATCAATCTGTCTTATTCTGATATTCCTCCTTGTCACCATCTGAAGTTCTGCCAACAACAATGGTGAATTTATAGATGACATTTCCTCAGTGCCTAGCCACACAGTCCTGAATGTAGAGAGTAGAACATGTGGAATTATAACATCCTAGCCATCAGTGAGATTTGGCGGCAGGAGGGGCAGTGTTCAAGGGTTTAGTTGTTTTCATGTGATAGAGTGGAAAGGATTAAAGGAGGAGGGTTGACATTACCAGCCTGGGAGAAGTGCTTAGATGGGACAGTTTGGAGTGCTTGTCTAGTGAGGTTTTATGGGTCAAACTGAGGCATAAGAAAGGTATGATCATATTAATGGGATAGTATTATAGACTGCCTAACAGTCCACAGGATTTAGAAGAGCACATTTGTTGTGAGGTCGCAGACTGTTGCAAGAAGTAAGGTTGTGATAGTAGGTGATTTTAACTTTCCGTATATTGACTGGGTCTCCCACACAGTAAAGGAACTAAATACAATAGAGCTGTCATGATCTGGTCCAGAGCCCGCATTCCGGGTTTGATCCGGTCCATGGACTCCGGACTCTGGGTCTTGCAGCCATCCCTCCCATCACCCTTAAGCCTATTAGGGTCCTCTTGGCTTAAGGAGGCACACCTGTTGCCTATTCAGCTGGCAGGTGTTTATAAGGGGTCCTGGGACTGACTCTAGTTGGGGGTTGTTTTGTTTGTCCTGTTTTTGGGCTCTGACCTGTGTGTCATGTTTGTCCTGCCTGCACTGTTCTCCCGGTCTTGTTCTGTTCCTCCTGGTTTGGACTCCCCACTGCTCACCTACTAATTCTGCCAGTCTGTTCCCATTGTCACCCTGGTCCTAGTTCCCTTTTCTTCCCATGTCCTGTTGGGCAGGTCAGGCCAGATTGCTGTTGCTTGATGGGGGACTCTGCCCCTTTTCCTACCCCTTGCTTCTGATGGGTGGCACCCCGCACCTGTCCAGGTTTCCTGTATCTTTCCCAGGCCTCTGTATTCATGCCTGGGAGACGGCCCTGCCAAGCAGTTATGTGACCTGCCTAGAGGACTCTGCCCCTTTCCTACCCCTTGCCTCTGTCAGGTAGGTCAGGCCAGATTGCAGTTACCTGGCAGAGGACTTGCCATGAACTCTGGGATCCTGCATCGCCTGCCTGAACCCTAGCTTTACCCCTGCACGCCATGTCCTCCTTGCATGCCATGATCTCCCTATCTTGTTCTATCCTTTAGTTATTCCTGTTCTGTCCCTAGTACTTCAGTGCCTGTGTCCTGCACTTGGGTCCATTCCATGTCCCCCTGTGACAAGAGCTTGTCAAATGTGTTCAGGAAAGTTTCCTTAATCAGTACATAGAAGTCCCAACTAGAGAGAAGATGACACCAGATCTCCTATTAGGGAATGAGAAATGGCAGGTGACATAAGATTATGTAGGGTGACATTTTGCATCTCATGATCACAATGCCATTAGTTTCAAGGTAATTATGGAGAAGGATAGGTCTGGTCCTTGGATTGAGATTCAAAATTGGAGAAAGGCCAATTTTAATGGTATCAGAAAGTGTGGATTGGGACAGATTGTTTTCTGGCAAAGATGTTCTTGCTAAGTGGGAGACCTTCAAAAGTGAAATTTTGAGAGTACAGAGTTTGTACGCTCCTGTCAAAGTAAATGGCAACAGTTAGAAGTTTAGGGAACCTTAGTTTTCAAGAGATTTTGAGACACTTTTTTTTAAAAAAGGAGGTGCATAGTAGGTAGGAACAAATGGAGTACTTGAGGAGTATAAGAAATGCAAGATAACTAGCAGACAAGATAAAGGCGTACCTGTAGGCTTAATAAGAGCAAAAGGATAGCAAAGGACAAAATTAGTCCTCTGGAAGATCAGAGTGGTCTATTCATGGAACTGAAAGAAACGAGGGAGACCTAAAAAGGATCTTTTGCATCTGTATTTACTCAGGAGACACACACAGTCTATAGAAGTGAGGCAAAACAGCAGTGAAGCCATGGACCCTATATAGATTACAGAGGAGGAGGTGTTTGTTATCTTGAGGCAAATTGGGGTGGGGTAGATATATCCCGTGGGCTTTGCATTGCATTGCCTTGGGCCCTGTGTGAGGCTAGTGCAGAAGTTGCAGGGGCCCTAGCAGAGATATTTAAAACATCCTTAGCTATGGGTGCGGTGCCAAATAAGTGGAGGATAGCCTATGTTGTTTAAGAAAGGCTCTAAGAATAAGCCAACAAATGAAGAGGTCAGTTGAGGTCAGTGAGCCTGACAACAGTAGTGGGAAAGTCAATGGAAGGCATTCTGAGGGATTGGATATTTAAGTATTGTGTTTGGATAGACAAGGACTGATTAGGGATAATCAACATGGCTTTGTGCATGGAAGGTTATGTCTAACCAAACTTACATAGTTTTTCGAAGAAATTACCAGGAGAGCTGATGAAGGCAAGGCAGTGGATGTTGTTTACATGGACCTTATCAAAGCCTTTGACCAGGTCCTGCATGGGAGGTTGATCAAGAAGGTTCAGTCACTTGGCAATCAAGATGAAGTAGTAAATTAGATTAGACATGGTGGCAGCCTTTCTGTCTGTAACTAGAAGCGTGCTAGTGGGATTGCTTCTGGGTCCATTGTGTTTGTTATTTCTATCAACAATCTGGATGATAATGTGGTTAACTGGATCAGCAAATCTGCAGATGACACCAAGATTGGGGTGTAGCCGTCACCAAGGAAGACTATCAAAGCTGTAAAAATGGGCTGAAAAATGGCAGATGAAGCTTAACCACGCAAACACGAGGAAATCTGCAGACGCTGGAAATTCAAGCAACACACACAAAATGCTGGTGGAACGCAGCAGGCCAGGCAGCATCTATAGGAAGAAGTAAAGTCAACGTTTTGGGCCAAGACCCTTTGTCAGGACTAACTGAAAGAAAAGATAGTAAGAGATTTGAAAGTGGGAGGGGGAAATCCAAAATGATGGGAGAAGACAGGAAGGGGATGGATTAAGCTAAGAGCTGGAAAGTTGATTGGCAGAAGGGATACACAGCTGGAGAAGGGAAAGGATCATGGGATGAGAGGCCTAGGGAGAGAGAAAGGGGGAGGGGAGCACCAGAGGGACATGGAGAGGGACGGAGAGAGGAAAAAAAGAGAGATAAAAGGGGGAAGGGAGAGAATAATAAATAAATAAGGGATGGGGTAAGAAGGGGAGGAGGGGCATTAAGGGAAGTTAGAGAAATCGGTGTTCATGCCATCAGGTTAGAGGCTACCCAGATGGAATATAGGGTGTTGTTCCTTCAATTTGAGTGTGGCTTCATCTTGACAGTAGAGGCCATGGATAGACATATTGGAATGGGAATGAAGCTTAATGCGGATAAGTTTGAAGGGTTGCACGTTGGGGAGAATCAAATGGGGCAGGTTCTACATGGTGAGCGGTAGGGCACTAAGGAGTGTGGTAGAACAGAGGAAAAGATGCATAATTCCTTGAACTTGGCATCATAGGTAGATAGGGTCATAAAGACAGCTTTTGGCATATTGGCTTTCATAAATCAATGTATTGAGTACAGGAATTGGGATGTTATGTTGAAATTGCATGTTATAGCTGTAGCTTCAATAAATCTTTTATTGCTATTGTCTCTCCTCCAGAGGTGTCACCCTGAGAGTTTCAAGTTAGTAGGATAATGATATTCACTACTAATTCCATTCTTAACAGTTCATATCTTCAGCTTCTAATCCTCGCTGCATTTCTCTCCTTGTCCGTCCCATGTCCAGCCTGACCCTCCCTTGCATAGCATTTTTTTCAAGTTCTTTTTTAAACGGTAAACCTTGTTTTCATCACTTCACAAGTGGAATTTTCTAACATTGCAATTTTGGGTTTAATTAACCTGGGTTACAGCCTCCCCCTTTGAATTTATGCAAGTCCCTTTGCATACAGCTGCAGGTTGCACTGCAATGGGTCTGGAGTGTTCTTCATTTGCGAAATCTGGAAGAGACTCTACAATAGCTGAACCCAGAGCTTGGGAAAGGGACTGAACTACTGTCACTAAAGGATTTCTGAGCTCAGGATATGTTAGAGTTTTAGGTCTTCAGTGGTTCTCTCAAACTATTTCTTATCTGAGCTTGGAAAAAATTAGAAGCACTATTTTTGACTCATCAATTTTTGACCTTCTCTCTGCTTATTCTTGTTCAGGTATGGAGTTCCGGAGTTTTTGACACTATCATATACATATAAAATGTTATTATTGCCCATGTTAGTTTAGTTTAGTGTTTTTTTTCAATATATATTTTTTCTTGTATTTTTAATTTTTTTTTCTTCTTTTGATGATTATTTTTATTTTTTTCATATATAATTATTATAGACTTGATTGATTAATATACTATTTTTTTTGTTGTTGATATTTAATAGGATATTGTTATCTTATTATTAATGTAATCTCAAGTCTATTGCACATAACCTATTCACTATTATGTTATGTTCTCTTTATATATGAAATTCAATAAAAAGATTGAAAAAGAAAAGAAAGAGTTTTAGGTCTTTCTGTGTCTAGAAAACCTTTAGTGTTCAGGTTCTTCTTTGTGACAGTTTTCATTTGCCGTGTCTTTTCTAGTCAACACTTCATCCTGTGTCTCTTTTTCTTGTCGAATCTCAAACTCATTTGGGATTGACGAAATTTCCAGACTTCTGCCATCAGGTGGGATACACTGATTCCACATTTCATCATTTGCTGTTCCTTCCACAGGGTGTTCTTCTGGACTGATAGGTAAGTTACTTTCCACAGTGGGTTCCTCTTCATCAGGTAAGTAACTCATATTTCTTTGGAATTCCAGCACTGGGTCTGCCACCGGAGTGGTTGTAAATGGCTGGTTTTGGCTTGGGTTGGAGCCCACAGTTCTTCTATGTAACTTTCACAAGTTTCTCGACTCTTAGATAGCTCATCTACAATGTCAAGTCTTGGTCTGAGGTAATAAACCTCACCCTTGTCTTCTAAAGAGTCAATTGGATTTTCTTCCTTTCCAACTGACTGTTCGTCCTTAGTACTCCTGTGAGTTGTGTACTTGCGGACAGGGACAAGAGAAAGTTGTTTATTGTCTTCAGAAGGAAGAAATCCACAAGGGAGCAATAGATCCCTATATAAAGTTTGTTCGGACCCAGACTGGTTCTCAGGATGTACTGTGTAGACAGGCAGATCACCAGCTTGGCTCACCACTACATAGACTGTTTCTTTCCATTTATCAGCAAGTTTATTTTTACCTCATAGACACTCGTTCCTTACTTTTCTCAACTCTGAAGCTGTCACCTGTTTATCATATCTGGTCTTGATTAAGTTTGTCACTTTCTGTGAGTTTCCCCGTAGCTATCTTGAAGCTTAGGGTATCCTGCATCCTAGAGTACTAAAGGAGTTGGCCCTGGAAATTGCGGATGCATTGGTAATCATTTTTCAATGTTCCTTAGATTCAGGATCAGTTCCTGAGGATTGGAGAATGGCTAATGTTATCCCACTTTTTAAGAAAGGAGGGAGGGAGAAAACAGAGAACTATTGACCTGTCAGCCTGACATCAGTAGAGTCCACTGTAGAAGGCATTGAGAATAACATCAGCAAGTTTGCTGATTATACTAAGCTGGGTGGCAGTGTGACATATGATGAGGATGTTAGGAGAATTCAGGGTGACTTGGTTTGGCTGGGTGAGTGGGCAGATACTTGGCAGCTGACGTTTAATGTGAATAAGTGTGAGGTTATCCACTTTGGGAGTAAGAACAGGAAGGCAGATTATTATCTGAACGGTGTAAAGTTAGGTAAGGGAGAAATACAAAGAGATCTAGGAGTCCTTGTTCATCAGTCACTGAAGGTGAATGAGCAAGTGCAGCAGGCAATGAAGAAGGCTAATGGAATGTTGGCCTTTATTACAAAGGGAATTGAGTACAAGAGCAAGGAAATCCTTTTGCATTTGTACAGGGCCCTGGTGAGACCATACCTGGAATATTGTGTACAGTTTTGGTCTCCAGGCTTAAGGAAGGGCACCCTGGCTGTAGAGAAAGTGCAGCATAGATTCACAAGGTTAATTCCTGGGATGTCAGGACTGTCTTATGCGGAGAGGTTAGACAGACTGGACTTGTACACGCTGGAATTAAGGAGATTGAGAGGAGATCTGATTGCAACATATAAGATTATTAAGGGTTTGGACAAGATAGAGGCAGGAAATATGTTCCAGATGCTGGCAGAGTCCAGTACCAGAGGGCATGGTTTGAGAATAAGGGGTAGGTCATTTAGGACAGAGTTAAGGAAAAACTTCTTCTCCCAGAGAGTTGTGGGGGTGTGGAATGCACTGCCTCGGAAGGTAGTGGAGGCCAATTCTCTGGATGCTTTCAAGAAGGAGCTAGATAGGTATCTTATGGATAGGGGAATCAAGGGATATGGGGACAAGGCAGGAACCGGGTATTGATAGTAGATGATCAGCCATGATCTCAAAATGGCGGTGCAGACTCGAAGGGCCGAATAGTCTACTTCTGCACCTATTCTCTATTGTCTTTCCTCAAGATGAGATTTCAAATTTTGTACATACAGAGAATGTGATTTACCACGTTTGTCTTTCAAGGGTAGTCCAAAAGCCAAGTCAACTGGAAGTCTGGGATGTCATCTGAACATCAGTTCATACGTAAAGCCAGTCGTCTCATTCCTAGTACAATTATAAGTGTGACTAGGGGTTTCACAAATTCTCAGCAGCGACTTTTATCTTTCATCTTCAGGGTTCCTAACGTATTTACGAGGGTCCTGTTAAACCTCTCAGCCTCTCCTCTGGGATGATATGGTGTAGCTCTGACTTTTTGAATTCCAGCTGTCTCACACAATTCTTCAATCAAATGGGATTCAAAGTCAGGCCTTCTATCTAGGCCCTCTAGGCGCTTGGGATAACCATAATGCAAGATGAAATTTTCCCATAGGCACTTCTCATTGTCGTGGCTTTTAGGCTGGGTGCAGGAATAGCCAAAGCATAGTTAACGAAATGATCAGTTATTACTAACACATCGATCGGGTTCTAGTGTAAGAAAGTCCATGCAGACCAGCTGCAAGGGTCGAGTACTCATAATATTCACTAATGGAGCAGCTTTCTCAGGCAAGATCTTTATTCTTGTGCATCAACCACTTGTTTTAATCTTGTGTTCTACATCAACAGCCTTCTTGGGCCAACAGAATCGGCTTCTGACTAAATCCAGGGTACGGTCAATACCCATGTGACCAAGACTCTTAAATACCTCAGATTGAAACTTTTCAGGTAAAACAAGCTGGTATGTTGTTTTATCTCCGGTTAATCTTCTTCTGTAGAGAATTCTGTCTTTTAGCTCTAGACAATCACATTCTCTGAGAAGGAAGGGTAGTCTAGGGATTGTGTTTCTCACCAAAGGGGATGGTTTTTCTCCATTTTCCATCTGCTTGATGACTTTCCTAATACAAGGATCTGCTAACTGGGAGTCTGAAATCTCAGTATCAGAGAGATGAGAATTGACTGGTAATCCCCCACACTGATCTTCTTGTGTGTAACTGTCAGGTATAGCATTTGAATGCATCGTTAAGGATCAAATATACACAATGGCAATATCTGTGGCAGGTTCTGTTTGTTGAATAAGATGACTCTCACATATAGCTTGCTAACTTCACCTGCATCAGGATTTGCTTCTAGTTTAAAATGAAGCTTCAGAGTACCATGATATAACTCCCACTCACTCCGTCTCTTCTCAAGCTGTCTTCTCTTTTCCACTACTACTGCCGGATTGGGTTCGTAGCAGCAAGATCTGGCTTTGTGTCCATTTTCTCCACATTTAAACCAGTACCAAGGTTTTGGTTTTACACTTGGCTGTTTGTTAGTGATTGTGGACTCTTGTTTATCTGTTGTGTCAGCCTTTCTTTTTGGTGGCGTCTCACTTGCTGTCCTGGAGCTTGCTTTTCCCTTCTGCTGTCTGTAGCTTGTAGAGCAGCTAGTTGCCTTTGAAGCTCAGTGATTTGTTTAGTCAGTAGCACAGACACCTGGGGTCTGGGACTGAATAACAGCACCTGATTCGGCTGTTCCTACATGCTGTTTCATGCCCGCAGAGCTGGAAGCATGCTTGTCTTCCTCGGTACGTAGGAATGTCAGTAGTTCAGTAAACTATGGCGGGTTTTGTTTTTTCTGTTCCAGTTGCAGCTCTGACATCGGGGAGTGATCCCAACATCCCCCACAAAAATGCTTTAGGAGATGTTTGTTAGCCTCAATTTTGGCAACTCCACCTCACTTTGCTGTCAGTGTCAATGCTACTTGTAACCGCTGTAAGTAGTCGGACAGTTTTTCACCTGTGTTCTGTACCGTGTTCATGAATTTGGTGAAGAATTCATCTGTCTTCCATGGGGGCAAAAGCTGCATCTAGAAATTGTATGTAATTACCAGTGAAGCTCTAGGGCCTATTGACTTGAAGACGTCAGAAGCTGGGGGAAGAATACTTTCACATGTTTTCCATGTTCTATGAAGATCAGACACATTTGGGTTTTGCAAGAAAAGCCAAGTCTCATAATCTGCCTCATTAGATGGACGAGAAGTACTACCAGAAAAAGTTCGGAGCCTTACTGGCAGACTGCCACGAGCCATTAAGTCATTACTGCGCACAATGTGCTCCACTACGACTCTCTGAATATCGGGATCACTGGGAGAGAGGGATGGCTTCACTGCAACTCCAATAGTTTGGAATTATTCTGAATATCAGCTAGAGCTGTTTCCAGCTGGTTAGTATCAGAGGAGTCTGCTCTGGATTAAAGAGTTCTGGTCTTATTATGTACATCTTCAGCAGTTTCAACAGTGACTGTTTCCCTGCTCTCGATAGTAAGGGTTTCACTGATCTGGGTTAACTTCTCTGTCAAGATTACAGTATAATCTTTCCCACTGCGCTTTGCTAAGGTTTTCAACTCACCAAGGTAAGCTTGAATGGTGTCTTTTCCAAGTTTCTGAGTGTAAACACTGGCTAAAGTAACTACGTGGTAGGAAACATTTTGGGCACAGCTTGCCTGTTGAGTGTATGGTAGCAAGGGCTGGAGATCTTGCCCAGGAGGGTCAAAATGGTATTCTACTGAGGGACTTGGGAAATTCTGTACTGAGATGAATAACTCTGGCAAACGAACCATATTCTTTTTGGAAATCCAGTATTTCCTCATCTTGTTCTGTTCCTGTTATGCCAGTGACTGAAACAGCTTTTGGGATTTTGGCACCCTTTTCGTCTGTGACTCCTGTCTTCTTTCACTTATAGGTCTTAACTGATCAAGTGAGTTTGAACAATAAGATTTTTTTAATGCTTTCTATACTGATCGGTATGGTGCTGGTTATCTAATACACTGCGTCCTGGCTGGCTCACCGAGTTTTATGTAACACCTGTGTAGCACCGGTCTTGTCGTGTGATGAGTCATCGCATCTTTAGAGAAAATCAAATTACACTCGGTACTACAATTTTAGGCCATCAGAAGAATCCAGGTATCGGAAGGAGGCAGTGAATAGAAACCACACACTTCTGGAAATAAGGTCTTGTTTATAAGAAAAGCAGTATGTACAAAATATTTACAAGAGCAAGAACAATTCAAAATTCAAGCATTCTGTTTAGGTTCCAAATCTTAGATGTCAAACCACAACAAATTCCTTTTTAATTCGAGTCAGTGATATTCATTAGAATAACCTTTGTTACTCTAATCTCTCTAACTAATTAGATCTAGTGTTATTCCCTATTTAAAGTTTACAGACTAAACTTCCCTTTTTATTTATCCCTGATTAGTTAGAAAACCAAATATAATTCCTATTCTCAAGTATTATAGTCAACTTCAGTTTCTGTTTCAGACAGTATATCTACAAGTTTAAATTCAAATTCAATAATTATATATACAGTTTAGCACCTTTCACGACAATTCTCCAACATCACAATTCTTAAACAAACTATACAGGGTACTGGTGAGGCTGCACCTAGAGCACTGTGTGCTGTTCTAGTCTCCATACTTGAGAAAGGATATACTGGCTTTGGAGGCAGTGCAG
This sequence comes from Hypanus sabinus, assembly GCF_030144855.1. Classification (NCBI taxonomy): domain Eukaryota; kingdom Metazoa; phylum Chordata; class Chondrichthyes; order Myliobatiformes; family Dasyatidae; genus Hypanus; species Hypanus sabinus. Next base: position 3,416,293 of record NC_082733.1, read on the forward strand.
AGGAGATTCACCAGGTTGATTCCAGGGATGAAGGGATTAACCTATGAGGGGAGATTGAGTTGTCTTGGGACTATATACTCTCTGGAATTCAGAAAAATTAGAGGAGATCTTATAGAAACATACAAAATTTTGAAAGGGATAGATAAGATAGAAGTAGGAAAGTTGTTTTTCTTGGTAGGTGAGACTAGAACTAGGGGACATTGCCTCAAGATTCAGGGGAGAAGATTTAGGACGGAGATGAGGAGAAACTGTTTTTCCTAGAGAGTGGTGAATCTGTGGAATTCTCTGCCCAGGGAAGCAGTTGAGGCTTCTTCACTAAATATATTTAAGATACAGTTAAACAGGTTTTTACATAGTAAGGGAATTAAGGGTTATTGGGATAAGGCAGGTAGATGGAGCTGAGTTTACGGATCAGCCATGATCTGCTTGAATGGTGGAGCAGGCTCGATGGGCTGGATGGCCTACCCCTGCTCCTATTTCTTATGTTCTTATTTTCATTTATGTAAAGTAAATCTCATTCAGTTACTTAGCAAAGTCTGCAAAAAAAATCAGTTCTTGCAGAAAATTAAATTTGGATTCTTTGAATGAAAATAAACTTATAATCCAACTGTATTAAATCCTCTGCAATCATTACACACTTCGTTCCCACACTGGTTCTTCATCTTGGTAGCTTGTCATCATGCTTCTTGGTTCATTGGATGGAATAGTTGATCATCCATGGAAAGTCAGTTCACAAACTTGTACAAAGCTTGACCAAATGCCTTGGTATGATTTTACAGAACTAATTACCGACTACACAGTAGGGATTTTGAACACTGGTCTCTGCCGATATTGTCTCGTTATAGCTGCTGCATGTTATAGCTGTAGCTTCAGTGAATCTTTTATCGCTATTGTCTCTCCTCTGGGGTGTCACCCTGAGGGTTTCAAATTAGTCGGGTAAAGATACTCTCTACTAATTCCACTCTTAACAGTTCATGGCTGCAGCTTCTAATCATTGCTGCATTTCTCTCCTTGTCTGTCCTGTGTCCAGCCCGCCCCTCCCTTGCATGTTTTATCAAATTATTTTTTTAAATTGGTAAACCTCATTTTCATTCCACCGCAAGTAGAACTTACATTACAATTTTGGGTTTCATTAATCTGAGTTACTCATGCATCTGGCGCCAACATAGTATGCCCACAACTCTCTAACCCTAAATATACATCATTGGAATGTGGGAGGAAACAAGATCACCTGGAGGAACCCCTCACTGCTGTGATGCTAAAGATTCCCTGTCCACAAAGCCCTAGAATCAAAAGACTAAACCCTATCTGATATCTACAAGAACCCTTACTATGGGGAGGTTATACTGTGTCCATCCATCTTCAAGGACGACCTTACTTCCTTGTCTAGGCTCTGTGGCAAGGATTAGCTGTCAGCTTGAGTGATAGGACCCCTTCCCCAGCAAGGAGGTACTTCCTACTAACAAAGTAGTTTGAACACAGTTATTTTATGTTTAGTGATACGTGTTTAAATTCAGACAAATAATTCTTCACACACATTTAACACTGACAGAAAATTTCTAATTTATATAAGATTTCTGAATTACAAAAGATTCACAAACTACAAGGATTTCCAAATGCAGGTACATTTCTTTTAAGCAGGAATATAGAACATTTCTTAAAAACTAGTTGAAGACATGGCAGAATCTCAATTAATTTTTTTTTGTCATTCTTAACTATCTACAATGCTGCTGACACTTCTACTGTTTTATACTGGATGACATTATCTGCATGTGATGTTTCCCAGATACCTTTTGCAGGGACAAGTAACTCATAAAATGGTCCTGAAAGCTTTTGATAACAAAGAGCTCAGACATCCATAAATCAATGCTGTGAAAGCTGATCTCCTGAGTACACAAAATAACGATGTTTAATGTGTTAAGTGACATAGCCCCCATGGTCTTGCCCTTGACTAACACAGATAAGCAGTCTCCTGGTTATTTCACTTTGAAAGCAGACCTCTTAGCAAGTGGACTAGCAATCTGTATTCTGCAATGCTATTTGCAAAGCTGTGGATCCAGCTTCAAAATGATTCCTGCATGAAATTTACATTAAGAACTGGAGTCCAGTTCTTGTTTACAGTACAACAAAAAGATAAGCACAGAGTATTTGTTAGAAGTTCAACTTAATCAGAAATCATTCTGACCTTTGGAAAGGCATGCAGCTTTGCACCTCTTTGTGCCCTGGGAAATGAATACCCTTCACATGGGTCCATGAGCCTTCTACTTCTTCCCCTATGAATTCAAAGTTGTAAAGATGTTACAATAAATGACAATCATTTATAAATCATCAGACACAAATCATTGCTATTTGGTTTAATTTTATTTTATTTAAGGGTGCAATCATTATTCTGAAGCTTCCTGTGCTTGAATTAATTTTAGAAGGCATTGAGAATGTCCAGGCACAATGAACTAGAGAGGTTTGGTAAATGGTACAGTCCTGCTTTCCATACCATGGTTCACCTTCTCTCTCATATACAGACTTTCTATATATTTCCCAATTTCGCAATACCTGAGAGAGATTAGCTGAATGCAGGGAGAAGAGGGATGGGAAATAGAGCTTGAATTCCTGAAAAACTGTCTGGTTAACATGGAGTGAAGAAAATCTGGCTGTGCACCTGTTTCTGGGTATACACATATTACCTGCTGCCCACAGTGAGAAGGTCTCTTTCTTTTCTCCCCCTGTATAAAATGTCCCTACCAAACTCTGCAACCACAAACTTTGTTGTTTGAAGCTCCACTCAAACTAAATTCTTTATCTTGCCTTATACTTGAGACCATCAATGACACTGATATCATCACACATTTGCTTTTCCTTCTATTGAGGTGAATTCACAATCACTCTCCACATCCTGAATCTGTGTGTACAGTACAGCCAGCATCCCCGTACCATCTCTCACACTCACTTCTCCATTGAGTCATTGCTGGAACTCCCCTAGCTGCCTGTTGCTTGTAGAATGAACATGTTACAAGTGACAGACCTTTTTAACGATGTCAGTCTCTCTCGACTGTTTGACTAGTTTCCATATCAAGCTCATATATTGTACTGCAATTCTGACCTTTGTGCCACATGTTCTAAGTGTTGACTCTCATGTTTTAGGACACATGCAATTTCGTTGCTTATGTAGCCAAAGACCCAGTCAACCAAAGAGGTAACATTTTTTTGGATTATCAGCAATTTTGCTTGCACTGCTTTCAACAATAAATGTAATTGCACTCATTGTGGCAACAATCTCTGTACTTGTCCTTGGCTGTTAAATTGGCCAGTTTTCAAATGCAATGCTTGTTTCTTGTGCATATAAAAGAAGCAAAATATCACTAAAAAGTTAGACTGACAATTGTGTGATGCTATGACAGTGAACTGCTTATAATGCAAGTAGAGCATGATAGACTAGGTCATTTTATGATCTTCATCTATCAAATATAGAAGAAAGTACTGTGAACAAATTAGTGTTTGTATTCCATATCAGGATCACTTCTGTATTATGCTTGTTATATAAACAACATAGTAAAATAAAGTATACAATGTTTAGGTAATGTAAAATAAGTATCAGAATGTTTTAAGTTCTTTAAACTGGTTCAACAATCATTCCCTAGGCAATGAAAATTAATCTTGCCCTTCTTGCAATCTCTTTTAGCATGCCATATTTTGGAGTGTTTTGATGATTTGGCCCATTGTGTTATTAACAGCATAGGACAAGCATTTGAACTTCGTTTTAAACAATACTTGAAGAACCCACATCCAATTAGTAAACCTCATACTGAGAGGTGAGTGCTGTCCAATCCCCATCACCACAGTTATACACACAAACCGAGTAGCTACAAGTAGATATCATAGTAGGACCAGTAACCAATGTAGAGATGAATGTAACTCAAGGTTGCTGACATGCTGCTGTGGTGATTGTGACTGATTTTATGATCAATTATATACAGCTGTTCTTTCCGTGGTTTCCGTGGTTTTCCATAGATATGGCCACATAGATAGGGAGTGAGTGTTGCAGTTTCTCAATAAAAATAGGAGAAGTTTGAACCTGAGCAGGTTCTATGATGACTACGAAATGAGAAGAATAATTAAATTTCCACATCAAAGACCTTCCAACAGAACTGAGAAAGTGAGCATTCAAGTTAGTTATAGGGTGCAGTGAGCTTCTGTAGAAACCTGCTGGACATTTTACGTTTTTATTTCAGATTCACAGTTGTTGAATTTTTGCTTGTTGTTCCTTATTTCTAAAATAAATCCTCTGATTTCTAAGCAAATTGATTTAGTTTGTTTTTGGAACAACACACAGTGAGTCGTGCACATTCTGTCAATCACTACACACTAATCAATAAATTTTCAGAACAATCATTAGAGCTGAGGATTTTAATCTTTTTTAAATATTAATCGCACTAAGCTTATGATGTTGTAACATTTCATGTTGGCCACATAAGATTCAGAAAGGTGAAGTAGTTTACAAATATATTCCTGAAGTCACTCTTGGTGATTGTATACAGCAGAACTGCAGGCTTTGCATTATGGAGTATGGAGGGTGACAGCCACAACTATGGACACAACAATGACATCCCAGATAAAGCAGCCTCTCCTGCAGGACTGCAGAAAGCAGAAGTTAACAAAGATATGGTGATGCAGACTAATAGTAATCAAATGATTGAGGATGGAAACATTTCACAGGTTAGCATAAAATATATTATTTTTACTGATATTCCAATGTGACAATGTGACATTCTTGATGAAAGTTTACTGTATTGTAAGAAGGTAACAATTATGTTTGCAGATTCATGGGAAATTATTTTAAAGACTTCCATCCTGCATTTCTTTATTTGTAGATGAAGAGCCAATGTCCATGGTGGAAAGCATTGTTTACATTTACATTGAGTAAAACAATAACAAATGACGAGGAAGTCCTGGGATTTTTAAAGGATGGTTTTGGCAAATACCATGATTTCATTGATTACTTATTGTTTTGGGTTTTAATTTGCTGGACTTTGATCTGTCTCTCAGGGTGCAGAGTGTTGGGAAGAAGGGCCACCCTGTTTTAAAGGAAAATTCTCACAGTGGTGTTACATCATGACATGTACCACATCATGGAGGTGTCCTTCACATGACCAAGTGATCCCACTCATACCTTCTTGTTGAACTAAGTCGATGGTTGTTGATGGACTGACTCACTGTGTGATTCATCTACCCAGGAGAGACTTGGCATTGCTCAAGACCTTGACTGAGCTGAGGATGGTTGAGTTTAGGAAACCAGAAGTGATTGAGTGGTCAGGACAATGCCTTTCCTTTGAAAAATGATTTTAAAAGTCTGTTTCCTGTTGTTTGTCTTTAATTCATTTCTCCTCCACTGTTACCATTTCCCCCCAACCCTAGTCTCTCAGAGAAAGGGTAAAACCCTTTTTATAAACACTCATTCCTACACCCCAAGCTGGAGATCCTTAACCAATACCCAGTCTCCTGACCAACCCCACACAGCACCAGGGTACACTACTGGATGACTTCGATTTTTCTTTTATGCTCTGCAGTGTCATCTGTCATGGAGACCACTGCCTTGAGCTTCAGTTTTACATGGTGGTCCTGAGTGAAGTACCCATTGGCACACTGATCGACAGTTGATCAGCCACCTCCCTGGACAGAAGGAATTTAGGGCAAGTCCTTGTATTTACTAGACTTCTGTTGAAATTGTTATCCATTATCTTGATGTTGAGTATTTTGCCTTCCAGAGTGCTAACTCATCACCAAACGCCATTTATGAAAATTATTCCAATCCACAAACATCAACTTTCACTGGACTAGGTAGGTAATTAAATTCATGGAGTTGAATTCTATCAAAATTATATAATCATCTGTGGAGGGAAATGAACAGATGGCACTTTGTATCAAGATCCTTCATCTGGTCTGATCTGTCTTTGCATACCTTCCAATGATCCGTTTCTGAACCTTATGTCTCCCTTTCCTCTTTGCTGAGTGGTTGCTTTACTTATTACCAGGCTTCTCCCTGTGACTTGCTATTTTCCAAGTTGTTTCTTACCTTGGGGTTTCTTGGCTTCCACCTATCACACCTGCCTTGTTAATTGAGCCTCATTCATTTTCATCCTGAAATAACATGAATGTAGAGTGCCAAAAGTAAAGCAAAATGCAGTGTTCAGTGCTAAGTCCTCTGTTGTTTTTCATGTAAATTAATAATTTGGATATGAATATACATATTATGATTAGAAAGTTTGCTAGAAGACACAAAAATTGATTGATGAAGGCAGATCTATGGAAATTGCCTGCATGGATTTTAGTACTGTGTTGACAAGGTCATTTACGATAGGGTCATCCAGAACATTAGGGTGCGCGCGGTCCAGGTGACTTGGGTGATTGGATTCAATTGATTTTTCCATAGAAGACAGAGGGTAGTAGTCAATGGGACTTATTCTGGGTGGAGGTCCCTCACTAGTGTTATTCTACAGGGATCTGTATTAAGACCTCTTCTGTTTGTAATGGATATGACCTATATTGATTACTATGAAACTACAGATAGGTGGATTGGTAGCATTGTGCATAGTGCAGGCAATTGTTAAAGGATGCAGTGGCATATGGATCATATGGAGGTGAAATGGCAGATGGAGTTCAATCTGTCCAAGTTTGTGAGGTGCTATTGGAGGTCAGAATCTAATGATACAGTTAATGGCAAGACATGTAACAGTGCTGACATGCAAGTGCTGACAAGTGCAAGTGCTGACTTGCAAGTGCAAGTGCTGACTTGCAGTGCTGACATGCAAGTCTGTAGCTTCTTGAAAGTGACTGCACAATTTGAAAAAAAAGCATGCAGCATGCTTGCCTTTATTCATAAAATAATTGAGTTCAAGAATCAGGAATTCATCTTGCACCTTTATGAAGTTCTGGTTCCACTACATCTGGAGAACTGCATTAAGTTCTGGTTACTCCATTGTTGGAAGTATGTGGATACTTTGGAAGAGGTTCACAGGAAGTTTGCCAGGATGCTGACCAGACTAGAGGGCATATGCTATAAGAATTTGGACAAATGTGGGTTATTTTCTCTGGAGCAGCAGAGGCTGAAGAGAAACCTGATAGAAGTTTATATGGTTAGGAGAGGCATGCACAGTGTAGACAGATAATATCTTTTCCCAAGTTTTAAATGTCTAAAACTTGAGGGCAAGCATTTAAGATGAGATGGGGTAAGTTCAAAGGAGACATGTGGAGCAAAGATTTTACAGAGTGGTTGATACCTAGAACGTACTGCCAGTTTCTGATGGAGAATAAATATGATAGAGGCATTTAAGAAACTCTTAGACAGGTGCATGAGTGTGCAGATGATGATGGAGCTTTGTTTTTCAAGATTGTGCTGAGCTATGGTCTTTGTTGAGATTGTAACTCAGACTGTTGTTTTTTAAGTCTGTAGGGATGACGTTGAGGACAGAGAAGTGAGTTGGGTGTCAGATTAGGATTTAGGAACAGGAATGTGTGGGAGTTAGAGGTAATTTCAATTCTGAATTAATTCTACACACTTTCAAGGACTCAGCAACACATACTCTTAGTAGTATTTATTTACTCATTTATTATTATCTTTTTTTTCAGCTCAAGCTAGTAAAACTTGAGGTACAGGCATAGCCAAACATACCCATTTCTCAACTGTTAGGAACTTGTGGACTATTCTAGTGGTGTTTAGTATTGTGGCTTTCTGAAGGTTTACACAGATATTGTGTGCAGCCCTAATTGTTTAATGCTATTATGCAGTGTTTTTGGGATGATACCAGTGGTAGATATTACTGTTGGGACAATGTATAACTTGTTCATGTTTCAAAATCTTTCAATTATCTCTTTTAATTCAACACATTTCTGGTGTTTTTCACTTACTTATTTCTGTTTTTCACTTATATGTTTGGAATGGACATATCTATTAAGTAAGTTGTTCTTGCTTGTTTATCCTGTGATATTATAGCCAGATGGTTATTATGGATTATTCTGTCCCTACAAGCAGATTGGTCATAATATAATTTGTAGTATTCTGACTCGAAAACTTTATTATTATTATTTGTATTTGTACAGATTGAATTCTTTTGCAAATTTGTTGTTTGTCAGTCTTTGTGCATAGGTTGTTCATTGATTCTATTGTATTTCTTCTATTCTGAATGCCTACAAGAAAGTAAATATCAGGATAGTATATGGTAACATATACATATTTTGATAATAAATTTACTTGGAACTTTGAGATTAGGGTTTAGGGAAAAGTATGTGGAGAAGTTAGAGGTCCACTTTTTATTTGAAGGTCGGTGATGTGGGCACAATAATAAAGGATATCCAGAGGTTATGTCTCTGCTCCACACTCAGTGGCTAGTGAACCAAATATAACACAGGTGCATCAGCTATTTAGGCCTCTGCTCTGTGTTCAAAGGCCAGCGTGTGGACATGGGGCAAGATTCATCAGGAAACTCTGCCTTCATTACATGTTCAAAGGCCAGCAACGTGGATGGATAATAAAGGATATTCCTGGATGTTAAGATGTCACAATCCTTGAGATTGGATGTCTTTGTGAGCAGGAGGCACATGGAGACACTCCCAGAGTTCAAGCCTGGAATTAAGGGTCCCTTCATTGGCTAGACTAGAGATTGATAGCAAAGATTGATTGGAAGTCCAACAGTTGAAGCCTAATGGCCTGAAGCTGGAGGACTGTGCATGAGTGTGGGTAAAGGAGTTTGTTTTAGAAACATAGAAAACGTACAGCAAAATACAGGCCCTTCGGCCCACAAAGTTGTGCCAAACATGTCCCTACCTTAGAAAATACTAGGCTTACCTATAGCCCTCTATATTACTAAGCTCTATGTACCTATCCAAAAGTCTCTTAAAAGACCCTATCGTTTTCGCCTCCACCTCCATTGCCAGCAGCCCATTCCACGCACTCACTGCGTAAAAAACTTATCCCGACATCTCCTCTGTACCTACTCCCCAGCACCGTAAACCTGTGTACTCTTGTGGCAACCATTTCAGCCCTGGGAAAAAGCCTCTGACTATCCACATGATCAATGCCTCTCATCATCTTATACACCCCTATCAGGTCACCTCTCATCCTCCGTTGCTCCAAGGAGAAAAGGCCGAGTTCATTCACCCTATTCTCATAAAGCATGCTCCCATGTTTTGTTGCTGTTGTTTTGATGTTTGTTCTGTTGAGCATTGTGGCCATGCTATGTTGGTGCCAGAATGTGTGGCATCATTTGTGGAATGTCCCAGTACATCCCCAAGTGTGTTGGTTGTTAACACAAACAATGTATCTCACTCTATGTTTCAATGTATATGTGATAAATAAATCAGAATCTGAAAAATCCAGTGGCAGCCTTGCTACCAAGACACTAGATCTTGATAAGGAAATAAATCATTGCCCCATGTTGAAGTTATGGTCTCAGTGCTGGAAATCTCCTGGCCCTGGCAGAGTGGAGACACCTTCATTGGCAGGACTGTAGCTGTGACTTGGCACATGGGAATTCCAATACAAGTAAGGAAATATAACGATCAAAATGGTCTAATGGTGTTGGGATTGAACCTTCATTGACTTCTAATAAAGTATTTTCTTTGTTCATCCTTTCACCCTTCCAGAAAAGAAATTCACCCCCATTGCCCACCCTTCACTACTGTTCACTATGCCTAGTGTTGAACAGACACAACTCTACCCCTGCTCACTCAACTCCTCAACTTCGTTCCATCATATCACTGAGATCAGATGGTCCACATTTTCCCTACTTACCCTCCCTGGATCTGTAGTGACCATTCCATGGCATTCCATAGCAACCTGATTGCCTCAATCCGTTCCTCAGTCCCTCAAACCTGAAACATAAAATACATTAGATGCTCCCTCATTCAAAGTGTATCAGAAATATTTCTAAGAGAGCAGAGATGAAAATGTTCCCATCCCATTACTGGATGTTGGCCCTGTGATGTCAGCAGCCTTTGTTTCCCTTGTAAACTGATCCAGGTTCTTGGATCATTGGGATTTCTACTGGGGGGGGGGGGTGGTATGACCTGTACAAAATTGTCAGGTTGTTAGAGCTGTTGTGGAGGGTTAAAGCTAATTTGGCAAGGGGGTTAGAACTGGAGTGAAGGGACTCAGGAAATGGAGGATGGTAAAAGAGCAAAGATAACGCGCAGTCAGACTGTCAGGAAGGGCAAGCAAGTAATTGGATAAAACTGCAGCCAGCAGGGTGAGTAACCATGCATTAGGGATACAAAATCAAAAAGAGTAGCAAATACAGTAGTCTAAGTGTTATATTGCAATGCACGGAGAATCAGAAATAAGGTGAATGATCTTGTTGCACAATTACAGATTGTCAGGTATGATGTTGTAGTCATCACTGAACCATGGCTGAAGGATAGTTGTAGTGGGGAGCTGAATGTCCTGGGTTATACGTTGTATTGGAGGGATAGGAAGGTAGGCAGAGGGGCTGGCATGGCTCTGCTGGTAAAGAATGGCATCAAATTAGTAGAAAGATGTGACATAGGATCAAAAGATGTTGAATCCTTGTGGACTGAGTTAAGAAACTGCAAGGGTAAGGTCCCTGATGGCCATATACAGGCCTCCCAACAGTGGCTGGGATGTGAACCACAGATTACAAGAAGAAATGGAAAAGGCATGTCAAAAGGGCAATGTTATGATAGTTATGGGAGATTTCAAGATGCAGATTGATTGGGAAAATCAGATCGGTAGTGGATCTCAGGAGAGTGAGATTGAACCACAGAACACTACACTATAGCACAGTATAGGCCCTTCAGCCCTCCATGTTGTGCTGACCCATATAATCCTTTAAAAAAGTACTAAACCCACACCACCCCATAACCCTTTATTTTTCTTTCATCCATGTGCCTGTCCAAGAGGCTCTTAAATACACCTAATCTTTTAGCCTCCACCACCATCTCTGGCAAGTCATTCCAGGCACTCACAACCCTGTTGAATGCCTACAAGACAGATTTTTAGATCAGTTTGTTGTCAAGCCTTCTAGGGAATCAGCTATACTGGATTGAGTGTTATGTAATGAAATGGAGGAGATTGGAGAGTTTAAGCTAAAAGAACCCTTTGGAGACAGTAATCACAATGTAACTGAGTTCAACTTGAAATTTGATAGGGAGAAAATAAAGTCTTACTTTGCAGTATTTCGGTGGAGTAAATGAAATTACAGTGGTATGAGAGAGGATTTGGCTAGAGTAAATTGGAAGGAGATGCTGGCAGGAATGTTTCTGGGAAAAATGAGAAAGGTGCAGGATAGATGTATTCCAAAATACTCAAATGGCAAAATAGTACAACCGTGGCTGACAAGGGAAGTCAAAGCTAATGTAAAAGCAAAAGAGAGGGCATACAACAAAGCAAAATTTGACAGGAAGATAGAGGATTGGGAAGATTTAAAAAATCTACAGAGAGCAACTTAAAGAATCATTAGGAAGAAAAAGATGAATACAAAAGCAAGCTAACAAACAATACAGATAGCAAATACTTCAAGTACATAAAAAATAAAAGAGAAATGAGAGTGGATATAGGGAAATGAGGTGGGGAAATAATGGGAGACAAGGTAATGGCATATGAACTAAATGAGTATTTTGCATCAGTCTTCACTGTCTACACTAGCAGTGTGGAAGGATGTGAGGGAAGAGAAGTGAGTGCAGTTACTATTACAAGAGAGAAGTTGAGAGCTGAAAGACCCAGGGGTACATAAGTCACCTGGACAAGATCAACTGCACCCTAGGGTTTTGAAAGAGATAGCGGTAGAGATTGTGGAGGCATTAGTAATGATAGGACCATAGAACATTACAGCACAGGGCCTTTTGGCCCTTCTTGACTGTGCCAAACCATTTTCTGCCTAGTCCCACTGACCTGCAGCTGGGCCATATCCCTCCAAACCCCTCTCATCCATATACCTCTCCAAGTTTTTATTAAATGTCAAAAGTGAGCCCGCATTCACCACTTCATCTGGCAGCTCATTCCACACTCCCACCACAATGTTCCCTTTAAACTTTTTCCCCTTCACCCTTAACCCATGACCTCTGGTTTTTTTCTCCCCCTAACCTCAGTGGAAAAAACCTGCTTGCATTCACTCTATCTATACCCGTCATAACTTTATACACCTCTATCAAATTACCTTTCATTCTCCTACGCTCTAGGGAATAAAGTCCTAACCTATTCAACCTTTCTCTGTAACTCAGTTTCTCAAGTCCCAGTAACATCCTTGTAAACCTTCTCTGCACTCTTTCAACCTTATTAATATCCTTCCTGTAATTAGGTGACCAAAACTGCACACAATACTCCAAATTCAGTCTCACTGATGTCTTATACAACCTCACCATTACATTCCAACTCTTATACTCAATACTTTGATTTATAAAGGCCAATGTACCAAAAGCTCTCTTTACGACCCTAACCACCTGTGACACCACTTTTAGGGAATTATGCATCTGTACTCCCAGATCCCTCTGTTCTACTGCACTCCTCAGTGTCCTACCATTTATCTTGTATGTTCTACCTTGGTTTGACCTTCCAAAGTGCAATACCTCACACTTGTATGTATTAAGCTCCATCTGCCATTTTTCAGCCCATTTCTCCAACTGGTCCAAATCCCTCTGCAAGCTTTGAAAACCTTCCTCACTGTCCACTACACCTCCAATCTTTGTATCATCACAAATTTGCTGATCCAATTTGCCACATTATCATCCAGATCATTGATATAGATGACAAATAACAACAGACCCAGTACTGATCCCTGTGGCACACCATTAGTCACAGGCCTCCACTCAGAGTAGCAATCCTCCACTACCACTCTCTGGCTTCTTCCATTGAGCCAATGTCTAATGTCAATGTCAATTTGCACACGAGTGAATCTGCAGATGCTGGAAATAAATAAAAACGCAAAATTTTGTGTTTTTATCTAATCCAATTTATTACCTCTCCATTTATACCTAGCAACTGAATCTTCCTTACTAACCTCCCATTGCGGGACCATGTCAAAGGCCTCAAAGAACCATGTAGACAACATCCACTGCCTTCCCTTCATCCACTTTCCTGGTAACTTCCTCAAAAAACTCTAATAGATTGGTTTAACGTGACCTACCACGCATAAAGTCATGCTGGCTTTTTCTAATAAGTCCCTGTCTATCCAAATACTTGTAGATCCTATCTCTTAGTATTCCTTCCAATAATTTACCTACTAGCGATGTCAAACTTACCCGCCTATAATTTCCTGGCTTACTTTTTGAGCCTTTTTTAAACAACAGAGCTACACATGCTATCCTCCAATCCTCTGGCACCTGACCCGTGGATATCGACATTTTTAATATTTCTGCTAGGGCCGCTGCAATTTCAACACTAGTCTCCTTCAAGGTCAGAGGGAATACCCTGTCAGGTCCTGGGGATTTATCTACTCTGATTTGCCTCAAGACAGCAAGCACCTCCTCCTCTTTAATCTCTATAAGTTCCATGACCTTCCTATTTGTTTGTCTTGTTTCCATAGACTCCATTCCAGTTTCCTTTGTAAATACAGATGCAAAAAACCAATTAAAATCTCTCCCATTTCTTTTGGTTCCATACATAGCCAACCACTCTGATCTTCAAGAGGACCAATTTTATCCCTTAATATCCTTTTGCTCTTAAAATACCTGTAGAAGCTCTTAGAATTATCCTTCACCCTTACTGCCAAAGCAACCTCATGTCTTCTTTTAGCTTTCCTGATTTCTTTCTTGAGTATTTTCTTACTCTTTTTATACACCTCAAGCATCTTATTTCCTCCCTGTTGCCTATACATCTCTCTCTTCTTCTTTATCAGAGTTCCAATATCCCTTGAGAACCAAGGTTCCTTATTCATTTTGCCTTTAACTCTGACAGGAACATACAGACTCTGCACTCTCAAAATTTCTCCTTTGAATTTCTCCACTTACCAATCACATCCTTGCCAGAGAACAACCTGTCCCAATCTACGTTTTTTAGATCCTTTCTCATTTCTTCAAATTTGGCCTTTTTCCAGTTTAGTACTTCAACCCGAGGACCAGATCTATCTTTATCCATGATCAAATTGAAACTAATGATGTTATGATCACTGGAACCAAAGTGTTCCCCTACACACACTTGCGTCTCCTGCCCTAACTCATTTCCTTATAGGAGATCTAATATTGCATCCTCTCTAGTTGGTACATCTATATATTGATTTAGAAAACTTTCCTGAACACATTTCGCAAACTCTAACCCATCTAGACCTTTAACAGTATGGGAGTCCCAATCAACGTGTGGAAAATTAAAATCCCCTACAATCACAACTTTCTGTCTCCTGCAGTTGCCTGTTATCTCTCTGCAGATTTGCTCCTCCAATTCTCGCTGACTATTGGGTGGTCTATAATACAACCCTATTAATGTGGTCGTACCTTTCCTGTTGCTCAGCTCCACCCAAATGTCCTCAGTAGACAAGCTCTCTAATCTGTCCTGCCAAAGCACTGCTGTAATATTTTCCCTGACTAGCAAAGCCACCCCCCATCCACCCTTTATTGTTCTGCCTCTATCACGTCTGAAACATCGGAAGAGTGAACAGGAGGAAATCTGCAGATGCTGGAAATTCAAACAACACACTCAAAATGCTGGTGGAACACAGCAGGCCAGGCAGCATCTATAGGGAGAAGCAATGTCGATGTTTCGGGCCGAGACCCTTCGTCAGGACTAACTGAAAGGAGAGATACTAAGAGATTTGAAAGTAGTGGGGGGAGGGGGAAATGCAAAATGATAGGAGAAGACCGGAGGGGGTGGGATGAAGCTCAGAGCTGGAAAGGTGATTGGCAAAAGTGATACAGAGCTGGAGAAGGGAAAGGATCATGAAACGGGAGGCCTCGGGAGAAAGAATGGGAGAGGGAGGGAGTACCAGGGGGAGATGGAGATGGAGAATAGACAGGGTGATGGGCAGAGAGAGAGAGAAAAAAACAAACAACTAAATATGTCAGGGATAGGGTAAGAAGGGGAGGACGGGCATTAACAGAAGTTAGGGAAGTCAATGTTCATGCCATCAGGTTGGAGGCTACCCAGCCGGAATACAAGGTGTTGTTCAAAACACCTACGTTCGGTCCGCCAGAGAAAGCAGTTTCTCCCGGTGGCCGCACATTTTAATTCCACGTCCCTTTCCCATTCTGATATGTCTATCCATGGCCTCCTCTGCTATCAAGATGAAGCCACACTCAGGTTGGAGGAACAACACCTTATATACCTACATCCTTATATCCCATGATCCTTTCCCTTCTCCAGCTCTGTATCACTTTCACCAATCACCTTTCCAGCTCTTAGTTTCATCCCCCCCCCCCCCCCCGGTCTTCTCCTATCATTTTCCCCCTCCCCCCACTACTTTCAAATCTCTTAGTACCTCTCCTTTCAGTTAGTCTTGACGAAGGGACTCGGCCCGAAAAGTCAACAGTGCTTCTCCTTATAGATGCTGCCTGGCCTGCTGTGTTCCACCAGCATTTTGTGTTTGTTGTTAGAAAATTCTGACAATGTGTGGGGAGGAGTATATTTCTTTGTGAGGATCTGGAACAAGAGGTCATGTCAAAAAAAAAGAAGTGTTCCCTGTTTACAAGAGAGATGAGGTGAATAGTTCTGAAGAGATCTGTGAAAGTTTGTAAATCTCACCTTTAAAGGTAGGTAGGCGGAGATAGATAGATTTTGAAAAAGGTGACTTTGGTAGATTAGAATGCATCATTGAAGTTTCAGATGGTCCAGCAATGATCTTATCAAAGGGCAGAGCAAGTTTGAGGGCTGCTCATAATTCATTTGCTCTAATGTTAATTTTCGCCCATCAGTATAGTGAGAGTGAGCTGCTGCAGTCCATCACCTGAAGGTTCTCCCACAGTGTTCTTGAAGAATGAGTTCCAGGATTTATCCCAGTGAATAGGAATGAGTGGTGGTGTATTTCTGAGTCAGGATGGTATGCAGGTGAAAGTAATGTAACGGCTGACAGATGACACATTGTACTGTAGGCTTTCTCAAGTAAAGTGGTGGATGCATTTTATGTTTCAGAAAAGCCGTAGCAATTCATTTCTTGAACTGAAGGCACACTAAAAACCCTTTATGGAATTATGTCATCACTCAGACCAACTTCTTAAAGTGAAACTTCAACTCAATGTTGGTGGTTGTGAATTACGTGCATTTCTCCCAATTACGTCACTCTGCAGCAGTAGAGGTCATGGGGTGGAGTAGCTTGTGTGTGTAACTGCAATGCATTTTGAAAATTATGGACATAGAGCTCCTGTGAAGGAGGAAGTAAACATTTAGGCTCCCAGTCTGAGGTTGTTGGTGCTACATATGTTCTGCAGTGGTGCAGCTGGCTGAGCCACAACATCACACTCCAGTTTGCTGGTGCTGCACCTTTTCCCCAAAATCACGTACATTTCCTCCAGGTGCTCTGAAACCTTCCTAAAGACGTGTGCGTTGGGAGGTTAATTGTCTGCTGTAAATTGCTTCCAGTCTGTCGATGAGTGGTTGATGCACCATCAATAACTCACTCTGAGACGTAAGGTGAGATATCGGCTTTCATTGACTGGAAGAAGGAACAAACAGTGAGTGACCACCATACTACATCCTGGAGACTGAGAGGCTGGGCTCAGGCCTTGATCGCCTTTATACAGGGGTCTGTGGGAGGAGCCACAGGAGCAGTCAGCAGGGGGCGTGTCCGGACAGGTATATTTAGTTCACCACAGTGGTAGAACTCTGGAGAATTAGCAAGAATAGGATGAGAATAAAGCATGGGATAACAGTAGGTCAGTAGGCTGAAGCTCTGGTTTCCTGCTGTGTGACTCTATTACTGTATAAATGTTAACTAGCAGCAGAACCCTACATTTATGTAGGGTGCTTCTTTCGTGTAAATTTAATTGCTTCAATTGCAGTTGCAGTGATTTCCACAGATTGCTTCCCCAGAGGATTTAGAACACAGAACAGACAGCACAGTACAGGCCCTTCACCACATGATGCTGTACCAATCTTTTAATGTACTCAAAGATCGATCTTTCCACCTGCATAGCCTTCCATTTTTCTATCATCCATGTTCCTATCTAAGAGTTTCTGAAGTGACCCTAATGGTGACCCTTCCTGGAGAGAAGGAAAGAGGTAGCACCTGTCAAAGGGCAGCGGGTTTGCAAATGACTGATGCTGCTATAAACATTATTGTATACAATTCTGAGGAAAATGAAAAGCTAATCTCTTTAACGGATGTCAGGGGCAGCATTAAGAGTGGAACACATAGGATTCCATAGAGTTATAAAACATGGAAACAAGCCCTTTAGCCCAAACCATCCCTGTTGACCAAGGTATCTTCCTAAGCTAGGTCTATTTGTCCCATATCCCTCTGTCTTTCCTATCTGTGACCAAATGTTACCTGTCTAAATGTCTTTTAAACATTGTAACTTCCTCCAGAGGCTCATTCCATACATTCACCATGGTCTGCATGAAAAATCTTGCCCCTCAAGTCCCTTGAAATCTTTCCTTTCCCATCTTAAACCTATGTTCTCTAGATTTAGACTCCCCTATCCTGAGATAGGACTGGCTGGTGGCGCAGTGACATCAGTGCCGGACTCTGGAGTGAAGGTTCCCAAGTTCGAATCCAGTCAGACCACTCCCGGACAAGCTTTCCATCCATGCCAGGTTGAGTGTCAAGCTCGCAACTCGGCCCTGTGAAAAAAAAACACTGCGCTGTGAGAAGAAGTGGGGGAACCACTCACAGAATCTTTCCTCCAAGACAACCACCTTGAAAAAAAATCCTGAGATGAAGCCGGCTGGTGGTGTACCAGACTTCAAGGTGAATGGTCGCATGTTCGAATCCGGCCAGCCCTTGAACACTTTCCATTCATGCTGGGTTGAATGTTCACCTAGCAACCCGGTCTTGTAAAAACAGTCAAATGCCACAGAAATAGCAAAAATGCCACCCAATGCGCAGCAGGTTGTGAAAAGGAACAGCTGTGACCATTTGTGTATCCATCATGGATTTTATAACACCTCAGCCTTCTTCGGTTTCTCCTTATGACTCAAACTGTCAAGTCCTAGCAACATTCTTGAATCTTTTCTGGACCCACTTTAGTTTAATTACATTGTTCCTATTGAAAAATGGCCAGAACTGCACACTCTAGGGTGTAGTCTTCTGAACATCACATACATGATGTCCCAACTGAATGGAAAATGTTAGAAATATCTTAAAGATGTACGATGGCTAAATTCAAGCATGGTGTTGTTATTTATCTCGTATAATTGCAGCAAAGATTATGTATCCCTCTATGAGGCTATGACACAGTGACTTTTAGCAGTTGCTGGAACTCTCATCTAGATTATTATTGCCTAATTTCTTGATGATCCCATTGCACAAGTGGTCCTTACTTGTTTGATTCTCTGTAAAGCTGTAAGTTTAGCTCTATTGTAAAATGAAGGAGGATGAGAGGTGACATCATTGAGGTCTATATAATTATAAGAGCCATAAGCAGAGACAATAGCCTTTGGTAGGAGTATCAACAGCAAAAGGGTGAAGATGGCAGATGGAGTTTAATGCTGATAATTGTGAGGGGCTACATTTTGGTAGGAATAATCAAAATAGGACATATATGGTAAATGGTAGGGCATTGAAGAATGCAGTAGAACAGTGTGATCTAGGAATAATGGTGTATAGTTCCCTGAAGGTGGAATCTCATGTGGATAGGGTAGTTAAGAAAGCTTTTGGTCTGCTGGCCTTTATAAATCAGAGCATTGAGTATAGGAGTTGGGATGTAATGTTAAAATTGTACAAAGCATTGGTAAGGCTGAATTTGGAGTATTGTGTACAGCTCTGGTCACCGAATTATAGGAAAGATATCAACAAAATAGAGAGAGTACAGAGAAGATTTACTAGAATGTTACCTGGGTTTCAGCACCTAAGTTACAGAGAAAGGTTGAACAAGTTAGGTCTTTATTCTTTGGAGTGTAGAAGGTTGAGGGGGGACTTGATATTTAAAATTATGAGGGGGATAGATAGAGTTAACATGTATAGGTTTTTTCCATTGAGAGTAGGGGAGATTCAAAGAAGAGGACATGAGTTGAGAGTTAGGGGGCAAAAGTTTAGGGGTAACACGAGAGGTAACTTCTCTTCTCAGAGAGTGGTAGCCACTTACAGTAGAAGTGGTAGAGGAAGTTTGATATTGCCATTTAAAGTAAAATTGGATAGGTATATGGACAGGAAGGGTTATGGGCTGAGTGCAGGTCGGTGGGACTAGGTGAGACTAAGTGTTCGGCACGGACTAGAAGGGCCGAGATGGCCTGTTTCCATGCTGTAATTGTTATATGGTTATATGGTTTAAGCTGAGAGCAATAATTAGGGGTATTGGAAGGAAGTATTTTAGACAGATAGTGGATGATATCTGGAGCTGTCAGAACAGATGGTAGAAACAGTTGCAAGCACAATATTTAAGAGACATAGACAGATATTTAAATAGAGAAGTGACAGAAGGATTTAAAATTAATGTCGGAGAATGGAATTAGTGGGAATGGGCAAATGGTGGGCGATCAGGGATGATGCCATGTTATACATACAACATAGAACAACAGACTCATTGGCACACAATGTTGTAATGACTTCTTATAAGAACAATTTAATCCTACATAGCCCTCCATTTTTTCTATTATCTGTGTGCATGTCTAAGAGTTTCTTAAATGTCCCTAGTGTATCTGCCTCTACCCTCACCTTGGCAGGGGGTTCCATGCCTTTTCTTGCTTGTGCTAATATTGCCTTATGTTGTTCACCATAAATATTTTGCTTCATAATTTTCCTTGGAACATTGTCAGGTTTCCTGCACCATTAAAAAGAAAATGTTGTTGTATTTGCCTATTTCTGCATACGGAATCTTTATGTTTGATCATTTTTATTTCTGATTAGGGTGTCTGAGATGTGATGGCATACATTAAATACAAACTTTTTTTCCAAATAATACTGATATGTTTCACCAATGTTAATCTTGCTGGAGGTTTATTGGAACAGAAATGTTACATTTAACAAAACCATCAATATTTATCATTTAGCTTTAATGATTTATCATATAAAATTAAATAACTGTCTTAAAGTTGCTCATTGTGTTAAACTAAGGAACATAATGTTCAAGTTAGCAATTGTTTTCAAAGCACAAACTAAATAAAATTATTAATGTTTGGGGCTGTTGATTGTCTACACTTCCACTAATCAAGAAAATTGTTCTTCCAGGCAAAGTTGTAAGCCCATCAGATCTTTTTGATGATCCATCTTACATGAACACCCAGAATATAATGAATCCTCACTCCTCTGCCATGACAAAGGTGCCAGCATTTGATGCAAGTAAGTTTATTCAAATGAACAAAATATTATTGAAGCTTACTTTCACATTGAAGTTCATTATCACACTTCTCATCATTTCAGAAGCATTTCATTTTGTTAAATGACAGTAATTTACATTTCAGGTCACCATATCCATGCCACTCATTATCTTAAGTACCTATATCAACTTCCTACCTCAATCTCTGACATTCCAGTATACACAATCTCTCCTTGTAACTCAAGACCCCAAGTCTAGGCAATATCCTAGTAAATATTTTTGACACTCTTTGTAGTTTAATAACATCTTTCCTATAACAGGGTGACCAGAACCATGCACAATACTTCATGTGAGACCTCATCAATGTCTTATATAGCTGCAATACAACTTCCCATCTCCCGTACTCAGTGCTCCGACCAATGAAGGCCATGTGTCAAGTGCTTTCAGTGAACTGTGCATTTGCATTCCTCGGGGTGCCTCTGTTCCATTATCACTCTCTAGGGCCCTACCATTCACTGTACAAGTCCTGCACTGCTTTGATCTCCCAAAATGCAATACATCAATTTATTTGGATTGAAAGCTATTTGCCATTTGTCAGACACATGATTTGTGATGAATACCTCTGTAATTTTTCATTATTTTCTACACTGTCTACAACACCACCTATTTAAGTATCTTCTGAAAACTTACTAACCATGTCTTGCATATTCACATCCAAATAAGTTACATAAAATTACAAAGAACTAAGTTTCCAGCTCCAATCCTTTGACTTTGTCAGTCAGGACCTGAAGTTGGGTGTACTTCCTGCAGATGTAGTCATAGAGACATAGTAAAATTACAGCATGTAGTCATCATGGAGACTGTTTGAAATCTGACATCACACAAAAGGAGCATTCCGCTGCCTGAAATATCATCCTCCCTAAACTCGTTATACTTAGAACTTCTCAGGCTTAAGTTCTAGCCTCTGTCTGTCCACATCGAAGCTTGTTGAGCCAAAGCTTGACCACTCTTACACTGGCCATTTCACTTACACATTACTTCATTTATTGGACCCTGCTGAGTGCCTAAAAGATGGTAATGATTGCTCTGGTTGGTAAAAAATGAAATCAGGTCCTTAGAAAGAGATGATATGCGATCATAAGATATAGAATCATTGTTGAGTAGAGAGTAAAAAGATCCTGATGGGTGTTCCCCAAACAGTAGCCAGGATATGGGATATAAATTACAACAGGAAATAGAAAAGCCATGTAATAAGGGCAATTTTACAATAGTCATGGGAGATCAGGAAAGTCAGGTTGGTGCTGGATCCCAAGAGAGGAAATTGGTAGAATGTCAATGAGATGGCTTTTTAGAGAAGTTTCTGGTTTACGCCACTAAGTGAAAAGCAATTCTGGATTGGGTGCTGTATGATGAACCAGGTTTGATTAGGGAGCAGATAGAAAACAAAGGGTAGCAGTGAATGGGTGTTTCTCGGACTGGCTGGAGGTGACTAGTGGGGTACCACAGGGCTCTGTATTGGGACCACAGCTCTTTACGATTTATGTCAATGATTTAGATGAGGGCATTGAAAACTATATCAGCAAGTTTGCTGACGATACTAAACTGGGTGGCAGTGTGACATGCGAAGAGGACATTAGGAGAATACAGGGAGACTTGGATAGGCTGAGTGAGTGGGCAGATACTTGGCAGATGTCATTCAATGTGAATAAATGTGAAGTTATCCACTTTGGAAGCTGGAACATGAGGGCAGAGTATTGTCTGAACGGTGTTGAGTTAGGTAAGGGAGAAATGCAAAGAGACCTAGGAGTCCTAGTTCACCAGTCAATGAAGGTGAATGAGCAAGTGCAACAGGCAGTGAAGAGGGCAAATGGAATGTTGGCCTTTGTTACAAGGGGAATTGAATACAAGAGCAAGGATGTCCTTTTGCATTTGTACAGGGCCCTGGTGAGACCACACCTGGAATATTGTGTACAGTTTTGGTCTCCAGGTTTAAGGAAGGACATTCTGGCAATTGAGGAAGTGCAGCGTAGATTCACTAGGTTGATTTCTGGGATGGCAGGGCTGTCTTACGCAGAGAGATTGGAGAGATTGGGCTTGGACACGCTGGAATTGAGGAGATTGAGAGGGGATCTGATTGAAACGTTTAAGATAATTAAAGGATTTGATAGGATTGAGGCAGGTAATATGTTCCAGATGTTGGGAGAGTCCAGTACCAGAGGGCATGGATTGAGAATAAGAGGTCAGTTATTTAAAACGGAGTTGAGGAAGAGCTTCTTCTCCCAGAGAGTTGTGGAGGTGTGGAATGCACTGCCTCGGAAGACGGTGGAGGCCAATTCTCTGGATGCTTTCAAGAAGGAGCTAGATAGATATCTGATGGATAGGGGAATCAAGGGATATGGGGACAAGGCAGGGACTGGGTATTGATAGTGAATGATCAGCCATGATCTCAGAATGGCGGTGCAGACTCGAGGGGCCGAATGGTCTACTTCTGCACCTATTGTCTATTGTCTATTGTTAAGGAATCATTAGGTGATAGTGTTCATAACATAATAGAATTCACCCTGCAGTTTGAGAGAGTGAAGCTAAAGACAGATGTATCAGTATTACAGTAGAGCAAAGGGAATTACAGGGGCATGAAAGAGGATCTAGCCAAAGTTTATTGGAAGGGGGCACTATTAAAGATGATGGCAGGACAGCAGTGGCTGGAGTTTCTGGGGCAATTTGGAAGACAGAAGATAGATACATCCCAAAAATAAAGACATTCTAAAGGGAAGATAATGAAACCATTTCTGACCAGGGAAGTCAAAGAAGCATAAAAGCAAAAGAGAGGGTATGTAATATTGCAAAAAAATTTAAAGGGAAACTAGAGGATTGAGACTATTACGGGACCGTTGGCTCATCAGGCTTAGGCAAGATTAGGCTTGGGTGAGGTAGATTATCTTGTTAAGTTACTTTCTCCCTAACCTTATTTGTTCATTCCTCATCTATTAGAACATAATAGACAATTGAGAATGGTTCCTGGGGCAGTGTTTTATGCTCTGTAGGATGTGGAAAGTCTGGGAGACCTTCAGTCTCCCAGAGGTCTGGTAGGACATCTGCACCAGGTGTACAAAGCTACAGCTCCTGGAGCTGCAACTTGATGACCTTCAACAGGAGAATGAGGGGGTGACAGACAGGAGCTACAGGGAGGTAGGTTGCAGGAAATAGGTAACTGGGTGACTGTCAAGAGCAGGAATGAAAATGTACAGCCAGTGGCTGTTCCCCTCAATAATACAATTTTAGATACTATTGAGAGGACAACCTGGCAGGGAGGAGCCACATTGACCAGGTCTATGGCACTGAGTCTGGTGCTGTGGCTCAGAAGAGCAGAGAGGTGAAAGGGACTGCAGTGTTGCTGGGAGAGTCCTTAGTCAGAGGAACAGAAATAAGGTTCTGTGGGCACGATAGAGACACCCAGATGGTATGTTGCCTCTCTGGTGCCAGGATCAGGATCAGGGATGTCTCGGATCAGGTCCATGGAATTCTCTTTATTTCTATTTGCCGATGGGACATCAACCATCTTGACTTCACCACACCCTGTTCCAATTCCAACCTCACTCTTTCCGAACGCTCTGCTCTCTGCTCCCTCCACATCAATCCCAACCTCACTATAAAACTCGCTGATGAGGGGGGAGCTGTTGTTGTCTGGCGTACTGACCTACCTGGCCGAGGCACAGTGACAACTCTCTGATACCTCCTCTTATTTGCCCCTTGATCATGATCCCACTAAGGAGCACCAGGCCATTGTCTCCAAAACCATCACCAACCTTATCAGCTCTGGGGATCTCCCATCCACTGCCACCAACCTCATAGTTCCCACACCCTGCACGTCCTGTTTCTACCTCCTACCCAAGATCCACAAACCTTCCTGTCCAGGTAGACCTATTGTCTCAGCTTGCTCCTGCCCCACTGAACTCATTTCTGCATAACTTGACACTGTCTTGTTCAATTTCTTCCCACCTACGTTCGTGACACTTCTCATGCTTTGAATTTTTTTCAATAATATTAAGTTCCCTGGCCCCTACCGCCTTATTTTCACCATGGATGTCCAGTCCCTATATACCTCCATTCCCCACCTGGACGGTCTCAAAGCTCTTCGCTTCTTTTTGGAGTCCAGACCTAACCAATTCCCTCTACCACCACTCTCCTCTGACTAGCGGAATTGGTTCTTATTCTCAATAATTTCTCCCTTGGCTCCTCCCTCTTCCTCCAAACCAAGGGTGTAGCCATGGGCACCCGCATGGGTCCCAGTTATGCCTGCCTTTTTGTTGGCTTTGTGGAACAGTCCTTACGGGTATCTGTCCCCCTCTTTTCCTTTGCTACCTCGACGACTGCATTGGCACTGCCTCCTGCACGCATGCTGAGCTTGTCGACTTCATTAACTTTGCCTCCAACTTTCACCCTGCCAACAAATTTACCTGGTCCATTTCCAACATCTCCCTCACATTTCTTGATCTTTCTGTCTCCATCTCTGGAGACGGCTTATCTACTGATATCTACTACAAGCCTACAGACTCTCATAACTACCTGAACTATTCCTCTTCCCACTCTGTCTCTTGCAAAAATGCTATCCCCTTCTCACAATTCCTCCGTCTCCGCCGCATCTGCTCTCAGGATGAGGCCTTTCATTCCAGGACGAAGGAGATGTCTTCCTTTTTTAAACAAAGGGGCTTCCCTTCTCCCACCATCAACTTTGCTCTCAAACGCATCTCTCCCATTTCCCGCACATCTGCCCTCACCCCATCCACCCGCCACCCCACTCGGGATAGGGTTCCCCTTGTCCTCACCAACCACCCCACCAGCCTCCAGGTCTAATGTATAATTTTCCGTAACTTCCGCCTCCTCCAATGGGACCCCACCACCAAGCACATCTTTCTCTCCCCCCCCCCCGCCTTTCTGCTTTCCACAGGGATCGCTCCCTACGCGACTCCCTTGTCCACTTGTCCCCCCTATCCCTTCCCACCGATCTCCCTCCTGGCACTTATCCTTGTAAATGGAACAAGTGCTACACCAGCCCTTACACTTCCTCCCTCACCACCATTCAGGGCCCCAGACAGTCCTTCCAGGTGAGGCGACGCTTCACCTGTGAGTCGGCTGGTGTGGTATACTGCATCTGGTGCTCCCGGTGTGGCCTTTTATATATTGGTGAGACCCAACGCATACTGGGAGACCGTTTCGCTGAACACCTACGCTCGGTCCGCCAGAGAAAACAGAATCTCCCAGTGGCCACACATTTTAATTCCACGTCCCATTCCCATTCTGATATGTCTGTCCATGGCCTCCTCTACTGTCAAGATGAATCCACACTAAGGTTGGAGGAACAACACCTTGTATACCAGCTGGGTAGCCTCCAACCTGATGGCATGAACATTGACTTCTCTAACTTCCGTTAATGCCCCTCCTCCCCTTCTTACCCCATCCCTGTTGTTATTTAGTTGTTAGTTTAAATCCATATTTAAAATCCAGTTTAAATCCACTGGAGCTTCTCTAGAAAACCTACCTGCAAGAATATTTGTCCCCCTCCAGTTCAGATGTAAACCATCCCGCCGGAACCTTCCCTGGAAAACTGCCCACTTATCTATAAATCTGAAGCCCTCCCTCCTGCACCATGTCTTCAGCCACGTGTTGATCTGCACTATCTCACTATTTCTAAACTCACCTGCATGTGGCACTGGTAGCAATCCTGAGATTGTTATCCTGGAGGTCCTGTCCTTTAACTTGGCACCTAACTCCCTGAACTCACCTTTCAGAACCTCCTCACTCTTCCTACCCACGTCATTGGTGCCTACATGGACTACGACATCTGGCTGCTCACCCTCCCTCTTGAGAATACTGAGAACTCGATCCGAGATATCGTGGACCCTGGCACCAGGGAGGCAACAGACCATCTGGGATTCTCGATCTCTTCCACAGAACCTCCTATCTGTCCCCCAAACTATCGAATCCCCTATCACTACTGCTCTCCTCTTTTCCCTCCTTCCCTTCTGAGCTGAAGGTCCACTCTCAGTGCCAGAGATGCAACCGCTGCAACTTGTCCCTGGTAGGTCATCCCCACCAACAGTATCCAAAACAGTATACTTATTATTGATGGGAACGGCCATAGGGGTGCTCTGTTCTTCCTGTCTATTCCCCTTCCCTCTCCTGACAGTCACTCTGACTCCCTGAATCTCCCAGTATCTCCCTGAAACTCCTGTCTATTTCTGCCTCTGCCTCCCGAATGATCCGAAGTTCATCCAGCTCCAGCTCCCTAACATGGTTTGTCAGGAGCTGCAGCTGGATGCACCTTTCACAGGTGTAGTCATCATGGACAGCTGTGCTCGCCCTGACTTCCCACATACTGCAAATGGAGCACTCAACTGCCCTAACTGCTGCCTCCATTACCTACTCCTAATTAGATTAATTAAAGGAGCTTACCCAGCCTTACTTTACCTGGTGAAGCTCGTACTCAGCCTCTGCTCGCTATTTAAATTCTCCCGCTGCCTCACAGATACTTTCATGTGCTTGCGCAGTTGTGCCCCATTCAAACCTCGCCTCTGCCTGTTCTCGCCGAATCCTGATTGAGCCAAAGCCGACCCACTCTGCCTCAGTCCACTACAATGATGGCCGCTGTATATGGCAGTCTTTTTTTTTAAACCTTTGGCGCGCTACATCACGTGCCTGCGCAGTCTAGCCTCTTTGCCGCAATCAGTTAAAAAAAACAGCTTCTCTCCGAGCTTCTTTTACCTTTTACCTCCTCCCTCTCCGCCTCTTGCTGCGATTTAAAGATTTAGTTTTTAAAAAATTCAGTTTTTTCTTTGTTTTTACTTCTGTGTAATTTACATGTTTATTTGCTTGTACATATGTGTCCATGATGCTGCATGTTGTGTAGTTGCATGTACATATGTGTCTATGATGCTGCTGCATGTAAGCTTTTCATTATCTGTACCATATTGTACTTGAGCTCATGACAATAGACCCAAATTGTCATGTATAAAGGATAATATCTCTTATCCCCGATTGTTTTCTTTTGTCTTTATTCATCCATGGCATCAATTCACGAAGTTTCTCAGAACAGCTCAACAGATAAAAGCCCATCTGCGGTCCCCATGCCTGCAACCCTCTCTTCCATGAAAGAACAGCTGATGAAGGAGATCTGGTACTGTGGAAGAATGAGCAGGCAGGAAGCTGAGAAGCTGCTCATAAAAGATGGAGACTTTCTGGTGCGGGAAAGCATGACAACATCAGGACAGTATGTACTGACTGGGTTACAGGGAGGACAAGCCAAGCACTTACTTCTGGTGGACCCTGAGGGCATGGTAAAACTTAAAGCTGAAGTACTGCTTTTTATGGATTGTGTTGTGAAAAAAACAAAACAGTTAAGAGTCTTACATGTGTATTTCATTCTATCAAATTAATTATTGTAAGGATTTTAATTATCAACTCTTTTTTAACAAATGCATCATACTCTATAATGTAATATAAGAATATCGATAATGCCTGATATAATATAATATAATGTCTGAGTCACTGGTGGAGGCAGATACACTAGTGAAGTTTAAGAGACTACTAGACAGGTATATGGAGGAATTTAAGGTAAGGGGTTATATGGGAGGCAGGGTTTGAGGGTCGGCACAACATTGTGGGCAGAAGGGCCTGTAATGTGCTGTACTGTTCTATGTTCTTCTACGTTCTATAAATTGGTTTACTATTGGCACATATTGAGGTATAGCGAAAAATGTCTTGCATACAAATCAATTTGTTACAGCAGTGCATTGAGGTACTACAAGGTAAAACAGTAACAGTTCTGAGTAATGTGTACAGTTACAGAAAATGTGCAGTGCAAGTAGACAAGGTGTAAGGTCATAAATGTAGATTGTAAGGTTTACAGTCCATTTGATTGTACTAGGCATTGGTGGTCCATACTTCCAGGTTTCTGAATCTCCTACCCAATGGGAGAGGAGAGAAGAGAGAATTTCCAGTGTGTTCTTTGATTTTGCGGGCTGGTTTCCCAAGGCAATGAGAGATATTGACTGAGTCCATGGACAGGAAGCTGATTTCCATGACGTGCTGAGCTATGTCCACAACTCTGGAGTTTCTTGTGACCATAGACAGAGCAGTTGCCTTACCAAGCCATGATGCATTGAAGTCTAATTTTTTTCCTGAATTTTAGGACCCAAAATTCATTATGTTTTCTGAAAATTAGATTTATTTCTGAAAATTTTCTGAAAATTCAGCTTGACAACAATGCTGCTGAAAAAGACTTATTAACCAGTTGCATTGGTGCAGAAAAGAAATACACCCAAAAGTATCATGTTTCATTTCAATAATTGTTCTAGACCCAATATTGACATGATAATTTCAACTGTCCTTTTATACAAAGTTTGTTTCCGCTTGTGAATTTTTATGTATTGTTTGTGGTTGTAAACTATCTTTTTCAAAAATAATAATAGTTTTCTCAGAGTTAACGGATGATGATGCCTCTGCTCCCCAATGACATCCAAAGTAACCACAAATGCACCCTAACCATTCTAGATTGAAGGATGTTGAAAAGGAGTGCCAAGTGGATCCAAAATTTACTTTGAACTTTGAAATGGTGAGCCCCTATCTTAAGCATCATAATATGATCACAAAAAAAAAATGATGAGGCCAAATATATGTCAAGAGTTTTTTTTTTAAATCCACTTGGCTATCGCTTCGCTGAGTCCCATAATACAAATATTCTTTTAGTTGGCCATTTTTCAGTATAATTAGAACTTCAGTAGGTTCCTAGTTATACAATATAGAACCAGACCCTTTGGTCCAACTCGTCCTTGCTAACTAAGATGCATTTCTAAGCTAATCTCTTTTGCCTGCCTTCAGCCTATTGAGCTTTCAACTTTTCCTTTCCAAGCACCCATCCAAATGTGTTTTAAAACATCGTAATTATATCTGTCTCTACCATCTCTTCTGGTACTTGTTCCATATAGCTATTCCCCTGTGTGTGAAGCACCTTGTCCCACAGATCCTGTTTGAGTCTTTTCCCTCTCAACTTAAACCATGCCTAGTAGTTTTAGGTTCCCCTACCCTGGAATAGAACTGCAACTACCTTCTCTATCTGTGCTCCCATAATTTTGTAAACTGTTGCACGGACATTCCACAGCCTCCCATGATAAACACGGGATTCCTGTAAGAGTCCCAGCCTCTCTCTTCTCTCCTCAAAAACAAGCTCCGCTTCCCAGGTTCTGACTAAACCTTGTGAATCTTTTTTGTGCCCTTTGCAGCATAAACACATCCTTCCTACGGTGTACATTGGTGACAGAACTGCACACACTTCTCCAAGTATGGTCATTTGTTTGTACAAGTGTAACATGACCTCCCAATGTCATGCTGATTAAATCCTTCCTGTCAGAAACAGCTCCAGTAAGTTTGCCACTGGTGTTGTACCTTTTTTCAAGAAGAACTGTCCTGGCCAGCAGTCTTAGTCCTTCTTGATTGAAGATACATTATTCATCCTCACCCATGGCTAATGAAGATATAAATATTTCCCCCAGTAATTTCTTCCCTTGCTTCTCACACCTGGTCACACACCAGGGATTTATCCACACTTATGTGCTTCAAAACTGACTACATTTGCTTTTTGTAATGTTGATACATTTCAGGACATGACTGTTCTATCCCCTGAACTTAATAGTTTCCATGTGCTTCTCCAGAGTAAATACAGGGGAGAAATATTCACTTAAGACCTCACCTATTTCCCATGACATCGCACTTAGATAACCACACTGATACCTAATTACCAACTTTTAATATACTTACAGAATATCTTATGATTCACCTCTACCTTATCTGCCATAAAAATATCATATTCCTTCTTTACCCTCATAGTTTCCATCTTAATTGTAATCCATCATTTACACTTCTCAATGGTTCTGCCTAGCCCTAGTTGCCTGACATGTTCAAAGTTCAAAGTAATTTTTTTATCATAGAACATATATGTCACCATATACAACCCTAAGATTCATTTTCTTGAGACATATTCAATAAATCTATAGAATAATAATCATAACAGAATCAATAAAAGACTGCCCAACTTGGACATTCAACCATAGTGCAGAAGACAGCAAACTGTACAAATACAAAAGGAAAGAAATAATAAATAAATAAATAAATAAACAAACAAACAAACAATACATATCAATAGCATGAGATGAAGAGACCTTGAAAGTGAGTCCACTGGTTGGGGGAACATTTCAATGATGGGGTAATTGAAGTTGAATGAAGTTACCTTTTTTTTCTGCAAGAACCTGATGGTTTAGGGGTAGTAACTGTTCCTGAACCTGCTGGTGTGGGTCCTGAGGCTGCTGTATCTTTTCCTTGATGAAAGCAATGAAAAGAGATAGTGAAGCTCCCTCATGTTGGATGCTGATTTCCTGCAGCTGCGTTTCATGTAGATGTGGTCAATGATGCGGAGGGCTTTATTAGTTATGGACCTTGCCATATCTACTACTCTTCGTAGGGTTTCCCATTCAAGGGGATTGGTGTTCACATTGAAAATAAAAATGTTGTCTCATTTTTACTGTGTACTGTACATAGCAGTTATGGTCAAAATGACAATATAAGTGACTTGGCTTGACTTGAAACAGGAAAGTCTGTAGATGCTGGAAATCCAAGCAACACACACAGAAATGCTGGAGGAACTCAACGAGCCAGGCAGCATCTATGGAAAAGAGTGCAGACAGTGTTTTATCAGGACTGTTGAAAAAGAGCTGAAGAGTCGAAGTGAGAAAGTGGGGGTAGGGGAGGAAGAAGCACAAGTGATAGTGAAACCAGTTGGTGGGGGGGGGATGGTGAAGTAAAGAGCTGGGAAGTTGTTTGGTGAAAGAGATACAGAGCTGGAGTAGGGGGAATCTGATGGGAGACTACAGAAGGCCATAGAAGAAAAAAAGGGGGAGGAGCACCAGAAAGTAAGTAAGGAGACAAGGTGAGAGAGGGAAATGGATATGGGGAATGGTGAAGGGAGGGGGAATTTACCTGAAGTTCAAGAAATCTAGGCTATCCATATGGAATATAAAGTGTTGCTCCTCCAACCTGAATGTAGCCTCATTGTGACTGGAGGAGGCCATGGATTGACATGTTGGAATGGGAATGAGAAGTGGAATTAAAATGGGTGACCACTGGGATATCCTGCTTTTTCTGGTGGATGGAGCGTAAATGCTCAGCTAGGCAGACTCCCAATCTACGTTGGGTCTCACTAATATACAGGAGGCTACACCGGGAGTACCAGATACAGTAGATAACCCCAGGAGATTCACAGGTGAAGTGTTGCTTCACTTGGAAAGACTGTTTGGGGCTTATGGTAGTGAGGGAAGAGGTGAAGCGGCAGGACCTCCAGCATTTTGTGTGTGTTACTTGGTGTTGTGGTGCAGCCAATCAATATACTCTCCACAACATAGTGTTACGAACCCCGTAACTGGGTCACTTACCAGCAAAGATAGAGAGGTCCGTTGAAGTCTGATGGTACTATTTTTAACAGTATTTATTAGCAAAAATACACAAAAATAATATCAATGCAAACATACAGATAATATACATTGTCAATACTAAATCTAAAAGTGCGGGTATAATAAAAATCAATAAGAAATAAGCTCTATTGTTGTCTACGGGATAAATGTATTATCCAATGGAAATATAAAAGTCACTCAGTTCATTCAGGCTGCAGCCTTTTGGTTGGAGAGAGAGAGATTTTTAGAAACTTGCTGGCTTTCCTTCTTATGATTTTGATCCGTCAGAAGTCCCGTTGGTGTGGCCGTTCACTTGTGGCCTCTCCTTTAGCTAAGCCGTTCTTCCGTGATGAGCCCGCTACCCTGGCAAGGGAGGACGCACACGGGCCCTCACTGGCTTTCTAGCATTTCTCCTGCTGCGTCTGAAGGGGTTGTTCCCCAGACCCTCTTTTATCCTTACTCACGGGGTCTCAGATGTCAATCAGGTTGGGATGATGCAATCCCTCAACCAGCCCACTCTGGTCATCCCCTGAGGGGTTTCAATGAATAGTACAGTTCTCAATACACAATTCTGTCTCCAAGAGACAGTAGCCGTTATCAAGGGTTCTGCCTTGCTGAGGCCAGGACACATTCCAAACCCTAACCCTAATGTGTATCTCTCTCTCATTTCCTGGGTCCCAGACCCGAATTAATAGCGATCTTGCGATTCTCAAAAAGGAGGGGGTGACTTTGTACCCTTCAGCCCCTGAGTTGTGGCACATTCCTAACAATAGCTATAGAAGTTTGTCAAAGTTTTAGATGTCATGCTGAATCTCTGCAAACTCTTAAGTTAGTAGAAGTACTGCCATGCATTCTTCTTTTTGCTGTTCCTTGTCAACAAGGGTTCTTTAATCCCCTTACTCTAACAGCAGCATTCTGGCCCTAAACTCTCCTAAACCCACTTTTAAAATCCTCTCACTAGCTAGATTCACTTTACATAAATATGAAAAATAGATCACAAAAGAATAGCATGGCCCTTCAGCCCACAATGTTGTGCTGATCTGTTAACATACTCTAAGATCAATCAAACCCTTCACTGCTACATAGCCCTCCAGTTTTCTGTAACACAACATATGAGGTATATTAAGTGTAGTTCGATAATCCACGTACCTATCTAAGAGCTTTCTAAATGCCCTTAATGCAGCTGTCTCTTCCACTACCCATGGCAGGGCATTCCACACACCCACCACTCTCTATGTAAAGAAATTACCTTTGATAACCCCTTGCACTTTCCTCCAGTCACTTTAACATTAGGCCCACTGGTATTAGTCATTTCCATCCTGGGTAAAGTCTCTGACTATCCACTCAATCTATGCCTCTTATTATCTTGTACTCCTTGATCAAGTCACCTCTCATCCTCCATCGGACCAAAGAGAAAAGCCCAAATTTACTCAATCTGTTTCATAGGATATGCTCTCTAATTCAGACAGCAAACTGGTAAATCTACTTTGCATCCTTTCTAAACTTTTACATTCTTTCTATAATGAGGTGACCAGAACTGAACACAATATTCCAAATGTGGTTTTACCGAAGTTTTATAGAGCTGCAACATTACCTTGCGACTCTTGAATAATGAAGGCCAACACAACATACACTTTGTTAACAACCCTGTCAACTTGTCCAACAAGTCTGAGGGATCTCTGGATGTAGACCCCAAGATCCCTCTGTTTGTCTACACAGCCAAGGATCCTGTTATATGCGTCCTTCAAAATTAACCTTCTTAAGTGAATCACTACTTTGAGTTGAAGCCCACCAGCTAACGGACTTTATCAATCATTCTTTGCAAGTTCCTGTCTAATTCTTAAACGTTTAGTGTTAGGGTGGTAGAAGGTATTAGATCTGTCCCTAAGGCATTGCTGAGTTGGTTGTTATTTTGAGGTTCCCAAAAGCCGCAGCATTAGGACTGATGTGTCAATGTCAAGTGAAAAGAGGTATGAGTAACATCCAAGAAGAAGTGACTTTCATTGACAAGTACCTTTTTAGCAAGCACTAACTTCTGACTGGCTTATTGGACAAGTTATTTTACATCATATGAGGTATATTAAGTGTAGTTGCTATTAAAATGCAGGACAAACAACAACGAAAGGTGAATAAACACTTCTCGGGCTTCCAGCAGGGTACAGATATTGATTTTAGACCATAAGACAAAGGAGCAAAAGTTGACCATTCAGCCCATCGTGTCTGCTCTGCCATTTCATCATGAGCTCATCCAATCTCCTCTTTAGTCCCATTCCCCCGCCTTCTCACCATAACCTTTGATGCCCTGACTACTCAGATACCTGTCAATCTCTGCCTTAAATACACTCAATGACCCGGCCTCCACTGTGGCCCGTGGCAACAAATTCCACAGATTCACCACCCTCTGGCTAAAAAAAAAATTTTGCATCTCCATTCTGAATGGGCGCCCTGCATTCCTCAATTCATGTCCTCGCGTACTAGACTCCCCCATCGTGGGAAAAAACTTTGTCCACTCTGTCCATGCCTTTCAACATTCGAAATGTTTCTATGAGATCCCCCTTCATTCTTCTAAGCTCCAAGGAGTACAGTCCAAGAGACATCCAACGTTCCTCATATGTTAACCCTCTCATTCCCGGAATCATTCTAGTGAATTTTTTCTGAACCCTCTCCAATGTCAGCATATCCTTTCTTAAATAAGGAGCCCAAAACTGTGCACAGTATTCCAAGTGAGGTCTTACCAGTGCCTTATAAAGCCTCAATATCACATCCCTGCTCCTATACTCTATTCCTAGAACCACAGAACATTACAGCACAAAAACAGGCCATTTTTCCGCCTAGTCCCACTGACCTGCAGCTGAGCCACATCCCTCCAAACCCCTCTCATGCATATACCTGTCCAAGTTTTTCTTGAATGTCAAAAGTGAGCCCACATTCACCACTTCATCAGGCAGCTCATTCCACACTGCCACCACTCTCTGCATGAAGAAGCCCCCACAATGTTCCCTTTGAACTTTTCCCCCTTCACCCTTAACCCATAACCTCTGTTTTTTTTCTCCCCTGGCCTCAGTGGAAAAAGCCTGCTTGCATTCACTCTATCTATACCCATAATAATTTTATACACCTCTATCAAATCGCCCCTTATTCTCCTACGCTTCAGGGAATAAAGTCCTAACCTATTCAACCTTTCTCTGTGACTCAGTTTCCCAAGTCCCAGTAACATCCTTGTAAACCTTCTCTGCACTCTTTCAACCTTATTAATATCCTTCTTGTAATTAGGTGACCAAAACTGCACACAATACTCCAAATTCGGTCTCACCAATGTCTTATAGAACCTCACCATTACATTCCAACTCTTATACTCAATACTTTGATTTATAAAGGCCAATGTAGCAAAAGCTCTCTTTATGACCCTATCCACCTGTGACGCCACTTTTAGGGAACTATGTATCTGTAATCCCAGATCCCTCTGTTCTACTACACTCCTCAGTGTCCTACCATTTACCTTGTATGTTCTACCTTGGTTTGACCTTCCAAAGTGCAATACCTCACACTTGTTCGTATTAAACTCTATCTGCCATTTTTCAGCCCATTTCTCCAACTGGTCCAAATAGAAACATAGAAAATAGGTGCAGTAGTAGGCCATTCGGCCCTTTGAGCCTGCACCGCCATTCAGCATGATCATGGCTGATCATCCAACTCAGAACCCTGTACTTGCTTTTTCTCCATACCCCCGATCCCTTTAGCCACAAGGGCCATATCTAACACCCTCTTAAATATAGCCAATGAACTGGCCTCAACTGTTTCCTGTGACAGAGAATTCCACAGATTCACCATTCTCTGTGTGAAGAAGTTTTTCCTCATCTCGGTCTTAAAAGGCTTCCCCTTTATCCTTAAACTGTAATCCCTTGTTCTGGACTTCCCCAACATCGGAAACAATCTTCCTGCATCTAGCCTGTCCAATCCCTTTAGAATTTTATATGTTTCAATAAGATCCCCACTCAATCTTCTAAATTCCAGTGAGTATAAGCCTAGTCGATCCAGTCTTCCTTCATATGAAAGTCCTGCCGTCCCAGGAATCAATCTGGTGAACCCTCTCTGTACTCCCTCTATGGCAAGAATGTCTTTCCTCAGATTAGGGGACCAAAACTGCACACAGTACTCCAGCTGTGGTCTCACCAAGGCCTTGTACAACTGCAGTAGAACCTCTCTGCTCCTGTACTTAAATCCTTTTGCTATGAATGCCAACATAACATTTGCCTTTTTCACCGCCTGCTGTACCTGCATGCTCACCTTCAATGACTAGTGTACAATGACACCCAGGTCTCGTTGCACCTCCCCTTTTCCTAATTGGCCACCATTCAGATGATAATCTGTTTTCCTGTTCTTGCAACCAAAGTAGATAACCTCACATTTATCCACATTAAATTGCATCTGCCATGACTTTGCCCACTCACCTAACCTATCCAAGTCACCCTGCATCCTCTTAGCATCCTCCTCACAGCTAACAACGCCGCCAAGCTTTGTGTCATCCGCAAACTTGGAGATGCTGCATTTAATTCCCTTGTCTAAATCATTAATATATATTGTAAACAACTGGGGTCCCAGCACTGAGCCTTGCGGTACCCCACTAGTCACTGCCTGCCATTCTGAAAAGGTCCCGTTTACTCCCACTCTTTGCTTCCTGTCTGCCAACCAATTCTCTATCCACATCAATACCATACCCCCAATACCATGTGCTTTAAGTTTGCACACTAATCTCCTGTGTGGGACCTTGTCAAAAGCCTTTTGAAAATCTAAATATACCACATCCACTGGCTCTCCCCTATCCACTTTACTAGTTACATCTTCAAAAAATTCTATAAGATTTGTCAGACATGATTTTCCTTTCACAAATCCATGCTGACTTTGTAAGATGATTTCACCTCTTTCCAAATGTGCTGTTATCACATCTTTGATAACCAACTCTAGCATTTTCCCCACCATCGATGTCAGACTAAACGGTCTATAATACCCCGGTTTTTCTCTCCCACCTTTTTTAAAAAGTGGGATTACATTAGCCACCCTCCAATCCTCAGGAACTAATCCAGAATCTAAGGAGTTTTGAAAAATTATCACTAATGCATCCACTATTTCTTGGACAACTTCCTTAAGCAGTCTGGGATGCAGACCATGTGGCCCTGGGGATTTATCTGCCTTTAATCCCTTCAATTTACCTAACACCACTTCCCTATTAACATGTATTTCCCTCAGTTCCTCCATCTCACTAGACCCTCAGTCCCCTACCATTTCCGGAAGATTATTTAAATCCTCCTCAGTGAAGACAGAACCAAAGTAGTTATTCAATTGGTCTGCCATGTCCTTGTTCCCTATGATCAATTCATCTGTTTCTGACTGTAAGGGACTTACATTTGTCTTGACCAACCTTTTTCTTTTCACATATCTATAAAAGCTTTTACAGTCAGTTTTTATGTTCCCTGCCAGCTTTCTCTCATAATATTTTTTCCCTTTCCTAATTAAGTCCTTTGTCCTCCTCTGCTGGTCTCTGAATTTCTCCCAGTCCTCAGGTGTGCCGCTTTTTCTGGCTAATGTATACATTTCTTCTTTGGACTTGATACTATCCCTAATCTCCCTTGTCAGCACTACCCTCCCTGGTTTATTCTTTTGCCAAACTGGGATGAACAATTGTAATACGTCCATGCGATCTTTAAATGCTTGCCATTGCATATCCTCTATCAACCCTTTAAGTATCATTTGCCAGTCTATCTTAGCTAATTCACGTCTCATACCTTCAAAGTTACCCTTCTTTAAGTTCAGAACCTTTGTTTCTGAATTAACTATGTCAATCTCCATCTTAATGAAGAATTCTACCAGATTATGGTCACTCTTACCCAAGGGGCCTCGCACAACAAGATTGCTAACTAACCCTTCCTCATTGCTCAATACCCAATCTAGAATGGCCTGCTCTCTAGTTGGTCCGTTGACATGTTGGTTCAGAAATCCTCTTCCTCAGCACCCTTACCAATTTTGTTCACTCAATCTATATGTAGATGGAAGTCACCCATTATAACTACTGTTCCTTTATTGCACGCATTTCTAATTTCCTGTTTAATGCCATCCCCAACCTCACTACTACTGTTAGGTGGCCTGTACACAACTCCCACCAGCATTTTCTGCCCCTTAGTGTTATGCAGCTCTACCAAAATCGATTACACATCCTCCATGCTAATGTCCTTCCTTTCTATTGTGTTAATCTCCTCTCTAACCAGCAATGCTACCCCACCTCCTTTTCTTTCCTGTCTATCCCTCCTGAATATTGAATATCCCTGGATGTTGAGCTCCCATCCTTGGTCACCCTGGAGCCATGACTCTGTGATCCCAACTATATCATATTCATTAATAACTATCTGCACATTCAATTCATCCATCTTGTTACGAATGCTCCTTGCATTAACACACAAAGCCTTCAGGCTTGTCTTTACAACACTCTTAGCCCTTATACAATTATGTTGAAAAGATGTTGAAAATCCCTCTGCAAGCTTTGAAAATCTTCCTCACTGTCCACTGCACCTCCAATCTTTGTATCATCAGCAAATTTGTTGATCCAATTTGCCACATTATCATCCAGATCATTGATATAGATGATTAATAACAATGGACTCAGCACTGATCCCTGTGGCACACCACTAGTCACAGGCCTCCACTCAGAGTAGCAATCCTCCACTACCACTCTCTGGCTTCCTCCATTCAGCCAATGTCTAATCCAATTTGCTACCTCTCCATGTATACCTAGCGACTGAATCTTCCTGGCTAACCTCCCAT
The DNA here is from genome assembly GCF_030144855.1 of Hypanus sabinus. Lineage (NCBI taxonomy): Eukaryota > Metazoa > Chordata > Chondrichthyes > Myliobatiformes > Dasyatidae > Hypanus > Hypanus sabinus. Next base: position 3,454,947 of record NC_082733.1, read on the forward strand.
GCGGGACCTTGTCAAAGGCCTTACTAAAATCCATGTATACAACATCCACTTTCCTGGTAACTTCCTCGAAAAACTCTAATAGATTGGTTAAACATGACCTACCACGCACAAAGCATTGCTGACTGTTTCTGATAAGTCCGTCTGTCCAAATACTTGTAGATCCAATTTCTTAGTATTCCTTCCAATAATTTACCTACTACCGATGTCAAACGTACCGGCCTATAATTTCCTGGCTTACTTTTTGAGCCTTTTTTAAACAATGGAACCTCATGAGCTATCCTCCAATCCTCTGGCACCTGACCCGTGGATATCGACATTTTAAGTATTTCTGCCAGGGCCCCTGCAATTTCAACACTAGTCTCCTTCAAGGTCAGAGGGAATACCCTGTCAGGTCCTGGGGATTTATCTACTCTGATTTGCCTCAAGACAGCAAGCACCTCCTCCTCTTTAATCTCTATAAGTTCCATGACCTCCCTATTTGTTTGCCTTGTTTCCATAGACTCCATTCCAGTTTACTTAGTAAATACAGATGCAAAAAACCCATTTAATATCTTTCCCATTTCTTTTGGTTCCATACATAGCCAACCACTCTGATCTTCAAGAGGACCAATTTTATCCCTTAATATCCTTTTGCTCTTAAAATACCTGTAGAAGCTCTTAGAATTATCCTTCACCTTTACTGCCAAAGCAGTAAAGCAGTCTTCTTTTAGCTTTCCTGATTTATTTCTTAAGTATTTTCTTACTCTTTTTATACAGCTCAAGCATCTTATTTCCTCCCTGTTGCCTATACATGTTATACATCTCTCTCTTCTTTATCAGAGTTCCAATATCCCTCAAGAACCAAGTTTCCTTATTCTTACTCATTTTGCCTTTAAACCTGACAGGAACATACAAACTCTGCACTATCAAAATTTCTCCGTTGAAGGCCAATCACATCCTTGCCAGAGAACAACCTGTCCCAGGTTTTTAGATCCTATCTCATTTCTTCAAATTTGGCCTTTTTCCAGTTTAGTACTTCAATCTGAGGACCAGATCTATTTTTATCCATGATCAAGTTGGAACTCATGACGTTATGATCACTGGAACCAAAGTGTTCCCCTACACACACTTGCGTCACCTGCCCTAACTCATTTCCTAATAGGAGATCTAATATTGCATCCTCCCTAGTTGGTACATCTATATATTGCTTTAGAAAACTTACCTGAAGACATTTCACAAACTCTAACCCATCTAGACCTTTAACAGTATGAGAGTCCCAATCAATGTGTGGAAAATTAAAATCCCCTACAATCACAACTTTCTGTCTCCTTTTATCTCTCTGCAGATTTGCTCCTCCAATTCTCGCTGACTATTGGGTGGTCTATAATACAATCCTATTAATGTGGTCATACCTTTCCTGTTTCTCAGCTCCACCCATATGTCCTCAGTAGACAAGCTCTCTAATTTGTCCTGCCAAAGCACTGCTGTAATATTTTGCCTGACTAGCAAAGCCAACTTCATCCCTCTGCCTCTATCATGCCTGAATATCGGAACCCTGAACATTGAGCTGCCAGTCCTGCCCCTCCTGTAGCCAAGTTTCAGTAATGGCTATGATGTCATAATTCCATGTGTCAATGCAGGCCCTCAGCTCATCTGCCTTTCCCACAATACTCCTCGCATTGTAATATACACACCTCAGAAGATTATTACCACCACACACAACCTTACTATTTGTGACTTTGCATGAATTACTAACACCATTTACTTTTACCCCCGTTCCACTATCTACTCTGGCACTCTGGTTCCCATCCCCCTACATATCTAGTTTAAACCCTCCCCAATAACACTAGCAAACCTCCCTGCAAGTATATTGGTCTCCCTGTAGTTCAGGTGTAACCCGTCTCTCTTGTACAGGTCCCATCTGCACCAGAAGAGGTCCCCAATGATCTAGAAATCTGAAACCCTGCCCCCTACACCAGTTTCTCAGCCATGTGTACATCTTACCCTCACGTGGCACAAGCAGCAATCCGGAGATTAATACCCTCGAGGCCCTGTTTTTCAACTTCCTACCAAGTTCTCTGTACTCACTCTTCAGGTCCTCCTGACTCTTTCTACCTATGTCATTGGTACCAATGTGTACCACGACACCTGGCTGATCACCCTTTCACTTTAGAATGCTGTGCACGCAATCAGAGACCTCCCTGACCCTGGCACCCGGGAGGCAACAAACCATCCGGGAGTCTCTGCCACGACCACAGAATCTCTTGTCTGGATCCCTGACTATAGAGTCCCCTATCACTACCGCTCTCCTCTTCTTCCCTCCCTTCTGCACTGCAGAACCAGACTCAGTGCCAGAGATCCGGCTGCTGCAGCTTGTCCCCAGTAAGCCACCAACCCCCCCAGAAGTATCCAGATCGGTATACTTGTTCTAGAGGGGAATGCCCACAGGGGAACCCTGCACTACCTGCCCTTTCCCCTTCCCTCACCTGACTGTAACCCAGTTACCTGTGCCCTGTACCTTAGGTGTAACTACCTCCTGAAAGCTACTATCTATAAACTGCTCAGTCTCCCGAATGATCCAGAGGTCATCCAGCTCCTGCTCCAGTTCCCTAACGCGGTCTGTTAGTAGCTGCATCTGGATACACTTCTTGCAGGTATCGTTGCAGGAGCACCAGAGGTCTCCCTGACTTCCCACATCCTGCACGAGGAGCATTCCATCATCCTGCCTGGCATATTCTCTAGTCTGAACTCAAAAAAAGAAAAACAGAAACTTACCAGAACTGGCTGCTGTATATGGCAGTCTCCCTTTTAAACCTTGGCGCGCTACGTTACGCGCCTGCGCAGTAGTGCCTCTTTTCCACAATCAGTTAAAGAAAAGAAAAACAACCTTCCCTCAGTGATGCTTCAGTCTTCCACTCTCAGCCTCTTGCTTCGATTGTAAAGAATGCCAACATTGAAATGAATGACTCTGGAAATGAATGCCAACATTGCATTTGCCTTCTTCACCACCAACTCAACCTGGAGGTTAACCTTAAGGGTATCCTGCACGAGAACGCCCAAGTCCCATTGCCTCTCAGAACTTTGAATTCTCTCCCCATTTAGATAATAGTCTACCCATTTATTTCTTCTACCAACGTGCATGACCATACACTTTCCAACATTGTAATTTATTTGCCACTTCTTTGCCCATTCTCCCAATCTATCCAAGTCTCTCTGCAGATTCTCTGTTTCCTCAGCACTACCGGCCCCTCCACCTATCTTTGTATCATCAGCAAACTTAGCCACAAAGCCATAATCCAAATCATTGATATACAACGTAAAAAGAAGCGGCCCCAACACAGACCCCTGCAGAACACCACTGGTAACCGGCAGCCAACCAGAATGGGATCCCTTTATTCCCACTCTCTGTTTCCCGCCAATCCACATATGTAACTTTCCTGTAATTCCATGGGCTCTTATCTTGTTTAGCAGCCTCATGTGCAGCACCTTGTCAAAGGCCTTCTGAAAATCCAAATACACAACATCCACTGCATCTCCCTTGTCTAGCCTACTTGTAATTTCCTCAAAAAATTGCAATAGGTTTGTCAGGCAGGATTTTCCTTTAAGGAAACTATGCTGAGTTCTGCCTATCTTGTCATATGCCTCCAGGTACTCTATAACCTCATCCTTGACAATCAACTCCAACAACTTCCCAACCACTGATGTCAAGCTAACAGGTCTATAATTTCCTTTTTGCTTCCTTGCCCCCTTCTTAAATAGCGGAGTGACATTTACAATCTTCCAGTCCTCTGGAACCAGGCCAGAATCTATCGACTTCTGAAAGATCATTGCTAATGCCTCCGCAATCTCCACCACTACTTCCTTCAGAACACAAGAGTGCATTCCATCTGGTCCAGGAGATTTATCTATCTGAGTACTTTCTCTGTCATAATTGTACCTGAGACTATTCAGCTTCCTGAATACTTTCTCTGTCGTAATTGTGACTGTGCATATTTCTCTTCCCTGACACCCCTGAATGTCCGGTATATTGCTGAAGTCTTCCTCAGTGAAGACTGATGCAAAATGCTCGTTCAGTTCCTCCGCCTTCTCCTTATCTCCCATTACAATTTCTTCAGCATCATTTTCTATCGGTTGTATATCTACTCTCACCTGTCTTTTACTCTTTATATACTTGAAAAAGCTTTTAGTATCCTCTTTGATATTATTTGCTAGCTTCCTTTCATAGTTCATCTTATCCTTCTTAATGACCTTCTTAGTTTCCTTTTGTAAGCTTTTAAAAACTTCCCAATCCTCTGTCTTCCCACTAAGTTTTGCTTCCTTGTATGCCCTCTGCTTTGCTTTTACATTGGTTTTGACTTCTCTTGTCAGCCACGGTTGCATCCTTTTTCCATTCGAAAATTTCTTTTTCTCTGGAATATATCTGTCTTGCACCTTCCTCACTTGACGCATAAACTCCAGCCACTGCTGCTCCGCCGTTCTTCCCGCTAGTGTCCCTTTCCAGTCAACCTTGGCCAGTTCCTCTCTCATGCCACTGTAATTTCCTTTACTCCACTGAAATACCGACATCGGATTTCGGCTTCTCTTTCTCAAATTTCACAGTGAACTCAATCATGTTGTGATCACTGCCTTCTAAGGGTTCCTTCACTTTCATCTCTCTAATCACCTCTGGTTCATTACACAATACCCAATCCAGTACAGCTGATCCCCTAGTGGGCTCAACAACAAGCTGGTCTAAAAAGCCATCTCGTAGACATTCTACAAATTCTCTCTCTTGAGATCCAATGCCGACCTGATTTTCCCAATCCACTTGCATGTTAAAATTTTAATCAATATTTTGATGACAAACTGTGCCACTTAATCAGGGATGATGCCTGGGTATGTCTAGTCCCCTGGTTCCAACAATCCTGATTGGTTAGTCCTCATCCAATTAGGTTTCCGCTCTCTCATTTGGTTTGAAATCAAATTCCTCCATCTTTGTTAATTGTTTTTTCCTCTTATTTCAATGGTTTCCTTTACCAGGTTGTCCCAAAAGCCATTGGCATGACACAGTAGTTTTGTGGCATTGAAGTCAATCCTATGGCCATTACGAATGCAGTGTTCTGCTACCATCGATTTTTCCGGGTAACCCCATCAGATACACTTCCTGTGCTCCTCAGTGCGGGTTTCCACTGTGCTACTATACACTGCTCCACATTCACAAGGAATCCTGTAAAGGTCAGCTGTCCTGAGTCCCAAGTCCTCTTTGACCCGCATAAGCTGTGATTTGAACTTTCTTACGAGTTTGTGGATGATATTAATCTGGTATTTCTTCAGGATCCTGGTGATCCTCCATAAACCGTGGACACATAGGGAAGACGGGTGGTTGTTCCTCATGGTTAGGTTTCCTGGTTTTTCCATAAGGATTGCTTTTCTTCGCCTGTGAACGCAGAACAGAGTATATCAGCCAGGTGAGACATACAGAGGAAACCTGCGTCAGGAGGTGTACCCCAAGAAATTGGCAGTAACAGAGCATTGCATTCGCTATGGCCTTAGAATTCACTTAAACTGCACAAAACTATTGTGCTGTGTTAATGGCTTTTGGTAAAGGAAGCTATTGAAATAAAACTAGAGGAAAATAATTTTAACAAAGATGAAGGTCTCGCTCTAAGTATGAACTAGAATTTGATTGTAAATAAGGTGGGAAAGCAGAAGCCTGATTGGATGAGGACTAACCAATCAGGACGGATGGACTACAGGGGTATAAATACCACTGGACTAAACATGACCAAGCATCATCCCTAATGAAGATGGTGGAGTTTGTCATCAAAACGTCATTATAATTAATACCTGAACCCAGCTGGAAGCCCAAGAAGAGTTTATTCATCATATATGCCAGGAAAGCACTTTTTTAACAACTAAGGCTAAGATTTACAGCAAGATTCCTCAAAAAGTAATGGTGACAATAATAGTTAATCATTTTGGTTATCCTCATTGAGATCTGAAGGATTTCTTATTTAAACTATATTGAATTTTACATGAGATTATTTTTTATTTAGTTTATCACGTTTACTACCTTCTCTTTCTTATTAAGGTGAGAACCAAGGACCACATATTTGACAGCATCAATCATCTGATCAGTTACCACATGGATAATCACCTGCCAATCATCTCATCAGGAAGTGATCTATTTCTTAAGAAACCTGTCAAGAAGGATAGATGAAGAGAAGTTACTTTCAGTTTTAACCATTGCACCTTCTCAATGTTTTAAAAAGCAAGACCATTCCAATGGAATACCATTGTCTATCTGTATGTGGTCTCTTTCAAGAAATAAAAAATTCAGCCTACAATGGTCATGATAACTTTGTACTTCTAATTTAAACACGATAAATAATTGTGATTGGAGTGTCACTATAAATAATTCATGATATATTAGGGATATAAATCATGAAATAACAAAGCTACTTCATTCTTGAACACAGGCTACATTAATCTCTTGAAAAAAGAATGAGAACATTAATAGAGGAGTTAAATTACCGAACTACTAGGCTAGAGACTTGGACGATTGGACTGCAGACATAAAAATTCCATGTGCCAATTCAGAATATGATGCACTTACCATATAACAAAACCATAATGTCAGATCAGAAGAGATCAAATCAGATTGTTTGATTATGTAGCCATGTAACTAATTTTAAGCACAATTGGCTTTGAGAAGGTGGAAAATCCAATTCTAACTAATTGCAGACCTTGGAACTGTGCCTTTATGCTTCAGATGTATTACAACATGTATAGATGCTTTATACAAAGAAGCAAATTATTTTGCTATAAACAGTTTCAATGTTTCTTTAAAATTTGTTTCAATGCCTTGACAACAGAATTCTAACCAGAAACCTTAGAAAATGGGATGGAATTTAGTAATGGTTTTCCTTGTATCAATACATTTAAAGTACCAATTCCATTACTGCTTTATTAAGCACTTTACTAACTGTACTATTTTTTGTTCTTTAAGTTTATTAGAAAAGGTATCCCACATGAATGCATATTTATGCCTTTAAGACAGAGCTAAATATTTCCAATGGAACTTAATTTTTTAACTTTGAAATTACATGAGATACTAACAGATTTAAGCTGGTAGAAAAATAATCATCTTTAAGAACTGTACAAACTTTGATATACTTTTGTGAAAGATAAAATATATATCTAAGGTAATTTAGCTGTTACATATGCATCACTGTATATCAAAAAGGATTATTAATTGGAAATTAGAATTCCAGTCAGAATGGTGTTTTTTTTTGCTGGTTTAAACACTGGACTACAAACATGACTATTCTTTTACATCCTTTTATCAAAGCATAGCATGATTACAAGTGGTGGTAAATCATTTGGGTGAAAGCTCATCCAATCCAAAACACATATTAAAATTAATAATTTTTTTTAAATTCTGGAAGTGCATGACTATGTTTGAAATATGTCATTTGTAAATATTAGAATTGTGCAGCCTTACTTTTCACTTTTGTAAAGAATAAAATATTATTTTATTCCTGGCTACTCGACCTTTGTGTTTCCCTCTGAACTTTTTTCTTACAAATTATAGGCCACTTGATCCAGATTCTATGCTCTCTTGAATGGACTCCCATCAGTCCTATTTACCATTTATTTCCTTGGCAACTTCTTTTCCACAACAAATCAATCAATTCCTGTAGGAATGTAATAAATAGTATCTGGTCTTATGTGATGCAGGTACAATGGGCCAAAGCACAAACAAGAAAATCTGCAGATGCTGGAAATTCGAGTAACACACACAAAATGCTGGAGGAACTCAGCAGGCCGGGAAAAAAGTACAGTCAATGTTTCAGGCTGAAACCCTTCGGCAGGACTGGAGAAAAAAAGCTGAGGAGTAGATTTACCCCATCTTCCTGCTAAGGGAGGGGAGAGAGAAACACCAGGAGATAGGTGAAACCTGAAAGGGAGGGATGAAGTAAAGAGCTGGGAAGTTGATTGGTGAAAGAGACAGAAGGTCGTGGAAGAAAGAAAAAGGGGGTAGGAGCACCAGAGGGAGGTGAAATGAGGAGAGAGAGGGAAAAGGGGACAGGAAATGGTGAAGGGGAGGGGGGACATTACTGGAAGTTTGAGAAATCCATCAGATTAGAGGCTATCCATAACAGAATATAAGGCGTTGTTCCTCCAACCTAAGTGTGGCCCCATCATAACAGTGGAGGAAGCCATGGATGGACGTATGGGAATGGGAAGTGGAATTAAAATGGATGGCCACTGGGAGATCCTGTGGTGGACAGAGCGTAGATGCTTGGTGAACTGGTCTCCCAATCTATGTCAGGTCTTATTGATATACAGGAGGCTACACCAGGAGCACCGGGCCATTGCCTCCCACACCTTCACCAACTTTATTGACTCCCATCCACCTCATAGTTCCTACACCCCATACTTCCCATTTCTACCCAAGATCCACAAACTTGCTTGCAGGTAGACCCATTGTTCCAGCTTGTTCACGCCCCACTAAACTCACATCTGCATACCTCGACTCTGTTTCATCCCCCCGGTTTGGTCCCTTATGACCTACATCCAGGACACTTCACACGCTCTGGATCTTTTCAAGGATTTCAAGTTCCCTGGCCCCCATCATCTTATTTTCACTCTGGATGTCCACTCCCTATACACCTTCATCCCCCACCAGGAAAGCCTCAAAGCTCTCCGTTTATAACCATATATCCATATAACAATCACAGCACGGAAACAGGCCATCTTGGCCCTCCTAGTCCGTGCCGAACCCTTAATCTCACCTAGTCCCACCTACCCACACTCAGCCCATAACCCTCCACTCCTTTCCTGTCCATATACCTATCCAATTTTACCTTAAATGACACAACTGAACTGGCCTCTACTACTTCTACAGGAAGCTCATTCCACACAGCTATCACTCTTTGAGTAAAGAAATACCCCCTCGTGTTTCCCTTAAACTTCTGCCCCCTAACTCTCAAATCATGTCCTCTAGTTTGAATCTCCCCTACTCTCAATGGAAACAGCCTGTTCACGTCAACTCTATCTATCCCTCTCAAAATTTTAAATACCTCGATCAAATCCCCCCTCAACCTCCAATGAATAGAGACCTAACTTGTTCAACCTTTCTCTGTAACTTAATTGCTGAAACCCAGGTAACATCCTAGTAAATCGTCTCTGCACTCTCTCTAATTTATTGATATCTTTCCTATAATTTGGTGACCAGAACTGCACACAATATTCCAAATTTTGCCTTACCAATGCCTTGTACAACTTTAGCATTACATCCCAACTTCTGTACTCAATGCTTTGATTTATAAAGGCCAGCATTCCAAAAGCCCTCTTCACCACCCTATCTACATGAGACTCCACTTTCAGGGAACTATGCACAGTTATTCCTAGATCTCTATGTTCCTCTGCATTCCTCAATGCCCTACCATTTACTCTGTATGTTCTATTTGGATTATTCCTGCCAAAATGTAGAACCTCACACTTCTCAGCTTTAAACTCCATCTGCCAGAACCTCACACTTCTCAGCATTAAACTCCATCTGCCAGAACCTCACACTTCTCAGCATTAAACTCCATCTGCCAGAACCTCACACTTCTCAGCATTAAACTCCATCTGCCAGAACCTCACACTTCTCAGCATTAAACTCCATCTGCCAGAACCTCACACTTCTCAGCATTAAACTCCATCTGCCAGAACCTCACACTTCTCAGCATTAAACTCCATCTGCCAGAACCTCACACTTCTCAGCATTAAACTCCATCTGCCTTGTTTCTTTCTGGACACCAGACCCAACCAGTTTCCCTCCACCACCACTCTCCTCCATCTGGCGGAACTTGTCCTCACTCTTAATAACTTATCCTTTGGCTCCTCCCTCTTCCTTCAAACAAAAGGTGTAGCATGAGTTCCAGCTGTGCCTGCCTGTTTGTCAGCTATATGGTACAGTCTATGTTCCAAGCCTACACTGGTAACTATCCCGCACTTTTCCTACGCTACATCAATGACTGCATCGGTGCTTCCTGGACCCATGCAGAACTCGCCAATTTCATCCACTCTGCCTCCTACTTCCACAACGCCCTCAAATTCACCTGATCCATTTCTGACACCTCCCTTCCCTTTCTCGATCTGACTGTCTCTATCTCTGGAGACAGCTTATCCACCGATGTCTATTACAAATCCCCAGACTCTCACAGCTACCTGAACTACACCTCATCCCACCCTGCTACTTGTAAGAACATCATTTCCTTCTCTCAACTCCTCCGCCTCCACATCTGCTCTCAGAATCCGTCTTTTCATTCCAGAACCAAGGAGATGTGCTCCTTTTTCAAAGAAAGGGGCTTCCCTTCCTCCACCATCAAGGCGGCCCTCAACCACATCTCTTCCATTTTATGCATGTCTGCTCTTATCAGATCCTCCCACCACCCTACCAGGGATAGAGTTCCTGGTTCTCACCTACCACCCCACCAGCCTCCGCATCCAGCACATATTTCTTCGAAACTTCTGCCACCTCCAACGGGATCCCACCACCAAGCATTCCCTCCCTCCTCACTTTCTGCAGGGATCCCCTTGTCCTACGTGACTCCCTTGTCCATTCATACCTCTGATGTCCGTCTTTGCTTACCCTTGCAAGCAAAACAAGTGCTGCCCCTGCCCCTACACCTCCTTCCTCACTACCATTCAGGGCCCTAAACAGTCCTTCTAAGTGTGGCGACACTTCACCTGTGAGTCTGTTGGAGTCATGTAATGTGTCTGGTTCTCCCGGTGAGGCCTGACGTAGACTGGGAGACCACTTCGCCAAGCACCTATGCTCTGTTTACCAGAGCAAGTAGGATCTCCCAGTGGCCACCCATTTTAATTTCACTTCCCATTCCCATTCCAAAATATCCATCCACTGTCATGATGAGGCTATAATTAGGTGTTGGCCAGAAAGAATGACTATCTTCAAATCAGTGAATTCAAATGAATCAAGGACAGTGGAAACACGAGGAAATCTGTAGATGCTGGAAATTCAAACAACACACACAAAATGCTGGTGGAACACAGCAGGCCAGGCAGTATCTATAAGGAGAAGCACTGTCGAGGTTTCGTGCCGAGACCCTTCGTCAGGATTAACTGATAGTAAGAGATTTGAAAGTGGTGGGGGAGGGGGAGATGCGAAATGATAGGAGAAGACCAGAGGGGGTGGGATGAAGCTAAGAGCTGGAAAGGTGATTGGCAAAAGTGATACAGAGTTGGAGAAGGGAAAGGACCATGGGACGGGAGGCCTTGGGAGAAAGAAGGGAGGGGGGAAGCACCAGAGGGAGATGGAGAAGAGGAAACAACTAAATATGTCGGGGATGGGGTAAGAAGGGGAGGAGGGGCATTAACGGAACTTAGAGAAGTCAATGTTCATGCCATCAGGTTGGAGGCTACCCAGCCGGTATATAAGGTGTTGTTCCTCCAACCTGAGTTTGGATTCATCTTGACAGTAGAGGAGGCCATGGATGGACATATCAGAATGGGAATGGGACATGGAATTAAAATGTGTGGCCACTGGGAGATCCTGCTTTCTCTGGCAGACCGAGCATAGGTGTTCAGCGAAACGGTCTCCCAGTCTGTGTCGGGTCTCACCAATATATAAAAGGCCACACCAGGAGCACTAGACGCACTATACCACACCAGCCAACTCACAGGTGAAGTGTCGCCTCACCTGGAAGGACTGTCTGGGGCCCTGTATGGTGGTGGGGGAGGAGGTGTAAGGGGAGGTGTAGCACTTGTTCCGCTTACAAGGATAAGTGCCAGGAGGGAGATTGGTGGGAAGGGATGGGGGGGGGGGGGGAAACGAGTGGACAAGGATGTCGTGTAGAAAGGGATCCCTGCAGAAAGCGGAAAGGGGGGGGGGAGGGAAAGATGTACTTAGTAGTAGGATCCCGTTGGAGGTGGCGGAAGTTACGGAGAATTATACATTGGACCTGGAGGCTGGTGGACAAGGGGAACCCTAACCCGAGTGGGGTGGCGGGCGGATGGGGTGAGAGCAGATGTGTGGGAAATGGGAGAGATGCATTTGAAAACAGAGTTGATGGTGGAAGAAGGGAAGCCCCTTTGTTTAAAAAAGGAAGACCTCTCCTTCATCCTGGAATGAAAAGCCTCATCCTGAGAGCAGATGCGGCACAGACGGAGGAATTGTGAGAAGGGGATAGCATTTTTGCAAGAGACAGGGTGGGAAGAGGAATAGTCCAGGTAGCTGTGAGAGTCTGTAGGCTTATAGTAGATATCAGTAGATAATCCGTCTCCAGAGATGGAGACAGAAAAATCAAGAAATGGGAGGAAGGTATCGGAAATGGACCAGGTAAATTTGTTGGCAGGGTGAAAGTTGGAGGCAAAGTTAATGAAATCAACGAGCTCAGCATGCGTGCAGGAGGCAGTGCCAGTGCAGTCGTCGAGGTAGCAAAGGAAAAGAGTGGGACAGATATATTCTTGGAACATGGACTGTTCCACAAAGCCAACAAAAAGGCAGACATAACTGGGACCCATACAGGTGCCCATGGCTACACCCTTGGTTTGGAGGAAGTGGGAGGAGCCAAAGGAGAAATTATTGAGAGTAAGAACTAATTCCACTAGACGGAGGAGAGTGGTGGTAGAGGGGAATTGGTTAGGTCTGGAATCCAAAAAGAAGCGAAGAGCTTCGAGACCGTCCTGGTGGGGGATGGAGGTATATAGGGGCTGGATGTCCATGGTGAAAATAAGGCAGTGGGGGCCAGGGAACTTGAAAAAATTCAAAGCATGAGAAGTGTCACGAACATAGGTGGAAGAGATTGAACAAGGGGAGATAAGACAGTGTCAAGGTATGCAGAAATGAGTTCAGTGGGGCAGGAGTAAGCTGAGACAATAGGTCTACCTGGACAGGCAGGTTTGTGGATTTTGGGTAGGAGGTAGAAACGGGAAGTGCGGGGTGTGGGAACTATGAGGTTGGTGGCAGTGGATGGGAGATCCCCAGAGCTGATAAGGTTGGTGATGGTATAGGAGACAATGGCCAATAAGGTTGGTGGTGGTATAGGAGACAAGGACTGTGGAAGCGGTCTTTGTTCTTGCCGTGTGCTTGGAGGCTGCCACTTTGTGAAGACACTCTATTCTTCATTTTGTGAGCTTGTCATGCTGGGCTTGATTAGTGTTTTAAAGAAGGCACAAAGACTCTTCAGGTAATCTGCTGGACTGGAGGTCATTTCCAAATGAGTTATTTGTGAGGTGTTCTTTGGTTGGCTATAACATGCAGGATTGTGAATGCCTGAGGTGATGCGAGCTCATTGCTGACTGAGAACAGAAAGCCATGAGTCAGCATCTGTCCCTTGATGGGAAGAGGACAGTAATGCTCAAAGTATGCTGCTTTGGATCAGAGCCAATGACCAGGTGTTAAAGGCCAGACACATGACCTGTGACACAGGAATGCGACATTTGAATTGATAAGAAATGGATATAAAAGTGGATGCTTTGTGTGTGCTGGTGGCGGTAACTTTGAAGAATAACCATTGCAGATACAAGCGAGAAGAACCCTGCGTGAATCGGGACCACGAGGATCAAGGAACACCTGGCCAGTGTAAATTCCTCCGCCCGGGTAATATCTTTGCTATTCTTTGACTATCCAGGAGAGTCAGGTGTGCGCACAAGGTATTTAGTGTATGAATTCACGTACTTGTTAGTTTGAACAATGAAGGTAATTGTCAGTAAATACAGATCTCTCTGTGCCTCACTCAGAATCGTTGGAAGAGGTAGAAGTGGTATCTCTCTCTCTCTCTCTTTTTCCAACATAGGTTAGAGGAACAACACCTTATATTCTGTTTGGGTAGCCTCCAACCTGATGACATAAACATTGATTTCTCAAACTTCTGTTAATGCCCCCACACCCCACCCTTCACCATTTTCCAACTCCTTTTCCCTCTCTCCTTATGTACTTATCCATCCTCTGGTGCTCCTCCCACTCCCTTCCTTTTTTTCTTCCATGGCCTTCCGTCTCTTTCACCAATCAACCTCCCAGTTCTTTACTTCATCCCTCCCCCTCCAGGTTTCACCTATCACCTGGAGTTTCTCTCTCCCCTTCCCCCAGCTTTTAAATATACTCTTCAGCTTTTTTTTTCTCCAGTCCTGCCAAAGGCTTTTGGCAAAAACGTTAACTACTTTTTTCCATAGGTGCTGCCTGGTCTGCTGAGTTCCTCCAGCAATTTTGTGTATGTTACAATAGGCCAAATGACCTGTTTGTATGCTGTATTGTTCTAGTTCCTATGTCGATAGTATTTTAATAAGGTGAAATGGTTAAATTGTTGGATAATATATTCTATTTACAATTAAGTGCTTCATCTTATTTGGATAAATCCCCAGAGCCTGATGTGACATACCCCAGGTTATTGAGAAAGGCCATGGATGAGTTTGCTGGAGCCATATTCATGTCCTCTCTAGCCACAGGTGAGGCCCCAGAGGGTCTGTGAGTAGCTAATGTTGTTCCATTATTCAAGATTCAGGTGGCAGGGCCTCTGGCACTGAGTCTGACCCTGTGGTGCGGAAGGATGGGACGGAGAAGAGGAGAGCTGTTGTCATTGGGACTCTATAGTCAGGGGAGCAGAGGGGAGATTTTGTGGACGTGAGAAGGATACCCACATGGTTTGTTGCCTCCCGGGTGCCAGGGTCTGGGATGTCTCTGATCGAGTGCACAACATCTTGGTTTGAGATGAAAAGCAACCAGAAGTCATGATACATGTTGGTACCAATGACATAGGCAAGAAGAGAAATGAGGTCCTGAAGTGTGACTTTCGGGAACTAGGCAGAAGGCTGAAGAACAGGACCTCAAGGGTGGTGTTCTCAGGATTGCTGCCAGTGCTACATGATAGTGATGGTAAGCATTGGAGGAGATGGCAGTTGAATGCGTGGCTGAGGAGTTGGTGCAGGGCGCAGGGTTTTAGATTTTTGGATCATTGGGATCTCTTCTGGGGAAGGTGGGACCTGTACGGATTGGATGGGTTGCAATATCCTTGCAGGTAAGTTTGCTAGCATGGTTCAGGGAGGTTTAAACTAATTTGCGAGGGGGATGGGACCTGGAGCGATAGAGCAGTGAAAGAAGTGCATGGAGTAAAGCCAGATCTAACATATAGAGAGGCTTTGAGGAAAGAGAAGCAGAATAAAGGGTGTAAAGGTAGTAAGGTAGAAGGACTAAAGTGTGTGTACTTCAATGCAAGAAGCATCAGGAACAAAGGTGATGAACTGAGAGCTTGGAATTATGTTGTAGTGGTCATTACGGAGACTTGGCTGGTACCAGGGCAGGAACGGAATCTCAATACTCCTGGATTTCAGTGCTTTAAAAGGGATGGGGGGGGGGGCGGGACAGTAGAGGAGGTGTGGCATTACTGGTCAGGGATACTATTACAGCTGCAGAAAGGGTGGGTAATGAGTCGGTATGGGTGGAAGTCAGGAACAGGAAAGGAGCAGTTACTCTACTGGGGGTATTCTATAGGCCCCCTGGTAGCAGCAGAGATACCGAGGAGCAGATTGGGAGGCAGATTTTGCAAAGGTGCAAAAATAACAAGGTCGTTATCATGGGTGTGTCGCGATGTACTACATACAGAGCTAGAGACGACACGCAGTTGGTAAGTTGAGCATCCATGGTATTACAGGAAAGTTATTAATGGGGTTAGAGCATTGACTAGACTGGAAGAAGGCGAGTGGGAATAGAAGGATCCCTGTCCAGTTGGCTGCCCATGACTAGCGGTGTTCTGCAGGGGTCAGAGTTGGGATGACTTATTTTCATGCTGTATGTAAATGATTTAGAAGATGAAATAGATGGCTTTGTTGCCAAGTTTGCAGATGATTCAAAGATTGGTGGGGGGGCAGGTAGTGTTGAGGAAACAGGTAGGATGCAGAAGGACTTAGACAGATTAGGAGAATGGTCAAGAAAATGGCAAATGAAATACAATGTTGGAAAATGCATGATCATGCACTTTGGTAATAGAAATAAATGTGTGGATTATTTTCTAAATGGGGAGAAAATCCAAAATTCTGAAATGCAGAGGGACTTGGGAGTCCTTGTGCAGAGCATCCTAAAGGTTAAATTGCAGGCTGAGTCAGTGGCAAGGAAGGCAAATGCACTGTTAGCATTCATTTCAAGAGGTCTAGAATACAAGAGCAAGGATGTGATGCTGAGGCTTTATAAGGCACTGGTGAGACCTCACCTTGAGTATTGTGAACAGTTTTGGGCTCCTCATCTTAGAAGAGATGTGCTGGCATTGCAGGGGGTCCAAAGGAGTTCAGAAAGATGATTCTTTGAAAGGGTTATCATACAAGGAACGTTTGATGGCTCTGGGTCAGTACACACTGGTTTATTTATATATTATTTCTTACTTGACTTATTGATTTTTTTCTTCTACTTCTATATTATATATTGCATTGAACTGCTGCTGCTAAGATAACAAATTTCATGACACATACCAGTGATAATAAACCTGATTCTGAATTTAGAAGGATGAGGAGGAATGCTTTCGAATGTTGAAAGGCTTAGACAGAGTAGATGTGGAAAGGATGTTTCCCATGGTGGGAGAGTCCAGGACAAGAGGGCACAGCCTCAGGATAGAGGGCTGTCCATTCAAAACAGAGACGTGGAGAAATTTCTTCAGCCAGAGGTTGGTGAATTTGTGGAATTTGTTGCCACGTGCAGCTGTGAAGGCCAGGTCATTGGGTGTATTTAAGGCAAAGATTGATAGGTTCTTGATTGGACATGGCATCAAAGGTTACGGGGAGAAGGCCGCAAAATGGAGTTGAGGAGAGAAGAAGGATTAGTCATGATTGAATGGCAGAGCAGACTTAATGGGCCAAATGGCCTAATTCTGCTCCTATGTCTTATGGCCTTATAGGTGAGATGGAGGTGGTAGAAAGTGGAAAGGAGGGTTGAATTTTTGATGAAGAGAAGTGTCACAGCAGTAGTCAGAGATTACAGAAAATACACGCATGGCTCTTCGCGAGAAATAATAAGTGGATGAAAATTATTGGGATTATTTTATAGCACCATAATAGACCATAAGACCTCGGAGCAGATTTAGCTCCTATGGCCCATCAAGTCAGCTCTGCAATTCCATTGTGGCTGATTTATTGTCCCTTTCAACCCTATTTCAGAATCAGAATCAGGTTTATTATCACCTGCATGTGACGTGAAATTTGTTAACTTAGCAGCAGCAGTTCAATGTAATACATAATCTAGCAGAGAAAAAATAATAAAATATTAATAATAATAAAAATAAACAAGTAAATCAATTACATATATTGAATAGATTTTTTAAAAATGTGCAAAAAGAAATACTATATATTAAAAAAAGTGAGTTAGTGTCTAAAGATTCAATGTCCATTTAGGAACCGATGGAAGAGGTGAAGAAGCTGTTCCTGAATCACTGAGTGTATGCCTTCAGGCTTCTGTACCTCCTACCTGATGGTAACAGTGAGAAAAGTGCATGCCCTGGGTGCTGGGGGTCCTTAATAATAGGCACTGCCTTTCTGAGACACCACTCCCTAAAGATGTCCTGGGTACTTTGTAAGCTACTACCCAAGATAGAGCTCACTAGATTTACAACCTTCTGCAGCTTCTTTTGGTCCTGTGCAGTAAGCAATGATTCCCTCTCTCCTACCAGCAAAAAAAAGCATCAGTACCCACCACCGAGCACTCAAATGTGCAGCAAAGACACAGACTTGCAGTACCCCAAATACTACTCATTCACCATACCACACCATACCATTCGACATACCACCTAATAAGGGAGAAAGAGGTGTCTCTGTTTCACAGTGAGAGGGGAGACATAACAAACAACTTGCTGGTTTATGATGTTAAAAGATCTCAGGTCTCTGGGCAATCAGTCAAAGATCTTCTGACTCCGACACCCTGATCTCCTGCTGGGACACCGACCTTCGATCCGCCCATCTACAGAGCCACAAGATCTCGGACCTCTGAAAGTGAGCTAAGCTCTTAGGCTGCGTCCTTGGCATGTCGAATACCGGTCAGTCGTGAAATCCCAAGACCTGGTCCCATTCCCGCAAAGAACCCAAGTCAGCATGTAACTTCAGGTCAGGACCTTCAAAAGAAGCCTGAAAGGGAAAAATAGAGATATTAAAGATGGAAATAGAGCTGTTTCCAAAGATGCAAGCAAAGGAGTCACCATTTAGCGCATTCATGACTAAGCTCCACCCTCCAGACAGTCAAAAAGTGGAATGTTTAAGGAGAACATGAGGTGAAACTTCTTTACTCAGAGGGTTAGAACATAGAATAGTACAGCACATTACAGGCCCCTCAGCCCACAATGTTGTGCCAACCCTCAAAACCTGCCTCCCATATAACCCCCCACCTTAAATTCCTCCATATACCTGTCTAGTAGTCTCTTAAACTTCACTAGTGTATCTGCCTCCACCACTGACTCAGGCAGTGCATTCCATGCACCAACCACTCTCTGAGTGAAAAACCTTCCTCAAATATCCCCCTTGAACTTCCCTCCCCTTAACTTAAAGCCATGTCCTCTTGTACTGAGCAGAGGTGTGCTGGCTGTCCACTCTGTCTATTCCTCTTAATATCTTGTACACCTCTATCACGTCTCCTCTCATCCTCCTTCTCTCCAAAGAGTAAAGCCCTAAATCTCTGATCATAATCCATACTCTCTAAACCAGGCAGCATCCTGGTAAATCTCCTCTGTACCCTTTCCAATGCTTCCACATTCTTCCTGTAGTGAGGCGACCAGAACTGGACACATTACTCCAAGTGTGGCCTAATTAGAGTTTTATAGAGCTGCATCATTACATTGCGTCTCTTAAGTTCTATCCCTCGACTTATGAAAGTTAGCAACCCATAAGCTTTCTTAACTACCCTATCTACCTGTGAGGCAACTTTCAGGAATCTGTGGACATGTACCCCTGGATCCCTCTGCTCCTCCACACTACCAAGTATCCTGCCATTTACTTTGTACTCTGCCTTGGAGTTTGTCCTTCCGAAGTGTACCACCTCACACTTCTCTGGGTTGAACTCCATTTGCCACTTCTCAGCCCACTTCTGCATCCTATCAGGGTTGTGAAAGTGCAGAACAATCAGCTAGTGCAAGTGTTGGATGTGATTTCAATTCCGACGTTTAAGAAAAGTTCAGATAGGTACATGGATGGGAAGGATATGGGAGGGCTACTTCCGGGTGCAGGTCAATGGGACTAGGCAGTTTAAATGGTTCAGCAGGGACTAGATGGGCCAGTGGGCCTATTTCTGTGCTGTAGTTTTCAATTACTCTTAATTTTGTATCCCTCTATCAAATTTTCTCTATACTCTTTCAATCTTATTTGCATCTTTCCTGTAACTGCATACAAAACTGCATATAATACATTAAGCCTCAGCAAAGTCTTATACAACTTCAAAATTACATCACACTTTCTGTACTCAATACTTGTACTTATGAGTAACTGAAAAGCTCTCTTTACAGCCTTATCTATCTGTGACACCTCTTTCAAGGAATTATGGATCTGTATTTATGGATCCTCAGTTCTAACAGACTCCTCAGTGCATTGTTGTTCACTGTGTAAACCTTACCCCGGTCTGTCCTCCCAAAATGCAAAGTACCTCACACTTGTCTGCATTCGATTCCATCTGCCATTTTTCAGTGCATTTTTCCAGTTGGTCCAGATCCCACTGTAAGCTTTGAGAGCCTTCCTTGCAGTTAACTATGCCTCAATCTTGATATCATCTGCAAATTTACTGATACAGTTACCATAATAGCATCAAGATTATTGATATAGATGACTGATTCTGCGGTACACCACTTGACACAGGGTATAAAGGTAATCATTTACTACCTCTCACTTGAGGACAATGTCAAATCCAATTTAATACCTCATCCTGAATGCCATGCAACTGAATTTTACTGACCAGCGTCCCATGGGAAACCTTGTCAAAGGATTGCTAAAATCCATGTAGTCAACTTCCACTGCCATTCTTTCATCAACTTTCCTGTTAACCTCCACAAAAAAACTCTATAAGATTGGTTAGTCTTAACCTACCACACCCAAAGCCAAGTTGACAATCCCTAATTGGACCCTATCTAACCAATACTTATATATCTGGTCCCTTCCAATAATTTACCCACCACTGATGTCAGCCTCACTAGCCAATAACTTCCTGACATGTTCTTTGGTCCTTTCTTAAACAACAGAACAATATTAGTTATCCTTCAGAGCTCTGACTCCTCTCTATGACTAAGGGTGACAGTGAGTATAGGAATAGAGTGAGGTGGAGGAAAAATGTGTGGCAGGGGACAGGGGTTCAGACCTGTACAATAAGGACAGGCTGCACTTGAATCCCAGGGGGATCAATATCCAATATCCTGGCAGGATATTGGGCTACTGGGGAGAGTTTAAACTAGAAATGTTGGGGGTGTGGGAACCAAACTGAAGAGATTGGGGAAGAGGAGGTTGGCTCACAAATAGAGAAAGCTTGTAGACAGTGCAGGAGGGAGGATAGACAGGTGATAGAGAAGGGATAGG
This sequence comes from Hypanus sabinus, assembly GCF_030144855.1. Classification (NCBI taxonomy): domain Eukaryota; kingdom Metazoa; phylum Chordata; class Chondrichthyes; order Myliobatiformes; family Dasyatidae; genus Hypanus; species Hypanus sabinus. The sequence continues at coordinate 3,475,443 of NC_082733.1, forward strand.
CACAGACCGATGGTTTGAGATGTGTCTATTTTAATGCAAGAAGCATTATGAACAAAGCAGATGAGCTTAGAGCCTGGATCAGTACTTGGAGCTGTGATGTTGTGGCTATTACAGACTTGGATGGCTCAGGGGCAGGAATGGTTAGAGTGCCAGGCTTTAGATGTTTCAGAAAGGACAGGGAGGGAGAAAGGTAAAAGAGGTGGGAGCGTGGCACTACTGATCAGAGATAGTGTCACTGCTGCAGAGAAGGAGGAAGTCATGGAGGGATTGTCTACTGAGTCTCTGTGGGTAGAAGTTAGAAACAGGAAAGTGTCAATAACTCTACTGGGTGTTTTTTTACAGCCCACCCAATAGTAACAGGGAAATCAAGGAACAGATAGGGAGACAGATTCTAGAAAGGTGTAATAATAACAGGGTTGTCGTGGTGGGAGATTTTAATTTCCCAATTATTGAGTGACATCTCCCTAGAGCAAGGGGTGTAGATGAGGTAGAGTTTGTTAGGTGTGTTCAGGAAGGTTTCCTGACACTGTAGATAAGCCTACAAGAGGAGAGGCTGTACTTGATCTGGTATTGGGAAATGAACCTGGTCAGGTGTCAGATCTCTCAATGGGAGAGCATTTCGGAGACAGTGATCACAATTCTATCTCCATTACCATAGCGTTGGAGAGGGATAGGAACAGACAAATTAGGAAAGTGTTTAATTGAAGTAAGGAAACAATGAAGCTTTCAGGCAGGAGCTTGGAAGCATAAATTGGGAACAGATGTTCTCAGGGAAATGTACGGCAGATGTTCAGGGGATATTTGTGTGGCGTTCTGCATAGGTATGTTCCAGTGAGACAGGGAAAGGATGGTAGGATACAGGAACCATGGTGTACAAAGGCTGTTGGAAATCTAGTCGAGAAGAGAAGAAAAGCTTACGAAAGGTTTGGTAAACTAGGTAGTGATAGAGTTCTAAAAGATTATAAGGCTAGCAGGAAGAAGCTTAAGAATGAAATTAGGAGAGCCAGAAGGGGCAATAAGAAGGCCTCAGTGAGCAGGATTTAGGAAAACCCAAGGCATTCTACAAGTATGTGATGAGCAAGAGGATAAGACATGAGAGAATAGGACCAATCAAGTATGTCAGTGGGAAAGTATGTATGGAGCCAGAGGAGATAGCAGAGGTACTTAATGAATACTTTGCTTCAGTATTCACTATAGAAAAAGACCTTGGTGACTGTAGGATGACTTACAGTGGATTGAAAAGCTTGAGCAAATAGACATTAAGAAAGAGGATGTGCTGGAGCTTTTGGAAAGCATCAAATTGGATAAGTCTCCGAGACCAGATGAGATGTACCCCAGGCTACTGTGGGAGGTGATGGAGGAGATTGCTGAACCTCTGGCGATGATCTTTGCATCATCATTGAGGATGGAAGAGGTTCCAGAGGATTGGAGGTTTGCAGATGTTGTTTCTTTATTCATGAAAGGAAATAGAGATAGCCCTGGAAATTACAGACCAGTGAGTCTTACTTCAGTGTTTGGTAAGTTGATGGAGAAGATCCCAAGAGGCAGGGTTTATGAACATTTGGAGAGGCATAAAAATGATTAGTGTAACCCTTGGTTCAGCCTACAGCTTCATCTAGGGGATGATAGTCCCCCAGCGAGGCTAAACTTAAGAAATCTTGGATACTGCACGATGTGTCCCCTGTTACAAATCAGTACCATGAAATAACAAACAGTACATAATATGAGTTTATAATATAAACGATTGAGCTTTAAAATTCTTAATTTGACTATATGGTTAGTAAAGAAACAAAAAAAATAGAAAAGGGCCCATTCTCATGAAACAGTCTAATGCACAAACGTTGGAGCTCACAGTGTCATCTATTTGCTCCCATCATCATCCTCCGAGGGTAGCTAACCCTCGCTCCTCAGTCCACTCCGTCCACTGGTCTACCAACTGTCTCCATTTGTGTCCTCTCTCCCCGACAAAAGACTGCAAAATCTCTCTCCCAGACACACAAGAAAGAACAACATTCCGCTCATTGGCTAACATGTCATAACCCAAACATTGCTGCTACAGAGAGACCATTACCTTAGCCTTAGCAGTGAAACATTACAGAGAGGCTATTACATTAGCCCTGAAATCTAACAGCGTGTTACATTCTCCCCTCCCCACCAAATTTAGTCATGCCCTCATGAGATAATTCGCCATACCTTCCTGCAAAACACAAAGCCCAATCCAGCTGTAAAAGGCAGTGATGTAGCTCCCCAAAACAGTAGTGGTCACACTTTGCTCCCCTGGTGCTATGGAAGCCAGCCTATCCGGTGGTCTCCTAATTCTCTGAGACCTTCACACTCCCCTCACCTAACTCTTCAGGCTCAGACACTACTGGGGATACTTGCAGTCTACCTGGTGAGGCCTCCCCTGTCTAACACTCGTGCCCACCTGCAACTTGGAGCCTTCTTTCCCGTGGCCAAACCCCTCTTCCTCCCCTGCAGAGACCCGCTGCAACCCAGGCTGCTCATAGATAGCACCCCCCCTCCACTTCACCTGACTCAGAGGGAGAAGGGCCAGGAGTCTCTTCCTCAATCAATGGGGAGTTAGTGAAATGCAGCATATACCACACATCCAGGTCCTCATCCTCTGACTCAGAATCCCTCTCAGTGGTGGAGGCCAGCCTAATCTTGCATGCTGTGGGCCCTGCAGTTGCCTCATGTTTCTACAGAGTCCTCTTACTAGATGTAGGCTCCAAGTCAGGCTCTGGGTCTACCTGCACCTCTTGTCCCAGGGGCAACAAGTGGTTCCGATGGAGAACCTTGACAGGCCCATTCCCATCCTCTGGTTTCACCTGGAAAACTGGTAGGTTTGGCATCTGACTCTCCACCACATAGGGCGTAGCCACTCAGTGGTCAGCCAACTTATGCTTTGTAGATAACCCCAAATTTCTTATGAGGTCTTGGTCTCCCAGCAGGAGTTGGGAGAACCTCACCTTTTGATCATACCTCTTCTTACTTCCTTGATTCCGCTTGACAGCCTCAACCCCAGCTAATTCATAAGCCTTTTACAGATCTCTTCTCATATCAGACACATACTTCAGATAAGTCTCCTGGGGCAAGTCACCCTTGTCAGTCCCAAAAAACAGTCAGTGGGTAACCTTGCCTCGCGCCCAAACATCAGATAATATGGCAAGTATCCAGTAGCTTCATCTCATGTTCAGTTGTAACTGTGAACCAGATGCCCAATAAGTTGACTCCACTTGGTCTTCTTGCTGATCTCCAGGGTCCTGAGCATGTCTAGCAAGGTCCAATTAAACCTTTCTGATTGGGGATCATCCTGCAGGTGACAGGGCGTGATTCTCGACTCCAAGCATGCCAGTAACTCATGGATGAATCTGCTCTCAAAATCCCGTCCCTGATCACTATGTATCCACCTGGGAAGGCCATAATAAATGAAATACTTCTCCTATAACACCTCTGTCGACAGAGCAGGTATCTACCTGGCTGCGGCATAACATTTTGGTAGGCACTATGATGGTGGGGCGGGCAGGACTGGGCTGTTTTCCCAAACCATGCTATAACAAAACCCGCAGAAAGGAGAAGCGTCAACTGGCTCAGGACGAGATAGGAGCAGAAGTGGAGGAAGATCAATGCAGCAAGATGGGGGCACGCGGAACCTCGCAAGTTGACCTGGACAGAGCTCTGGAGAGACGAACCATTGCACATCAAGTTTCTCATCCAATCAGTTTATGACATTCTCCCAAGCCTGGCCAACCTGCACAGGTGGGGCATGGCAAACACTCCAGCATGCCAGCTGTGCCAGAAGTGGGGCACTTTGGAGCATATCTTCAGTTGCTGCTCGAAGGTGTTAGGGGAAAGGCGATACCACTGGTGCCATGACCAAGTCCTAAGGTCTATGGCGGACGCAATCAGCACAGTGATTCAAGACAGCAAAATTCAGCACATTCCCAAACAGTCCATCATCTTTATTAGAGCGGGGGAGAAGGCTCAACATTGGTCTAGCTCCTCAGGAGGGCTTCTTGCCATTGCATGAGACTGGCAGCTCCAAATCGACCTAGGGAGGCAGCTCAAGTTCCCTGAGATCATCACAGCTACTACGCTCCACTTGGACATAGTGTTAATATCGGAGTCTACAAAGCAAGTGGTCCTGCTGGAACTTACTGTCCCCTAGGAGACCGGATTGAAGAGGCCAACGAGCGCAAGAGAGCTAAATACACAGATCTTGTTGCAGAGTGCTGGAGAGCTCACTGTGACCCAGTAGTAGTTGGGTCCCGGGGCTTTGCTGGCCATTCATTACAGCGGACTCTTAAACTCCTTGGAGTAGAAGGACTGCAGTGCAGAAGAGCCACCAAGAGCATTGCGAAAGCTGATGAAAAGGCCTTGCGGTGGCTGTGGATCCAGAGGGGGGATCCGTGGATTAGTGTGCCACTTGGACACAATTTAGGGGCTGATCACCCCCGGCTGGGTGAGGGTGTCCGATGATTAAAGACCCAAAACACCCTATGATCTCGGGTTCATCACTGAAAACACATCCAAGTAGCTCCAGAAGGTATATTCTACAACTGCCACCATAGACATCCTCTGGTCCTTGGTAGGAAAAGGCTGAGCATATCTAGTGTAGTGGTCCTTGGTGACTAAGACATTCGCTGTGTTGCTGGCATCAGGTTCTATTGACAGGAAATCCACACACACTAGGTCCGGAGGCCCGCACTCTGCAAGTAGGACAATGGAGCTGCCTGCATAGGCAGTGTCTTCCACCGTTAACATCAAATGCACGACTTGCAGCATTCTTCGACCTCTGATTTCACCCGGGGTCAGTAAAACTGGTCTCTGAGCAGTCCATAGGTTTTCTCCACCCCCAAATGTCCAGAATTATCATGAAGTGACTTCAATGCTATCCTCCGATACTTCTTGAGCAGAACTAACTGCCGAGGTTAGTGACGTGACCCAGTGTAAGATCTAGTTCTTCAACTCCAACTGAGGCCATTCTCACAATAATGGAGGCACCGATGTGTGTTTCATTTTCTCTGCCTAAGCCGTGTCTCCCTTTTTGACCAATGCCCAAATGGTACCAATGCCTGGATTATCTCACTGAGCTGTTGTCACTTCCCCAGGACTCAATTCCGGCAGCTGATTTGTCTTCAAAGCAGTCAGGTTACAATTATCTTAGGGAATGGCGTCATCAGAAGTTCCTAATTGATCCACCGCTCACTCTTGCCCCTCATTTCCCTCTGCCTTCCCACAGATGGCAAACTGACACATGGCCTTCACCCCCGGGGCAGGAACGCTCTCCCACTCATCCCTGACTAGTCCCTCATGCCCACATCGGGACAAAGCGTCCACATCAATATTCTGGCTTCCAGGCCGGTACTTCAGGCTGAAATCATAGGCAGACAATGCCATCAACCACCTGTCAGGATATAAGTTAGGGGGTTGTTGTCCATCCTTGCCTCAAACTTGGCCCCGTAGAGGTAGTCACTCAGCTTATTCACCACTGCCCATTTCAATGCCAGAAATTCCAACTTGAGCGTGGGATAGTTTTTCTCAGGGGACGACAAACTCCAGCTGACTAACGCAACAGGCCTCAACCTGTTGCCCTGATCCTGATACAGAACACCCCCTAAACCCTCTTGGCTGGCATCCTTGCACAGTACATATGATAATCGGTGATCCGCAAAAGCCAGCACTAGCGCCTAGGTCAGCAGCTCCTTCAGTGACTGAAAGGCCTCTTCACATTTTGCATCCCACCTTGGTCTAAAGGGCTCTGACAAACTAAGATACTCTTTACATTCCTGTCCTTTCTTCCTCAAGGGAGGGTAACCGCACAGAAGCCAATTCAACGGGCACTCGCTGTGTTGCCCTAAGGCATTTGTTTAGCTTTATTACACTTTTGCTTTAGTAATTTGTTTGTAATTATTTTCTAGTTAAAGTTAAGGTTGATGAAAGTAAATTCATTGTCTGTGGTGTATCACGGCATGCGATGACATCACACCCGGTTTCGCCACGTCTTGTGGGAAAATACTGGTTTGGAGAAATGGGAAGGAGGGGGCTTGTGTGTGCAGGATCAGCTTGAGAAAAGTTTTCATTCTACGCACTAAGAAACATCATAGAAGCAACGCCGTAAGTTCATAAGATAATCGATATATTGAAGTAGAAATGTTAACACTGATTCTGTTAAAAATAATGATGGTTGATAAAGTTAATGTTCTTTGTTATTTAAAGAGTTGCTGGATAGTTGTGTGGTGTATTTAAATCCAGTTGATGGTGTAGGTAGATTCTGACTGTATGTCGTATTTTAATATAATATAGTTTGTTGTAGTTTTATTTTTGCAAGTATTTATGATGTAAATGTGATGCAAGGAAGGAAACAAATACTGTATATATTTTGTATTGTTTTATCAACAGTTTTCACCATACGTTAATGTGGAAGAGTGAACAGTAAATGGTTAATCTTACTGGGATTCTGCTTCATTGACTACGATTTAACCCAGTGTTTAGTTCGGTTCTTACATCTGAATGAGAACACTACAGTGAAAAGGCTGCATTATCAGATGTTTCAACAAGCGATACGATGATATCGCGATCCAGCGTCAAGTCGTTGCCATCCAGAACCAGGAGCAGTAGGGCATCAACAAATAAGACTGCCCACGCAAGAGCTAAAGCAGAAACCGCCAAGGTGTGAGCATCATACGCTGAACAGGAAGAAAAACTGAAAATGGATAGAAGCAGAGTTAGAAGTGCTGACACTACACTGAGAAGCCAAAGCTACCAAGGTGGAAGCAGAAATATTACAAAGCACTGAAGAAATGCATGTTCTAGATGAAGTAAAATCTACTTCAGAAAGGACCAGAGTGGAATGCATTAGCGACTACGTCCAATCTCAAATGGACTTGAAGAGTCGTTCTTCCTCTCCATACTTAACGTCCCATTTCATGAGGAGTCAAAGAGAAATCCAATTGCATTATATCCATCTGAGAAAGATAATTTACCCTCGCAACTTTGCAACGAACCCAAGAATGAAAGGGCTAACGACAAATACTTCTCGACACCAAACTTACCAGATTTGGCAAGAGAAGAGGCAAAGGCTGATTTCAGAACAGCAAATCCCATAACGAACATACACCCTCAGTCACATGCCCGCCAACATATTCCCCCTGCCAGTATGCCTCTTGCAGTCAAACCCATGGCACAGTATTTAGCACGACGAGATCTCGTCACTTCAGGACTATACCAGTTTGATGACAAGCCTGAAAATTATCGTGCATGGTACTCCTCATTCACTAATGCTGTCGGTGGAGTCTAGCTCGAAGCAACCCAAGAGTTGGATCTTATGACGAAATGGCTGGGAAAAGAATCATGCGAACAAGTGAGACGCATACGTTCAGTGTACATCAACAACCCCAAGCTAGCTTTACGCAAAGCATGGGAGAGACTTCAGCAGTGCTATGCGGCCCCTGAAATAATTGAAACGGCATTATTTCGACGTCTGGAAAATTTTCTTAAGGTGTCAGCCAAGGACCACACTAAGTTAAGAGAGCTCGGATATCTACTCATGGAGATTGAAGGCGCTAAAGAAGATGGCTATTTAACTGGCCTGTCATATTTAGATACTTCATACGAAATTAGACCAATCGTGGACAAACTTCCATTTGGGCTGCAGGAGAGGTGGGTGTCTGTTGGCTCAGAGTATAAGAAGAGAATGGTGGTCTAGTTCCTCCCTTTAAGTATTTCACTAGGTTTGTGTGCAAGGAGGCGAAGAAGCAAAACGACCTTAGCTTCATGAGTCAAGGTAGTAGTACAATTCACACCAAGCCAGTCAAATCCACTTCGAATAATTTTAACACCAATAAACCTGTCTCGGTGCGTAAAACTGAAGTCTCTACAACTAACAATGACCCTAGCAAGAATTGTCTATTGCACAACAAACCCCACCCCCTCAAAGAATGCAGAACGTTTAGAAAAAACCCTTTGACGAGAGAATGGCCCTCCTCAAGAAGAAAAATATATGTTTTAAATGCTGTTCCTCTACCTCTCACCTTGCTAGAGAGTGTACTATCCCCATGAGGTGCTCGGAATGTAATAGCACTAATCACGATGGGGCCATGCACACCGGCCCGTTACTGCAAACCATCAAAGCTCCTTCACCTTCACAAGAGGACAGCGGGGAGGGAGAGGCTCACTCCAGGACAACTGTTGGCAGCTCGAGCTGCACAGAAGTTTGCGGTCAAGCTCAGTCAAGCCGTTCTTGCTCAAAGATCTGCCTCACTAAGGTGTACCATAGGGGAGCTAAAGACAAGGCCATCAAAGCCTATGTAATTCTGGATGACCAGAGCAATCGCTCACTAGTCAGACCAGAGTACTTTGACTTGTTCAATGTAGAGAGTAATCAGTTACCATACTACCTTGGTGAAGCCTTGTCGTGCTTCCTTGATACACATGAAGCTTGTGCAAGGTTGAAAAATTGAATGGCGGCCACTCTCTAGCAAGTTGGTTTTGAGTGTGTTAACTGTCGGTCTGTTGTACTTTGCCAAGGCGCACCTCTCCTATCACCACCCAGCCCAGATCCAGACGTTGGGCAAAGGGGGCGTCGTGTGGTCCATTGACCTGCTGCCTGACCTTTCCTTCGTCTGCTCCATCCAGTGGTCTACCAACTTCTCCATTTGCGTCCTCTCTCTTCATCTCTCTCTGACAAAAGACCGCAAAATCCCTCTCCCAGACACACAAGAAAGAACAACATCCTGCTCATTGGCTAACATGCCCAGTTATCTCTAGTCATAACCCAAACATTGCTGCTACAGAGAAACTATTATCTTAGCCTTAGCAGTGAAACATTACAGAGAGGTCATTACATTAGCAGTGAAACCTTACAGTGTGTTACATTAGGAATAGTCAGCATGGCTTTGTCAAGGGCAGGTCATGCCTTACCCAGCCTGATAGGATTTTTTAAGGATGTGACTAAACACATTGATTAAGGTAGAGCCGTAGATGTAGTGTATATGGATTTCAGCAAGACATTTGATAAGGTACCCCATGCAAAGCTTATTGAGAAAGTAGGGAGGCATGGGATACAAGTGGACATTTCTTTGTGGATCCAGAATAAGCTTGCCCTCAGAAGGCAAAGAGTGGTTGTAGACAGGTCATATTCTGCATGGATGTCAGTGACCAGCGGTGTGCCTCAGGGATCTGTTCTGGGACCCCTTCTCTTCGTGATTTTTATAAATGACTTGGATGAGGGAGTGGAGGGTTGGGTTAGTAAATTTGCTGGTGACACCAAGGTTGGGGGTGTTGTGGATAATGTGGAGGGCTGTCAAAGATTACAGCGGGACATCGATAGGATGCAAAACTGGGCTGAGAAGTGGCAGATGGATTTCAACACAGGTAAGTGTGAGGTGGTTCATTTTGGTAGGTCAAATATAACGGCAGAATAAAGTATTAATGGTAAGACTCTTGGCAGCGTGGAGGATCAGAGGGACCTTGGGGTCCGAGTCCATAGGACACTCAAAGCTGCTGCACAGGTTGACTCTGGTTAAGAAGGCACACGATGCATTGGCCTTCATCAACCGTGGAATTGAAATTAGGAGCTGAGAGGTAATATTACAGCTATATAGGACCCTGGTCAGACCCCACCTGGAGTACTGTGCTCAGTTCTGGTTGTCTCACTATAGGAAGGATGTGGAAACTATAGAAAGGGTGCAAAGGAGATTTACAAGGATGTTGCCTGGATCGGGGAGCATGCCTTATGAGAATAGGCCTTTTCTCCTTGCAGCAATGGAGGATGAAAGGTGACAAGATAGAGGTGTACAAGATAATGAGAGGCAATGATTGTGTGGATAGTCAGAGGCTTTTTCCCAGGGCTGAAATGGCTAGCATGAGAAGGCACAGTTTTAAGGAGCTTGGAAGTAGGTTCAGAGGAGATGGCAGGGGTAAGTTTTTTTTTTATACATGCAGAGAGTGGTGACTGGGCTCCCAGTGACAGTGGTGGAGGCAGGTACAATAGGGTCTTTTAAGAGACTCCTGGATAGGTACATGGAGCTTAGAAAAACAGAGGGCTATGGGTAATTTCTAAAGTAAGTACATGTTCAGCACAACATTGTGGGCCAAAGGGCTTGTATTGTGCTGTAGGTTTGCCTCAGGAGAGCAAATGCCTCCTCTTCTGCAACTGTATAGGGTCCATGACCTTGTTGCTGCATTGCCTTACTTGTATAAACTCTGTGTCCATTTCCCAGGTAAATACAAATGTAAAAACACCATTTAAGGTATCGCCCTTCTATTTTGGCTGCACACATAGATTACCACTCTGATCTTCTAATGGACCAATTCCATTTTTCATCCTTTGTTTTTCCTCAGTTCCACCTATGTAGCATCAGTAAATGAGCCCTCCAGTTTCTCCTGTCTGTCACGATATTTTCCTTTATTAGTAATGCCACCTCTCCCCTTTTAATCCCACAAAATCGAACATGTCAAAAACAATGAAATCCCTGTCCTGCCCTTCTTGCAATCAAGTCTCACTAATAGCTACAATGTCATAATTCCATGTGCTGATCTATGCTCTAACTTCATCTGCCTTACTTACAATTGTTCATATATTGAAATAGATGCAACTCAGAACATTATTCATACTATGCTCAACCTTTTGATTATTGTCTTTTTATATCAGCTTAATAACATCTTTCCCTACAACTACTCTATTTGCCCTGGAGTCTGGTTCCCAGCCTCTTGCATCTCTAGCTTAAACCGCTGTTGGGTTCTAACGTTTTGATCCAATGTTTTTTCTGAAGTCAAGAAAGAAGCATAAAAAATTGTTGCTTCACAATCATTGTATCAATGGAACGAAGAGAATTGGTAAGAGAATATTGGTGTCCAGTGAAGAAGGCAAAAGAAGATGGTGAAAAGAAGACAGTTGGATAGGCAGATGGATGGAAGGAAGTTGGAGAGATATGGAATGGTGTATTTAGGAGTGTTTATGTGTTTTTGATGTGCTTTTTAGCTGGTTCAGCACAACAGTGGCCCGTTCCCCTGGTGTTCTCTTCTGTGTTCTGTTTTTATACCATCAATAAGAAGCATTCCATTCAAATTTGAAGATAAGAGCTAAACAAATAGATAGCCCTTTTCAAATACTGTAACATGATAGCAAGAAGCTTCCAGAAAGACAGAATTGTAACTACTAGGTGAAACATTACAACTGTATGTACGTATGCAACCATTAGTAATTTAGAGAGCTAGGTAGAAAGTTGAGAAGCAGGACCCCTAGGGTAGTAATTTCTAGATTGTTGCCTGTGCCATGCACCCATGAAGGTAGAAACAGGGTGATTTGGCAGATAAATGTGTGGCTGGGAAGCTGGTTCAGGTTCTTGCATCATTGGGATCTCTTCTGGGGGAGGTATGACCTGTTCAAAAGTGACAGGTTGCACCTAAACTCAAGGGGACCAATATTCTCGCATGCAGGTTTGTTAGAGCTGTTGGGGAGGGTTTAAACTAATTTGGCAGGAGGGTGGAAACCAGACTGAAGGGAGTCATGGTTAAAAAGCAAAGATAGTGAGCAGTCTGACTGATAGTGAACAGCAGGCAAATGATAGGACAAAGTTGCAGGATGAATATCAGTACATAAGGGATGCAGAATCAAAAAGGGTAGCAAATACAGCACCCAAAATGTTAAATCTCAATGCACAGGGTATAAGAAATATAGTGAATGATCTTGTTGCACTATTACAGATGGCCAGATGGCCAAATATGATGTGGTGGTCATCACTGAATCATGGCAGAAGGATGGTTGTAATTGGGATCTGAATGTCCAAGGTTACACATTGTGTCAGAGGGATAGGAGAGTAGGCAGAGGGAGTGGCATCACTCTGCTGGTAAAGAACGGCATCAAATCAGTAGAAAGTTGTGACATAGGATCAGAAGATGTTGAACCCTTGTGGAATGAGTTAAGAAACTGCAAGGGTTAAAGGACCCTGATGGCAGCTATATACAGGCTTCCCAACAGTAGTTGGGATGTGGACCACAGATTACAACAGGAAATAGAAAAAGCATGTCAAAAGGGCAATTGTATGATAGCTATGAGAAATCTCAAAATGAAGGTCAGTTAGGAAAATTAGGTTGGTAATGGATCTCAGGAGAGTGAATTTGTTGAATGCTTATGAGATGGCTTTTTACAGCAGTCTGTCATTGAGCCGACTGGGGATCAGCTGTACTGGATTGGGTGTTATGTAATGAACCAGAGGTAATTGGGGAGCTTCAGGTAAAAGAACCCTTAGGAGACGGTGATCACAATAGGATTGAGCTCAATTTGAAATTTGATAGGGAAAAAAGTAAAGTTTGACGTATCAGTATTTCAGTGGTGTAAAGGAAATTACATTGGTATGGAAGAGGAGTTGTCCAAAGTAAATTTGAAGGAGATGCTGGCAGGTATGACAGCAGAGCAGCAACGGCATGAGTTCTACAAAAAAAAAGAGAAAGATGCAGGATAGATGTATTCCAAAATTGAAGAAATACTCATATGGCAAAATGGTACAATCGTGGCTGACAAGGGAAATCAAAGCTAATGTAAAAGCAAAAGAGAGGGTACAATAAAGCAAAAGTTAGCAGGAAGATGGAGAATTGGGAAGCTTTTAAAAACCTACAGAGAGCAACTAAAAGAATCAATAGGAGGAAAAAGATGTAATATGAAAGCAAGCTATCAAGGTGGAGAGGAAAAGCTTTTTCAAATATGTAAAGAATAAAAGGGAGATGAGAGTAGATATAGGATTGCTAGAAAATTAGGCCAGAGAAGTCATAATGGGAGACAAGGAGATGGCAGATGAACTAAATGGGTATTTTGCACCAGTCTTCATTGTGGAAAACACTAGGAGTGTACCAGGTGTTGAAAGGTGTGAGAGAAGAGAAATGGGTGCAGTTACTATTATAAGGGAGAAAGTACTCCAAAAGCTGAAAGACTTCAGGGTACATAAGTCACTTGGACCAGATGAACTGTACCCTAGAGTTCTGAAAGAGGTAACAATAGAGATTGTTGAGGCATTAGTAATGAGCTGTCAAAAATCATTGGACTCTGGCATGGTGCCAGAGGACTGGAAAATTGCAAATGTCACTCCACTCTTTAAGAAAGGAGGAAGGCAGCAGAAAGGAAATTATAGACCAGTTAGCTTGACTTCAGTGGCTGGGAAGATATTGGAGTCAATTGGTAAGGACGAGAGCATGGAGTACTTGGTGACAGGACAAGATAGGACAAAGTCAACATGGTTTCCTTAAGGGAAAATCTTGCCTGACAAATCTGATGGAATTCTTTGAGAAGATTACAAGTAGGATAGATAAAATGGATGCAGTGGATGTTGTATATTTGTACTTTCAGAAAGCCTTTGACGAGGTGCCACACATGAAGCTGCTTACCAAGTTAAGGGTCATGGTATTACAGGAAAGTTACTGGCATAGCTAGAGCATTGGCTGATTGGTAGGAAGCAGCCAGTGGGAATAAAAAGGTCCTTTTCTGGTTGGCTACCAGTGACTAGTGGTGTTCTGCAGGGTTCGGTGTTGGGACCACTTCTTTTTATGCTGTATATCAATGATATAGGTGATGGAATAGATGGCGTTATTGCTAAGTTTGCAGATGATATGAAGATTGGTGGAGAACTAGGTAGTGTTGACGAAACAGATAGGCTGCAGAAGGACTTAGATTAGGAGAATGGGGAATAAAGTGGCAAATGATCCCATGAGGCGGCACAGCACGACAGTAGCGGCCTTTCAGATCTGGTGTTACTTTAATTTAAGTTTCTATTTTAAGTTTGATACACAATTTTCGACTAGGGCACATGGATAACAGAGTGGCTATCTACCATCGCCAGATACTACTACAATACAGAGATCGTCCAAAAACAAACCTTCACAAAGATCTGGGGCTGAATTACGCGATGTTGGCTTGTTGAGGGGAACCGGCCTGCAAACCCTAGCCAGCCAGTTCTCCCATCCATTCTGCTCTCCAATGTCCGTTCCCTGGAAAATAAAATGGACTACATCTGACTCCAACGTAATAGTCGGTGGGAGTACAGAGTTTGCTCTGCGTTTGTCTTCACAGAAACATGGCTCACTGATGGGATTTTGGACGCTGCCATCCAGCTAGACGGGCTAGCTTTGTTTTGTTTGGACAGAGATGCAGCTGTCTTCGGTAAGGCTCACGGTGGTGGCTTGTGTGTTTACATCAACACGGAAAGGTGTAAGAACTCTGCGCTGGTTTCCAGACACTGCTTATTGCTAGTGGAGTTCGTGGCAGTTCGATGCAGACCATTTTATTTGCCACGGGAATTCACCTCTGTCCTACACTAATGCTACGGAGGCGCTCTGTGAACTGCACGGGGCTATTAGCGAACTGCAGATCGCACATCCTGATGGTCTATTTATTGCCGCTGGTGATTTTAACCACGCGAACCTTAAGTCAGTGCTCCCCAAATTCCATCAGTATGTGGACTTTGCAATGAGGGGAGAGAACGCATTGCTCCTGGTTTACACAAACATCCCCGACGCGTACCAGGCAGATCCCCGCCCCCACCTCGGATACTCAGACCACATTTCTGTTATGCTAATCCCAGCATACAGACCTCTCATCAGGCGCTCCAGACCAGTTCAGCAGCAGGTGAAAACCTGGCCAACAGGAGCCATCTCTGCTTTTCAAGACTGCTTTGAGCACACTGACTGGCACATGTTCAGGGAGGCTGCAACCGATGACAACTCTACCAACTTAGAGGAGTACACAGCATCAGTGACCAGTACATCAGCAAGTGCATCGATGATGTTACTCTGTCCAAGACCATCACTATACGTGCCAACCAGAAGCCATGGATGACCGCAGAGGTGCGTGCGCTGCTGAGGTCCCACGATTCTGCCTTCAGAGCAGGCGGCAAGGCAGCTTTAACAACAGCAAGGGCCAAACTGTCCCGAGCCATCAGAGGGGCAAAGCGAGCACATGCCCAGCTAATCCACAGTTACTTCCAGGACAGCGGAGACATGCAGCACATGTGGAAAGGCATCCAGGACATCACCAATCACAAGACAACATCATCTGACTGTGCAGGTGATGCCTCCCTCCCAAATGCGTTGAATAACTTCTACGCCCGGTTTGAGGTGGAAAATGACGTGGTGGCGAGGAAATCCACCCCTCCTACAAATGACCAGGTGCTGTGTCTCTCCGTGGCCGACGTGAGAAGAACCCTGTGCAGGGTCAACCCACAGAAGGCTGCTGGACCAGTCAACATCCCTGGTAGAGTGCTCAGACGATGTGCAGACCAGCTAGCAGATATTCTCACTGACATCTTCAACATCTCCCTGAGCAGCGCTTCAAGGCCGCCACCATCGTCCCCGTGCTGAAGAAGTCTTCAGTGTCCTGCCTAAATGACTACCGTCCCGTTGCACTCACATACATCAACATGAAGTGTTTCGAGAGGCTTGTCATGAGGCATATCAAGACCCTGCTGCCCCCCTTACTGGACCCCCTGCAGTTTGCGTACCGTCCCAACCGCTCAACAGATGATGCCAATGCCACCACCCTCCACCTGGCCCTAACCCACCTGGAGAAAAAAGACACATACATTCGAATGCTGTTCATAGACTTTAGTTCAGCATTCAACACAATCATCCCTCAGAAACTGATTGCAAAGCTGAGCCTACTGGGCCTGAACACCTCCCTCTGCAGCTGGATCCTAGACTTCCTGACTGGGAGACCTCAGTCAGTCCGGATCGGGAGCAGCATCTCCAACACCATCACACTGAGCACAGGGGGTCCCCAGGGTTGCGTGCTCAGTCCACTGCTGTTCACTCTGCTGACCCATGACTGTGCTGCAACACACAGCTCGAACCATATCATCAAGTTCACCGATGACATGACCGTGGTGGATCTCATCAGCAAGAATGTCAAGTCAGCCTACAGAGAGGAGGTGCAGTGGCTAATGGACTGGTGCAGAGCCAACAACCTGTCTCTTAATGTGAACAAAACAAAAGAGATAGTTATTGACTTCAGGAGGGCACGGAGCGACCACTCCCCGCTGAAGATTGATGACTCCTCGGTAGAGATCGTGAACAGCACCAAATTTCTTGGTGTTCACCTGATGGAGAATCTCACCTGGTCCCTCAACACCAGCTCCATAGCAAAGAAAGCCCAGCAGCGTCTCTACTTTTTGCGAAGGCTGCGGAAAGTCTATCTCCCACTCCCCATCCTCATCACATTCTACAGGTGTTGTATTGAGAGCATCCTGAGCAACTGCATCACTGCCTGGTTCGGAAATTGCACCATCTCGGATGCAAGACCCTGCAGCGGATAGTGAGGTCAGCTGAGAAGATCATTGGGGTCTCTCTCCCTGCCATCACGGACATTTACACTACACACTGCATCCACAGAGGAAACAGCATTATGAAGGACCCCATGCACCCCTCATAGAATCTCTTCTCCCTCCTGCCATCTGTGAAAAGAATCTGAAGCATTTGGGCTCTCACAACCAGACTATGTAACAGTTTCTTCCCCCAAGCTATCAGACTCCTCAATACCCGAAGCCTGGACTGACACCTTGCCCTACTGTCCTGTTTATTATTTATTGTAACGCCTGCACTGTTTTTATGCACTTTATGCAGTCCAGTGTAGGTCTGTATTCTAGTGTAGCTTTCTCTGTGGTTTTTTTATTACATAGTTCAGACTAGTTTTTTGTAGTGTCATGTAACACCATGGTCCTGAAAAACGTTGTCTCATTTTTACTATGCACTGTACCAGCAGTTACGGTCGAAATGACAATAAACGCTGACTTGAATTGAAATGAAATACATTGTTGGAAAATGCATGGTCATGCACTTTGGCAGTAGAATAAACGTGCAGACTATTTTCTAAATGGGAGAAAATCCAAAAATCTGAGGTGCAAAGGGTCATGGCAGTCTTTGTGTGAACACACAAAAGGGTAACTTCCAGATAGTGTCGGTGGCAAGGAAGACAAATGCCATGTTTGCAATTATTTAAAAAGGTCTAGAATACAAGGACAGGGATATGACGCTGAGGCTTTATAAGGCACTGGCGAGTCCTCACCTTGAGTATTGTGAACAGTTTCAGGCATCATCTAAGAAAAGATGTGCTGGGATTTGAGAGGGTTCAGAGGAGGTTTATAAGGATGATTCCGTGAATGAAAGAGGAACGTTTGATAGGTCTGGGTCAGCACTCATTGGAATTTAGAAGGATGAGAGGGGATCTCTTTGAAATCTTTTGATATTGAAAGGCCCAGAGAGAGTAGATGTGGAAAGGTGGGGGAATCTAGGACAAGAGTGCACAGACTCAGGATAGAGGGGCGTCCATTTAAAACAGAGATGCAGAGGAATTCCTTTTGCCAGAATGTGCTGAATTTGTGGAATTTATTACCACAAGCAGCTGTGGATGCTCAGTTGTTGGGTGTGTTTAAGGCAGAGCTGGATAGGTTCTCGATTGGACATGGCTTCAAAGATTATGTGGTGGAAGGGTGGAAAAAGGATCACCATGATTGAATGGCTGAGCACACTCAATGGGCTAAGTGGCCTAATTCTGCTCTTATGTCTAAACATACTAAACAGTTACATCTATTAATGGTCATGCATTCTTTATGTGCTATGTCATATTATGTCTTTCCATGACCATGAGTGTTCTTGGCAACTTTTTCTACAGAAGTGTTTTGCCATTGCCTTCTTCTGGGCAGTCTTTACAAGACGGTGACCCCAGCCATTACCAATATTCTTCAGAAATTGTTTGCCTGGTGTCAGAGGTTGCATGGCCAGCTCTTTTGACATGCACCAGCAGCTCATATGATCATCCATCACCTGCTCCCATGGCTTCACACGACCCTGATTGGGGGGGCTAAGCAGGGGCCCCACCCCACTACCCAGGAAGTTAGATAAAATACAAATACAGTAATTTTGCAGATGCTGGAAATCCAGAGTATCAGACACAAAATGCTGAAGGAACTCAACAGGTCAGGAGGCACCTATGGAAATGAATAAACAATCGACATTTCAGACCAAGACCCTTCATGAAAGTTCAAAGTTCATTTATTATTGTAGTGTGGCGGTCCGCACACATGGGGCTTGAACCGCCATTGGGAGCTGCAGGCAGACATGCAGCCTGCTTGGGGCGGACCTTCCGGGGGTGGTCTGACGTCACGTTTGCCCCGCTGGTCGCAGGGAACCATGGGAGGGGGGATTTAAGCACGTGAGTTTGAATCAGTAAAGCCATTCTGAGTTCAGTTCTCTCTGCCTTCGTGTGTTCCTTTCGTAGTGCTTTGCATGCCACTACATTGGTGACCCCGACCTTCCAGACAGCATCTGGAACCAGCGACTCTGTAACCAGCCATGAATCCAAGCAATTCGCACAGCGCGCTCTCTCTGAAGCTCCCGACTTTCTGGGCCACTCAGCCCTACATTTGGTTCGAGCAGGCTGAGGCCCAGTTCAATATCAGAGACATTACAGCCGACGCCACATGGTACTACTACATGGTCAGCATGCTCAACCAAGGAGATGGCAGGCCGGATCATCGACATCCTACGCCAGCCACCAACGGAAAACAGGCACACTAAGCTTAAGGCACTCCTGATCCGTACTTTCGGACTCTCCCGCTGTGAACAGGCTGCGCCGCTCCTGCACATGGATGCCACATGGTGACCGCACGCCATCCGAGCTCATGAATGATATGCTGGCGCTCGTGGATGGCCATAAGCCGTGCCTTCTATTCGAACAGTTGTTCCTCAAGCAAATGCCAGAGGACATCTGCCTCCTCCTCACGAGTGAGGATTTCAGCAACCCATGCGGGGTTGCGGCTAAAGCAGACGTCCTTTGGCTGAGCAAGCAACGTGGAGCAGCCTCCATGGGCCTAGTTGCGTGCACCAAAGCACCGTCTCCACAACCGAAGCCGCCAAGACCCAAGGTGGAGAAGACGAAAGTTCAGAACAATAGTGTTTCTATCACCAATGATGGGGCTCAGGAGCACGCCACTGCCGTCTACCATGTGCTTTTCCGGAAAACGCCCACCGAGACAGCCTCCTGTACCTCTGGGACCGACGCTCTGGGCGGCGCTTTCTGGTAGACACCAGGGCCAAAGTCAGCATACTCCCCCCCTCGAATATGGACACTCGTAACGCAGTCCCAGGACCCTAACTCACCGCCACAAATGATACCAGTACTCGGACATACGGCCTGTGAACTATCGCACTGCATTTCGGGTCCAGACATTTCACTTGGACTTTCACATTGGCAGTGGTGTCACAACCACTACTAGGGGCAGATTCCTACGAGCCAACTGCCTCCTGGTCGACTGGAAAGGCCAGTGTTTGGTCCACACCGAGATGTTCCAGACTTTCCAGCTTGGAGAAACCAAGCTACCGGCCCTCTACCTGGATTCTGTGACCCTCTTGGGTAACGAATTTGCCGGGGTGTTGGCAGAATTCCTGTCCATAGTCACCCAGCAGTTCTCCATGGCCGACCCCAAGCACGGCTTGCAGCACCTCATCCCCACACAAGGACCACCGCTGCACGCCCGAGCTCGCAGGCTCCCACCCGACAAGCTCCACCTCGCCAAGGAGGAGTTCTGTAAGATGGAAGAGCTGGGGATCGTACGCCACTCAGACAGCCCGTGGGCATCCCCACTGCACATGGTGCCCAAGTCCGCAGGAGAATGGAGGCCCTGCGGAGACTACAGAAGGCTCAACGACGCCACAACCGCCGACAGATATCCAGTACCCCACATCCAGGACTTCTCGGAAAACTTGCACGGAGCGACCAACTTTTCCAATATCGACCTGGTCAGGGGATACCATCAGATCCCAGTGCACCCCGACAATGTGCCCAAGACAGCCCTCATCACCCTGTTCGGCTTGTTTGAATGCCTTTCAGTCTCAAGAATGCAGCCCAAACTTTCCAAAGGCTCATGGACTCGGTGGGACGTGGCCTGGATTTTGCTTTCATTTACTTGGACGATATCCTGATAGCCAGCAGTTCGCACCAAGAGCACCTGGCACATTTGCACCAGCTCTGCCAATGCCTGAGCGACCACAGACTGGCAATCAATTCAGCGAAATGCCAGTTCGGGCTGATGGAGATTGACTTCTTGGGCCACAGAGTCAACCGACATGGCGCAGCTCCCCTACTAGACAAGGTCCAGGCCATCTGCCAGTTCCCCAAGCCCAGTACGGTCAAGGGCCTGCAGGAGTTCATAGGGATGGTCAACTTTTATCATTGGTTTGTGTCGGCGGCAGCCTGCATCTTGAGACCCTTGTTTGACCTGATGGCCGGCAAGGCCAAAGAAGCAGCATGGGACGCAGAGTCGATGGAGGCATTCGAGCAGACTAAGGAGGCGCTGGCGAAGGCAGCCCTCCTAGTGCACCTGAGAGTTGATGTACCCACGGCACTCACAGTCGACACTTCCGACACGGGATTTGGTGGAGTCCTGGAGCAGCTCATTGAGGACCAGTGGCAACCACTCGCTTTCTTCAGCCGCCACCTATGGCCACCAGAGGTGAAGTACAGCACCTTCGACAGAGTTGCTAGCGCTCTACCTGGCTGTCCGGCATTTCCTGTACTTCCTCGAGGGAAGGGAGTTCACATGTATACAGACCCATAGGTTCCTCACCTTCGCACTGGCCAAGGTATTAGACCCATGTTCAGCTCAGCAGCAGAGGCATCTACCTGTCCTTTATTTCAGAATTCACTACGGATGCCCGCCACATCGCAGGGAAGAACAACATCATCGCCAGCACACTGTCTCGCCCCTGCCACCACTCAGTAGGCATATCGTCCACAGGAATAGACTATGCAGCACTGGCAGAAGCACAGTAGTCTGACACCAAGATCCCGGCTTACCACACCGCTGTTTCAGGGCTCCAGTTGGAGGACGTCTCCATCGGCCCAGCAGTGGATCAACTCCTGTGCGACGTGTCCACTGGCAAACTCCGACCCATGGTTCCAGTGGCATGGGTGTTCGACACGCTGCACGACCTGGCCCACCCGTCCATCCGGGCGTCCATCAAGCTGGTAGTGGACAAATTCGTCTGGCACAGTTTGCACAAACAGGTCGGACACTGGGCCAGGACCTGCGTACACTGCTAGACTGCCAAAGTCCAGCAGCACGTGAAGGCTCCCCTCCCGCAGTTCCAGCCGACACATAGGAGGTTCCAACACATCCACGTGGATATCGTCGGCCCGGGGCACCAGGTATATCTTTACCATGGTAGACAGGTTCACCAAATGACGGAAGCCATACCGCTGGCAGACACGTCCACTGAGTCCTGCGCCAGGATACTGATTGCCAACTGGATCGCCAGGTTCGGCCTCCCAATGGACATCACCTCTGACAGAGGGGCGCAGTTCACATCTGCTTTGTGGACAGCACTGGCACAGCTCCTGGGCACCCAGCTGCATCACGCCATGGCGTACCATCCCCAGTCCAGCGGTTTGGTAGAAAGATTCCACCGACATCTCAAGTCGGCCCTGATGGGGCACCTCAGTGGCCCTAACTGGACAGATGAGCTTCCCTGGGTCCTACTGGGCATCTGCACAGCCCCCAAGGAGGACCTAGGCACCTCCTCGGCGGAATTGGTCTACGGCACCCCCCTGAGGGTCCCAGGCAAGTTCGTACCAGAGGCCTGAGGTTCGGACGAAACTCCAGCAGTGGTGCTAACGAGGCTGCCGAACAAGGTCCCGATCTCCAGGCATGGTCCCATGCTATCCTTCACCCCTAAAGACCTCTGAGACTGTGAGTATGTTTTTATTCGCAGGGGCATGCAGCCGTATGAGGGACCCTTCAAGGTGATCCAGCACAACGGATCCATGTGTGTTGTGGAAGTGGGTGGCTGGGCAGAGACTTTTACAGTGGACTGCTTCAAACCAATGCATTTGGACATTGAGCAACGAGTGAGAGTACCCGCATCGCACCGGTGAGGCTGGTCACCCAGGCAAGCCACATAGACTGGGGGCTCCACTCCCCCGATGGATGTTTCTGGGGGGTGGGTGGTGTGGCAGTCCGCACACACGGGACTCGAACCGCCATTGGGAGCTGCAGGCAGATGTGCAGCCCGCTCGAGGCAGAGCTTTCGGGGACGGTCTGACATCACGTCCGCCCCGCTGGTCACAGGGACCCATGGGAGGGGGGATTTCAGCGTGAGTTTGAATCAGTAAAGCCATTCCGAGTTCAGCTCTCTCTGCCTCCATGTGTTCCTTTCGTAGCGCTTTGCGCGCCACTGCAGTAGTATGTATACTACAGATGACATTGAAATTCATCTCCTTACAAACAGCTACAAAGCAAAGAAACCCAAGAGAATCCACTTTTTTAAAAAGACCATCAAACACTCAATGTGCAGGGAAATAAGAACAAGCTCAGCAAGTAAAAGTAAGCAAATTCAGAACTGAAATTCACGAAAGTCAGTGTACAGTCATGAAGCCTGTTATTACTGCAGCTGATCCAGGAGCCCATTAGTTGCAGACCACAGCCTCAGTTCAGCACAGAAATGAGTAAATGAGAAGAGCGAGCTGAACACCAGTCTGTCTCTCACCTCTGGCCCCAACACCCTGATCTTTACAGTCAGGCCAGGTGCATAAGTCAGCCAAACAGTTGCTTGTTGCTCTTTCTCAGACCCGGGACATACTGCTTCAGGGCACTCTTGGGCCTGGGACTCACTGCCTTGATTTGGTCATACCCCCACTTTTCCAGACAGCCTAGTGCTTAAATCAGTCAAACCTCACTTGAGGGCCTGGGCTCAACTCTGCTTCACCTCAGTTCTGCCACTTTAAGTTGCCTCCAAAAGCCAAACATTGGCTCATTCCCTGCTCTTGGGCCTGGAGCCCGCCACCATGTACATACCATGCTGCAGCCACCCAAAAATTCAAGAATTCTGTTCATACCACAAAAATCCCAGCTCATAGAGGCAGCTCAATTCCAAAAGGGAAGTTACAGGCTGTGGTAATAGTTTTCCAGATAAAATGTGATTAAAGTAATTAACAGTTTCATTTGCTGCCAGCAAGTCCTTGCTGTACTTCATCAGCACCATCTTAAACCAGAAGTCAGGACTGGAAAGGAAGGAGGAAGATGCTAGCATAGAAAGGTGGGGGGAGGGGAAGTAGACGAGCAAGAAGGCGATAGGTGAAGCCAAGTGGGTAAAGGGCTGGAGAAAAAGGAATCTGATAGGAAAGGAGAATGGACCATGGGAGAAAGGGAAAAAGGATGGGCACCAGGAGGAGGTGATAGGCAAGTGAGGAGAAGAGGTAAAAGATCAAAGTGGGGATCAGAAGAAGAGGAAAGGGGGAGGGGAAAAGAAATAAAGAAAGAAAACAAATTGCTGGAAGAAGAAATTGATGTTCATGCTATCTGGTTGGAGGCTTCGTAGAATGAATATTAAATATTGTCCACCACCCTGAGAGTGGCCTCATCATGAGGAAGCCATGCACCAACGTGTTGGAATGGGAATAGGCATAGAAATTAAAATGGTTGGCCACTGGGGAATGCTGTTTTCGGCGGATGGAGCAGAGGTGCTTGGCAAAGCAGTCCTCCAGTTTACATCAGGTCTCAGCAATGCATTGGAGGCTACACAGGGAGCACCAAGTACAATAGATGACCTCAACAGACCTGCCGGTGAAGTGTTGCCTCACCTGGCAGGACTGTTTGGGGCCCTGAATTGAGTTGAGATCTCTGGGTAGTTACAGCATTTCTCTCACTTGCATGGATCTGTGCCAGGAGGGAGATTAGTGGATTCCTGCTAAGTGGAGTGTGAAGTAAAGATGAGCTTGATGCTAGGATCCCTTTGAAGATGGCAGAAGTGCAGAGAATGATGTGATGGAAGCTGGTGAGGATAAAAGGAACCCTATCCCTGTTAAAGTGACGGGGAAAATGCGTGAATGCGGATGTCTAGAAAATGGAGGAGATGGGGTTAATGACAGCGTCAATGGTGGAAGAAGGGAAACTCCATTTTTAGTAGAAGGAGGACATCTCTGAAGCCCTGGACAGGAAAGCCTCTTCCTGGGAACAGATGCAGTGGAGATAAAATGAACTGAGAAACAGGAATAGCATGTTTACAGGATAAGGTAGAAGCAGGAATAAATTGTTAAACTGCAAAGTAAGTAACAATTCATTGGCACAATTACACGAGTTTGAATTACTCTATTAATGATCACTCTTACACAAACAAAAAAGATGTAGATTATGATAAAATATACATGCGACTCAAAGAGACTACCTGTAGCCAATGCTTGTGTTCTAAGTGGTTGGATATCCGCAGCCCAGGTGAATTGTTGATTAGGGTTTTAAACACTGTTAAAACATTAGGGGTTAGTTATGATCATGGAGTGGCAGTTATACGAAACTACAGGCAAAGATTTTGTTTTAGTTCAGACTAGCACTGACACAATGGAAGTGGATCTGCTTGGTATCAATGGAGTAACTGGAGAGGTGGGGCCATAGGTCCTCCGTATTCTCAGAGAAGAGGGGAGTGTAGGCAAGAGTGGCGAATTGGAAGCTGAATTTCCTGTTGCTGAGGGTGGAGACTTTAAAGACAAGTTGCCCTTGTTTCTGCAGAGTGAGGGGAAGGAATGGTCTGATGTGAAAGCTCTAATGAGCCCTCCAGTGAGGGGTGAATGTTCTGGGTTGCTATCAGCCCTTATGTCTCTGGTGGATAAATGGCGCCAGCAGAGAGTCAAAATTATGGCAGGCTAAGGATGTTCTCAGGATTGAAGCCCACTCTGAGGGGGAGGAGGAATATGAAACTTGGGCAGAGCAGACCTCTCAGATGAGTGTCAGTGTTCTGATAATGTGAAAAGACATGGACTGGCAGAGAGTCTAAAAGGTCCTGCTGATGAAGTAGTGAGGTCCTTAAAGGCAAAGAACCCCTTAGCTACCTCTGCAGTCTACATGCAAATGCTAGAAAATGCTTTGGCATGACAGGAAGCCCAATGAAGCTTTTGTTGGGGTGTAGGAGCATGTTTCAGGAGAAGAGGTAGGAAATTTCTACCAACATTTTTTGCCTAGAAAGACAGCTGGGTTGCTTGTAGCGTAGAGGAGCCATCCAAATGGCTGAGGTGAATCAATTAAGAATGGGAAGGTATGAATGTGTGTTGACTATCAAACTCTGAACCAGCGCACATTTCTGAACTAGTACACTGTTCTGAGGATCGAGAATGCACTGACCTGTCTAAGTAGAGTGAAGTGGTTCAATGTACAGGTTCCCCCTGCTATTCGAAGTACAGCGTTCCTATGAAATGGTTCGTAAGCTGGAATGTCGTAAAGTGAATAAGCAATTACCATTTATTTATACAGGAAAAATTTGTGAGCGTTCTCAGACCCAAAAAATAACCTACCAAATCATGCCAAATAACATAAAACCTAAAATAACAATAACATATAGTAAAAGCAGGAATGATCTGATAAATACACAGCCTATATAAAGTAGGAATACTTTTTTGCAATCATTGCAGCACTGTCCACCATAGCGAAAATCTTATGCAAGCGCTCTCAGCAGAAAGAGCATGTGCTCTTGGCAGCACGGCAAAAACACAGCGCAAGCACTCTTGGCAGAAACACACGGCGCAGGTGCTCTCTGCAGAAGAACTCTTTCCAGTAATCTTTACGCTATGAAGCTGCCAAATCATACCAAATAACACATAAAAATACACAGCCTATATAAAATAGAACTAATGTACGTCCAGTGTAGTTTCACTTACCGAAATTGGGAAGACAGTGAGCACACTGATGATTGTGTGTTAGGCTGAGTCATCATCGGAGTTTGGGGTGGTGGAACACTAGAGTGTCATCACAAAGTCGTCTGTTTCCATCAAGACAGGCAGGTCACTTTCTTCCATGTCGAAGGTCGGGGTTTGTCATCTGCTGTGGTTGATGTGGAAGGCTTGAAAAATGACAGTATGCTTGACTGCTTAGCCTCGCGCATTTTTCTATCATACAGTTCTTTGTAAGCATACAGATGCCAGCAGAGAGGGCTTGTGGGGGTGTTCTGTATCAGGATCAGGTCACAGGGTTGAGACCTGTTGCATTTGTCAGCCAGAGTCTGTCACCCAGAGTCTGAGTGAAACTACCTCACACACAAATTGGAGTTCCTGGCATTGAAGTGGGCTGTGGTGGATAAGTTGAGTGATTACCTCTTTGGTGCCAAGTTCAAAGTGAGGAGGGACAACAACCCACTGACCTATATCCTGACCTTGGTGAAATTGGGATGTCACAGGCGATGGTTAGTGGTGTAGTCTGCTTACGATTTCACCTGAGGTACTGGCCGGGTAGCCAGAACAGTGATGTGATCTGGTGTTACTTTAATTTAGTTTTTAAATTTAATTTTAAGGCACAATTAGGGTTTAGGGCAATGGATAACAGAGGGCAAAGGATAACAGAGCAACTATCTGCTACAATACAGAGATTGCCCTAAAACACACCTTCATGAAAATCTGCTGGTTAGATTGCGTGACCTCTGCTTGCTGAGGGAATCAAGCCTGCAGTCTTTGGAGTTGCCTGATGCCGGTGGCCGGAGTTGGGGACATCGTAAGCGGTGTGCGAGGAAGCAGAGGTGAGGCAAGTGGGCAGGAGTCCGTGCCAGGAAAAAAGCAAGCTCTAGCCGTCCAGCTCTCCCACCCATTCTGCTCTCCAATTGCCTATTGTCTTGTTTATTATTTATTGTAATGCTTGCACTATTCTGCATACTTTATGCAGTCCTGGGTAGGTCTGTTGTCTAGTGTAGTTTTTGTGTTGGTTTACGTAGTTCAGTGTAGTTTTTGTATTGTTCATGCAGCACCATGGTCCTGAAAAACATTCTCGTTTTTACTGTGTACTGTACCAGCAGTTATGGTCAAAATGACAATAAAAAGTGACTTGACTTGTCTCGACGTGCACATGAACGGCTGGACAGGGACAGAGAGCGGGAGAGTGTTCCTGCCCCTGGAGTTAAAGCCATGTGCCAGTTTTCCATCACAGTGAAGGCAAAGGCAGAGCTAGGGCAGAATCGAGCAGCGGATCATTTAGGAGTTTCCAGTTGTGTCATTCCACAAGCTTACTGCAACCTGACCACTCTGAATACAAAGCTGTTGCCTGAGTTTTGTCCTGGGGAAGTGGCTGCCGCTCAGCGAGATGACACTTGTCTAGGTACCATTTGGTTAGCTATTGTGGAAAGAGAAATGGTCCAAGCTGAAATGATGAGACACCGGGCAGAATGTCTACTGCTGAGTGAATGGAACAAACTGGAGTTGAGGAACCAGGTTCTATACCGGGTCATGTCTCCTCCAGACAGGCTTCAGTGTTCCGTGTTGGTTCTGCCTGAGATGTATCAGAGGATTGTGTTGAAGTCACTTCATGATGACTCAGGTCATTTGGGGTTTGACAAGACCTCCATAGGTCAGAGATCGGTTCTTTTGGCCCTGAATGAAGCCTGAGGTCGAAGAGTACTGTAAGTCGTGCATTCAATGTACTTGGAGGAAGACAGTCCCTATGAGGGCCACTCCTTTATTCCATTTGCAGAGCGTGAGGCCATTTGACCTGGCATGTATGGATTTCCTCTCCATAAAGCCTGATTCCAGCAACACGGTGAACGTCTTGGTTATTACTGATCACTACAGCAGATACGTTCAAGCCAAAGGATCAAATGGCATCTATCGTGGCTGCAGTGAAGAAGTATTTCATTCATTATGGCCTTCCGAGATGTATACATAGCGATCAGGGAAGGGAGTTGAGAAGTCAAGGACTATGCTTTACCACCCTCAAGGTGATTCCCCAGCCTAAGAGATTCAACCAGACATTGCTAGACACGCTAGGAATCCTGGAGATCAGCAAGAAGAACAAATGGAGTCAGCATATTGGGCATCTGGTCCACTGCAACAACTGTACACAGAATGAAGCCGCAGAATACTTGCATATTATTTGATGTTTGCGCGCAAAGTAAGGTTGTCTATTATCCTCTGTTTTAGGACTGGTGGGAAATATTTACCACAGAAGACCTATCAGGTATGTGTCTGACACGGGGAGGAAATTGCAAAAGACATACGAACTAGCAGAGGTCTCTGCTACCAAGCAGAATAAGGAAATAAGAGGAGATATGATCAAAAGGTTAGGTTTTCTCAAAAGTTCAAAAAACTAGGTAATGAGAAAGATCTGTCATGCCTCTATAATTCACTTTATTCCACTGTGACACTGATACATATGACTTATGCTTCACCCTCTCCAATTGCCATATGAATTTAATCAAGTTATGATCACTGTCTCCTAAGGGTTCCTTTACCTTAAGCTCTCTAATATGATATGGGTTATTAGCCACTGCCACTGCTCTACATACTGTCCTTGAGAAGAAGGATGCTTATATGAGAATGCTGTTCTTGGACTACAGTTCGGCATTCATCACCATATTTCCATCCAGACTCAACAAGAAGCCTTGACCTTGCCTTGTGCAGCTGGATCCTGCACTTCCTGTCAGATTGCCAGCAGGTTGTAATAATGGGCTCCTTCACCTCCAACCCACTGACTCTCAATACAGGAGCCCCTCAGGACTGGGTACTGAGTCCCCTCCTTTACTTCCTTTATACCCATGACTATATTGCAACCCACAGCTCTAATCTGCTAATTAAATTTGCCAACAACATTATATTGATTGGCCTTATCTCAAACAATAATGAGGTGGCCTACAAGGAAGAAGTGGTGTCAAGAAAACAACCTCTCCTTGTCACAACCACAGATTCGGTAGTTTGTGAATATGCATGTGTCAGCTAATTATTATTTAATTGTGATAGACTTAACTCCATACTTGTGGTTGTAGTGCTTGTCGAGACTTGGACAGAGCACAGCAACGCTTTGCTGTCCGTTCGCATTCGGCCTTGCCTAAGAAATTGGACTACCGAGTCAACTGACTCTGCAGTCTAGTGGTATTTGTTTAATGTTTAGGTTTTCTTTTCAGCTGCAGTGTAGGCTTCATTTTTCATTTGAGAGTTTTAGTTAATGGCCCTGTTTGGCCTAGTGTTTATTGTTTCATTTTCCCTTTAACACTGTTTTCATTAAAGTTTGTGAACTATTGACCCACTTCAGGTTTCTCACTCCACACTTGGGCCATACCCGAACTGTGGTGACAGCAAATCTCAAACACAAAAATGGACCCAGCAGAGAGAAAGCAGTTGAACTTGGCCGTGAAATTCAGGTAGGCAATAGGCTACAGGCAATGGAATCTGCTCTCAGTGAAGTTATGGAGACAATGAGGCAGATAATCTCGTGCCAACAAGCCCAATCTCACTTGGAGGAACAGGTATCATCCCTAGCTGCAAATGTTCATCAGCTCACTATAGACAATTGGACTCAGGTGTCTGTGATTTCTGCACTCACAGCCACTGTCCATGAACTTACTGTGAACAGCCAGCATCAGCTGACAGCCATTAACATACTTACCAGCACAATTCAGCAGCTTCAGGACACCTCAGTCCCACACCCAGCATCTCACAGGTCCTCTTTTTCTGCTGCCCCAACAATCTCTGCAACTAATGCTCCCATTCCCACACCCAGACCAGAGCCGACTCCCACGACCGTTCAGAAACCAAGTATTCCACCACCACGCAGATATTCAGGTGATCCCGATGGCTGCAGGAATTTTTTTTACCCAATGCAACCTGACATTCCAAGCCTAGCATGGTTGTTTCGGTGACGATGTGTGAAAATTGGCGTACATGGTCGATTTTCTTGATGGACCTCCACTCAGCCTGTTCAACGCTTTATGGGAGCAAGGTTACCCTGTAGCCCAGTCGTTCCGACATTCAGTGGCGGAATTAAGGAGGGTTTTTGATCTTCCAGTACAGGGTCAGGAGGCTGCCCACCGACTCCTGGACCTGCACCAAGGAAGAGGAAAGGTGAGAGCCTATGAAGTCAATTTCCATATCCTTGCAGTAGAGACGGGATGGAATGAGAGATCCCTCATCACTGCCTTCCAGTGCGGACTGAATTCAGGGGTCCAGCATGAGATCGCTATTCGGGACGAGCAGGATAGTCTGGATGACCTGATTAATCTGGCTATTCAAATTGACGACCGGGTGACTGAGTGGCACAGGGAAAGAACGTTTCAAACTTCAGATCACTGTCTTTCCTCACCCTCTCCCCCTCCCTCACCACCCAGCTCACAGACATGGAGGAGCCTATGCAAGTGGGACACATGCGCCTGTCTCAGGAGGAATGAGAGCAGCGCTGGAGAACAGGTTCCTGCTTCTATTGTGGTGATTCAGGACACTTCTGGGCGGATGAACATCTCTCTTGCTCAGAAATGAGGAGTTCCAACTCAGGAATTAAGAGAAAAGACCAACGTCAAGGCACTGGATGGTCGAACTCTGGGAACCAATCAGATCCACTTTCCAACCAACCCCTCCAACTGGTGCTTGAAGGCAACCATCATGAAGAAGTATTTTTCTATCTGGTTAACTCACCTGAACTGCCACTGGTACTTGGTCTCCCCGGTTATCCCGAGATAACCCATGGATCAATTGATCTCTGAAGGTACTCCAAGATTGGGACCAGCATGCCTGTCTACCTGTCTGGGTCCAGCTCAAGCTCCATCCCATGAATCCCCTCCTGCGTCAGCTAAGTACGTGGACCTGTCTGGGATTCTGGCTGAATATGCGGATCTCCTTGAGATTTTCAGTAAAGGCCACCACCCTGCATCCACACCAGCCACATGACTGCATCATAGACCTCCTACCTGGCACTACCTGTCCAAACTAGTCCTCCCCGGGACCAGCTCTTTTCCCTCTCTCATCCTGAAACAGTGGCCATGGAGGAATACATTAAGGAGGCATTGAGCATGGGGTTTATCCATCCATCAACCTTGCCAGCAGTAGCGGGCTTCTTCTTTTGAGCAAGAAAGATGGCAAGTTCCATCCCTGTATCGATTATCGGCCCCTGAGCAACATCACTGTGAAGAACCGCTACCCTCTTCCCTTGCTGGTGTCTGCTGGTGGAACATCTCCAGGGAGCAACCATATTTTCCAAAATTGATCTGCGCAATGCTTACAATCAGATTCCCATAAGAGAAGGGGATGAGCGGAGAACGGCTTGCAGCAAATTCATATTTCAATATGAACACCTAGTGATGCTTCTCGGTCTGGCCTTGGCCTTGGCTTCTCGGTCTGGCTGTATTCCAGGCCTTGGTTAATGATGTGCTCAGGACATGTTGAACCAGTTTGTGTTTGTGTATTTAGATGACATCTTTATCTATTCCTGCTCTCATCAGGAGCACGTCCAGCATGTCTGGAGAGTACTCAGACACCTTCTTGAAAATAACCTGTGTGCCAAGCCTAAAAAATGTGAATTCCATAAAGACCAGGTGTCATTTTTGGGTTATATACTTACCCCATTCAGTGTTCAAATGGGCCCTAGTAAAGTTCTGGAGGTTGCAGAGTGGCCCAAACTGTCTACAGTCAGACAGGTACAGTGTTTCATGGGGTTTGCGAGGGAACACGAACCAATTCTCATAGAGGGATCAGAAGTGGAGAGACCGAGCAATTTCAAGTTCCTGGGTGTCAAGATCTCTGAGAATCTAACCTGGTCCAAACGTATCAACGTAGCTATAATGTAGCTATAACGTAGCCTCCCTTTATATGGTTAGCTACCGCAGGACAGTATTTCATTAGGAGTTTGAGGAGATTTGGTTTGTCACCTAAAACATTCAAAAACTTCTACAGATGTACCATGGAGAGCATTCTGACAGGGTGCATCACTGTCTGGTATGGGGGTGGGGGCTACTGCACAGGACTGAAAGAAGCTACAGAAAGAGAAAGTACAGAGAAGATTTACTAGAATGTTACCTGGGTTTCAGCATCTAGGTTACAGAGAAAGGTTGAACAAGTTAGGTCTTTATTCTTTGAAGCATAGAAGGTTGAGGGGGGACTTGATAGAGGCTTTTAAAATTATGAGAGGGATAGACAGAGTTGACATGGATAGGCTTTTTCCATTGAGAGTAGGAGAGATTCAAACAAGAGGACATGAGTTGAGAGTTGGGGGCAAAAGTTTAAGGGTAACACGAGGGGGAATTTCTTTACTCAGAGAGTGTTAGCTGTGTGGAATGAGCTTCCAGTAGAAGTGGTAGAAGCAGGTTCGGTACTGTTATTTAAAGTAAAATTGGATAGGTATATGGGCAAGAAAGGAATGGAGGGTTATGGGCTGAGTGCAGGCCAGTGGGACTAGGTGAGAGTAAGCATTTGGCATGGACTAGAAGGGCCGAGATGGCCTGTTTCCATGCTGTAATTGTTATATGGTTATAAAGTTGTAAAATTAGTCAGTTCCATCTTGGGTACCAACTTCCATAGTATCCAACACACCTTCAAGGAGTGGTGCCTCAGAAAGATGGTGCCCATCATTAAGGACCCCCATCACCCAGGAAATACCTGCTTTTCATTGTTACAGTAGGAGGAAGGTACAGAAGACCGAAGGCACAAACTCAGCAATTCTGGAACAGCTTCCTCCCCTTTGCCATCTGATTCCTAAATGGACATTGAACCCATGAATAGTACCTCCCTTTTTTTTACATTATTTCTGTTTTTGCACTATTTTAATTTAACTATTTAATGTACATATATACTTACTGTAACTTTGTTACTTTTTTTTTCCTATGTTATCATGTATAGCATTGTATTGCTGCTGCAAAGTTAACAAATTTTGTGACATATGCCGGTGATTTTAAACCTGTTTCTGATAAATAATTTGTATACAAATGTACAAATAATTTGTAAACATGGTTACTAAGTTTGTAGATGACACTGACATAGGTAATATTGTAATGTAGAAGGCTATCAAGATTACAGGGGGTTCTTGATCAGCAAAGTGTAATCATCAGAGGATTAGCAAATAGCACTCAATTAAAATAAATGTGAGGTGTTGCATTTTGGTACGTCAAACCAGTGTAGCATTTTCACAGTGAAAATCGAGTGAGCATTGCAGAACAGGGGGACCAAGTGTTACAAATACATTGTTCTATAAAAGCGTTGTCATGGGTAGTGGGTGATGAAGGTGGCATGCTGTTCTACAGTCACAACATTGAGTTTAGGAGATAGGAGGTCACGTTGTAGTTATACAAGACGTTGGAGAGGTCATACCTGAGGTAGAATGTATGGATTTAATAGGGACATGTCATATCACCTCAGAACACATGCTTTCTAATCCAGGCAGCATCCAGTAAAAAGTCTCCACGGTATGCTAGAGTTATACCGCAAGGAAACAAGCACTTTAGACAAACTGGGTCAAAAAGTTGCCCCTCAAGGTTACAGTTAAATTTCTCCTATCACCCTACACTTATACCTTCTAGTTCTTGATTCTCCAACCACAAGAAAATACTGTGCATTCACCATCATAATCCCTCATTCCTCTATTCTTCAATGAAAAATGTCGCAGCAACATTATTGCAAATCTGCCCTGCACTCTTTTCAGCTTAATGGTATCCATAAGGATCCAGCCATTCAGGATGACCAAAACTGAACAAAATACTCCAAATGTGGCCTCACTAATGTCATGTTTAACTGTAACATAACATCACAACTTCCACACTCAATGCCCTGACCAATGAAGACCCATGTGTTGAACACTGCCTTTGCCACCCTCTCCATCTCTGATGCCACTTTCAGGGCATCTTGTACCTATACTCCTAGGATCCTATGTTCTACGACAATCCCTGGTACCCTTAGTGATGAAGGTCAAATGCTCCAAATGCCTTCTTTATCTCCCTTTCTACCTGCATGGCCATTTTCAGTGAACTGTGGACTTGTACCCCAAGATACTTCTCTATACTTTCTACATCAGCGCTATGAAGAGTCCTTGCCTTTTTGACACCCGTAACTGATTATATTCTGCCATACCCTTTCGCAGCCCTTCCAGTCTCCACAACTATTTTTGTATCATCTGCAAATTTGCTGTCTACATTACCATCTACATTTTCATTCACGTCATTTCTATATAATCACAAGCAACATATTATAGACAAATCCCAGCACCGAACCCTGCCAAACACCAGGATCTCAAGGCAGTATAACACCAATCCTCATTCATCACTTTGGTCACCTCCTCAAAAAACTCAATCAAATTAGTAAGACATGGCCTTCCACCCCTGTCCCAACAAAGCCATGTTGAGTATCCTTAATTAGGCCATGTGTTTCCAAATGTGTGTAAATTCTATTCTGAAGAATCCTCTCCAGAATCTTATACCATCTACCATATACAACCTGGAAATTAATCCCCTTACAAGCAGGCACAAACAAAGAAACCCAATAGAATCCACTAAAGCAAGAAGACTGTCAAACACCCAACATGCTGAAAAAAACAAATCATGCAATCAATAAAAATAAGCAACTAGCATTCAGAACTGAAGTTCATGAGAGTGAGTCCACAGCCATGAAGCCAGTCATCACTGCAGCCAGTCCAGAAACCCATTCATTGTAGGCCACAGCCTCAGTTCAGCACAGTAAACCTCAAGGAGCAGTGAGCTAACTGGCCCAGCACTCAACACCCTTACTTTTTCAATCTGGTCTGGTGCTTAAGTTGTCTAAACCTTGGGTTGTTCCTCGCTATTGGACCCAGGCCCTACTGCTTTGATACGCTTTCAGACCCAGGTCCATACTGGACCTTTCCAATTTGGCCTGGCACTTAAATTGATCAAATCTCAGGTCTTTCCTCACTCATGGACTGAACCTGGGCCCCACCACCTCAATTCTGCATACACAGCACCGTCCTATACCTTTGGTGTTTCAGTTTATACCGCAAAAATACCAGGTGGTTTTAGCAGTTTAAAAGCTCAACTCCAAAAGGGAATTTACAGGCTACTGATTACCATTGTCATTTACACATTAAGTATGATTAATAAAGTAGTTGGCAGCTTTGTTAGTTTTGTTTACTACCAGCAAGTAGTCACGGTGCTTCACCAGCACCATTTAAAACTGAAAGAACATTGGCTACACTCCAAATCTCCAGCAGCAAAGTGTCAAAGCTCCAAGAATCTCCTCTTCACCTCTTTCTACAATTTGGAATACATCCCATCTTGCTCTGGTGAATTATTCGTGTTGATGCTCTTCAAAGAATCAAATGCCATCTCTTTCCTAATACACCTTTCACATTAGCATGCCCCACACTGTTACCTCTATCCTCCAAGTCCTTCCCTGGTGAATCCCAACTCTATGTACACATTTATTTATTTATTGAGATACAGCATGGAGCAAGCCCTTCAAGCTGTGCCACCCAACAATTCCCAATTTAATCCTAGCCTGATCATGGGACAATTTGCAATGACCAATTAATCTACCAACTGGTACATCTTTGGACTGTGGGAGAAAACCAGAGCACCCAGAGGAAGCCCATGCAGTCATGAGGAGAACATACAAACTCTACAGGCAGGGGTGCGAATTGAGCCTGAATCACTGCATTGTGCTAACCACTACAGTATTGCGCTACCCCAAATTTACCTGCAACCCCTGACTCCATTCATAAATTCCCTCCTTTATCCTTAAGTGATCTTGTTCTCTCCCTAGTTAACCTTTTAATGGAAGAATGAAATGGCTTGAGATTCATTTTAACCTTGTTTGCTAAAGGCATTTCCTTGCTGATTTCTTGCTTGAGCCTTATCTCTGTAAACCTCAGAGGCCATCTCTGATTTTAATTTCCTAAACCTTTCTGTTTTCCATGCTGACAACCTGCACCAGGTTACAATCCCTTTTGTATTTTTTCCCCAAC
This sequence comes from Hypanus sabinus, assembly GCF_030144855.1. Lineage (NCBI taxonomy): Eukaryota > Metazoa > Chordata > Chondrichthyes > Myliobatiformes > Dasyatidae > Hypanus > Hypanus sabinus. The sequence continues at coordinate 3,511,136 of NC_082733.1, forward strand.
AATCCATGTGATTCTCATGTTTTGACTGTCACTAGGTTAAGTAGCACTCTTGTCTGAGACAAAGAATCTGGTTTTCAGCCTTACTCCAGAAGACTGCACACAAAACTAAAACCAATATTCCAAGGTGTCACAGTTGTAACCTTTAGAATTAAACAATGAAATGAAGCTCTATCACCCATCATTGATGAAGATCAGGTGGGCTTTTTGTGAAAAGTGGTTGAGGAGAGGGGGGTCAAACGTGTGCCAAGTGGTATCTGTGCCTCAAATCAACAGTTAAAAATGATAAAAAGTAACTATATAAACTTGCCACATGCAACCTGGCTGCCATGTTTTATGCCACTGCTGTGGAGTCCTTTGGAAAATTCCAAATAGAATGGAGATAGTGAAATATAAACACAGACTGTCTTTCTTTTCCAATGTGAAGTAATTGGTTCATTTAGAAGTTACAAGCTCATATTGTATTGTGTATTGGCCTGTATGATCTGTGGAATAAATTTTCTGCAATGTATTATAAATTGTGTATGTGTGGTGTTGAAAATACAGTTTTGTGTATAAATTGTGTTGCCCATAATTTATGAGTAATATAAACTCATATTTTATCATACTTTGTCAAGTATATTTTGTAAACTTGCAAATTATAATACTTTATAATTGACATACTTTTTAAAGCAGGGAACTAAGTTCTCTTAAAATGTTTATATCCCTTTTGTAGCTTATGGTATTGTAGAGATTATGAATCTATACTCATAATCCTTAATTTATCACAATCAATTATTATCACTGGCATGTAACCTGAAATTTGTTAATTTAGCAACAGCAGCAGTTCAATGCAATACATCATATAGGACAAAAAAAATAATAATTAAGTAAATCAATTACAGTACGTATATTCAATCGATTAACACGTGCAATAAACAGAAACACTAATTAAAAGTGAGGTATGATTCAATGTCCATTTAGGAATCGGATGGCAGAGGTGAAGAAGCTGTTCCTGAATCGCTGAGTGTGTGCCTTCAGGCTTCTGTACCTCCTACCTGATGGTAACAGTGAGAAAAGGGCATGTCCTGGGTGCTGGGGGTCCTTAATAATGGACACTGCCTTTCTGAAACATCGCTCCCTAAAGATATCCTGGGTACTTTGTAGGCTAGTACCGAAAGATGGAGCTGACCAGATTTACAGCCCTCTGCAGCTTCTTTTGGTCCTGTGCTCTCGCCCCTCCATACCAGACAGTGATGCAGCCAGTCAGAATGCTCTCAACGGTGCCCCGCCATAACATAACAAGTTGGTCAGAATCTCTAAAAATCATAAACACAAGGTTACCGTTATGTATGGCCGCTTTCACTAACAACTGTTTATAAATTGAATGGAGAGAGATCGCCCAATAGACTGGCACCTTTAGGTGAGATTGGTCAATAGCAACCGCTCATTGGATAAAATATGGCCAATGAGCGGCTGGCCTTTTCCCGCGGCGTTCAAGCGCCAGCTTCCATTCTACGGCGGGCGAGCGTCATTGCGTCCCAGAACAGCATCACCGGAAGTCCCGCCTCTCTGACTCTGATTGGAGACTAGCCCATTTCAAAGCTTGGTCCGACCTTGTCCTTGGCTTTATCGGATGTCAATTATGTCCGGTGTCCAGGCAAGTTTACCTCGTTGTAGTGGAAAAGGAAGAGTTAAGTGTAGTGGTCGGTGGTTGTTCCTTATGACCTCTTCACCCGTAATGACAGGGCTGTGGTGTTGAATTTAACATTTGGTAAGTGTCAGTTATTTCACCGGCTCGTGTATCACCATATTTGAGAATCGGGTCTATGTCTGCTTAAGTTCAGGCCGTGGCCGGCCTAAAGTTGCTGCAGGAGCCCGGCTCCGGGAAACTTATTACAGTCCTGGGAACATACTCTGTCGTCACCATGAGCAGCCGCTCATTACTGAGAGTTTAGATAAATACATCTTCAAATTAATGACACAGAGCAATGCAGCTTAGTATTAACTAATTTCTGCTGAATCAGTGCACACAGCCTGGTACGTAGCCCAAGCCCCATCCTTCACGTAGTTATCCAATTACTACTTAAATGAATTTATAATTAGTTCCTCTGACAGCTCATTCCATATACTCACCGCTCTGCGTTTAAAAATAAAATCCCCCTCAGGTCTTTCCTTCTCAGCCATCCGCAATTATGAATTCTCTTATCCTGGTGGAAAAAGACTGTTACCATTCTCCTGTGTCTTTCGTAATTTTATGAAACTCGAAAAAAGTCACTTCTCATTTTCCTCTGCTCCACGTAAAGATCTATCTTAGCAAAAACTCAGGCCTTCTAATTCCAGCAATATCATTGTATATCTTTGCACTCTTTCCAATTCAACCACATTTTCTTATAGTGGTAGTTATAGACAAACTCATTTAAAGTATAAAGCAACACAAGTTTACACAAATCGAGTAAACTTTGGTGTATTGGACAATGCAGTGGTTATTAAAAGTTACGGGGAGGGGATATTGATCAACTGAGGAATTGGACCTATGAATAGAAAATGGAGTTTAAATTCAGGTGATGGTGTATTTTGGAAAGTCAAATCCAGTCAGGACTTGCACAGTGAAGCACGGGACTTTGTAAAAGAGGGGACTTGAAGTATAAGCACATGGTTTACTGAAAGTGGAGTCACAGGTAGACAGCGTCATAAGGTTTACAGGATGCTGTTGAGTTTGTGCCCTGCTATAGGAAAGATATTAAACTGAAATGAATGCAGAAAAAAATACAAGGATGTTGTTAGTACTCGAGTGGGTCCATTATAGTGAGATTTTGGACACGTCAGGATTTTATTCTTCAGAGTGTAGGAACCTGATATTGTATCTCTCGGTAAAAGATGTATGAAATCATAGGATGAATTCACTCGGTCCTTTTCTCAAGGGTATGAACAGCTAGAGGGAATAGGTTTACAGAGAGAGGGGAGTTGTTTAAGAATAACTTGAAGAGCAGCTTTTTTAGCCACCCTAAGTAGTTAACTACCAGTGGACATGGTTGAAGCAAGGACAATGATAACTTTAAAAAAACATTTGAACAAGTACATGGATTGGAAAGGTTGAGAAGCTGTGGCCCAAATGGGAATGGCTTGCATGCGGCATCTTGGTTTGCACTGAGCAGTTGTATTGAAGGGTTTACTTTCATGCTCTATAAATCAACTGCTTGACTCTGATAGAAGGATCAATCAACTTGGGGTGAAAGTACTAAGTAGCTGCAATTTCCAGTCTTTTGATGTCGTTTGTCATCAGCGGAATGCTTTGATGGGACAACAAAATTAATATTGTGATCAGATAGGGATTCTATGACAATGCAAGAAGTCAGGGAAGAGATTGCTTGTCTGTTGTAGAGGTATTTGTATCATGAGCAGAATAAAGGAAATTATAGGCCAGTTAGTCTGCCCTCAGTGTGACACTGCAGTCAAATGTTAGGATGTGGTTTCAGGATAATCGGGCACATGATAAAATAGGAATAACTCAGAAAATGTGTAGCTTGGGTGGTTGATGGTTGGTTGAGTTGAGTTTCCATAATGGTGACCAGGCAACTGATTGATAAGTATATTAAGGCCAAGCATTCGGAGGACACATCACAAGTGAACAGCACACTGATCATGTCTCCTTTTATAGTGACAAAACATTTGCAATAGATTGCCGAGATTGGAAAATAACTCCACCCAACATGCCGAAGTCAGCATGGTTTCCTTAAGGTGTAATCTTACAGAACAAATCTGGAATTATTTGAAGAAATAAGGAGCAAGATAAACCAAGGAGAATTGTTTGATTTTGGATTTGCAGAAGGCTTTTGATAAGGTGCCATCCATGAGGCTGCTTAACAAGAAAAGAGCCCATAGAATTACAGGAAAGATGGATAAAGTGGTCGCAAACAAGTGAAAATCTATATGCTGGAAATGCAAGCAACACAAACAAAAAGCTGGGGGAATTCAGCAGGCCATGCAGTGCCTATGGAAAAGAGTACAGTCAACATTTCAGGCCAAGACCTTTCAGTATAGGACTGAAGCAGTGGCTGATTGCTAGGTGGGAATAAAGGGAGCCTTTTCTGGTCGGCTGCCGATGACTCGTGGTGTTGCATAAGAGTTTGTATTGGGATTGCTTTTTTATGTTATATTCAGAGATTTGGATGAAGGATTTAATGGCTTTGTGACCATGTTTGCAGACAAAATGAAGACAGGTGGAGTGGCAGGTAGTTTTGAGGAAGCAGAGAGGCTATAGAAGGACTTGGACAGATTAGGAGAATGGGCAAAGAAGTGGCACGTGGAATGCAGTGTTGGGAAGTGTATATTCATACACATTGTAGAAGAAATAAAATCTCTTTTTCTAAATGGAGGGAAAATTTAAAAAAAATCTGAGGGGCAAAGGGAATATGGAATCCTTGTGTAGGATTCCTGGAAGGTTAATTTGCAGGTTGAGTTGGTGGTGAGGAAGGGAAATTCATTTTGAGACTAGAATATAAAAGCTTTATAAAGCTTTTGTTGAGACTTCGTAAAGCACTGGTGTATTGAGAGCAGTTTTGGGCCACTTATCAAAGAAAGGATATTCCCACATTGGAGAGGGTTCAAAGGAGGTTCACAAAAATGATTCTGAGATTGAAAGGCTTGTCCTATGAGGAGCGTTTGATGGCTTTGGGCCCATACTCACTGTAAGTTCAGAAGAATGAGGGAGTATCTCATTGAATCCTATTGAATGTTGAAAGACCCCAATAGAGTGTATGTGGAGAGGAGGTGGCGGAATCTAAGACCAGATGGGCACAGCCTCAGTATAGAGTCACGTCATTTAGAATAGAGATGAGGAGGAGAAATTTCTTTAGCCAGAGGGTGAATGAAATGGTGAATTTCACCATGATGAAATGGTGGATCAGACTCCTAATTCCTGTCTTGTATCAAGTCAAGACAAATTCATTGTCATTTAACTATATAATGTAATTAGAAACGAGACAATGTTTCTCTGAACCAGGGTGTAAAGCACAGTAGTACTCATAACTCATGATGACTTATGAAGGTAAGGATAAAATCTACAGGTGAATCACAGATAAATAACAAAATAAAGTACGTTCATTTTAAATAATGGAAGATACGGAATTGATTAGCCAGTGACACTTTGAATAAGGGAGTTCCCCGGAGGAAGAAGCTTTCTCATCCTGACCGTTCTTGTTTTTATTCATTGTAGTCTCCTGCCTGATGGTAGGAAGTCGAAGGGGAAGCTGGGTGGATGGGTGTGATCTTTAATAATACCAAGGGCCCTGTGTATGTATGCAGCGCTCCTGATAAATGTTCCTGATGGATGGTAGGGAGACACCTATGATCCTCTCAGCTGTTCTCACAGACCTTTGTAGGGATTTCCGGTCCAATGCTGGACTGCTTCCATACCAGATGTAGATGCAACTTGTCAGGAGCATCATGCTTACAATGATGGTCTTGTAAAAGGTAGTTAAGACGGGGGGGTGGGAGCCACAATCTTAGTGGAGGCACGGCTGTGCTGTCTTGTTCAGGGAGGTGAACTTGATGCACTTTACTCTCTCCACCGAGGTGCCACATATTCATGGGGCATGGTTTGTCTGCACCTTCCTTTGCCATTTGTCTTAGGTTGTTCTTCTCACACCAATCCACCAGCTGCTCCATTTCCTCTTTATACTCCATCTCGTCATCGTTCTTGATAAACCCAACCACTGTTGTGTAATCCGCAAATTTGATGACGCAGTTTGAGCTGGATCCGGCAACTCGTCAAGCATCAGCAGTGTGAATGGTGGCGCCAGTGCTCAGTGTAATGGGACGAAATGCGTTGCTGCCCACATGGACTGACTATGGTCTTACTGTTATGAAGTCCAGTGTTGAGACCCAGCGAGGACGGTTTCCCCCACCAGGTTCTGGGGTAAGATGGTGTTGAACGCTGAACTGAAGTCTATATACAGCAGCCTCGCAAGTGAGACACCATTTTCCAGGTGGGACAAGACAGAGTGGAGGGCATCAGTTGATTTGTAGCTTGGAGAAATATTTTAATGTGTTCTATGACCAGCTGCTCAAAGCATTTAATAATGGTTGATAATGCCACCAGACAGTAGTCATTTGGGCAGGTTATTGTCTCCTTCTTTGGCAATGGAATGATGGTTGCTGCCTTGAAAACCGAGGGCACAATGGATTGTTCCAGAGAGGTATTGAATACATATCCATTACATCTCCGTCAGCTGGGATGTGCAGTCTTTCAGAACGTGACCTGGTAAATTATCGGGCCCTGCAGCTTCGTGTGGGTTGACTCTAGCCAGGGTCTTCCTCACCTCGGGTGCCTTCCTCGTTAGCACTTTGTTCTGTGCATCAACCTGGGTATGGAAGACATTTGGTCTTTCAGAGAGTGAAGCATCCTGGTCACTGACATGCAGGGTAGACTTGTAGTCTAATTCTCTGAATTTCCTGCTACGTGCACCTCGTGTCTGGTATCTGTTATGGTCATCTAAGCTGCAGCTGAGACATTGTGCCTCCTGTTTAAGAAAGGCTTTGTGGAAAAACTTCATATGTACAGTCCAGTGAGCCCAATGTCAGTGGTGGGTAAGTTGCTGGAGGGAATATTTAGGGACTGAATCCACCAGCATTTAGAAAGGCAAGAGCTGATCTAGGGATTGCTGGCATGGATTTGTTTGTATGAAGTTATTTCTCTTGAACTTGATAACTTTTTGAAGTGGTGAACAAGAGTTCAGATGAGGGCAATAGATGTTTTGTATGTGGATTTTAGCAAGGTCTTTGACAAGGCCTTGGATCATTTAGACCAGGGGTGGCCAACCTTTTACATTCCATGTGTCATTTTTCACATACGAGTTCAGATGAGCCGTACAACTCTTGTACCCCGATTCAATTCTTGTAAAAATATGTTAATATAGACATATTTAGCATTTTTACATGATATATTGATTTAATATAAAAACAAGATAAACATTACTTACCTTAATGAGACTTTTAACAAATATATTTTGTCTGCTTTTGATTTCTTCCTTTTTCTTAATCACATATTCTCTCCGTAACTCAAACCCAAGCACTAGCTTCAGTTTTCCTTCTATTTCAGTCTGATGTTGTGTTTTATAGTGTCTATTAAGATCATGTCTTCTATTATGTGAGGAAGTGTTTTCACAAACAATGCACAACGGTTTTCCTGATGGACCCGCTATAAATAAGAACTAATTTTCCCACTGTTCATTGAATTCGCCCTTACTATCACTTTCTGCTTTTCTTTTGCACCGTGATAGGTAACTGAATGTAAAAACAAGGCTTAATTTTCAAAAAAGGACAAAACTGAAAATGTTCACAAAGGACGAACAAAGCACAACTCCGTACGTAGTGCACGAGTGTCAGTTGTAAACTGACTGGCAAAAACCTGCAGTGCACCGTTGGTGCAGACGCTTGGTGCCTCAAACAAGCATCAAACGTGTATTGAACAGTTATGGAACGACTACAGAACAAAAGTTCTTATTTCCTAGTTTGACTCATTGAACATTTTTAAAATTTGAAAACAGGTTAATGTGAAAGAAGATAACATTTGCCAGAAGTTGTGCATGAAATAATAAAATTGAAAAGATTTAGATTTATTCTCAGTAAAACCCATTTCTAGCTCTAAGCTATTTGAATTCCTGTTATAGCTTTTTTTCTACAATTTGGTTTTTGGTTAACACTTTTTGCATGAGTATGATTTTTTTAAATTATTAATATTACTGGGATGCAATGCACCTCTTCTAATCATCCAATGTGCCACTTTTGGCGCATGCGCCATAGGTTGGCCATCCCTGAGTTAGACAATACAAACACTATGTAAGGGTGTTGTTGGTTGACTGTAACTCAGCATTTAACACCATCATTCCTACAATCCTGATTGGAAAAACTACAGAACCTGGGACTCTGTACCTCTCTCAACTTCCTATTGGAAGACCACAATCTGTGTGGATTGGTAATAACATCTCCACCTTGCTGACAATCAACACTGGCCCACTGCTCTTCTTCCTCTACACCCATGACTAGGCGTACTGTAGCTCCAATGCTATCTATAAATTTGCTAATGATATAGCCATAATTGGCAGAATCACAGATGGTGAAGAGAACACTTACAGGAGTGAGATATAGCAGCTAGTTGACTGGTGTCACAGCAATAACCTTGCACACACGTCAGTGAGACTAAAGAGCTGATTGGGTAAGTTGAGGGAACACACCAATCCTCATGGAGGGATCAGATTTCAAGAGTGAGCAGTCTCAAGTTCCTGGCTGTTAATATCTCTGAGTACTTAACCTGGTCCCAACATATGGATGCAGCTATGAAGAAGGCAAGACAGCAGTTATTTTTCATTGTGAGTTTGAGGGGATTTAATATGTCACCTAAAACATTTGAAAATTTCTGCAGATGTAGCTTGGAGAGCACTTTGATTGGCTGCATCACTATCTGGTATGGAGGGGTGGCTACTGCACAGGATCAAAGTAAGCTGCAGAGTGTTGTAAAATTGGTCATCTCCATTGTGGATACTAGCCTCCATAGTATCCAAGACCTCTTCAATGAGTGGTGCCTCAAAAAGGTGGTGTCCATCATTAAGGGCCCCCACCACTCAGCACATGTCCTTTTCTCATTGTTACCATCAGGAAGGAGGTACACACTCAGTGATTCAGGAACAGCTTCTTCTCCTCTGACAGTTGATTTCAGAATAGACATTGAACCCATGAACACTTGTCTTAAATTTCTGTTTTTACACTACCTATTTAACTATTTGACATTGATATATATACTTACTGTTATTCACTTTTTCTATATGATCATATATTGCATTATATTGCTGCTGCAAAGTTAACAAATTACATGCCATTGTCGGTGATATTAAACCTTTATTCTGATTCTGAGGTAGCTACTATAAAGTAGGCTAGTCAGAAAAGTCGATCACATTTGTTCCAGGATGAGTTAGCCAATTGGATGCAAAATTGACGATGGTATGAGACTCAGTGTTTGTGTACTAAGGAGGGCAATGAGCAGTTGGTGATGAGCCAAAGAGCCCATTTCTTTGCTATACAAAACCATAAGACATATGAGCAGAATTAGACCATTAGCCCGACGAGCCTGCTCTGCCATTCAATCATGGCTGATCCTTTTTTCCCCTCCTCATCCCCACTCCCCCGCCTTTGGTGCCATGTCCAATCAAGAATCTATGAAGCTCTCCCTTAAATAGACCCAACGACCTGGCCTCCACAGCTACTTGTGGTAACGTATTCCACGCAAATTCACCATCCTCTGGCTAAAAAAAAATTCTGCTTTTCTTTTAAATGGACGCTCCTCAATTGTGAGGCTGTGCCGTTTTGTATTAGATTCTCCCCACCATGGAAACAATCTTTCCACATCTACACTATTTAGGCCTTGCAACATTCAAAAGGTTTCATTGAGAACTCCCTCTTCCTTCTAAATTCCAGTGAGTACAGACCCAGAGCTAGCAAACATTCTTTGTTATATGGGCTATTATACAATTACAGCACGGAAAAAGGCCATCTCGGCCCTAATAGTCTGTGCCGAACGCTTACTCTCACCTAGTCCCACCGACCTGCACTCAGCCCATAATCCTCCCTTCCTTTCCTGTCCATATACCTATCCAATTTTACTTTAACTTTAAATGACAATATCGCTCCTTTCACTCCGAGAATCGCCCTTGTGAACCTCCTCTGAACCTGCTGCAATGCCAGCACATCTCTTAGATGAGGAGCCCAAAACTGTTCACAATACCCAAGGTGAGGTCTCACCAGTGCCTTATAAAGCCTCAGCCTCACATTCCTGCTCTTGTATTCTACACCTCTTGAAATGAATACTAGCATTGCATTTGGCTCCTCAACACTGACTCTACCTGCAAGTTAACCTTTAGGTTGCTCCGCACAAGGACTCCCAAGTCCCTTTGCACCTCAGATTTTTGGATTTTCTCCCTGTTCAGAAAGTAGTCTGCACATTTATTTCTACTACCAAATTGCATGAACATGCATTTTCCAACGTTGTATTTCATTTGCCACTCTCTTGCCCATTCTTCTAATCTGTCTTTCTGTAGCCTACCTGTTTCCTTAATTCCTCCAGCCCCCCCACTAATCTTCATATCACCTGCAAACTTGGCAACAAAGCTATCTATTCCATCATCTTAAATCATTGATATACAGCATAAAATGAAGTGGTCCCAAAACTGACCCCGAGGAACACCAATAGTCACTGGTGGCCAACCAGAAAATGATCCTTTTATTCCCAAATAAAAACACAAAATGCTGGCAGAACTCAGCAGGCCAGACAGCATCTATGGGAGGAGGTAGTGACAACGTTTCGGGTTGAAACCCTTCATCAGGAGTGAAGTAACATGGAATGGTGGAGAGGGGATAAGAAGTTGGGGGAGGGATGAAGTACAAAGCTGGGAAGTGATAGTCTGGAGGGAAATGTGCTTGGGGGAAGGTGGAGAATTATGGGAAATAAAAGAGAAAGAAAGATAGGGCTGGGGGGAGATTATAGTGAGGGGGAAAAAAGAGAGAGAAAGAGAACCAGACTAAAATAATAGATAGGGATGGGAGTAAGGGGAGGCAGGGGTATCAACTGAGGTCTGTGAGTTGGATGTTCATGCCAGCAGGTAGGAGGCTACCTAGGTGGGAGATAAAGTATTGCTCCATCGACCTGCGTGTGGCCTCATCTTGACGGTAGAGGAAGCCATGGATAGACATGTCGGAGTGGGAATGGTCTGTGGAATTGAAGTGTGTGGCCACGGCGAGATCCCGCCACTGCTGGAGGACCGAGCACCGGTGTTCGGCAAAATGGTCTCCCAGTCTGCGGCGGGTCTCCCCAATGTATAAATGACCATATCGGGAGCACCGGATACAGTATATCACCCCAGTTGACTCGCAGGTGAAGTGGTGCCTCACCTGAAAGGACTGTCTGGGGCCTGGGATGGTGGTGAGGGAAGAAGTGTGGGGGCAGGTGTAGCACTTCTTCTGTTTGCAGGAATTCACTCGTGTGCCGTTTATTCCCACTAGCTTTCTCCTATCAATTAGCGAATGCTCTCATCATGCCAGCAACTTTACTGTAATACTATGGGCTCTTAACTTGGTAAGCAGCCTCATGTGTGGAACCTTGTCAAAGGCCTTCTGAAAGTCCATATATACAACATCCACTGAGTCCCCTTTATCTATCCTACGTGTAATCTCCTCAAAGAATTCCAACAGGTTTGTTTCAGATTTTCCCTGAAGGAAACCATGTTGATTTTGTCCTATCTTGTCCTGTGTCTTCAAGTACTCCATATCCTCACCCTTATCAACTGACTCCAACAACTTCCTAACCACTGAGGTCAGGCTAACTGGTCTATAATTGCCTTTCTGTTGCCTCCTCTTTTCTTAAAGAGATCTTACTCTGTCTCTATAGTGAACAGTGAGTACCTGGTGTTTTTCTGGTTACCCTTTGGCATTTGTGATTTTGGTGACCGTGTCAGCTTTTTGATTAATGTTTGACAAGATTGAAAATGTTGAAGTGATAAACATGTTTAAAAAAGGGAAATGGTTCAGGGAGATTAGGGGCATCAGCATGTCGATGCAGGCATTGTGTCCTGATGATTGTTAGAGTTGAAATGTGAGCAACTTACTCAGATTTCAGCAGGAAAAGAGAATACTTTCCCGAAGCTGCTGAGCCAATCACAGATGTTTCTGGTGCCAGTATCTTTAAAGTGGGTCAACCTAACATGAGCTGATGGTGAAGCTATAAGATCAGGTTATATGGTGGAAGCTGTTGCACAAAAAAAACGTAAGGGTGCACCAACCATTTTATGGAAAATCGGCTTCCAATTTAAACTACAGTCTTGCAGTTCTAACAGCTCACAAATGACAAATTATTTGATAAATCATAATTTGTTATAATTCAAATTTATGAACAAGTTTTGATGGGTAGAGCAATATCTATGTGAGATAGAACATAGAATAGTACAGCACATTACAGGCCCTTCGGCCCACAATGTTGTGCCGACCCTCAAACCCTGCCTCCCATATACCCCCCCCACCTTAAATTCCTCCTTATTCTTGTCTAGTAGTCTCTTAAACTTCACTAGTGTGTTTGCCTCCACCACTGATTCAGGCAGTGCATTCTCTGAGTGAAAAACCTTCCTCTAATATCCCCCTTGAACTTCCCTCCCCTTACCTTAAAGCCATGTCCTCTTGTATTGAGCAGTGGTGCCCTGGGGAAGAGGCGTTGGCTGTCCACACTGTCTATTCCACTTAATATCTTGTACATCTTGTAATATCTATCATGTCTCCTCTCATCCTCCTTCTCTCCAGAGTAAAGCCCTAGCTCCCTTAATCTCTGATCATAATGCATACTCTCTAAACTAGGCAGCATCCAGTAAATCTCCTCTGTACCCTTTCCAATGCTTCCACATCCTTCCTATAGTGAGGCGACCAGAACTGGATGAATAGAAAGACAAATGTATTTTAGTAGGCTACAGTTTAAGTACCTAAATTTGGCTGTGTTTTTTCTTCTCTAGCCTTGCACAAAATCCAAGGATACGCTCAGTCAGGTCTTGGAAATTTGTCCACCTTAATGTGCTGTAAGCCTGCAAATATTTCCTCCCTAAAAATATAACTGTCTGTGATGTTGGTTTAGTGTTATTCACACCCATACTTTGAAACAAGTCGTTCAGGGTTTGAATCTGGTCGGCTCCTTGCACACTATCCATCTGTCTGGCAACTTGGCTTTGTAGAGCAGACAAACACTAAAGAAATGGCTGCCCGATGCATCAAAAAATGCATGGGGAGGAACTTCACTTTTTTTACCTTTTATAAATATCCTCTAAAACATCTTTACTTGTTTAACTTACCTTTTGAGCAACTGTATAACCATAACCATATAACAATTACAGCAGGGAAACAGGCCATCTCGGCCATTTTAGTCCATGCCAAACGCTTGCTCTCACCTAGTCCCACCGACTTGAACTCAGCCCATAACTCTTCATTCCTTTCCTGTCCATATACCTATCCAACTTTACTTTAAATGACAATATCGAACCTGCCTCTACCACTTCTACTGGAAGCTTGTTCTACACAGCTACCACTCTCTGAGTAAAGAAAGTCCCCCTCGTGTTACCCCTAAACTTTTGCCCCCTAACTCTCAGCTCATGTCCTCTTGTTTGAATCTCCCCTACTCTCAATGAAAAAAGCCTATCCACGTCAACTCTATCTATCCCCCTCATAATTGTAAATACCTCTATCAAGTCCCCCCTCAACCTTCTATGCTCCAAGGAATAAAGACCTAACTTGTTCAACCTTTCTCTGTAACTTAGGTGCTGAAACCCAGGTAACATTCTAGTAAGTCTTCTCTGTGCTCTCTCTATTTTGTTGACATCTTTCTTATAATTCGGCGACCAGAACTGTACACAATACTCCAAATTTGGCCTTACCAATGCCTTTTACAATTTTTACATTACATCCCAACTCCTATACTCAATGCTCTGATTTATAAAGGCCAGCATACCAAAAGCTTTCTGCACCACCCTATCCATATCAGATTCCACCTTCAGGGAACTATGCACCATTATTCCCAGATCACTCTGTTCTTCTGCATTCTTCCTACTATTTAACATGTATGACCTATTTTTACTATTCCTACCAAAATGCAGCAACTCACACTCATCAGCATTAAACTCCATCTGCCATCTTTCAGCCCACTCTTCTAACTGTCCTAAATCTCTCTGCAAGCTTTGAAAACCTACTTCATTATCCACAACGCCACCTATCTTAGTATCATCTGCATATTTACTAATCCAGTCTACCACCCCATCATCTGGACCTTTAATGTATATGATCTCTGAGGCACACCACTAGTCACTGGCCTTCAACCTGACAAACAGTTATCCACCACTACTCCCATCCAGCCACTGTTGAATCCATTTTACTACTTAAATATTAATACCTAACGATTGAACCTTCCTATCTATACTTCCGTGTGGAACCCTGTCAAAGGCCTTAATGAAGTCCATATATACAACATCCACTGCTCATCCCTTTTCAACTGTCCTCATAACCTCTTCAAAAAATTCAATAAGATTTGTCAAACATGACCTTCCACGCACAAATCCATGTTGACCGTTCCTAATCAGACCCTGTCTATCCAGATAATTATATATACCATCTCTAAGAATACTTTCCATTAATTTACCCACCACTGACATCAAACTTACAGGCCTATTATTGCTAGTTTTACTCTTAGAACTCTTTTTAAACAATGGAAGAACATGAGCAATACGCCAATCCTCCGGCACCATCCCCATTTCTAATGACATTTGAAATATATCTGTCAGAGCTCCTACTATTTGTACACTAACTTCCCTCAAGGTCCTAGGGAATATCACATCAGGGCCCGGAGACTTATCCACTTTTATATTCCTTAAGTGCCAGTACTTCCTCCTCTTTAATCATAGTTTCCATAACTTCCCTACTTGTTTCCCTTATCTTACACAATTCAATATCCTACTCCTTAGTGAATACTGAAGAAAATAAATTGTTCAAAATCTCCCCCATCTCTTAGCTGTCCACTCTGATTCTCTGAGAGACCAATTTTATCCCTTACTATCCGTTTGCTATTAATATAACTGTAGAAACCCTTTGGATTTATTTTCACCTTACTTGCCAAAGCAACCTCGTATCTTTTAGCTTTTCTAATTTCTTTCTTAAGATTCTTTTTACATTCTTTATATTCCTCGAGCACCTCATTTACTCCATGCTGCCTATATTTATTGTAGATCTCTCTCTTTTTCCAAACCAAGTTTCCAATATCCTTTGAAAACCATGGCTCTCTCAACCTTTTAATCTTTCCTTTCAACCTAACAGGAGCATAAAGATTCTGTACCCTCAAAATTTCACCTTTAAATGACCTCCATTTCTCTATTACGTCCTTCCCATAAAACAAATTGTCCCAATCCACTCCTTCTAAATCCTTCCGCATCTCCTCAAAGTTAGCCTTTCTCCAATCAAAAATCCCAACCCTGGGTCCAGTCCTATCCTTCTCCATAATTATATTGAAACTAATGGTATTGTGATCACTGGACCTGAAGTACTCCCCAACACATAGCTCCATCACCTGATCTATCTCATTTCCTAACAGGAGATCCAACACAGCCCCTTTTCTACTTGGTACCTCTGTGTATTGCTGCTAAAAAAAACTACTCTGCACACATTTTACAAACTCCAAACCATCTAGTCCTTTTACAGTATGGGCTTCCCAGTCTATGTGTGGAAATTTAAAATCTCCCACAATCACAACCCTGTGCTTACTACAAATATCTGCTATCTCCTTACAAATTTGTTCCTCCAATTCTCGCTCCCCATTAGATGGTCTATAATACACCCCTATTAGTGTTACTACACCTTTCCCATTCCTCAATTCCACCCAAACAGACTCCCCAGATGAGCCCTCTAATCTATTCTGCCAGAGCACCACTGTAATATTTTCTCTTACAAGCAATGCAACACCTTTGTCCCTCTAATTCTATCACACCTGAAGCAATGAAATCCAGGAATATTTAGTTGCCAATCACACCCCTCCTGCAACCATGTTTCACTAATAGCTACGATGTCATATTTCAAGATATCAATCCATGCTCTAAGCTCATCCACCTTTCTTACAATGCTCTTAGCATTAAAATAAATGCATTTAAAAAATTCTCCATCTCTTCCTCTCTGTTTATCTCTAATGGTGCAAACAACTTTACATCTTCTGTTTCTTCCTTCTCCCATACATCTGTTCCTGCACTCTGGTTCCCTTCCCCCCTTATATCTAGTTTAAATCCACTGGAGCCTCTTTAGTAAACCAACCTGCAAAAAATATTTGTTCCCTCCAGTTCAGATGTAAGCTGTCCTGCCAGAACAGGTCCCACCTTCTGTGGAAAACTGCCCAATTATCTATAAATCTGAAGTCCTCACTCCTGAATCATGCCTTCAGCCACGTGTTGATCTGTGCTATCTTACTATTTCTAAACCTGCCTGCATGTTGCACTGGTACATTGCTATCCTGGAGGTCCTGTCCTTTAACTTGGTGCCTAACTCCCTAAACTCACCTTTCAGTACCTCCTCACTCTTCCTACCCACGTCATTGGTCCCTACATGACCATGATTGTCTCCTTAGTAAAATGAGGAGATATATTTATTAAAATCCCAATCATCCCTTGTGGCTGAAGAAAGAAGTGGCCCTGCTGATCTCTAAAGGGATCTATTTTCTTCAGAGCACCCCTAATACTGCTGTATAAATCTCTTGGAATTTTCTTTAACCTTGCCTGCCAGATGCATCTCATACCCTTTCTTTGTACTGCTGATTTACCTCAGAGTATTCCTAATCTTTTTGTAGTTTTTAAGGGAATTGTTTGATTCTGACATTCTCAACTTCATGTATGCTTCTTTCTTGACAAGTATGTCTTGCTTCTTAGAGAATAGACAATAGGTGCAGAAGTAGACCATTCGGCCCTTTGAGCCTGCACTGCCATTTTGAGATCATGGCTGATCATCTACTATCAATCCCGGTTCCTGCCTTGTCCCCATATCCCTTGATTCCCCAGCCATAAGATACCTATCTAGCTCCTTCTTGAAAGCATCCAGAGAATTGGCCTCCACTACCTTCCGAGGCAGTGCATTCCAGACCCCCACAACTCTGGGAGAAGAAGTTTTTCCTTAACTCTGTCCTAAATGACCTACCCCTTATTCTCAAACCATGCCCTCTGGTACTGGACTCTCACAGCATCTGGAACATATTTCCTGCCTCTATCTTGTCCAATCCCTTATTAATCTTATATGTTTAAATCAGATCCCCTCTCAATCTCCTTAATTCCAGTGTGTACAAGCCCAGTCTCTCTAACCTCTCTGCGTAAGACAGTCCTGACATCCCAGGAATTAACCTCGTGAATCTATGTTGCGCTTCCTCTACAGCCAGGATGTCCTTCCTTAACCCTGGAGACCAAAACTGTACACAATACTCCAGGTGTGGTCTCACCAGGGCTCTGTACAAATGCAAGAGGATTTCCTTGCTCTTGTACTCAATTCCCTTTGTAATAAAGGCCAACATTCCATTAGCCTTCTTCACTGCCTGAGGCACTTGCTCATTCACCTTCACTGACTGATGAACAAGGACTCCTAGATCGCTTTGTATTTCTCCCTTACCTAACTTTACACCATTCAGATAATAATCTGCCTTCCTGTTCTTACTCCCAAAGTGGATAACCTCACACTTATTCACATTAAACATCAGCTGCCAAGTGTCTGCCCACTCACCCAGCCTATCCAAGTCACCCTGAATTCTCCTAACATCCTCATCATATGTCACACTGCCACCCAGCTTAGTATCATCAGCAAATTTGCTGATGTTATTCTCCATGGCTTCATCTAACTCGTTGACATAAATAATAAACAGCTGTGGTCCCAATACCGAGCCCTGTGGCACCCCGCTAGTCACCACCTGCCATTCCGAGAAACACCCATTCACCGCTACCCTTTGCTTTCTATCTGCCAACCAGTTTTCTATCCATGTCAATGTCTTCCCCCCGATGCCCTGAGCTTTGATTTTACCCACCAATCTCCTAAGTGGGACCTTATCGAATGCCTTCTGAAAATCGAGGTACACCACATCCACTGGATCTCTCCCGTCTAACTTCCTGGTTACATCCTCAAAAGTCCAACAGATTAGTCAAGCATGATTTACCCTTGGTAAATCCATGCTGGCTCGGCCCAATCCTATCACTGCTATCTAGATATGCCACTATTTCATCCTTAATAATGGACTCTAGCATCTTCCCCACCACCGATGTCAGTCTGACAGATCGATAGTTCTTTGTTTTCTCCCTCCCTCCTTTCTTAAAAAGTGGGATAACATTAGCCATTCTCCAATCCTAAGGAACAGATCCTGAATCTAAGGAACATTGGAAAATGATTACCAATGCATCCGCAATTTCCAGGGCCACCTCATTTAGTACCCTATGATGCAGACCATCTGGACCCGGGGATTTGTCCGCCTTCAGTCCCATCAGTCTTCTCATCACCGTTTCCTTCCTAATGTCAATCTGCTTCATTTCCCCTGTTACCCTATGTCCTTGGCCCATCCATACATCTGGGAGATTGCTTGTGTCTTCCTTAGTGAAAACAGATCTAAATTCTTCTGCCATTTCTCTGTTTCCCATAGCAATTTCACCCAATTCATTCTTCAAGGGCCCAACATTGTTCTTAACTACTTTCTCTTCACATACCTAAAAAAGCTTTTGCTATCTTCCTTTATATTCCTGGCTAGCTTGCGTTCGTACCTCATTTTTTTTCTCCCCGTATTGCCTTTTTAGTTAAGTTCTGTTGTTCCTTAAAAACTTCCCAATCATCTGTCCTCCCACTCACCTTAGCTCTGTCATACTTCCTTATTTTTAATGCTATACAATCTATGACTTCCTTTGTCAATCACTTCCCCCCTTTGAATCCTTCCTTCTCTGGGGGATGAACTGATTTTGCACCTTGTGCATTATTCCCAAGAATACCTGACATTGCTGTTCCACTGTCTTTTCTGCTCGGCTATCCATCTAGTCAGCTTTGGCCAGCTCCTCCATCATGGCTCCATAGTTTCCCCTGTTCACCTGTAACACTGACACCTCCGAGCTGCCCTTATCCTTCTCAAATTGCAGATAAAAACTTATCATATTATGATCACTACCTGCTAATGGCTCCTTTGCTGCAAGATCGCTTATCAAATCCTGTTCATTACATAACACTAAATCCAGAATAGTCTTGTCCCTACTCTCGTTCAAGCTGTTCCAAGAATGCATCCTGTAGGCACTCTACAAACTCCCTATCCTGTGGTCCAGCACCAACCTGATTCTCCCAGTTCACCTGCATATTGAAATCCCCCACAACTACTGTGACATTACCTTTGCCACATGCCAATGTTAACTCCCTATTCAACTTGCACCCAATATCCACTTACCAGTTTTACACTTCATCTCAACAGGAACTTCCTCTGAACATTTGATACACTAACTTGTATATCTTTGAAAGCATGTAAATCTTTTTCCCCCTTTCTAGATTACTGACAAATGTAAATTGTTCATGAATGATTTAAATGTATTTAACTTGATTAATTTGGAAGAGAAATGGTTGACGTTGACTTTTACTTTCCATTAAGAATAATGACCCTGCTGCACTTCTGCTAAGATAACCAGGAGTAGACTCAGATTGATTTCCTAGTCTGCATGTTAGAACTAGCATGTTTTGTGCTCTCACCTGTGGATCATGAGGAGTCCAAGTGCAGAATACAGTGATCCAGTTAATGGCTGTAACCAAATGGATGCTTGAACTTTTGCTTGTCATCTATAAAGACAATGGAGCAGAATTAGGCCATTTGGCCCATTGGATCTGCTCTGCTATTCCATCATGGCTGATCTATTATCCCTCAACCCCATTCTCCAGCTTTCTCCCTGTAACCTTTGCCACCCTTATTAATCAGAATCTATCAATTTCTGCTTTAAATGTACCAAATGATTGACATTACAGCCATCTGGAAATGAATTCCACAGATTCAAGACCCTTTGGCTAGAAAAAATTCTTACTCATTATGTTCTAAAGGGACATCTGAGGCTGTGTCTTCTGGTCTTCGACTTCGTCAGTATAGGAAACATCATCTCCACCTCCACTCTTCTAGGCCTTTCAACATTCAATAGCTTTCAATGAGATTTGGCTCCACCCTGTCATTCTTCTAAATTCCAGTGACTACAGGCCCAGGCCATCTGTTGCTCCACGTACATTAACCTTTCATTCTGTCTTCTAGACTGTTTCCAATGCCAGCATGTCTGATCTTAAATAAGTGATCACATCTACTCACAGTACTTCAAAAGGCAGTCTGACCAACACCTTAAAAACCCTCAACCTTGCATTCTTGCTTTTACATTCTAGTCCAGTTGAAATGAATGCTAACATTGCATTTGCCTTTCTTCCTTCTGACTCAACCTGCAAGTTAACCTTAGAGTATCCTGCAAGAGAACTCTTTGAACCTGATTTCTGAATTTACCCTCCATTTAGAAAATAGTCTGTCTTCTGCCCCCTGTTGCACTCAATTTTCTGGCATCCACCATGAAGACTGACAAAATATTTAAGTTCATCTGCCATTACTACTTCTCCAGTGTCATCGTCCAGTGACCAGTGATATCCATTCTTGCCTGTCTTGCTGTGATCCCTGCCAGTGTTCCCTTCCAATCAACTTTGGGCAGCTCCTCTCTCCTTCTTTAGTTCCTTTTAACCCACTATAATACTGACATATTTGATATTTAGCTTTTCCCTCGTATACTGTGCTCACTGCATTTCTAAAGATTCCTTTACCTTAATCTGCGTAATGAAATCTGGAGTTACACACACAGACACATACACAAAAAAAAACAGTTTAGAACATGTTAACTTGGATATTTTTGTGGAATATCTGTCTATTTAGCATCAGGCGGTAGTGATTTTTGACTTGGAAATGGTTACAGAAAAGTTGTTGAGGCCAAAGGGGGAATTCAACTTCAAGACACTTTTAAATTTAGGTTTTTTTTGTAAACCTGTAATGAATGGAGGATGAAACATGAGGGTATTTTAAAAAATGTTGAAGGTGACTAAAGGCATGAATGGATGTTTCACTGGGCTGAAATTATTGTTTAATAACATGTACAATGTGTTAATTTAGTTATAAAACTTCAAGTTCTTCCTTGAAATTATGTAGAGCAAAGTTGTGATATACGATCTGCATTTTAAACAAAAAATGGTTCTATTACACTGTTAGGTTTGTTACACTAAATCAGTTGAAGATGTCCATGGACTTTGACAGTGCAGCTTTGCCAACCCAACATGAAGATGAAGAGTATGACAAAGAAGATTACGAACGAGAACAGGAGGTAAATGCCAAACTACTTCTCTCTCTGCCACCCTTCCTATCTTATTTCTCAGATGGATTTTGTTTTAATTAAAATTTAATGTGTGCAGACTTTTACATGTTCATTGTGATGTTTCAAGGTCCGGTTTGCCATTCAATATGATAATGGTTATCCTTTGCTTGAACTCTTGCTTTCCTGATGGAGCTCTGCATCTTTGATGCCTCTCATGTCCTAAATTCTTATAATCCCCTAAATATGCTGGACATCCATGGTTCTCTCATATGAACAGTACAGCACAGGACAAGCTCTTTGGCCAATAAGATTGTGGTGAAATAATTAGGCCAAGTCTTCCTCATGAATTTAATCCTCCTTCCTATATTGATTCAATTTCTCCCTTCTCTGCATATTCACACGCTCTTCTAAAAATCTCTTAAATGCTCCTTTGCTATCTGGCTGCACTACCATTCATGGCAGTGCTTTCCTGGCTCACCATCACTCTTTTTAAAAGAAAAACAGTTGTTCTGCACATCTCCTTTGTGCATTCTGTCTCATTTTAGATATGGTAAAATGATGCTGGCTGCCTATATATACTTTGTATAATTTTATAAACTTTCACTAAATTTCTGCTGCTCTAGAGAAAACAGCCCTAGCTTTTTCAATCTGTTATAGCATGTCTGCCAAGCAGAAAGCATCTTGATAAACTTGTGCATTCTCTCCAAAGCCTTGACATCCTTTGTAATAACAACAATACTACAGATGAAGCCAGGAGTTCCAAGTGCTCCTGTCACGTTTTGTCACCTTGTAACCTATCCTTCAATCTCTCTGAATTATGGAGGACAGCATGTGTATAAATGTCTCTCTCCAGCAGACTTCATCATGATCATCATGACTCCAGTATTTCTACTGTTTTTAAAATGTTTCTTAATTGTACATATGATTTTTTTTAATGTTTTATTGCTGAGCAGCAATGAACCATCTGATTGGCCTATCAGAGTTCTCTTTGGAAAATAGTTGACTAAATCCACATTTCTGATCTGGCTATTGTTCACGATTGCACTTAATTTAAAAAAAACACAAAACAAAACTCAGGAGATTTATAAATATGTAACATAAGTTCCTGTCTCTTGAAATTACTGCTTCACTAATGAAGATAAACTTGCCAGTTGCTGCCTTTAGTACCCTATAAAACTTGTGTAACCACTTTTAGGGAGCCATGTACCTTGATCCCAAGGCACCTCTATTCATCATTTTTGTTAAAAGATTCTGCCACTCACAGTGTGCTCACCCTTTATGTTGGATCTTACAAAGTGCAACACTGCACATTTAAATTGAATCTGCTACTTCTGCACTCATATCCCCAACTGATCTGTATCCTTTGGCCATCCACCACGACCCTCTGTCTTCTATGGGCAAGATGATCTTGTTTCCAATTTCATGTGGTGGAGTGGAGATGCGTCTCTACCAAAGGAGGTGTAATGAGCTCCTTTGCTCCACTAGCCTTTATATTCTTGACTAGTTTACCTTCGTACTTCATTTTTTCTTGGCGTATTGCCTTTTTTGTTATTTTCTGTTGCTCTTTAAAAGCTTCCCAGTCCTCCGGTTTCCCTCTCATCTTTGCTATGTTATACTTCTCTTTTATTTTTATACTGCCCTTTACTTCCCTCGTCAGCCACGGCCGCCCCTTACTCCCTTAAGGATCTTTCTTCCGCTTTGGAATGAGCCAATCCTGCACCTTCTTCATTATTCCCAGAAATACCTGCCATTTTTGTTCCACTGTCTTCCCTGCTAGGGTATTGTTCCATTGAACTTTGGCCAGCTCCTCCCTCATAGCTCCATAGTTCCCTTTGTTCAGCTCTAATACTGACCCATTGGATTTTCCCTTCTCCTTCTCAAATTGTAGGTTAAAACATATCATATTATGGTCACTACCTCCTAATGGTTCCTTTACTTCGAGGTCCCTGATCAAATCTGGTTCATTGCACAACACTAAATGTAGAATTGCCTTCTCCCTGGTAGGCTCCAGTACAAGCTGTTCTAAGAATCCATCTCAGAGGCACTCCACAAACTCCCTTTCTTGGAGTCCAGTACCATTCTGATTCCCCCAGTCTACCTGCATGTTGAAATCCCCCATGACAACTGTATCATTACCTTTGTGACATGCCAATTTTAACTCTTCATTCAACTTAGAAGGGCCTGCACCTACTGTCTATTGGATGGTTGTATGAGTAGCTGGTGTATATCACAAGTACTGGCTATGTGACACTGCCCAGAAGACAGCCATGATAACTTATTTGTAGAAAAACTTGCCAAGAGCAGTATTGGTTATGGAAAGACCATTGATTACCCACATCATAGGACACAACACATAATGAACGAACTGATTTTGTATCCATTCAGCCAACTTGCTGTAAATCCCAAGTTTTGTCATTTCCTGAACGAGCCTTACTTGCCAAATGCTGCCTGTACAACTTCCATTAATCATTTTCATGACTTCTTCGAATAACAATCACATTAATTAGGTATGCCTTGCCCCCAGATTAAGCTTTCCTAGTTGCCTTTTATTAGTCTGCAATGATAGGCAACACACCACAGCCTGGATTACCATTAATGCTGATGCCCCATAAGGCTATCTCCTCAAGCCCCTACCTTATTTCCTGAACATTCAGGACCTGCTGTAACTCCATGTACAGGTTAGAAAACAACACCACAGTAGTGGGAAAATCTCAAATGAGCCTGAGTACAGGAAGGAGATGGACAGCCTAGTGTCAAGGTGTAGTGCCAAAACCTTCCCCTCAACGTCAGCAAAACAAGATGTGATTATTGCCTGTAGAAAGAGCTCCTGTTTATATTAATTGTGCTGAGGTCACAAAATTTCACATTCTTAAAGAGTGGTTATCACTGATAACGTGTCTTGGTCCAACCACGTAGATGCAGGAGCCAAGAAGGAGCTTCAAATTTCTGCGCTATTTCCTTCTATTTTTGCTTGACCTCAGAACTAGACATGACTACCTTAGCTTAATTAATTATGACTACATAAACCAATTCTGGATCAAATTATTTTTATAACTCTACTGATAATGTTTGCACTACCTAATGACCTCATTACATTCTCTAATTAATGTGATTTTTGTCTGTCAAGACTATTTTCATCAATTTACTCTTATGGTGTCAGTTTATGGGTAACAGAGGTAATGTTTGTTATTCTCCTCACTCAAAATTATGTAGCTCACTGATAACTGCCACTTTGAAGTGGCCTGGATATTATAGATATGCAATTTTTCAGCCATTTCTCTATAAAATTATTAAATTGTACCTTCTGAATTTGCTTATTTTATTACTTTTGGTTGTATGAAGCACACTTGTTTCTGTCACTCACTTTAACTTGTCATACCACATTACTTTAGTTGCACATTTCTTTCTGTTGGCATAGATTCATAGAATAATGCAACAAGGAAACAGGCACTTTGGCCTAACTTGTCCAAGCTGATTATGTTGCCCATCAAGCTGGTCCTATTTGCCTGCATTTGACACGTGTCCCTTCAAACCTTTTCTTATCCCTGTACCTATACAAGTCTCTGATCCTGAATTAGGGGGTCATGTTGTTAATGAAGCAGGTTACAATGAACTAAAAAGGGATCCTGATCAGTTAAACCAAGGTAAGACCTATATATTAAATGGCAGGAGAATAACTAGTGTTGTGGAACAGGGGGACCTTGAGTACGAGTGCATAGTTTGCTGAATGTAGGTGTGCAGATAGATAAGGTGGTGAAGAAGGCATTTTGCATACTGGCCTTTATCATTCAGGATATCGGGTTTAGGGGTAGACCATGTTGCAGTTAATAGTGAGACTGCAGTTGGAGTGTTGTGTACAGTTTTGGTCATCCTCTTTGTAGGAAAGACATTGTTAAGGTAGAGAGCATATACAAGATTTAGAAGGATATTACCTGGACTAGAGGGCCTGAGTTATAGGGAGAGGTTATCTGTGCTGGATCTTTATTTCTTGTGATAGAGGACAATGAGAAGTTTAAAAATTCATGGATATGGTGGATGGTCATAGTCTTTTACCCCAGGGTTGGGGAGACCAAAACAAAAGGTTAAGATACGATATGAGGGGCAACGTTTAAAAGAGATCTGAGATGTAGCGTTACGTAGAGCTGTTGCAACAGCAATTTTGCACTCGACATCAATATACTCAAGAAATTGATTGTAGACTTTAGTCTAGTAGAAGTTAGGAGAACACACTCCAGTCCTAATCAAGTGGTCAAAAGTGGACAGGTCAGCAGCTTCAAGTTCCTGAGCTTCAACTTCTTTGAAGGTCTATCCTGGATGCAACATAATTGATGCAACTGTGAAGAAGGCATGACAGTAATTGTATTTCATTAGGAATCTGAGGTTGAATTAGTACATAAGATTAGTATGTGAATTAGTACAGCAAGATTAGTAAATATCCACAGATGTTTCGTGGAGAGTACTCTGAAAAATGAATCAGTGGGGTGTAGACTCAGACAGCTCCATCATTTTCACTAGTCTCCTCACCAAGTTAGGGGACGTACCATCGAGGGCATATTCAAAAGACAATACCTTAAGGAGGCAGCATCCCTTACCATCCAGGACATACCCTCTTCTAATTCCTACTGTCAGGGAGGAGATACATAGCCTGAAGATGCACTCTGTGCTTTTGGAACAACTTCTTCCCTCCACTATCAGATATCTGAACGGTCCATGAACTATTCCCTTTTTGCACTAATTTTTAAAACATTTCTTATTGTAACTTTTAATAATTTATGTATTGTGCTACTGCAAAACAAATTTCACAATGCATGTCAGCGATAATAAACTTGATTCTGAGTACCTGTAATGAGCTGCTAGGGGAAGTGTTTGAGGTGGGTACAATTGTAACATTTGGGCTACAGTGAATTCTAGTTAATTGTGCCATTGGTTAATTGGGGCAGCTTTTTATGTTTGGGATGCTTCTTAAAAGAAAATCTTAAAAGTAGCCAGAATTTGCTTTGTTTGTTTGGGACACTGTGCTGCTTAATTGGGACAGGAGATTTGCCGAACAGTTTGAAAATAGTGTTAGTTGCGTGCACTTGTGTGACTGTTAGACACCAAGTTGCATTTAGAGCAAACCTTTTTTAGTAGGGTCAGTTGCGGTCAAAAAACAGTGATTTTTTTTGTCACTTATAGTTGGTGAAAAATAAGTAGTATGACAATTTGGAGCTGTTTTGCTCATTGCTGCTTTAAGCATGAGGCTTGGAAATGCCAGAAACCAATTTTGCTACTTCAACAGTTATACTCTCTTATGTTTTGTAACTCCAAAACATGATATTAATTGGAAGAAAAACAAGGGAGTAGGGAGGTGTGTATCTTTGTTGTTACTTTAAGCACATAATGTGGTGGCATAATGATGTATGTCATTTGTGTGCTTTTACGTATAGTCCATAATATATTTTGTAAACCACAAAAAGTATGTAATCAAACAATATATTTACAATATTACTAAAATACAACTGAAATATTAAATACATACAGTGCCTATAAAAATATTCACACCCCTCCCTTGGAAGTTTTCATGTTTTACAGCAATGAATCACAGTGGATTTAATATGGCTTTTTGACACTGATCAACAGTGAACTGTCAAAGTGAAAACGGATCTCTATAAAGTGATCTAAATTAATTACAAATGTAAAACACAAAATAATTGATTGCATAAGTATTCACCCCCTTCAAGTCAGTATTTAGTAGATGCACCTTTGGCAACAGTTATGGCCTTGAGTCTGTGTGGATAGGCCTCTATTGGCTTTGCACATCTGTACATACCCCCATTCTTCTTTAAAACACTGGTCAAGCTCTGTCAGATCATTCTCAATCGGATTGAGGTCTGGTCTCTGACTTAGCCACTCCAGGGCATTAATTTTATTGTTCTTAAGCCTTTTGTGGCTTTATTCTATGTTTGGGATCACTGTTTTGCTTGGAAACAAACCTTCCAAATTGCAGTTCTCTTGCAGACTGCATCAGGTTTTCCTCCAGGATTTCCTACTATTTTGCTGCATTCATTTAATCCTCTGTCTTCACAAGACATGGAAGGCTTGCTGTAGTGAAGCATCCCCACAGCTTGATGCAGGGATCAATAAGTCCTAGGGATAGTGCATTTTTGATGATGTGCATAAGCCAGATATAGCATTAGTCTGGCCAAAAATACTCCTTTTTAGTTTTATTAAATCATAGAACCTTCTTCCACCTGACTTTAGAATCTCCCACATGCCATCTGGCAAACTCCAGCCAAGATTTCATGTGAGATTTTTCAATAGTGGCCTTTTCTTTGCATTTTCTCATAAAGCTGCAACTGGTAAAGCACCTGGGCAACAGTTGTTGAATGCACAGTCTCTCCCATCTCAGCTACTGACGCTTGTAACTCCTCCAGAGTTGTTACAGGGCTCTTGGTGGCTTCCCTCACTAGTCCCCCTCCTTGCACTTGGTGGACATTCAGTAACTTGGAAATTTTCTTCAATCTATCTGATGTGTGCTTTTCCATAACCTTTTTGTGGAGTTGCTTGGAGTGTTCTTTTGTCTTCATGGTGTAGTTTTTGCCAGGGCACTGACTCATCAGCAGTTGAACCTTCCAGATACAGGTGTATTTTTACCACCATCAGTGGAAACACCTGAATGCACACGGGTCTCCCAAAAAAAAAATCTCCATTTAACTAATCATGTGACTTCCAAAGCTGTACAGGTGATGATTTGGTGTGTCATATTAAAGGGGGTGAGTACCTATGTAACAAATTATTTTGTGTTTTTATATTAGGTATTCATTTTGATAACTTTGTAGAGTTGAGTTTTCACTTTGCCATGGAAGTCTTTTTCTGTTGATCAGTGTCAACAAAAAACAAATTAAATCCACTATGATTTAATGTTGTAAAACAATAAAAGATGATAACTACCCCAGAGGTGAATACTTTTTGTAGACAGACACAGATAGAGACGGGCAGGCAGGCGGGGAGACACATGGGTGCAGAGGTGGAGGGGGGGTGCAGGGGGAGAGGGACCCTATAGTAAATTTTAACTGTCCCATTCAGACCTAAAGATTGAATCACTGTGGAGGATTTCTTACTTTTGAGGGATAATGTTTTTCCTGCTAAAGGTGGTCACTGCTTGTGGCAATCTCGGGTTCTGGGGCCTCCGACATTATGGTTGTAGAAGTTGATTCTGGGACCGCAGAATATGTTTTTGACAGTTCTGGATACTTCTCATCTGGATGTGGTGGCATCCTGAACAGTGCATGGCAAGCTTCACTGGACAACGTGGCTCATAATGTATGAGTACCAGTGTCTGATGTTATCATTTCTTTTGTCTTTTGGAAAACCAGCTGATGTTGCACACTGGAAAGGGTGAGTAATTTCAAATTCCTGTGTGTCATCATTTGTGAGCATCTAATCAGGGTCCAAAATATTGATGCATTTATAAACAGTGGCTGTATTTCTTTACGAGTTTGTAGAGATTTGGTATGTTAGCAAAGATGCTTGCAGATTTCTGCAGATGTAATGTGGAGAGCATTCTAACTGGCTGTGTCACTATCTGGTATGGTGGTAGGGCACTGCACAGGATCAAAAAATCTGTAGAAAGTTGTAAGCTCAATCACCTCCATCACGGACACTAACCTACCCAGCATCCACTACACCTTCAAGCAGCAATGCTTCAAAAAGGCAGCATCCATCATTAAGGACCCCCACCCACTACCTAGGTCAAGCCCTCTTATTGTTGCCATCAGGAAAGAAGCACAGTATGCTGAAGCCACGTTCCCAACAGTTTGGTAGGAAACTGTTATATTACTTGACAAATCCTAAAATGAACTGCATTTGTGATGTGGCATCCATCACTGTGTGAATTTTCTCAGCCTACTTGTGTAAAACTTAGGTGTCAATGTGTGTTTGGTTTATTGAATTCACACTTGTTGCATTATGCTCTAAGGCCATAATCTTATCTTTTCAACTCTGTCTTGAGATTTTGGTGGTGTTCCTTGTCATTTTACAGGTAATGATGTCAACTAAGTAACACTTGAGTGCCTGGGCAGCTTTGCCACACCTGGTTTATAGCTTTCTCAGCGAGCAGATGCTACTCCAAAAATAAGCCGATTGTAGCCACAAAACCCTTGTGAATCTTTACTTGATGAAAAACTTGGACCTTTCTTCCATTTCCACTGGCGTTATCCATGAACTCCACTCAACCTTGGAAAGAATTCCTGTAGATTCCGTGCAATTTTGCTCACTGGCTACTTTATCATCGATGGTATAAGCAACTGGATGGGTTTTGCAAATCTATAGATGTGGCATTTTTCATATAACACGATTTTACATATTTTAGTTTCCAGTGACATCCTTGAACACTGCTACGGCCTCATCTAGTACAGTTGGCCCTCCTTATCCACGAGAGTTTGGTTCCGGGACCACTCGCGGATACCAAAATTCATGGATGCTCAAGTCCCTTATTCAACTTGTCTCAATGCGGTGGGGCTTAGGACCCAGCGGAACCCCAGACCTTATTTAACTTGTCTCAGTGCGGTGGATATTAAGACCTGGCGGCAGAGCTCTGTATCCACAGTGTTTCTGTTCACAAAAATAATCACGATCACGATTGAAAATAAAGTGGAAATAATAAAGCGTTTGGAAAGAGGTGAAACGCCATCGGTCATTGGAAAAGCATTAGGCTACATCAGTCAATGATAGGAACAATTTTAAGGGATAAAGTGAGAAAGGCTCTGCCTGATGAAAGCTACAATCATACTAAGCAACGCAGTGGTTTAATTGTGGGGTTTTGGGTTTTTGATCTTCCACATCAACCCGGCACAGTGGAGAGCGCACTCGGGAGTGATCTGTAATTTCCGTTCCTGAGCCCGGTGCTGAAACATACGTTCTTAAGCGTTTTATATGCGTAGAAAGGTAAAATATATACTATATACTAAGACAAATTTCTTTGACTAACTGACACTAAATAATACTGGATGTAGCTGTTCCGACTTACTTAGTAAGAGAACTTCTGATTTTTTTTATCCTGATTGATGATAACCTACGCACATTATCTTGTATACTTTAAATCATCTCTACATAATACCTAATACAATGTAAATATGTAAAATAGTTGTAATACTGCATTATTTAGGGAATAATGACAAGAAAAAAAGGTCTGTACATGCTCTAACAACAAGTGCAGGAAGATCACTTCCAGGTTTTCACGATTCGCGGTTGGTTGAATTCGGGCATGCGGAATTCGTGGATAAGGAGGGCTGACTGTACTATTCTTAATTCCATTTTAATTGACTGTATTTCTGTGGATGTGACATGCAAATTGTGGACAGATTTCCAATCAAGTTGTAGTTGTCTCAGCTGCTCATTTCCATGATGCTGGTTTTCCTGTTTCTACCACATATAAGTTCAGTATGGCTTGTTAGCTGTTCTGTTTCATTATTATGAATGTCATTCCCGCAGGCTTCAGTTCAGTATCTTTAAAATACTGTTCAAACTCATTTTGTATAAAGACTGAAGCAGCTGAGTCAGTGTACAATTCCATTTTAATTATTTGCTGTTCACTTCTGGTGTAAGCCATATTGCTTGTCTATTCACAAATGTGAAAATCTGCAGATGCCAGAAGAGCTCAGTAGGCCAGGTAGATCTATGGAAATAAGCATTGTTGACTTATTGGGCCAAAGCCCTTTAGCAGAACTGGAGGGAAAAAAAATGAGTAGATTTGAAAGGTGGGGAGAAGGGAGAGAGAAAAACCAGGTGATGGGTGAAATTTGGAAGGGGAGAGATGAAGCAAATAGCTAGGAAGTTGATTGCTGAAAGAGACAGAAGGCCAAGGAAAGGTAGGGGAGGGGGAGCAGCTCCAGAGGGAGACAATGTGTGGGCAAGGAGATAAAATGAGAGAGGGAAAAGGGATTGGAAATGTTGAGGGGGGAGGCATTACTGGAAGTTTGAGAAATCAATGTTCATGCCATCAGGTTGTGGTTACCTAAATGGAATACAAGGTTTTGTTCCTCTGACCTAAGTGTGGCCTATTTCAACTGCTCTTCTAAATGCAAGTTGTGCTTCAGTGGAGGAAGGCATGGATGGATGTTTGGGAATGGGTGGCCATTGGGAGATCCTGCTTGTTCTGGCGCACAGAACGCAGATGCTTGGTGAAGCAGTCTCCCAGTCTACGTTGAGTCTCACCGACATACAGGAGGCCACATTGGGAGCATTGAACACAGTATAAGACCCCCAACAAGTGTTGCTTCACCTGGAAGGACTGCTTGGGACCCTGAATGGTAGTGAGGGAGGAGGTGTAGGGGCAGGTGTAGCACTTGTTCTGCTTGTAAGATTAAGTACCAGGAGGGAGATCGGTGGGGAAGGACAAATGGACAAGGGAGTCATGTAGGGAGTGTTCCCTGCAGAAAGTAGATAGTGGAGGGGGGGAGGGATGTGTTTGGTTAGTTTTCAGATTGTAAATATCAAGGCTACTCAGTCTTGTGTCACTTTCATAGTTATCAGATGTTTCATCGACAGCATGCAGGTTAGTGCTCTTTTTGAAACTGCAGCTTCACATTTTAGCCTTTTTCTCTTCCCTGTTACAGGCCATTTATTTTTGTTTGCCCAACATGTTCTTGGTATGTCCTCCTTTGTTGTGTTTTCTGCACATTTTGCCTTCAAACCTGTATTAGTCTGGTGCATGTGATCCCTTGCCACAATGGTAATACAGCTTGTTTGGCCAGGTTGGTTTCTGTTTCAACTTTGCAATTTTGTTCGTGCTGACTTTCGTTCCTGACTGGAACTCTATTGCATCTGCTGATTCTATTGATACAACTATTTCAACTGCTCTTCGAAATGCAAGTTGTGCTTCAGTTAGCTGTTTCTCAATGCTTTCTTGTAAGATTCCACAATCTAAATAATCTTTCAGTCCATCATTAAGTCCATCACTAAACTGAAAGTTCAGGCAGTTTCTTCAATTTAGCCCAAGGGTGGGCAAACTTTTTGACTTGTGGGCCACAAAGGGTTCTAAAATTTGACAGGGGGGCCAGACCAGGAGCAGATGGACAGAGTGTATTGGTAATACACCTCATAAGAGAAAATAAAATATCATGGGATATGCAGAAAACATGTGCTTTAATTTCAATTGAAAATGAACAAATGCAATACAACAAAATATCTGTCTTTGACCATGGTATTTAGCTATTTATTGAAATGACTTTTAAAACACTGAAAATTAAATTTAAAAAAATTAGCTTTTTTAATAGTAAAAGTTTTATTTTAAAGCACTGAAAATTCTGTTATCCTTCAAGATATTATCATCATCACTCTCCTCCTGACTGTCTTTATTTCAAAAACGGTAGGAGATGCAGGTCTACTTGTCCTGCTCCTTCTTATTCAATTGTCCCCTGTGCCAAAACTCAACAACGACCAGCACAAAGATAGAACAGTGACAGCGCGCCAGTATGCGGAGCGCGTTATTTGATCTGGAGCGCATTTTTTATTTTGAGAACGTACGTGCACCTGCGCACTACTCATGTCCATCACTTAACAGAAATGACATGTAACATGTAAGGTTTATTGAAAAAAATATTTTCAAATGCATTTTTTACATAACACAACGAAGAAACTTATTTTTAATTTCAGTGGGAACAGTGTTGTTGGTCTCCCTTTTTAGCCAGCGCATCAAAGTCTGGATTTAGTTTTGTTGTGGCGATTCTCAGGAAGGATCTGAGGTGTTGGTCAGTTAACTTGGATCTGTGGCTGGCTTTGTTGATGTTCATGACGCTGAACACCTGTTCACACAAATAGGTTGAGCCGAACAAAGAGTAAAGCGCAAATGTGGAGTAATACGCTGCACCTCAACAAAGGTCAATGTATATAGAGTGCATCATCTATTGGGAAAACGCCAGAATTGTGGGGAAAAAACGTTAACAAGGTTTATTAATATAATTTCATCAAGTTCTGCGGGCCGGATTAAAAAGCTTAACGGGCCACATATGGCCCGCGGGCCGTAGTTTGCCCATGCCTGATTTAGCCTCACTAAATGAACCCCCCCTTCATTTTGTTTCCACTTATGAAGCCTAAAGTGCTCTGTAATCAACTTTCAGTTCTAAATATTTGTAGATTACTTTCACAATCAGTAAAACCCATTTTGGCTGGTTTGGATGGAGCTGTTAATTTTCTAAGCACACTGTATGCCTTTAAACACAAAGCTGGCACCAACTTATTGTCTGTTCCATTTGCTTTCAAATATTGTGCAGTTCACTCAGTACACGTGAACCAATTATCTGTTGTGCAATCTTTTTTTTGTGTTGGCACGTGGCCTAGTGGATTAGGCATCGGACTAGTAACCTGAAGGTCACTGGTTTGAGCCTCAGCTGAGGCAGCGTGTTTGTGTCTTTGAGCAAGGCACTTAACAACACATTGCACAGTGATGTCACCAGTGCCAAGCTGCATGGGTCCTAGTGCCCTTCCCTTGGACAACATTGGTGGCGTGGAGAGGGGAAGGCCTGCACCTTGGGCAATTGTACACATTGGAATTGAGGAGATTGAGAGGGGATCTGATTGAAACGTTTAAGATAATTAAAGGATTTGATAGGATTGAGGCAGGAAATATGTTCCAGATGTTGGGAGAGTCCAGTACCAGAGGGCATGGATTGAGAATAAGAGGTCAGTTACTTAAAACAGAGTTGAGGAAGAGCTTCTTCTCCCAGAGAAGAAACCCTGCCCAGGCCTGTGCCCTGGAAACTGCAGGCGCAGATCCATGGTCTCTCGAGACAGACGGATGCCACCAATCTCTTTTTGATTTGAGTATCAGGAGAGGGAAGGGGAATAGACAGAATGAGCAGAGCACCCCGTGGCTGTTCCCATCAATAGTAAGTATACCATTTTGGATACTGTTGGTGGTGATGACTTACCAGGGACAAGTTGCAGTGGTTGCGTCTCTGGCACCGAGACTGGACCCTCAGCTCAGAAAGGAAGGAGGGAAAAGAGGAGAGCAATATTGATAGGGGATTCAATAGTTAGGGGGACAGATAAGAGGTTCTGTGGAAGTGATGGAGAATCCCAGATGGTCTGTTGCCTCCCTGGTGCCAGGGTCCGTGATATCTCAGATTGAGTTCTCTGTATTCTCAAGAGGGATGTCGTAGTCCATGTAGAGACCAATGATGTGGGTAGGAAAAGTGAGGAGGTCCTGAAAGGTGAGTTTAGGGAGTTAGGTGCCAAGTTAAAGGACAGGACCTCCAGGATAGCAATCTCAGGATTGCTACCAGTGCCATGTGCAGGTGGGTTTAGAAATAGTAAGATAGCACAGATAAACACGTGGCTGAAGACATGATGCAGGAGTGAGGGCTTCAGAATTATAGATAATTGGGCAGTTTTCCAGGGAAGGTGGGACCTGTTCCAGAGGGACGGTTTACATCTGAACTGGAGGGGGACAAATATTTTTGCAGGTAGGTTTGCTAGAGAGGCTCCAGTGGATTTAAACCAGATATGGGGGGGGGGGGGGCGGGGGAAGAGAAAACCAGAGTGTAGGAACAGATGTATAGGAGAAGGAAGAGAAAGAAGATTTAAAATTGTTTGTGCCATCAGAGATGAACAGAGAGGAAGAGGTGGAGAGTTTCTTAAATGCATTTATTTTAATGCTAGGAGCATTGTAAGAAAGGTAGATGAGCTTAGAGCATGGATGTTGAAATATGATGTTGTAGCTATTGGTGAAATATGGTTGCAGGAGGGGTGTGATTGGCAACTAAATATTCCTGGATTTAGTTGCTTCAGGTGTGATAGAATTGGAGGGACATGCAGGGGAGATGTTGCATTGCTGGTCAGAGAAAATATTACAGCGGTGCTCTGGCAGAATAGGTTATAGACCACTTAATGGGGAGCGAGAATTGGAGGATCAAATTTGTAAGGAGATAGCAGATATTTGTTGTAAGCACAGGATTGTGATTGTGGGAGATTTTAAATTTCCACACATAGACTGGGAAGCCCATACTGTAAAAGGACTAGATGGTTTGGAGTTTGTAAAATGTGTGCAGGATAGTTTTTTTGCAGCAATACATACAGGTACCAAATAGAGAAGGGGCAGTGTTAGATATCCTGTTAGGGAATGAGATAGGTCAGGTGACGGAGGTATGTGTTGGGGAGCACTTTGGGTCCGGTGATCACAATGCCATTAGTTTCAATATAATTATGGAGAAGGATAGGACTGGACCCAGGGTTGAGATTTTTGATTGGAGAAAGGTTAACTTTGAGGAGACACAGAAGGATTTAGAAGGAGTGGATTAGGACAATCTATTTTATGGGAAGGATGTAATAGAGAAATGGAGGTCATTTAAAGGTGAAATTCTGAGGGTACAGAATCTTTCTGTTATAGACAATAGACAATAGGTGCAGAAGTAGACCATTCGGCCCCTCGAGTCTGCACCGCCATTCTGAGATCATGGCTGATCATTCACTATCAATACCCAGTCCCTGCCTTGTCCCCATATCCCTTGATTCCCCTATCCATCAGATATCTATCTAGCTCCTTCTTGAAAACATCCAGAGAATTGGCCTCCACCGTCTTCCGAGGCAGTGCATTCCACACCTCCACAACTCTCTGGGAGAAGAAGCTCTTCCTCAACTCTGTTTTAAGTAACTGACGTCTTATTCTCAATCCAGGCCCTCTGGTACTGGACTCTCCCAACATCTGGAACATATTTCCTGCCTCAATCCTATCAAATCCTTTAATTATCTTAAACGTTTCAATCAGATCCCCTCTCAATCTCCTCAATTCCAGTGTGTACAAGCCCAATCTCTCCAATCTCTCTGCGTAAGACAGCCCTGCCATCCCAGGAATCAACCTAGTGAATCTACGCTGCACTTCCTCAATTGCCAGAATGTCCTTCCTTAAACTTGGAGACCAAAACTGTACACAATATTTCAGGTGTGGTCTCACCAGGGCCCTGTACAAATGCAAAAGGACATCCTTGCTCTTGTACTCAATTCCCCTTGTAATAAAGGCCAACATTCCATTTGCCCTCTTCACTGCCTGTTGCACTTGCTCATTCACCTTCATTGACTGGTGAACTAGGACTCCTAGGTCTCTTTGCATTTCTCCCTTACCTAACTCTACACCGTTCAGACAATACTCTGCCCTCTTGTTCCTGCTTCCAAAGTGGATAACTTCACATTTATTCACATTGAATGACATCTGCCAAGTATCTGCCCACTCACCCAGCCTATCCAAGTCTCCCTGTATTCTCCTAACGTCCTCTTCGCATGTCACATTGCCACCCAGTTTAGTATCGTCAGCAAACTTGCTGATATAGTTTTCAATGCCCTCATCTAAATCGTTGACATAAATCGTAAAGAGCTGTGGTCCCAATACAGAGCCCTGTGGTACCCCACTAGTCACCTCCAGCCAGTCCGAGAAACACCAATTCACTGCTACCCTTTGCTTTCTATCTGCCAACCAGTTTTCTATCCATGTTGAAACCCTGCCCCCAATGCCATGAGCTCTGATTTTACTCACCAATCTCCTATGTGGCACCTTATCGAATGCCTTCTGAAAATCTAGGTACACAACATCCACTGGCTTACCCTCGTCTAACATCCTTGTTACACCCTCAAAAAACTCCAACAGATTAGTCAAGCATGATTTGCCCTTGGTAAATCCATGCTGGCTCGGCCTAATCCTATTTCCATCAAGATGTGCCACTATTTCGTCCTTAATAATGGACTCAAGCATCTTCCCCACGACTGACGTTAGGCTAACAGGGCGATAGTTCTCCATTTTCTCCTTCCCTCCCTTCTTGAAAAGTGGGATAACATTAGCCACTCTCCAATCTTCAGGAACTGATCCTGAATCTAAGGAACATTGGAAAATGATTACCAATGCATCCGCAATTTCCTGAGCCACCTCTTTTAGAACCCTCGGATGCAGACCACCTGGACCCGGGGATTTATTAGCCTTCAGTCCTACCAGTCTACTCATCACAGTTTCTTTCCTAATGTCAATCTGTCTCAATTCCTCTGATATCTTATGACCCTGGCCCATCCATACATCTGGGAGATTGCTTGTGTCCTCCCTGGTGAAGACAGATCTAAAGTATGCATTAAATTCTGTTGCCATTTCCCTGTTTCCCATAACAATTTCTCCCAATTCATTCTTCAAGGGGCCAACATTGTTCTTAACTATCTTCTTTCTCCTCACATAGCTAAAAAAGCTTTTGCTATCTCCTTTTATATTCCTGGCTAGACTGAGATCATACCTGATTTTTTCTCTCCGTATTGCTTTTTTAGTTTTTGTTCCCGTTAGGTTGAAAGGAAAGGTTAAATGTTTGAGAGCGCCATGGTTTTCAAGGGATGTTGGAAACTTGGTTTGGAAAAAGAGAGTTATCTACATTAAATATAGGCAGCATGGAGTAAATGAGGTGCTTGGAATATAAAGAATGTAAAAAGAATCTTAAGAAAGAAATTAGAAAAGCTAAAAGAAGATACGAGGTTGCTTTGGCAAGTAAGGTGAAAATAAATCCAAAGGGTTTCTACAGTTATATTTATAGCAAAAGGATAGTGAGGGATAAAATTGGTCCCTTGGAGAATCAGAGTGGAGCCAAAAGAGATGAGGGAG
The DNA here is from genome assembly GCF_030144855.1 of Hypanus sabinus. Taxonomy (NCBI): domain Eukaryota; kingdom Metazoa; phylum Chordata; class Chondrichthyes; order Myliobatiformes; family Dasyatidae; genus Hypanus; species Hypanus sabinus. The sequence continues at coordinate 3,548,651 of NC_082733.1, forward strand.
ATTTTGAACAATTTTTTTTTCTTCTGTATTCACTAAGGAGAAGGATATTGAATTATGTAAGGTTAGGGAAACATGTAGGGAAGTTATGGAAACTATGATTAAAGAGGAGGAAGTTCTGGCACTTTTAAGGAATATAAAAGTGGATAAATCTCCGGGCCCTGATGTGATATTCCCTAGGACCTTGAGGGAAATTAGTGTAGAAATAGTAGGAGCTCTGATAGATATATTTCAAATGTCATTAGAAATGGGGAGGATTGGCGTATTGCTCATATTGTTCCATTGTTTAAAAAGAGTTCTAAGAGTAAAACTAACAATAATAGGCCTGTAAGTTTGATGACAGTGGTGGGTAAATTAATGGAAAGTATTCTTAGAGATGGTATGTATAATTATTCGGATAGACAGGGTCTGATTAGGAACAGTCAACATGGATTTGTGCGTGGAAGGTCATGTTTGACAAATTGTATTGAATTTTTTTTGAAGAGGTTACTAGGAAAGTTGACGAGGGTAAAGCAGTGGATGTTGTCAATATGGACTTCAGTAAGGCCTTTGACAAGGTTCCGCACGGAAGGTTAGTTAGGAAGGTTCAATCGTTGGATATTAATACTGAAGTAGTAAAATAGATTCACAGTGGCTGGATGGGAGATGCCAGAGGGTAGCGTTGGATAACTTTGTCAGGTTGGAGGCCGGTGACTAGTGGTGTGCCTCAGGGATCTGTACTGGGTCCAATGTTGTTTGTCATATACATTAATGATCTGGATGGTGGGGTGGTAAATTGGATATGTAAGTATGCAGATGATACGAAGATAGGTGACGTTGTGGATAATGAAGTAGGTTTTCAAAGCTTGCATAGAGATTTAGACCAGTTCGAAGAATGGACTGAAAGATGGCAGATGGAGTTTAATGCTGATTAGTGTGAGGTGCTACATGTTGGTTGGACTAATTAAAATAGGACATACATGGTAAAAGGTAGGGCATTGAAGAATGCAGTAGAACAGAATGGTGCTTTGTTCCCTGAAGGTGGAATCTCATGTGGATAGGATGGTGAAGAAAGCTTTTGGTATGTTGGTCTTTATAAATCAGAGCATTGGGTATTGACAATAGGAGCAGAAGTAGACTATTCGGCCCCTCGAGTCTGCACCGCCATTCTGAGATCATGGCTGATCATTCACTATCAATACCCAGGCCCTGCCTTGTCCCCATATCCCTTGATTCCCCTATCCATCAGTTACCTATCTAGCTCCTTCTTGAAAGCATCCAGAGAATTGGCCTCCACCGTCTTCCGAGGCAGTGCATTCCACACCTCCACAACTCTCTGGTTGAAGAAGTTCTTCCTCAACTCTGTTTTAAATAACTGACCTCTTATTCTCAATCCATGCCCTCTGGTACTGGACTCTCCCAACATCTGGAACATATTTCCTGCCTCAATCCTATCAAATCCTTTAATTATCTTAAACGTTTCAATCAGATCCCCTCTCAATCTCCTCAATTCCAGTGTGTACAAGCCCAATCTCTCCAATCTCTCTGCGTAAGACAGCCCTGCCATCCCAGGAATCAACCTAGTGAATCTACGCTGCACTTCCTCAATTGCCAGAATGTCCTTCCTTAAACCTGGAGACCAAAACTGTACACAATATTTCAGGTGTGGTCTCACCAGGGCCCTGTACAAATGCAAAAGGACATCCTTGCTCTTGTACTCAATTCCCCTTGTAATAAAGGCCAACATTCCATTTGCCCTCTTCACTGCCTGTTGCACTTGCTCATTCACCTTCATTGACTGGTGAACTAGGACTCCTAGGTCTCTTTGCATTTCTCCCTTACCTAACTCTACACCGTTCAGACAATACTCTGCCCTCTTGTTCCTGCTTCCAAAGTGGATAACTTCACATTTATTCACATTGAATGACATCTACCAAGTATCTGCCCACTCACCCAGCCTATCCAAGTCTCCCTGTATTCTCCTAACGTCCTCTTCGCATGTCACACTGCCACCCAGTTTAGTATCGTCAGCAAACTTGCTGATATAGTTTTCAATGCCCTCATCTAAATCATTGACATAAATCGTAAAGAGCTGTGGTCCCAATACAGAGCCCTGTGGTACCCCACTAGTCACCTCCAGCCAGTCCGAGAAACATCCATTCACTGCTACCCTTTGCTTTCTATCTGCCAACCAGTTTTCTATCCATGTTGAAACCCTGCCGCCAATGCCATGAGCTCTGATTTTACTCACCAATCTCCTATGTGGCACCTTATCGAATGCCTTCTGAAAATCTAGGTATACAACAACCACTGGCTTACCCTCGTCTAACATCCTTGTTACACCCTCAAAAAACTCCAACAGATTAGTCAAGCATGATTTGCCCTTGGTAAATCCATGCTGGCTCAGCCTAATCCTATTATTGCCATCAAGATATGCCACTATTTCGTCCTTAATAATGGACTCAAGCATCTTCCCCACGACTGACGTTAGGCTAACAGGGCGATAGTTCTCTGTTTTCTCCTTCCCTCCTTCTTGAAAAGTCGGATAACATTAGCCATTCTCCAATCTTCAGGAACTGATCCTGAATCTAAGGAACATTGGAAAATGATTACCAATGCATCTGCAATTTCCTGAGCCACCTCTTTTAGAACCCTTGGATGCAGACCATCTGGTACAAGGCATTAGTAAGGCCAAATTTGGAGTATTGTGTACAGTTCTGTTCACCGAAATATAGGAAAGATGTCAATGAAATAGAGAGTACAGAGAAGGTTTACTAGAATGTTACCTGGGTTTCAGCACCTAAGTTACAGAGAAAGGTTGAACAAGTTAGGTCTTTATTCATTGGAACATGTTTAAGATTTCTTGATAGAGGTATTTAAAATTATGAGGGGGATAGATAGAGTTGACGTGGATAGGCTTTTTTCCATTGAGAGTAGGGGAGATTCAAACAAGAGGACATGAGTTGAGAGTTAGGGGTCAAATGTTTAGGGGTAACACGAGGGGGAACTTCCTTTATTCAGAGAGTGGTAGCTGTGTGGAATGAGCTTCCAGTAGAAGTGGTAGAGGCAGGTTTGATATTGTCAGTTAAAGTAAAATTGGGTAGGTATATGGACAGGAAAAGAATGGAGGGTTATGGGTTGAATGCAAGTCGGTGGGACTAGGTGAGAGTAAGCGTTCAGCACGGACTAGAATGGCCGAGATAGCCTGTTTCCATGCTGTAATTGTTATATGGTTATCACCTCGTATTCACTGATTATGAATGTGTGAATTTGTCAATTTCTTGAAAAGAAAGCATACTGTGCTTTAAAAAAAATTGACTGTCTCATTGTGCTTTTTATTTAAAACTACAATGTTTTGTTGCACTTCGATAGGTAGGTGGTTGTCTGGGGTTCATTTTAAAACTTGTTCATCGCCCCTTTTAAGTTTTGTGACTGTGAAACAAAAGTAATTGGAAGACAAACTGAGTTGGAAGATGTGCTTCTTAGTTTGATTTTCTCTTTAAGCAAAGCACAAGCGATGCCCCTTATAATAATGATCAATGAGGCACAGAGAATCTTTACTTACCAACAAATAACTTGTATTGTCTCAACTAAAAAGCACTTCTGTTCACAAACTAACTACCTGTGTGCAAACACGTGAGAATCTCTGACCCTCCGTGATTCATCAATTAAGTGAAAAGCTATTACCTGGGAAAGGAATCTGTGCTAGCCAGGTGTTTCTTGTGGTTTCATAGAAACATAGCAAAACCACAGCATAATGCAGGCCCTTAGGCCCATAATACTGTGCCGAGCATGTACACCATATCCTCGTTATATGCGTCTTCAGACTATGCGGATTCACAGTTATTCAAGGAACCTATTTCTACCAATGTCTCCTTTATGTGTCCAAAATTTGTGCGAGGAGCACTGCTTTCCCGCCAATGCAAGTCACGTGCGCGCACCTCATAATCTCACTCCTGCCAGTCTTGCATTGGTTTTGGCAAGGTGTGGATGTGCAATTTTGCGCTCTTAAATTTTTGTTGGTTTTACCAACGGTGCAGCGATTTTGTGCTTGAAATATTTAACTTTGCCTCCTAAGTGTCCGAAGTTATGTTCTGTGCCATCAGCCGAGCCGCTGAGAACCACTTTAACACTTGAAAAAAAGTTGGAAATTATAAGCAGCACAGCATCGGGTGAAGCTAACACTGCTCTGGGACACTGCAGCTGGGAACAGAATCTTGCCTTTTAAAGTTCTTTTGTTGCTTGACAATACGCCAGTCCATCCTAAACGTTTGGACAGCATTCATCCTAACTTAAATGCGTTTCCTGGCGCCTAACACAACATCGCTGATTCAGCCACTGAACCAAGGTGTGATCTGCATTCAAGCGTATTTATTTTATGGCGAACTGTCTTGCAGATGCTGCAAGCAACAGACAATTTTGAAAACCTTGGGAGTTTACCCGGTGAGGGATTGGTAGAAGTCAGAACACTTGGCAGAAATGGCGATGGACATGGACCCAAGTTTAGAACGAATTCAGCATTTCAGTTGTTCTCTGCTGTCAACCCTTCTTCCCTAGGAGCAAATTTATGCTGAAAAACAAAATGCTGCCAAGCAAACGACCCTCACCACTTTCTTCAAACCGGTGCCAGTAGTTCTAAGAGTTCTGTGAGTCTCCCTTCACCCCTTGCTTGATATGATCCTGACGACCACAACCATCCATGCACCTTATCCACGTAAAGCTGCCCAACACCACAATAACCACTCATCTCCCGGAGTGAACACACCTGCCACTGTTAGTGAGTACTGTGTATACCCTAGTATGTTAACTTTCTATTATTTATTACATTGAATATTACCTTAAATTGATGAAATATAATACGAATGTGCTTTAAGGTACTGGTTTTGTGTTGTATTGGTATGAAAATGTGAATAAATTATAGATAAAACATATTTCAGAAGCCCTCTGGAACACATCCCTATTTTCTCCATTTAAATAATTATTCACATTATGTGTCGACTTTGAGGAACCTATCCCCTGCATATAATGAGGATAGGGTGTACTTAACTTTACAAATTACCTGGTGTTACCCAAAGCCCTCTGTTTTTCTAAGCTCCATGTACCTATCCAGGAGTCTCTTAAAAGACCCTTTTGTATCTGCCTCCACCACCATCACCTACAGCCCTTTTAAGAACTGTGTTCTTAAAAAAAATCCTAACATCTCCTCTGTACCTACTTCCAAGCACCTTACAACTGTGCCCTCTCATGATAGCCATTTCAGACTATCCACACGATCAATGCTTCTCATCATCTCATACACCTCTATCAGGACACCTCATCTTCTGTCACTCCAAGCAGAAAAGGCAAGTTCACTCAACCTATTCTGGTAAGGCATACTCCCCAATCCAGGCAACATCTTTGTAAATCTCCTCTGCACCCTTTCTATAGTTTCCACATCCTCCTTGTAGTGAGGTGACCAGAACTGAGCAGCGTACTCCAAGTGGGATCTGACCAGGGTCCGATATAGCTGTAACATTACCTCAGCTTTAAACTTAATCCCTCGATTGATGAAGGCCAATGCACTGTATGCCGCCTAAACCACAGGGTCAACCTGCACAGCAGGTTTGAGTGTCCTGTGGACTTGGACTCCAAGATCCCTCTGATCCTGCACAGTGCCAAGAGTCTTACCATTAATACTATAAACTGCCATCATATTTGGCCTACCATAATGAACCATCTCACACTTATCTGGGTTGAACTCCATCTGCCACTTCTCAGCTCAGTTTTGCACCCTATCGCTGTCCGGCTGTAACCTCTGACAGCCCTCCAGATTATCCCCAATACCTCCAACCTTTGTGTCATCAGCAAATTCAGTTACCCATCCCACCACTTCCTCATCCAGGTCATTTATAAAAATCTTAAATAGAAGGTGTCCCAGAACAGATCCCTGAGGCACACCACTGGTCACCGGCCTCCATGCAGAATATGACTCGTCTACAACCACTCTTTGCCTTCTGTGGGCAAGCCAGTTCTGGATCCAGAAAGCAAGGTCCCCTTGGATCCCATTCCTCCTTACTTTCTCAATAAGCCTTACATGGGGTACCTTATCAAATGCCATATACACTACATCTACTATTCTACCATCATCAACGTGCGTAGTCACATCCTCAAATAATTCAATCAGGCTCGTTATACATGATCTGCCTTTGACAAAGCCATGTTGACTATTTCTAATCATATTATGCGTTTCCAAATGTTCATAAATCCTGCCTTTCGGGATCTTTTCCATCAACTTATCAACCTCTGAAGTAAGACTCACTGGTTAATAATTTACTCCTCTACTCCCTTTCTTGAATAATGGAACAACATCTGCAACACTCCGATCTTCCTGAACCCTCCCCCCCCCCCGTCCCCATTGATGTTGAAAACATCATTGCCAGAGGCTCAGCAATCTCTTCCCTCGCCTCCCAAAGTAGCCTGGGGTCCATCTTGTCCAGTCCCAGAGACTTTTCCAACCTGATACTTTCCATAAGCTCCAGCACATCTCCTTTCTTACTGTCTGTATGCTCAAGCTTTTCAGTCCGCTGTAAGTCATCCCTACAATTGCCAATATCGTTTTCCATAGTGAATACTGAAGCAAAGTACACATCAAGTACCTCTGCTCTCTCCTCTGGTTCCATACATACATTTCCACTGTCACACTTGATTGGTCCTTTTCTCTCACATCTTATCCTCTTGCTTTTCACATACTTGTAGAATGCTTTGGGGTTTTCCTTAATCCTGTCCACCATGGCCTTCTCATGGCCCCTTCTGGCTCTTTTAATTTCATTCTTAAGCTCCTTTCTGCTAACATAATCTTCTAGATCTCTATATCATTACCTCGTTCTTTGAACCTTTTGTAAGCTTTTCTTCTTGACTAGATTTCCAACAGCTTTTGTACACCATGGCTCCTGAATCCTACCATCCTTGTCTCATTGGAATGTCCCTATGCAGAATCCCATGCAAATATCCCCTGAACATTTGCCACATTTCTGCTGTACATTTCTCTGAGAACATCTGTTCCCAATTTATATTTCCAAGTTCCTGCCTGATAGCCTGATATTTCTCCTTAATCTAATTAAACGCTTTGCTAACCTGTCTGTTCCTATCCCTCTCTAATGCTATGATAAAGGAGGTAGAATTGTGATCACTATCTCCAAAATACTCTCCCACTGAGAGGTCTGTCACCTGACCAGGTTCATTTCCCAATACCAGGTCAAGTACAGCCTCTCCTCTTGTAGGCTTATCTACAGTGTCAGGAAACCTTCCTGAACATACCTAATAAACTCCACCCCATCTAAACCCCTTGCTCTAGCGAGATGCCAATCAATATTTAGGAAATTAAAATGTCCCACCATGACAACTCTTATTACTACATCTTTACAGAATCTGTTTCCCTATCTGCTCCTCGATGTTCCTGTTACTATCGGGTGGTCTATAAAAAACACCCAGTAGAGATATTGACCCCTTCCTGTTTCTAACTTCCACCCACAGAGACTCTGTAGACAATCCCTCCATGACTTCCTCCTTTTCTGCAGCTGTGACAGTATCTCTGATCAGCAGTGCCATGCTCCCACCTCTTTTGCCTCCCTCCCTGTCCTTTCTTTCAATACATCTTTCTTTCTTTTTCAATCTTTTTATTATTATTACTAATATCAATATAATAAGATTAATAGATAATGGGATTACAAACATACAAATTTCAACTGAACATGAAAGGATACATAAGCATAGTTACAATATAAATGAGACTTCCCAAATCATGGACGATACAAGTAACATATAAACAAAGCAAACCTAGGTATATCATAACATATATTTTAAAAAAAACAGAAAAGAGAAAAAGAAAAAAAAATTGTGCTAGAATAACTAATAAGGAAAAAATGAAAAAAGAAAAAGAAAAAAAAAAGAAAAAAGAGCTGTTTATAATATCTAACAAAAATACAAAATCATCAGTGTTGTCAACTCCGATCCTCTCAACATATGTAAAATCAAAACTGGAAAAACAAATAGGCTTGGAACAGGGTCACATTACATCATATGAAAATATTGAATAAATGGTCTCCATATCTTTTCAAATTTAATAGAAGTATCAAATACAACACTTCTAATTTTTTCTAAATTTAGACATAATTGAGAAAACCAATGAAATACTGTAGGAGGATTAATTTCTTTCCAATTCAACAAAATAGATATTCTAGCCATTAATGTAAGAAATGCAATCATTTGACAAGCAGAAGAGGATAAGTGGACTGAGTCCATCACTGGTAAACCAAAAATTGCAGTAATAGGATGAGGTTGTAAATCAATGTTCAATACCGTGGAAATAATATCAAAAATGTCTTTCCAATATTTTTTCAAAAGTGGACAAGACCAAAACATATGAGTTAAAGACGCTATCTGAGAATGACATCTGTCACAAATAGGATTTATATAGGAATAAAAATGAGCCAATTTATCCTTGGACGTATGAGCCCTATGCACAACTTTAATCTGTATTAATGAATGTTTAGCACATATAGATGATGAATTAACTAATTGAAGAATTTTATCCCAATTCTCAATAGGGATAGTAAGGTTAAGTTCTCTTTCCCAATCATTTTTAATCTTATAGAAGGGCTCTGAATGTATCTTCATAATTATATTGTAGAGTTTTGATATTACCCCTTTCTGAGAAGGAATTAGTTCAAACAAATTCTCCAAAATACCTGAAGACACAAGATTTGGAAAGGTAGGAAGTACAGTATTTAAGAAATTCCTAATCTGTAAATATCTAAAAAAAAAATGAAATCTAGGCATATTATATTTATAAGATAATTGTTCAAAAGACATAAAACAATTATTCAAAAATAAATCGGAAAATCGTAGTAATCCTTTAGTCTTCCAAGCTGAATAAGCTTGGTCTATAATAGAAGGATAAAAAAAGCAATCGGATACAATAGGAATATTTAAAGCAAACTGAGTCAACCCAAAAAATTTCCAAAATTGAAACCATATACGTAAAGTATGTTTAACTATCGGATTGTCAATTCGTTTCTGCAAGTTAGAAAGAGCAAAGGGAAGAGAAGACCCTAAAATAGAACCCAATGAAAATCCTTGTACAGATTTAATTTCCAGGTTCACCCAATGAGGGCTAAAAGATAAATCCCAATCCTTTAACCAACATATCAAATATCGGATATTGACTGCCCAATAATAAAATCTAAAATTAGGCAATGCCAATCCACCTTCCTTCCTTGCCTTCTGTAAATACTTTTTACCTAATCTAGGATTTTTATTCTGCCATATATATGAGGAAATTTTTGAATCAACATTAGCAAAAAAAGATTTTTGAATAAAAATTGGTACCGCTTGAAATATATATAAAAACTTGGGTAAAATAACCATCTTAATAGCATTAATCCAACCTATCAGAGATAAAGATAATGGTGACCATTTAGTAATCTGATCGATTAGGGGTAAAAAATTAACCTTAAATAAGTCCTTATAATTTTTTGTGATTTTAATCCCTAAGTAAATAAAAGAGTCATTAACTAATTTAAAAAGTAAATTTCCATAAATCGGAACCTGTCTATTTAAAGGAAACAATTCACTCTTATTAAGATTTAATTTATACCCAGAAAAATTACTAAATTGAGCCAACAGTGATATAACTGCAGGAATGGATTTCTCAGGATCAGAAATAAATAATAATAAATCATCTGCATATAATGATAGCTTATGTATATCCGTTCCACAAGTAATGCCAAAAATGTTCTGTGATTCTCTGTTAGCAATTGCCAAGGGTTCTAAAGCAATATCAAATAATAACAGACTAAGAGGACAGCCTTGTCTAGTACCCCAAAATAAACAAAAAAAGGGAGATCTTTGATTGTTAGTAAACACCGAGGCTACTGGAGTATGATATATCAGTTTAATCCAGGAAATGAATGTCGGATTAAAATTAAACTTCTCAAGCACGGTAAATAAGTATGGCCATTCAACTTTATCAAATGCTTTCTCCGCATCTAATGAAATGACACATTCTGAAGTGCTATGTGGAGTATGAACAATATTCAATAATCTCCTGACATTGAAAAAAGAATAGCGATTTTTAATAAAACCAGTTTGATCTTCCGAGATAATTTGAGGTAATACCTTCTCCAGCCTGGATGCCAGTAACTTGGAAAAGATCTTGGAATCTACATTCAATAAGGATATTGGTCTATAGGATGCACAGTCAGTAGGGTCTTTATCTTTCTTCAATATTAAAGAAATGGAAGCTCTATAAAAAGATTGTGGCAGATTACCCAATCTAATTGCTTCTTCAAAAACCCTGCATGACCAAGGAGAAAGAGTAGAGGAAAAACATTTTAAAAGTTCTACTGTATACCCATCTGGACCTGGTGCTTTCCCAGAATTCATAGAGGAAATAACCCCTTTAATTTCTGCATCCATAATAGGAGTTTCTAATATTGAAAGATAATCTGATGATAATTGTGGAAAATTCAATTTCCCAAGAAAATCATACATGATATTATAATCATGAGGGAATTCAGAATGATACAGGGAGGTATAAAAATCTTGAAAAGATTTGTTTATCTCATCATGGTTAACTGTCAGATCCCCATTCTGCTGACGAATCTTAATAATTTGGTGTTTAACCAAAGCATTCTTCAATTGACTAGCTAACAGTTTACCCGATTTATCACTATGTATATAAAAATCAGATCTGGTTTTTTTTTGTAAGTAATAAACTATGTTCCATTTGAAGTTCAACCCTTTGTTTGTAAAGATCCTTACTAGGAGAAGTCGAATATTTCTTGTCAATCTCTTTAATTTTATCAACCAATAAAAGAGTTTCCTCCTTAATGCATTTTCTCAAACCAACAGAATAGGAGATAATCTGTCCACATATATATGCTTTAAAAGTGTCCCAAAGTGTTCTGCAAGAAATATCATCCTTGGAATTAGTTGAAAAGAAGAAATCGATCTGTTCCTTCATAAATTTAATAAAATCCGGATCTTGCAGTAAGGTAGAATCAAATCGCCATTGTCTTGCACTAGAAGCTGTAACCGTAAATTTAATAGAAAGTTTTAATGGAGTATGGTCAGAGATGGCTATAATATCATAATTACAACCAATTACCGATGGAATGAAACAAGAGTCAATAAAAAAAATAATCAATTCTCGAGTAAGAATGATAAACATGTGAGAAAAATGAAAACTCTTTGTCCTTAGAATGCCGAAATCTCCAAATATCAAAAATTCCATTATCAGTCAAAAGAGAGTTAATATAAGTGGCCAACTTATTAGGTAAAGTCTGAGTAGATATAGATCTGTCCAACAAAGGATTTAAACAACAATTAAAGTCACCACCCATTATTAACCTATATTCATTTACATTAGGTAGAGAAGTAAATAAGGACTTAAAAAAATCAGGATAATCCACATTTGGAGCATAAACATTAACCATAGCAACCTTTTTGTTAAAAAGTAACCCAGTAATTAACAAAAATCTACCATTCGGATCTGAAAAAATATCGTGTAGGACAAATGCAATAGAGGAGTCAATAAAAATTGAAACTCCCTTTACTTTAGCATTCAAATTCGAGTGGTACTGTTGACCTCTCCAAAACGATGATTGTCCTCTTTCCTCACATGAGTTTCTTGTACAAAAATAATATGTGCATTCAATCTTTGGAATACTTTGAAAATCTTTTTCCGTTTAATCGGATGGTTTAAGCCATTAATATTCCAAGAGACAAAATTAATGGTCTGACCCATATTTCTGAAATCAACCCTTTGGTGTATAAAGGGTTAACCAAATTATGAACTCATGCACCCAGAAGAGGGGCGGACCTGGAAATGATGACATCGCGGACATTTTAGTAGTTTAAAATCAGCCCAAATGAAAAAACTAAACAAACTGATATAAAGAACATTAGATTTAGGAAAAAAACCCCACCCCCCCACCCAAGAAGAGAAAGTTATACTCCAGCCAGGAGAAGGCTGGGAAGAAAGAGAAATGAAACTAAATCTATCCCCATATCAGCAGAAGGCAACTCCGTATATAAAGGAAAAAGAAGATCCACCCAAACTCTTTAAAAAAAAGATCACTATACTAAAACCAAACTTCTTAATATAATTGCTAGTAAAAAAAAAATCAAAAAGAATATAATCACTAGTAACTTGTATATCGGGTTAAAACCCAAACAAACCAAAAAAAAAATTTAAACTGTGATAAGAAATGCATTATAGGAAGAAGACGAGAGAAAAAAAATAGCGAAATCAAAAAAAAGCAAAAAATATTTTAGAGAAGAAACCGCCATCTTAGTAAAAAAAGAATTTGCCTTCGAAGGATTAATAATAATGACCAAAGATAAAGTACAGTGATTGAAGTAAGTAAAATAAAAATATTAGTACGTCGAAAAAAAAACTTTAATTAGAGTATAAAATATAGAGTAAACCTACACCAATAGCCAGAAACTAAATCTGGTTTTGGAAACAAAAACTATCTTGTAACGATCAAAATCACTCATTTATTAGAGACGAGAATCCGCAGCAGTAGGGTAATTCTCATTCAGAAAGCATCGAGCTTCAGATGTAGAAAGGAAAACACGCCGTGGTGCATTAGGAGGCGAGATTCTGAGCTTCGCAGGGTATAAGAGCGCAGGTTTTAAATTTTTCTCCTAACATTCGGACATCAGAGGTTTAAAAAGAAGCCTTGCCTTCATTACTTCTGGACTAAAATCCTCCACTAATCGAAAATCGAATTCTTGGAATTTGACCATCCCTAACCGCCAAGCCACACGAATAAGTTGCTCTTTAACATGCACATAGTGAAATCGGACAATTACAACCGGTGGTTTAGCTGAAGCACTTGGTGATCGACGCATAATTCTGTGAGCGCGATCAAGTAACGGAGGACTGTCTGGGAATACAGAAGGGAACACATCCTTTAAAAGTTGAGCAAAATACTTCGAGGGATCCCCTTGTTCAATACCTTCCGGGAGACCAGGTATGCGTAAGTTCTGTCTTCTGGACCGATTCTCGAAGTCGACACTCTTGGCTTTAAGTGCTTCCACCTGTTTAATCGTCGAAGATAATTTCTGCTCCAGTTTTTCGATTATCAAGTCTCGCTTCCGAGCGTCCTCTTGCAAAGTTGCGATTAGAGCTTGCTGCTGGATAACTACTGAATCAGTCTTATCCAAATAATCCTGAAAAGCCTTTATATCTTGTTTGAAAATTTGTCGTTGTTCTTCAAATTTTTTCATTTAAAAGCTCCAATAATATTTCATAAGTCAATTCAGTGTGCTTAGGATCGGTCTTTTTCTTCTTTCCGTTCCCGTTAGAATCTTTCCCAGGTTCTCGCCCTTTAGATCTCAAAGCCACTTCTGTATTCATTTCTTCAAAATTCACAATAGACTCTTAAAGATAAGTCCAAAAAAGTGGCAAGGATCTTTTGGTGTAGGTAAAAGTAAGTTAAATAAGGGTGATCATAGGTTAAAAAAAATTAAGGTTATAGAGCGAATTTGAAACAGTGCTCACTCCATGAGCGTCTCCTGCTGACCTCCTGATACATCTAAAACCCGGCACTCTAAGTAACCATTCCTGCCCCTGAGCCATCCAACTCTGTAATAGCCACAACATCATAGCTTCAAGTACTGATCTGCACTCTAAGCTCATCTGCTTTGTTCATGATGCTTCCTGCATTAAAATAGACAGTACATGCTTGATAGAGCTAGTTAGAAAAGCATATAATTCAGAATGGTAGTAGAATCATTTCAAGCATGTATAAGGGGTTGCCAAATCTTAAAACACATTCGACTTCATACATTAAAACAAAATGGGAGAAGGAAGGAAGGATAATTATATCTGAGGAAGAATGGACAATAATATGGAGGTATCAATGGAAGTGTTCCAGTTCACAGAAATGGAGGGAGTTTGGATGGAAAAACTTGATAAGATATTTTATTACACCCTCTCAGAAATCCCATTATGATAGTAACCTCCCTGTTTTGCTGGAGAAATTGTGGAAATCAAAATGCAAATTATTATCATATTTTTTGGGACTGCCCTGTAATCAAAGACTATTGGAGGGGGATACACAATGCCCTACAAGACACCTTTAAATGTGAAATACCCTTAGAGAGTAAGACCATATATTTTGGCTATATACCTCAAGAATGGTTGAAAAGAAATAAATATTTAATGAATATACTGTTGGTGGCAGGTAAAAAGACTCTTACTAGGAAATGGTTATCACAGGAGAGACCAACTTTAAATGCATGGATGGAAATTACAATGGACATTTACAAAATGGAGAAGATAACAGCATCTGTTAATCATAAGCTGGAACAATTTGATTCATACTGGGAAAAATGGTTTAACTACATAATGCCTCATAGGCCTGATTTTATTCTCACAAATCAATGAATATGTTGTAAAAAAAAAAGATCACTCCCTACTTGTACATGGGTTTTTCCTTTTGCTTGTTTTTTTCTTTCCCCTCTTTTCTATGTGCATACCTCAGATAAATACTATGTGGAGATTTTTACATATATGATTATATGATATACATGTACAATGTCTGAAATACATCTTATGGAAATGTTTGATGATGAACGTCAATAAAAAAAATAAATTGCAAAAAAAAATGGACACATCTCAAACCATTGGTCTGAATGAATCCCTTCTCATCACCTGTCTATCCTTCCTCTCGCACTGTCTGCAAGTTTTCTCCATATGTGAACTAACTGCTCCTTCCTCTGTCTGTTCAGTTTGGTTCCCACCACCCCCCCCCCCCCCCCGCCAGTAATTCTAATTTAAACTCTTCCTAATAGCCTTAGCAAACCTCCCCACTGGGATACTGAACCCCTGGGATTCAAATGCAACCCATCCTTTTTGTACAGGTCATGCTTGCCCCAAAAGAGGTCCCAATGATCCAGAAATATGAATCCCTGCTCCCTGCTTCAATCCCTCAGCCACGTATTTATCCTCCACCTCATTCTATTCCTATGCTCACTGTCGTGAGACACAGGCAGTAATCCTGAGATTACTACCTTTGAGGTCCTGCTTCTCAACTTCCTTCCTAACTCCTGTAGTGTGTTTTCAGGACCTCTTCCCTTTTCCTACCTATGTCATTGGTACCAATATATACCACAATCTTTGACTGTTCTCCTTCCCGCTTCAGGATATCATGGATGCGATCAGAAACATCCTGGACCCTGGCACCTGGGAGTCAAACTACCATCCGCATTTCTTTCCTGTGTCCACAGAATCGCTTGTCTGACCCCTTAACTATAGAGTCCGCTTTTACTGTTGCCTCCTTCCTTTCCCTACCCTTCTGAGCCACAGAGTCAGCCTCTGTGCCAGAGGCGCAGCCACTGTCGCTTCCCTCAGGTAGGCTGTCTCACCCCACCCCCCCAACAGTACTCAAACAAGAGTACTTATTGTTAAGGGGGACAGCCACAGGGGTATTTTCTGGTATCTGACTCTTGACCTTCCCTCTTCTGACTTACCCACTTATCTGTCTCCCAAGTCCCCAGTGTGACTACTTGCCTATAGCTCCTCCCTATCATCTGCTCACTTTCCCTGACCAGATGAAGGTCATCGAGCTGCATCTCCAGTTCCATAACCTGATCCCCAAGGAGCTGCAACCCAACGCCCCTGGTACAGATGTGGCTGGGAGTCTCCCGGACTTCCCACATCTGACACCCAGTACAGAACACCGGCCTCACGGACATACTTCCTGTTTCTATTCCTCACAGGTAACTTAGCTCGCCAAAGCCCTACCAGTCTGCCTCAGAGCACTCCGTCGATGACCACTGCTTTGTTGACAGCTCCACTAGGCAGTGTCTCCCTTTTATGCCCAAACCTTCCCTGCTATTTAACTCATGGATCATTCTCTGGTTATTGCTGCTGATAGGCCGTGTACAATGGACTAACACACTCGAAGCTCCCTTTTTAAATAACTGTCACTGACCTATGAGAAATTCCTCTTGGTAAAACTCTCTTGATGCCGCTGATAGGCCACATACAGTAGGTTCCGATCCCCGCATGTCCGTGGGGTCCTCCTTATCCACGAGAGTTGGTGTCTGGTGCTGGAGAGTTACTGCCCCTGCATATTTAGAGCTCCTGACTCTTGTGGTGTTCCTCATCAACTGAACTGGTAGATCCTCATCCCATTGGCTCAAGGTCACCTGACTTACCTGGCTCACCTTCTTACTGGTTCTTGTACAGGGCTGCAATCAACATTATTAAATGATTCTGCTCACCCAGCCTTGTGTATTTGTATCTTTCAACTCTGACTGGTCCAAACCAGTTAAATAAGGTGACCCAGATGGAGTCTACTGAGACTGTAGGTTGCTTCTTTGGTAGGTCTGGCATTTTACAGAAAAAGTAGCTACTCATCTGAGAATGGTCTCAGATTTAGCAAGTCATTGCCTGAAGCACATTCAATTGCTCTGATTAGATTATCCAAGAACAAGAGTGAGTACAGAGTCCACAAAATGGGGGGAAATAAAGCCAACTGGTTTGTCTGCTTCCCCTGTCCTTGATTGACTGTAGTTTCTTCTGGCCCTTCTTTTAGACTGTTTCTTCTAGACTGTGTGTTTATGTGACTGCAAAATGTACTTTTACCTGCAGCCCAGAATGTATTAATTAAACAGTATTTAATATTTGAGTAATACAAAACAGGAACTTTGAACACTTTAAAGGTATTGACAATAATCTTGAGCGTTTTGATGAAAATTAAGATTTGCAGGATGCAGTCTTATCTGCACTAAGTGTCTGGATTGACTGTGATGAACAAAATCAATCAAAAGAACATAGCCACAACACTGGATAAATTCTTTTGTCGATGAACATTAGGAACTAACGCACAGTTTGATTGAACTGTAGTCATTGCCATGGCTATCTCTCGAGGTCGAGGATGATGGTCTTTGTTCCATTGATCAGATGTGGCCCACAGAGCGAAGATGCTTGTGCGTGTATTTGCTTAACGTGTACTTGATGTTGCACTCCAAGAAGCACACAATGCGTCACAAATCAGCCAACTGATTCCAATAGTATGGAAATCACAACAATTGGAGCTGATGGATTTGTTGCAGCCTTCATCCGCCTTCACACCCATTGAGTTCGAAGTAACTTCTTCCGCCTGTTCCACCGTTGAGGTCTTGGTGAATTGTATTAGTATTGCCAGAGTCCTAATTTGTTCTGTATGTCATTTAAATACATATTTTGTTACTTAGTTAAATGCTAGTTTGTCTTTTTTACTATACCTTTGAACTATTTCCATGAAATTTCAGCTAATAGGGACAGCTGCTTAATTGTGTCAAAATATACTGGTCCTCCATGTATCTCAATTAGTCAGCATTCTTGGAGGGAAGGTCTTAGAGGGCTATGGGTCAAATTCAGATACCTGGAACTAGCAGAGGGGATTTGACATGGACCAGTTGTATAGAGGGGCCTATATTCAATGCTATTTTACTGCCCCTCTGATATCCTTTCAACAAAGTTCAAGGTATCAGTCAGAAAAAAGAGGCATAAAAAAAAGGGTTAGACAAATTTTTGTGTCTAAATATTGAAGAGGAAAATGAGGGTAAATGAGATGGATCTTGCAGGTAAGGTTAAAGAAAATCCTTGGAGATTTTACCGCTATGTTAAAGATTTGAAGTGCATTCGTTATCAAAATATGTATGCAGTATATAGCCCTGAGATTTGTCTCCCTGCAGACAGCCATGAAACAAAGAAACGCCATAGATCCCATTCCTGATTTATTTAATACCGTCATTCCCACAATCCTGATTGAGAAGTTGCAGAACCTGGGCATCTGTACCTGCGTCTGCCATTGGATCCTCAACTTCCTAACTGGAAGAACACAGTCTGTGCGGGTAATATAAATTCCTCGCTAATGATCAATACTGGCACACCTCGGGTGTGTGCTAAGCCCACTGCTCTACTCTATATACACATGACTGTGTGGCTAGGCACAGCTCAAATGCCATCTATAAATTTGTTGATGATACAACCATTGTTGGTAGAAACGCAGATGGTGACGAGAGGACGAGAGGGTGAGATATGCCAACTAGTGGAATGGTGCCGCAGCAACAACCTGGCACTCAACGTCAGTAAGATGAAAGAGCTGATTGTGCACTTCAGGAAGGGTAAGATGTAGGAACACTTACCAAACCTCATGGAGGGATCAGAAGAGGATTGAGTGAGCAGCTTCAAATTCCTGGGTGTCAAGATGTAACCTGGACCCAACATATCGATGTAGTTCTAAAGAAGACAAGTCAGTGGCTATACATTATTATGAGTTTGAAGAGATTTGGCATGTCAACAAATACACTCAAAAACCTCGATAGATGTACTGCGGAGAACATTCTGACAAGCTGTATTATCATTTGGTATGGAAGTGCACAGGACTGAAAGGAGCTGCAGAGGGTTGTAAATTTAGTCAGCTCCATCTTGGGTACTAGTCTACAAAGTACCTAGGACATCTTCAAGGAGTGGTGTCTCAGAAAGGCAGCGTCCATTGCTAAGGACCTATTCTCACTGTTGCCATCAGGTACAGAAGCCTGAAGGCACACACTCAGCGATTCAGGAACAGCTTTTTCTCCTTTGCCATCTGATTCCTAAATTGACATTGAAGCTTTGGACACTACCTGACTTTTTTATAATATACAGTATTTCTGTTTTTGCACATTTAAACAAAAAATCTATTCAATACATGTAATTGATTTATTTGTTTATTATTATTGTGTTTTTTATTATTTTTTTCTGGCTGCTAGATTATGTATTGTATTGAACTGCTGCTGCTAAGTTAACAAATTTCATGTCAAATACTGGTGATAATAAACCTGATTCTGGTTCAAAGAAAACATCAAGAAAACATAGAAGTAGTAGAGGCCAGTTCAGTTGTGTCATTTAAGGTAAAATTGGATAGGTATATGGACAGGAAAGGAGTGGACGGTTATGGGCTGAGTGCGGGTAGGTGGGACTAGGTGAGATTAAGAGTTCGGCACGGACTAGGAGGGCCGAGATGGCCTGTTTCCGTGCTCTGATTGTTATATGGTTATATGTTATATCAATGTGCAAAAAGAAGTCCAAATCATGCAAATGACACGAAGCCAGTGAATAACGCATTGAATATTAAACATAAAACCACAGGGTCATTGATACAATCTAGGTTTACTTCAGTTTAGTTTATTTCAGTTCAATTTAGAGTTGTCATCTGCATGAAGGAGTTGGAGCTGGAACTTGATGAGGGGTGATAGACAGGACAGAGAGGTAGTTGCACGCAAGCTGCAGGGCATAGGAAACTGGTGACAGGAGGCTGAAAGTGGTTAAGCAGCCAATGCAGAGCACCCTTGTGGCCACCCACCTCAACAACAGGGTGCTGTTGGAGTGGATGACCGAGCAGAGGAAAGTCACAGCTGTCATATCTCTGGCACTATGGCTCAACAGGGAAGAGGGGTGAAGAGATAAGCTCTAGTGATAAGGGATTTATTAGGGGACTAGAAAGAAGATTTTGTGGATGAGCAGGAGATTCCCAGATATGTTGCCTTGCGGGTGTAGGTCCAGGGCACCTCGGATCGAGTTCTCAGCTTTCTTAAGTGAGAGACTGAGTGGCCAGAGGTCATGGTCCATATAGGTACCAATGGTAGGAACTGGGATGATGTTCTGCAATGTGAGTTAGGTGCTAAGTTAAAGGATGGGACCTCTGGAGTTATGATCTTAGAATTGCTTATGCCACCTGCTAGTGAGGCCAGAAGTTGGAAGATTGTGTAGTTTATCATGTAGCTAAGGAGTTTATGTAGGAGGGAGGTCTTCAGATTTTTTTGGATCATTGGGCTTCCTTCCAGATAAGTTGGGACCTATACAGAAGAGCTCGGGGATGGCTCAACTTGGATTCGAACTCGGGAGCCTTCGCTCTGGAGTCCGGTGCTGATGGCATTGCATCACCAGCCAGACAGAAAAGCCCAGTGAAGAAAAAAAAATGGTGTTTAACAGGTATAGTCAGGTAGTTGAATATAAAGAAGGCAAGAGAACACTTACTAAGGAAATTAAAAGGGCTATAAGAAGGCATGAGGTTGCAATAGACAAGATGGAGGAGAATCCTAAGGGCCTCCATAGAATGTTAAGAGCAAAAGGATTGCAAAGGACAAAATTAGTCTTTTGGAAGATCATAATGGTAATCTGTGCGTAGAACCAAAAGAGAGAGTAAATGGGTTTTATGCTTCTGGATTTACTTGGGAGTCTAGAGAAGTGAGGCAAAGCAGCAGTGAGCTCCAGTTAACCACATTATCATCCAGATCATTGATCTAGATGGCAAAGAACAATGGACACAGTACCAATCCCTGTGGCACTCTACTAGTCACGGGCATTTAGTCCATGTAGAAAACATCCGCTGCCTTGTACATATTACAAAGAAAGAGGTATATGCAAATCTGGGTGGACAAATCCCCAGGGCCTGATGAGGTGCTCCCTCAAACCTTGTGGGAGGCAAGTGCAGAAATCGCAGGGCCCTAGCAGAGATAATTTAAATCATACTTAGTGATGTGTGATGTGCTGAGAATTGGAGGATAGCTAAATGTTTGCTGTTTGAGAAAGGCTCTAAGAATAAACCAGGAAGTTACAAATCGGTGAGCCTGACATCAGTAGTGGGAAAGTTATTGGAAGGTATCCTGAAGGATCGGGTTTGAGTATTTGGATAGACAGGGATTGATTAGTGATAGCATAGGTTTGTGCATAGTAGGTTTTGTCTAGCCAATCTTACAGCGTTTTTGGAGGATGTTACCAGGACAGTTGTTAAAAGCAAGGCATGTTGCCCGGTCTACAAAGTTTCAAGGTTTGTTTATTATCAAAATATACAACTGCGAAACTCTTCTTCTGTAGGTGGCCATGAAACCAAGAAAGGGAAGAACTCCAGGAAAATAGAGGGCTTTGGGTAACCTTAGGTAATTTCTAAGTAAGTACATGTTTGGCACAGCATTGTGGGCCAAAGGGCTTGTATTGTGCTGTAGGTTTTCGATGTTTCTATGTTAACTGCAGCATGATCATCAACCCCCAAATCCATCCTCCATACACAAAAATATGAATAAAAATGGAACAGACACATTGAACTCCAATTCCCCCTTAAAAAAAAGAGAATGATCAGTCAAAAAAAATATAGAACATAGAACAATACAGTACAGTACAGGCCCTTCGGCCCACAATGTTGTGCCGACCTTTAAATGCTGCCTCCCATATAACCCCCCACCTTAAATTCCTCCATATACCTGTCTAGTAGTCTCTTAAGTTTCACTAGTGTATCTGCTTCCACCACGGACTCAGGCAGTGCATTCCACACACCAACCACTCTCTGAGTAAAAAACCTTCCTCTAATATCCCCCTTGAACTTTCCTCCCCATACCTTAAAGCCATGTCCTCTTGTATTGAGCAACAGTGCCCTGGGGAAGAGGAGCTGGCTGTCCACTCTATCTATTCCTCTTTACATCTTGTATACCTCTATCATGTCTCCTCTCATCCTCCTTCTCTCTAGAGAGTAAAGCCCTAGCTCCCTTAATCTCTGATCATAATGCATACTCTTTAAACCAGGCAATATCCTGGTAAATCTCCTCTGTACCCTTTCAAATGCTTCCTCATTCTTCCTATAAAGTACACAGAATATAAAAGCCTATAAGACAGGGGAAAAAAAAGGTCCAAGTCCATATCCAAAATGCAGAAAACCTAGATAACATTCTCCGTGCACAGAAGCTGGCCTTTCCCTCTCCGGCTTCAGAGTGATTTTCCACAGTGATCGAAAGGCAGTCCTACCTCTCCATAGCAGAGTGATCCCACTAGTGATCAAAAAACAGTCTCACCTCTCCATAGAAGAGGTATTTCATCAGACAGCAAGGCATTTGACAAGGAGATTGGTCAAGAAAGGTCAAGAAAGTTCAGTTTCTTGGCATTCAAGATGAGCTAGCAGATTGGATTAGACATTGGTTTTGTGGCAAATCCAAAGTGTTGTAGTATGTGGTTGCCTCTCTGGCTGGAGGCCTGTGACTAGTGGAGTGCCACGGGGATTGGATCTGGGTCTGTTGTTGTTTGTCATCTGAATTAAAGATTTGGATGTGGTTAACTGGATCTGCAAATTTGCAGTTGTAGTGGACACCGAAGAAGACTGAAAGCTTGTCAGTCTGAACCAGCTGAGAAAATGGAAGATGAAATTTAATGCAGACAAGTGTGAGGTGTTGCACTTTGGGAGGACCAACCTGGGTAGGTCTTACACAGAGACTGGTAGGGCACTAAGGAGTACAGTAGAACAAGGGGATCTGGGAATACAGGTCCATAATTTATTGAAAGAGGTATCACTAGTAGATGAGGTCATTAAGAAAACTTAACACATTGGCCTTCATAGGTCAAAGTATTGAGTACAGGAGTTGGGATATTATGTTGAAGTTGCACAAGACCAGGGGTTCCCCTTGGTTAATAATCAGGGTCCGTGGCCTAAAGATGGATGAAGGCCCCTGTATAAGATTTTGGTGAGGTCTAACTTGGAGTATTGGGTGCAGTTTTCTCACCTACCTGCACAGAAGATGTAAGTAAGTTTGAAAAAGTACAGAGAAAATTTGCAACAATATTGCTGGACCTGGTGGACCTGTTATAAGGAAAGATTGAATAGGTGAGAATTTTATTCCTTAGAAATTAGAAGACTGAGAGGAGATTTGATAGAGGTATACAAAATTATGAGGGGTATATACAAAGTAAATGCAATCAGGCTTTTGATTTTGGGGGGACAACTGGAAGTCATGATTTAAGGATGAAAGAGGAAAAGTTTAAGGGGAACATGAGAGGAAACTTCTTCAGCCATAGGGTTGTGAGAGTGTGGAACGAGCTGCCAATGTAAGTTGTCTAGTTGCCTATGAGATGGCTTTTCACAGCAGCTCGTGGTTGAGCCCACCAGAGGATCAGTTCTTCTGGATTGAGTATTGTGCAATGAACCAGAATTGATTAGAGGGCTTAAGGTAAAAGGAGCCTTGGGGGCAAGTGATCATAATATCAAATTCACCTCGAAATCTGAGAACAAGCATTAGGGTCAGATGTATCAGTGGAGTAAAGGGAATTGCAGAGGCATGAGAGAGAGGTTAGCCAAAATTGATTAGAAAACAACATCACAGGGAATTTCTGGAAGCAATTCGGAAGGCACAGGATATATACATTCCAAAGGGAAAGAAATATTCTTAAGGAAAGATGACACAACCATGGCTTACGAGAAGTCAAAGCCAACATAAAATTAAAAGAGGGTATATACAGTAGCATGCAAAAGTTTGGGTACCCCAGTCAAAATTTTTGTTACTGTGAATAGTTAAGAGTCGAGGATGAACTGATTTCCAAAAGTCATAAAGTTAAAGATGAAACATTATTTTCAACATTTTAAGCAAGGTTAGTGTATTATTTTTGTTTTGTAAAATTTTTAGAGTAAAAAAAGGAAAGGAGCACCATGCAAAAGTTTGGGCAGCCCAAGAGATTTGAGCTGTCAGATAACTTTTACCAAGGTCTTAAACCTTAATTAGCTTGTTAGGGCTATGGCTTGTTCACAGTCATCATTAGGAAAGGCTAGGTGATGCAAATTTCAAAGCTTTATAAATACCTGACTGCTCAAATCTTGTCCCAACTATCATCACCCATGGGCTCCTTGAAGCAGCTGCCTAGCACTCTGAAAATTAAAATAAATTATGCCCACAAAGCAGGAGAAGGCTATAAGAAGATAGCAAAGCGTTTTTAGGTAGCCGTTTCCTCAGTTCGTAATGTGATTAAGAAATGGCAGTTAACAGGAATGGTGGAGGTCAAGTTGAGGTCTGGAAGACCAAGAAAACTTTCCTAGAGATCCGCTCATAGGATTGCTAGAAAGGCAAATCAAACTGCCCGTTTGACTGCAAATGACCTTCAGGAAGATTTAGCAGACTCTGGAGTGGCGGTGCACTGTTCTACTGTGCAGCAACACCTGCATAAGTATGACCTTCATGGAAGAGTCGTCTGAAGAAAACCTTTCCTACGTCCTTAACACAAAATTCAACTTCAGAAGTTAAAAAGGAACATCTAAACAAGCCTGATGCGCTTTGGAAACAAGTCCTGTGGACTGATGAAGTTAAAATAGAACTTTTTGGCTGCAATGAGCAAAGGTATGTTTGGAGAAAAAGGGTGCGGAATTTCATGAAAAGAACACCTCTCCAACTGTTGAGCATGGGGGTGGATCAATCATGCTTTGGGCTTGTGTTGCATGGGGAACATTTCACTGGTAGAGGGAAGAATGAATTCAATTAAATACCAGTAAATTCTGGAAGCAAACATCAGACTGTCTGTTTAAAAAAAAAGCTGAAGATGAAAAGAGGATGGCTTCTATAACAGGATAATGAACACTCTTCAAAATCCACAATGGACTACCTCAAGAGGCGCAAGCAGGAGGTTTTGCCGTGGCCCTTACAGTCCCCAGACCTAAACATCATTGAAAATCTGTGGATAGACCTCAAAAGAGCAGTGCATGCAAGACGGCCCAAGAATCTCACAGAACTAGAAGCCTTTTGCAAGGAAGAATGGGCAAACCTCCCCCCCCCCCCCCAAACAAGAATTAAAAGACTCTTAGCTGGCAACAGAAAGCATTTACAAGCTGTGATACTTGTCAAAGAAAGCAGGATCTCCCAGTGGTCACGCATTTCAATTCCATGTCCCATTCCCATTCTGATATGTCTATCCATTGGTCTCTTTTACCGTCGGGATGAAGCCACACTCAGGTTGGAGGAACAACACCTTATATACTGGCTGGGTGGCCTCCAACCTATTTTATTTATCTTTATTCTTTATTTCTTGAGACAACACAGAATAGGCCATTCAAGCACCTCAAGCTACCCTGCCCAGCAACCCCCAATTTAACCCTGGCCTAATCATGGGACAATTTATGTTGACCAATTACTCTACCAACTAGTACATTTTTGGATTGTGTGAGGAAACTGGAGCACCCAGAGGGAATCCATGCAGTGACAGGGAGACTTACAACTTGCGGCAGTGGCTCGAATTGAACTCATATTGCTGGTTCATGTAGAAAGTGGCCAGTGAGTGAGCGGGCCAGTGAAGGAGTGATGCTTTGAGGCTTTGACTTGTGAGATTCTGGCAGTTTTGCAGTTGGACTGTGCAGTCAAGTCAATCAAGATTTGAAGAGCTCAGCAGAAAGCAGCTGATTGGGCAATTGAGGTCAGGTGACCAAGCAGTTTGAAAAGTTCAAACAAATAAATAGAGGGGTAGCTCAAGTGGAGCAGCATGTGGAAAGAGGCCAAGTGAGTGAGCGGGCCAGTGAAGGAGTGGAACTTTGAGGCTTTGACTGGAGAGGCTTCGACAAGAAGAGGTGGAAAACGAGTTTGTTCCCAGTTAGTCTTGACAATGCCTCCTGAGATAGTGATGTGCCTCTCCTGTGAGATGTGGCAGTCTTGAGGCAACTACCCTCTTCCGCAGAGTCACATCTGCCAGAAGTGCATGTGGCTGGGCAATCTGGAAGACTGTGTGAGGAACCTGGAGTAGCAGCTGGATGACCTTCGACTCATAAGGGAAAATGAGGCAGTCGTAGATGAGAGCTACCGGGACGTAGCCACACCTAGGCTGCCGGAAGCAGGTTGTTGGGTGGCAGTCAGAGGGTGGGAAAGCGAAGGTGAGTAGACAGGTAGTGCAGAGCACCCCTGTAGCCATTCCCCTGAATAATAAGTTTACCACCCTGGATACTGTTGGCAAGGACAACCGACCAGGTGTGAGCCACGGTG
This sequence comes from Hypanus sabinus, assembly GCF_030144855.1. Classification (NCBI taxonomy): domain Eukaryota; kingdom Metazoa; phylum Chordata; class Chondrichthyes; order Myliobatiformes; family Dasyatidae; genus Hypanus; species Hypanus sabinus. The sequence continues at coordinate 3,574,427 of NC_082733.1, forward strand.
GCAGGGTCTCTGGCACTAAGTATGAACCTGTAGTGCAGAAGATGGGACGGAGAAGAGGAGAGCTGTCATCATTGGAGACTCTATAGCCGGGGAGCAGACAGGAGATTCTGTGGACGTGAGAAGAACACCCGCATGGTTAGTTGCCTCCCAGGTGCCAGGGTCCGGGATTTCTCTGATCTGGTGCATGACCTGGTACGAGAGGGAAAGCAACCAGAAGTCGTGATGCATATTGGTACCAACAACATAGGCAGGAAGAGGGATGAGGTCCTGAAGTGTGAGTTTTGGGAACTAGGCAGAAGGCTGAAGAACAGGACCTCAAGGGTGGCATTCTCAGGATTGCTGCAACTTCCACGTGATAGGGATGGTAAGCATTGGAGGAGATGGCAGTTGAATGCGTGGCTGAGGAATTGGTTCCGAAGGCAGGGTTTTAGATTTTTGGACCATTGGGATCTCTTCTGAGGAAGGTGGGACCTGTACGGATTGGATGGGTTTCACCTGAACTCGAGGGGGAGGAATATCCTTGCTGGTAGGTTTGCTAGCATGGTTCGGGAGGGTTTAAACTAATTTGGAAGGGGGATGGGACTCGGAGTAATAGAGCAGTGAAAGAAGTGCATGGAGTAAAGCCAGATCTAACAAATAGAGAGGCTTTGAGGAAAGAGCAGCGGAATAAAGGGTATAAGGGTAGTAAGGTAAAAGGGCTAAAGTGTGTGTACTTCAATGCAAGAAGCATCAGGGACAAAGGTGATGAACTGAGAGCTTGGATACATACATGGAATTATGATGTAGTGTCTATTACGGAGACTTGGCTGGCACCAGAGCAGGAATGGATTCTGAATATTCCTGGATTTCAGTTCTTTAAAAGCGATGGGGGGGGGGGGGGGAGCGGGGGAGGGGTGGCATTACTGGTCAGGGATACCATTACAGCTGCAGAAAGTGTGGGTAATGTAGCAGGATCCTCTTTTGAGTCAGTATGGGTGGAAGTCAGGAACAGGAAGGGAGCAGTTACTCTACTGGGGGTACTCTATTGGTCCCCTGGTAGCAGCAGAGATACCGAGGAGCAGATTGGGAGGCAGATTTTGGAAAGGTGCAAAAATAACAGGGTTGTTAACATGGGTGACTTTAACTTCCCTAATATTGATTGGCACTTGATTAGTTCCAAGAGTTTAGATGGGGCAGAGTTTGTTAAGTGTGTCCAGGATGGATTCCTGTTACAGTATGTTGACAGGCCAATTAGGGGGAATGCCATACTAGATCTAGTACTAGGTAACAAACCGGATCAGGTCACAGATCTGTCAGTGGGTGAGCATCTGGGGGACAGTGATCACTGCTCCCTGACCTTTAGCATTATCACGGGAAAGGATCGAATTAGAGAGGATAGGAAAATTTTTAATTGGGGAAAGGCAAATTATGAGGCTATAAAGTTAGAACTTGTGGGTGTGAATTGGGATGGTGTTTTTGCAGGGAAGTGTACGATGGACATGTGGTCAATGTTTAGGATCTCTTACAGGTTGTTAGGGATAAATTTGTCCCGGTGAAGGAACCATGGGTGACAAGTGAAGTGGAAGAAGGCAGCATGCATGAGGTTTAGGAAGCAAGGATCAGATGTGTCTATTGAGGAATATAGGGTAGCAAGAAAGGAACTTAAGAAGGGTCTGAGAAGAGCAAGAAGGGGGCATGAGAAGGCCTTGGCGAGTAGGGTAACAGAAAACCTCAAGGCATTCTTCAATTATGTGAAGATCAAAAGGATGACAGGAGTGAAGGTAGGACCAATTAGAGATAAAAGTGGGAAGATGAGCCTGGAGGCTGTGGAAGTGAGCGAGGTCCTCAATGAATGCTTCCCTTCAGTATTCACCACTGAAAGGGAACTTGATGACATTGAGGACAATATGAGTGAGATTGATGTCCTGGAGCATGTTGATATTAAGGGAGAGGAGATGTTGGAGTTGTTAAAATACATTAGGATGGATAAATCCCCGGAGCCTGATGAAATATTCCCCAGGCTGTTCCATGAGGCAAGGGAAGAGATTGCTGAACCTCTGGCTAGGATCTTTGTGTCCTCGTTGTCCATGGGAATGGTACCGGAGGATTGGAGGGAGGCGAATGTTGTCCCCTTCGTCAAAAAAGGTAGTAGGGATAGTCCAGGTAATTATAGACCAGTGAGCCTTACGTCTGTGATGGGAAAGCTGTTGGAAATGATTCTTAGAGACAGGATCTATGGGCATTTAGAGAATCATGGTCTGATCAGGGACAGATCAGAATGGTTTTGTGAAGGGCAGATCGTGCCTAACAAGCCTGATAGAGTTCTTTGAGGAGGTGACCAGGCATATAGATGAGAGTAGTGCAGTGGATGTGATCTACATGGATTTTAGTAAGGCATTTGACAAGGTTCCACACGGTAGGCTTATTCAGAAAGTCAGAAGGTATGGGATCCAGGAAAGTTTGGCCAGGTGGATTCAGAATTGGCTTGCCTGCAGAAGGCAGAGGGTTGTGGTGGAGGGAGTACATTCAGATTGGAGGGTTGTGACTAGTGGTGTCCCACAAGGATCTGTTCTGGGACCTCTACTTTTTGTGATTTTTATTAACGACCTGAATGTGGGGTTAGAAGGGTGGGTTGGCAAGTTTGCAGACGACACAAAGGTTGGTGGTGGTGTAGATAGTGTAGAGGATTGTCATAAAGATTGCAGAGAGACATTGATAGGATGCAGAAGTGAGCTGAGAAGTGGCAGATGGAGTTCAACCCAGAGAAGTGTGAGGTGGTACACTTTGGGGGGACAAACTCCCAAGGCAGAGTATAAAGTAAATGGCAGGATACTTGGTAGTGTGGAGGAGCAGAGGGATCTGTGGGTACATGTCCACAGATCCCTGAAAGTTGCCTCACAGGTAGATAGGGTAGTTAAGAAAGCTTATGGGGTGTTAGCTTTCATAAGTCAAGGGATAGAGTTTAAGAGACACGCTGTAATGATGCAGCTCTATAAAACTCTAGTTAGGCCACACTTGGAGTACTATGTCCAGTTCTGGTCGCTTCACTATAGGAAGGATGTGGAAGCATTGAAAAGGGTACAGAGGAGATTTACCAGGATGCTGCCTGGTTTAGAGTGTATGGATTATGATCAGAGATTAAGGGAGCTAGGGCTTTACTTTTTGGAGAGAAGGAGGATGAGAGGAGACATGATAGAGGTGTACAAGATATTAAGAGGAATAGACAGAGTGGACAGCCAGCACACCTCTGCTCAGTACAAGCGGACATGGCCTTAAGGTAAGGGGAGGGAAGTTCAAGGGGGATATTAGAGGAAGGTTTTTCACTCAGAGAGTGGTTGGTGTGTGGAATGCACTGCTTGCGTCAGTGGTGGAGGCAGATACACTAGTGAAGTTTAAGAGACTACTAGACAGGTATATGGAGGAATTTAAGGTAGGGGGTTATATGGGAGGCAGGTTTTGAGGGTCGGCACAACATTGTGGGCCGAAGGGCCTGTACTGTTCTGTGTTCAACCTGATGGCATGAACATTGACTTCTCTAACTTCTGTTAATGCCCCTCCTCCCCTTCTTACCTCATCCCTGATATATTTAGTTTCCCCCCCCCCCCTGTTTTTTTTCTCTCTCTCTGCCCATCACCCTGCCTGTTCTCCATCTCCCTCTGGTGCTCCACTCCTCCTTTCTTTCTCCCTAAGCCTCCCGTCCAATGATCGTTTCCCTTCTCCAGCTATGTATCCCTTTTGCCAATCACCTTTCCGGCTCTCAGCTTCACCCCACCTCCTCGGTTTACTCCTATCATTTCGCATTTTCCCCTCGCCCTGCTACTTTCAAGTCTCTTATTATCTTTCCTTCCAGTTAGCCCTGACAAAGGGTCTTGGCCCGAAACATCGACAGTGTTTCTCCTTATAGATGCTGCCTGGCCTGCTGTATTCCACCAGAATTTTGTGTGTGATACTTGCCAAAGGGGGATTACTAAGTATTGACAATGCACGGTGCCCAAAGTTTTGCTTTGGGCCATTTTCCTTTTTTGAATTTTGAACGATGGAAATAAAAAAGTAATCTTGCTTAAAATATTAAAGAAATGTAATTAACTTTATATCTATTGGAAATCAGGTCATCTTTTACTCGCTTAGCTATTCACAGTAACAGAAATTTTGACCAGGAGTGCCCAAACTTTTGGATACCAACGTCATAGAGCAAAAATTAGTGGGAAGTTAGAAATATTGGGAAGCTTTTCACAAACCAACAGAAGGCAACCTAAAATGTCATTAAGAAGGTGAAGATGGAATATGAAAGGAAGCTAGTCAATAATGGAGGGTACCAAAAGTTTCTTCTGATACCTAAAGAGTGGCGGGAGTGGTTATTGGACTGCTGGAAATTGCAGGAAAAGTCGTAATGGGGGGACAAGAAAATGGAGGATGAACTGAATAAGTATTTTGTGTCAATCTACACTGTGGAAGACACTAGCAGTATTGTGGAAGTTCTGGATGTCGGGTCATGAAGTGTGTGAAGTTACCCTAACTAGAGAGCAGGTTCTTGGGAAACTGAATGGTCACCTGCACCAGTTGGGTTCCAAAAGAGGTGGCTGAAGAGGTTGTGGAGACATTTGTAATGATCTTTCAAGAATCACTAGATTTTGGAATGTTTCTGGAAGACTGGGAAATTGCAAATGTCACTGCAGTCTTCAAGGAGGGAGAGGGGTAGAAGAAAAGAAACTGTAGGCCAGTTTGAGCTCAGTAGCTGGGAAGATGTTAGGGTCAATTATTAAGGCTGGGGTCTCAGGGTGCTTGAAGGGACATGATAAGATAGGCTGTAGTCAGCATAGTTTCCTCAGGGGAAAATCTTTACTGATAAATCTGTTAGAATTCTTTAAAGAAATAACAAACAAGAGAGACAAAGGTGTACTTGGATTTTCAGAAGGCCCTTGACAAGATGCCACACATGAGGCTGCTTAACAATCTATGAGCCCATGGTATTACAACAAAGATTCTAGCATTGATAAAATAGTGGCTGATTGGCAGAAGGCAAAGAGTGGGGAATAAAGGGAGCCTTTTCTGGTTGGCTGCCGGTAACTAGTGGTGTTTCACCGGGGTCTGTGTTGGGACTGATTCTTTTTACATTATATCATTGATTTGAATGATGGAATTGATGGCGTTGTTGTAAAGTTTTTGAGGAAGTGGAGAGGTTACAGAAGGACCTAAACAGGCAAGGAGAATGGGAAAGAAATGGCAGATGGAATACAGTGTTGGGAACTGTATAGTCATGCACTTTGGTAGAAGAAATGAAAGAGTTGGCTGTTTTTTAAGTGGAGAGGAGATACAAAAAACAGGGGCAAAGGGACTTGGGAGTCATTGTACAGGATTCCCTAAAGGTTAATTTGCAGTTTGAGTCTGTGGTGAGGAAGGCAATTGCAATGTTAGCATTCTTTTCAAGAGGACTAGAGTATAAATGTTGAGATGTAATGTTTAGACTTTTATCAGTCACTGGTGAGGCCTCATGGAATATTGTGAGCAGGGTTGAGCCCCCGTCTTAGAAACAATGTGCTGAAACTGGAGAGGGGTCAAAGGAGGTTCACGAAAATGATTCCAGGGTTGAATGAATGGCTTGTCATATGAAGAGCATTTGCTGACTCTGGACTAGGATGCAGAAGAGTGAAGAGTGAAACCTATGGAATGGTAAAAGGCCTTGATGGAGTGGATGTGGAGAGGATGTTTTATAACTATCTTGACTATACCTCTTCCCACCCTGCCCAATGCAAAAATGCCATTCCCTATTCCCAGTTCCTCCGCCTCCGCCACATCTGCTCCCAGGATGAGGCTTTCCGTTTCAGGACTTCTCAAATGTCCTCTTTCTTTCAGGATCGTGGTTTCCCTTCTGGCGTCATCAAAGATGCCCTCACCCGTATCTCCTCCGCTTCCCACACTTCAGCCCTTAACCCATCCTCCCGTCACCACAACAGGGACAGGGACTTGTCCTCATCTACCACCCCACCAGCCTCCGGATCCAACATATTATCCTCCACAACTTCTGCAGCCTTCAACAGGACCCCACCACCAAGCACATCTTTTCCTCCCTACCCCTCTCAGCTTTTCGCAGGGATCGTTCCCTCTGCGACTACCTGGTGCACACGTCCCTCCCCACATCCCTACAAGCGCAAATGCTACGCCTGTCCGCACACCTCCCCCCTTTACCACCATGCCTGGCCCTAGACTGTCCTTCCAGGTGAGGCAACACTTCACCTGCAAGTCTGCTGGAGTTGTCTATTGCATCCAGTGCTCCCGGTGTGGCGAGACCCGACGCAGATTGGGGGACCGCTTCGTCGAGCACCTATGCTCCATCTGTCACAATAGACAGGACCTCCCGGTTGCCACCCACTTCAACTCTGCCTCTCATTCCTATTTAGATATGTCCATACATGGCCTCCTCTACTTAATGAGGTCAAACACAGGTTGGAGGAGCAACACCAAATCCACTGTCTGGGTAGCCTCCACCATGGTGGTATGAACATTGAATTCTCCAATTTCTGGTAATTCCCTCCTCTTCCCCCTATCCCAGGTCCCTCTCTGCCACTCTCCCCTTTTAACTTTCTGCTTCTTTATCTCTACAGCTCTTTCATGCTTATCCACTCCCCTCCCCCCTTTATCTTTCCTCTGATTGGTTTTCCACCTGGCATCTCTAGGCCCTACCACCCTCCCCTATCTCTATTACTGGGCTTCGGCCCTCTCTCCCCCCCCCCCCATTCCTGATGAAGGGTCTTTGCCCAAAACGTTGGCTACTCTTTTCTCACAGGTGCTGCCTGACCTGCTGAGTTCTTCTAGCGTTGTGTACGTATTCTTTGATAGATTCTTAATTGATCAGGGCATGAAGGTGTATGGTGTATTGGCCTTCATCGATCGTGGAATTGATTTTAGGAGCCGAGAGGTGATGTTGCAGCTATATAGGACCCTGGTCAGACCCCACTTGGAGTACTGTGCTTAGTTCTGGTTGCCTCACTGCAGGATGGTTGTGGAAGCCATAGAAAGGGTGCAAAGGAGATCTACAAGGATGTTGTCTGGATTGGGGAGCATGCCTTATGAGAATAGGTTGAGTGAAGGAGGATGAGAGGTGACCTAATAGAGGTGTACAAGATGATGAGAGGCATTGATCATCCAAGAGGCTCTTAAATACCCCTAATGTTTTAGCCTCCACCACCATCCCTGGCAAGTCATTCCAGGCACTCACAACCCTCTGTGTAAAAAAACAAACAAAAAAAAACACAAACAAACTTACTCCTGATGTCTCGCCTAAACTTCCCTCCCTTAATTTTGTACCTATGCCCTCTGGTGTTTGCTATTGGTGCCCTGGGAAACAGGTACTGACTATCCACCCTATCTATGCCTCTCATAATCTTGAAGACCTCTATCAGGTCCCCTCTCATTCTTCTATGCTCCAAAGAGAAAAGTCCCAGCCCTGCTAACCTTGCTTCATATGACTTGTTCTCCAATCCAGGCAACATCCTGGTAAATCTCCTCTGCACCCTCTCCATAGCTTCCACATCCTAATTCCACATTCCATATACTATATACTGAGACAAACGTTTGACAAACTGATGCTAAATAATACCGGATGTACTTGTTCCGACTTCCATACAAATCCGACTTAAAGACGGACTCAGGAACGGAACTGGTACGTAAACTGGGGACGGCCTGTATTAACTTCTACTCCTAAGTAACTTGTGTCCTGAAACTTTTTGGTGACTGTACTTTATTAACAAAACCTGTACTCTGTATGTTTTGAGATTCCAATAGCCATTTAAAATAATAAGCACTTTTATGTGTCATTGAATACAGCATAAGAAATAAAATGGATGATCCTGAAATTCAGCTTTTGATTGGCAAGTATAATGTTGGCTGCCATTGGGAACCGAACATCCAAGCATATACAGTGTATTGGAAAGATAGGCTAGTAGGCAGAAGGGGTGGTGTGGCTCTGTGTATAAGAAATAATAATAAGTCATTAGAAAATGACATCCTTGGACCAGAAGGTGTAGAGTCTCTATGGGTTGTGTTAAGAAATGGCAAGGGTAAAAGGACCCTGATGACAATTGTATACTGGTCTTGGAATGTGGATTACAAATTACAGCAGGAGATAGAAAAGGTGTGTCAAAAGGGCAGTGTTATGATCATTGGAGATTTTAACATGAAAGTGGATTGGGAAAACCAGGCCAGTACTGAACCTCAAGAGAGAATTTGTAGAAGGTCTAAGGGATGGCTTTTTAGGACAACTTGTTGTTGAGCCCACGAGGGGATCGGCGGTGCTTGACTGGGTGTTGTGCATTGATCCAGAGGTGATAAGAGAGCTTAAGGTTAAGGAACCCTTAGGTTATTGTAATCACAATATGATCAAGTTCACTTTGAATTTTGAGAAGGAGAAACTTAATTCCAATGTGTCAGTACTTCAGTGGAATAAAGGTATGAGACCTTTAAAGGTACAATGGCATGAGAGGGGAACTGGCCAAGGTTAACTGGAAAGGGACACTAGCAGGAAGGGCAGCAGAGCAGCAATGGCTGGAGTTTCTGTGAAAAATAAGGGAAGGGCAAGACAGATATATTCCAAATAAGAAGAAATGTTTGAATGGAAGAAGGACACTACTGTGGCTGACAACTGAAGTAAGAGCCAAAGTAAAAGCAAGTGAGACGGCATACAATGAAGTCAAAGCTAGTGGGAAGATAGAGGATTTGGGAAGCTTTTTAAAAACTTGCAGAAGGAAACTAAGAAGGTCATTAGGAAGGAAAAGATTGATTATGACAGGAAGCTGGTGACTAATATCAAAGAAGATACTGAAAGCTTTTTTAAGTATATAAAGGGTAAAAGAGAGTATACGACCAGTAGAAAATGACACTGGAGATATTGTAATGAGAGATGCAGAGATGGCAGAGGAAATAAATGTGAATTTTGCATCAGTTTTCATAGTGGAAGATATCTGCAGTATACCGGACATTCAAGAGTGATCTATGTACAGTGAAAATTACGACTGAGAATGTGCTCAGGAAGCTTAATGGTCTGAAGGTTGATAAATCTCCTAGACATGATGGAATGCACCCTCGGATTCCCAAGGAAGTAGCTGCAGAGATTGTGGAGGCATTAACAATGATCTTTGAGGAATCGATAGATTCTGGCAATGTACTGGATGACTGGAAAAGTGTAAATGTTACTCCTGTTACAAACCCGTAGGTTTTGTTTACTATGGACTGTCACTTTAAGAGAGCGCTTCAGTGAGGCAAGACTATGATGTTGTTCATTGACTGACTGGCAGCTTGTTTACCTTTAAAACAAGGATGCAGACAGTCATAGTCACAGTCAGAAGAAGAGAGAGAGAGAGTGGAGCGAACCTGGAAAAGGATAGCCGCTCCAGCTTGTCGAAGCTGGGGAATTCGGAACTCTGCTACACCCTCAAGGGTGGGTTGATTATCGATCCAGTGCACATCGAATGTGTGGCTGTCACTTCGTATAATCCATAGAAGTGGATTAAGGAATGTCCTGTGGGACCACTCGAAGTTAATCCTTGCCTGGGTATGTTATGTGGTAACATTTTGAAAACGACATCCCTGCGACAGATCACTTTGGTGGTAATTCGTATGTGGATTTGGATGGAGGATCTTCGACCACTGATATTTATCAATTACCGTGGAACCTGTAGAATTCAACGTAATTGCCTTCTCTCTACATTTTACTTTGGATTACAAATATCTCTCTCCCATCATTTATTCCGTGGATGAACTGAATTTTTATACTTTACCATCTCAAGACCCTAAGCCTTGTTCCCCCAAGCTCAATAGTTTGGGAGTTATATTTACACACGTACATATGCTGCTGTTAACTTTCGTTTATCTTGTTTAAGTTACAATATTATAAGTAGTTATTAATAAAGATAGTGGTTTTAACATCAAAACCAGACTCCAGGTGTAATCTATTGCTATTGGTTTGTTTCCAAAACGTTACAGTTTGTAACACTCCACTATTTAAGAGGGGTGGGAGGCAGTAGAAAGGAAACTATATTCCTGTTAGCCTAACATTAGTGGTTGGAAAGTTGTTGGAAATGATATTTAGGGATGGGATTACGGAGTACCTGGAGGCATATGACAAGATAGGCCAAAGCCAGCATTGTTTCCTGAAAGGAAAATCCTGCATGACTAACCTATTGTAATTTTTTGGGGAAATTTCAAGCAGGCTAGACAAAGGAGATGCAGTGAATGTGGTGTATTTGGATTTCCAGAAGGCTTTGAACAAGGTGCCCCCCCAGGAAGCTGCTTAGCAAGATAAGAGCCCATGGAATTACAGAGAAGTTACTAGCATGGGTGGAGTATTGATTAATTGGCAGAAAGCAGAGAGTGAAAATAAAGGGATCCTATTCTGGCTGGCTGCAGGTTACCAGTGGAGTTCCACAAGGGTTGGTGTTGGAACCACTGCTTTTTACAATGTATGTCAAGGATTTGGACTGTGGGATTAATGGATATGTGGCTAAGTTCACCGATGATACAAAGATAGGTGAAGAATCAGATAGTGTTGAGGAAACAGAGAGCCTGCAGAGAGACTTAGATAGTTTAGGAGGAATGGGCAAAGAAGTGGCAAATGAAATACAAACACAGATATGGAAAGGGACCCTAAAGATTACCCTCCAGTTTGAATCTGTGACGAAGAAGGCGAATGCAATGTTGGTATTCATTTCTAGAGGTATAGAATATAAGAGCAGGGATGTGATGTTGAAGCTCTATAAAGCACTCCAGAGACCACACTTGGATTATTGTGTGCAGTTTTGGGCTTTTTTTTAGAAAAGATATACTGATATTGAAGAAGATTTAGAGAAGATTCCCGAGAGTGATTCCAGGAACGAAAGGGTTACTGTACGAGGAACATCGGGCAGCTCTTGGGCTGAATTCCCTGGAGTTCAGGAGAATGAGGGGGAATCTCATAGAAAAATTCTGAATGTTGAAAGGCCTGATCAGATTAGATATGGTAAAGTTATTTCCCATGGTAGGGGAGTCTAGGACAAGAGGGCACTACTTCAGAATTGAAGGACGTCTATCTGGAATAGAGATGCAGAAAAATTAATTACGTCAGAGGTTGGTAAATCTGTGGAATTGAGCGGCTGTTGTTGGGTGCATTTAAGGCAGAGATAGATAGGTTCTTGATTAGCCACAGTATCAAAGGGCATGTGGTGAAGGCAGGGGAGTTAGAATAACTAGAAGAATTGGATCAGCCATGATTGAATGGCAGAGCAGACTTGGTGGGCTGAATGGCTTACTTCTGCTCCTGTATGTTATGGTCTTATTTGGCTGTGATTTGTACTTGGGTGTCTTTTCAATTTTGCAGAAGCCATTGCTTCGTTTGTAAGTTGTTTGCCACAGACTAGGCAATGAAATAGGACAACTTGAATTACTAATCCACATAAAACCTATTGTTAAGTAGTTTTCATTGTAAAGACTGACTTCTTTTGTGTCCATTGTTGCACTTGTGCAGTAAAATGTCTCAGAAGATTGAACTTCAAAGATTGTCACATTAGACTGTGAAACAGGTCTGTAAAACAAAGGAGTCAATAAAATATAAAAATGGGTGAATCCATGCAATGCTCGGATGAAGCACTCCTCGCTCCTCATCAGCCTATCATCCTTCCCTCTGTGCAATACAGCACAGGCCAATTACACTGGACAACAAAGATTTTGCTTCCTGAATACCTTTAGGTGTATCTTATGAACCTTGGGCTACTAATCATGAAATTTCCCTATTACACCCTATTTTTTGAAATCGCTTATGTTTATTATTTCAATTCATAATTCAAGTCAATTAAAATGTTGCCTACAATGTAAGCTGGAAAGTTTCCTATCTTGTCCAGGCATGCTTGGGTATACAGCTGCTGCATGGCAGGACAGGTTTTAGTAATAATTATTGGGTTCAAGACTGTAAGGATGGAATTTGCTATCACCAGGCACAAAAATTTCTATGAAAGATTTTGATATTTGAGACAGATACTTCACAGAATAATTGATGCCAAGATTAAGGAAAGCATTTTTGTTGGTCCACAAATCAAACAGGTCATCAATGACAGGCAATTTGAAGAATTTCTAGTGGAACTGGAGAAAATCACATGGAAGGCATTTAAGGAAGTTGATGAAATTTTTCTCGGCATCTACAGAGCACCAAACTACACGCAGCTGGTTGAAAGCAAGCTTCAAGCATATAAAATCATGAAATGAAACACGTCACTAAAGATTCATTTTCTGCATTCCCATTTAGACTTCTTCCCTGCAAATCTTGGTGCTGTAGTGACGAGCATGGTGAAAGGTTTCACTAGGACATTGTGGTCATGGGGAAAAGATACCAAGGCAACTGGAATCCATCAATGCTGGTGAATTATTGTCGGACACTTAAGCGAGAAGCCTCAGGCACTGAGTACAAATGGAAGTCTTTAACAAAATATTTTTAACTTAGTTGAACTTAGTTGAAATTTCCAAGATGGCGGCGCAATGCAGCTTGCAGCGGCCACTCCGGAGCTGATTATCTGTTATTTGTGAAGTGGGGTGCCGGGCGCAATCATAATCGATTGAAAACAGACGTGGGAGCATGGAGGAACATCGGAAAATCTCCAGGAAGATCATCTTTGTTGCTGCTGCTGCTGTGAGGTCTGGGACACTGCTGGGAAGAACAGGCCCTCAGTCCTTGGGGTCGCATTGCCAATGGCCGTTGACAGGGCCGTCTTAATACACTCAGCAGAGGATGGTGCTCAGAGAAGCTGTGCCGGAGGGGATGGTCGTCGGCTCAGATCTTCGATGGACTCGGAGTCTGCTGCAGTCAGGTCGCTTTCCGTGTGTGCTGCGTCTGCGAGGCTGGGTTCGACGGAGCTTTCATTGTGTGCTGCGTCTGCGAGGCTGAGTCGGGCAGTGCCATGGAAGACCATAGCAGGGGTATTCCCTTCTGCCATCGGCGTGGGATGGCGAGTCTGTCGGGACCCTGGGGACTTGTGGAAACTGTGTGGTGATTTCTTTTGAACTTATAGTCCTTTAACATCTTTGGACTATTTTTACTAGTATATTTAACATCCATGGTCTGCTTTTTATCAATTATGCTATTGTTTGCGCTGTTGTAACTATATGGTTTTGTGCAAGTCTTGTAGTTTTAGTTTTTGGTCTTGTTTGTCTGGTGGATTTGGAGCTCCTTTCCAGGGAACGTGCTAAAATGGTAGCGCAATATTAATACGCAGCAGCCTCTCCGGACTCTGGATTGCCAAACGTTATGTGGATTTTCTGGTGTAGTCTGTTTTGTCATATGCTTTTGTGATATCATTCTGGAGGAACATTGTCTCATTTTTTAACTGCATTGCATTTGTGGTTTCTAAATGACAATAAACTGAATCTGAATCTATTGCAAAGCATCAGCACCATCATGCAATTAAATACATTATATTCAATAAAAGTTAATTTGTTGTTTCTACAAATTCCTACATGATGCAAGTAGTCTGAAATTATATTTGTGTTCATCTTCAAGCAGTCTATCATAAACAAAAAACATTCTGAGAACGCAACACTTTTGAAAAAATTTGTTGACCATTGTTATCAACCCCTATCTCGCGTCAAAAACAAAGATGGACACAACCAAATAAAGATGGTCTTACTGCACACGGGCAAGGAACAGTAGATTGCCTTCTCCAATGATAGCAGATCCAGTATAGAAATGGGTTCTTGCACCCACCTTGTCCTGTGCACTTAGTCCTGTACAGCTCGTTAATACAAATATATAATTTGCCTATCATTTGGCAGCAACTCAATGCATAAAAACATACAGACATTGTTTAGTTGTTGTTCAGGCCGAATATCAGAATGGGAAAAAAGGGATCTAACTGACTGACTGTGGAATGGTTGTTGGGACCAGACAGGGTGTTTTGAGGATCTCAGAAACTGCTGATCTCCTGCAATTTTTATGCACAAAGTCTCTGGAGCTTGCTGAGAATGATGTGAAAATTTAAAAAAGCATCCAATGATTGGGAGTTCTGTGGGTGAAAATGCCTTGTTGAGAGAAGCTAGAGAAGAATGACCAGACTAGTTCAAGCTGGCAGGAAGGTGCCAGTAACTCAAATAACCATGCCTTGCAATAGTGGTCTGCAGAATGGCATTTCTGAACAAACAATACATTGAAATATGAAGTGAATGGGCTTACAGCTACAGAAGACTACAAGCATACACTCAATGGCTATATTTTAAAGTACAGAAGGTGCTGGATAAAGTGGTTACTGTGTGTATAATATTCTATAATGATTGTAGTTTGATACAGGAATTTATGTTTCTAGTGCAATACCATCATAGAATGTGATATTTTCAGTAACCGTCCTCTTGGATAGTGACTAGTGTATATTTGACTTTATATTTTGCTATATTTAGGTTTATTATCACTGAAATATGTTGTGAAATTTGTTATGAACATATGAATGTAGCAACAATAGAGTGAAAGAGGTAAAGATTACTATAAGTTACAAAAATAAGCAGTGCAAAAGACAAATGTTGAGGTAGTGTCATGAACAGTTCAAAAATCTGATGGTAGAGGTTCAAAAGCTGTTCTTAAAATGTTCTGTGGGTCTTCATGGTTCTGTATCTCCTCCACAAAGGTGGTAATGGAGTGGTCATGTTCCAGTTGGTGAGGACCTTCAATGATGGGTGCTGACTTCTTGAAGCACCACCCCTTAAACATGCCTTGGATAGCAGAGAGGGTTGTGTATTAACTTTCTGCTGCATTTAGCATTGTACATTGTAGGCTTCATATCAGTCCGTGATTCAACCAGTCACAATGTTCTCCATTATGCATAGGTAGAAATGTGCTGATAAGTGGTAGCAAACCAAATCTCCTCAAACTTCTAATGATAAGTGGAAATCCTTTCTGTTTTGAACACAAGCATGAAATCCTTGTGGGTTAAAGGAGCAGAATATGGTATTTGGTACATGTCTGTTTAATTGTTGTACTAATGTTTTATTTATTTATTTTATACTCAGCTACACCAGTTGTTGATGACTGATCTTCCTGATGATATGTTGGAGGACAGCAGAGACATTATTTCTCCAGAGCTGAATTTCTCCAACTACACTGCTAATAACAGGTTTTTATTTTAATAATTGTTATATTTGGACTTGCATGTATTACAAATAGATGTAATTATACATTTGTTAAGAGGTTGGATATATGGAAAGGAGTGGGCCAATTGACGATGGGTACAAATATGAACCAGAAAATGTGAGTACCTGGAAATGTAATAAACCAAGATCCGGTATAATAAAGTTCATGCTGGCATCAGTGGCAATATTGATTAGAAGAAGAAGAGACTACAGTTGCTTGAATCTAAAACTTAAAAACAAGTCCTGCTAGTGACTCCAGCAGCTTGTTTAACTATTTTATCATTTAAAGAATTATGGTGGCTGGACCCAAAGTGTACGGCACGGACTAGAAGGGCCGAGATGGTCTGTTTCTGTGCTGTAATTGTTATATGTTATGTTCTCCACTGACGTATCACCCACTTGCAGAGCTTCATTTTTGAAAGGGAGATCAAAAGCCTATTTCTTAAGAGGAGCAACATTCAGCTGCTGAATGGTGTGATTTATTTGCATTTGGAAGCGCAAAGGCTGACAAAGAATAGTCAGCATGGCTTTTTGTGTGGGAAATTAATTATGTATCATGATGTGTATTTTTTGAAGAGGTGACCACAGGGAGTGACAAGCCTTTGCCAAGGTCCTGCAGGGTAGGTTGATGTGAAAGGTTAGAACATGTGAACAGGGCAGTTGGATACAGAATTGGCTTGGTGGTAGAGGCAAAGTTTTCTCAGAAAACATTCCTGAATACATTTAAGAAATTCAGTCCCATCTAATACCTTAACACTATGGCACTTAATAGTCAGTGTCAGGGAAGTTAGGGAGGTTGAAATCAGCTACAATGACAACCCTGTCATAGTTACATTTGCCTATGATTTATCTATATATTGCTCCTCTAATTCCTTCTGACTATGGAGGGAGGACCGATAGTATTATTTCATCACATCAATGTGATTACATTTACTTCTAAAATTCTACAAATGTAGCCTCACTGGGCAGGCCCCTGGGAATATCCTCTCGAAGTGCTGATGTGATGTTCATCATAATCACAAATGTAACTCCACCACCACCCGCCACTCCTCTCTTACCTCTATCTCTATCATAGCTGTAGTTTCTACATCTTGCACCATTAAGCTGCATTAACCATATAACAATCACAGCACGGAAACAGGCCATCTCGGCCCTCCTAGTCCGTGCCGAACTCTTAATCTCACCTCGTCCCACCTACCCACACTCAGCCCATAACCCTCCACTCCTTTCCTGTCCATATACCTATCCAATTTTACCTTAAATGACACAACTGAACTGGCTTCTACTACTTCTACAGGAAGCTCATTCCACACAGCTATCACTCTCTGAGTAAAGAAATACCCCCTCGTGTTTCCCTTAAACTTCTGCCCCCTAACTCTCAAATCATGTCCTCTCATTTGAATTCTTGCCCGTTGCTCAATAACTGTGACTCTAATCATCAGATATCCCTTTACCTCCTGAAAGCCTCTTGCAATCAACCTATAATAACAATAAAATTATCCCCTGTGCCAATCCATGACCCAAGATAGCCTAGCTTACCTGTCAAGTTTCTTGCTTTAAAATAAATACATTTAAGCTATCAGACCAACTTTCTCCCTGCCTTGTTTGGCCTGCTACCTGGCTTGCTCATTTTTAACCTCAATACTTTTTCATCTGTTAATTTGGGTATCAACTCCATCCAGACTGGTTTAAACCTCTTGAGTAGCTTTAGTAGATCTCCCCACCAAGCTATTGACTTTTTCCCTTCCAGTTCAGGTCCCTTGTGTACAGGACAATTCCAGTGACCCAAGAAATTCCAGTGGACCAGGAACCTGAATCCCTCCTCCTGCAACTGTTCCTCAGCCATGCACTTATCTGGCATTTCCTCCTATTCCTACTTGTGTGTGGAAGAGGGTATTGGAAACCTAGAGGTCCTATTTCTTTTACTTTTTCTTAACTCCCTGTATATACTCTGAAGGACCACATCCCTTTTTCCATCTTTGTAATTGTGTAAAATTATCTCTAACTGCTTGCCCTCCCTCTTGAGAAAGTTCTGTACTTAGTCAAAGACATCCTTAATCTTGGGAAGGAGATGCTGTAGGTGTAATGTCTCTTAACACTGTATCCCTCCTTCTCTCGCATCAGAGCCTGTTGTGCCACAAACTTGGCAGATGAAGTTGCTCTCCTCTTAAAGGCCATCTCCTTCTCTCAGCCGGCTACCCAATAGCATCCACTTGTTATTGAAAGGAATGGCTAAGTGGAAGTCCTGCACTCCATCTGCCATTTCATTCTTTCCAGTGTGGTGACCTGTTGCCTGAACCTTTTGATTAACCACCTCACTAAAACTCCTGTCTGTAAAGCATCACAAATACACTTCAGTAAGTCCAATTGTAGCTCCATCCGTGTTGTGTGGGTAGTAAGAACTGCCTTGATTTGCCATCTCTTGACCACTAAGATAACAATGCTCTGTCACTTCAGCACTTGTACTTCAAACACAGCATTTTAAAATCACACTCACTCCAAAATGGCCACTCTGCTGGAGTTTGGGTGTTTTAAACGGCTCCTTTCCCTTCTTAATCCACTTGCTAGGCTTGTTTGCCATGAGGAGTTTCATTCAGGAAGTTCCTGCAGGGAATCTACCCCAGGTAACTGCAAAACTAGCAGTTGCTTTATATCTAGAAAATTCCAGGCCATCGTGTATTAATATTAATAGGGTAACACAACACAGAATCGGTTCCCTCATCCCAACTGTTTCATGGCTTCCAAGATGCCCAACAAAGCTAGTTTAGTTTCCCAGGATTTGGATTACATACCTCTAAGCCTTTCTTATTATAAATCTTCCCTGTCCATGAATTACTTAAAAACATCTGTTTCATTTTTTATATGAAATTGTTTCTTCCAGAGGACATCAAATCTGGGAACAGAAGGGAGATTGGAATGATCATGGAGCAAACAACAGTACAACAGATGTTTGTTATTCTGCAGAAAATCCAGTGCACAAAGGGCAGAGCAGGGTAAGTTGTAAGTAACATTTATTTCAGTGTATTTAGAAGTTTTGGATCTGGATAAGAATAATATGTTTTTATTGTTCATTTATACTATGAATTTTACATATTTGTAACTAGATATTCTTAAATCCAGGTTGTAAAGTAATTGAGTCATAGAGTCAACATGAATATAAGCTCCTTGTTTTATCTGGTCCATGATGACCACAGCATCCTTCCTGCCAGTCCCAGTTGCCTGCCCATAACCTGCCCTCTATGTACCCATCCAAATGAGTTGTACCTGCCTTTATGTCAGGTCTCTCTGATATAGAGGAAGCTGCACTAGCAGCACTGGATGCAGTAGCTGACTCCAACAGGCCTGCAGATGAAGTGTTGCTTGACCTGAAAGGACTGTTTGAGAACATGAATGGTGGTGAGGGAAGAAGTGTCAGGATGGATGTAGCTTATGCAATAAGTGCCCTGAGATTACTGGGAGGAACAAGTGAACAAGAATTAGAATTGGGTTTAATGTCCCTGGCATGTGTTGTGAAATGTGCTGTTTTGTGGCAGCAGTACATTGGAATAGATAAAAACTGTCAATTAGAATAATATAATAGAAGAAATTTAAGTCAGTTGTGCAAAAAGAGAGGGTGATAATAGTGAGGTAGTGTTAGTGGGTTCATTGTCCATTTGGAAATCTGCTGATGAAAGGGAAGAAGGTGTTCCTGAAACATTGAGTGTGTGTCTTCAGGCTCCTGTACCACCTCCTTGATGGTAGCATGAGAAGAGGGAATGTTCTGGGTGATGAGGCTTTTTAATGATGAATGCTGCCTTTTTGATGGCGTTGCCTTTTGAGGATGTCCTGAATGCTGGGAAGAGTAGTACCTTTGAAGCTGGCTGAGTTTACAATGTTCTACAGATTTTCCCAAACTTGTTCAGTTGCCCAACAGTGATACAACCAGTTAGAAGGTTCTCCACAGTACATCTAGAAATTTGTGAGTGTCTTTGGTGACACACCAATTCTGCTCGAACTTGTAATGAAATGTAGCTGCTGTCGTGTCATGTTTGGAGCTTGTTGATGAGACCTGAGGGTATGATTGTGTTGAATGCTGAGCTGTAGTCAATAAACATCAGCCTAACATAGGTATTACTAATATGCAGGGGATTCAAGGTCGAGTGGTGAGCTAGTGAGATTGCATCTGCTGTAGAGCCATTATGGCGATAGACAAATCGCAGTGGGTCCAGCCATGACCAATCTCTTAAAGCTAAGTAGGTATTGATTACCACTGGATGATAGTTGTTCAGGCAGCTCACCCTTTCTTCTTCAGCACTGGTATGATTGTTGCCCACTTGAAGTAGTTGGGACCCTCTGACTGCAGCAATGAGAGATTGAAGATGTCCTTAAACAATTCCGCAAATTGGTTGGTACAGGTTTTCAGAGCCTAACCAGGTACTCCATTGGTGCGTGTCATTTTGCAAGGGTTCACTGTCTTGAAAGATATTGTGACATCAGTTTCCAAGACAGAGATCACAAGGTCACCAGATGCTGCAGCGATTCGCACAGGTGTAGTTTTATTCTCCCATTCAAAGCTTGCATAAGAGGTATTGAGTTCATCTGGGAGTGAAGCATCACAGCTATTCATGATGTTAGGTTTTGCTTTGTATGAAGTAATAGCCTTAAACGCTGCCAGAGCTGATGTGCATCTGATTCTGACTGTAACAGCAGTAAGAATTATTTTTTTGCCCTTAAAATAGTCTTCTGAAGGTCATACGTGGAATTCTCATGTAGTTCTGGATCATTGGTCTTGAATGCACAGATGTAGCTCTTAGCATACTACAAATCTCCTGGTTCATCCACTGCTTTTGCTTTGGGTACGTCCAGTATGTTCTGGAAGGCACAGACTCACCTACACGGGTCTTGCTGAAGTCAGTGACAACTGTGGTGTATTCAGGCTCAAAGATGTATTCCTAAATATTGCCCAGTCCACTAACTCAAAGCAGTCCTGTAAACTTTCCTCCCCCTCTGTTGACCATACCACTTCCAGGTCCTTACCACTGTTGCAGCAGTCTTGGAGTCCTGTATGCTTGGAGTAGAAATACAGTACATCCAAGTGATCATACTTTCCAAAGTGTGGCTGTGGGATGGTATGGTGAGCGTTCTTGATGGTAATATAACAGTGGTCATGTATGTTGGTTCCTCTGGTTCCAAAGGTGACTATATTGGTGGTAGTTGTTCAGAAACTTCTTCAAACTTGCCTGGTTGAAATCTCCCACAATTATAAGGAAGGTGTCAAGGTGCGATATTTTATGACTGCTGATTATGTTGCTCAGTGCCTGCCTGGTGCTGGCCTGAGGGGGAATGTACACCACTATCAAGATGACAGAAATCTCCCTCAATTAGAATAGACAATATTTAGCTGCTACATGTTCCAGGTCAGGTGAGCAGGATGGAAACAATACCATCATGTTTGTGCATCACGATGAGATAATCATAAAGCTACTCCACCTTCTCTGCCTTTAAGACACTGAGCTTCGCTGTCTTTGTGGACATTGGTGAAGCCATCGAGCTGCAGTTCTGTCTGAAGTGGTGGGGTATAGCCATGTTTCCATGAAGTGAAGTACACAGTGCTCCCTAATTTCTCTCTGATACAACAATCTTGCTCTGAGATCCTGATTTTTTTCCCCCAGAGACTGCATTTGCCCGCAGGATAATTGGGAGTGGAAGTCAATTATATCCGTAAACCAGCACAGTGTCCCCGCTTCCGTTTTCTTAGAGGGAACTGCGCTTGTAATCTGAGTCTGCCATCTGAGCTTTGTCAGTTTCTTCAGTTTTGAGTATTGATATTTGAAATGTCTTAAGACGATGCTGCTTATGAAGTACCCGTGGCTGTGTCTGTGGATTTCAGCTGCTGTATTCCTAAGCAGGAATATTTGATGATTCCCTTTGGAATTGTACGCAAACAGTTGCCACTTAATGGCCATCTCACAGATCTCGTTAGAGATGGCAGAAGTTATGAAAAATGATGTGATGGATGAAGAGGCTCATGAGACAGTTCCTGTTGTGGTGGCAAGGTGGGTGGATGTCCAGGAAATGGAGGAGATGCAGGGGAGGGCAGCATTGGATGCAGAGGAAGGGAAATCAGTTCATTGAAGAAGGGTGGAACCTCTGAATTTTTGGAATGGGAAACCTCATCCTGAGGATAGATGCGGTAGAGATGAAGCAACTGAGAGGGAAGTAGCATGATTTCAAGTGGCATTCTATCATGGCTGATGCAGGCTGAGTACCCTTACCTGAAATGCTTGTGGATAGAAGTGTTTTGGATTCGGGATTTTTTAGAATTTGGAGCAATGGCAGGTTTCCAGTATCCACCTATGAAGTCAAGTTTTGATTACACGGTATTTGTATTTTTTTTTAAGTTTTATGTAAGGTCTAAAAACAATCAACTACATAGACTTGTTCTGGAGCTAATTTTTCATGATCATCAGATTCTTTAAAAAGTTAATGCTGTGCCTTTTCTTAAATTTCTGTAATTAGCCTGCTGAATACTCACAATTACCTTCAATTTTTAGATTGTTGTTCATAGAACTTTGCTTGTTTTATGAACAACATACTATTAAGTGGCATATGTTCACTCCTAAGCTAACAATCTAAGATCGAGATTTTCATTTTTTGCTTTATACAGTGTTTCTCTATTCTTCTGTTCTTTATTTATGTGAGGTCACTTTTCAGAGCCGTCTGGTATGCAGAGACGTGTGCATCACCTGGGAACTTTCCTAGCACCTTGTCATAAATTAAGAATTTCACGTCATAGCAGTGTTTAAAAAAAAATCTGCGTTTGAATGTTTTCAGATTCTGGATAAGGGGTACTCAACCTGTATATTATTCTTCCCAACTCCATTTTCTTGTCTTCTCGCTATAATTTTTGACTTCCTTACAAATCAAAAACCTATCAAATACTGCTTTAAATACAGTGGCACGCAGAAGTTTGGGCACCCCTGGTCAAAATTTCTCTTACTGTGAATAATTAAGTGAGTAGAAGGTGAACTGATCTCCAAAAGTCATAAAGTTAAAGATGAAACATTCTTTTCAACATTTTAAGCAAGATTTTTGTTTTGTACAATTTTAGAGTGGAAAAAAAGGAAAGGAGTACCATGCAAAAGTTTGGGCAGTCCAAGAGATTTGAGCTCTCAGATAACTTTTACCAAGGTCTTAGACCATAATTAGCTTGTTAGGGCAATGGCTTGTTCACTGTCATTGTTAGGAAAGGCCAGGTGATGCAAATTTCAAAGCTTTATAAATACCCTGACTGCTCAAACCTTGTCCCAACAATCAGCAGCCATGGGCTCCTCTAAGCAGCCGCCTAGCACTCTGTCATCTTCTTAAGGGAAGATGCCTGGGCATGTTTAGTCTGGTGGAATTTTACCCCTGTATTCCGTCCCTCCCAATCGGCTAATCTTCATTCAATCAGGTTTCTGCTCTCCCAACTTGTTTACAATCAAATTCAAGTACTTAGAGCAATACTTTTCTTCCAGTATTATTTCAATGGCTTCTTTTACTAGGTGGTCCCAAAAGCCATTGACGTGGCATGGTAGTTTTGTGCCATTGAAGTCAATCCGATGGCCATTACAAATGCAATGTCCTGCTTCTGCTGATTTCTCTGCGTACCCCAAACGAATGCTCCTCCTATGCTCCTTGATATGTGTTTCTACCGTGTGTTCAGCCTGGCTGCCTTACATTGTTCCGTATTACAGAGACAAAAGGGCACAACCTCAGGATGGAGAGCTGCAGAGAAATTTCTTTATAAAGTAGTGGTGAATTTGTAGAATTTGTTGCCACATGCAGCTGTGGAGGCCACGTCATTGACTGTATTTAAGGCACAGATTGATTGGCTCTTAATTGGACATGGCATCAAAGGTTACGAGGAGAAGGCCAGGAACAGTGGTTGAGGATTAAAAAAAAGGATCAGCCATGATTGAATGCCAGAGTAGACTCGATGGGCCAGATGGCCTAAATCTGCTCCTATGTCTTATGGAATCCTCTGAATGGCAGCTGACCTGCGCCCCAGGTCAATTTTTGAATCATAGAATAGTACAGCATATTACAGGCCCTTCAGCCCACAATGTTGTGCTGACCCTCAAACCCTGCCCACCATATAACCCCCCCACCGTAAATTCCTCCATATGCCTGTCTAATAGTCTCTTAAGCTTCTCTAGTGTATCTTCCTCCACCACTGACTCAGGCAGTGCATTCCACGCACCAACCACTCTCTGAGTGAAAAACCTTCCTCTGATATCCCCCTTGAACTTCCCTCCCCTTACCTTAAAGCCATGTCCTCTTGTACTGTGCAGTGGTGCCCTGGGGAAGAGGTGCTGGCTGTTCACTCTGTCTGTTTCTCTTAGTATCTTGTACTCCTCTATCATGTCTCCTCTCATCCTCCTGCTCTCCAAAGAGTAAAGCCCTAGCTCCCTTAATCTCTGATCATAATGCATACCCTCTAAACCAGGCAGCATCCTGGTAAATCTGCTCTGTATCCTTTCCAATGCTTCCACATCCTTCCTATAGTGAAGCGACCAGGATTGGACATAGTACTCCAAGTGTGGCCTAACTAGAGTTTTATAGAGCTGCATCATTACCCCACGACTCTTAAACTCTATCCCTCAACTTATGAAAGCTAACACCATAAGCTTTCTAAACTACCCTATCTACCTGTGAGGCAACTTTCAGGGATCTGTGGACATGTACCCCCAGATCCCTCTGCTCCTCCACACTACCAAGTATCCTGCCATTTACTTTGCACTTTACCTTGGAGTTTATCCTTCCAAAGTGTACCACCTCACACTTCTCTGGGTTGAACTCCATCTGCCACTTCTCAGCCCACTTTCCATCCTATCACTGTCTCTCTGCAATCTTCAACAATCCTCTACACTATCTACAACACCAACAACCTTTGTGTCACCTGCAAACTTGCCAACCCACCCTTCTACCCCTACATCCAGGTCATTAATAAAAATCACAAAAAGTAGAGGTCCTAGAACAGATCCTTGTGGGATACCACTAGTCACAACCTTCCAATCTGAATATACTCAGTCCACCACGACCCTCTGCCTTTGCAGGCAAGCCAATTCTGAATCCACCTGGCCAAACTTCCCTGGATCCCATACCTTCTGACTTTCTGAATAAGCCTTTGACCCACATAAGCTGTGACTTGAGCTTTCTTATAGGTTTGTGGATGGTGTTAATCCGGTATTTCTTCAGGATCCTGGCAATCCTTCCCGAAACCGTGGAAATATAGGAAAGACAGGCGGTAGTGAAGAGTTCCTCCTTGTTTTTAAGTTTCCTGGTTTTTCTGTTAGTCCTTTTAAGGGCCTGATTGATTTCTTTCCCTTTAGCCAGTCTGTAAGAAGGATGTGCTTAATTGTCTTATTTCCTCAGAGAAACTCTCCATGTCCGTAATAGTTTTCGCACGGTTAATCAAAGTAGAAAGAACTGCTCTGCATTGGGAGGTGTGATGGTGGCTCTTATTGTTGAGGTATAAGCACGTGTGAATAGGTTTCCGATAGATTCCATGTCCAAGGCTACCGTCTAGTTTCCGTCATTATTTGTTATTACCAAATTATTTTGCTTCCACAGCCATCTGAGGCAATGAATTCCACAGATTCACCATCCTCAGGCTAAAGAAATTCATTTTTCTCTCTGCTCTAAAGGGACATTGTTGCATTCTAAGGTTGTGCCCCACTGGTCCTAGATTCCCCACTCTAGGAAGCATTCTCTCCATATCCACTGTATCTGGACCTTTCAATATTTGATCATTTTCAAAGAGATTTGCCCTGCCTCTTTTTTTCTAAACAATATAGCCCCATAGCCATCAAACACTCCTCATGGGAGAGTAAGTGTTGACTGTTTACTCTTCCGTGGATGCTGCCTGGCCTGCTGTGTTCCTCCAGCATTTTTTGTGTGTTGCTTTATTTTTAATGTTAATTTTTCAGATAAAGTATCTGGAAAAGTATTAGCATAAATGGAATGCATTGCCAGAAAGTTTAGTTGAAAGAGATAAAGTTATAATATTCAAAAGGGAATTGGATAAATATTTTCAGGAGAAGAAAGTTACCGAACTATAGGAAATGGATAAGATGATTGGGCTGATTGCTGCCTGTATTAACCACTTTACCATTGTGGATCATAGATTGGCTTCATGCTTTTCAGCTTTGGTGGCTTGGATCAGATATATCCTCTCCTTTATAATAATCGCCTTTTTTAACAAAAAATAGTGGAAATTCTCATTGTTCCATCCCGAATCTTCAAATTATTTCCTAACTGGCGTTACATTTTCTTCCTTAACCTTGAGTTAGATTAAATTCTGCTATCTATATCCTGGCACCTGGCATCCTAGCCCTCTTGATCAGTGCTTCATATTTAAAATTCCATAGTGTTCCTGTCCCTTCATTGCTTCACTTCATTTTGTCCTGTAGCCTCAGGTTTTCTCCATTACTGTGTCTTTTGTTCCACTCTTTTCACACAGCTATTGCATCATCTTTAGTTACCTTGCTTTCTCTTATAAGATAGTAAAACCATAAGATATAGGAGTAGAATTAGGCCAATTGGCTCATCAAGACTTCCCACCATTTCATCATGGTTGATCCATTTTTCCTCTCCTGTCTTCTTCCCGTATCCCTTCATGCTCTGATGAATCAAGAATCACCCTCTGCCTTAAATATACATAAGGATGGCTTCCACTGTTTTCCACAGATTCACCATTCTGTGGCTAAAGAAATTCCTCTTCATCTTTATTCTAAAAGGGCACCCTACTATTTTAAGCCTATGTCCTCTGGTCTTAGAGTCTCCCACCATAGGAAATAACATCCTTTCACCGTTTCATAGGTTTCAATTATGAATTTCAGTGAATACAGGCCCAGAGCCATCAGACATTCTTCATATGACGTGTATTTGTAGCATTGTAAATATAAGTCAATTTAAAATGGGTTGTGTTTTATTGATCAATGGTGTAGTCTAATTTGCCATGTAGCTTCTGTAGAGTTATTTATAATAATGTAGAAAACCTTAACATTTTATTTGCATACCTTCCACAGCATTTTATCACAAATGAAACTGCAGGCCTATACAAAGTGAAATATAACCCTTATCCTGCTGCTAATCCACCGGGAGAGTCTTGTAAAATAGATAAAATCCAAAGTACAGGAAACAGATTGGAGCCAAAGCAGAGCAAATTCCTCGATAGTGGAGAAGGTCAGAAATTATTCCTTTGATTTTATGTGCGTTTTGCATTTTAAGTCATGATAAGCTTGGCATTCTGAATCACAAATTAAAGAATGCATCCAATGTTATTTTTTCAAGTGTTATTTATTTAATTTTATTTATCTTTATTCTTTATTTCTTGAGACAACACAGAATAGGCCATTCAAGCACCTCAAGCTACCCTGCCCAGCAACCCCCAATTTAACCCTGGCCTAATCATGGGACAATTTATGTTGACCAATTACCCTACCAACTGGTACACTTTTGGATTGTGTGAGGAAACTGGAGCACTCAGAGGGAACCCATGCGGTGACAGGGAGACGTACAACTTGTGGCAGTGGCTCGAATTGAACTCATATTGCTGGTTCATTTAGAAAGCGGCCAGTGAGAGAGCGGACCAGTGAAGGAGCGATGCTTTGAGGCTTTGACTTGGGAGATTCTGGCAGTTTTGGCAGTTGGACTTTGCAGTCAAGTCGATCAAGATTTGAAGAGCTCAGCAGAAAGCTGTTGATTAGACAATCAAGATTTGAATAGCTCAGACTCAGCAGAAAGCAGCTGATTGGGCAATTGACATCAGGTGACCAAGCAGTTTGAAAAGTTCAAACAAATAAATAGAGGGGTAGCTCAAGTGGAGCGGCGTGTGGAAAGAGGCCGAGTGAGTGAGCGGGCCAGTGAAGGAGTGGAACTTTGAGGCTTTGACTGGAGAGGCTTCGACAAGAAGAGGTGGAAAACGAGTTTGTTCCCAGTTAGTCTTGACAATGCCTCCTGAGATAGTGATGTGCCTCTCCTGTGAGATGTGGCAGTCTTGAGGCAACTACCCTCTTCCGCAGAGTCACGTCTGCCAGAAGTGCATGTGGCTGGGCAATCTGGAAGACTGTGTGAGGAACCTGGAGTAGCAGCTGGATGACCTTCGACTCATAAGGGAAAATGAGGCAGTCGTAGATGAGAGCTACCGGGACGTAGCCACACCTAGGCTGCCGGAAGCAGGTTGTTGGGTGGCAGTCAGAGGGTGGGAAAGCGAAGGTGAGTAGACAGGTAGTGCAGAGCACCCCTGTAGCCATTCCCCTGAATAATAAGTTTACCACCCTGGATACTGTTGGCAAGGATGACCGACCAGGTGTGAGCCACGGTGGCAGGGTCTCTGGCACTGAGTATGAACCTGTAGTGCAGAAGGATGGGACGGAGAAGAGGAGAGCTGTCATCATTGGAGACTCTATAGCCGGGGAGCAGACAGGAGATTCTGTGGACTTGAGAAGAACACCCGCATGGTTAGTTGCCTCCCGGGTGCCAGGGTCCGGGATGTCTCTGATCTGGTGCATGACCTGGTACGAGAGGGAAAACAACCAGAAGTCGTGATACATATTGGTACCAACAACATAGGCAGGAAGAGGGATGAGGTCCTGAAGTGTGAGTTTTGGGAACTAGGCAGAAGGCTGAAGAACAGGACCTCAAGGGTGGCATTCTCAGGATTGCTGCAACTGCTACGTGATAGGGATGGTAAGCATTGGAGGAGATGGCAGTTGAATGCGTGGCTGAGGAGTTGGTTCCGAAGGCAGGGTTTTAGATTTTGGGACCATTGGGATCTCTTCTGGGGAAGGTGGGACCTGTACGGATTGGATGGGTTTCACCTGAACTCGAGGGGGAGCAATATCCTTGCTGGTAGGTTTGCTAGCATGGTTCGGGAGGGTTTAAACTAATTTGGAAGGGGGATGGGACCCGGAGTGATAGAGCAGTGAAAGAAGTGCATGGAGTAAAGCCAGATCTAACAAATAGAGAGGCTTTGAGGAAGGAGCAGCAGAATAAAGGGTGTAAAGGTAGTAAGGTAAAAGGGCCAAAGTGTGTGTACTTCAATGCAAGAAGCATCAGGAACAAAGGTGATGAACTGAGAGCTTGGAATCATGCATGGAATTATGATGTAGTGGCCATTACAGAGACTTGGCTGGCACCAAGGCAGGAATGGATATTCCTGGATTTCAGTGCTTTAAAGAGGGGGGAAAGTGGAGGAGGGGTGGCATTACTGGTCAGGGGTATTATTGCAGCTACAGAAAGGGTGGATAATGTAGCAGGAACCTCTTTTGAGTCAGTATGGGTGGAAATCAGGAACAAGAAGGGAGCAGTTATTCTACGGGAGGTATTTTATAGGCCCCCGGTAGCAGCAGAGATACCAAGGAGCAGATTGGGAGGCAGATTTTGGAAAGGTGTAAAAATAACAGGGTTGTTATCATGGGTGACTTTAACTTCCCTAATATTGATTGGCACTTGATTAGTTCCAAGGGTTTAGATGGGGCAGAGTTTGTTAAGTGTGTCCAGGATGGATTCCTGTTACAGTATGTTGACAGGCCAATTAGGGGGAATGCCAGACTAGATCTACTATTAGGTAACGAACCGGGTCAGGCCACAGATCTGTCAGTGGGTGAGCATCTGGGGGACAGTGATCACCGCTCCCTGGCCTTTAGCATTATCATGGAAAAGGATAGAATCAGAGAGGACAGGAACATTTTTAATTGGGGAAGGGCAAATTATGAGGCTATAAGGCTAGAACTTGCGGGTGTGTATTGGGATGATGTTTTTGCAGGGAAATGCACGATGGACATGTGGTCGATGTTTAAGGATCTCTTGCAGGATATTAGGGATAAATTTGTCCCAGTGAGGAAGATAAAGAATGGTAGCGTGAAGGAACCATGGGTGACAAGTGAGGTGGAAAATCTAGTCAGGTGGAAGAATGTTTAGGAAGCAAGGATCAGATGGGTCTATTGAGGAATATAGGGTAGCAAGAAAGGAGCTTAAGATGGGGCTGAGAAGAGCAAGAAAGGGGCATGAGAAGGCCTTGGCGAGTAGGGTAAAGGAAAACCCCAAGGCATTCTTCAGTTATGTGAAGAACAAAAGGATGACAGGAGTGAAGGTAGGACCATTAGAGATAAAAGTATTAAGATGTGCCTGGAGGCTGTGGATGTGAGCGAAGTCCTCAATGTATACCACTCTTCGGTATTCACCAATGAGAGGGAACTTGTTGACAGTGAGGACAATATGAGTGAGGTTGATGTTCTGGAGCATGTTGATATTAAGGGAGAGGAGGTGTTGGAGTTGTTAAAATATATTAGGATGGATAAGTCCCCGGGGTCTGACGGAATGTTCCCCAGGCTGCTCCACGTGGCGAGGGAAGAGATTGCTGAGCCTCTGGCTAGAATCTTTATGTCCTCGTTGTCCATGGGAATGGTACCGGAGGATTGGAGGGAGGCGAATGTTGTCCCCTTGTTCAAAAAAGGTAGTAGGTGATATTATTAGGTGATATTGAAGGGATAAAACCAAAACTCAAACTAAATAAATACCAGAAAGAATTTATAAAAATTGCACTGGCAGTAGCCAAAAAAGCTATTGCAGTTACTTGGAAATCGGATACATATTTAAGTATAGACTCTTGGAAGAAAGAAATCTATGGTTGTATTCCATTAGAAAAAATTACTTATAATTTAAGAGATAAATATGAAACATTTCTGAAAATTTGGAGCCCTTATTTACAAAAGACAGGATTAAATCTATAGATGCTCTGAAGATGAAACAATTGGTCATTTGGGGAAAGAAATAAATATGCATATTAAAGTTTTTACGAATTCCATGGATCATGTGGAGATCTTCCAACAACCAGACAATCTTTCTTTCTTTCTTTTTTTTTTTCTCTTTCTCTTTTTTTTTCTATAGGGCAGTTAGGGGGGAGGGGGGAAGGGTTATATACATTTTTTTTTCATACTTCATTTTGTAACTACTTAAAAATGCAATAAAAAAAGGTTTTCAAAAAAAAAGGTAGTAGGGATCATCCAGGTAATCATAGGACCAGTGAACCTTGCGTCTGTGGTGGGAAAGCTGTTGGAAATGATTCTTAGAGACAGGATCTATGGGCATTTAGAGAATCATGGTCTGATCAGGGACAGTCAGCATGGTTTTGTGAAGGGCAGATCGTGCCTAACAAGCCTGATAGAGTTCTTTGAGGAGGTGACCAGGCATATAGATGAGGGTAGTGCAGTGGATGTGATCTACATGCATTTGACAAGGTTCCACACAGTAGGCTTATTCAGAAAGTCAGAAGGCATGGGATCCAGGGAAGTTTGGCCAGGTGGATTCAGAGTTGGCTTGCCTGCAAAGGCAGAGGGTCGTGGTGGACGGAGTATATTCAGATTGGAAGGTTGTGACTAGTGGTATCCCACAAGGATCTGTTCTGGGACCTCTACTTTTTGTGATTTTTATTAATGACCTGGATGTAGGAGTAGAAGGGTGGGTTGGCAAGTTTGCAGATGACACAAAGGTGGTTGGTGTTGTAGATAGTGTAGAGGATTGTTGAAGATTGCAGAGAGACAGTGATAGGATGGAAAGTGGGCTGAGAAGTGGCAGATGGAGTTCAACCCAGAGAAGTGTGAGGTGGTACACTTTGGAAGGATAAACTCCAAGGTAGAGTACAAAGTAAATGGCAGGATACTTGGTAGTGTGGAGGAGCAGAGGGATCTGGGGATACATGTCCATAGATCCCTGAAAGTTGCCTCGCAAGTAGATAGAATAGTTATGGGGTGTTAGCTTTCATAAGTTGAGGAAAAGAGTTTAAGAGTCGCGATGTAATGATGCAGCTGTATAAAACTCTGGTTTGGCCACACTTGGATTACTGTGTCCAGTTCTAGTCGCCTCACCTTAGGAAGGATGTGGAAGCACTGGAAAGGGTACAGAGGCGATTTACCAGGATGCTGCCTGGTTTAGAGAGTATGGATTATGATCAGAGATTAAGGGAGCTAGGGCTTTACTCTCTGGAGAGGAGGAGAATGAGAGGAGACATGTTAGAGGTATACAAGATATTAAGAGGAATAGATAGAGTGGACAGCCAGCACCTCTTCCCCAGGGCACCACTGCACAGTACAAGAGGACATGGCTTTAAGGTAAGGGGAGGGAGGTTCAAGGGGGATGTTAGAGGAAGGTTATTCACTCAGAGAGTGGTCGGTGCGTGGAATGCACTGCCTGAGTTAGTGGTGGAGGCAGATACACTAGAGATGTTTAAGAGACTACTAGACAGGTATATGGAGGAATTTAAGGTGGGGGGTAATACGGGAGGCAGGGTTTGAGGGCCGGCACAACATTGTGGGCCAAAGGGCCTATAGTGTGCTGTACTATTCTATGTTTTGCAAAGCATTGTGCTAGCCAGTATGCTACCATGGTGCCCAATTGAATTAAGATGGAAGAAGCCTCTTATAACTTGATGTTTCTGTTTGTGTGATATTGCTGTGTGCAAATAGCCTAAAGTTTTCACAGAAATTTCCATTATAGAAAAGTGCCCTTTCAGTCCACCTCACCATGCAATCCTTGATACTTATTTATGGAAATTCCATTAGGTTGCATTGGGCCTTTATCCATCTGTGTATTCCAACTATTATAGGTGTTTTGCCGCTACCAGTTCTTCCGGCAGTTTGATCCAGATGGACCAAACCACTCCCATCTCTGTGTTTGAAAAAAAAATATAACAATAATTACCTCTTAGATTTCTTAAATTTTTCCCCTTTCACCTT
Source organism: Hypanus sabinus (assembly GCF_030144855.1). Classification (NCBI taxonomy): domain Eukaryota; kingdom Metazoa; phylum Chordata; class Chondrichthyes; order Myliobatiformes; family Dasyatidae; genus Hypanus; species Hypanus sabinus. Next base: position 3,606,298 of record NC_082733.1, read on the forward strand.
TAAACCTCTTACTACTTTTATATCTCCCCTTCCCTGGGGAAATAGATTGACCATCTATATGATCTATGTCCCTCATAATTTTATAAACCTTCAGAAGGTCACCTGTGTTCCAGCTAGTCTAGTCTCTAAGGGTTATATTTCAGTACTCCATTCCAGGGCATGTATTCTCTGTTTCTTCAGTGTGGTGGCCAGAATTGTACACTATATCAGTGGGGAAAGTGGTGACTGAGTACAGCTGCAAATGTAATCATCAAATATTCCCATTTAGGGCTATCTCAGCTGAAATCCACAGTCACAGCCATGGATGCTTCAGTAAGCAACATTGTGTTAAGCTGTTTAAAAAAATCTATTGATCCTCAAACTCAGTGGACTGCAGAATTAGGTCATGAGTGCAATTTTGCTTTAATAAAAGGAAATGTGTAAAGCTTGCTGGGCTGCAGATAAGCTTGACATTCAAAGCCTCTAAGCCCGCACTTCCTACTATCTTGCTGGTGAATGTACAGTCTCTGGAAAATGAAACTGATGACCTCAGAGCTAGTTTGTAGTGCCAGGGGATATCAGAGACTGCCCTGTGCTTTGCTTCACAAAATGTGGTTCACCCTTACTATTTTGGATGCAGCGGTGCAGCCATCCACTGCATGGACAGGACAGTAGAGTCTCTTAATCAAGGTAGTGTGGGCAGAAGGTGCTTCATGGTTAACTCATTGTGGTGCATAGTCCTGCTCATCTGACCTGGAACATCTGGAAGCCAGCAATCAACTATTTTATCTGCTGAAGGAGTTTTCCACTGACATCATGTACCAATGTACATTTCACACCTGTCCAACCTGAGGTAGGCACTGGAGCAGATGAGAATCAAGATCAGTGATCATGAAACAATCTACACCAGTGCCTTCCTGATCATTGTGAGTGATTTCAACCAGGGTGGATTGAAGAAGTCTTTGACCGACTATCACCAACATACCACCAGTGAAATCAAAGGAGCCAACACCTTTGTGCAAGTCTGATCATCTGGCTGTAATTCTATTCCCAGGGCATGGGCAAAGACTAATGATTGCAGCACGTGGTGATAACTAAAGGGAGGTTTACAAGAGTGCTTTGAATCGGTGGACTGGACTGTAATCATGGGTTCATTTTCAAATCTGAATGTCGTTGACTTCATCAAGATGTGTGGATGAGTGTGTGCCTTCGTAAACATGTTGAACATACTCAAACCAAAACCCTGGATGAACCAGTAGATTTGCAGTCTGCTGAGGTGATCCAGAACTATACTGATTTGACTCACGGAAGGTTATTATAAGAATATAAAAACTATTCCATTTGAAGTTAGAGATGGAATCATATGCACATCAGCTCTGACTGGGTTTGCAGGCCATTATTTCTTACAAGTCGAAACCTAACATCATAAACAGCTGTTATGGTTCACTTCCAGCTGAGCTCAACACTTTTCATGCAGTTTTTCAAAAGGTGGATAAAACTACACCTGTGCAAATCCCTGCAGCATCTGATAATCCTGTGATCTCAGTCTCAAAGAACATCTGTCATGTGAATCCTCCCAAGCTATGTGATCCTGATGGTGTTCACTGAAAACCTGTGCTAGCCAACAGATGGGAATGTTCAAGGACATTTTCAGTCTCTCACTGCTGCGATTGGAGGTCCTCAGCTGCTTCAAGAGTCCATCAATCATACCAGTGCCCAAGAAGGGAAGGGTGAGCTGCCTCAATGACTATCGCTCAGATGCACTCATGTCTACTATGATGAAGTGGTTTGACAGTTTGGTCATGGCCAGAATCAACTCTTGGACCTACTGCAATTTGCCTATTGTCACAATTGGCCTACAGCAGATGCTTCTCACTGGCTCTCCTCTCAGCTTTGAGCCACACAGACAACAGTAATATCAATATCAGGCTGCTGTTTATTGACTGCAGCTCAGCATTCAACATTTTCATACCCTCAGTCCAAATCAACAAGCTTCAAAACCTGGGTCTCTGCAAATGAATCCTTGACATCCTCATTGGGAGACTACAGTCAGTGTGAATCAGAACTAACATCTCCTCACTGACAGCCAACACCAGTGTACCTCAAAGATGTGTTCTTAATCTATTGTTCTACTCTCTACACTGAAGACTGTGTGACAAGGCATAGCTTAAACACCATCTACAAATTTGCCAATGGTACACCTGTTGTTGGTAGAATTTCAGAGGGTGTCGAGGAGGTATGTAGAAGTGAGATAGATCAGTTGGTTGAGTGGTGTCATATTAACCTTGTGATCAACTTTAGGAAAGAGAAGTCAAGAGAATTTGCACCAGCTCTCATTGAGAGATCAGCAGTGGAAAGGGTATCAATAGCTCTGATCAGGGTATTCTGATCCCAAAATATTGATGCAATTACAAAGAAGGCATGTCATTGGCTATATTTCATTAGGAGTTTGAGTCAGTTTGGTATGTCATCAAAGTCTGTAACAAATTTCTACTGATGTATTATGGAGAGTATTCCAACTAGTTGTACCACTGTCTGGTATAGAAAATCCTCAGGCTAGGATTGGAAAAAATTGTAGAAAGTTGTAAATTCAGCTTGCTCCAGCATGGGCAGGGATAGCTGTAACATTGAGGACATCTTCAAAAGGTGATGCCTTAGAAAGGTGGTGGCACCTGTTACGAATGTGCCACAACTCTGAGGGGCCGAAGGGTACAAAGTAGCCCCCTTCTTTGTGAGAATCGCAAGATCGCTATTAATTCGGATCTGGGACCCAGGAAATGAGAGAGAGACATGCAGAATCCACAAGGGTTTGGAATGTGTCCTGGTCTCAGCAAGACGGAACCATTGATAACAGCTATTGTCTCTTGGAGACGGAATTGTGTATTGAGAACTGTACTATTCATTGACGCCCTCAGGGGATGACCAGAGTGGGCTGGTTGAGGGATTGCATCATCCCAACTTGATTGACATCTGAGACCCCATGAGTAAGGATAAAAGAGGGTCTGGGGAACAACCCCTTTAGACGCACCAGGAGAAACGCTAGAAATCCCGTGACAGCGTTTAATAGCGACGGCCGGTGGGGGGCTAGCATGCGTCCTTTTCCCTTGCCTGGGAATTGGCGGCCTCACCACGGAAGAACGGCTTTAGCTAAAGGAGAGGCCACAAGTGACCGGCCACACCAACGGAACTCTCGAAGGATCGAAATCATAAAAAGGAAAAGCTGGCAAGTTTCTAAAAATCTCTTTCTTGACTCCAACCAAAGGGTGCAGCCTGAATGAACTGAGTGACTTTTATATTTCCATCGGACAATACATTATTCCCTAGACAACGATAGAGCTTATTTCTTATTGATTATTATTTTACCCGCACTTTTAGATTTAGTATTGACGATGTATATTATCTGTATGTTTGCATTGATATTATTTTTGTGTATTTTTACTAATAAATACTGTTAAAAATAGTACCATCAGACCTCTCTATCTTTGCTGGTAAGTGACCCAGTTATGGGGTTCATAACACACCCATCACCCAGGACATGCCGATTTCTCATTGCTGTCATGAAAGAGGAGGTACTGGAGCTTGAAGACACACACTCAGTGTTTTAAGAACAGCTTCTTCATCTCCATGGACAACACAGCTGCAAAACAACATGACTTGGGCCAGTGTAATTAGCCCTGATTCTGATTCTACATACAGAATGTTGTCTAAGTAATGTTTGTGTATTTGTGTAGAACAACTTTTTTCCCTTCCACCACCATCACTCCGCAATTCTGTCTCTCTCAGTTCCATCGCCAGCTCTTGGCCCCTTGGAGACTTCATCTTCCTCTCACCCCACCATCCCTGAACACCCCAAACCTCCCTTCTCCTCAGACACTACCAATCCCTTCCCCCCCCCCCCCCCCTCCGATTTGTGCCAGGTTTTCACCATTCCCTCTGGCCTTACTCTCTCTCAGAGGCTGAACGTTCTGTCCTCAGTTTGCACCCATCTCAGATAGTTCTGTGCCTGCCATGACTGAGAATTTCTTTCACCACCTCCATCTCCAAACCTACTTCTTTGGCAAGGACTCCCCACCCCACACCGATGGCCTCTTCTCCGGTCTTCAATCCTCATCCTCTTCCCGGATACTCCACCATGGTCTTCTGTCTGCTCCAGACCTTTTCATTGCCAACTGCCATCAACTATCCCAACTTCTGCACTCCTCTCCAATGCCAACCTCACCCCTTCAAACACTCTGCTCTCCACTCCCTCCACACTAATCTTAACCTCACCATCAAACTGCATATAAAGGGAGTGATGTAGTATTCTGGTGAACTGACCTCTACCTTGCTGAGGCCCAGCGACAGCTCTCAGATACTTCTTCTTACTTCCCCTTCAAACAGGATCTGACTAACCGCAACCAGCTTCATAGTTCCCGCACTCTGCACTTCCCACTTCTACCTCCTACCCAAGATCCACAAATCCGTTTGCCAAGGTAGACCCATTGTTTCAGCTTGTTCCACTGAACTCTTATTTGCATACCTCAACTCTGTCTTATCCCCTGGTCCGGTCCCTTCCTATTAACATCCGTGACACTTCACATGCTCTGAATCTTTTCAGTGATTTCAAGTTCTCTGACCCCCATTAGCTTATTTTCACTCTGGATGTCCAGTCCCTATAGACCTCCATTCCCCATCAGGAAGGACTCAAAGCTCTCTGTTTCTTTCTGGACACTAGACCCAACCAGTTTCCCTTCACCACTACCCTCCTCTGACTGGCGGAACTTGTCCTCGCTCTTAATAACTTATCCTTTGGCTCCTCCCTCTTCCTACAAACGAAAGGTATAGCGATGGGCACTTGCATGAGTTCCAGCAATGACTGCCTTTTTGTCAGCTACATGCAACAGTCAATGCTCTTAAGCCCCCCACTTTTCCTACGCTACATCGACGATTGCAGTGGTGCTGCTTCCTGCACCCATGCTGAACTCGTCGACTTCATCTTGCCTCCAACTGCGACCTGCCCTCAAATTTATCTGGTCTATTTCCAACACCTCCCTCTCCTTTTTCGATCTCATTATCTCTATCTCTGGAGACAGCTTATCTACTGATGTCTATTATAAACCCACAGATTCTCACAGCTACCTGGACTATACCTCTTCCCACCCTGTTACTTGTAAAAATGCCATCCCTTTCTCTCAATTCCTCCATTTCCGCCTCAGCTGCTCTCAGGATGCGGCTTTTCATTCCAGAATGAAGGAAATGTCCTTCTTTTTCAAAGAAAAGGGCTTCCCTTCCTCCACCATCAATGCTGCCCTAAACCACATCTCTTCCAATCAATGCATGTCTGCTCTTAACCCATTCTGCCACCACTCTATCAGCCTCTGCGTTCAGGTACGCTTCCAAAAGGACCCTTCTTTTCCTCACCTAGTATCCCACCAGCCTCTGCGTCCAGCATATAATTCTCTGAAACTTCCGCCACCTCCAACGGGATCCCACTACTAAGCACATCATTCCCTCCCCCACGTTCTGCTTTCCACAGGGATCGTTCCCTATGTGACTCCCTTGCCCATTCGTTCCTCTCCATTAATCTCCCTCCTGGTACTTACCCTTGCAAGTGGAACAGGTGCTACACCTGCCCCTACACCTCCTCCCTCACTACCATTCAGAGTCCCAAACAGTCCTTCCAGATGAGGCAACAGTTCACTTGTGTGTCTTTTGGGGTCAGATACTGTGTCTGGTGCTCCCAGTGTAGCCTCCTGTATATCGGTGAAACCCAACGTAGATTGGGAGACTGTTTCACCAAGCACCTATGCTCCCTCCACCAGAACAAGTGGGATCTCCCAGTAGCCACCCATTTTAATTTCACTTGCCATTTCCATTCCAATGTGTCAATCCATGGCCTCTTCTACTGTTGTGATGAGGCACACTCAGGTTGGAGGAACACCTTATCATCTGGGTAGCCTCCAACCTGATGGCATGAATAACGATTTCTCGAACTTTGGTAATGTACCATCCCCCCCTCCATTACCCATCCCCTTTTTCCTCTCTCACCTTATCTCCTTGCCTGCCCATCGCTTCCCTCTGGTGCTCCTTTTCTTTCTTCCATGGCCTATTCTATCGGACTCCACCCCCCCCCCCCACCCCTGCTCCAGCCCTGTATCTCTTTCACCAAATCAACTTCCCAGCTGTTTACTTCATCCCTCCCCCTTCCGGTTTCACCTATCACCTCGTGTTTCTCTCTTTCCTCCCCCATCTTTTAAATCTACTCCCCATCTTTTTTCTCTCCAGTCCTGTCAAAGTGTCTTGGCCCAAAAAATCAACTGCTTTTTTGCATAGATGCTGCCTGGCCTGCTGAGTTCCTCCGGCATTTTGTGTGGTGCTTGGATTTCCAGCATCTGCAGATTTTTTCGTTTTGTATAGTTTTATTGGTACTGTATTTGTTTTATACAAACTAGAAATAGGAACTCTTACATTTATTAAGTATATGAACAAGCACTTGAATCGCAAAAGGGTGGAAGGTTATGGAACAACTGTTGTTAAATGGGATTGACATAGATGGGTAGTTGATGATTGGCCAGCTATTCAGGAATGATCGTGGTTTGGTATCACACTGTAATAAAAGAACGAAAGGAGGCAAACGGACTGGGATAGCTGCCCAAAATGTCTGACATATTTCCTCCACTCACCCTATTTAACTTCTCAAAATGCATCACTTCCCACTTTCTAGAGTTAAATTCCAAAAGTAATTCCCTACCTGACTTTCCCAGTTGATCGACATCCTGTTGCAGCTGTAAACAGCCTTTTCGCTGTCCACAATGCCACCAATTTTAGTGTCATCTTCAAACTTACATGCCACTTGTGCTCTCACAACATGTATCAAGGTGTTTGTAAAGAAAGTTCACTTAGGTAATTTCAGAAGTTGTTAAACGTTAGCATAAGGAATTCTGCTTTTAATATATTGTGCCTACCCTTAGTCATATATGATAAATGGAATGCAATGTATGCTCAAATTTAGTGTTGACTTTGTAACTTTGCAGCATTTTTATTATATGCTACTTAAGTGTTTTAAGCTAAAAATTAAACATTTTTCTTCTTCAAAATCAAAGAATTTGTAATTTTATATTTAATGTGTGCCAAATACAGTGAAATATAATCTGGCTTTAATTGCCTTGTTAAGCCATTTGAAGTGTGCTATTCATCCTGATGAATACACTCTAGGTGGCCACTTTATTAGATAAATCCTGATTAAATGGCATGTTCATGGTCTTCCTCTACTGTAGCCCATCCACTACAAGTTTCGATGTGTGTTCAGAGTTGCTCTTCTGCACACCACTGTTGTAACGTATGGTTGTTTGATTACTGTCATCTTCTTGTCAGCTTGAACCAATCTGGCCATTCTCCTCTGATATTTCTCATTAACAAAGCATTTTCACCTAAGACCTGCCACTCACAGGATATTTGTAGATTTTCACACCATTCTGTGTAAACTCTAGAGACTGTTGTGCATGAAAATCCCAGGAAATCACCAACTTCAGAGATACTCAAACCTCCCTATATGACACTAACCACTTTTCCACAGTCAGAGTCACTTAGATCGTATTTCTTCCCCATTTTGATGCTTGGCCTGAACAACAACTTTTATAGATTGAGCTGCTGCTTGTGATGTTTGCATTGACCAGCAGGTGTACTGGTCTTTCTAATAAATTGGCCACTGAGTGCACGTTTGTGCTGGATGCCATGTATGTTAGGCAAAGTAGAGTAAGAAGATTCAGGGTTACATTTTCCTAAAATAAGGGTAATTATTTTGTGATTTATGTTTGATTTCATTTTGCAGCTGTATCAAATACATATTTTTTTTAAAAGCTAATGTTTGTCTATCTTAATATTCTCATTTGTTTCTATCACTAAAAGATTACCTCTTCTACAGGTTCCATGGAAGCTCATCGATTTGCACAGTTACAGATACTTTATGATGCACGAGGAAGAATGATAGAGGAAATGCAACAAAAGGGAGAGGAATGTGCCCGTGAAATCAGATATTTGAATCATCAGCTGGCAATGACTAAAGGTAACAGAAAAATTTAAATATTCAGCAGATATTAAATAATGATTTTAAAAAGTCAAATTGGCCAGTGTTATTGATAATATGCTGTTGTTTATGATGAATCACCAGGGAGGAAAATGTTGATAGGTTAGGCACAAGCCACAGCTGAGCTTGTTACAAAAGGATAACTCTTTCATATTGGAATGTGCTCTGCAGCCAAATAAAGAGAGGCAGCTCTGTGCAAGTGAAGATGGTGAGAGACCAAGAGATCTGGGTGGCCGACAAATACCAGAAACAGCTGTTGTTACTCCTTCACTGTGCCGGCCAGTGGTGAGCCCTGACCCCTCATCACAGCTCATTGCTGAGCCAAGCATGCTTAACACCTGACCTTACCCCTACCGGTAGCCTCGACTGTTGTTTTGCTAGTGAAATGTCAGCATAGGGATGCAACAATTGAGCTCCTCATTTTGGCAAGTAGGGAGGTGAAGTTCATGCCAACACAACTCAAACAGATATCTCTTTAAGTTGGGGAGATTCACCATTGTAAATCAGCACACTATTGGATGGTCCTAACTGGGATACCAGTGTATTCTGTTCATGGCTTTCAAACTGAGAGTACAGAATCTTGGCCTTTTTGAAATCTATCTGATTTTGAAATTGATTTGAAGTAGATTTATCATTTAAGGGAGGGTGGAGCTAGAAACAGGCTGGAAACACAAGAGGTTACAGTTGCTGTATTGTGACGAGAGTGGATGAGGCTGAGAGAGAATCTGATTAAGTTTAAAAACAAAAAATTATGATTAGCTTAAATAATAGTTAACTCCCCCATGGACAGTCCCAAGTCTGACTGCCGAAGTAGCAGGGTTGGGCACGGGACTAGTAACCTTATCCCACAAAAACCCAGTGCTACAGAAAGGCCCACAGAAACTCCAAAGACCTCATCCCTAGCAGAGGAAGGAGCTTTTTCTGGAAGACTTACAGATGGGCTACACCTGCATTTGAAATACTGACCCAGGATAGGGAACTCTGGAAAGCTGCTGTTGGGAGCCGTAGGAGTGATGGACATAAGAAGATAGATAATAGGAGACTCTTCACCAAAGCAGTGTCATCTAAAACCAGGGATATCAGATTGGAGTGAAGAGTAAGAGCTTAAAGGGATATGTTGAAGAAATTCTTTACTCAGAGGGTGGTTGGAATGTGGAAGACGATACCCAAGCGGTCATTAGAGGTAGGTACACTCTCAATATTTAAGAGGTATGTAGACAGAAAGCACGAAAGCATAAAAGGCTGTGGACCAAATGATGGTAAACTGGATGTGTACTTGATGGATCAGGATGGACATGGTGAGCTGTGCTGTAAAGAGTAATATTTCTGTAGTGAAATAGTAATATTTACTTTAGGAAAGATGTAACTAATTATTATTAAGAAAATAATTAATTTTACTTAATATTTTTGTGTATTTCATTTGCCCAGTGCTGAGAAAGGAAAATTAATTTGTATTCACTGCTATTGTCGCAGAAATGCAGAGAGGGAGATGAACAACAAAGGCTTTAGTGGTGCAGCAGTAAGTGATGGCTCAGGCAATGGAACAGCATTCTTGTACATTGAATCAGAATATTTGAGGTTTTACTTGTGTAAACAGCATTCTAATTTAACATGCTGCATACTAAACACATCCAAAAATACAAAGCTGTGATAGAAAATGCCAGCAAGCATTACATCCTGGAGCATAATTGACAGTCTTGAGTATACCTTGATTCTTGTACTGACGAATTTTAATGTAAGTGATTAGTAAGCAATTTTTCACTAAGGTATATTGCTTTACAGGGGAAAAAGAAGGTATCACTATTAGTTGTCAGGAATTAAAGAAATTACTTCAAGATGCTAAGGAACATGAAGTTCAACTAGAAGGTCAAATTAAAGCACTGGAATCCAGAATTGAAGACCTGAGTGCAAGTGAAAAAGAGGTAAATATAAATTATAACATTAGATTTCTACATTCCTGTAACTTTAACAGATCTTAATTTCAGGTTTTAAGTCATATTCAGGTTAACTGATTTGCCTTTATATTCAGTAATTTCACTCTTTTTGCTGAAAAATATCAGTTTCTTTTATCTATAACATTATAAAACTCTGGTTAGGCCACATCTGGAGTATCGTATACAGTTCTCGTCGCCCCACTGTAGCAAGGATTTGAGGCTTTGGAAAGGGTGCAGAATAGGTTTACCAGGATGTGAACACGAGGAAATCTGCAGATGCTGGAAATTTAAACAACCCACACAAAATGCTGGTGGAACACAGCAGGCCAGGCAGCATCTATAAGGCGAAGCACTGTAGCATTAATGTGACTCGGACACCACAGTATTAAATACACATGTTTATTCACCAGACTTCCATTTTACAAAACCCACGTGCTGATGTCATATGCACTCTGACCTACGAATACTCACATAATACATTACATCCCCCTTCTCAGGTTTTTTTTAACAATACTGTGTATTACCAAAACAATGCCTCTAGGTATGACTTTCTAATATTACAACAGCCATGACATAAACTAATAAAAATCTTAACTTATACTGTACTCTACATTGTATCTTACAATACTAACAGCAGTATATTTTCTTTTACTAACATAGACTAATAAACCTTTTATTTCACACCTTGGAACTTATAACATGTGTGATTTTGTCTCAAGCTGTGTGAGACTGTAAGTAGATCTAGTCTCTGTATCTCGCTGGAAGTTTGACTTGTCTCCCAGACTTTGTGCGATAGAACTGTGACTGTGCTTGTCTTTCAGAGTCAGTCTCTCGAGTAACCTCTGTGTCTGCATTTCCACCTCGGTCTGTCTGCGCCGAACTTTCACCGTCATTGCGTTGTGGGGTTTCGTCACGCCCCTCACTCTTGGTGTCGTTTGTTTCCATGTCTGTATCCGTGGAAATGTCCTGTGTATCTGTACGTGGAAACACCCTCTCACCTGTCTTCAGCAGATGCTTCCTGTTCCTCCTGTAGACTCTTCCATCCGGCGTGTGAACTATGAAGGATCTTGGTTGCTGATACCTGTTCACAACCACAGCCGGCTGCCAAGTGTCTCCTCTCTGTATTCTGACATTTTCACCTATATGCAGATCTGGTAACTGTCTTGTATGTCTGTCGTAGTAGCTCTTTTGCTTTATTTGCTTGTACTTTAGCTTGTCATGTACTTGAGTGTTACTTTCAGGAGTCAGTGGAGTTGTGGATGTTGGCAGCTTGGACTTCAGACGACCTCCCATCAACAGCTGTGCAGGAGAGAACCCCACACCTTCAATCGGTGTGTTGAGGTATTCAAGCAGAGCAATGTATGGGTCACTGTTGTTGCTTTGTTCCTTCTTGAGCATGTTCTTCACAGTTTGTACAGATCTCTCTGCTTGTCCATTAGACTGAGCGTGCCCAGGACTGGAAGTAACACGTTGAAATTCCCAGCTTTCTGAAAACTCTCTAAACTCACCACTGGCATATTGTGGACCATTGTCACTGACGACAATATCTGGAATACCATGTCTTGCAAATGTCGACTTCATTGCGGTAATGACACCTTGACTGGACGTGTCACTTAACTTGGTGATTGGAACATCTTTTCTTTCTGTTGGCCATCCATTCATTGTAATGTCTCTTAGCATTTGCATTTCAGGATCTTCTGCAGTCGTTTTCCTGAACATGTTCAACTTCTCCTCAGAAATAGGTAGCTGAGGTGTAACCCAGTTGACCTCCAGCTCTCTTCCTAGCAACTCTTCCTTTTGTTCTTTGAGGTAAGCACGGCTAAAAGCATCAGCGATGTGCAGTTCCTTTCCTGGCTTATAGGTAACTGTGAGAGTGTACCTCTGTAGCCTGAGAAGCATCCTTTGCAGCCTCATAGGAGCTTGATGAAGTGGCTTTTTGAAGATGCTCTCAAGTGATTTGTGATCACTCTCAACCTGGATTTCTTTGCCATATACATAGTGGTGGAACTTCTCACACCCATAAACTATGGCAAGTAATTCCTTCTCGATTTGAGAATATCGGCGTTGACAGTCTGTAAGTGCTCGTGATCCATACGCCACAGGCCTCCCATCCTGCAGTATAACAGCTCCTATTCCTTCCGAACTGGCTCCACAGACATTGTCACCGGTTTATTGACATTATAGAACTTGAGTGCTGGTGCATTGGTAACCAACTGCTTCAATGTGTCAAAACTTTTCTTTTGTTCATCTTCCCAATGCCATTCAGTGTTGCTCTCTAGTAGCTTTCGAAGTGGAGCACTGACCTCCGATAAGTTGGGAATGAACTTGGCAAGATACTGTGTCATGCCCACGAACCTCAAAAGCCCTTGCTTGTCTTCAGGTGGTGGTAGCTGTACTACAGCCCTGACCTTTTCATTATCTGGTTTTAGCCCATCAGCGCTGAGTACGTGACCTATGTATTTGATCTCTGTAGTTCTGATCCTACATTTACTTTTGTTCAGTTTTAGGTTGTACTCACGTGCTCTCTCTAGAAGCTTCCTCAATTTCTGATCATGCTCCTCAATGGTGTCACCCCATATCAGCAAATCATCAATGATACTGACCACTCCATCCAGGCCTTCAATCATTTGTGCCGCTGACCTCTGGAATACCTCTGATGCAGAAGAAATCCCAAAGGGTAGACACAGGAAACAATATCTCCCTAAGTGCATAATTTGGAACTTTCTTCATCCAGCTTGATCTGCCAGAAACCTTGATTTGCATCCAATGCTGAAAAGTATTTTGCATTAGGCATGTGGGAGACAACCTCTTCAACCGTGAGCAGCGGATAGTGCTCTCTTTTGATGGCTCGGTTGAGATCTTGTGGATCCATGCAAATCCTGATCTTTTTCTCTGTGACCATTGTCACCATACTATTCACCCAGTCGGTCGGTTCAATTTGTCTCGTTATGACTCCCATCTGTTCCATTCTGTGTAGCTCCTCCACTACTCGATCCCTGAAAGCTACTGGAACCTTCCTCGGAGCATGCACGACTGGTGCAACAGTTGGAGGCGTGGGTTCGAATCCCACTTCTGACACCATGTAGCGTTAATGTGACTCGGACACACACGTTTATTCACCAGACTTCAATTTTACAAAACCCGTGTTCTGACGTCATATGCACTCTGACCTACGAATATTCACATAATACATTACAAGCACTGTTGACGTTTCGGGCCAAGACCCTTCGTCAGGACTAACTGAAAGGAAAGATAGTAAGAGATTTGAAAGTAGTGGGGGGAGGGGGAAATGCAAAGGTCCGCCAGAGTATATTGGTGAGACCTGACGCAGACTGGGAGACCGTTTGGCTGAACACCTATGCTTGGTCTGCCAGAGAAAGCAGGATCTCCCAGTGGCCACACATTTTAATTCCATGTCCCATTCCCATTCTGATGTGGCTATCCATGGCCTCCTGTATTGTCAAGATGAATCCACATTCAGGTTGGAGGAACAACACCTTATAACAACGGCTGGGTAGCCTCCAACCTGATGACATGAACATTCACTTCTCTAACTTCCGTTAGTACTCCTCCTCCCCTTCTTACCCCATCCCTGACATATTTAGTTGTTTTTTCTCTCTCTCTCTCTCTCTCTCTCTCTCTCTCTCTCTCTGTCTCTGCTCATCACTCTGCCTGTTCTCCATCTCCCTCTGGTGCTTTCTCCCCCTCCCCCTTTCTTTTTCCCAAGGCCTCTCGTCCCATGATCCTTTCCCTTCTCCAGCTCTGTATCACTTTTGCCAATCACCTTTCCAGCTCTTAGTTTCATCCCACCCCCTCCGGTCTCCTATCATTTTGCATTTCCCCCTCCCCCCACTACTTTCAAATCTCTTACTCTCTTTCCTTTCAGTTAGACGAAGGGTCTCGGCCCAAAATGTTGACAGTGCTTCTCCTTATAGACGCTGCCTGGCCTGCTGTGTTCCACCAGCATTTTGTGTGTGTTGTTTAAATTACCAGGATGCTGCTTGGTTTAGGGAGCATGTAATATCACAAAAGACTGAATATACTTGGGTTGTTTTCTCTGGAGCACTGGTGCTAAGGGAAGATCTGATAGAGGTTTACAAGATTATGAGAGGCATAGATAGAGTGGAGAGAGAGTATCTGTTTCGCAGGGATAAAATCTCTAATACCAGAGTGCATGAATTGAAGACGTACAAAAAAGCTGGATGAACTCAGCAGGTTGGGCAGCATCCGTTGAAAGGAGCAATCAATGTTTCAGGTCGAGACCCTTCGTCAGGGCTAAAGAAGGAGGGGGCAGGGGCCCTATAAAGAAGGTGGGGAGAGGGTGGAAAACCAATCAGAGGAAAGATCAAGGGGTGGGGGAGGGGATAGGCAGGATAGGTGAAGAAGAAATTAAGGGGAAAGCACTATGGGTAGTAGAAGAAGGCAGGGTCACGAGAGGTGATAGGCAGCTAGAAGAGGAGACAGTGTGAAGGTGGGATGGGGGAAGAGAGAGGGAGGGAATTACCGGAAGTTGGAGAATTCGATGTTCATACCAAGGGGCTGGAGACTACCCAGACGGTAGATGAGATGTTGTTCCTCCAACCGAAGTTTGGCCTCATCATGGCAGTAGAGGAGGCCATGTATGGACATATCCGAATGGGAATGTGAAGGAGAGTTAAAGTGAGTGGCAACCGGGAGATCCTGTCTGTTGTAGGTGCTCGACGAAGCGGTCCCCCAATCTGTGTTGGGTCTCGCTGATGTAGAGGAGGTCGCACCGGGAGCACCGGATGCAATAGATTACCCCAACAGACTCACAAGTGAAGTGTTGCCTCACCTGGAAGGACTTTTTGGGGCCCTGAATGGTGGCAAGAGATGAGGTATAGGGACAGGTGTAGCACTTATGCTTGCAGGGATAAGTGCCAGTTGGGAGATCTGTAGGGAGGGTCGTGTGGACCAGGCAGTCACGGAGGGAACGATCCCTGCGAGAAGCAAAGAGGGGTAGAGAGGGAAAGATGTCCTTAGTGGTGGGGTCCTGTTGAAGGTGGCGGAAGTTGTGGAGGATAATATGCTGGATCTGGAGATTGGTGGGGTGATAGGTGACGGGAGGATAGGGTGAGGGCTGAAGTGCGGGAAATGGAGGAGATGTGGGTGAGGGCATCACTGATGACGGCAGAAGGAAACCACAATTCTTAAAGAAGGAGGACATTTGGGATGTCCTGGAACGGAAAACCTCATCCTTGGAGCAGATGCGGCAGAGACGGAGGAACTGGGAATAAGGGATTGAATTTTTGCATTTGGCAGGGTGGGAAGAGGTATAATCAAGGTTAGTTATGGGAGTCAGTGGGTTTATAGAAGATGTCAGTGGACCGTCTATCTCTAGAGATAGAGATCGAGAGAGGAGAGAGAAGTGTCTGAGATGGACCATGTGAATTTGAGGGCTGGGTGAAAGTTAGAGGCAAAGTCAATGAAATTGACGAGCTCAGCATGGGTGCAGGAAGCAGCACCAGTGTAGTCGTCAATGTATCAAAGGAAAAGTTGGGAAGCAGTACCAGTATAGATTTGAAGCATAGACTGTTCCACATAACCCACGAAGAGGCAGGCTTAGCTAGGGCCCATGCTCATAGTGCTCATAACTACACGCTTGGTCTGGAGAAAGTGGGAGGAGCCGAAAGAGAAGTTATTAAGTGTGAGTACCAGTTCTGCCAACCTGAGGAGTCTGGTGGTGTTGGGGAACTGGTGAGGTCTATTGTCCAAAAAGTGGAGGGCTTTGAGGCCTTCTGGATGGAGAATTGAAGTGTATAAGGATTGGACATCCATTGTGAAAATGAAGTGGTCAGGACCGGGGAACTGGAAGTTATTGAAGAGGTGGAGGGCATGGGATGTATCCTGGATGTAGGTAGGGAGGGACTGAACTATGGGTGACAAAATGGAGTCGAGGTAGGCAGATACAAGTTCACTTATCCTGCCTATCCCCTCCCTGCTTCCCCTCCCCCACCCCTTGATCTTTCCTCTTATTGGTTTTCCACCCACCCCCCACCTCATCTCTTACCACCATTCAGTGCCCCAAAAAGTCCTTCCAGGTGATGCAACACTTCACTTGTGAGTCTGTTGGGGTAATCTATTGCATCCGGTGCTCCCGGTGCGGCCTCCTCTACATCGGCAAGACCCGACACAGATTGGGGGACCGCTTTGTTACAACAGACAGGATCTCCCGGTTGCCACTCACTTTAACTCTCCTTCACATTCCCATTCGGATATGTCCATACATGGCCTCCTCTACTGCTATGATGAGGCCAAACTTCGGATGGAGGAACAACATCTCATATACCGTCTGGGTAGTCTCCAGCCCCTTGGTATGAACATCGAATTCTCCAACTTCCGGTAATTCTCTTCCCTCTCCCTTCCCCCATCCCACCTTCACTCTATCTCCTCTTCTAGCTGCCTATCACCTCTCATGACTCTGCCTTCTTCTACTACCCATAGTGCTTTCCCCTTAGATTTCTTCTTCACCTCTCCTGCCTATCCCCTCCCCCACCCCTTGATCTTTCCTCTGATTGGTTTTCCACCCTCCCCCACCTTCTTTATAGGGCCCCTGCCCCCTCCTTCTTTAGTCCTGACGAAGGGTCTCGACCCAAAACGTTGACTGCTCCTTTCAACGGATGCTGCCCAACCTGCTGAGTTCATCCAGCTTTTTTGTACGTCTTGATTTGACCACAGCATCTGCAGTGCACTTTGTGCTTGCATGAATTGAAGCTGGGGGGGAGGGTAGGTTCAAAGTGGATGTGAGCAGTAAGTTTTTTACTCAGTCGTGGATGCTTGGAATGTGAGGTCTGATATGGTGGTGGAGGTAAATACATCGGAGGCTTTTAAAAAACATTTGGATAAGTACATGGATGTAAAGAAGATGAAGAGATATGGACATGGAGTTCTATGTGTAAAGTAAAGATTTTTTGCTCCAAAGCATTAAGTTTGTGGTAAAGGGAATCGTGGAGTATGGGGATAGGTGGGAAAGTAATACAAAGGTACAAGATAACCCTCTATCATACTGAATGCCCTATTCCTGCTTGGGCTGATTGTATTCTTACAATAATGATGTTGTGGCAACCCACTTCCCAGCGTACTCGAACCAGCTCACAAAATGGTGCGCGCCGTCATTGAGGCCGGTCCCAAAGAGGGCGCCAGGCCTGCTTCACCAGCAAGGGGAGAAGCCCGTGCGCGGGACGAGACTGTGAATACAGCATTCCCCCCCCAGAGAGGGTGGGAACAGGAAGGCTTTATAACGAGGCCACGATGTTTGAATAACCCTCTTTTGCAACTGCAGCTGACCGACTACATGTCGTTATTTCAGCGCTGCGTGTAGCACACCGCTACAATTGGTGACCCCGACAGCCCAAATGATATTTGGACCGGAGATGAACGACACCGCATCTGTTCATGCAGTTTCGTTAAAACTGCCAAGCTTCTGGACGCTGTAACCTTGCCTGTGGTTCCAGCAAGCAGAAGCCCAATTCCACATTCGGCAGATAACCTCGGATGCCACACGTTACTGCTACGTGGTGAGCTCCCTCGACCAGGAGACAGCCGCCCAGGTTGAGGAGTTCATACAGTCGCCCCCGGAGGACGGCAAATACACAGAATTCAAAGCCTTGCTCATAAGGACTTTCGGACTCTCACGGCGTGAGCGAGCTGCCTGCTTACTGCACCTGGATGGTTTGGGGGCCAGGCCACTGTCGGCTTTGATGAACGAGATGCTGTCCCTGGCCGGAGGTCACAAGCCCTGCCTCATGTTTGAGCAGGCGTTCCTAGCGCATCTGCCCGAGGACATACACCTGCTGCTGTCCGACGCGGATTTCAGCGACCCCCAGAAGATGGCGGCCCAGGCGGACGTGCTGTGGAAAGCCGCACAAAGATCACAGATCACCAGGCCACACTCCCAGCAGCAAACCAGACCAGGCCCGGCTGCAGAGCCTGCTAACCCCAGAGGCAGGAGTGAGGAAACCAACTTCTACCACCAGCGGTGGGGCACAGAAGCCCGCTGCTGTAGCCTGCCCTGCAAGTTCCCAGGAAACGCCAGGGCCAGCTACGGGATAGCCTCCTGTATGTCTGAGACAAGCAGTCAGGACGCCACTTTTTGGTCGACACTGGAGCCAAGATCAGCATCTTACCTCCGACGAGTTACGACACCCGCAACAGAGAACCGGGTTGCACCCTGACAGCCGCGAACGGCAGCACAGTAAGGACCTATGGCACCCGTACGGTGCGGCTACAGTTCAGCTCCAGCCGGTTCACGTGGGACTTCACACTGGCCACTGTAGCCCCAACCGCTCCTGGGAGCGGATCTTTTGCGAGCTCACAGCCTACTGGTCAACCTGCCAAGGAAGAGACTGGTCCACGCCGAGACCTTTCAAACATTCTCCCTGGGTGCAGCCCAGTTGCCGGCCCCACACCTAGACTCCATCACGCTGTCCGACAACGACTTCACCAGAGTCCTGGCGGATTTCCCATCGGTTCTGGCACCGCAGTTCACGGCAGCCATGCCCAGACACGGCATACAGCACCACATCCCGACCCAGGGACCACCCCTCCACGCCCTTGCTTGAAGGCTTCCCCCGGACAAGCTCCGACTGGCGAAGGAGGAGTTCAAGAGGATGGAGGAATTGGGGATCATACGGCGGTCCGACAGCCCATGGGCCTCCCCCCTGCACATGGTGCCCAAAGCAACAGGGGGCTGGAGACCATGCGGCGACTACCGCAGACTGAACGAGGCTACAACACCGGACCGCTACCCAGCGCTGCACTTTCAGGACTTTGTAGCAAACCTGCACGGCGCACGGATCTTCTCCAAGGTAGACCTCGTCCGGGGATACCATCAAATCCCGATGCATCCGGACGACGTCCCCAAAACTGCACTCATCACCCCATTCGGCCTTTTCAAGTTCTTCCACATGCCGTTCGGCCTAAAGAATGCTGCACAGACGTTTCAGCGGTTAATGGACGCGGTGGGACGCGACCTGGACTTCGCTTTCATCTATATGGATGACATCCTCATAGCCAGCGGCAGTCGTCAGGAGCATCTGTCCCACCTCCGTCAACTCTACGCCCGACTGAGTGAATACGGCCTGACAATCAACCCGGCCAAATACCAGTTCAGGCTCGACACCATCGACTTCCTAGGCCACAGGATTACTAAAGACAGGGCAACCCCTCTGCCTGCCAAGGTAGACGCGGTCTGCCATTTCCCCCGACCCAACACAATCAAAGGCCTTCAGGAATTCGTGGGCATGATGTCAGGTAAGGGCAAGTACATTACCTGGGACGAGGAGTCCGCCGCCGCTTTCATTAAAACCAAAGAAGCCTTGGCAAATGCCGCGATGCTAGTGCACCCCAGAACGGACATCCCTACCGCCCTCACAGTGGATGCATCTAACACGGCAGTTGGTGGTGTGCTGGAACAACTCATCGAGGGGCGCTGGCAACCCCTGGCGTTTTTCAGCAAACACCAACGACCACCCGAGCTCAAATACAGTGCTTTCGACCTGGAACTGTTGGCACTATACCTGGCAATCCAGCATTTCAGGTACTTCTTAGAAGGTAGGCCCTTCACCGCGTTCACAAACCACAAACCTCTTACCTTTGCGTTCACGAAAGCATCCGATCCCTGGTCGTCCCGCCAGCAGCAACATCTGTCCTACATCTCCGAATACACGACGGATGTCCGGCATGTCTCGGGAAAGGACAATGTTGTGGCAGTCGCCCTCTCCCGCCCTAACATCCAAGCCCTGCCCCAGGGGGTAGACTATGAAGCGCTGGCGGAGGCGCAGCAGGCAGACGAGGAGATCCCTAGTTACAAAACTGCAGTCTCTGGTTTGCAGCTCCAGGACCTCCCTGTTGGCCCAGGTGAGAGGACCCTACTCTGTGATGTCACCACCTGCCAACCCCGTCCCGGCAGCCTGGCGGCGGCGCGTTTTCAACTCCATTCACAACTTAGCGCACCACTCCATCAGGTCAACCGTCCGGATGGTAGCCAACAGGTTCGTTTGGCACGTATTCCGCAAGCAAGTCAGTGAATGGGCCAAAACATGCATGCACTGCCAAACAGCCAAGGTGCAGCGGCACACCAAAGCCCTGCCGCAGCAGTTCCACCCCACCTGCCGGCGTTTCGACCACATTCATGTGAATATCGTGGGCCCCCTGCCAATGTCGCGAGGAGCACGGCACCTCCTGATTATCGTGGACTGGTTCACAAGATGGCCAGAGGCCAACCGACACCACCTCCGAATCTTGTGCCCGAGCACTGATTGCAACCTGGGTATCTCGCTTTGGTGTACCGGCCCACATTACCTCTGACAGAGGGGCCTAGTTCACCTCCAGCCTGTGGTCAGCTATGGCCAGCCTTTTGGGGACACAGCTGGACCACACAACTGCCTACCACCCACAGTCGAATGGACTAGTGGAGCATTTCCACCGTCACCTGAAGTCGGCTCTCATGGCCCACCTCAAAGGGCCTAACTGGGTGGACGAGCTTCCCTGGGTCCTGCTGAGAATCCGCATGGTGCCCAAAGAGGATCTGCACACCTGGCCGGCCGAGTTGGTGTATGGCACACCCTGGTCGTCCCAGGAGAGTTCATACCAGCCCCAAGGGGGCAAGAGGAAGAACCCGCAGCAGTCCTGGGCAGAGTACGCGAGAGGCTCGGTAACCTGGCTCCCATACCCACTTCAAAGCATGGGCAGAACCCAACCTGCATACCCAGAAACCTGCAAATCTGTAAGTTTATTTTTGTACGACAGGGCGGACATCGGGCACTGCTACAGCGGCCCTATGAGGGGCTGTTTCCGGTGATCAGAAACAACGGGTCCACGTATGTTCTGGACATTGGGGGGAAAGAGGAGGTTTTCACAGTGGACTGACTCAAACCAGCCCACGTGGACTTGGCGCAGCCGGTCGAGATTCAGGCACTGTGGCGCAGAGGCAGACCTCCCAAACAGAGTCCGACCCAGACTGAGGACATTGGGGGGTTCTCAGGGGGGATTATGTGGCGACCCACTTCCCAGCGCACTCGAACCAGCTCAAAGTGGCGCACGCTGGCATTGAGGCCGGTCCCAAAGAGGGCACCAAGCCAGCAAGGGCACCAGCAAGGGGAAAAGCCCGCGCGCAGGACGGGACTGTGAATACAGCATTCCTGCCCGGGAAGGGCGGAAACAAGAAGACTTTAAAGCGAGGCTGCTCTTTTGCAACTGCAGCTCACCGACTACATGTCGTTATTTCAGCGCTGTGTGTAGCACACCACTACAATGTAATGTAAAGAATTTCTCCATGTATTTTTAATCTTCATCGCAGAAACAACTGCATAGAATATTTTACAAAGTTTTGTGCTTAAATTTTCTTTCAGTTGTGAGAGTTTTTAATGGTAGAATCATGCTCCTATGTCCACTAAAATGAAGCAACATGCATGTAATTATGTTTGAAATAATAGTTGGTTTGTCTGCTTATGCCTACCTCGTTATTCAATAAGGTTATTGCTGATATTTTGCCTGTGGAGCTGACTAATTTTATAACTTTCTGTGGCTTCTTGTGATCCTGTGCAGTAGTCCTCCCCATCCATACCAGACAGTAATGTAGTATGGTACATCTGTAGAAGTTTCTGAGTGTGTTAGGTGACAAACCAAATCTCTTCAAACTCCTAATGAAATATAGCTGCTGTTTTGCCATCTTTATAGCTGCAACTATATGTTGGAACCATGTTAGATCCTCAGAGCCATAGACACCCAGAAACTTGAAATTGCTCATTCCCTTTATAGATCTGAATAGATTAACATAGACAGATCTGAATTGGACTCGCATATGAACCCACATATGAAGGAGAAAATTCTCATTCACACTCTGATCCAGTGAGAATAATTTATTTAAATTTATAATTATTGGGTGGCATTTGTACTACTGATCAAATAAAAATCATATTGCATATGAAAACTTGCCAGCTGATTTGTGTCTACTTGAAATAACTCAGAGTCGTAGAGTAACACAGCAGGGAAACAGATCCTTCAGCCCAAGGTAGCCATGTCGATTTAGGTGCTTTAGCTTGTTCCATTTCCCTGTATCCCTCTAAAGCCTTTCCAATCCATGTTCTTAACCATTTTTAAAAATTGTCTTTATTTTATCTTCCCCAGTTAACTTCTCTGGCAGCTCATTGCACTTATGTCGCACTCACTGCATGGAAGTTGCCCTTTAGTTCTATTTCAAATCTCTTCACTGGCACCTTAAGCTTATGTCCTCTTAATTTTCATTCCCTTTCCCTGTTACAAAGATTGTGTGCATTCACTTTTTCTAGGCCACTCATGATTTGATACACTTCAGTCCAAGGAATTCCTGGGAACATATGTTTTCTCTGACACTAGTAATATTTTATTTAGTGTTCTTGATTCAGATTCAAATTAGAATAATAATTATATTCTCAGCTTTAATTGTGCATGTTATTTGTTTTCCTATACAGTCACTGAAGAACCAGAAAATTGCAGAAGCAGCCATGGAAAGCATGCAGCAACAGCTATCAGAACTCAGTCGCTCAGAATCTCTTACTCGTGCCAGAGAACAGCATGAAAATATTATTGGTGCGCTTAAAGAAAAACATGAGGCAATTATCTTGACAATGCAGCAGACACTTGATGCAACTAGTATCTCTTTGGAAGAACAGGTTAGAACTGGTATAATTTTGTTGCATTTGTATGGTTTGCTGGAAATTTCTCAAAAATATAAAATTATTTAATAGTAGAAGGACAGTAGAAGCTAGATGAAAACCACAGTTGACAACTGTTTTCCTGTGAATGCTTTGGAAGGAATAAATGTTCTGATAACACATTGGACCATTGGTAAAAGTTAGATATTTAATGTACATTTAATTTCTGAATGTTAGATGTTTCAGGCACTATGTGAGTGTATGTGTGTGCATGTATGTGTGCGTGCACAGAAGAGAGATTTTACTGTTTAAAATTATGAATAATACTTTCTCTATTTATCTTTTCTATAAGAAAGAGAATTGTAAACGACTTCAGGAACAAGTAAAGCAGTTGCAACGAGAGCAAGAAGAAGCCAAAGTGGAGAAAGCAGACATAATTAATGGTCTGACAAAAAGTCTAGAGATGAGCCAGCAACAATGCAGGGATTTACTACAAACAGGTTGGAAGAGAGAAAATTCTCATTCATTGTTCAAATCTGTTGTAGATACTGTTTTGGGAATAATTTGTTTAAATATACAATTAGGAAATGCAGAAGAGATTTACTGGGATGTTTCCTGAAATGGATAGCTGTATTAATAAAGAAGGAATTAGATAGGATGGTTTTATTCACATTGGAATATAGGAGGTTTAAGGGTGACCTAAAGATTTTCAAAATTATGAGGGACATCGATAGGATATATAGTCAGAGTCTTTTTCCAGGAGCAGATAGAGGGGATGGGGTTGAAGTTGTGAAAAGAGAAACTTAAAGGATGTCAGAGAGGATAAGTTTTAGAGGGTGAGATTATCTGGAATGAGGATGTTTTAATATTGAACATTTAAAAGGCATTCGCACAAGTACTTGGTAGTCTGATGAAGATGGTGCAGTGACCAATGTGATCAAAGGCAACATCCTTCAACCAGTTCACAAAACTACTTCTTTTACTTTTACTTCTATCAAATATGATTCTGCTGCTAACTTGTGTGCAATTGGAACCTGTGAATTATATTTTGGTGGTGTATTTTCTGGCCGATTGAACGATCTGGTGCTTTGCTGTCACTGAGGGAATTTGGTAATGTTTCATGCCGAGTGTGTGGCCCCTCTCTCACTTGCAATTTCTGCTCCTGGAGGAAGGTGCCTGAGTTTGGCTGGTCTCATTCTCTTGCTCAATGCAGAGGGAGCAAGATTTAATCGACAGGGTTTGTGGATTGGGCTCTGCAGTTCATGTTACATGTGTTTCTAGCTACTCCTTTTTTATTGCTGTTTGTGTAATTTTGATTGGGATGGTCTGGCTCTGTGGCCTGCAATCAATTAACAAACAGTGTTAAATTTAACCGAACTGAACTAAATTGAACATTTCCTAGATTGTTTCAATGGTTTTGTTTTGGTGTTTTATATTCTATGTTTTCTGCTCTTTTTTGTCGTTTGCATGATTTGTTTTTCAATGGGTTCCATGCTGTTTCTTTGTGGCTGTCTGGGAAGAGGAATCTCAGTGTTGTATACTGCAAACATAGTAAAGTCTAAATAAGTTTGGTAATAAATATACTTTGAATGTTTCAGTGTGTGTGAGGAGTCAACCATAAAATCATAATACATAGGAGTAGAATACGGCCATTTGGCCCATTGAGTCTGCTCCATCATTTGATCATAGCTGATTTATTTCCCTTCTCAGCCCCATTCTTCTGTCTTTTCCCCCAAAACATTTGACATCCATATTAATAAAGCCCCACTCAATATTTACTTCACGACCGACTGTGGTAGTAAATTCCACAGATTCACCACCTTTGGGTAAAGAAATTCTTTCTCATCACTGTTCTGAAGGGGCATCTTCTATTCTGAGGCTGCACCCTCTGCTCTCAGACTCTCCCAATGTTGGAATCATCCTCTCCATGTCCACCTTATCTCAGCCTTTCTATGATATTCCCTCTCATTCTTCTAAACTCTAGTAAATACAGGCCCAGAGCCATCAAATGCTCTTCATATGTTAACCATTTCATTCCTGTGATCATTCTCGTAAACCTCTTCTGAACCCTCTCAGATGCCAGAACTTCCTTTCATTGATATGGGGCCTAAAATTGCTCCAAATGTGGTCTGACCAATGCTTTATAACGCCTCAGTTTAAACTAATAACACACAAACAATTGTACTACTTCTCGTCAATGTTAAATACACCATTTAAACAATCACAGTCTAAGTTCACAAAAGTATGTGAACTTCTGGGGTAATGGCTTCTACAAAAGCTGTTTGGAGTGAGGAGTTCCAATCAATGAAATGGAATTGGAGGTGTGGGTTGCAGAGGTGTCCTGCCCAATAAAGAGACACACAAAGTTCTGTCACTGTATGTGCACCATGCCTCGATCAAAACAACTTTCAGAGGACCTTAGAAAGAGAATCGTAGAGATGCATGAAGCTGTAAAAGGCTATGAAAGCATTTAGACCCAAGTGTTCATCAGCCTGCAGTAAAAAAAAATCTACAAATGGTGGAAATTCAGTACTGTTGCTACCCTTCTTAGGAGTAGACGTCCTGCAAAGATCACAGCAAGAGCGAAGTGCGAAATGCAGAAGGAGGTGAAAAAGAACCCAAGGGTATATCAGAAAAAGACCTGCAGAAATGTCTAGAACTTGCTAAAGCCTTTGTCATGTGTCCATTATAAGAAAAACTCTGAACAAGAACAGTGTTCATGGAAGGACGCCATAGAAGAAACCACTGCTCTCAAAAAAAATGTTGTTGAATGTCTTAATTTTGCAAAAGACCACCTAGATGTTCCTTAGTGCTTCTGGGAAATGTTCTGAAGACAGATGAGACAAAAGTTAAATTTTTTGGCAGGAACGCACACTGCTACGTTTGGAGGGAATAGGGTACTGCACATTAGCGCCAAAGCCTCATCACAACTGTGAAGCATGGTGGAAGAAAGGAGCATCACGGTTTGGGGCTGCTTTGCTGTTTCAGGCCTGGACAGCTTGCAGGAACAATAAATCCAATATTTCATTAAGACATTTTACAGGAGCATGTCAGGGTGGCAGTCCATCACCTGAAGCTGAGTAGAAGTTGGATGATGCAACAAGATAATGATCCGAAACACAAGAGTCAGAATCAGGTTTATTATCACCAGCATGTGTTGTAAAATTTGTTAACTTAGCAGCAGCAGTTCAATGCAATACATAATATAGAAGAAAAAAAGTAAGAATAATAAGTAAGTCAATTTCAGCAAATGTATATTGAATAGATTAAAATCATGCAAAAAACAGAAATATATACTAAAAAAGTGAAGTAGTGTATCAATGTCCATTTAGGAATCAGATGGTAGAGGGCAAAAAACTGTTCCTGAATTGCTGTGTGTGTGGCTTCGGGCTTCTATACCTCCTACAGTGAGAAAAGAGCATGCCCCCTTGGGGCTGGTCCTTAATAATGGCTTTTCTGAGACATCATTTTTTGAAGATTCCTGGGTACTTTGTAGGTTAATACCCAAGATGGAGCCAACTAAATTTACAACCCTCTGTAGCTTCTTTCGGCCCCTCCATACCAGACAGTGATGGTGCCTGTCAGAATGTTCTCCATGGTACATTTATTATAGTGTTTGAGTGTATTTGTTGACGTGCCAAATCTGTTCAAACTCCTAATGAAGTATAGTCACTGTCTTGCCTCCTTATAACTGCATCGATATGTTGGGACCAGGTTAAATCCTCAGAGATCTTGACACCCAGGAACTTGAAACTGCTCACTCTCTCCACTTCTGATCCCTCTGAGTTCCATTGTCTTACCCTTTCTGAAGTCCACAATCAGCTCGTTCATTTACTAATGTTGAGTGCCAGGTTATTGCTGCGGCCCCATTCCACTAGTTGGCATATCTCTCTCCTGCACACCCTCTTGTCACCATCTGAGATTCTACCAACAATGGTTGTATTATCAGCAAATTTATAGGTAGTATTTGAGCTATGCCTAGCCATGGGTGTAGAGAGAGTAGAGCAGTGGGCTAAGCACACACCCCTGAGATGCACCAGTGTTGATCGTCAGCAAGGAGGAGATGTTATCACCAATCCACACAGATTGTGTTCTTCCAGTTAAGAAGTCGAGGATCCAATTGCAGAGGGAGATACAAAGGCCCAGGTTCTATAGCTTCTCAATCAGGATTGTGGAATGGTGGTGTTGAATGCTGAGCTGTAGTTGATGAACAGCATCCTGACATAGGTGTTTATGTTGTCCAGCTGGTATAAAGCCATGTGAAGAGCCGTTGACCTATTGTGGCGATAGACAAATTGCTGAGGCAGGAGTTCAGTCTAGTCATGACCAACCTCTGTAAATGACCAACACTGTAGATGTGAGTGCTACCGGGAGATAGTCATTAAGGTAGCTCACATTATTTTTCTTGGTGTAAATCAATAACAGAATGTTTAAAAAAAAGGAAAGACTGCAGTTCCCAGTTGGTATTTTCTGCAGAGGTGACTATCATCAGTTGATTGTTGCAATTTCATACTTCCTACAGGTACGGTATGGCTTTGAAATATTGAAGCGTTCCAAAGCCCATATATAATACATATAATAACAGTTGCTGAGTTACAGAAATTACATTCTGTAGTAAATCAAGCAGATGTAAATCAAAATCTTGTGTAAAATATCCACCAACTTTTAACGCATTTTTCAAATGAGTGATAGCGTAATGTGCATTTTTGTACAAAATTTCTAGGTCATTAACAATGTTATTTGTGTTTCAGGTTCAATACAGGAGATCAGTGAACTTCGAATCCAACTTCAGCAAGTTCAGTCTGCTAGGAATGTCAGTGACCAGATGAATAAAGCTTTACAGGTCCTGATGTAATCACTGCTACTCAATACGGCAAATTGTCCAAATCTCTATTTTTTTTATTGCTAATACATCTTGACTTTCTGCATATTTGAAAAATATAATTCAAATAAAATTTAAGGAAATGAGGTGGAACAAACTGAAACAGCAGATCCCTAATACATGTAAACGTGTATGGTGACAAAAGGCTGAAATGAATAATATAAGCAAGCGTAAATGTAACTAAAGGACTCCTTAAAGGCTGTTATACCTAAGAACTGAAGAAGCTTTAGAACTCTTATTTTAATATAAAAGGATGGTAGAGCCCCAATACACTTGTTTGGTCTATTTGTGACCAATGAATTTGAAGCATGAAATTGTTGTATTGTTTACATTGCTGCAGGTTATTTTTCTGAAACATGCCAAATGTAGTTGATTATTTGCTTTACTTCAGACCTACATTCTTCTGTTCATCTCTGAATTGGTCTCATCATAAATCCTGTGTAAATTAATGTTAAGCAGACTTGTTTATTTTTAGGAAGAACTGACTGACTTGAAAGAACAAATTGCTCTGTATGAATCTGCCGCTAAGATCAATGCCATCATTAAAGAAGCCCCAGAAGAATTAGAAGGTCCATTATCAGATTCATTTGTGGCCCTCTGCATTAAGAATGAGAACCTGAAAATACCCAGGCTACAAAGGTAGAAATTGAAATGGCTTTCATGATAGGACTTGCAAATTGCAGCATTTTATGGTGCATTTTTAAAATTTTCTTCTTTCACAACAAATTTGGAAAATCCTTTTAGGTTATCTTTTGCAATTGTGTATTTGGATATGAATATCAGCATGTATGACAAAGCTATTACAGCTCTAGGTATTAGAGTTCGGTGCTGACACTGACCATACGAAGTTTGTATTTCCTTCCTTTGAGCATGTCTTTCCTTCAGGTGCAACAGTTTCCTCCCACATTCTAAAGACGTGCCAGTTAGTAGGTTAATAAGTCATTGTGAATTGTCCTGTGATTAGACCATAAGACATGAGAGTGGAATTAGGCCATTTGGCCCATCGAGTCCGCTCCACCATCCAATCATGGCTGATCCTTTTCTCGCTCCTCAACCTCACTCCCCGGCCTTCTCCCTCTAACCAGTCAAGTCAAGAACCTGTCGATCTCTGCTTTAAATACAATCATTGCCTTTGCCTCCACAGCTGCCTGTGGTGACAACTTCCACAAATTCACCACCTTCTGGCTAAAGAAATCTCTTTGCATTTTTATTTTAAATGGACACCCCTCTAGCCTGAGGCTGTGTCCTCTTGTCCTAGACCTGCCCAGCATGGGAAGTGTCCTTTCCACATCTACGCTGTCTAGGTCTTTCAACATTTAAAAGGTTTTATTGAGATCCCCCCCCATTGTCCTTAATTCCAGCAAGTACAGGCACAGAGACATTAAACGTTCCACAAGTGGTAACGTTTCATTCCCAGAATCATCCTTGAAACTCTTTCCAATACCAGCACATCTTTTCCTAGATGAGGAGCCCAAATTTGTTCACAATACTCAAGGTAAGGCTTCACCAGTGCCTTATAAAGCCTCAGCATCACATCCCTGCTCTTGTATTCTAGACCTCTTGAAATGAATGCTAACATTGCATTTGTCTTCCTCACCACCGACTCTACCTGCAAGTTAACCTTTAAGGTGTTCTGCACAAGAACTCCCAAGTCTCTTTGCATCTCAGTTTTGGATTTTCTCCCCACTTAAAAAATAGTCTGCACATTTATTTCTACTAGCAAAGTGCATGACTATGTATTTTCCAACATTGTATTTCATTTACCACTTTCTTGCCTATTCTCCTAATCTGCCTTGACCTTTTGCAGTCTACCTGCCCCTCCACCTATCTTCGTATCATCTGCAAACTTGGTAACAAAGCCATCTATTCCATCATCTAAATCATTGAAGTACAGCATAAAAAGAAGCGGTCCCAACATTGACTCCCGCGGAACACCACTAGTCACTGGCAGCCTAGCAGACAAGGATCCTTTTATTCCCGCTTGCTGCCTCCTATCAATCAACCAATGCTGTACCCATGTTATTAAATTTCCTATAATATCATAGGCTCTTAACTTGGTAAGCAGCCTCATGTGTGGCACCTTGTCAAAGGCCTTTTGGAAGTCCAAATATACAACATCCACTAAATCCCCTTTATCTATCCTACTTGTAATCTCCTCAAAATATTTCAACAGGTTCGTCAGGCAACATTAAGAAAACCATGCTGACTTTGTCCTATCTTGTCCTGCATCACCAAGTATTCCATAACTTCTTCCTTAACAGTTGACTCCAACATCTTCCCAACCACTGAGGTCAGGCTAACTAGTCTATAATTCCCTTTCTGTTGCCTCCCTCTCTCTTAAAGAGTGGAGTGACATTTGCAGTTTTCCAGTCCTCAGGCAACATGCCAGAGTCCAATAATTTTTGAAAGATCATTGCCAATTAGGCTAGGGTTAAATAGGTGGGTTGCTAGATGGTGTGGCTCTTTGGGCCACAAGGGCCTGTTCTGTGCTGTATCTCTAAATAAATAAATTTCAGTTAATACTTAATTTGATTCATTCATTGGTCAACATTTGAAGTTGTAGCATGTGATATAAAGTTAACTGTTATACTGTGAATAAAGAATCATATCTTTGTCTTATTTGCAATAAATGAAGAACAAGGACTGAACTTAGGGGTAGATAATGGGCAACTGAGATCCAGAGCAAATTGCAAATAGAAAAATTCTCAAAAATTTAAAATTTCAAAATTTGCTGGCATTCTTTACAAATAAAGAAACCTTTTGGTGGCTGATGAGGCAATAATTTTTATGCACAGTTATATATAGACCAACGTGCTAGAGGCAATGCAAAAGAAATTATTCTTGGTAATATATAGTTCATTAGGGTATTGTTAGCATTGACTAGTTTGATACAGAAGAAATCTGTTTCTTTGTGTGCTGTATTGTTCAGAAATTTCATAAGGTAATTGGGAGTGATAGTATATTATCCTTTCACTTTCCCTCTTTCTACCAGTTCAAATGTAATGTGCCAGGGAGATTCAGAAAAGACCTTGTGCAAGGATGAGGTAATACAAGAATTGAAGACTGAACTGGAAAGATCACTAAGTAACATCAAAGCAAAGCGCCATCAAGTGACTCAACTTCAGAATGAAGCTAAAGAAAATCAAAAACAAATAGCTGAGCTAAAGAAAATGTTACAAAATGCTGAAAAATTAGCAAGAAGTCATGAGGTTGGTTGAATCTGTTTTAAACTGTGAATACTGAAAATTAGTGCCCATATGTGTTTTTAATTGGTTGTTTGTAAACAGGTTTTTAAAGCATTTTTTGACTTCCTGCTTGACTATACATTGCTACTGGCCCTCAAATGACAACAGCAAATATATCTTTACTTATTATGCAGTTAGGGAGCATATTCCTTGTGATTATTTGAATTGCTGATATTGCTAAATCCCTCAGCAATTTTGAGTAGCATGCTTTCTTTGTATGTTTCATTTTTCCTCTGTAAGTAATAGTGGTGATTATATGAGAAAAAAAGTTGGCTTCAGTTCACTGACTGTTCAACTCTTCAGAGAAGAGGCTGTAAATGTAAAATAAAAACTGAAAGGCTATGGAAGAAAAACAGTTAACAATTCAGTTTCTTTAGTCACCAGTACTGAAAGGCTGGAATTTTGCTGATGTATTGTTTTTAGGAAAGATTGCAAGGACAAGCCAGGAATCTGAGGAAATCAAACCAAAATAGAATGCACAGTGACGTTGGGAATATAGGCACCTAGGATTACAAGGACATTATTCGCCAAAAGTAGAATCACAAGTAGGCAGAGTGATGAAAAGGGCGTTTGGAATACTTTTAGGGCATGAGACTGCAAATGCTGCAGTCTAAAACAACACGTAAAATGCTGGAGAAACATAGCAGGTCAGGCAGCATCTGTGGAGAGAATGGGCAATTAGCATTTTAGATTGAGACCATCTAGGTTGAAATGTGCCTCAGAATGTTTCCTATTTTTTGCATTAAAGACATTTTGGTTTCCAACTGAGCTCTGTAGATTGTAGATAAGATGCATAAGGATGTTGCTGGGACTGGAAGCTTTAATTTGTAAGGGGAGTTTGAACAGGCTTTTGAGGCAATGGATGCTGAGGGGTCATCATTTATAAAATCATGAGATGCATTGATAATGAGTATCCAGGAGAGAAGAGTAAGGCTAAAGGGCACAGATTGGTGAGAAGAGAAATGTGTAAAGGGATCCTATCAGGCAAGTTTTTTCTAGACAGGAAGTGGTGAAAATATGGAATAAGCAGCCAGGGAAATGATAGATGATGGTACAGTTACATCGTTTTACAATATACTTGGATAGCTTTATGTATAGGAGCGAGCTAGAGACATGTAGGCCAATGCAGGAAAATGGAACTAACTCAGGAAGGCACATTGGTTAGCATGGACGAGTTAAGCTGAGGGGCCTATTTCTGTTCTGAGAATTTGTTCTGATAGTTTTTTTTAATAAAACATACACTGTAGTTCTCTTTTTTTTCTCATACATGCATTCACTCAGCTGGTTTCTGAAAGTTCCTTTGTAGATGTAACATTTCACTCAGTAAATAAGCATTTTCTCCCCCATGACATATTGTGTGCTCATCGAGATAACATAACTGAATTTTGACTGTCTGCATTCAGGTAAGGGCCATTTCTTTAGAAAAGGAGTTGGAAGCAATAGGATCTGCTCCTGAAAAGACTCTTCAAGATGAAATTGAGCAACTAACGTGTGAAACTCAGGATCTACGCAAAGAAATTGAGGTGAAATTTGAATTTTTGCTGAAGGTGGAAATCTTTTGTGTATCCCAATGTGTGCACTTCTCAATTTGATGCATGTTTTAAATCAGTCTTTTCTCTTGTTCAGGGTAAACAACAAGAAATTGAAAAACTAACCAGTAGTGAAAAACAATTTAAAGAAGCAAACCAAGAATTGTACAATGAAATGCGCCAAGTGATCCAGGATTTTGAACAGGATAAGCAAGACGCTATTGACAGGTACAGGATGAAATACTTCACAATGAAGCTAACAGTGGTATGCAAGAAAATAAATATTCTGCTGTAGCCCTGTGACTGTATTTAAATTCACAGTTCCAGTTGCTGCAAGTGATCTGTAACATAGAGGTATTTATAAGTGGCAGGAAAGGTGATGTTCGGTGCTGTCCACAAATTTCCTTGAAATCAGGGGTATTTGAAGTTGTTGAAAAATTAACAAAATGAAATGTATTTTAATAATTTGATATAAATTTTAAAAAGTGAAATTAATCAGAAGTGCACACTGCTGCCAATGAAGTAGAATGTAAATATACTGTAAAATAAATAAGAAAAAGCTTTTCTAGATTTCTCCTACTGAGATTGGGCAACAGTGCTGAGCTGATGCACAAGCAGTTGCTGTTGTGAACCTCATAGGCTAGATACAAAGATAACCTGGCTCGTAGCTTAGAAAGTTATGGAATCGTAGAGATTATAAATGTTGATTTAGCAGAGTCTAGATGCAGGAGTCACATGCACATGTATCTGACTTCCAGTACATTCCTTTCTAACTGCAGGCTAGTGGTTGGTCTGTTCCATTTATTGGATCGATCAAGAATGGGATCCATAGGGATTTGGTAGTTTGGATTCAGAATTGGCTTGCATGGGAGGCTGTTATGCTGGCTGGAGATGTGTGACTGGTGTTTTGCAAGCATCTGTACTGGGACCTCTGTTTTGTGATAATATATGTAAAAACATAGATGAAAATATATTTAGTAAGTATGCAGATGACAGAGATTATTGAAGCTGTAGACAATAAAGAAAGTTGTCAAAGGATACAAAGAGTCAAGTGCTGCTTCACATAGAAGGACTGTTCTGGATCTTGAATGGAGGAAGAGACTAGTGGGCAAGTGTAGCACTTCTGCCACTTGCAGGGATAAGTACCAGGAGGTAGTGAAGAGTGATGAATCACAAAGGAAATACAAAGGAATCACAAAGGAAATAATCCCTGTGGAAAGCAGAGAGGGGTGTGGGGAGGTATAGGTATGTATGGTGACCTTGTCCTAGAAACATAGAAAACCTACAGCACAATACAGGCCCTTTGGCCCACAAAGCTGTGCCAAACATGTCCTTACTTGAGAAATTACCTAGGGTTACCCATAACACTATTTTTGTAAGTTCCATATACCTATCCAGGAGTCTCCTAAGAGACCCTATCATATCTGCCTCCACCTCCGTTGCCAGCAGTCCATTTCACACACTTGCTACTCTCTGCGTAAGTTTTTTTAAACCTGATATCTCCTCTGTACCTACTTCCAAGCTCCTTAAAACTGTGCCCTCTTGTGGTAGCCATTTCAGCCCTAGGAAAAAGCTTCTGACTATCCACACGATCAATGCCTCTCATCATCTTATACACCTCTATTAGGTCACCTCTCATCCTCTGTCACTCCAAGGGTAAAAGGCCAAGTACAGTCAATTTATTCTCATAAGGCATACTCCCCTATCCAAGCATCCTTGTAAATCTCCTTTGTACCCTTTCTGTGGTTTCTACATTCTTCCTATAGTGAGGTGACCAGAACTGAGCACAGCACTCCAAGTGGGGTCTGTGCAGGATCCTATATAGATGCAACATTACCTCTTGGCTCCTAAACTTCATTCCAAAGTTGATGAAGGCCAATGCACCATGTGCCTTCTTAACCACAGAGTCAAACTGCACAGCAGCTTTGAGTGTCCTATGGACTCGGACCACAAAATCCTTCTGATCCTCCACACTGCCAATAGTCTTACCATAATACTATATTCTGTCATCATGTTTGACCTGAACCACCTCACACTTAAGTGGGTTGAACTCCATCTGCCACTTAAGCCCAGTTTTGCATCCTATCAATGTCCTGCTGTAACCTCCGACCGCCCTCCACTTGATCCACAACACCTCCAACCTTTGTGTCATCAGCAAATTTACTAACTCATCCCTCCACTTCTTCATCCAGGTTATTTATAAAAGTCATGAAGAGTAGGGGTCCCAGAACAGATCCCTGAGGCACCCGACCTCCATGCAGAATATGACCCATCTACAACCACTCTTTGCCTTCTGTGGGCAAGTCGGTTCTGGATTCACAAAGCAAGGTCCCCTTGGATCCCATGACTCCTTACTTTCTCAATAAGCCTTGCATGGGGTACCTTGTCAAATGTCTTCCTGAAATCCATATCTCTACATCCACTGCTCTACCATCATCAATGTGTTTAGTCACATTGTCAATAAATTTAATCAGGTTCGTAAGGCTTGACCTGCCTTTGACAAAGCCATGTTGACTATTCTTAATCACATTATGCCTCCCCAAATGTTCATAAATCCTGCCTCTCGGGATCTTCTCCATCAACTTACCAACCACTGAGGTAAGACTCACTGGTCTATAATTTCCTGACCTATCTCTATTCCCTTTCTTGAATAATGGAACAACATTCGCAACCCTCCAATCCTCCGGAACCTCTCCCGTCCCCATTGATAATGCAAAGATCATCGTCAGAGGCTCAGCAATCTCCTCCCTCGCCTCACACAGTAGCCTGTGGTACATCTGCTCCAGTCCTGGTGACTTATCCAACTTGATGCTTTCCAAAAGCTCCTGCACATTCTCCTTCTTAATATCTACATGTTCAATCTTTTCAGTCCGCTGTAAGTCATCCCTACAACTGCCAACATCCTTTACTGTAGTGAATACTGAAGCAAAGTACTCATTAAGTACCTCTGCTATCTCCTCCAGTTCCATACACACTTTTCCACTGTCACACTTGATCGGTCCTATTCTTTCACATCTCATCTTCTTGCTCTTCACGTACTTGTAGAATGTCTTGTGGTTTTCCTTAATCCTGTCCACCAAGGCCTTCTCATGGCCCCTTCTGGCTCTCCTAATTTCTTTCTTGAGCTCCTTCCTGCTAGCCTTATAATCTTCTAGCTCTTCAAAAACCTAGCTTTTTGAACCTTTTGGAAGCTCCTCTCTTCTTCTTGACTAGATTTACAGCAGCCTTTGTACACCACCGTTCCTGTACCCTGTCTCATTGGAACGTACCTATGCAGAACTCACACAAATATCCCCTGAACATTTGCCACATTGCTTCCGTATATTTTCCTGAGAACATCTGTTCCCAATCAAGTTCCTGCCTGATAGCCTCATATTTCCCTTTACTCCAATTGAACGTTGTCCTAACTTGTCTGTTCCTATCCCTCTCCAATGCTATCGTAAAGGAGACAGAATTGTGATCACTATCTCCAAAATGTTCTCTCATTGAGAGATCAGTCACCTGACCAGGTTCATTTCCCAATACCAGATCAAGTACAGTCTCTCCTGTTGTCGGCTTACCTACGTATTGTGTCAAAAACCTTCTTGAATACAGCTAACAAACTACACACCATCTAAACCAAGGGACATGCCAATCGATATTTGGGAAATTTAAATCTCTCACCACAGCAACCCTGTTATTATTACACCTTTCCAGAATCTGTCTCTCTATCTGCTCCTCGATATCCCTGTTACTATTGGGTGGTCTATGAAAAACACCCAGTAGAGTTATTGACCCCTTCCTGTTCCTAACTTCCAAGCACAGAGACTCCATAGATAATCCCTCCACGTCTTCCTCCTTTTCTATGGCCCTGACACTATCTCTGATCAACTGTCCCATGCCCCCACCTCTTTTGCCTCCCTCCCTGTCCTTTCTGAAACATCTAAAGTCTGGCATTCGAAGTAATTCTTCCTGCCCCTGAGCCATCCAAGTCTCTGTAATGGCCACAGCATCATTGCTAAACACAGTAACTGCGGCCACAAGATAATAGACAAACATAATCTGTCTAAACTAATAATATAGAGACAATTGTACTCTTTATGGCTTTATTAAACACACTGTTTAATTCCAGACTGGAAAATGTATGTGAACCCTTGTATTTAATACCTAGTAGATTCTCTTTTAGTATCAATAACCTCCACCAAATGTTTCCTGTTGCTGCTGGTCAGACTTGCACGACGGTATTTTCGACAGAATTTTCGATCATTCCTCCATACAAAACTATTTCAGTTCATTAATATTTCTGGGATACCTCGCGTGAAAAGCCCTCTTCAGGTAATGCCACAGCATCTCAATTGGGTTAAGGTCTGGACTCTGAGTTGGCTGTTCCAAAACACAAATTTTCTTCGTTTTAAACCATTCTGTTCTTGATTTACTCTTGTGTTTCCTATCATTACCTTGTTGCATCATCCAACTTCTATTAAGCTTCAGGTGACAGACCGCTACTCTGATATTCTTCTATAAAATGTCGTGATACAATTTTGAATTGATTGTTCCCTCAACAATTGCAAGCTGTTCAGGCCCTGAGGCAGCAAAGCAGCCCCAAACCATGATGCTCCTTCCACCATGCTTAACAGTTGTGAAAAAGTTTTGGTGTTCATGAGCAGTGTTCTTTACTCCAAATATAGTGGTGTGCATTTCTTCCAAAATGTTCATCCTTTGTCTGTCTATGGAACACTGTCCCAGAAGTGTTGTGAAACATTCGCGTAGTCTTTTGCAAACTTGATGTTCAGCAATTTTTTTTTTTAGCAACACACACAAAATGATGGTGGAATGCAGCAGGCCAGGCAGCATCTATAGGAAGAAGCACTGTCGATATTTCAGGACAAGACCCTTCGTCAGGTCTAACTGAAGGAAAAAATGTTAAGAGATTTGGAAGTAGCACAGGGAGGGAGAAATGCGAAATGATAGGAGAAGACCGGAGGGGGTGGGGTGAAGCTAAGATTTGGAAAGGTGATTGGCAAAAGGGATACAGAGCTGGAGAAGGGAAAGGATCATGGGACGGGATGCCTAGGGAGAAAGAAAGGGGGAGGGGAGCACCAGAGGGAGATGGAGAACAGGCAGAGTGATGGGCAGTTAAAGAACAAAAAAGGAG
Organism: Hypanus sabinus; assembly: GCF_030144855.1. Lineage (NCBI taxonomy): Eukaryota > Metazoa > Chordata > Chondrichthyes > Myliobatiformes > Dasyatidae > Hypanus > Hypanus sabinus. The sequence continues at coordinate 3,643,719 of NC_082733.1, forward strand.
GGGGAAAATAAATAAATCAGGGATGGGGTAAGAAGGGGAGGAGTGGCATTAATGGAAGTTAGAGGAGTCAAGGTTCATTCCATCAGGTTGGAGGCTATCCAGACAGTATGTAAGGTTTTGTTCCTCCAACCTGACTGTGGCTTCATCTTGACAGTAGAGGAGGCCATGGATATCCTCCTGCCCTTCCAAGGTCCGCCATCTTAGCGTGGGCTTCGGTTAGGATTGACTTCGATGGCACAAAACCATTATGCTGTGCCAATGGCTTTTGGGACTAGCTAGTAAAGGAAGCCATTGAAATAAAACTAGAGGAAAATAATTTTAACAAAGATGAAGGTCTCAGTCTTAGTAAAAACTGCAATGCAATTGTAAACAAGGTAGGAGAGCAGAAACCTGATTGGATAAGGACTAACCAATCAGGAGGGATGGAGTACAGGGGATAAATACCACTGGACAACCCACTCAGACATCATTCCTGATGAAGGTGGCGGAGTTTGTCATCGAAATGTTGTTTATAATCCATATATGTACCCAGCTGGAAGCTCAAGAAGAGTTTATTGGTGCAGGAGAGGTTTCGAGGATGCCATGTCGATAAAAGGGTATGAGCTAATAAGGTGAGGTTGGACAAACTTGGTTTGTTTTCTCTGGAACTTTGGGAGCTGTGGGGATACATGATAGAAGATTGTAAAACTGTGAGAGGTTGTGAGTTTTTTACCCAGAGTAGAAATATCAAATTCACTGAAGCAGAAAGATGAAAAGTTTAAAATAAATTTCCGAGCAAATTTTTTTATAGGTGCCTGGGATGGGGTGCCAGGATTTGGCGGTGGCAGCAGATATGAATGATAGTGCTATTTAAGGCTTTCAGGTAGACATGTTAATGTGCAGGGTGTTGAAGCCATGTACCTATTTTCTGTCTGTAGGAGGCATGTATCTGTTTTCTGTCTCTATTGTGTTTGCAATGTTCTTATTACGGTAATCTGTCACTTGGGTTGCGGAGTGTAGAAGCAAGGTTACATATTTATGTTCTGTCTTGATTCAGTTTAGTGAAGAGGGAGTGAGTGACGGGGAATGGTATTTTCTGTGAATGCTAAACATTCTATTATACCACTTAGTATTGTTACTATCACTATTAAACTGTTAATTAGATTGTTTTATCGCTAATTTAGTTTTGTTAATTTCTTTTTGCTACAAGGTTGTTTGTCCATGCTAGTTTTGTAATAAAGGAACAAACGTATCTTTTTTGATTCTGAAATTCATTATTTGGAAATGTGTCCATACAGTGTGGATTCTCCTGGCTTAGTCTCTCTGCAGTTGTGTTTTGTTTTCAAATAACAGCGACACAAGGAATGGAGAGATACAGATCATGACCTGAGATTTTACATAGTGTTCAGCACAGACACCAGGAGTGAAAGGGCCTGTCTGTGTGTTGTACTCTTGGACTGAAAGCTTTAGTTAATTTTAGTTGGAGCAAAATAAAAACTTCATTAAAATCTTTCTTTTTCTGATTCTTAACGTGACAAATGGCTGTAGATGTGAGCGTATTCATCAGCAACATCATGAGGATTCCAAATGTCGACTGAAGCAAGAACTGATGGAACAGCATGAACTGGAGAAAGCTCAACTAACTCAGTTATATGAACAGCAGCTCACACGAGTTAAGTGAGTTTTAAGTTTACCTCCATGAAGTAATCTTGTAAATTGAATTTAGAATAGAAATTGTTAACTGAACATATTGGTTATGGTAAACACAAGGAAATCTGCAAGTGCTGGAAATTCAAGCAACACACACAAAATGCTGGTGGAACACAGCAGGCCAGACAGCATCTATAGGAGAGACACTCGATGTTTCGGGCCGAGACCCTTCTTCCGGACTAATGTTAGTCCTGACGAAGGGTCTCAGCCCGAATCATCGACATTGCTTCTCCTGTAGATGCTGCCTGGCCTGCTGTGTTCCACCAGCATTTTGTGTGTGTTGCTTGATAATGATAACACCATTTTCAAAACCTTTATCTACTTTAATGGAAAATTCAGTGTAATAAGCATATTTTGATGTATATTTACCTAGCAAACATCTTGCACCATCTAATAATTATAGGTTAATTTCTGACCTCCAGTAATGTCTGTGTGGAGTTACATGTTTCCCCGTGATTGTGTTGGTATTCTCCAAGCACCTCAGTGCTTCCTGCAGTCATTGAGTCATACAGCATGGAAACAGGCCCTTTGGTCTATCCACCTGCGCAGACCAAGATGCCCATCTTCTCCAAATCCAAGGCTCATATAGTTTTCTTCCTTTCCTATCCACGTATGCACTCAGTGGCCACTTTATTATGTACCCAATAAAGTAGGCACCGAATGTATGTTTATGGTCCTCTGCTTCTGTAGCCTATCTACTTCAAGGTCTGAAGTGTTGTACATTCAGAGATGCTCTTCAGCATACCACTTTTGGAACACATGGTTATTTGAGTTAATGTCACCTTTCTATCAGTTTGAACCATTCTGTCCAATCTCTTCTATTCTCTCTCTCATTAAGAAGGCTTTTTTGTCCACAGAACTGCCACTCACTGGATGTTTTTTGTAAACTTTGGAGACTTTGGAGATTGTTGTTCATGAAAATCCCAGGTGATCAGCAGCATTTGAGATACTCAAGCCACTCTACCTGGCACCAACAATCAGTTAGAGTCACTTAAATCACATTTCTTCCCCATTCCAGTGTTTGGTCTGTACAAATGAACCTCTTGACCATATTTGTATGCTTTTATGCATTGAGTTACTGCCACATGACGGCTGATTAGATATTGTATTAAGATTATTGTATTAGGTGTACCTAATAAAGTGGCCACTAAGTATATGTGCAAATCTTTTTAAATACAATGATTTTCAAGAAGCGGCATCTACTACTACCTCAGAGCTTGTTCCATATACCAGCACCCTCTGTGTGTCGAATCCTGCCCTAAAATATCCTATAAATCTCCACCCTTCACCTTAAAACTATATTCTCTATTTTTAGACTCTGCTGCCACTGGATAAAAAATATCCCAGACTTTCCATATCTACATCCCTCATAATTTTATAACAAAATCACTCCACAGCCTTCTATGCTCTATAAGAATAGTCACTACTCCATCTCTCTATTCTAAGGAAAATCCTGCTCAATCTCTTCTGCTTTCTTTCTAGATCCTTTCCGTTGCGTGCTGACCAAAATTGCATACTATATCATAAGTATCTTGGACAATGAATTTAAGTAAGCTCAGTGCTTCGTTCACTACCGTAACCATCTTTGTGACCATTTTTAAGAAGCTGTGAAATGGCCCAGCATTGTTATTTCTAAGTTTTCTGCAATTTATTGAATACATCTCGCTGGTATTCAACAACACAAAGTGCATTACATCACACTTGTCTGGATTAAATTCTCTCTGCCCAGCTTTCCAGTTCATCTCTGCTATCTGTATCTTCATTATCTGCAGCTTCAGCAACCTCATGTTGTTAGTAAACTTCCTTATCAAACAGAGAAGGTCCCAGCACCAATCCCTGTTGTACACTTCTAGCTACATTGTTCCAGTCAGGAAAACAACCTTCCACCACTTCCCATCGCCAAGCCATTTTTGGATCTTGCCTGCTAAAACACCTACATTCCCTAACTTTCTGAGCCAACCTACCATTCAGACTTGCTAAATCCTTGTCAACTGCAGCTACTGCCTTGCCTTCATCAATTTTCTTAGTAACCTCCTCAAAAAAACTCAGACAGACTATGCCGAATCCCCCTAATTAGTGCATTTCCAAGTGATCATAAATTACTTGGGTGCCATGGTAACATGGCAGTTAGCCCAATGCTATTACAGCACAGGGCATTCCGGAGTTCGGAGATCAGTTCTGGTGTCATTCTGTAAGGAGTTTGTTCCTACTGCAACCTCCTGTTTGTTGTACTAAAATCTGGAGCTTTGATCTTTAACCTCTGCTTGTATGCAGATAAGTGATTAATTTACTGAAATGTGGTCTTCGTATGGAACAGTAGGCATTCCTTATCTTAAAATAATGGTGGTCTATTCTGTTGTGACCTTTAGTGCCACAGGTTATATGATGATGGTAATTGGGCAGGTTTTTCTTATATAGCCCTCTATTTTACTAAGTTCCATGTACCTATCTAAAAGTCTCTTAAAAGACCCTATTGTATCTGCCTCCACCACCGTTGCCGGCAGCCCATTCCACGCACTCACCACTCTCTGAGTAAAAAAACCTAACCCTGACATCTTCTCTGTACCTACACCCCAGCACCTTAAACCTGTGTCCTCTTGTGGTAATCATTTCAACACTGGGAAAAAGTCTCTGACTATCTACACGATCAATGCCTCTCATCATCTTATGCATCTTATGGACCACCAAATCTCTCTGTATATCAATGCTCCTAAAGGTCCTACCATTCACATTATATCCTCTTCATTTGACTTTCCATAGTCCAACAATTCACGTGAGAAAGATAAGCAAGTCCACTACTGACTACAGGTAGTCCCCGAGTTACGAACGTCTGACTTACGGACAACTCGTACTTACGAACCAATGAAGGAGAATGCTGTCCACCATTTTAAGTCATTGCAGTTGACACTATGTTGAGTGTTTTGAGTGTTTAACTTTTTATTTGGCTTAAATTTTTCTTAGTAAGATTCACCCTGATCCCCCCCCCCCCCCTCTGGTCGGCTGGTGGTACAGTCTGATCAGCACCGGGCTAGAGAACAGAGATTCCTGAGTTCGAATTAGTGACAGACCGCTCCCATGCTGGGTTGATGCCAATCCAGTGACTCATGTACCATCCATGCCAGGTTGATGTCGAGCTCGCAACTCAACGTCACAAAAAGAAACACTGCCAACTCCAGTCTAAATTCCCATGTGGAATATTGTGGAGGATCAAATACCCAAACCCAGCACAGCCCCCACTTGTCCCATTTAACCTGTCTCAGTGTGGTGCAGTTTAGGACCCAGCGGACCTCGGGAACGGCGCAGGTTGGGACCCGCCGCCCGCAGTGTTTCTGTTCCATTGACGGGATGCGATCGCGATTGAAAATAAAGTACAAATAATAAAGAGTTTGGAAAGAGGTGAAATGCCATCAGTCATTGGAAAAGCGTTAAGCTACAGTTGGTCAACGGTCGGAACAATTTTAAGGGATAACGGATAAAGCGAGAATAATGGAGCATGTGAAAGGTCCTGCCCTGATGAAAGCTACAATTATTACTAAGCAACGCAGTGGTTTAATTATTGGAATACATACGTTTCTTAAGTGTTTTATATGAATAGAAAGGTAAAATATATACTATATACTGAGACAAACATTTGACTAACTGACGCTAAATAATACCGGATGTACTTGTTCTGACTTATACAAATCTGACTTAAAGACGGACTCAGAAATGGAATTCATACGTAACCCGGGGACTGCCTGTATGTATAGAAAACCTACTTCTTCCTGACTGTAATAGGTTTATCAATATTTACTTATTTACATCAACATGATCGATTCTTTAGATACGTTCAGCCAAAGCAAAAAACCTAAAACATTTTCCAACTTATAAATAAGCCATGCAATTATAGAACATAGAACACTTTTTTGGCCCTTGGTATCTGTGCCAAGGAAAATGCCTAATGAAGATTCAAAGTGAATTTATTACCAAAGTACTATATGTACAAAGTACTGCCCTGAGATTCATTTTCTTGCAGGCATTTACAGAAAAAAAGAAAATACATTTGCTTTTACGAAAAGTTATACATAAACAAAGACTGGCAAACAACCAATGTGCAGAAGAAGATAAATTGTAAATAATACTGAGAGCATGAGAGAATGAATTCCCTACACACTATCCGTACCCCTCCATTTCCTTAATACTCTAGTGCCTGTTAAAAATCTCAGGAACACCACTAACATGTCTGTTTTCACACTGGCAGCACATTCTAGGCACCTACCTCTGTATAAAAATAAAATACCTGGTCAAAATTCCCACCTCAGAAGTCTGTGTCTTCTGGTTTTAGACTCCTGTAACATGGTATTCCAACCCCTATACTCAGTGCCCTGACTGATGAAGGCAAGTATGCCAAAAGCCACCTTCACCACTTTGTTTTTCTGTGGCACCACTTTTAGGTAAAGTGTATCTATTATCCTTAGGTGTCTTTGTTCTACACTACTCTCCACAGCTCTGCTATTTATTGTGCAAGTCCTCCCCCGGGTAGCTGACCAAAATGCAACACAATGCACTTGTCTGAGTTAAATGCTATCTGCCTCTTTCTTATTTCATCTAGATCCTATTGTAATCATAAGATCTTCCTTACTGTCCTCTACACCGTCCCTAAATTTACTGACGTTGTCCTCCTAATTGTTTATATATAATAGTGGTCCCTGAACTAATCCCTGTGGTTCATCAGTTTGAAAAAACAACCATTTCTTTCACCAGGCCAATTTTGCATCCAGTTGGCTAGTTCGCCCTTGATGAGCAAGGCAATCGAGGTTAAACTCCATGTGATGCAATCTTTATTCACTTGAGTAACTGCCTTACACAATTGTGGTTATCGTTTCCAAAGGTTCCACCACTTGCTTATTTGTGTTAGAGCACATCTCCCTCACTACTAGAACTTTATACATACTGGTTTTAAAAAGCTTACTGGGTGCATTCAGCATACTTCACCCAAATATAGGCTCTTTTCACTAAAGCAATCCTAGATAATACTGGGAAAGTTAAAGTCACCTACTACTACAAATTTGCTTTTATATTTGTTCTGACTGGGATTTGTCAGTCTGGCAATTCTGACTAGCCTTTACTATAATCCCATTGTTCCTTTCATATTTATAAGTTCTACTCATATATTAATTTGCTGATTCCCTCCCTGCACTGTGCTATTGTGCTCCCCCTGATCAATAGTGTAATTTCTCCTTTTTTTTTGTACACTGCCACCCCCTTCACCCTGAATCATGCCTGAAAATGCGATATTCAAGAGAATAGAGCTGCCTATCTTACCTATGCCTCAGTCACGTTTCTGTGATTATCATAATATCTTAATCCACCTCTCAACTCACCTTCGCCATCTTATGCTCCACCGCCCATTTCTGGCTGCTCTGCAACCACATTTCTTCACTTACAACATATACACTCTTATAAGATACCCAGTGGAACCCAATGTAGTCTTCTGATGCTGCAGTGCATCTGTTTCAAGGTTTGATGTGTTGTGTGTTCTGAGATGTTCTTCTGCATATCACCATTAGAATGCATAATTATTTGAGTTACTGTCATCTTCCTGTCAGTTTGAACCAGTCTGGCCATTCTCCTCTGACCTGTAGCATTATATTTTCACCACACAACTGATGCTCACTGGATTTTTTTTTTTGAAACCCTCTCTCCGGGGCTTGTCACAAACTTGTTAACTCTGTTAAGAGCCATGTGACTCAGCAGAGAGAAGGCAACCTTCCAGAAGCAGCACACCTTTAGGATCAGTATGATTTAGGTTCAATCAAACAACAAAGTTGAAATGTCCTGGGCAGGGACGTGAATTGTAGTGAATGCTGTGTACTGTTCCATGCAAAGTTATTATTTGCATACACCAACATAAAATTATAAAGGAAGTATTTTACTGATTTTTCAACTTAAACAGAAAAAGAAAGGAAAAATAAAAGGACCCATTACAATAAAAGAAGTCTAAATGTGCACATGAATGTTGCAGCTCATTTCTGGAGTAATTGGGTGTATTGCTTTCCTCATGCGCAGAGCCCACACTCTGCCTGAAAGTCATCAGCCGTAGTTTGAACTTGCCTCAATGACCATCTTGAGCGAACTGGCTAACTCAGGAATATTGACACTTCCCCCTTGGAACTTTTCATCTGCACAAAGCACATCTTACAACGGCATTCGAGTGGCATTCTGCGAGTATCTTCCCTTCTCCTCTGCAGCCCCTGCGGAATGGTCCCCAAACCAGAGTACTGTCCTTCAGAAATCTGATTGGTGAAAGCATCAAAAGATATGACAAGAATGCATGATGGAATGTCAATGTGGCCTAATTCTGCTTCCCTGTCTTATGTTTCTTATCCCACTGGGCAAATATCCCAAGACCAAACTCGATTGGCAGACTCAACGTACCTGAGTTGGACAAAATAATTCCTTGTTTTTAGCCGAAGCCAAAACACAAGTCTGTGAAGCTTACTAACAGGACACACTGTGTTTGCAGAAAACTGCTCAAATAAAAATACCTCACAGCATAGCAGTAGAGATCTTAACCAGGGCATTACATTCTCCCCCACCAAAAATAGTCATTGGCTTATGACTTTGTAAGCCTTTGGAACTTATCAAACCATTATTAATAACTCAGCATTCAAATGTATTCCGTGATTTCACAACCTCCAATCCATTTGTAAGTGGAAATAACATAATGGATGGTAGCATTGGCTATATCATCTATTGGAAACCCACTCATGTGGACTTGCACCATAACAATAACAGCCACCAACACACCTCCCAGTGTAGAGCAGTTATTTCTGCTTTGATAAACCATGTGAAAACTATTTCAGACCAGTCAAGTCTCTTCAAGGAAATAAGATTATTACACATGACGTTCCTACAGAATGAATACAAAGTGAAGGAAATCAATTGGGCCTTTAAAAGGGCTGACAGAAAAACCAGGAAACCTAACAACGAGGAGGAACCTGTCACTACTGCCTGTCTTTCTTACGTTTCCATGGTTCCGGAAGGATCGCCATGATCCTGAAGAAATACTAGATTAGCACCATCCACGAACCTGTAAGGAAGTCACAGCTTATTGGGTCAAAGATAACCTGGGAGTCAGACTAGCTGAGGTTTGCAGGATTCCCTTTGAATACGGAGCAGTGTATATTGGCAAGGTGAAATCCTGCATCATGGAGCACAGGATGGTTTGGTGCATTTGGTTTGGCAGTAACAGAACACTGCATTTACAATGGCCATAGTATTGACTTTGACAGCTACTACTGTGAAAACTACTGTGCTGCGCCTTTTGGCAAGGTGAATACCTGTTATAGGAAGCCATTGGAATAAAACTAGAGGAAAAGAATTTTAACAAAGATGAAGGTCCTGCTCTAAGTAAGAACTGGAATTTGATTGTAAACAAGATGGGAGAGCGGAAACCTGACGGTCTACATCTGAACCGGAGGGGTACTAACATTCTTGCAGGAGTGTTTGCCAGTGCTGCTCGGGGGGGTTTAAACTAGATGTGCAGGGGGCAGGTCAGAAGGAGCATGGGGTTAAATGTGTAGAAGGTTTGGGTGATCTTGAGAAGGTCATCAAAATTCAGGGTGCAATTAGCCCGATGGAAGTTCAAGGAGCTGGGTTAGGTACAGTAGACAGTGTTTTAAGCAAAGAGAGGAGGAATGGGCTCAGAATTCTATACTTGAATGCGCGTAGTGTCAGAAATAAGACAGGTGAGCTTGAAGCTCAAATAAAAATGGGGAACTACAATATTGTTGGGATAACGGAGACATGGCTGCAAGGGGATCAGGCCTGGGAATTGAGTGTACCAGGGTATACGTGCTATCGTAGAGACTGAAATATGGGAAGAGGGGGTGGGGTGGCCCTGTTGGTGAGGAATGAGATTCAGTCCTTAGCAAGAGGTGACTTGGGAACAGGGGAAGTAGAGTCTGTGTGGATTGAGCTGAGGAACAGTAAGGGTAAAAAGACCCTAATGGGTGTTGTGTACAGGCCCCCAAACAGTAGCGTGGATATTGGGTACAAGTTGATTAGGGAGTTAACATTGGCATGTGCTAAAGGTAATGCAGTCGTTATGGGAGATTTCAACATGCAGGTGAACTGGGAGAATCAGGTAGGTGCTGGACCCCAGGATAGGGAGTTTGTGGAGTGTTTAAGGGATGTATTTTTGGAACAGCTTGTGCTTGAGCCAACCAGGAACGAGGCTATTTTGGACGGTGATGTGTAATGAACAGGAATTGATAAGTGATCTTGAAGTAAAGGAGCCATTAGGAAGTAGTGATCATAACATGATAAGTTTTGATCTACAATTTGAAAGGGATAAGGGCAGATCAGAGGTGTCAGTGTTGCAATTAAATAAAGGAGACTACGGAGCCATGAGGGAAGAGCTGGCCAAAGTTAAATGGGCGGATGCCCTGGCAGGAAAGACAGTGGATCAGCAGTGGCAGATATTCTTGGGCATAATACAAAAGATGCAAAAGCAGTTCATTCCAATGAGAAGGAAGGATTCAAAGAGGGGGAAGGGGCCACAGTGGTTGACAAAGGAAGTCAGAGATTGTATAGCATTAAAGAAAAAGAAGTATGACAGGGTAAGATGAGTGGGAATACAGATGATTGGGAAAGTTTTAAGGAACAGCAGATCTTAACTAAAAAAGCAATACGGAGAGAAAAAATCAGGTATGAGCTCAGTCTAGCCAGGAATATAAAAGGGGATAGCAAAAGCTTTTTTAGCTATGTGAAGAGAAAGAAGATAGTTAAGAACAATGTTGCCTTGAAGAATGAATTGGGAGAAATTGTTATGGGAAACAGGGAAATGGCAACAGAATTTAATGCGTACTTTAGATCTGTCTTCACCAGGGAGGACACAAGCAATCTCCCAGATGTATGGATGGGCTAGGGTCATAAGATATCAGAGGAATTGAGACAGATTGACATTAGGAAAGAAAATGTGATGAGTGGACTGATAGGACTGAAGGCTAATAAATCCCCGGGTCCAGATGGTCTGCATCTGAGGGTTCTAAAAGAGGTGGCTCAGGAAATTGCGGATGCATTGGTAATCATTTTCCAATGTTCCTTAGATTCAGGATCAGTTCCTGAAGATTGGAGAGTGGCTAATGTTATCCCACTTTTCAAGAAGGGAGGGAAGGAGAAAACGGAGAACTATCGCCCTGTTAGCCTAACGTCAGTCGTGGGGAAGATGCTTGAGTCCATTATTAAGGACGAAATAGTGGCATATCTTGATGGCAGTAATAGGATTAGGCCGAGCCAGCATGGATTTACCAAGGGCAAGTCATGCTTGACTAATCTGTTGGAGTTTTTTGAGGGTGTAACAAGGATGTTAGACGAGGGTAAGCCAGTGGATGTAGTGTACCTAGATTTTCAGAAGGCATTCGATAAGGTGCCACATAGGAGATTGGTGAGTAAAATCAGAGCTCATGGCATTGGGGGCAGGGTTTCAACATGGATAGAAAACTGGTTGGCAGATAGAAAGCAAAGGGTAGCAGTGAATTGGTGTTTCTCGGACTGGCTGGAGGTGACTAGTGGGGTACCACAGGGCTCTGTATTGGGACCGCAGCTCTTTACGATTTATGTCAACGATTTAGATGAGGGCATTGAAAACTATATCAGCAAGTTTGCTGACGATACTAAACTGGGTGGCAATGTGACATGCGAAGAGGACTTTAGGAGAATACAGGGAGACTTGGATAGGCTGGGTGAGTGGGCAGATACTTGGCAGATGTCATTCAATGTGAATAAATGTGAAGTTATCCACTTTGGAAGCAGGAACAAGAGGGCAGAGTATTGTCTGAACGGTGTAGAGTTAGGTAAGGGAGAAATGCAAAGAGACCTAGGAGTCCTAGTTCACCAGTCAATGAAGGTGAATGAGCAAGTGCAACAGCAGTGAAGAGGGCAAATGGAATGTTGGCCTTTGTTACAAGGGGAATTGAGTACAAGAGCAAGGATGTCCTTTTGCATTTGTACAGGGCCCTGGTGAGACCACACCTGAAATATTGTGTACAGTTTTGGTCTCCAGGTTTAAGGAAGGACATTCTGGCAACAATTGAGGAAGTGCAGCGTAGATTCACTAGGTTGATTCCTGGGATGGCAGGGCGGTCTTACGCAGAGAGATTGGGCTTGTACACGCTGGAATTGAGGAGATTGAGAGGGGATCTGATTGAAATGTTTAAGATAATTAAAGGATTTGATAGGATTGAGGCAGGAAATATGTTCCAGATGTTGGGAGAGTCCAGTACCAGAGGGCATGGATTGAGAATAAGAGGTCAGTTATTTCAAACAGAGTTGAGGAAGAGCTTCTTCTCCCAGAGAGTTGTGGAGGTGTGGAATGCACTGCCTCGGAAGACGGTGGAGGCCAATTCTCTGGATGCTTTCAAGAAGGAGCTAGATAGATATCTGATGGATAGGGGAATCAAGGGATATGGGGACAAGGCAGGGACTGGGTACTGATAGTGAATGATCAGCCATGATGTCAGAATGGCGGTGCAGACTCGAGGGGCCGAATGGTCTACTTCTGCACCTATTGTCTATTGAATGAGGACTTGTCATTCAGGCGGGATGGACTATGAAGGTATTAATACCATCGGTCTGGGCATGCCCAGGCATTATCCCTGAAGAAGATGGCAGAGTTTGTTATTGGTTATAAACGTTGGTTATAATCAACAGCTGGAAGCCTGAGGAAGAGTTTATTCCTAGGTGCATCATATGCCAGCCTATCTGGGAGCTTCCTGACTCTGAGACTGCCTTAGCTTCAACTTTTTCAGCCTCAGCCTCTCTTTGTGACCATTCCTGTATACCCTGTCTATCAGTTGTACCTTCCAGTAACGCAGTTTCCTCTGCCCCTGACTGAACTCAGCTTCTTTCAGTTTAAGCAGGTGCTGTCAACCTCCACTGAGAGTCCTCTCTCAGAAAGTGGTGTCCTCAATCACTCTACCTACTCCTCCAGGTTTAGACCGGGTGTACAACATAATTCCTCATCATTCTGCTTAGGAGGAACTTGCACCTTCTCAAAAGCAGCTCTGAACACTGAGTGAATGGACATTACAGGAAAGATACTGTCCTGCATCGAGGAATGGCTGACAGGCAGGAGGCAGCGAGTGGGAATAAAGGGAACCTTTTGTGGTTGCCTGCCAGTGACTAGTGCTGTTCCTCAGGGGTCAGTATTTTTCACATTATTTGTCAGTGATTTAGATAATGGAATTGATGGTTTTGTGGCAAAATTTGTGGATGGTACAAAGCTTGCTAAAGGAGTAAGTTGTGCTGAGGAAGCAATGAGATTGCAACAAGACTTAGACAAATTGGAAAAATGGACAAAAAAGTGGCATATGAAATACAGTGTTGGGAAATGTATCATAATACAGTTTCTGGTAAAAGGAACAGTAGTGCAGACTATTAGTTAAATGGAGAGAAAATTCAAACATCAGAGATGCAGAGGGACTTGGGAGTCCTCATGCAAGACTCCCAGAAGATTAAATCACAGGTTGACTATGTGGTAAAGAAGGCAAATGCAAGGAGATGATGCTGAAGCTTTATAAGAAACTAGTCAGGCTGCACTTGGAGAACTGTCAATAGCTTTGGGCCCTGTATCTCAGAAAGGATGGATTTGGCAGCTTTGGGCCTGTACTGACTGGAATTTGGGAGAATGTGTGGGGATCTCATTGAAATCTACCAAATGTTGAAAAGACTAGATAAGGTGGACATGGAGAGGTTGTTTCCTCTGGTGGGAATATCAGAGCTAGAGGATACAGTTTCAAGATTGAGGGGCGACCTTTTAGAACACAAGTAAGGAGGAATTTTTTTTTTTAGCTAAAGAATGGTGAATCTGTGGAATGCTTGGCCACAGACTGCGATAGAGGCCAAGTCTGTGGGTATACTGATTGGTTGGGACATCGAGGGATATGGTGAGAGGGCAGGTGTATGGAGTTGAATGGGATCCAGGACCTGCCATGAGTGGACTCAATGGGTTAAATGGCCTAATTTTGCTCTATGTCTTATGGTCTAAGGTTTTCAGGAAATTCTCTTCATTTTCTTTTCTTACATGCTCCTGCGTGCCTTCTCACAATGGGAGTATTTGTTTCCATGTGAATGGAAGCTTCACGTTTTTCAACTGGATCCGACAAACCAATATTAATGTGTCAATAGTCTCAGCTACTCTGACATCTGCTTCCAAAACCTCCAGTTTCAACGACAAATAATTGTTCTACGGGTAATCATCAGCACTAAGCCCCCAAGTCTCAAAGGCACTGAGTGGTGTCAATGGTAAATGCCTCAAATACTGGTTATAAAAAAATTTATAAAATAAAGTAACTTGAGAACCAGTGTCAAGTTTGACTCTAGCATAAGTACCTTCCATAGAAACATAGAAAATAGGTGCAGGAGTAGGCCATTCAGCCCCTCGAGCCTGCACCGCTATTCAGTATGATCATGGCTGATCATCCAACTCCAAACCCTGTACCTGCTTCCTCTCCATAGCCCATGATCCCTTTAGCCACAAGAGCCATATCTAACTTCCTCTTAAATATAGCCAAAGAACTGACCTCAACTGTATCCTGTGGCAGAGAATTCCACAGATTCACCACTCCCTGTGTGAAGAAGTTTTTCTCATCTTGGTCCTAAAAGGCTTCCCCTTTATCCTTAAACTGTGACCCCTTGTTCTGGACTTCCCCAACATCGGAAACAATCTTCCTGCATCTAGCCTGTCCAATCCCTTTAGAATTTTATACGTTTCAATAAGATCCCCCCTCAATCTTCTAAATTCCAGCGAGTCTAAGCCTAGTCGATCTATTCTTTCTTCATATGAAAGTCCTGCCATCCCAGGAATCAATCTGGTGAACCTTCTTTGTACTCCCTCTATGGCAAGAATGTCTTTCCTCAGATTAGGGGACCAAAACTGCACACAATACTCCAGCTGTGGTCTCTCCAAGGCCTTGTACAACTGCAGTAGAACCTCCCTACTCCTGTACTCGAATCCTCTTGCTATGAATGCCAACATACCATTTGCCCTTTTCACCGTCTGCTGTACCTGCATGCCCACCTTCAATGACTGGTGTACAATGACACCCAGGTCTCGTTGCACTTCCCCTTTTCTTAATCGGCCACCATTCAGATAATAATCTGTTTTCCTGTTCTTGCAACCAAAGTGGATAACCTCACATATATCCACATTAAATTCCATCTGCCATGAATTTGCCCACTCACCTAACCTATCCAAGTCACCCTGCATCCTCTTAGCATCCTCCTCACAGCTAACACCGCCGCCCAGCTTCGTGTCATGCGCAAACTTGGAGATGCTGCATTTAATTCCCTTGTCTAAATCATTAATATATATTGTATACATCTGGGGTCCCAGCACTGAGCCTTTCGGTACCCCTCTAGTCACCAACTGCCAATCTGAAAAGGTCCAGTTTATTCCCACTCTTTGCTTCCTGCCTGCCAACCAATTCTCTATCCACATCAATACCATACCCCCAATACCATGTGCTTTAAGTTTGCACACTAATCTCCTGTGTGGGACCTTGTCAAAAGCCTTTTGAAAATCTAAATATACCACATCCACTGGCTCTCCCCTATCCACTTTACTAGTTACATCTTCAAAAAATTCTATAAGATTTGTCAGACATGATTTTCCTTTCACAAATCCATGCTGACTTTGTAAGATGATTTCACCTCTTTCCAAATGTGCTGTTATCACATCTTTGATAACCAACTCTAGCATTTTCCCCACCACCGATGTCAGGTTTCTCTCTCCCTCCTTTTTTAAAAAGTGGGGTTACATTAGCCACCCTCCAATCCTCAGGAACTAATCCAGAAACTAAGGAGTTTTGAAAAATTATCACTAATGCATCCACTATGTCTTGGGCTACTTCCTTAAGCACTCTGGGATGCAGACCATCTGGCCCTGGGGATTTATCTGCCTTTAATCCCTTCAATTTACCTAACACCACTTCACTACTAACATGTATTTCCCTCAGTTCCTCCATCTCACTAGACCCTCAGTCCCCTACTATTTCCAGAAGATTATTTATGTCCTCCTTAGTGAAGACAGAACCAAAGTAGTTATTCAGTTGGTCTGCCATGTCCTTGTCCCCATGATCAATTCACCTGTTTCTGGCTGTAAGGGACTTACATTTGTCTTGACCAATCTTTTACTTTTCACATATCTATAAAAGCTTTTACAATCAGTTTTTATGTTCCCTGCCAGCTTTCTCTCATAATCTTTTTTTCCTTTCCTAATTAAGCCCTTTGTCCTCCTCTGCTGGACTCTGAATTTCTCCCAGTCCTCAGGTATGCCGTTTTTTCTGGCTAATTAGTATGTTTCTTCCTTAGAATTGATACTATTCTTAATTTCCCTTGTCAGCCACGGGTGCACTACCTTCCCTGTTTTTGCCAAACTGGGATGAACACTTGTTGTAGTTCATCCATGTGATCTTTAAATGCTTGCCATTGCATATCCACTGTCAACCCTTTAAGTATCATTTGCCAGTCTACCTTAGCTAATTCATGTCTCATACCTTCAAAGTTACCCTTCTTTAAGTTCAGAACCTTTGTTTCTGAATTAACTATGTCAGTCTTCATCTTAATGAAGAATTCCACCATATTATGGTCACTCTTACCCAAGGGGTCTCGCACGACAAGATTGCTAACTAACCCTTCCTCATTGCTCAATACCCAATCTAGAATGGCCTGCTCTTTAGTTGGTTCCTCAACATGTTGGTTCAGAAAACCATCCCGCATACATTCCAAGAAATCCTCTTCCTCAGCACCCTTACCAATTTGGTTCACCCAGTCTATATGTAGATTGAAGTCACCCATTATAACTACTGTTCCTTTATTGCACACATTTCTAATTTCCTGTTTAATGCCATCCCCAACCTCACTACTACTGTTAGGTGGCAGTACACAACTCCCACCAGCGTTTTCTGCCCCTTAGTGTTATGCAGCTCTACCCATATCGATTCCACATCCTCCAGGCTAATGTCCTTCCTTCCTATTGCATTAATCTCCTCTCTATCCAGCAACGCTACTCCGCCTCCTTTTCTTTCCTGGCAATCCCTCCTGAATATTGAATATCCGTGGATGTTGAGCTCCCATCCTTGGTCACCATGGAGCCATGACTCTGTGATCCCAACTATATCATATTCATTAATAACTATCTGCACATTCAATTCATCCACCTTGTTATGAATGCTCCTCGCATTGACACACAAAGCCTTCAGGTTTGTTTTTACAACACTCTTAGCCCTTATACAATAAAGTTGAAAAGTGGCCCTTTTTGATTTTTGCCCTGGATTTGTCTGCCTGCCACTTTTACTTTTCACCTTACTACTTTTTGCTTCTACCCTCATTTTACACCCCTCTGTCTCTCTGCACTTGTTCCCATCCCTCTGCCACATTAGTTTAAATCCTCCTGAACAGCAGTAGCAAACGCTCCCCCTAGGACATTGGTTCCAGTCCAGCCCAGGTGCAGACCATCCTGTTTATACCAGTCCCACCTCCCCCAGAATTGGTTCCAATGCCCCAGAAATTTGAATCGCTCCCCCTTGCACCATTTTTCAAGCCACGTATTCATCTGAAATATCCTCCTATTTCTACTCTGACTAGCATGTGGCACTGGTAGTAATCCAGAGATTATTACCTCTGTGCTCTTACTTTTTAGTTTATCTCCTAACTCCCTAAATTCACCTTGTAGGACCTCGTCCCATTTTTTACCTATATCGTTGGTACCTATGAGCACCACGACCACTGGCTGTTCACCCTCCCACTCCAGAATGTCCTGCAGCTGCTCAGAAACATCCTTGACCCTTGCCCCAGGGAGGCAACATACCATCCTGGAGTCTCATTTGTGGCCGCAGAAACGCCTATCTATTCCCCTTACAATCAAATCCCCTATCACTATAGCTCTCCCACTCCTTTTCCTTCCCTCCTGTGCCGCAGAGCCACCCATGGTGCAATGAACTCAGTTGCTGTTGCCTTCCCCTCATGAAATGTCTCCCCCAACAGTATCTAAAACAGTATATCTGTTTAGGAGGGAGATGACCTCAGGGGACTCCTGCACTACCTGCCTACTGCTACGCTATCTAGTGGCCACCCATTCCCTTTCTGCCTGTGTAGCCTTTACCCGTGGTGTGGCCAACTCAATGAACATTCTATTCACGACTTTCTCAACATCTCGGATGCTCCAGTATGAATCCATTCGCAGCTCCAGCTGCTCAGTGCAGTCTGCCAGAAGCTGCAGATGCTGTGGTCAAATCAAGATGTACAAAAAAGCTGGATGAACTCAGCAGGTCGGGCAGCATCTGTTGAAAGGAGCAGTCAACGTTTCGGGTTCAATGATACCCTCACCCGCATCTCCTACATTTCCCGCACTTCAGCCCTCACCCCATCCTCCCATCACCACACCAGGGACCGTGTCCCCCTTGTCCTCACCTATCACCCCACCGGCCTCCGGATCCAACATATTATCCTCTGCAACTTCCGCCACCTTCAACAGGACCCCACCACTAAGGACATCTTTCCCTCTCTACCCCTCTCTGCTTTTCGTAGGGATTGTTCCCTCCATGACTGCCTGGTCCACACGACCCTCCCCACAGATCTCCCAACTGGTACTTATCCCTGCAAGTGTAAGTGCTACACCTATCCCTACACCTCATCTCTTGCCACCATTCAGGGCCCCAAACAGTCCTTACAGGTGAGGCAACACTTCACTTGTGAATCTGTTGGGGTAATCTATTGCATCCGGTGCTCCTGTAGCCCTCTCTACATCGACAAGACCCGACGCAGATTGGGGGACCGCTTCGTCCAGCACCTACACTCCGTCTGCCACAACAGACAGGATCTCCCGGTTGCCACTCAATATGTCCATACATGGCCTCCTCTACTGCCATGATGAGGCCAAACTTCAGTTGGAGGAACAACATCTCATCTACCGTCTGGGTAGTCTCCAGCCCCTTGGTATGAACATCGAATTCTCCAACTTCCAGTAATTCCCTCCCTCTCCCTTCCCCCATCCCACCTTCACTCTGTCTCCTCTTCTAGCTGCCTATCACCTCTCATGACTCTGCCTTCTTCTGCTACCCATAGTGCTTTCCCCTTAGATTTCTTCTTCACCTATCCTGCCTATCATCTCCCTGCTTCCCCTCCCCTACCCCTTGATCTTTCCTCTGATTGGTTTTCCACCCTCCCCCACCTTCTTTGTAGGTCCCCTGCCCCCTCCTTCTTTAGTCCTGACGAAGGGTCTCGACCCGAAAATCTGACTGCTCCTTTCAACGGATGCTGCCTGACCTGCTGAGTTCATCCAGCTTTTTTATACGTTTGCACACATAGTCGTCAGGGACATTGGAAGTATCCCTGATTTCCCACATGCTGCAGGATGAACAAACCACAGGGCCGATCTCAGCTGACATGACCTACCCAATACGTTGCCTCAACTTTTGAAACGTTCTCCTTTTAAAGAAACTTACCTGGCCTTATCTCACTTGGAGTGAAGCTCGTCCTCAGCCTCTTCTCGCCGAAGCCTCTCGAGTCAAAGCCTTCCTACTCGGTCTCTCTCTACTCCGTCGCCCACTACAACGTCGCCCGCTCCATCTAACTGCTCTCTTTAAATTCTCCCGCTGCCTCACAGTCCGACTTACACACGCTTGCGCAGTCATGCCCCCGTTAAACTGCCGAAGTAAGTATGGATACATCAGAGCTTGATACCACTAAATCTTTCGGAATAGTTTTTTGCACTTTAGTATTTCCCTTGACACATTGTTTTGGAATGTATTCTCTCTGAGATGTCAGTCTATTCCTTTTCTGGGCCCCTCCAGAGTTTTGCTGCTTTTCTTCTCTGTTTGATTAACCGCTGACTTAACTTTTGAAAAATTTTTGTCCCTCACAGTTTAGCTTGAAGTGTCCATATTCTCCACAGTTTTAACAGAAAATACTAATCAGCTCTCTGGTCAGAGACACTTTTCAGCCGCATTCCTCTGCTTAATAAGTCCTACAGGTGGGTCAGGTTTCCTAGTGGACATGTCAAGTTTAGCTGAAACATTAACAGACAGCCATTAGGTCAGCTCAGCTCAAAGGCTTTTAACCTCATTTCTCAAAAGTTCTATCTCGGTGGCATCATAGGTCATTTTAGCAACAGACACTACCACTGAAGACATTACTTGGCTTTTAGAAACATTCTGCTTTTCAATAAATCTTTTCCTCCTCTCTAACTTCTCCGGAGTAACTCTGTAAAAGATGGAGGAGAGCGCATCTTGTGTAAAACAATCATGTACACCCTTCACAACTTGCTCTACCCTTAAGCAATTTCTGCCAGACAGTTGAATGCCCCTTTGTGGCACAAACAGTGCAGCAGTTTCTGCAACCCGAAAAGGTAGGCAGACAGCTTCTCTCCTTTCCCCTGGAAATTGTGCCCAACCTTCATCATAAGGTCAGCCGAATTTTCAGTTGTGACAAAAACATCTTTCAGAGCATGCTGACATGGCTAATAGGTTTTCTGCCTTTAGGAAGCTCATTGTATCAGCCACCAGACCCTTTAAACTCTCTACTAGTCTCTGTTTTTTCATATTATCTAAGCACTGCCATGGATCCAGTAACTGAGATGTCTGCTCAATCAAAGCCTCATATTCTTCTTCCCCATCAGGTGTGGGCTTGACTCCAGAGAATATTCTCAGCCTATGATAGCTTTGGCACTTATCAACCAGTGATGTAGTAGTTGAAACAAATTCAGAATTTCAGTCTACACCTAAAGGACTTACTAGATATTTCACATCAGACAGAGTCTTCCCTCACTCCATAGAAAAGATCATAAGACATGGGAGCAGAATTAGGCCATTCAACTCATCGAGTCTGCTCCACCATTCCATCATGGCTGAACTTGGAATCCACTCAACCCCATATACCTGCCTTCTCGCCATTTCCTCTGATGCCCTGACTGATCAGGAAACAATTAACTTCTGCCACGGACTTGGCCTCCACTGCAGTCTGTGGCAAAGCATTCCACAGATCCACTACTCTCTTGCTAAAAAACACCCTCCTTACCTTTGTTCTAAAAGGTCACCTTTCAGTTTTGAGGCTGTGTCTTCTAGTTCTGGATTACCCCCCCCCCCCCCCCATAGGAAACATTCTCTCCACATCCACCCCATCTAGTCCTTAAAACATTCGATAGGTTTCAATGAGATCCCCCTGCATTCTTCTAAATTCCAGTGAGTACAGGCCTAAGGCTGCAGGACACTCTTCATATGTTAACCCCTTCATTTGAGGAATAATCCTCGAGAGCCTCCTCTGGTCTCTCTTCAATGACAATACATCCTTTCTGAGATATGGGGCCCGAAACTTTTGACAATGCTCCAAGTGCGGCCTTACTTTTAAAGCTTCAGCATTAACTCATTTTTATATTCTATTCCCCTTGAAATAAGTGCCAACATTGCATTTGCCTTCTTTACCACCTTAAGACCTTTGAGTTTGCCTGGCACTTTTTCCTTTGTATTCTCGGGTTCACTCACTCCTGCTCCCTGACACTCACATCCTGCTGTTGTCTTCATGAAGACAGATACAAAATACCCATTAGGTTCATCTGCTATTTCTTTGTCTCCAATTACAACCTCACCAGCATTATTTTCCAGTGGTCCAATATCAATTCTCACCTCCCTTTTACTTTTTATATAACTGAAAAATCTTTGGTATCTGGCTTTATATTATTGGCCAGGTTGCCCTCATATTTTATCTTTTTCCTTCTTATGGCTTTTTAGTTGCCTTTTGTTGGATTTTAAAAGCTTCCTAATCATCCAACTTCCCACTCACTTTTGCTACCTTACATGCCCTTTCTTCGGCTTTTATGCAGTCCTTAACTTCCTTTGTTGCCTACCCCTGCCATTTGAGAGCTTCTTTCTCAAAGGGACATACCTATCCTGTGGTTTGTGAGCTAATCCCAGAAATTTAAGCCATCTCTGCTCTGCCGTTGTCCTCCTCCAATCCACCTGGGCAAGCTACTCTCTCATGCCTGTGTAATTCTCTTTACTAATACATCTGATTCTACTTCTCACTCTCAAATTGCAGTATGAGTTCAATTATATAATGATTACTGTCTCCTAAGGGTTCCTTTACGTTAAGCTCCCCAGTAAGATCTGGGTTATTTTTATTTATTCATTTATAGGATGTGGGCATGGCCAGCTAAGCCACTTGAGAAGGTGGTGATGAGCTGCCTTCTTGAACAACTGCAGTCCCCGAGGTATAGGTGCACCCACAGTGCTGTTAGAGAAGGAATTCCATGACTTTGACCCAGCAACAATGAAGGAATGGCAATATGTTTCCAAGTCAGGATGGTGAGTGACTTGGAGGGGGATTTCCAAGTGGTGGTGTTCTCAGGTATCTGCTGTTCTTGTCCTTCTAGATGGTAGTGGCCGTGGGTCTGGAAGGTACTGCCTTAGGAACTTTGGTGTGTTGTTGCAGTGCATCTTGTAGATAATATACACTGCTGCAACAGTTTGACGATGGTGGAGGGATTGGATGCTTCTAGAAGAGGTGCCAATCAAGTGGGCTGCCTTGTACAGGATGGTGTCGAGCTTTGTAAGTGTTGATGGAGCTGCACTCATCCAGGCGAGTGGCAAGTATTCCACTACACTCCTGATCTGAGCCTTGTAGATGGTGAACAGGCTTTGGGGAGTCAGGAGGTGAGTTACACACCACAAGACTCCTAGCCTTTGACCTGCTCTGGTAGCCACGGTGTTTATATGGCTAGACCAGTTCAGTTTCTTGTCAATGGTAAACCCCAGGATGTTGATACTAGAGGATTCAGTGATAGTAATACCACTGAATGTCAAGGGATGATGGTTAGAGCCTCTCTTGTTGGAGATGATCATTGCCTGGCACTTGCATGGCTCGAATATTACTTGCCACTTGTCAGCCCAAACCCAGATATTTTCCAGGTCCTTCTGCATTTAGGTATGAA
This sequence comes from Hypanus sabinus, assembly GCF_030144855.1. NCBI lineage: Eukaryota > Metazoa > Chordata > Chondrichthyes > Myliobatiformes > Dasyatidae > Hypanus > Hypanus sabinus. Next base: position 3,666,376 of record NC_082733.1, read on the forward strand.
CTGCTTTGAGGAGTCACAAATGGTGCAGCACATTGTGCAGACATCTGTGAACACCTCCACTTCTGACCTTATGATGGAAGGAAGGTTATTGGTGAAGCAGCTGAAGATGGTTGGTCCTAGGACATTTCCCTCAGGAATTCCTGCAGTGATGTCCTGAGTGTGAGATGACTGACCTCCAACCACCACAACTATCTTCCTTTGTGCCAGGTATGATTCTAATCAGTGGAGGGTTTTCCTTTAATTCCCCTTGACTCCATTTTAGCTGGGCATCTTGATGCCATACTCAGTCAAATGCTGCCTTGATGTCAAGGGCTATCACTCTCACCTCATCTCTGGTACTTAGCTCTTCGGTCCATGTTTGGACCAAGAAGGTCAGGAGCTGAGTTGCCTTGACTGGGGAAATTTGGTGTAATGGTAATTTCCACTGGATCAGTAATCCAGAGACCCAGCTATACGCTGAGGACATGAGTTTGAATCCTATCATGGCAGATGGTGAATTTAAATTCAATAAAAATATCTGATGACCATGAAACCATGTTGATTTTTGTGAAAAAAAACATCTGGTTCACTAATGTCCTTTAGGGGAGAAATCCTGCTGCCCTCACCTGGTCAGGCCTATATGTGAATCCAGACCCACAGCAATGTGATTGACTCTTAATGCCTTCTGAAATGGCCTAGCAAGTCATTCATAGAACCATAGAACATTACAGCACAGAAACAGGCCTTTTGACCCTTCGTGGCTGTGCCAAACCATTTTTCTGCCTAGTCCCACTGACCTGCACCTGGGCCACATCCCTCCAAACCCCCCTCATCCATAATAGAACCATAGAACTCAGTTGTATCCAACCACTAAAACAAAAATATTACTCAACACCCAATCTGAGGTGATCTTTCCCCGAGTAGGCTCAAGCACAAGCTGCTCTAAAAAGCCATTTCATAGGAATTCAGCAAATTTCCTCTCTAGCTATTCAATATTAATGTGATATTCCCAATACTCTTGCATATCGAAGTCTTCCCATTACAATTGTATCATTATCCTTATTACATGCCTTTTCCAGCTCCCTGTTGAATCTCAATCCCACATCTTTGCTACTATTTGGTTTATATATGATTCTCATAATGTTTTTTCTACCCTTGACGTTTTTTACTCCACCCACAAAAATTCAACCTTCTCTTAACCTATGTCACCTCTTTCTAAAGATGTAATTCCATTTCTTACCAACAGTGCCACACCACCTATGCCTTCCTAACTGTCCTTCCGATACAAAGTATATCCTTTGACGTTAAGCTCCCAACCATGATCTTCTTGCAGCCACGACTCAGTGATGCCCACAATGCTACACACACTTAAGTACAGTACCTTCTGTCCTACATTCTTTGCCCTTTTGAATTTTGCCTCTGTGGTAATATTTAACTCTTTGCTCTCTCTTCATTTGTACCCAGTCATTGGCTTGTTCTTCCTTACATTCATGATACACCCATCATCGACTTGCAAACCTGCTCGCTCATATTCAGCCTCTATCATACTGGTTCCCATCCCCATATTAGTTTAAAACACTCTCAACAGCTCTAGTAAATTTGCCTCCAAGAATATTGGTCCCCCTCAGGTTCAAGTGCAACCTGTCCCATTTTACAGGTCCCACCTGCCCCAGAAGAGGTCCCAATTATCCAGAAATCTGAATCTCTGCCCCCTGCTCCAACTCTTCAACCACACATTTATCTACCACTTCATTCTATTCCTCTCCTCACTGTCACATGGTACAGGCAGCAATCCTGAGATTACTACTTTTGAGGTCCTGCTTCTCAGCTTCCTCTTAACTCCCTGTATTCTGTTTTCAGGACACCCCCCCCCCCCCCACCTATGTCGTTGGTACCAATATGTACCATTACTTAGGGCTGCGCAACCTACCTTTTCAGGATATTGTGAACACGTTCAGAAACATCGCGGACCCTGGCTCCTGGGAGGCAAACTACCATCCGTTTCTTTGCACATCCACAGAATCACCTGTCTGTCCCCCTGATTATTGAGTCCCCTGTGTCTGCTGCCATCCTGTTCAGTTCCCTACCCTTCTGAGCCATAGGGCCAGGCTCAATGCTAAAGGCACGGCTACTCATGCTTCCCCCAGGTAGGTCATCCCCGCTAACAGTACTCAAAATGGAGTACTTATTGTTGAGGGGGGCAACCACAGGGGTGCTCTCCACTATCTGACATTCTCCGTTTCCTCTCCTGACAGTCACCTGTGTGGCCATTGGGGAGAATGGGAGTCTCCTGGAAATCCCATATCTGACACCCAGAACAGAGCACTGGCTCTGTAGATATTCTCCCTATTCTCTCAAGATTTGAATGAGAAATAAGGAATGAACTTAACTGCTTACCTTGCTTCTACCTGTTCTCACCAAAACCTTGTTGAACCAAAGCCTTTCTACTCTGCCTCAGACTACTCCGCCAAGTGGTGCTTGTTATTTATAGAAACTGGGTTTTTATACAGGGGAACACTTGTTGCATCTGAGCAGTTCTCCAATGAATAAAGAACAACTTGGCCTTTTAAAATCTTCACCCTCAGCTACATTCTCGCCATCTCTAGTGATATGAACCGGCCATGGCCCCACCTCACCAGGTACCCCTATCCTATCAGCCAGTGTGTCTTATGTCATGTCACTGGTAGTTGTATTGCATATGACCTTAATATCTGTATTATCCATCATAAAGTACTTCCCACAGTATCCATCATAAATTTCCACAAAATATTGGCTTAAACACACAAATATGCCACTTAATCAGTCCTTATACAGCATTCAATCTCTGGATGAGCACCCCACATTTTATTTTTTGCATCATTCTTAGTAAACTCTGCGGACTGTTGTGCGTGAAAATCCCAGGAGTCTAGCAGTTTCTGAGATAATCAAACCACCGCATATGGCATTAACCATCCCTGCATGGTCAAAGTCACATAGATCACATTTCTTCCCCATTCTGATGTTTGGTCTGAACAACAACTGAACCTCTTGACCATGTCTGGATGCTTTTATGCATTGAGTTGTTGCTACATCATTGGCTGATTGATATTTGCGTTATCGATCGTTTACAGGTGTACCTAATAAGTGTACATAATATTATAAACTTTGAACACTAGTATCTGCTGAAATATTACCATGTTGATGAAATAAAAGCTGGAGTTATATATTTTTCTTCTTCATTTTCAGAACTATATTTTATTTTATGCTTTGTTCTTCATGTATTAGTGCTCAACTGGAACAGCTCAATCAAGAGATGTCTGGAGTGCAAGAGTGTTACATTGCCATCTGTAAAGAAAAAGACTCATTGGAGAGCCAATTAAAGAAGGAAATGTCCCTCAAATTAACAACAGTGGAACAGGAAGTTAGTGAGAAACGTTTTTGTTATTTGTTATTGGATTTTTTTTAACTGAACCTCTTTGAGGTGTTCATTGACACTTTATTTTCTCCATTGCACATTGTAACTTTTTTCCTTACATTTAATGAGCCTCATGTTAGTACTTCTGGTGTGTAGGATTGGCGGAATATTGAGTGGAAAATTATCCGGTCTTACTAAATCCAGCCATTGAAAGATTCTCCAGCAGAGCCTTGAGTAGGTTTTACTGACTTTGATATTAGACCTGTAGCACTGATACAATTTTATGCAACTTGTGGTATGTCTAGGTGTTTGACAAGGAACCACACGATAGGCTTATCCAAAAAGTCGGAAGGCATGGAATCCAGGGAAGTTTGGCCAGATGGATTAAGAATTGGCTTGCCTGCAGAAGGCAGAGGGTCGTGATGGAGGGTGTACATTCGGATTGGAGGGTTGTGACTAGTGGTGTCTCACAAGGATCGGTTCTGGGACCTCTACTTTTTGTGATTTTTGTTAAAGACCTGGATGTGGGGGTAGAAAGCAAACACGAGGAAATCTGCAGATGCTGGAAACTCAAACATCAACACAAACAAAATGCTGGTGGATCACAGCAGGCCAGGCAGCATCTATAGGGAGAAGTACTGTCGACATTTCAGGCCAAGACCCTTCGTCAGGACATTCCTGATGAAGGGTCTCGGCCCAAAACGTCGACAGTGCTTCTCCCTATTGATGCTGCCTGGCCTGCTGTGTTCCACCAGCATTTTGTGTGTGTTATTGTGGGGGTAGAAAGGTGGGTTGGCAAGTTTGCAGACAACAGAAAGGTTGGCAGTGTTGTGGATAGTGTAAAGGATTGTTGAAGATTACAGAGAGACATTGATGGGATGCAGAAGTGGGCTGAGAAGTGGCAGATAGAGTTTAACCCAGAGAAGTGTGAGATGGTACTCTTTGGAAGGACAAAATCCAAGGCAGAGTACAAAGTAAATGGCAGGATACTTGGTAGTGTGAAGGAGCAGAGGGATCTGGGGGTACATGTCCACAGATCCCTGAAAGTTGTCTCACAGGTAGATAGGGTAGTTAAGAAAGCTTATGGAGAGCTAGCTTTCATAAGTCGAGGGATAGAGTTTAAGAGTTGCAGAGTAATGATGCAGCTCTATAAAACTTTGGTTAGGCCACACTTGGAGTACTGTGTCCAGTTCTGGTCGCCTCACTATAGGAAGGATGTGGAAGCATTGGAAAGGGTACAGAGGAGATTTACCAGGATGCTGCCTGATTTAGAGAGTGTGCATTATGATCAGAGATTAATGGAGCTAAGACTTTACTTTCTGGAGAGAAGGAGGATAAGAGGAGACATGATAGAGGTATACAAGATATTAAGAAGAATAGATAGAGTGGACATCCAGCGCCTCTTCCCCATGGCAGCACTGCTCAATACAAGAGGACATGGCTTTAAGGTAAGGGGTGGGAAGTTCAAAGGCGATATTAAAGGAAGTTTTTTACTCAGGGAGTGGTTGGTGCGTGGAATGCACTGCCTGAGTCAGTGGTGGAGGCAGATACACTAGTGAAATTTAAGAGAATACTAGGCAGGTATATGGAGGAATTTAAGTTGGAAGGTAATATGGGAGGCAGTGTTTAAAGGTCGGCACAAAATTGTGGGCTGAAGTGCCTGTACTGTGCTGTATTGTTCTATGTTAATCAAGTGTCTATCTTTAATCACACAGATGAGAAAATCTGCAGATACTGGAGGTCCAAACCAATGCTGATGAAGGGTCTCAGCCCAAAACTTGACTGATTAAGGCTGATTTATACTTGTGCATTGCATCGACGCTGTAGGTTACGTGTACCCTATGCCACTATGCCACCCTATACCCTATACCCACTGTACCCTACACTGTAGGGTGACTTGCACCTCTCCAGAAGAGTTACTCACGTGTCGCGGCGATGCAGACCACAACAACTGGTCTGCTTGGTAACATCGCATTTCCTCCTATGCATTTCCGGTTGCTTCTTCTCCACCATGTCTGTAGGCTGTGCGTACACCAATGCGAAATAGATGAACCATATTGCCAAATCTACCTGCCGACATGCAAAAATGTTTGAAATGGATTTCCTCATCCATGTCTCTCACAAAGAAACTCAACACAGTGGCATAGAAACCCCAGCGCCAACTAGCGTTTTGGTGTACACCAATGCATGCTTGCTACGGTGTAGACCGACGCAGATGTGAAAATCAGGGTTATGGCATAGGCTGCAGCGTAGCCTGTACGCACAAGTATAAATCAGCCTTTACTCTTTTCCATAGATGCTGTCTGGTCTGCTGAGTTCCTCCAGCATTTTGTGTGTGTGTGGTTATGTTTAATTTCCTCTTGTCAATAACAGTATGTATTTGATATTTTGCCTGTTTTCAGTTTGTTATTTATACACTGAATGAGAAAACTTAAAAAGAAAATAATTTAATAGAAATTGAATTTGAAGAAAGGCCAGTTTTTGTATTTATTTACTATGTTGTCCCTTTGCCTCCGAAAATCAGGGTTCAAGTTCAGTCACAATTTGATCCTAAGTTAAAGCCAATTCGAAGAGATTTCTCACTTCCTTTTTATGGTTTCTTATCCACTGATAAATGAATCCACTTTGTGAAATGGAAATATTGCACTGGAAATATTGCCATTCATATGAGGAAACATTAGCGTAAGTTAACTTCAAAATACAGTGTCAGTTAACCAAATTATTAAATCGTCTTTCTACGCATTAGTAGAAAGAATGTACTGGTAGAATAATGTACAATTCCTGTGGCCCTGGGCCATAACATCCAGCGTGCAAAATATTCAGAAAATAGCAAATTTTGACCGAGGCTTTCTTTACAGTGTTAACATTCATATCAGTTGGAGAAGATGTATTTGCACTTGGTCGTAAATACAATTGCTTTGTTTGTACAGTAACTGAATTATATATTCATATTTTTCAGTTAAAAAGGACATTTTTAGCAGAATTGCAAGAGAATTTGAATGGGCTTAATGAAAAACATGAGTCTGCAATGCAAGCTGCAAAACAACAATGGATGAGAGAAGAAGAAACCAACATGAAGTTACAAGTTGAGAACCAATTAAAGCTAGCCAAAGCACAGTGGCAAGAAGAACAGCAAAAAGTAATATTCTTGACAATTAAATGAATGTAGGGAAAATGTAATTCGATGCTGAGCTGTGCAGAGATTATGAATTGTGCCTTTTTTTAATGATATATCTTTTCTATACTCAAAATTTCCCTGCTGTTTCTTTAAAACAGTAAATTATTGATTTACTTGTTTATTTATTATGTTTTATTTTATTTATTATATTTCTGTCTGTTTGATTACTTATTGTATTGAACTGCTGCTGCTAAGTTAACAAATTTCACGTCACATGCCCCTGATAATAAACCTGATCCTGATTCTGAAAAGTTTTTTAATGCTTTTTTTTAATGATTGTTTTGTTTGATTTTATTTTATTTTTTAAGTTGTGTATTTTATTGTGCCTGTAATTTTGTTTTTCCAACTACTTCCACTCTATCGAAGAAAATAAGACATAGGAGCAGAATGAGGTCATTTGGCCCATTGAATCTGTTCCGTCATTCAGTCATGGCTGATCCTCCTCTCCTTACCCACCCCCCCACTTCATTCCCTGGCCTTTTCCCTGTGAGTTTTGATGTTCTGTCCAATCAAGAACCTATCAATCTCTGCCTTAAGTACATCCAATGACCTGGCCTCCAAAGCTACCTGTGGTAATAGATTCTACAAATTCACCACCCTCTGGCTAAAGAAATTTCTCGGCATCTCTGTTTTAAATGGACACCCTCTATATACTGAGGCTGTGCTCTCTTGTCCTAGAGCCCCCCACCATGGGAAACATCATTTCCACATCTATTCTGTCTAGGCCTTTTAACATTTGAAAGGTTTCAGTGAGATCCTCCCTATTATCCTTCTAACTTCCAGTGAGTACAGACCAAGAACCATCAAATGTCCCTCGTATGACAACCCCAGAATCATCCTTGTGAACTGTTCCTGTACCCTCTCCAATGCCAGCACTAAGATGAAGGCCCCAAAATTGTTCACAATACTCAAAGTGCATCCTCACCAGAGCCTTGTAAACCCTCAGCATCACATCCCTGCTCTTGTATTCTAGCCCTCTTGAAATGAATGCTAGCATTCCATTTGCCTCCTCACCACTGACTCAGCCTTCAAGTTAACCTTTCGGTTGCTCTGCACAAGGACTCCCGAGTCCCTTTGTAACTCAGGTTTTTGAATTTTCTCCCCATTTAGAAAATGGTCTGCACATTTATTTCTACTACCAAAGTGCATGACCATGTAGATAGGGTAGTTAAGAAAGCTTATGGGGTGTTAGCTTTCATAAGTTGAGGGATAGAGTTTAAGAGATGCGATGTAATGATGCAGCTCTATAAAACTCTAGTTAGGCCTCACTTGGAGTACTGTGTCCAATTCTGGTCGCCTCACTATAGGAAGGATGTGGAAGCATTGGAAAGGGTACAGAGGAGATTTACCAGGATGCTGCCTGGTTTAGAGTGTATGGATTATGATCAGAGATTAAGGGAGCTAGGGCTTTACTCTTTGGAGAGGAGGAGGGATAAGAGGAGACATGATAGAGGAGATATTAAGAGGAATAGACAGAGTGGACAGCCAGTGGCTGTTCTCCAGGGCATCACTGCTCAGTACAAGAGGACATGGCTTTAAGGTAAGGGGAGGGAAGTTCAAGGGGGATATTAGAGGAAGGTTTTTCACTCAGAGAGTGGTTGGTGTGTGGAATGCACTGCCTGAGTCAGTGGTGGAGGCAGATACACGTGAAGTTTAAGAGACTACTAGACAGGTATATGGAGGAATTTAAGGTGGGAGGCAGGGTTTGAGTGTCGGCCCAACATTATGGGCTGTAATGTGCTGTACTATTCTATGTGTCTATGTATTTTCCAGAATTGCATTTCATTTGCCACTTTCTTGCCCATTCTCCTATTCTATCTTAAGTCCTTCTACAGCCTACCTGTTTCATCAACTCTACTTGTTGCTCCACCAGTCTTATTATCAGCTGCAAACTTGGCAACAAAGCCATCTATTCCATCATCTAAATCCTTGATATACAGTATATAAAAAAAAGCTATCCCAACATCGACTCCTTGAGGAACACCACGAGTTTCTGGCAGCCAACCAGACAAGGATCCTTTTATTCCCAGCTGTTGCCTCCTACCTATCAGCCAATGCTCTAACCATATTAGTAACTTTCCTGTAATACCATGGGCTGTTAACTTGGTAAGCAGCCTCATGTATGGTACATTGTCAAAAGCCTTCTAAAAGTCCATATATACAACATCCACTGAATCCCCTTTATCTATCCTACTTGTAATCTCTTCAGAAAATTCTAACAGGTTAGTCAGGCAAGATTTTCCCTTAAGAAACCATGTTGACTTTGTCCTATCTTGTCTTACTTCACTGTAGATTTTAACAGACTTAAATATGTTCCATTAATTGTAACACTTTACATTGTTATTTTGCATAAACACACTGACTTTTCCTGATTTAAATTTAAAAAGCTATGTGGCTTAACAAAATGGTAGTAATTCCTCATTTCACGTCCAGTTCAGTACTCCAAAGAGTAATTGTTGCTGGATACAGTATCGTGACCATAAAGCAAAGTTCTAAAAGTAGCAAAGCAGCAGTGACAATAATTTTCATATTTAATTATGTTTGTCTTTTGTGGGAATCCTTATTCCTTATTAATAGTGTGGTCATCTGAGAGGGCAGATTTTTACAATGTTGATTGCTTTTAGTGTGTAGAAAGTTACTCATTCCAAAAAATTGAAGCAGTGAGAACTTGTGTAGTTTTCAGGACAAAAGCCCATCTATTATGATGTCATTAGAACAGAATTGATACCCAGGTTTGGATGTAGTCATCAGAAAGTTCCGTTTGCATGCTAGATGACTATGAAAATGCATCACTGCTAATTTTAGGTACTGTCACTGACGTTTCCTGAACTTTTTTTCCCAATTAAAATAAAAGGTTCTTAGATTGCATAATTTCTGTTCATTGTATGTAACATGCCAATAATGGCCTCAGGTACTGGGAAATTGAAAAGGTGCTTTGTCATGCAAGTATTTGTGCTAATCCTTATTCATAGAGGTTGTGAATGCTTTAGTATCTATTGAAATGGCAAGTGTTCAATAGTCAACTTAATAGTTTAATTTACCAGACTGCATGATAACAATAGAACAGTTGATATAATTTACTTGGACTTTCAGAAGGCTTTTGACAAGGTATTCCATGAGAGGCTAATAATAAAACTACAGGAGGTAGGGATTCTGGGTAAGGTGTGCAAATAGATGCAGAATTAGCTCAATAACAGAAAAGAATAAATTATGGAGAGAGGATTATTTTCATACCTAGAAGATGTTTAAAATGGGATTCTGCAGGAATCGATTTTGGGGCTGATGCTGTTTTTAATTTACATTAATGATTTTGATAAGCACGTTAACCAAATAGACTAAAGTTTGCGGATAACCCAAAATTGGGTGGGGGGGGGGCGCAGGCTAATAACATTCAAGTAGCAGAATCAATACAGTTAGATCTAAACAAAATCCAGATGTTGCCAGGTAAATGGCAGATGAAATTTAATGTAAGTAAGTGTAAAGTATTACATATAGGAAGTAGAAAAATTAGCTATAAATATATAAGGGGGGGGGGGGATTGAGTTCAAAAGGATTTGGATGTCCTAGTAGACTCATCACTATCAACATCTAGGCAAAACACATGTTAGGAGGAAGGCCAATTGAATGTTGCACTTAGTGCGCTCAGTGGAGTTCAAATCAAGGGATGTTCTCCTTAAGCTGTATAATGCACTTGTGAGGCCACACCTTGAAGGCTGTGTGCAATTTTGGTCTGTATTGTGTGAAGGCACTAGAGAGATTCCAGATAAGGACAACTAGATATTCCAGATGATCTGAGTATGAGCTTTAAAGAAGGGTCGAAAGAATTAAATCTTTTTAGCCTAAGTAGACGTAGAATTGGAGGAGACATGATAGAAGTGCTCAAAATCATGAAGGATATCAGTAAAGTGGATGCCAGCTGCTACTTCAAAATTAGTCCATCATCAAGGACACAGGGCCATAGGTGGAAACTGGTTAAAAAGAGATGTCAGACTGGCATCAGGAAGCATTTCTTTACAGAGCGAGTTGTGGACACAGGAAACAAATTACCAAGTTGTGTAGTTGAGACTGGTACCTTAGAGATTTTCAAATCTAAACTAGATTGTTATTTCAACACACTATGTGAATAGGAATTGGGCCAACTTTTTTGGGGTGAATGGCCTGTTCTTATCAAAAAACTTTATAATGTTCTAATATTCTAATGTTCATTAAAATCTCATTGAGGGTGTTGTAATTCTAGATATTGTTTTGTTGTGCCTTTTCTTGATTTTAGGTTACAGAATGTGTGATACGTGCAGTTGAAACAGAATGGCGTCTTTGTCTTCATAAAGCCATGGAACAGAAGGCTTCTTCAAAGAGAGAGGAAGTTTGTGAAAATCAGGAAGCAATTAACACTGAGGTTTATATATGCCAAGAATTAGAAGCTTGGCCTCCAAGCCATAATTTGACAATGGAGCAGCAAACAAAGGAGGAAAGAATAACAGCAGTTAATGAAGCGTTACAAAAAATTGAACTAGAACTGCAGAAAAAGTATGAAGATAACTTGGCCAAACAGGCAAGATGTGAAAATTGTACCTCTATATAATGTGAAAAGACAGAATAAGAAGAGTTCTAAAGAAGTTACTATTTAATTGGAATGAATTGGAAAAAATTTCAAGCATTTCTTAAACAGAAGAGATACTGCAAGTATTAAGCAACACAATGCTGGAGAAACTCAGTTGGAGAGTATCAACAGAGCAGAATAAGCAGTTGACTTTTTTGAGCTGAGACCCTTCATCAGGATTGGAAAGCAAGGGGACTGGCTGAAGTATCATCTCATCTGGAGCAATATCTTGGGGGTCAGAAAGATAGTCCAAATAATAATTACTCCCCTGTCCACCCCCTACCTCTTTTTCTATTCACATTCTGCTTTCTGTCCTGATAAGAACATAAGAAATAGGAGCAGGAGTAGGCCATCTTGTAAGTGTGAGGTGATGCATTTTGGAAGAACAAACTAGAAGACTGAGTACAGGATTAATGGTCAGTTACTAAAGAGTGTGGTTGAACAAAGGGACCTTGGGGTTCAAATCAATTACCATATAACCATATAACAATTACAGCACGGAAATAGGCCATCTTGGCCCTTCTAGTCTGTGCTGACGCTTACTCTCACCTAATCCCAGTGGCCCGCATTCAGCCCATAAGCCTCCATTCCTTTCCTGTCCATATACCTATCCAATTTTACTTTAAGTGACAACACCGAACCTGCCTCTACCACTTCCACTGGAAGCTCCTTCCACACAGTTACCACTCTCTGAGTAAAGAAATTCCTCCTTGTGTTACCCTTAAACTTTTGCCCCCTAACTCTAAAATCATGTCCTCTTGTTTGAATCTCCCCTACTCTCAAAGCCTATCCACGTCAACTCGATCTAATACCTCTATCAAGTCCCCCCCTCAATCTTCTACACTCCAAAGAATAAAGACCTAACTTGTTCAACATTTCCCTGTAACTTAGGTGCTAAAACCCAGGTAACATTCTAGTAAATCTTCTCTGTACTCTCTCTATTTTGTTGACATCTTTCCTATAATTCGGTGACCAGAACTGTACACAATACTCCAAATTCGGCCTTACCAATGCCTTGTACAATTTTAACATTACATCCCAACTCCTATACTCAATGCTCTGATTTATAAAGGCCAGCATCCCAAAAGCTTTCTTCACCACCCTATCCACATGAGATTCCACCTTCAGGGAACTATGCACCAATATGCCTAGATCACTCTGTTCTGCTGCATTCTTCGCTGCCCTACCATTTACCATGTATGTCCTATTTGGATTATTCCTACCAAAATGTAGCACCTCACACTTATACATCCCTGAAGGTCACTGCGCAGGTTGGTAGGGTAGTTAAGAAGGCCTATGGGATGCTAGTCTTCATTAATAGGGGGATTGAGTTCAAGAGTAGAGAGGTCATGTTGCAACTCTACAAATCTCTGGTGAGACCGCACTTAGAGTATTGTGTTCAATTCTGGTCATCTCATTATAGGAAGGATGTGGAAGCTATGGAGAGGGTGCAGAGGAGATTTACCAGGATGTTGCCTGGTTTGGAGAACAAGTCATATGAAGCAAGGTTAGCAGAGCTGGGACTTTTCTCTTTGGAGAGTAGAAGAATGAGAGGGGACTTGATAGAGGTCTACAAGATTATGAGAGGCATAGATAGGGTGGATAGTCAGTACCTGTTTCCCAGGGCACTAATAGCAAACACCAGAGGGCATATGTACAAAATTAAGGGAGGGAAGTTTAGGGGAGATACCAGGGGTAAATTTTTTACACAGAGGGTTGTGAGTGCCTGGAATAACTTGGCAGGGATGGTGGTGGAAGCTAAAACATTAGGGGTATTTAAGAGCCTCTTGGACAGGCACATGGATGAAAGAAAAATAGAGGGTTATAGGGTAGTGTGGGTTTAGTCTTCTTTTGAGGATTATATGGGTCAGCACAACATGGAGAGCTGAAGGGCCTGTACTGTGCTGTAATGTTCTGTGTTTCTATCTGGCCCATCAAACCTGCTCCACCACTCAATAAGATCATGGCTGATTTGGCCATGGACTCATTTCCACCTACCTGCCTTTTCCCCTTAACCCTTAATTGCCCTACTATGCAAAAATCTATCCAACCTTGCCTTAAATATGTTTACTGAGGTAGCCTCCACTGCTTCATTGGGCAGAGAATTCCACAGATTCACCACTCTCTGGGAAAAGCAGTTCATCCTCGTCTCCATCCTAAATCTACTCCCCCTGAATCTTGAGGCTATGTCCCCTAGTTCTTGTCTTACCTGCCAGTGGAAACAACTTTCCTTCCTCTATCTTATCTATCCCTTTAATAATTTTATATGTTTCTATAAGATTTCCTTTCATTCATCTGAATTCCTGCAAGTACAATACCAGGCAACTCGATCTCCCCTCATAGTCTGACCCCCTGATCTTTGGAATTAACCTGGTGAACCTCCTCTGCACCACCTCCAAAGCCAGTATACCCTTCCTCAAGTAAGGAGACCAGAACAGCATGTAGTACTCCAGGTGCAGCCTCACCAGTACCCTGTACAGTTGCAGCATAACCTCCCTGCTCCTAAATTCAATCCCTTTAGCACTGAAGGCCAGTGTTCCATTGGCTTTCTTGATAACCTGCTGCACCTGCAAACCAACCTTTTGTGATTCATGCACAGGCATTCTCCAAGTCCCCCTGCACAGCAGCATGCTACAACTTTTACTGGTCTTCTATTTTTCCTCCCAAAGTGGATGACCTCGCATTTACTAACATTGTACTCTGTCTGCCAGACCCTTGCCTACTCACTTAACCTATCTATATCACTTTGCAGACTCTCTGTATCTTCTGCACAATTTGCTTTTCCACTCAACGGTGGTGGAGGTGGATATGATAGGGTCTTTTAAGGAGCTTAGCAAAATAGAAGGCTATGGGTAACCCTAGCTAATTTCTAAAGTAAGTACATGTTCAGCAAAGCATTCTGGGCCGAAGGGCCTGTAGGTTTTCTGTGTTTCAATGTTATCCAAGGTTGGCTCTCCCCACCCTAACTCTCCTTGCTTTTAACTGGAATATAGTTTTGTTGAACATCACAAAAAATCTCTTTGAAAGTCTTCCACTGTTCCTCAACCATCCCACCATACAGCCTGAGTTCCCAGCCTACGCTAGCCAATCCTCTCATACCATTGTAGTCCCCATTGTTTAGGGTCTCAGCCCAATATGTTGACTGTTTATTTCACTCCATAGATGTTGCCTGACTGTTGAGTTCCTCCAGCATTTTGTGTGTGAAGCATACCTTTTCCTTTAATGTCTCAACTGTTTTGAGACAGGGTTTCACACTAAAACTATTTTGAAGTAGTGTAAATGTGGTATCCATATCAATGGAGGAGAGAATTGCACAAGAACAATTGAAAAGAACAACAGTGGGCATTTTGGCCCCTTGAGCCAACTCACCATTCAACAATCTGATCTTCCAGTTTTCTATCCTGTATTTCCTTTGATCACCCTTTGATTCCTCCAGGACCTATAATTGTCATTTCCTAGTTTCGATGAATGATATTCCATAGTCTGCCTGAGTAGATATTCCAAATAGTTAGCATGCTTTAATATGAAGAATTTTTCTTGCATTCCTCAGTGGCTGCCCTTTATTTTGGGATTACCATAGTTCTGCCAGGAGTTACACCCTTTCTGTATTTATCCTACTGCAGATTTTCTCTTGTTTGTGATTTGATCACTGCTCTGTGAAGACTTTTCCAGGGATGCCTACCCTGAAGAAGTTTAAATCTTCCCTTCGACAAGAGTTCAGTGAAACTCTCTCTCACTGCTCCCCTGCTGTGATCCCTGCTGCTTTCCAACTCTGACCACGTGCTTACCCAGACCCACTACTCTCTCAAGCCTTCAGTAATGCCTCCCCACCTTCACCATTTCCCATCCCCTTGTCCCTTTCTCATGTTATCTCCTTGCTCACCCATCACCTCCTTCTAGTGTGCCTCCCACCCCCTCCTTTTTTCTTTCTTCCTTGGCCTCCTGTCTCTTTCACCAATCAACTTCTTAGCTCTTTGCTTCATCCCTCCCCTTCCAGGTTGCACCTGTCACATGGTTTTTCTCTCTCCCCTCTCCCCACCTTTCAAACCTACTCCTTAGCATTTTTTCTCCAGTCCCACCAAAGGGTTTCAGCCCGAAATGTTGACTGTACTTTTTTCCATAGATGCTGCCTGGCCTGCTGAGTTCCTCCTGCATTTTGTGTGTGTGTTGCTATAATCTGCTGAGACGAAGCGCAGACTAGGTGATCACATTGCAGAACATCTGTGCTTCGTCTACCGTGACTGGAGCTCCTGCTTGTGAGCCATTTAATTTCTGCCATTCCTGCACTGGTACATCTGTCCTCAGCCTCCTCTGCTGACAGGGTGAAGCTAAACATAAACTAGAACAGCAGCTCACATTCTGACTGGGTAGTCTATAACTTGATAGCAAGAACATTGAATTTGCTAACTTTCAGTAAAGTGTTTCAATTCTTACTCTTTCTGATCTACCTAGTTCCACCTTTACTCTATCCCATCACCTAATTTCTTTCACCAGCTCCATCCACTCCATCTGCCCATCACCCATGCACTCCTCACACTGTATCCCTTCCCCACCATACCACCCCACTTATTCGATTTTATCCTGCACTTATCCTATAAGATTCTATCACCTGCAGCCCTTGGTGACCTCCACCTATCACCTCCCACACTCTGTTTCTATCGTCATCTTCCTTCTTCTGCCTATCACCCTTCCTTCCCTGAATCCCATCACTTGCCAGCTCTTGTTCCACCTCTTTATCCCCCCACTATTCCCAGTGTAATCCAGATAGCGCATCTTGACCCAAAATGTGAACTGTCCACTTTCATTTACACATGTTTCCTCACTCACTGAGTTCCTCTTGCATCTTGTTTCTTGGAAGGGACTCAGCCATTCAGCTGTCTATACTGCCTCAATTAACTTCCACTCATCAAATCAAGCAAATTCCTTTTGTCCTGGCCCTGAAGTAGTAAGCCTCTCTTTTACTTCCTCCTATCAGCTATACCTTTTTACCCAGGTACTGCTTCATGGGTCTTAATGTTGAAGTTGGTCAAGTGAATGGAACATTGTGATGTAGGTTCTCAACCCAAAATATTAACCCAGCCCGGACCTCAACTGTTGCTGCCCAACCCATTGAGTTCCTCCAACAAACTATTTTTTGCTGTTGTGACAGCATCTACAGTCTCTCATGTCAACACTGTGTAGTCTACTTATCAAATTACTTGTGAACAACACTACTCATTAGCTAAGGCAGAGGAAAATATGACGTTTGGTGTAATATTTTACCCCTTCATTTGTATTACTTAAAATAAGTCATTCTGTCTTATTAACCTCTGCACAGTGAGAAAGGACTTCAGAAGTACTTGGGGAATTGAACTTGGTTGACTTTTTTCAAAGATACTTTACAAATTGAAATTGACCCTGTAAATCCAAGAAATTGACCATAAATGAATGAAAATCCGAATTTTGTGGTGAAGCAGAAATAGCTTAAATTTGAAGGTTAATTATTTGAGAATTGAACAATTCTTTAAAAGCTTGTTTTATGGATCAGAATACCTAGTTAATCATTTAACATTATTTGAAGGAAAACTGTTCTTTTTTTAAACTGCAAAATTTTGGAAGAGTAAGTTAAAGTAAGTATGATGAAATAACATGTCTTATTTTCTAAGGTTGAAATAGCATTAACAAAAGCTCATGACCGTTGGTTGGAAGAATTGTGTGATCTGCCTGAGTACAGGGCCAATTTACAAATTGAGGAAATGAAGTGGAAGAGAAAGTATGAAAAAGATGTAGCAATGCAGGTAAAATGTTTCAGCCTTACCATTTTACCTAGACTGTCAAAATAGGCTATAAATAATGTTTATCATTTGAGAAATTTAAAAAGATAACTGAGATTTTATTTTATTCAGAAATGATGAGACTTACTGCAACTTTTACTAAAATATTACTTGTAATCATTAATACCCAACTTGTCTAGAATTTCTTCTGTTTGTTGTGCTAAACATGTGCTGCATACAACACTAGCACTCTATTCAAAACTGATGTTAAAAATTGCACTATAGTGGTTTAGAACTCTCTAGCACCTTGTCTGGCTCCCAGCTGCTATATCTTCACCATGCTGATCATTAGGAAAGAGTCATTCACTTGTTATGTGTTGTGTTGTGTGTCTTTCCTTAACCATGCTTGTTCATGACAAATTTCGCTGCAGGAGTGGTTTGCCATTGCCCTCTTCTGGGCAGTGTCTTTACAAGATAGGTGACCCCAGACATTATTAACACTCTTCAGAGATTGTCTGCATAGTGTCAGTGGTTGTGTAACCAGGACTTGTGATGTACACCAGCTGCTCATATAAACATCCTCCACCTGATCCCATGGCTTCACGTGACCCTGTTCAGGGGGCTAAGCAGGTATTACCCCTTGCCCAAGGGTGACCTGCAGACTAGCAGATGGAAGGAGTGCCTTACACCTTCTTTGGTAGAGATATATCTCCACCCCGTCACCCAAGTTAGGAAGGATGCCAGGCCTTTAAAGGAGCTCTCCCCTTGTACCTGCTAAATAGCTACAAAATATTGTGTAGTGCAGCTGAGTGAAACTACAAGGTGGGAGGAAATATGCAGGAATCCTCTTGATAGGTATCTGTCATGATTGAATCCATGCATTGAGGAAGATCATTGAGATAGAAATCACAACAGAGCTTTTTTTTACTTTGTGGTGAGAGTTCAAACATGCTGATTATTGGAAACAACTGCCTTGTGCTGTGTGCAGAGCAATTTTGTAGGAGTAGAAGTTCTTTAATTGGTATCTCATTGCCAATCTTAGTGCACCATGTTCATAGTTTGTCAGTCTTCAGTGAAGGTTAGTCCAGGATAATGCTTTCCTTCAACAACTACTTCACTAATTGCTGATCAATCAATATCCACCATCTCTCCTAAAAAAAACCTCCTTAAGCCCCCCCACCTTAAGAGTATGCTTTCTAGTATCTGACTTCCCATCATGACTGTCTACCTTATCTATGCTTCTCTCAGTTTTATACACTTCTATCAGATCATTTCTGAACCTCAGTCAATCCAAGTTTGTTCAACCTCATTTTATAATTAATACTCTCTAATCCAAGTAACCCCTTGGGGAATCTCTTCTGCAACCTCTCTAAAGCAAAACCTTTATGCAGGGACCAGAACTGTACACAACACTCCAAATGTTGTAGATCAGTGCTGCTAAAGGTTGTGACATTTATCATAAACTTTCATTTGACTTCCCATAGTGTAATGTTTCAAATTGTCCAGTTTGTCTGCTATTTATCTATCCACATTCCTGACTGGTTTGCAATCCTGCTGAATTTCACTTTTGTAGTGGTGGCCCCATTCTTGAAGGAGGCAGAAGAAAGGAAAATTAAAGGCCAGTTCACCTTTAATCAGTGGTTGAGAAGAGTATCGGCAAGTACTGCAGTACTTGGAGTATTGTGAGCAGTTTCGGGCCCCTTTATTGGTGAAAAAATTTGGTGGCATTAGAGAGGCTCCAGAGAAAGTTCATAGGAATTATTATGGGTATGAAAGAGTTAACGTATGAGGAACTGTTGATAGCTCTGGGCCTGTAGTCACCAGAGTTCAGAAGAATAAGTGGGTAGATCTCACTGGATATTGAAAGGTCTGGATCGAGTGGATGTGGAGAGGATGTTTCCTATAGTGGGTGAGTCTAGGACCAGAGGGCACAGCCTCAAAATAGAGGGATGTCCATTTAGAACATCATGAGAAATTTCTTAAGCCAGAGGATAGTGAATCTGTGAAATTCATTGCCACAGGTGGCTATGTAGACCAATTCATTGTCTATATTTGAAGCAGAAGTTGATAAGTTCTTGATAAGTTGATGAGCACTACAATTTTTACAGGGAGAGGGCAGAAGAATGGATTGGGAGGAATAATAAATCAACCAAGATGAAATCACAGAGCAGGCTGGATGGGTGAATGGCCTAATTCTGCTTTTATGGTTTTATCTGCTGTAGACCTATTTTACCGGAAGGTAAATTGCAGCAAATGTAGACCCTTGCTTAGATGGGGGTTAATTCTAGCCATGATCAGCCTCTCAGAGCACTTCACAGTAAATATGAGTGCAACTGGATGATAGTCATTGAGGCAGCTTGCCCTGTTCTTTTTGGGCACCAGTGAGGTTGCTGTCCTTTTGAAGCAGGTGGGAAACTGCAACAGTGAGAGATTGAAGATGTTCTTGAACACTCCAGCCGCCAGTTGGCTTGCGCTTCATTGTCTTATCTGGTACACTAATGTAGAGCTATATCATTAACTCATTATTCTTGATCATAATCCTAAAACTAATGAAGACAAATACACCAAAAGCCTTCTTAACCAATGTGTCTACTTGTGCTGCAAACTTGAAGGATCTTTGAACTTGCAACCCAAGATCCCTCCAATTTTCCACACTTTTAAGATTCCTCCCATTACTTCTGTTTTCAGTCTTCAAGTTCAATATTCAAAAGTGTATCATTTCACTCTTTACCAGATTGAATTCCATTTGCCCCCTCTTCTCAGCTTTGCACCCTATCAGTGTCCATGTGTAACCCTGGACACCCAAACAAGTCAAGTCGTCAACTTTTATTGTCATTTCGACCATAACTGCTGGTACAATGCATAGTAAAAATGAGACAACATTTTTCAGGACCATGGTTTACATGACACAGTACAAAAAACTAGACTGAACTACGTAATAAAAAAAAAACACAAAGCTACACTAGACTACAGACCTACACTGGACTGCATAAAGTGCACAAAAACAGTGCAGGCATTACAATAAATAATAAACAGGACAGTAGGGCAAGGTGTCAGTCCAGGCTTCGGGTATTGAGGAGTCTAATAGCTTGGGGGAAGAAACTGTTATATAGTCTGCTCGTGAGAGCCCAAATGCTTCGGAGCCTTTTCCCAGATGGCAGGAGGGAGAAGAGATTGTATGAAGGGTGCATGGGGTCCTTCATAAAGCTGTTTCCTTTGCGGATGCAGTGTGTAGTGTAAATGTCCGTGATGGCGGGAAGAGAGACCCCGATGATCTTCTCAGCTGACATCACTATCTGCTGCAGGGTCTTGCGATCCGAGATGGTGCAATTTCCGAACCAGGCAGGGGATGCAACCCCTGTAGAATGTGATGAGGATGGGGGGTGGGAGATGGACTTTCCTCAGCCTTCGCAAAAAGTAGAGACGCTGCTGGGCTTTCTTTGTTATGGAGCTGGTGTTGAGGGACCGGGTGAGATTCTCTGTCAGGTGAACATCAAGAAATTTGGTGCTGTTTATGATCTCTACTGAGGAGCCGTTGATGTTCAGGGGGGAGTGGTCGCTCCGTGCCCTCCTGAAGTCAACAACCATCCCTTTTGTTCACGTTAAGAGACAGGTTGTTGGCTCTGCACCAGACCATTAGCCGCTGCACCTCCTCTCTGTAAGCTGACTCATCGTTCTTGCTGATGGGACCCACCACGGTCGTGTCATCAGCGAACTTGATGATGTGGTTCGAGCTGTGTGTTGCAGCACAGTCGTGGGTCAGCAGAGTGAACAACAGTGGTCTGAGCACGCAACCCTGGAGATCCCCCGTGCTCAGTGTGATGGTGTTGGAGATGCTGCTCACGATCCAGACTGAGATCTCCCGGTCAGGAAGTCTAGGATCCAGTTGCAGAGGGAGGTGTTCAAGCCCAAAAGGCTCAGCTTTCCATTCAGTTTCTGAGGGATGATTGTGTTGAATGCTGAACTAAAGTCTATAAACAGCATCCGAACGTATGTGTCTTTTTTCTCCAGGTGGGTTAGGGCCAGGTGGAGGGTGGTGGCAATGGCGTCATCTGTTGAGCGGTTGGGACGGTACGCAAACTGCAGGGGGTCCAGTAAGGGGGCCAGCAGAGTCTTGATATGCCTCATGACGAGCCTCTTGAAACACTTCATGTTGATGTATGTGAGTGCAACGGGACGGTAGTCATTTAGGCAGGACACTGAAGACTTCTTCAGCATGGGGATGAAGGTGGTGGCCTTGAAGCACGTTGGAATGGTGGCGCTGCTCAGGGAGATGTTGAAGATGTCAGTGAGAACATCTGCTAGCTGGTCTGCACATCCTTTGAGCACTCTACCAGGGATGTTGTCTGGTACAGCAGCCTTCCGTGGGTTGACCCTGCACAGGGTTCTTCTCACGGCGGCCACGGAGAGACACAGCACCTGGTCATTCGCCACGTTATTTTCAGAGGAAGGTCAAGGTGGTCGGGTCTTTGGCACTGAGTATGGCTCAAGGGTGGGAGATGAGGCATGTTGTGGTGACAGGGAATTTGTTAGGGGAACAGACAGGAGCTTCTCTGGGCAAGATGAGATTCTCAGATGGTACGTTGCCTACAGTGGCCAGGGCCTGGGACATCTTGGATCGAGTCCTCAGCATTCTTAAATGGGAGAATGAACAGCCAGAGGTCATGGTCCATGTAGGTACTAATGATGTGGACAGAGTTCTGCATAGGGAGTTAGGTGCTAAGTTAGAGAGCGGGACCTCCAGGGTTATGATCTCAGGATTGATACATATTGATGCAACTATAAAGAAGGCAAGACATTGACTATGTTTCATTAGGAGTTTGAAAAGATTTAGTTTGTCACATGAAACACTTGAAAATTTCTATAACCATATAACAATTGCAGCACGGAAACAGGCCAGCTCGGCCCTTCTAGTCCGTGCCGAACGCTTACTCTCACCTAGTCCCACCGACTCGCACTCAGCCCATAACCCTCCATACCTTTCCTGTCCGTATTATACCTATCCAATTTTTTTTTTTAATGACAATATCAAACCTGCCTCTACCACTTCTACTGGAAGCTCATTCCACAGAGCTACCACTCTGAGTAGAGAAGTTCTCCCTCGTTTTACCCCTAAACTTTTGCCCCCTAACTCTCAACTCATGTCCTCTTGTTTAAATCTCCCCTACTCTCAGTGGATAAAGCCTATCCACGTCAACTATATCTACCCTCTCATAATTTTAAATACCTCTATCAAGTACCCCCTCAACCTTCTATGCTCCAAAGAATAAAGACCTAACTTGTTCAACCTATAGATGTACTGTGGACAGTATTCTGACGGGCAGTGTCACTATCTATAAGACCATAAGACATAGTTGCAGAAATTAGGCCATTTGGCCCATTGAGTCTGTTCTGCCCTTCTATAATGGCCGATCCATTTTTCCCCTACTCACTCCCATGGTCCATAACCTTTGATGGCATGTCCCGTCAAGAACCTATCAATCACTGCCGTAAATATATCAAATGAACTGGCCTTCACAGCTGCTTGTGGTAATTAATTCCACAAATTTCTCTGCATCTCTGTTTTAAATGGACGTCTCTCTTTCCGCTTGCTCTAGACTCCCCCACAATGGGAAACTTTTGTTCCACATCCAGTCTGGTTTCAATGAAATTCCCCCCTTGTGTTTCTAAATTCCTGCATGAACAGGCTCAGAGCCATCAAATGTTCCTCATATGATAACGTTTTCAGTCATGGAATCATCCTCTGATCTCTCTCTCATGGCAGCACATCTTTTAGATAAGGAGCCTAAAACTGTTCACAGTACTCAAGGTGAGGCTTCACCAGTGCCATATAAAGCTTCAGCATCACATTCCTGCTCTTGTATTCTAGACCTCTTCAAATGAATGCTGCATTGCATTTGTCTTCCTCATCATCGACTCAACCTGCAAGTTAACCTTTAGGGTGTCAGCAGGTTGGGCAGCATCCGTGGAAATGAACACTCAACGTTTCGGACCGAGACCCTGAGGAAGGGTCTCTGCCTGAAACATTGACTGTTTGTCTGCACAGATGCAGCCCAACCTGCTGAATTCCTCCAGCGTGTTGTGCGTGTTGCTTTGACCCCAGTATCTGTAGAGTATTTTGTGTTAACCTTCAGGGTATTCTGCACAAGGACTTCCAAGTCCCTTTGCAACTCAGATTTTTGAATTTTCTCCCCATTTAGAAAATAGTCTACACAGTTATTTCTACTACTGAAGTTCATGGCCATGCATTTTCCAACATTATAATTAATTTGCCATTTTCTTGCCCACTCTCCTAATCTGTCTAAGTCCTTCTTCATCGTACCTGATTCACCAACTCTAGCTGTCCTTCCACCAATCTTGGTACCATCTGCAAAATTGGCAATAAAGCCAGCTTACAGAGAGGAGGTGCAGCGGCTAACAGACTGGTGCAGGGCCAACAACCTGTCTCTTAATGTGAACAAAACAAAGGAGATGGTTGTTGACTTCAGCAACCACTCCCCGCTGAACATCGACGGCTCCTTGGTAGAGATCGTAAAGAGCACCAAATTTCTTGGTGTTCACCTGACTTTGGCATCCGTTGTGGGAAAGTTATTGGAAGGTATCCTAAGGGACCAGATATATAAGTATTTGGATAGACATGGACTTATTGTAGATAATCATCATGTCTTCGTGGACGGTAGGTCATGCCTAACAAATGTTGTAGAGTTTTTCGAGGCAGTTACCAGGAAAGTTGATGAAGGCAAGGCAGTGGATGTTGTCTCCATGGAATTTAGTAAGGCATTTGACAAGATCCCGCATGAGAAGCTGGTCAAGAAGCTTCAGTTGCTTGGCATTCAGGATGAGGTAATAAATTGGGTTAGACATTGGTTTTGTGGGAGAAGCCAAGAGAGTAGTCATACAGGGTTGCCTCTTTGGCTGGAGTCCTGTGGCTAGTGGGGTGCTGCAGGGATCAATGCTGGGTCCTTTGTTGTTTGACATCTATGTCAATGATCTGGATGATAATGCAGTTAACTGGATCAGCAAATTTGTGGATGGCACCAAGATTGGGAATGTAGTGGACAGTGTGGAAGGCTATCATGGCTTGCAGAGGGATATGCATCAGATGGTAAAATGGGCTGCGCAATGGAAGCTGGAAATTAATGCAGACAAGTGCAAGGTTTTGCATTTTGAAAGGACCAACTGTAGTAGGTCTTACACAGTGAATAACAGGACACTTCAGAGTGTGGTCGAACAAAGGGATCTAGGAATACAGGTACATAATTAGTTGAAAACGGTATCACAGGTAGATTAGGTTGTAAAGACCTATTGGTCTTCATAAATGAATGTATTCAGGAGTATTGTGTGCAGTGTGCACCTACTTAGAGGAAAGATATAAACAAGGTTGAAAAAGTGCAGAGAAAATTTTCAAGGATGTTGCCGGATCTGGAGGACCTGAGTTATTAGCAAAGATTGAATAGGTTAGGACTGTATTCTTCAGAACATAGAAGATTGAGAGGAGATTTGATAGAGCAAGATTGGGTAAGTGCAAGCAGGCTTTTATCACTGAGGTTGGGTGGGACTACTAGAGTCATGGCTTAAGGGTGAAAGGTGAGAAGTTTAAAGGGAACATGAGGGAAAGCTTCTTCATTCATAGAGACATGAGAGTGTGGAATGAGCTGCCAGGACAAGTGGTCGATGCAAGCTTGATTTCAGCATTTAAGAAAATTTTCTATAGATACGTGGGTAGTTGGGATATCAATGGATATGGTCCTGGTGCTAATAATTGGGAAAAGGCTGTTAAAATGGTTTCGGCATGGACTAGTTGAGTTGAAGAGCCTGATTCTATGCCGTATTTCTCTCTGACTGTATGACCCTAACTATCCACTACGCTATCAACCTTTGTGTCAACAAACATGAGAAAATCTGCAAATGCTGAAAGTCCAAAATAACACACACAAAATTCGGGAGGAACTCAGCAAGCCAGGCAGCATCTATGTAGACAGTCGACATGTACAGTATTAGTTGTTTATTTTTTTTATTAGTATTTGCACATTGGATGTTTGTTGGTCTTTGTTATGGTTTTTTTTTGGATTTTATTGTATTTCTTTGTTTTTCTGTGGGAGTCTGCAAGAAAACGAATCTCAGGTTGTATATAATATGCATACTTTGATAATAAATGTGCTTTGATTTTTGAAACTTTGACACCCCGTCTGGTCTTGGAGACTTATCTATCCTAATTCTTTTCAAAAGTTTCAGCAAATCCTCTTTCTTAACATCGACGTGTTGCAGCATATACCAGCCGGTACTATACTGACACAATCTTCACCAAGGTCCCCCTCAGTAATGAATATTAAAGTGAAGTATTAATCACAAACTTTGACTAACTCCTCAGAGTATAGGCATATGCTTCCTCTTTTATCCTCAGTCTAGTCAACCTCCTGTTCTTTATGAATTCATTGGTATTTTCTTTAATTCTACTTGCCAAGTTCTTCTCATGCCCCTTATAGCTCACCTAAGTCCATTCTCCTTCTTGTCAACCTTATACTTTAGCTTTCAAGAGCTCTGTCTGATCTTCACTCTCCAATCCTTAAGTGTGCTTCTTTCTTCCTCTTGACTAGATGTTCCATGTCTCTTGTCAACCACGGTTCCTTCACCTTACCATATATTCTCAGCTTCAGTGGAACTAACCTATCCAGAACTGCATGTAGGTATTCCCTAAACTCCTCATTTCTGTTGTGCATTTCCTTGAGTACATCAATTCCTAATGTACACTTCTAATTTCCTGCCTCATAGCATCATAATTTGCCCCTTCCTATTAGAATATTTTCCCATACTGTCTGCTTCTATCAGGGAGCTATGGTCACTGTGGTCTGAAATGTTCATACTACACTGATCTTTATTCATGGGAGACCTGGTCTTAAAAATTTGATATATTTTTTTAAAGTAGCCAAGAAGATAAATTGGGACAGGGTGGTGGATGGGGTCTATATGGATTTCAGTAAGGCCATTAACCTTTATTCAGTAATCAAGTTATGAGTTAAGGATGAAAGGTGAAATGTTTAAGGGAAACATGAGGGAAAACTTTTTCACTGAAAGGGTGGTGAGAGTGTGGAACAAGCTGTCAATGCAAGTCGTGGATCTGATTTAGATTCAACGTTTAAGGGAAGTAGGGTGGAAAGGGTATGGAGGGCTATGATCGATGGACCCTAATGCATTTTAAATGGTTTGGCACTAGATGGGCCAAAGGGCCTGTTTGTGTGCTGTAGTTTACTATGACTTATGACTAATCCTGGTCAGTAGTTTTATTGTATGCAGCATATTGCTTTGTTCCTTTGAATCTTACTTCCAATGATTTCAGTGGAATGGAGTTTCAGGGGTGGTGTAATTTGTACTGTAACCATTCTTTTAGTGATCAGTTTTAGCTGATCAGTTGGAATACAGTAATGTGTTAAGGTCAGGACCAGGAAAATTGGGTGGCAAGCTGTAAGCATAGATTTTTGCAAATCCAGAATAATGGCCACACACACCTTTACTTGGTCAATTTGAAGAGATCTGCCAAATGGAATTGTTATTCATTCCTTTTTATAGAATTTTTGAAATAATACTCTGGCAGAAAGTGTTCTGCAAGGCTGGGTTCTGGATCTCTTTTTGCAGTACGAATCACCTACACTCACTGGAACACAGCAGGTCAGGCAGCATCTACAGGAGAAGCACTGTTGACGTTTCGGGCCGAGACCCTTCATCAGGACTAATGTGCTTTTCCTATAGATGCTACCTGGCCTGCTGTGTTCCACCAGCATTTTGTGGGTGTTGCTTGAATTTCCAGCATCTGCAGATTTCCTCATGTTTGCACCTACACTCAGTAGTTACTTTATTAGGTACGGAAGGTACTTAATAATGTGGCCACTGAGTGTATGTTCATGGTCTTCTGCTGCTGTAGCCCATCCACTTCAAGATTTGGTGTATTGTGTGTTCAGAAATCCTTTGGCCCATGTGCTGAACCATTAGTCAGCTTAGTTCCATCAACCTGCACTCTGGACTGTGTGCTAGTGTACACAAGGCTTTCAAGGTATTATGAATCTGTATTCCAGGATCCCTTTGATTTACCTCACTCCTCAGTGCCCCCTACCACTCACTGTGTAAGACCTATCCTGGATGGTCGTCCCAAAGTGCACCACCTCACACTTGACTGCATTGAATTCCTTCTGCTATTTTTCAGCCTGTTTTATCAACTGGTTCAGATCCTGCAGGAAGCTTTAAGTCTCCCTTGCTCTCCACTACATCTCCAATCTTGGAGTCATCTGCAAATTTGCTGATACCACACTATCATCCAGATTGTTGGTATAGCTGATAAAGAATAATGGACCCAGCACTGAATCCTATGGCACTTCACTAGTCACAGGCCTCCAGTCAGAGTGGCAACCACCTACTATCACTCTGGCTTCTTCTGCGAAGTCGGTGTCCAATCCAATGTATTATTTCATCTTGAATGCCAAACAACTGAAGTTTCTTGACCTATCTCCCACATGGCTTTGCTAAAATCCATGTAGATAACATTCAGTGTCTTGTCTTTATCAATTTTCCAGGTAACTTCCTCAAAAACCTCTAAACACGACATACCACAGACAAAGCCAAGTTGACTATCCATAGACCCATAGAACATTACAGCACAGAAACAGGCCTTTTGGCCCTTTTTGGCTGTGCCGAACCATTTTTCTGCCTAGTCCCACTGACCTGCACCTGGCCCATATCCCTCAATACGCCTCTCATCAATGTACCTGTCCAAGTTTTTCTTAAATGTTAAAAATGAGTCTGTATTTACTACTTCATCTGCCAGCTCATTCCACACTCCCACCACTCTCTGTGTGAAGAAGCCCCCCCCCCCATGTTCCCTTTAAATTTTTTCCCCTTCACCCTCAACCCATGTTCTCTGATAGTTTTTCTCCCCTAGCCTCAATGGAAAAACCCTGTTTGCATTCATTCTATCTGTACCCATCATAATCTTATGTACCTCTAACAAATCTCCCCTCATTCTTCTATGCTCCAGGGAATGAAGTCCTAACCTATTCAACCTTTCTTTGTAACTCAGTTTCTCAAGTCCCGGCAACATCCTTGTAAACCTTCTCTACACTTTTTCAACCTTATTAATATCCTTCCTGTAATTTGGTGACCAAAACTGCACACAATACTCCAAATTCGGCCTCACCAGTGCCTTCTACAACCTCACTGTAACATTCCAACTCTTATACTCAATACTTTGATTTATAAAGGTCAATGTACCAAAAGCTCTTTTTACAACCCTATCTACCTGTGATGCCACTTCTAGTGAATTTTGTATCTGTATTCCCAGATCCCTCTGTTCTATTGCACTCCTCAGTGCCCTACCATTTACCTTGTATGTTCTACCTTGGTTTTTCCTTCCAAAGTGCAATACCTCACACTTGTCTGTATTAAACTCCATCTGCCATTTCTCACCCCATTTTTCCAGCTGGTCTAAATCCCTCTGCAAGCTTTGAAAACCGACCTCACTGTCCACTATACCTCCAATCTTTGTGTCATCAGTAAATTTGATGATCCAATTTACTACATTGTCATCCAGATCATTGATACAGACGACAAATAACATTGGACCCAGCACTGATCCCTGTGACACATCACTAGTCACAGGCCTCCACTCAGAGAAGCAATCCTCCACTACCACTCTGGCTTCTCCCATTGAGCCAATGTCTAACCCAATTTACTACCTTACCATGTATACCTAGTAACTGAATCTTCCTAATTAACCTCCCATGTGGGACCTTGTCAAAGGCCTTACTGAAGTCCATGTAGACAACCTCCATTGCCTTCCCTTCATCCACTTTCCTGGTAACCTCCTCGAAAAACTCTTAATAGATTTGTTAAACATGATCTACCACGCACAATGCCATGTTGACTCTCCCTAGTAAGACCCTGTCTATCCAAATACTTGTAGATCCTATCTCTTTAGTACTCCTTCCAATAATTTACCTACTACCGACATCAAACTTACCAGCCTATAATTTCCCAGATTACTTTTAGAACCTTTTTTAAACAATGGAACAACATGAGCTATCCTCCAATCCTCCTGCAATTCACCCGTAGATACTGACATTTTAAATATATCTGCCAAGGCCCCTGTAATTTCAACACTAGTCTCCTTCAGGTCTGAGGGAATACCCTGTCAGGTCCTGGGGATTCATCTGCTCTGATTTGCCTCAAGATAACAAGCACCTCTTCCTCTTCAATCTGTATAGGTTCCATGACCTCACTACTTGTTTGCCTTATTTCCATTGACTAGTTTCCTTAGTAAATACAGACGCAAAAAACCTGTTTAAGATCTCCCCCATTTCTTTTGGTTCCATACATAGCCGACCACTCTGATCTTCAAGAGGACCAATTTTATCCCTTACTATCCTTTTGCTCTTAATATACCTGTAGAAGCTCTTTGTATTATCCTTCACTTCATTGATCCCTAATCAATCCTTGTCTAACCAAATATTTATATGTGTGGTCTTCCCAGAACATCTTCCAATAACTTTCACACTGCAGGTTCACTGACCTATAATTCCTAGCTTATCTTAGAGCCTTTCTTAAACAGCAGAGCAACATTTATTATTCTCCTAATTTAAACTTCTCTGCTAGAGCCCTTTCAATTTTTGCAGTAGCCTCCCCCAGGGTTCGAGGGAGCACATTGTCAGGCCCTAACACAGTCATATCACCTTATTCCTCACTTCTAACCATAAAGCCATCAGTTGCAGCCTCCTTGAACATGTGCCAGTCAGTGTGCTCAAAGCAGTCTTGAAAAGCAGAGGTGGCCAGGTTTTCACCTGCTTCTGAACTGGTCTGGAGCGCCTGATGAGCAGTGTGTATGCATAACATAGATGTGGTCTGAGTATCCAAGATGGGGGCGGGGCTCCACTGGGTACGCGTCGGGGATGTTTGTGTAAACAAGGTTCAACCCATCCTCCCCCCCCCCCCCCCTTGTTGCAAAGTCCACATACTGATGGAATTTGGGGAGCACTGTCTTGAGGTTCATCTGGTTAAAATCGCCGTCAACAATAAACAGTCCATCAGAGTGTGCATTCTGCAGTTCGCTAGTAGCCCTGTACAGTTCTCAGAGCGCCTCCTTAGCATTAGCGCTAAGACACCGACTATAAGGACTGTGGTGAATTCCTGTGTTAAATAGAATGGTCTGCATCTAACTGTCACAAACTCCAGTCCTGTTCCTCCTGAATCAAAGATTTGTTAATGGCTACAATGTCATGATTCCATGTGCTGATCCATTCCGTAAACTCATTTACCTTTGCTATAATACACCTTGCATTGAAATGTATGCAGCTCAGAACAGAACATCAGTCCCACCATGCTCAACCTTTTAATTCCTGACTTTGTGTATTGGCTTAACAACATCCTGAAAGGACACACTTAAATGTTCAACAACAGCCCCTTCTCTTCTGCCATCCAATTTCTGAATGAACATTGAACCCACAAACACTAATTCACTACTTTTTTATTTCTATTTTTTGCACTACCTATTTAATTTAACTATTTATATATATATATATATATATGATCTTCCTATTCCTGGCCTCACTAGCACATATCATGAGCAACAGTCCTTAGACAATGGAACACTTCTATTATTACATCTTTCCAGAATCTGTCTCCCTATCTGCTAATGTCTCTGTTACTAATGGGTGGTCTATAAACAACACCCGTTAGAGTTATTGACCCCTTCCTGCTCCTAACTTCCACCCACAGAGACTCAGTAGAAAATCCCTCCATGACATCCTCCTTTTCCACCGTCGTGACAATATCTCTGATTAGAAGTGCCACACCCTCACTTCTTTTGCCTCCTTCCCTGTCCTTTCTGAAACATCTAAATCCTGGCACTCTTAAGAAACCATTCCTGCCCCTGAGCCATCCAAGTCTCTGTAATGGTCACAACATCATAGCTCCAAATACTGATCCACGCTCTTTAAGCTCATCTGCTTTGTTCATAATACTCCTTGCATTAAAATAGACACATCTCAGACCATCGGTGTGAGCGTGTCCCTTCTCTATCACCTGCCTGTCCTCCCTCTCACACTGTCTACAAGCTTTCTCGATTTGTGAGCCAACTGCCCCTTCCCCCTTCTCTTCAGTTCGGTTTCCGCCCCGCAGCAATTTAGTTTAAACTCTCCCCAGTAGTAAACCTCCCTGCCAAGATAATGGTCCCCCTCGGATTCAAGTACAACTCGTCCTTTCTGTACAGGTCACTCCTGCCCCAAAAGAGGTCCCAATGATCCAGAAATCTGAATCCCTGCCCCCTGCTCCAATCCATCAGTCACGCATTTATCCTCCGCCTCACTCTATTCCTATACTCACTGTCGCGTGGCACAGGCAATAATCCTGCGATTACTACCTTTGAGATCCTGCTCAATTTCCTTCCTAACTCCCTGTAGTCTGTTTTCAGGACTTCTCCCCTTTTCCTACCAATATGTACCACGACCTCTAGCTCTTCACCTTCCCACTTCAGGATATTGTGGATGTAATCAGAAACATCCCAGACTCTGGCACCTGGGAGGCAAACTACCATCCGTGTTTCTTTCCTGCATCCACAGAATCGCCTTTCTGACCCTCTAACTATAGAGCCCTCCACCACTGCTGCCATCCTCTTCCTTTCCCTACCCTTCTGAGCCACAGGGCCTGACTCTGTGCCAGAGGTGCTGCCACTGTTGCTTCCCCCAGATATGCCACCCCCCCAACACTACTCAAACGGGAGTACTTATTGATGATAGAAGTGCAATCCACAGGTATTTAAGTGAAACCCAAAGCCCATAATTTGCGAGACTTTGTACTGTGAGCTGAACAATGGAATTTTTGACCAGAATATGTTGAGTGGTCTTCTTTCACTGCCATGAATTTATCTGATATCATCAATTTAAAATCCACTAGAAAAACTTGTGTGACTGTCGAGATAGCATTCATGATGTGAAAGAAGGCAATGGGGAGGGAAAGAGCTTTGGATCATGTCATTATTATATAAATTACATTAATGGGTAGGAATGAAGAAATATTGTTTTATCATTAAGATAGATTTGTTGATTTGATTTTTACTTGTAATTTCCAGATCTCAATTGCATTGAAAGAAAATGAAGAGAAATGGAAACAATATTCTTTGAAAGAAATTGATGAAGCAGGATCTAGTTTTAAAATTGCTGAACTGCAGGAAAAAATAGACATTCTTGAACATAAATTAGAACGTCAGAAACAAGAAGCATCAGCAGCTGCTAAAACTGAACTAGCAAAAGTTCAAGCCCAGTGGAATAAGGAAAAACAAGAAGAGATAAACAGAATTTATGAATTAAATGAAAATGATTATCAAACCTTCTTGGATGAGCATAGAAATAAACTCAATGAAGTTCTTAAAGCAGCTAAAGAGGACTTTTTGAGGCAGAGGAGTGAGATTCTTGCACAAAAGGAGACAGAATTAAACCTATGCATCATCGAGAAACAAAAGGAATGGTCTGCCCGCCAAGAGGAACAGATTAGGCATGAAAAACAGCAGTATGAATCTGAGCTTGTTGCTGAAATTGAGCATTATCTGAGACAGATCTCAAAACATTTTATTATAAATTCAAACTCTGCATATTTCAGAATAGAAGAACATTGTAACCCTGTCAAACCCATCCATGCACAGACTGACAAAGTGAAGGACCGTCTCCAGAAAGTTTGTACAAAGCTAGTTGAGGACATCATAGAGACTCTACACAAAGAGGTAGTGAAAAGTAACTTTATGTTGACAATTTGAATATTTTAAAAACATTACTCCACATTAAGTCCACATGGGCTGGTTTGAGTCGGTCCACAGTGAAAACCTCCTCTTTACCCCCAATGTCCAGAACATACGTGGACCCGTTGTTGTTGATCACCTTGAACGGCCCCTCGTATGGCCGCTGTAACAGTGCCTTCGTACAAACACAAACTTACAGTCCTGCAGGTCTTTGGGTACATGGGTCTGGGTCCATCCGTGCTGTGAAGTTGGCACGGGGCCAGGTTGCCGAGCCTTTCGCATAGTCTGTCCAGGACTGCTGCGGGTTCTTCCTCTTGCCCCCTTGGGGCTGGTATGAACTCTCCTGGGATGGCCAGGGGTGTGCCGTACACCAACTCGGCCGACGAGGCGTGCAGATCCTCTTTAGGCGCTGTGCGAATTCCAAGCAGGACCCAAGGAAGCTTGTCCACCCAGTTAGGTCGTCTCAGGCGGACCATGAGAGCCGACTTCAAGTGACGTTGGAAGCGTTCCACTAGTCCGTTCGACTGTGGGTGGTAGGCAGTAGTGTGGTGTAGCTGCGTTCCCAACAGGCTGGCCACAGTCGACCACAGGCTGGAGGTGAATTGGGCGCCTCTGTAGGAGGTAATGTGGGCCAGTATCCCGAAACGTGCTACCCAGGTTGCGATCACTGCTCGGGCGCAGGAATCGGCAGATGTGTCGGTGACCGGGACTGCCTCTGGCCACCTTGTGAACCGGTCTACCATAGTTAGGAGGTACCGCGCTCCTCGGGACACTGGTAGGGGGCCCACGATATCCACATGAATGTGGTCGAACCTCAGGTGGGTGGGTTTGAACTGCTGCGGCGGGGCTTTAGTGTGCCGCTGCACCTTGGCTGTTTGGTACTGCGCGCACGTTCTGGCCCATTCACTGACCTGCTTGCGAAGTCCATGCCACACGAACTTGCTGGAGACCAGCCGGATGGTTGTCCTGATAGATGGGTGCGCCAAACCGTGTATGGAGTCGAAAACTCGCCGCCTCCAGGCTGCCGGGATGATGGGTCGAAGTTGGCCGGTAGCTATGTCGCACAGGAGGGTCCTATCGCCTGGGCCTATGAGAAAGTCTTGCAGCTGCAAACTCAAGACTGCGGTCCTGTAGCTGGGCATCTCGTCATCTGCCTGCTGCACCTCCACCAGTGCTGCATAGTCCACCTCCAGGGACAGGGCCTGTACAGCTGGTCTGGAGAATGCGTCTGCCACGACGTTGTCCTTTCCCGAGACATGCTGGAGGTCCGTCGTGTACTTGGAGATGTAGGACAGGTGTCGCTGCTGGCGAGCCGACCAGAGATCAGACACCTTCGTGAACGCGAAGGTCAATGGTTTGTGGTCCGTGAACGCGGTGAAGGCCTGCCTTCTAAGAAGTACTTGAAATGCCGGATTGCCAGATACAGTGCCAACAGTCCCCGCTCGAAAGCACTGTACTTGATTTCGGGTGGTCGTACGTGCTTGCTGAAGAACACCAGGGGTTGCCAGCGCCCCTCAGTGAGTTGTTCCAGCACCCCACTGACTGCTGTGTCGGATGCGTCCACCATGAGAGTGGTTGGAACGTCCATCCTGGAGTGCACCAGCATCACAGCATCTGCCAAGGCTTCCTCCGCTTTAATGAAAGCGGCCACAGCCTCCTAGTCCAAAGTAATGTCCTTGCATTTACCCAACATCAGGGTGTACAAAGGGCGCATGATACAATAGACAATAGACAATAGGTGCAGAAGTAGACAATTCGGCCCCTCGAGTCTGCACCGATATCCCTTGATTCCCCTATCCATCAGATATCTATCTAGCTCCTTCTTGAAAGCATCCAGAGA
The DNA here is from genome assembly GCF_030144855.1 of Hypanus sabinus. Classification (NCBI taxonomy): domain Eukaryota; kingdom Metazoa; phylum Chordata; class Chondrichthyes; order Myliobatiformes; family Dasyatidae; genus Hypanus; species Hypanus sabinus. The sequence continues at coordinate 3,700,892 of NC_082733.1, forward strand.
ATTGGCCTCCACCGCCTTCCAAGGCAGTGCATTCCACACCTCCACAACTCTCTGGGAGAAGAAGCTCTTCCTCAACTCTGTTTTAAATAACTGACCTCTTATTCTCAATCCATGCCCTCTGGTACTGGACTCTCCCAACATCTGGAACATATTTCCTGCCTCAATCCTATCAAATCCTTTAATTATCTTAAACATTTCAATCAGATCCCCTCTCAATCTCCTCAATTCCAGTGTGTACAAACCCAATCTCCAATCTCTCTGCGTAAGACAGCCCTGCCATCCCAGGAATCAACCTAGTGAATCTACGCTGCACTTCCTCAATTGTTGCCAGAATGTCCTTCCTTAAACCTGGAGACCAAAACTGTACACAATATTTCAGGTGTGGTCTCACCAGGGCCCTGTACAAATGCAAAAGGACATCCTTGCTCTTGTACTCAATTCCCCTTGTAACAAAGGCCAACATTCCATTTGCCCTCTTCACTGCCTGTTGCACTTGCTCATTCACCTTCATTGACTGGTGAACTAGGACTCCTAGGTCTCTTTGCATTTCTCCCTTACCTAACTCTACACCGTTCAGACAATACTCTGCCCTCTTGTTCCTGCTTCCAAAGTGGATAACTTCACATTTATTCACATTGAATGACATCTGCCAAGTATCTGCCCACTCACCCAGCCTATCCAAGTCTCCCTGTATTCTCCTAAAGTCCTCTTCGCATGTCACATTGCCACCCAGTTTAGTATCGTCAGCAAACTTGCTGATATAGTTTTCAATGCCCTCATCTAAATCGTTGACATAAATCGTAAAGAGCTGTGGTCCCAATACAGAGCCCTGTGGTACCCCACTAGTCACCTCCAGCCAGTCCGAGAAACACCAATTCACTGCTACCCTTTGCTTTCTATCTGCCAACCAGTTTTCTATCCATGTTGAAACCCTGTCCCCAATGCCATGAGCTCTGATTTTACTCACCAATCTCCTATGTTGCACCTTATCAAATGCCTTCTGAAAATCTAGGTACACTACATCCACTGGCTTACCCTCGTCTAACATCCTTGTTACACCCTCAAAAAACTCCAACAGATTAGTCAAGCATGACTTGCCCTTGGTAAATCCATGCTGGCTCGGCCTAATCCTATTACTGCCATCAAGATATGCCACTATTTCGTCCTTAATAATGGACTCAAGCACCTTCCCCACGACTGACATTAGGCTAACAGGGCGATAGTTCTCCGTTTTCTCCTTCCCTCCCTTCTTGAAAAGTGGGATAACATTAGCCACTCTCCAATCTTCAGGAACTGATCCTGAATCTAAGGAACATTGGAAAATGATTACCAATGCATCCGCAGTTTCCTGAGCCACCTCTTTTAGAACCCTCAGATGCAGACCATCTGGACCCGGGGATTTATTAACCTTCAGTCCTATCAGTCTACTCATCACATTTTCTTTCCTAATGTCAATCTGTTTCAATTCCTCTGATATCTTATGACCCTGGCCCATCCATACATCTGGGAGTTTGCTTGTGTCCTCCCTGGTGAAGACAGATCTAAAGTATGCATTAAATTCTGTTGCCATTTCCCTGTTTCCCATAACAATTTCTCCCAATTCATTCTTCAAGGGCTGCTGAGGGGAGGAAACGGTGGTAGAAGTTCACCATACCAACGAACTCCTGCAGGCCTTTGACCGTATTGGGCCGGACAAAGTGGCGGATAGCGTCTACCTTGGCGGGCAGAGGTGTTGCCCCGTCTTTGGTCATCCTGTGGTCCAGGATGTCGATGGTATCGAGACCGAACTGGCATTTGGCCGGGTTGATTGTGAGGCTGAAATCACTCAGGCGGGAGTAGAGCTGGCGGAGGTGGGACAGATGCTCCTGGTGACTACTGCTGTCTATAAGGATGTCGTCCAAATAGATGAACGCAAAGTCCAGGTCGCGTCCCAGCGCATCCATTAGCCGCTGGAATGTCTGTGCGGCATTCTTCAGGCCGAATGGCATTCGGAGAAACTTGAACAGGCCGAACGGAGTGATGAGTGCTGTTTTGGGGATGTCTTCAGGGTGCACCGGGATTTGATGGTATCCCTGGACGAGGTCTACTTTGGAAAAGATTCTTGCCCCGTGCAGGTTTGCTGCAAAGTCCTTTATGTGCGGCACGGGGTAGCGGTCTGGAGTTGTAGCCTCATTCAGTCTGCGGTAGTCGCCGCATGGTCTCCAACCCCCAGCTGCTTTGGGCACCATGTGCAGGGGGGAGGCCCATGGGCTGTCGGACCTCCGTACGATCCCCAATTCCTCCATCCTCTTGAACTCCTCCTTCACCAGCCGGAGCTTGTCCAGGGGGAGCCTTCGTGCGCGGGCATGGAGGGGTGGTCCCTGGGTCGGGATGTGGTGCTGTACCCCGTGTCTGGGCATGGCTGCTGTGAACTGCGGTGCCAGAATCGATGGAAAGTCCGCCAGGATTCTGGTGAATTTGTTGTCCGACAGCGTGATGGAGTCTAGGTGTGGGGCCGGTAACTTGGCTTCACCCAGGGAGAACGTCTGGAAGGTCTCGGCAGTGGTTGGGCCACGGCGGCCAGTGTGAAGTCCCACGTGAACCGGCTGGCGCCGAACTGCAGCTGCACTGTGCGGGTGCCATAGGTCCGTATCGTTCTACTGTTTGCGGCCCTCAGGGTGGGTCCTGGCTTCCTGTTGCGGGTGTCGTACCCCGTCAGGGGCAAGATGCTGAGTTCCGTTCTGACGTTGACCAAGAAGCGGCGTCCTGACTGTTTGTCCTAGACGTACAAGAGGCTGTCCTGGTGGCCAGCCGCCATAGTCATTAGCGGCAGCTGGCCCTGGCCCTTGCAGGGCAGGCAACAACGGCGGGCTTCTGTGCCCTACCACTGGTGGCAGAAACACCACTGTTCACTGTCCTCCTCACTCCTGCCTCTGTGTTGTGTGCGCCCCCCTGCTGGGCCTGGTCTGGTCTACTGTTGGGCACGTGGCCTGGTAATCTGACCGATGGATGCCACGCTCTCCCTCTTGGCTTTCCACAGCACATCTGCCCGGGCCGCCACCTTCCGGGGTCGCTGAAATCTGCGTCGGCCAGCAGCTGCCAGTATGTCCTCGGGCAGTTGCTCCAGGAACGCCTGCTCAAACATGAAGCAGGCCTTGTGTCCGTCAACCAGAGACAGCATCTCGTTCATCAATGCTGACGGCACCCTGTCTCCCAAACCGTCCAGGTGAAGCAGGCGGGCACCCCACTCATGCTGTGAGAGGCCAAAGGTCCCAATGAGCAGCGCTTTGAATGCTTCATATTTGCCTTCTTCCGGGGGCAACTGTATGAAATCCACAACTGGGCAGCCGTCTCCTGGTCACAGGTGCTCACCACATGATAGTAACGCGTGGAATCAGAAGATATCTGCCGAATCTGGAACTGGGCTTCTGCTTGGCTAAACCACACGCGTGGTCACAGTGTCCAGAAAGTCGACAGTTTCAGCAAAACTGCATGAACAGATGAAGAGTCGGTCATCTTTAGTCCAAATCCCGTTTGGACCATCAGGGTCACCAATGTAGCGATGTACTACATACAGAGCTAGAGACGACACGCAGTCGGTAAGTTGTTTTGATACTAGTTTATTCAAACTTCGCAGCGCTGGCATTTAATCCCTAGCACCCGCCCTCTCTGGGCGGAAATGACATCAGAGGTGCATTACCAAAGTCTCTCCCCGCGCACTGGCTATTTGTGAGCCAGTTTGCTGGTGCAGAAGGTGATTACCACAATATGTGATTATATGATTTATATGTACAATGTCCGAAATACATCTTATGGAAATGTTTGTTGATGAACTTCAATAAAAAAATTAAATTACAGAAAGTGTCCACAGATGGGTGATTGATAAGTTTATGGCCTAAGGTAGAAGGAGATGCATTATACAGCTCTCGTTATATGCACATGCAGGTCACCTCTTTGAGTGATTATGCAGAACGTTTGAAGTTAACCCATCTCCTTCTACCTTAGGCCACGAACTTATCAGTCACCCCTGATGAGTTATTAACTTAAAACTTTCTGCATAATCACTCAGAGTTGAACTGCATGTGCATGTAACAAGAGCTGTATAACCAATTGCCACAGCTATTTCTATACCAACTTCCCTCAAGGTCCTAGGGAATATCCTGTCAGGACCCGGAGAATTGTCCATTTTTATATTCCCTAAAAGTGCCAGTACTTTTTCCTCTTTAATTGTCATAGTTTCCAATACTTCCCTACTTGTTTCCCTTACCTTACACAATTCAATATCCTTCTCCTTAGTGAATACAGAAGAAAAGAAATTGTTCAAAATCTCCCCCATCTCTTTCGGTTCCACACATAACTGTCTACTCTGATTCTCTAAGGGACCAATTTAGAGAGGAGGAAGTACTGGCAGTTTTAAGGAATATAAAAGTGGGTAAATCTCCGGGTCCTGACAGGATATTCCCAAGGACCTTGAGGGAAGTTGGTGTAGAACTAGCAGGGGCTCTGACAGAAATATTTCAGATGTTATTAGAAACGGGGATGGTGCCGGAGGATTGGTATATTGCTCATTCCATTGTTTAAAAAGGGTTCTAAGAGTAAACCTAGCAATTATAGGCCTGTCAGTTTGATGTCAGTGGTGGGTAAATTAATGGAAAGTATTCTTAGAGATGGTATATATAATTATCCGGATAGACAGGGTCTGATTAGGAACGGTCAACATGGATTTGTGTGTGGGAAGTCATGTTTGACAGATCTTACTGAATTTTTTGAAGAGGTAATGAGGAAAGTTGACTAGGGTAAAGCGGTGGATGTTGTCTATTTGGACTTTGACAAGGCTCCGCACGGAAGGTTAATTAGGAAGGTTCAATTGTTGGGTATTAATATTGAAATAGTGAAATTGATTCAACAGTGGCTGGATGGGAGATGCCAGAGAGTAGTGGTGGATAACTGTTTTGTCAGATTGGAGGCCGCTGACTAGTGGTGTGCCTCAGGGATCTGTACTGGGTCCAATGTTGTTTGTCATATACGTTAATGATCTGGATGATGGGGTGGTAAACTGGATTAGTAAGTATGCAAATGATATTAAGGTAGGTGGTGTTGTGGATAATGAAGTAGGTTTTCAAAGTTTGCAGAGAGATTTAGGCCAGTTAGAAAAGTGGGCTGAACGATGGCAGATGGAGTTTAATGCTGATAAGTGTGAGGTGCTACATTTTGGTAGGAATAATCCAAATAGGACATACATGGTCAATGGAAGGGCATTGAAAGATGCAGTAGAACAGAGTGATCGAGGAGTAATGGTGCATAGTTCCCTGAAGGTGGAATCCCATGAGGATTGGGTGGTGAAGAAAGCTTTTGGTATGCTGGCCTTTATAAATCAGAGCATTAATTATAGGAGTTGGGATGTAATGTTAAAATTGTACAGTTGTACAATTGTAAAATTGGTAAGGCCAAATTTGGAGTATTGTGTACAGTTCTGGTCACCGAATTATAGGAAAGATGTCAACAAAATAGAGAGTACAGAGAAGATTTACTAGAATGTTACCTGGGTTTCAGCACCTAAGTTACAGGGAAAGGTTGAACAAGTTAGGTCTTTATTATTTGGAGCGTAGAAGGTTGAGGGAGAATTTGATAGAGGTATTTAAAATATTGAGGAGGATAGATCGAGTTGACGTGGATAGGCTTTGAGAGTAGGGGAGATTCAAACAAGAGGACATGATTTGAGAGTTAAGGGGCAAAAGTTTAAGGGTAACACGAGGAGGAATTTCTTTACTCAGAGTGTGATAGCTGTATGGAAGGAGCTTCCAGTAGAAGTGGTAGAGGCAGGTTCGGTATTGTCATGTAAAGAAAAATTGGATAGGTATATGGATAGGAAAGGAATGGGGGATTATGGGCTGAGTGCGGGCCAGTGGGACTAGGTAAGTGTAAGCGTCGGCACGGACTAGAAGGGCCGAGATGGCCTGTTTCTGTGCTGTAATTGTTATATGGTTATAACTCATCTCCTACCTTAAGCCACAAACTTATCAATCACCCCTGCTGTGGACACTTTCTGGAGGTCCAAGATCCGTATGCTCCACGATCGCTGGATTAAGTGTAAATGTACAAGGGGACTATTGTTGAAAAATAAATGCTAGTTTTTCTAGAATTGACTCCTTCTACCTTAGGCCATGAACTTATCAATCATCCCTTGTATTTTGGACAGATTGTGGAGTGGCATTGTGACAAGTTGTCCCTTTCACATATGTACTTTCAGATGGGAAAAGGAAAGTTCATGTGTATGCTTCTCATTCTTCTAAAATGGTGTAGGCAATATTATTTATACATTATCTTTTTTCCTTTAGAATAAATTAGATCTACAGAATGCACTAATAGAAATGGAAAAGCAACACAAAGAATATAAAACCCAAAAGGAGGCGCAGCTTAGAAAACTTGAGATGTCAGAACTTCAGATCAAGCAAGAACTAGATTATATGCGACGTAAGTTATATACCAGTATACAGCAAAATGAAAGTAAATGTGGTATTTCACTTACTCTTTCTAAATTCAAAAACTAAGACTGGTTGATGTCTTAATAAAATTGTTTATATAGACAGAGTGCCCATTTGATTTATTTCAGTGAGGCATGACATTTGACGACAAGTTAAAATAAACAATATCTGTTAAGATATGAAGGAGTTTTATTTGTTCTCTTATCATGAGACTTAAAGTTTAGAATGTACAGAAAAGAAATTTAATTTCACTCTAATCATTTCAAAGCTTTTAATCTTGTTATGAATACTTATATAAGAAAGTGATCCAGAACCTTAGCATTAAAAAGTTTTTTTAAGAATAGTAATGAAAATTTGTGAATTTTTCCCATTAAAAATTTACTTCACAGATCAGCTTTCTGGAAAGGAAAACTTCAATCCTGAATACCAACCATGTGATGAACAACATAGCACACAAGTAAAGCAATTTCAACAAGAATGTCACCAACTCAAGAAAAAGCTCGATAAAATGGGTCAGCAGCTTCAACTCACTGTTCAAGAACATAAAATTTACGTACTAAACCTTAAAGGTCAGTTTCATGTCTCATTCAAGTGAGAGTGGAGTTGTTTCTGCCACCTCTTTGGTATCACCAGGTACTGGCATTGGGCTATTGAGTTATCCTTACTTTCCTATTCTGCAGAGCTAAAACCATTCAAACCTCGACTACAATCTGAATAGTTAACATGGTCCAATGCCTCTTTGGGGTCCAGAAAAACATGTGGAGTCGAATCTTTGGAAAATAATTTTAATCAGGCTGGATATTGAAGTGATGGGAATAATCCCTTATCATAGGCTATCTTCATGATTGGAATGAATTTAGACCGTGGGTCCATAACTTCCCATGGATAATCTTCATAAAAATGAATCTCAGAACCTTTAAATTTAGAAATTCTTTGTTTCCTTGCATATTTTATGATTTGGTCTTTAATTTTAAAATTAAGGAAGCAGACCAAAACTGACATTGGTTTATCTCAAGATGTCGCAGTGAAAATTCTATGTGCTCTTTCAAAGTCAGGAGGTTGAGGTAAAATATCCAGAAACAGAGATTAAAACAAGTTAGCAAAATAGTCTAATAATCTCCAGTCTCATACCCTTCCTTCAATCCAACAATTCAAATATTATTCTGACGAGATCTTGCTTCCAAATCGATAATCTTATGTTGACACTTTTCCAAGCGAGTTGAAATCTCCACGATTTGCCTCTTTAAATTCAGAATTCAGGGAAATAATGTTTTCCTGCACAAATTGAAAACTCTTTCATAACGACTTCATCTCAGAAGAGGTAGCATCAAGTTTTACTGTGTTTTTTTTATTAAGCAAAATATACTTTACTCAAAAATAAAACTATGTACAATAAACCATTCAATGGCTCTTAATTGTTTACAAATGTTTCCATTACGGTCTTTACATTTCCATATCCTTTTGCCACCCAGGTGGGACTCCGTTATTCCATATTTACATACCCTAATTGAGGGGTATACACCACGCCCCCCCACCCCTCAACTCCCACGGGAGAAGAACCCTAGACTGTGGTCCTTCCCCACCGGGCCCTTGCGGTGGCTGCACCAAGTTTCAGTGCGGCCCTCAGCACGTACTCCTACAGCCGAGAATGTGCCAGTCAGCAGCATTCTCCCACGACCATCTCCATGTGCTGATAGACCATCAAGTTTCGGGCCGACCAAAGAGCGTCTTTCACCAAGTTGATGATCTGCGAGCAGCACCGGATGTTGGTCTCCTTGTGCGTCCCCGAGAACAGCCCGTAGATCAGAGAGACCTCTGTTACGTAGCTGCTGGGGATGAATCTCGACACTGTCCTTTCCATCCTCCTCCATATCATCTCTGCGAACCCAAGGTGCGCAAAGAGTTGCGTCACCGACTCCTCCTCACTGCAGTCATCCCGTGGGCAGCGGGATGTGGAGACGACGTTCTGGGCGTATAGGAGAGATCTGACTGGGAGGGCCCCTCTCACCGCCAGCCAGACGAGGTCTTGGTGCCTGCTGGTGGGGTCTGGCGATGAGGCATTTTGCCAGATGAACTTGATGGTCTGCTCAGGGACCCACCCCACTGTGTCCATCACATCCTTCTGCAATGCCTGCAGGACCTTACTGCCTGATGGCCCTGTGGTCAAAGGCGTTGACTTGAAAGAACTTTTCTACAAAGGACAGGTATGGCGGCAACGACCAGCTGACAGGGGTGTTGCGCGGGAAAGGGGCCAGACCCATCCTTCGTAGCCAGGGCGACAGGTAGAATCTGGGCACCGTGTTGTTGTCTATCTTCTTATCGAAACCCATCAGCGAATTTTCTTGACGCTCAGCCCAAGCTGGTGTTTCCTCCGACTTTTTCTCCTTTCCATTGCTGGATTCAGGAAGCTGCTTTCCACTTCTTAAAGATTGTGACATAGTAACAACTATTCCCCTCTAAGATCCGACAAATAAAAGTTAAAAATTCAAAGTTTAAACTGGGGAAAAGGAAGAATTAATTGCAGCCACACAAATCTGTGTCACTCCATTAAACAGTAGGCGGAGTCTCTCCCAGTGGAGATATCAGGGGTAAGTTTTTTTTACTCAGAGAGCGGTGAGTGCGTAGAATGGGCTGCCGGCAAAGGTGGGGGAGGCGGCTACAATAGGGTCTTTTAAGAAGCTTTTAGATAGGTACATGGAGCTTTGTAAAATAGAGGGCTATGGGTAAGCCTAGGTAATTTCTGAAGTAGGGACATGTTCAGCACAGCTTTGTGGGCTGAAGGGCCTGTATGCACTGTAGATTTTCTATGTTCTGTGTCTATAACACAGGTCCTCAATATCTTTCCTGCAGGTAGATGACCAGAGCAATACACAATATACCCAGATTAGGCCTCTCCAACACCTTGTGCAATCTCACATCCTAACTCCTACACTCAATCCTTTGATGCATGAAAGCTGAGGGTTTTAACGCACTCTTTTCCTAGATACTACTGGCCTGCTGAGTTCCTTCAGCATTTTGTTTAATGTGCCAAAAGCCCTTTTCACTACATGTGATGCCACTTTTACTTTATTTATTTAAAGGTTCAGCACAGAACAGGCCATTCCAACTGAACAAGCCACGCCACCCAGCAACCTACTAATTTAACCCTCGCCTCATTGCAGGACATTTTACAATAACCAATCAACTTTCTAACTGGTACATCTTTAGACTGTGCAGAAAGCCAAAATATCTGGAGGAATCTCATCCGCTCACAAAGTTTCTTACAGAGGAAGCTGGAAGTGAACTTTTGATGCCCTGAGCTGCAATATTGTTGCGCTAACCACTATGCTATGTGGTGCTCACTTTGAGGGAGTTATGAAACTTCATTCCCAGATCCATCTACTACTGCACTACTTGCCCTACTGTGTAATGTCTAGCCTGAGTTTTTTTTCTCCCGAAGCGCAACACTTCACACTTGTCTCTGTTAAATTCCATCTGCCATTTTTCAGCCCATTTTTCCAGCTGGTCCCAATCCCACTGCAAGCTTTGAAAACCTTCCTCACTGTCAACTCTGCCTGCAATTTTGATGTTATCTTCAAATTTGCTGATCCAATTTACTACAATATCATCCAGATTGTTGACGTATTGGACACACGACTAGTGAAAGGCCTCCAATCAAAGGGGCAACCATCAATTTCCACTCTCTTGCTTTTTCCTTGAAGCCAATTTTTAATCCAATTTAATACCTCATCTTGTATGCTAAGTGACTGAACCTTCTTGGTCAACATCCCCTATGGGACCTTGTCTTGATTCTTAATAAGTGACAAAGCCATTGTTTGCATAGTAAGAAAATGACAGAAATGTGTATTAGCTCCTGTAACTTTGACCAAACAGATCTGGAGTTCTACATTTAGGAAAGTAAGTTTTAGTAGACTTTTCACTTGAGTTATTAATTCATAGAGTGTCCACAAAATAAATCAAAATTAATAATTTTCATAGTCTCTCTTTTGATCGAAAATTAATTCTGAAATTCTACTATGATATTTCACAGAAGAACATGAAAGAACAATAAAGCTCATGCAAAATGAAAAGGATGAACTTCTGAAAAGACTGAAAGAAAACAAATCAATCATCAATATAACAAATACTTGGTACGTTTGTAATGAAATGTATTATCTGTCCTAGAGAACATTAGTGAGAGTTTTATTATTTTATAAGTTTGTTTTATGATAAAATCAGTTATGATCAAGTCTTCACCCAATTTTGACATTGTGGTATCATACTATTTTTCTCTCAAAAATATTCCATCCTTATGTATTATTGCAGATTTTGCTTTGCAGAATTTACTTCTTAATTTCCTTGTTCAAAATGACTTGGCTTTAATTGGCCAAAGCATTTGTTTTGCAGGGTTGAAGGGGGAAGCAGAGTCTGCAAGAATTTGGGCTGGATCAATGATTTTTTAATGTCTTCACTTGTGCGGAATAATAAATTTTTTTAACCCAATGCAAGTCAACAGATAATCAATAGACTTAAAATAACTTGGAGAAGCTAGATTAGAATTTGAGCTAGGGTATATAATGATTATTTATCATCTGTTGATAAACTGTAGGATTGTGTGTCTTATCAGTACTCACTTCCTAACATATATTCCTAACATTACTTGCTCTCCCATACTGAGACAGAAAACGATTTTTAGGTATGCATATGAACATGTTTCCTCTTAATTTCCTGATACAGAGATCTTGAACAGGAACTGATAGAGTCATAGAGCACTGCAACACAGAAAGTCCTTCTGGCCCATCTGATCTGTATGTTCAAAATGTTCTACCTATACCCATCAACACACACCAGAACCATACTCTCCATACCCATCTCTTAGATATTGCAATTGAACCTGCATCGCCCACTTGTGCTGGCAACTTGTTCCATGCTTGATCCACCTTCTGAGTGAGTGAAGTTCTTCATAAACATTTAACCTACAACTTCTGGTTCTAGTCTCACCCATTCGCTGTAAAAAAGAAGCCTCCTTGCATTTAAACTACCTATACCTTGTCAAATCTGTATTTTCCTTGATCCTATCTCCTCTCATTCTGCTATGCTCCAGGGAATAAATTCCTAATATATTCAACTTTTTCCTATAACTCAGGTAGTAATGATAATATATACCTGAAGCTTCTAATAAAAATAAGACGTCTCTAGTCTTGTCTTGATAGTTTTAAGAAGTATGATAAATTACAATATTTTAATACTTCTGCTTTATGTAATATGATAATATTTGAACCTTTCTGGATCACTGAAGTGCAACACAGTTGAAATAAACAACATGGTGTGTACACTCCTTCCCAATGCTTTGATGAGGAAGATGTTATTTCATCGGCCACTGTGTCCAACATGAATTAAATTTGCACAGTCATGAGAGTTATAGCCCTACTACTAGACAAGGTCCAGCTGTGCATCTGAAAGGGAACTCTGACATGCAATTCCAATTGTTTTACAATCATATGAGATTACTTGTGCAAAAGTGAAATTATTTTATTCAATCACTATAATTTTCATGCTGAAGATAATCTCCAGATATTTTTCAGTCAGCTTTTAGTTTTCATTTTTAAAGTTGAGGCCTCAATAGACTATAACTATATGACAGATGCTTTTATTTATTAAATGAAATGTGACATTATTGTTGTTTGGCATTTCTTACATCCAACAAGTAGAGAATATTCCTTTTTTTATCTCATGTTCATTTGATACCCTCTGTTCGATCCTGTGAATATAAAGAAATTGCTGTTTCAGATCATGTCCCGATCTTTTTATCTGTAAATCTTCCAGGTGTTTCTCGATCAAACAGATTTTGGTGTTTTAATCCAATTTTATTATCAGATAAGACTTTTTTAAAATTTTTAGGAAGTCAAATTACTTTTTTCTTTGAAGAGAATATGCTAAATGGCACTTCTAGCCTTATTATTTGGGATGCTTTCAAGGCTTATATTAGAGGCCAATTTAGTTCCTATACAGCAAGTATTATGAAAAAAGCTAATAAGGAGAGAACTGATATAGCCAATCAGCTGAAACATTTAGATCATAAATGCACTTCTGATCTGGAATCTGGATCCCATCTTATATAAAAGACGTGTTGAAATTAAAACTAAATATGATCTGTTCTTAACTTACCCTGTTGAAACTCAACTTTTAAAAGATTAAAGTCAATTTTACGTTCATGGTGATAAAATGGGCAAACTTTTGGGTAATCAACTTAAAACTTTAATAGTTAAGTGTCAAATTAACTAAATCTCCAAAGTGAATGGTAATATAACTTCTGATTAATTAGAAATAAACGATACTTTTAGCGAATTTTACTCTAAACTGTATAGCTCCGATTCTCCTAAAGCCATTTTTGCTATGAATAATTTTCTAGATCATTTAAATATTTCCCTCACTTTCTGAGGTTAATCAAAAATGGTTAGATCAACTTTTTTCTTCTGAGGAAATTATCCAGGTTGTTCATTCTCTGAGTTCAGGGAAGGCTCCTGGTCCTGATGGATTTTCTGGAGAGTTTTATAAGACTTTTGCTCCTTTGCTTATTCTTCACTTACTTTCTGTTTTTTCTGACTCTTTTAAATTAGGCAGGTTGCCACAATCTTTTTATGATGCCTCTATTTCACTTATTCTCAAAAAGAATAAAGATCCAAATGATTGTTCTTCCTACAGACCTATTTCTTTACTTAATGTTGATGCTAAAACTTTTATCTGAACTTCTGCTCATAGAATGGAAAACATTAGCCTTCTATTATTTCTGATGACCAGACCGGATCTATTAACAATTGTTATTCTCATTTTAGCATTCGTCATTTACTGAATGTTAGTTACTCTCTCTCTAAAGTAACTTTGGAATGCGTGATCTCTTTAGGTGCTGAGAAAGCCCTTGATCGGGTTGAATGGAATTATTTATTTAAAATATTAGAAAAATTTAACTTTGGGTCCAGTTTCAGTTAATAGATTAAATTACTTTATTTATCTCCCACTGCAAAGGTTCTTACTAACTCTCTGAGTTCTAAACTATTTAATCTCCAATGTGGTACCAGACAAGGATGTCCTTTGAGCCCTTGGCTTTTTGATTTGGCTTTAGAGCCTTTAGCCATCGTGTTTTGTGAATCCGTTGATATCTCGGGTATTTTAAGGAGGGGTATCACTCATAAGTTGTCGCTTTATGCTGATGACCTTTTGCTCTACATCTCTAATGTGGAGTCCTCTCTACCCTCAGTACTTTTACTTTCTGAATTCAGTCAGTTCTCAGGATATAAACTTAATCTTCACAAGAATGAACATTTTCCTTTGAATAATTTGGTATCAGTCAACTCTAACCTTTTAAAATTGTAAGAAATCAATTTACTTATTTGGGTATAACAATTACTAGAAATTATAAATTTCTTTTTAAAGAAAACTTTATCACTCTTTTGGAATATGTTAAGAAGGTACTATCAAACTGGACTCCCCTTTCCGTATCGCTGATTGGATGTATCAATTCTACTAAAATTGAATATTTTGCCTAAATTTTTATATTTATTTCAAGCCCTACCTGTTTTTATTCCTAAATCCTTTTTTTGACTCTTTTAGACTCGATTATATCTTCTTATTTATGGAAGAATAAAACCCCCTGATTAAACAAAGTTCACGTTCAGAAAACTAAAAAAAAAATGAGGGATTAGCTCGACCCAATTTTAGGTTTTACTACTGGGCAGTCAACATAAGCTACCTTATGTTTTGGTTATATTATATTAATCGTGATGACTGTCCAGTTTGAGTCTCTTCAGAAGTTAATTCTGTTAATAAATTTTCTATCATTTACTTTATTTTATTGTCACCAAACAATTGATACTAGAGCGTACAATCATCACAGTGATATTTGTTTCTGCGCTTCGCGCTGCCTGAAGTACAAATCAAAGTAAATATAATAAAAATTTAAATTATAAATCATAATTAGAAAAATAGAAAAGGGAAAGTAAGGTGGTGCAAGTCAGGTCCAGATATTTGGAAGGTATAGCCCAGATCCGGGTCAGGATCTGTTCAGCAGTCTGATCACAGTTGGAAAGAAACTGTTCCCAAATCTAGCCGTACGAATCTTCATGCTCTTATACCTTTTTGTGGGACAGAAAGACTTCTTCTACTACCCATAGTACTTTCCCCTTAGATTCCTTCTTCACCTCTCCTGCCTATCACCTCCCTGCTTCCCCTCCCCCACCCCTTGATCTTTCCTCTGATGGGTTTTCCACCCTCTCCCCACCTTTTTTATAGGGCCCCTGCCCCCTCCTTCTTTAATCCTGACGAAGGGTTTTGACCCGAAACATTGACTGCTTCTTTCAACGGATGCTGCCCGACCTGCTGAGTTCATCCAGCTTTTTTGTACGTCTCGAACTTCCATACCAGGTTGTGATGCACCCTAGAAGAATGCTTTCTATGGCACACCTATAAAAATTAAACATTTGTCTTCTTGGTTCTTCAATTCCTCTATCCTTAAGTAATTTAACTGATAATTATATAGTTAAACATTCTTTGAGAATTTGGTTACAATTTAGAAAATTCTTTAGGAAATTTGGTTATTCACTCTCTAGTCCCATTTTTTCTAATTACTTTTTAAACCTTCTTTAACTGATGTAGTTTTTAAACGGTGGAATAGACTAGGTATTAAATGTTTTTAGGATCTGTTTATTGGAGATGGTCTTTCCTCATTTGATCAAATATCTATTATATAATCTTCGTAAAGCTCACTTTTTTAGATATTTACGAATTAGAGACTTCTTGCGTTCTCAACTTCATACATTTCCTAAATGTCCAGATAAGAATTTAATTGATACCATTTTTACTCTGAAACCTTTTCATAATGGATCTATTTCTAATATTTATAGTATGTTGTTGGCAATGAGAAACGTTCCATTAGACAAAATTTAAAAATCTCTGGGAACAAGACATACAGTTTTCAATTGATGAGGATACTTGGAATGAAATTTTTAAACTTGTTCACATCTCTTCATTATGTTTGTGTCACTCTCTTTTACAATTTAACGTCATTCATAGAGCCTATATGACTAAAGATAAGCTCTCTCGTTTTTACTCAGATTTTTCTCCATACTGTAATAGGTGTAATGTTGAAGAGGCCTCTCATTCATATGTTTTGGTCCTGCCCGCGGCTTCATAAATTTTGGAAAGAAGTATTTCAAACTTTTTTGGAGCTTTTTAAAGTAAACTCTAAACCCAACCCTCTGAATGCCTTGTTTGGCATTGTTGGAGGAAATAATTTTACTCTTAAGCTGAATAATCTGCATATTTTGGCTTTTATTTCTTTTTTAGCCAGAATAGTTTTGTTGCTTAAATGGAAAGATGCCGCTCCGCCTACTCATGCCCATTGGTTGATTGATGTTATAGAACATAGACAGAGAACAATATAGCACAGTACAGGAACTTCGGCCCACAATGTTGTGCCGTCTCTTAAACCCTACCTCCCATATAACCCCAACCTGAAATTCCTCCATATACCTGTCTAGTAGTCTCTTAAATTTCACTAGTGTATCTGTCAGACAATGCATTCCACACACCAACCATTCTCTGAGTAAAAAACGTCCCTCTAATATTCCCATAGAACCACAGAACGTTACAGCACAGAAACAGGCCTTTTGGCCCTTCTTGGCTGTGCCGAACCATTTTTCTGCCTAGTCCCACTGACCTGCACCTGGGCCATATCCCTTCAAACCCCTCTCATCCATATCCTTGTCCAAGTTTTTCTTTTTTTTTGTAATTTTTTTTATTGAAGTTCATCATCAAAAAAACATTTCCATAAGATGTATTTCAGACATTGTACATATGTATCATATAATCATATATATCACAAATCTCCACAAAGTATTTATCTGAGGTATACACTTATAGAAAAGAGTGGAAAGAAAAAACAAGCAAAAGGAAATAACTATGTACAAGTAGGGAGTTTTTTTTTTACAACATATTCATTGATTTGTGAGAATAAAATCAGGCCTATGAGGCATTATGTAGTTAAACCATTTTTCCCAGTATGAATCAAATTGTTCCAGCTTATGATTAACAGATGTTGTTATCTTCTCCATTTTGTAAATGTCCATCGTAATTTCCATCTGTGTATTTAAAGTTGAGCTCTCCTGTGATAACCATTTCCCAGTAAGAGTCTTTTTACCAGCCACCAATAGTATATTCATTAGATATTTATCTCTTTTCAACCATTCTTGAGGTATATATCCAAAATATATGGTCTTACTCTCTAAGGGTATTTCACATTTAAAGATGTCTTGTAGGGCATTGTGTATCCCCCTGCAATAATTTTTGATAACAGGGCATCCCAAAAATATGATTTGATTTTGATTTCCACAATTTCTCTAGCAAACAGGGAGGTTACTATCATAATGGGATTTCTGAGAAGGTGTGTTACGTATCCCGTAACTGGATAACTTGATAGAGAGGTCTGTTGAAGTCTGTTGTCACTATTTTCAAGCGTTTTATTCGTAAAGGGACACAAAAGTAGGGTTAATACATACATTCAGATAGGTCACATTGTCAACACTCAATCTAAAGCGCGGGTATATTAATAATCATCATTCTTAAATAAGCTCTGCTGATGTCTAGGGGTTAATAGATTGTCCGTTGGAAATATAAAAGTCACTCTGAAAGTCTGCCGGCCTCAGCCCGTTGGAAATGGCTGGGTTTTTTCGTGGGATGACCGAGAGAGAGAGATTGGGGGGAGAAGAGAAAGAACTTGCCGAGTCTCGATGAATCTTCCGTGAAAATCGGGGGGAGCGTTAGTTTCCTCTCCCTGATGTTAGTTAAAAGCAGTTTCCTGTGATTCCAGCCACAGATCCCAATCCCGGAACCTAACGCATGTGGCTTCCTTCAGAATGGCTTCCCACTGCTGCGGGACACTCTCGTGTCTTCTTGGTGCGTCTGAGGGGCTGTCCCCCTGAGACTCTCCTTTATACTTCCTCACGGGGTCGCAGGTGTCAATCAGGTTGGGATGATGCAATCTCTCTCTCAACCAGCCCACCCCTGCCCAAAGGCTTTTCACGTGGTCTCCATGAGACAATAGTCACTGTTGTCTTTATTCTGTATCGCTGGTGGTACCTGCAATTTGGCATGTCTCTCTCTCTCTCTCTCTCCGACTGGGTCTACTGACCCCCCCCCCCCCCCCTTCAACGGGTGCTCTTGCGATTCTCACAAGGGAGGGGGCTGGAATCATAACACCTCCCCTCTTAAAAAGCCGTTTTACCAGCGATTAAAATGGAGTGGTCCACAGTCTTACAGGAGTTTTGGATCTAACACAATACAAAAGTTTTTCTTTTCACAAAATACTACCGTTATACATTCAAGTCAGTATCTAAATAGTTAACGATTACAGTGTCCCTTTCTTTAATATCTTAACATTGCGAACCGTACATCAGACTTCAATTCAATAGCCACCTATTTATTTTTTTTCCTAAGCAACAAAACTAAGGAGGCGTGACCTTAGCTTAGGTGCATTTACAAAAGTTTACGCGAATACTAATCGTTTCAGTCGTTTAACTTAACCAGCAGGTCTCCAAAGGGCTGTCTTTATTATTCACAGGCTTTGGCGCAAACCTGTTCAACCTGCTTGGCAGTCTAACAATGGCATCCCCATTAACCGTCGCCTCTTTTTCGGCGAGTCCCCCCGTGGGGAACTTGAGTAGTTTTTCGTGGTGAACTCCCGCCCGCCCCACTCATCAGGGTTATTTTAGCAACACCATGCCCCAGACTTAGACCATTTCCACCCAACTCTTTGATTTTACCCAGGTGGCTGGCCCTTTTATCAGTCCCCTTCAGGCTATTGGTGTTTGATTCTAACTCTTCGCTTGCATATCATGGCGAAGGCGGCCTCTTCACACCCCAACCTGGCATAACAATAGAGTGGGAGGCCCCGCTATTCCCCGGCTCACTCTGTGAGCGATCTGCCAGGTTTAAGGTTTCTTCCTTCGATCTGGAAACTACAGGCTTTGCGTTTCCTTCGCCAACAATCCTCACCCCCCCATTCTTAAATTCTGCATTAACTTTGAACACTCCTTCGAGTACAGACGCCGGGGAGCTCACACTTTCCCCTGTTACCAAGGTTAACCCTTTTCCCACTGAACCGAGTCCATCTGACCCACAAGGACGGCCGCCCTGTTCCACTGAATCAGATACCTCAGACTTCTTCTGAGCTCCGTTACTAGGTTCAACACCTCGTGCATCCTCATCTCGGACACACTCAAACGGGACATTGGCCTCTTCCAGGCTTTCAACACCCGTACCTTTTTCAAATTCTAACCTCCCCCGATCCTCCCAGTTACTCTCTGGGCAGCTCCCACCCGGGGAAGGCGCAATCCTGCGAGCTGAAACAACCTCCTCGGCCCTTTTAGCAGACTCCTTCGAGGCAAGGGTATCCGTTCCATCTAGGACTGCCCTCCTCTCGTTATCGGTAACACCTTTAGAACTCTCAAGTTCTTCAAACCAGACAGATCATCCATGTCCAACTCTGGACCTTTTAACAGCTTTATCTGTTTCTCATCTTTATTTCCTACCTTTAGGACCTTTCTCTTCGCTAAAGGCAGATCTATCTCCTCTCCCTTACCCCCTTTCACTTTACTACTCTTCGTCTTACCACCCTCGGGGCACAAGGTCGGCAAAGACATCTCGGCCAAATCAAAACTGGCCAGATTTAAACTGCTCTCGTTCACAGGTCTCTCTCTCGACAGGCTGTGAGTGACCGCGCCGGCGAGATGGTCCTTGGGCGCTAGGGACGGGGCCACCACACTCTCTGGTCGGCAGGTCGGCAGCATGGCTGACCAAACCTTACCCCCTGCTAAGTCGTTTCCCAGCAAGATGTCCACGTCATCTCTCGGGAATTCTGAGGGCACCCCTATTTCAACTGGTCCATACACTAGCTCACAATCCAAAATGACCTTATATAAGGGCACCATTTCTATCCGTTTATTTATTCCTTCCACCTTTACCATGCCCGTTTCCCGACCAAATTCTAGTACCTTACGGCTAACCAGGGATAATTCAGAGCCCGCATCCCTCCAGATTCGTACGGAAACTGGGGTGTCTCCCTCCGTCACAGACACGGTTCCGTGTGACAGACAACTCCCAGAGCCCTCTCGTACTCTGTCTACCCTCGGCTCTCTGGTCGATCTGCTGATTACCACGGCACACCCGATAGGGACGGTGGTTTTCCCTCTTCCTATCTCCTTCCTCGGAGCAAAGCATCAAGATGCAATGTGCCCCTCCTTTCCACAATTAAAACAGGTCAAACCCGGAGCCCTCTGGCCGTCTTGCCTTTCCCCCTCAACCTTACCGCTAGCTCCCGGTGGAACCGCTGCCTCACTCGTCGGACTTTCTCGATCGTTCCCACTGTCTCTCTGGGGACCTTTATTCGAGGGAGTCTTTGTCTTGTGGGTTAGGGCATATTCGTCCACCAACCTGGCAAATTCTGAAATGGACTTATCCGGCTTCTCATTCAAATACACCCGGATCTCCTCCGGAACACAACTTTTAAATTCCTCAATCAAAAACAACTCCCTGAGATGCCCATAATCCTCGCCCACTCTTTCCGCGGTGCACCAACAGTCCAAGAGCACCCCCTTCTCATGGGCTAGCTTGATTCCACCCTTTTCTTAAATTTCTAAACCTTTGTCTATAGGCTTCAGGTACCAATTCGTATGTCCGGAAAATGGCCTTTTTTACCTCATCATAATTCTCCGCTTCTCCCTCCTCCAGGGACAAGGCCGCATATGCGCGTTGGGCTTTCCCCTTTAACACACTTTGTAACAACGCCACCCACTGCTCTTTTGGCAACTTCTGATTTACTGCCACCTTTTCAAAAAGCAAGAAGTAGCTATCGACATCTGTCTCCTCAAACGGGGGCACCAATCTCAAATCCCTACTAACATTAAACCGCTCTGCTTGGTCTAACCCTTGATCTCTTTGTTCGTTCCTCATCTTCTCAATTTCACGGTCATGTTGCCTCTGTTTCTCTTTCCCTTTTGCTTCTAGCTTCTTTAGGTTAATTTCATCCTGCCTTTGCCTTTCCCTCTCTCTCTCTTGCCTTTCCCTCTCAGCCGCTTCCAGCTCTTTTAGCTTAATTTCATGTTCCAACTTCAATTTCTCCACCTCTAACTGAACTGTCCCACTTGATGGTATCTCTTCAGGGATATCTCCCAATACCTCAGCTCCAAACACCTTCTTCCCAATGTAATACTGGGTTATAGCCCTTCGTACCTCCTGCTTTTTCATAGACGACCTCACTTCTGTGAGGTTCAACCCCTTCGCTAAATTTAACAAGTCTGATTTGGTGGCCGTCTCTAGCACCCCCACTGTCGGGTTTTCCATAAATTCACCCACGTCCATCTTTGCTGGTTTCCCGTCTGGCTACCCATGTAACCAGATTCAAGTTTTGGACTACAAGCTCGATTCACTGGCCTTCCAATTTGGTGTCAAATCCTGAGACGAGAAACCCCAAGTTGTTACGTATCCCGTAACTGGATAACTTACCAGCAAAGATAGAGAGGTCTGTTGAAGTCTGTTGTCACTATTTTCAAACGTTTTATTCGTAAAGGGACACAAAAGTAGGGTTAATACATACATTCAGATAGGTCACATTGTCAACACTCAATCTAAAGCATGGGTATATTAATAATCATCATTCTTAAATGAGCTCTGCTGATGTCTAGGGGTTAATAGATTGTCCGTTGGAAATATAAAAGTCACTCTGAAAGTCTGCCGGCCTCCGCCCATTGGAAATCGCTGGGTTTTTTCGTGGGACGACCGAGAGAGAGAGATTGGGGGGAGAAGAGAAAGAACTTGCTGAGTCTCGATGAATCTTACGTGAAAATCGGGGGGAGCGTTGGTTTCCTCTCCCCGATGTTAGTTAAAAGCAGTTTCCTGTGATTCCAGCCACAGATCCCAATCCCGGAATCTAATGCACGTGGCTTCCTTCAGAATGGCTTCCCGCCTGCTGCGGGACACTCTCGTGTCTTCTTGGTGCGTCTGAGGGGCTGTCCCCCGAGACTCTCCTTTATACTTCCTCACGGGGTCGCAGGTGTCAATCAGGTTAGGATGATGCAATCTCTCTCTCTCAACCAGCCCACCCTGCCCAAAGGCTTTTCACGTGGTCTCCATGAGACAATGAGACATGCCGAACTCACTTAGTCACGTGGGACTCACCTAGTCCCACTGACCCGCATTCAGTCCATAGCCCTCCATTCCTTTCCTGTCCATATACCTATCCAATTTTACCTTAAATGACAATTATCGAACCTGCCTCTACCTTCTACTGGAAGCTCATTCCACACTGCTACCACTCTCTGAGCAAAGAAATTCTCCCTCGTGTTACCCTTAAACTTTTGCCCCCTAACTCTCAACTCATGTCCTCTTGTTTGAATCCCCCCTACTCTCAATGGAAAAAACCTATCCATGTCAACTCTATCTATCCCCCTCATAATTTTAAATACCTCTATCAAGTCCCCTCTCAACCTTCTATGCTCCAAAGAATAAAGACCTAACTTGTTCAACCTTTCCCTGTAACTTAGGTGCTGAAACCCAGGTAACGTTCTAGTAAATCTTCTCTGTACTTTCTCTATTTTGTTGACATCTTTCCTATAATTTGGTGACCAGAACTGTACACAATACTCCAAATTCGACCTTACCAATGCCTTGTACAATTTTAACATTACATCCCAATTCCTATATTCAATGCTTTGCTTTATAAAGGCTAGCATACCAAAAGCTTTCTTCACCACCCTATCCACATGAAATTCCACCTTCAGGAAACTATGACCCATTATTTCTAGATCACTCTTTTCTACTGCATTCTTCAATGCCCTACCATTTTACCATATATGTCCTATTTGGATTATTCCTACCAAAATGTAGCACCTCACACTTATCAGCATTAAACTCCATCTGCCC
The DNA here is from genome assembly GCF_030144855.1 of Hypanus sabinus. Lineage (NCBI taxonomy): Eukaryota > Metazoa > Chordata > Chondrichthyes > Myliobatiformes > Dasyatidae > Hypanus > Hypanus sabinus. Next base: position 3,723,307 of record NC_082733.1, read on the forward strand.
ACTTTTCTAACTGGCCTAAATCTCTCTGCAAACTTTGAAAACCTACTTCATTATCCACAACGCCACCTACCTTAATATCATCTGCGTACTTGCTAATCCAATTTACCACCCCATCATCCAGATCATTAACGTATATGACAAACAACATTGGACCTAGTACAGATCCCTGAGGCACACCACTAGTCACCGGCCTCCAATCTGACAAAACAGTTATCCATCACTACTCTCTGGCATCTCCCATCCAGCCACTGTTGAATCAATTTCACTACTTCAATATTAATACCCAACGATTGAACCTTCCTAGCTAACCTTCCGTGCGGAACCTTGTCAAAGGCCTTACTCAAGTCCATATAGACAACATCCACCGCCTTACCCTCGTCAACTTTTCTCGTAACCTCTTCAAAAAGTTCAATAAGATTTGTCAAACATGACCTTCCACGCACAAATCCATGTTGACTATATCTAATCATACCCTGTCTATCCAGATAATTATATATACCATCTCTAAGAATACTTTCCATTAATTTACCCACCACTGACATCAAACTGACAGGCCTATAATTGCTAGGTTTACTCTGAGAAACCTTTTTAAACAATGGAACCACATGAGCAATACGCCAATCCTCCAGCACCATCCCCGTTTCTAATGACATTTGAAATATTTCTGTCAGAGCCCCTCCTATTTATACACTAACCTCCCTCAAAGTCCTAGGGAATATCCTGTCTGGACCAGGAGATTTATCCACTTTTATATTCCTTAAAAGCACCTGTATTTCCTCCTCTTTAATCGTCATAGTTTCCATAACTTCCCTACTTGTTTCCCTTACCTTACACAATTCAATATCGAAGTGAATACCTTAGTGAATGTCAAAGAAAAGAAATTGTTCAAAATCTTCCCCATCTCTTTTAGCTCCACACATAGATCTCCACTCTGATTCACTAAGGGACCAATTTTATCACTCACTATACTTTTGTTATTAATATAACTGTAGAAACCCTTCAGATTTATTTCCACCTTACTTGCCAAAGCAACCTTGTATCTTCTTTTATCTTTTCTAATTTCTTTCTTAAGATTCTTCTTACATTCTTTATATTCCTCGAGCACCTCATTTACTCCGTGCTGCCTATATTTATTGTAGATATCTCTCTTTTTCCTAACCAATTTTCCAAAACCTTGAAAACCATGGCTCTCTCAAACTTTTATCCTTTCCTTTCAACCTAACAGGAACATAAAGATTCTGTACCCTCAAAATTTCACCTTTAAATGACCACTATTTCTCTATTACATCCTTCCCATAAAACAAATTGTCTCAGTCCACTCCTTCTAAATCCTTTCACATCTCCTCAAAGTTAGCCTTTCTCAAATCAAAAATCTCAACCCTGGGTCCAGTCCTATCCTTCTCCATAATTATATTGAAACTAATGGCATTGTGATCACTGGACCTGAAGTGCTCCTCAACACATACCTCTGTCACCTGACCTATTTCATTCCCGAACAGAAGATCCAACACTGCCCCTTCTCCAGTTGGTATCTCTACTATGTATTGCTGCAAAAAACTATCCTGCACACATTTTACGAACTCCAAACCATCCATCTCTTTTACAGTATGGGCTTCCCAGTCTATGTGTGGAGGATTAAAATCTCCCACAATCACCTTCCTGTGCTTACTACAAATATCTGCTATCTCCTTGCAAATTTGCTGCTCCAATTCTCACTCCCTAATTCTCACCTAATAAGGTGGTCTATAATACACCCGTATAAGTGTTACTACACCTTTCCCATTCCTCAATTCCACCCAAATAGTCTCCCTAGACGAGCCCTCTAATCTATCCTGCCTGAGCACCGCTGTAATATTTTCTCTGACAAGCAATGCAACACCTCCCCCTCTTGTCCCTGCAATTCTATCACACCTGAAGCAATGAATATTTAAGCAAGGAATATTTAGTTGCCAATCACACCGCTCCTGCAACCATGTTTCACTAATAGCTACAACATCATGTTTCCAGGTATCAATCCATGCTCATCCATCTTTCTTACAATGCTCCTAGCATTAAAGTAAATGCATTTAAGAAATTCTCCATCTCTTCCTCTCTGTTGATCTCTAACAGTACAAAGAACTTTACTATCTTCTTTTTCTTCCTTCTCCCATACACCTTTTCCTACACTCTGGTTCCCCTCCCCTCTGTTACCTAATTTAAATCCACTGGAGCCTCTCTAGCAAACCTACCTGCAGGAATATTTGTCCCCCTCCAGTTAAGATGTAAACCGTCCCACCTTCCCTAGAAAACTGTTGATGGGAACAGCCACAGGGGTGCTCTGCTCTTCCTGTCTATTTTCCTTCCCTCTCCTGACGGTCACCCAACTAACTACCTGTCTCCTGACTCCTAGGGGTGACTATTTCTCTGAAACTCCTGTCTATTTCTGCCTCTGCCTCCCGAATGATCGGAAGTTCATGCAGCTGCAGCTCCAGTTCCAGTTCCCTAACGCAGTTTTTCAGGAGCTGCAGCTGGATGTATCTTTTGCAGGTGTAGTCATCAAGGACAACAGTGCTCATCCTGACTTCCCAAATACTGCAAATGGAGCATTCAGCTGCCCTAAATGCTGCCTCCATTACCTACTCCTAATCTAATTAGATTAATTAAAGGAGCTTACCCAGCCTTACCTCACCTGGAGTGAAGCTCGTACTCAGCCTCTGCTCGCTTTTTAAATTCCCCTGCTGATCTCAGAGGTCGACTTACACACGCCTGCGCAGTCTAGTCTCTTTGCCGCGATCAGTTTAAAAAAAACAGCTTCTTTCCGAGCTTCTTTTACCTCTTCCCTCTCCGCCTCTTGCTGCGATTTAAAATCCTTGTAAACCTTCTCTGCACTCTTTCAACGTTATTAATATCCTTCCTGTAATTAAGTGACCAAAACTGCACACGATACTCCAAATTCGGTCTCACCAATGTCTTATACAACCTCACCATTAAATTCCAACTCTTATACTCAATACTTTGTTTTATAAAGGCCAATGTACCAAAAGCTCTCTTTACTACCCCGTGATGTCACTTTTAGGGAATTATGTATCTGTGCTCCCAGATCCCTCTGTTCTACTGCACTCCTCAGTGTCCTACCATTTACCTTGTATGTTCTACCTTGGTTTGACCTTCCGAAGTGCAGTACCTCACACTTGTCTGTATTAAACTCCATCTGCCATTTTTCAGCCCATTTCTCCAACTGGTCCAAATCCCTCTGAAAGCTTTGAAAACATTCCTTACTGTTCACTACAAATCCAATCTTTGTATCATCAGCAAATTTGATGATCCAATTTGCCACATTATCATCCAGATCATTGATATAGATGACAAATAACAATGGACCTAGCACTGATCCCTGTGGCACACCACTAGTCACAGGCCTCCACTCAGAGAAGCAATCCTCCACTACCACTCTCTGGCTTCTTCCATTGAGCCAATGTCTAATCCAGTTTACTACCTCTCCATGTATACCTAGCGACTGAATCTTCCTAACTAACCTCCCATGCAGGACCTTATCAAAGGCCTTACTGAACTCCATGTAGACAACATCCACTGCCTTCCCTTCATCCACTTTCCTGGTAATTTCCTCGAAAAACCCTAATAGATTTGTTACAGATGACGTACCATGCGCAAAGCCATGCTGACTTTTTCTAATAAGTCCCTGTCTATCCAAATACTTGTAAATCGTATCTCTTAGTACTCCTTCCAATAATTTACCTGCTACCAATGTCAAGCCTACCGGCCTATAATTTCCCTTGAACTTTCCACCCCTTTCTCCATCTATTCCTCTTAATATCTTGTATACTTCTATCATGTCTCCTCTCATCAGCCTTCTCTCAAAAGAGTAAAGCCCTAGCACCCTTAATCTCTGATCATAATGCATACTCTCTAAACCAGGCAGCATCCTGGTAAATCTCCTCTGTACCCTTTCCAATGCTTCCACATCCTTCCTATAGTGAGGTGACCAGAACTGGACATAGTACTCCAAGTGTGGCCTAACTAGAGTTTTATAGAGCTGCATCATTATCCCGCGACTCTTAAACTCTATCCCTCGACTTATGAAAGCTAACACTCCATAAGCTTTCTTAACTACCCTATCTACCTGTGAGGCAACTTTCAGGGATCTGTGGACATGTACCCCCAGATCCCTCTGCTCCTCCACACTACCAAGTATCCTGCCATTTACTTTGTACTCTGCCTTGGTGTTTGCCCTTCCGAAGTGTACCACCTCACTCTTCTATGGGTTGAACTCCATCTGCCACTTCTCAGCCCATTTCTGCATCCTGTGGTTGACAAAGGAAGTCAGAGATTGTATAGCATTAAAGAAAAAGAAAAAGAAGTATGACAGGGCTAAGATGAGTGGGAATACAGATGATTGGGAGAGTTTTAAGGAACAGCAGATCTTAACTAAAAAAAGCAATACGGAGAGAAAAAATCAGGTAAAATCAGGTATGAGAGTCTAGCCAGGAATATAACAGGGGATAGCAAAAGCTTTTTTAGCTATGTGAAGAGAAAGAAGATAGTTAAGAACAATGTTGGCCCCTTGAAGAATGAATTGGGAGAAATTGTTATGGGAAACAGGGAAATGGCAACAGAATTTAATGCGTACTTTAGATCTGTCTTCACCAGGGAGGACACAAGCAATCTCCCAGATGTATGGATGGGCCAGGGTCATAAGATATCAGAGGAATTGAGACAGATTGACATTAGGAAAGAAACTGTGATGAGTAGACTGGTAGGACTGAAGGCTAATAAATCCCCGGGTCCAGGTGGTCTGCATCCGAGGGTTCTAAAAGAGGTGGCTCAGGAAATTGCGGATGCATTGGTAATCATTTTCCAATGTTCCTTAGATTCAGGATCAGTTCCTGAAGATTGGAGAGTGGCTAATGTTATCCCACTTTTCAAGAAGGGAGGGAAGGAGAAAATGGAGAACTATCGCCCTGTTAGCCTAACGTCAGTCGTGGGGAAGATGCTTGAGTCCATTATTAAGGACGAAATAGTGGCACATCTTGATGGAAATAGGATTAGGCCGAGCCAGCATGGATTTACCAAGGGCAAATCATGCTTGACTAATCTGTTGGAGTTTTTTGAGGGTGTAACAAGGATGTTAGACGAGGGTAAGCCAGTGGATGTTGTGTACCTAGATTTTCAGAAGGCATTCGATAAGGTGCCACATAGGAGATTGGTGAGTAAAATCAGAGCTCATGGCATTGGGGGCAGGGTTTCAACATGGATAGAAAACTGGTTGGCAGATAGAAAGCAAAGGGTAGCAGTGAATTGGTGTTTCTCGGACTGGCTGGAGGTGACTAGTGGGGTACCACAGGGCTCTGTATTGGGACCACAGCTCTTTACGATTTATGTCAACGATTTAGATGAGGGCATTGAAAACTATATCAGCAAGTTTGCTGACGATACTAAACTGGGTGGCAATGTGACATGCGAAGAGGACGTTAGGAGAATACAGGGAGACTTGGATAGGCTGGGTGAGTGGGCAGATACTTGGCAGATGTCATTCAATGTGAATAAATGTGAAGTTATCCACTTTGGAAGCAGGAACAAGAGGGCAGAGTATTGTCTGAACGGTGTAGAGTTAGGTAAGGGAGAAATGCAAAGAGACCTAGGAGTCCTAGTTCACCAGTCAATGAAGGTGAATGAGCAAGTGCAACAGGCAGTGAAGAGGGCAAATGGAATGTTGGCCTTTGTTACAAGGGGAATTGAGTACAAGAGCAAGGATGTCCTTTTGCATTTGTACAGGGCCCTGGTGAGACCACACCTGAAATATTGTGTACAGTTTTGGTCTCCAGGTTTAAGGAAGGACATTCTGGCAACAATTGAGGAAGTGCAGCGTAGATTCACTAGGTTGATTCCTGGGATGGCAGGGCTGTCTTACGCAGAGAGATTGGGCTTGTACATGCTGGAATTGAGGAGATTGAGAGGGGATCTGATTGAAATGTTTAAGATAATTAAAGGATTTGATAGGATTGAGGCAGGAAATATGTTCCAGAGAGAGTCCAGTACCAGAGGGCATGGATTGAGAATAAGAGGTCAGTTATTTCAAACAGAGTTGAGGAAGAGCTTCTTCTCCCAGAGAGTTGTGGAGGTGTGGAATGCACTGCCTCGGAAGACGGTGGAGGCCAATTCTCTGGATGCTTTCAAGAAGGAGCTATTATGATATTATGATATTATTTTGATTTTGTTTTAGATTAGAATAAAATATACCTTTTCAATATTATTATTAATTCACTATACCTAGATATGGGGCATTTCAACCGTTTTTGTTACCATAATACCATAATATCTGATGGATAGGGGAATCAAGGGATATGGGGACAAGGCAGGGACTGGGTATTGATAGTGAATGATCAGCCATGATCTCGGAATGGCGGTGCAGACTCGAGGGGCCAAATGGTCTACTTCTGCACCTATTGTCTATTGTCTATCTTCGACAATCCTCTACACTATCCACAACATCACCAATCTTTGTTGGCTGCAAACTTGCAAACCCATCCTTCTACCTGCACATCCAGGTCGTTAATAAAAATCACGAAAATGTTAAATGGTATGTCATGTTTAAATCTATAGAAGATTAAATGTTTTATTTCTATACCTAGACAAGATTTTTTTCACATTATCGGGACCTTTTTGGAACTACTTTCACAATCTTTGACTTGTTCAGCAATGATGATGGCTCCTATATGTTTGAATTTACGATTATATATCCAAGATTTTTTTAATCGTTTCTTTTAACCAAACAGCTGCTTTTTTTTTTTGTTTTGGGGTTTTGATTTTGTTTTAGATTAGAATAAAATATACCTTTTCAATATTATTATTAATTCACTATACCTAGATATGGGGCATTTCAACCGTTTTTGTTACCATAATATCATAATGTATTTTGTATTGATCTATTCAAGTAATTAATAAAAATATTGAAAAAGAACCACGATCACTGGCGCTATAACAGCATTATGCTAACCACTCCTATTAAACTAGAAAGCATACAGAAAAGATTTACCAGGGTGTAGTCTAGGGTACAAGGAGAGGTTACACAGACTAGGACTTCATTCCCCAGAAGATAAGCGATTGAGCGATTATGTGTATATAAGATTATGAGGGGTATAGGCAGGGTAATAGTACATAGGGAGAAGCTTGAATATTACTTGCTCATCATTTATACTTTTATTGCGTTCTTGTATAATTTTAATTAAGCAGGGAATTAACATTTTTGGCTTAATTTCAGTTTACAGCAGCAAGGCAGTTCTAAAAATTCATCTAAGTTGATCTCTACAAAAGGATTAGAAGAAATTCGCCATCAATATCTGACGGCTGTGAACAAAATTAGAGGTACCTGACTCTAATTTAATTACCATACTGTAAAAAGCTAGAATAAGATGGTGGCAAGAGGGGAGGGAGTACAAGCTGGTGGGTCATATGTGAAATCAATTAAGGGGATAGGTGGGTAGTAAACAAAACAACGTAAGTTTGTCTTGGTCATTCTGCCTATTGCAAAATAGAATGATAAAATAGTGAATTATCATTAAAAATTCTGGATAGGTGATGGTGTAAGTGGAAACTATGTAACAATTCTGAACTACAGAGTTAAATTCAAAGGTTGACCATAATAGTAGTTCAGAGTATTAACATTTTTGGAAGAATAATACTTCTGTGTGAGTGATCAAGTCATTTAAATGCAATTTACCAAATACTTTTTGGAATCCTTATGTTTCCTTCCTGATATTTTGTAGTGAAGGTAAATTAGAACAATACCAATTTACTGAAGAAAATTTACAAGTAAAGTACTTTAATTTTTCCAAACTATTTCAGTATTTAAATTTACATGCATTGGAAGCACTTTCATACAGAGGTGCATATCCAAGTTCAACTCCATATCCAAACTTGAATTTGTAGTCTGGCCAGGCATTTTACCATTGCGACATTCTTCCTCAGTTTGCTTAAATTAGAATATTGTAGTGGGAGCACCAGAACAATACCTGGCAAACAATTTGGGACACCATTTGAAATAAAGTGCATATTTACTGATAAAATATTACAGTACAAAAATATTTCAGTATGGTTTTCTTGAAGATTTTTCAACATCATAAAATGCTTTATAAAGCGAATTTAGCTTTCATGTATTAAGTAACAGATATAGCTTATTGTGTACATGAGATTCTGTGGCTGCTGAAAATCTTAACACGTAAAATTCTGGAGGATACTGTAAAAGGGATGGATGGTTTGGAGTTTGTAAAATGTGTGCAGGATAGTTTTTTGCAGCCAACTAGAGGTACCAACTAGAGAAGGGGCAGTGTTGGATCTTCTGTTAGGGAATGAAATAGGTCAGGTGACAGAGGTATGTGTTGGGGGAGCACTTCGGGTCCTGTGATCACAATGCCATTAGTTTCAACATAATTATGGAGAAGGATAGGACTGGACCCAGGGTTGAGATATTTGATTGGAGAAAGGCTAACTTTGAGGCGATGTGAAAGGATTTAGAAGGAGTGGATTGGGACAATTTGTTTTATGGGAAGGATGTAATAGAGAAATGGAGGTCATTTAAAGGTGAAATTTTGAGGGTACAGAATCTTTATGTTCCTGTTAGGTTGAAAGGAAAGGTTAAAAGTTTGAGAGAGCCATGGTTTTCAAGGGATATTGGAAACTTGATTAGGAAAAAGAGAGATATCTACAATAAATATAGGCAGCATGGAGTAAATGAGATGCTCAAGGAATATAAAGAATGTAAAAAGAATCTTAAGAAAGAAGTTAGAAAATCTAAAAGAAAATACGAGGTTGCTTTGGAAAGTAAGGTGAAAATACATCCAAAAGGTTTCTACAGTTATATTAATAGCAAAAGGATAGTGAGGGATAAAATTAGTCCCTTAGAGAATCAGAGTGGACAGCTATGTGTGGAGCCGAAAGAGATGGGGGAGATTTTGAACAATTTCTTTTCTTCAGTATTCACTAAGGAAAAGGATATTGAATTGTGTAAGGTAAAGGAAACAAGTAGGGAAGTTATGGAAACTATGACGATTAAAGAGGAGGAAATACTGGCGCCTTTAAGGAATATAAAAGTGGATAAGTCTCCTGGTCCTGACAGGATATTCCCTCAGACCTTGAGGGAGATTAGCGTAGAAATAGCAGAGGCTCTGACAGAAATATTTCAAATGTCATTAGAAACGGGGATGGTGCCAGAGGATCGGTGTATTGCTCATGTGGTTCTGTTGTTTAAAAAGGGTTCTAAGAGTAAACCTATCAATTATAGGCCTGTCAGTTTGATGTCAGTGGTGGGTAACTTATAATGGAAAGTATTCTTAGAGATGGTATATATAATTATCTGGATAGACAGGGTCTGATTAGGAACAGTCAACATGGATTTGTGCGTGGAAGGTCATGTTTGACAAATCTTATTGAAAATTTTGAAGAGATTATGAAGAAAGTTGACGAGAGTAAAGCAGTGGATGTTGTCTATATGGACTTCAGTAAGGCCTTTGACAAGGTTCCACATGGAAGGTTAGTTAGGAAGGTTCAATCGTTAGGTATTAATATTGAAGTAGTAGAATGGATTCAACAGTGGCTGGATGGGAGACGCCAGAGAGTAGTGGTGGATAACTGTTTGTCAGGTTGGAGGCCGGTGACTAGTGGTGTGCCTCAGGGATCAATGTTGTATGTCATGTATGTTAATAATCTGGATGATGGATTGGTAAATTGGATTAGTAAGTATGCAGATGATACTAAGTTAGGTGGCATTGTGGATAATGAGGTAGGTTTTCAAAGTTTGCAGAGAGATTTAGGCCAGTTAGAAGAGTGGGCTGAACGATGGCAGATGGAGTTTAATGCTGATAAGTGTGAGGTGCTACATTTTGGTAGGAATAATCCAAATAGGACATATATGGTAAAATGGTAGGGCATTGAAGAATGCAGTAGAAAAGAGTGATCTAGAAATAATGGTGCATAGTTTCCTGAAGGTGGAATTTCATGTGGATAGGGTGGTGAAGAAAGCTTTTGGTATGCTAGCCTTTATAAAGCAAAGCATTGAATATAGGAGTTGGGATGTAATGTTAAAATTGTACAAGGCATTGGTAAGGCCGAATTTGGAGTATTGTGTACAGTTCTGGTCACCAAATTATAGGAAAGATGTCAACAAAATAGAGAGAGAGTACAGAGAAGATTTACTAGAATGTTACCTGGGTTTCAGCACCTAAGTTACAGGGAAAGGTTGAACAAGTTAGGTCTTTATTCTTTGGAGCGTAGAAGGTTGAGAGGGGACTTGATAGAGGTATTTAAAATTATGAGGGGGATAGATAGAGTTGACATGGATAGGCTTTTTCCATTGAGAGTAGGGGGGATTCAAACAAGAGGACATGAGTTGAGAGTTAGGGGGCAAAAGTTTAAGGGTAACGCGAGGGAGAATTTCTTTGCTCAGAGAGTGGTAGCAGTGTGGAATGAGCTTCCTGTAGAAGGTAGAGGCAGGTTCAATATTGTCATTTAAGGTAAAATTGGATAGGTATATGGACAGGAAAGGAATGGAGGGCTATGGACTGAATGCGGGTCAGTGGGACTAAGTGAGTCCCATGTGACTGAGTTCGGCATGGGCTAGAAGGGCCGAGATGGCCTGTTTCCATGCTGTAATTGTTATATGGTTATTTGGTTATAACTTAACAATGATGAGGAACCTGAGGAAGGGGATGGACAGGTGAGGTGAGAAGAGAATGGATGAGAGGGGAACCAGAATGGGTACAGGAAAAGAAAGAAGGTAAAGGGGGATGATATTATTGGAAGTAAAAAAAAATGATAGCTTGTGTCATCAGGTTGGAGGCTACCCAAATGGAGATAAAGTTTTGCTCCTCCAGTTTGAGTGTGGGCTCATTGTGGCAGTTGAGGAGGTCATGTTAGAATGTAATGGGAAGTCAAATTGGGGATGAGTGCACAAGGGAGTCACTTAGAGATCACTCCCCAGAGAAAGTGGAAGTGAGTAGAAGAAAAGGTATGCCGAGTGACATGGGAGCATAATTACGCTATTCAGCCCATCAGGTCTACTCCATCGTAGCTAATTTATTATCTCTCAATTTCATTCTCCTGCCTTCTCCCAATAATCTTTGATGCCCTAACTAATCAAGAACCTATCAACCTCCATTTTCAATATACCCATTGACTTGACCTCCACGGCTGTCTGTGACAATGAATTCCAAATATAAGAAATTCCTTCTCATCTCTGTTCTTTAATGAGGCTGTGCCCTTTGGTCCTAAACTCACCCACTATAGGAAACATTCTTCACCCGCCTTCATCCACTTAACCCAAACCTTTCAGCATTTGTTAGGTTTCAGTGGGATTCCCCTTCATTCTTCTAAATTCCAGTGAGTACAGGCCCAGAGCCATTAACCGTTCCTCATATGTTAACCCTTTCATTCCTGGAATCACTGTTGTGAACCTCCTCTGGGCCCTCTCTAACGCCAACATATCTTTTCTTAGATAAGGGGCTAAAACTGCACCAATACTACAAGTGTAGTCTGTCCAATGCCTTATAAAGCCTCAGCATTTCATCTTTGTGTTTATATTCAAGTTCTCTCAAAATGCATGTTAACATTGCATTTATTTTCTTCAAGGTTAACCTTGAAGTTAACCTTTCGGGAATCCTGCAGATGACCCCCCCAAGTCTCCTTGCACCTCTGAGTTTTGAATTCTTCCCCCTTTATTCCTTCTACCAAAGTGAGTGATCACACACTATATTCCATCTACAACTTTTTTTTACCCATTCTCCCAATCTGTCCAGGTCCTTCTGTAGACTTACTGCTTTATTAACACTACCTGCCCCTCCACCAATCTTCGTATCATCCACAAACTTGGCCACAAAGCCATCAATTCTGTCATCCATCACTGGCATTTAACGTGAAAAGAAGCTTTCCCAACACTGACTCCTGCGGAACACCACTAGACACTGGTAGCCAATCAGAAATATCCCCTTTATTGCTCTCTTTGCCTCCTGCCAACCAGCCAATCCTCTATCCATGCTAATATCTTTCCTGTAATATCATGGATTTTTATCTTGTTAAGCAGCCTCATGTGTGGCACCCTGTCAAAGGCTTTCTGAAAATCCAAGAAAACAACGTCCACTGAGTCACCTGTTATTTCTTCAAATATTTGCAACAGATTTGTCAGGAAATATTTCCCCTTAATAAAGCTATACTGAGTTTGGCCTATTTTAGCATGTGCCTCTAAATACCTCAAAACCTTATGTATACTAATGGATTCCGACATCTTCTCAACTACTGAAGTCAGGCTAACTGGCTAATAGTTTCCTTTCTTCTGCTTTCCTCCTTTCTTAAAGAGTGGAGCAATATTTGCAATTTTCAAGAATCTAGTGATTCTTGAAAGATCATTATGAACGCCTCCACAATCTCTTCAGCTATCTCTTTCAGAACCCTAGGGTATAGTTCATCTGGCCTAGGTGACTTGTTTACCGTCAGATGTTTCTCCTTAGTAATAGTAACTATAGTCACCCCTTGCCCACACTCTGGAATTTCTGGCACACTTCTAGTGTCTTCCACAGTAAAGACAGATGCAAAATACTTAGGATCATCCACCTTTTCTTTGTCTCCCATTAGTACCTCTTTAGCATCATTTTACCGTGATCCAGTATCCACTCTCACCTCCCTTTTATTCTATATATTTGACGAAACCTTTGGTATCCCCTTTTATTACTGACTAGCCTACCTTAGTATTTCATCTCTTCCTATTGCTTTTTTAGTTACCTTCTGTTGGTTTTTAAAAGCTGAATCCTCTAATTTCCAACTTTTTCTCTCTATATTATATGCCCTTCATTTTCTTTTCATGCCTTCACAGTTGCCTCATTATCCCTTTAGAATACTTCTTCATCTTTGTGATGTATCTATTCTGCACCTTCCAAATTGCCCCCAGAAACTCCAGCCATTTCTGCTCTGGCATCATCCCTTCCATTGTGTCTTCCAATCAACTTTTACCATATCCTCTCTCATGCCTCTAATACCCTTTACTCCACAGTAACGCTCCTGCATCAGACTTTGTCTTCTCCCTCTCAAACTGCAGGGTGGATTCTGTAATTTTATGATTGAAGGTTTCCTTTACCTTATGCTTCCTAATCAGAATCAGATTTAATATCACCAGCATATGCGGTGAAATTTGTTAACTATACAACAGCAGTACAATGAAATACATGATAAATAAATACAGAGAAAAAACTGAATTGTATTAAGTAATATATGCCTATTAAATAGTTAAGTTAAAAATAAGTGATGCAAAATAAATAAAAAGTAGTGTGGTAGTGTTCATGGATCAAATCTGAAAAGAGATCAAATCTAGTTCATTACACAACACCCAGTCCTGAATTGCCTTTCTCCTTGGGCTCAACCACAAGCTGCTCTAAAAAGCCATCTTGTAGGCATTCTACAAATTCTCTCTCTTGGGAATTTGATTTTCCCAATAAACATGGATACTGTATTGAAATCCCCGATCACTGTCATAATGTTGCCTTTTTACATGTCATTTATATCTCCCATTGAAATTTGTATCCCACATCTTAGCTACTATTTGGGGGCCTGAATATAACTCCCATCAGGGTCTTTTTACACTTACAGTTTCTTAATTATACCAACAAGGATTCTATCAGATCTTCTGACCCTCTGTCATTTTTTTCAAAGGATTTGAATTTTTTTAAACTGATAGAGCCACCCTACCCACTCTGCCTACCTGCCTGACCTCTCAATACAATGATACCCTCTGATATTGAGCTTCTAACTATAATCTTTCTGTCACTACTCAGTGATCCCACAGTTATACCTCCCAATCTCTAATTTTGCTACAAGATGATCTTCCTTATTCCATAGGCTGCATGCATTCAAAAGTGACAACTTCAATCCTCAATTCATCACCCTTTTTGACTTTATTTCATGTTACTCTTCAATACATCCCACTGACTACAATATTTTTCCTATCAACCGCTGGACATTCCTCATAGTCTCACTGTACCTACTTGTATACCAGTTGCCCAAACCTCAACTCTGTTGTTCTGGTTCCCATCCCTGATGCTATTGTTGATGGCAAAAGTTACAGAGAATAATGTCCTGAGTATGGAGGCTTGTTGAGTGAAGGCAATGGGAATCCTATTATGTCAGGAGGAAAATGGGGCGAAGGCAGATGTGCAAGAAATAGAAAGGGTGTGGGTGAGTGCAGCATCAATGGTGGTGGCCCTTTTCTTTGAAGAAAGAGGATATCTGAGATGTGAATAGAAAGCTTCATCATGAGAACAGATGTGACAGATGGAGGAACAGAGAAAATAAAATGGCATTTTTACAAGTGTCATTTTGGGAAGAGATATAATCAAGAGAGCTGTGAGATTCAGCAGGTTTATAAAAGATACACCCTATCCTCGTTACTTGCGGGGATACATTCCGATGACACATAGTATGGGATACGCATAATGTGAATAATTGTTTGGATTAGATTGTGAGGATACTCAGTCCTCATTTATTGTCATTTAGTAATGCATGCATTAAGAAATGATACAATGTTCCTCCAGTATGATATCACAAAAACACAAGACAGACCAAGACTAACTTACAAAAACCACATAATTATAACATATAGTTACAACAGTGCAAAGCAATGCCGTAATTTGATCAGGGCAGACCATGGACATGGTAAAAAGTCTCAAAGTCCTCGATAGCCCATCATCTCACGTTGACGGTAGAAGGAAGAAAAACTCCTCCTGCCATGAACCTCCAGTGCCGCAGAGCTTCCTGATGCAGCCTCTCGAAGCGTTCGACCACAGCCAACTCTGAGTCCATCCGAAAAACTCTGAGCCTCCGACCAGCCCTCCAACACCGAGCACCATCTCTGTTGAGTGCCCTGGCCGCCAAGCAACAGGCAAAGATGAGGATTCGGAGCCTTCCTCTCCGGAGAATTTTCTTTCTTTTTTTTTCTTCTTTTTCAATCTTTTTATTGTTATTATTAATATCAACAAAATAAAATTGGTACATAGATAATGGGATTACAAACATACACAATTCAACTGAACTTGAAAGAATATATAAGCAATGATTACAGTATAAATGGGTATTCCCAAATCATAGATGATACAATATACAAACAAACAAGGCAAACCTATGTATATTATAATATATATCAATAAATTAGAGAGAGTGCAGAGACAATTTACTAGGATGTTACCTGGGTTTCAGCACTTAAGTTACAGAGAAAGGTTGAACAAGTTAGGTCTCCATTCATTGGAGCGTAGAAGGTTGAGGGGGGATTTGATCGAGGTATTTAAAATTTTGAGAGAGATAGATAGAGTTGACGTGAATAGGCTGTTTCCATTGAGAGTAGGGGAGATTCAAACGAGAGGACATGATTTGAGAGTTAGGGGGCAGAAGTTTAAGGGAAACACGAGGGGGTATTTCTTTACTCAGAGAGTGATAGCTGTGCGGAATGAGCTTCCTGTAGAAATAGTAGAGGCTAGTTCAGTTGTGTCATTTAAGGTAAAATTGGATAGGTATATGGACGGGAAAGGAGTGGAGGGTTATGGGCTGAGTGCGGGTAGGTGGGACTAGGTGAGATTAAGGGTTCGGCATGGACTAGGAGGGCCGAGATGGCCTGTTTCCATGCTGTGATTGTTATATGGTTATATAATAAAAAAAACAGAAAAAAGAAAAAAAAAGAGAAAAAAATTATGCAAAAAAACTAATCTAATAATCTAGTAACTAATAAGGGAAAAAAACAAAAAAAGAAAAAATGAAAAAAGAAAAAAAAAGGGCTGTTTATAATATCTCACAAAAATACAAAGTCATCAGTGTCATCAACTCCGATCCTCTCAACATATATAGAATCAAAACTGGAAAATCAAATAGGCCTGAAACAGGGTCATATTACATCATGAAAATATTGAATAAATGGTCTTTTCAAATTTAATAGAAGTATCAAATACACCACATCTAATTTTTTCTAAATTTAGACATAACATAGTTTGAGAAAACCAATGAAATGCAGTGGGAGGATTAATTTCTTTACAATTCAACAAAATAGATCTTCTAGCCATTAGTGTAAGAAATGCAATCATTCGACAAGCGGAAAAGGATAAATGGAGTGAGTCCATCATTGGTAAACCAAAAATTGCAGTAATAGGATGAGGTTGTAAATCAATGTTCAATACCGCAGAGATAATATCAAAAATATCTTTCCAATATTTTTCCAAAAGCGGACACGACCAGAACATATGAGTTAAAGACACTATCTCAGACTGACATCTATCACAAATAGGATTTATATAGGAATAAAAAAATGAGCCAATTTATCCTTGGACGTATGAGCCCTGTGCACAACTTTAAACTGTATTAGTGAATGTTTAGCATATATAGATGATGTATTAACTAATTGAAGAATTTTATCCCAATTCTCAATAGGGATAGTAAGGTAAAGTTCTCTTTCCCAATCATTTTTAGTCTTATAAAAGGGCTCTGAACGTATCTTCATAATTATATTGTGAAGTTTTAATAATAGCCCTTTCTGAAAGGGGCTTAGTTCAAACAAATTCTCCAAAATGCCTGAAAACACAAAATTTGGAAAAGTAGGAAGTACAGTATTTAAGAAATTCCTAATCTGTAAATATCTAAAAAAAATGAAATCTAGGCAAATTATATTTATTAGATAATTGCTCAGAAGGCATAAAACAATTATCCAAAAATAAGTCGGAAAATCGTAGTAATCCTTTAGTTTTCCAAGCTGAATAAGCTTGGTCTATAATAGAAGGATAAAAAAAACAATTGGATACAATAGGAATTTTTAAAACAAACTGAGTCAACCCAAAAAATTTCTGAAATTGAAACCACATACGTAAAGTATGTTTAACTATCAGGTTGTCAATTCGTTTAGGCAATTTAGAAAGAGCAAAGGGAAGAGAAGTCCCTAAAATAGAACCCAGTGCAAATCCTTGTACAGATTTAATTTTCAGGTTCACCCAATGAGATATGTGATAATCCAGGCCGGGGTTGGTAGTTTTACCACTTGAAGACGGTACCTCAGTGATAAGCTACTGTTGGTGATAATCCATATGTGGATTTTGTTTGAGTATCCTGTGACCACCACTTTGGGATGACCCGTAGCTGAATTTGGGTGTGGTACCACTTGTGTTGAAAGGATATTCGTTGAAGATCACTGTCGGTGATACTTCGTGTGTGGAGTGGAACAACTTCAGAGATAAAACCTACTGCTGTTGCTTAGTTACTCATAAACACTATTAGTTTATAGCAATACCAGACTCCAGTGTGTTTTCCATTTCTGCTGGTTCCTAAAGCCTGACAATTAACAAACTTAGAATACTATCCCCTACTCGCATCAAAGCTAACAATATCACATGACACTTCCTCACTGGCCTCCGAACAAAGGCGACCATAAATTTCCAAAGCTTTCATACAAAGATGATCGGAACTAAGTGTTGTTTTTTTCTTTCTTTCACGCTCAATGTACAAACTCAACATTTTCTCCATTTTTGACATAATCAAGTTACATACTTTGGTAACAATCTTTGAAGACACTTGTGATGAATCAATCACTGCACTTTCTATTTTCTCAGCATTTTTCTTTATGTTTCTAATCGTGGACTCACCTAAGCCGAAGTAGGGTCCCAGAGCTGTGTTACTTTCACCTGACACCACCCTGTTTATAATTTCCAATTCTTTTTCAAGTGTTAAAGTGGTTCTCTGCCTCTTGGCTGATGGCCCAGGACTTGACATAGGAGGCATAGTTAAATATTTCAAGCACAAAATCACTGCACCATAGGTAATAACAGCAAAAGTTTAAGAGCCCAAGATCACACATCCACACGCTGCCAGAACCAATGCGGAACTGGCGGGAGTGAGACTGTGAGGCGTGCACATGTGACATATTGGCGGGAAAGTGGTGCTTCTCCTCCCAACAGCCTCGCATAACTGTGAGTTTTGGATGCATATAAGGAGAAGTCGGTTGAAATAGGTTTGACACATAACTGTGAATCCACATTGTATGAAGGCGCATATAATGAGGATAGGGGGTATTAATAGACAGTCTGTCTTCAGAGATGAGCCAAGTAAATTTAAGGGCAGGGTGGAAAATTGCAGCAAAGTTGATGAAATTGATGCAAGAAGCAACACCAATAAGATATCCTTGTAACATGGAAAGAGTTGAGGAGCATTACTTGTGTAGGCTTGGAGCATAGACAAGCCTTCAAACAGGCAGGCATAGCTTCAGCTCATGTGGGCGTCCATGGCTACACCTTGGGTTTGGAGAAAGTGGGAGAAGCCAAAAGAGAAATTGTCGAGGGTGGAAACCAGTTTCACAAGGTGGATGAGTGGGGTGGTGAGAGGGAATTGGTTAGCTATATTGTCCACAAAGAAACAGGAACACTTTAAGACCTTCCTATAGCAGTATCTTTAGTGAAAAAGAGCCAATCACTTGGTGATTCAAGTGTCACGGGCGTAGGCTGGAAGGGACTGAACCAACGGTGACAAAATGGAGTCAAGGTGTGTGGACACAAGTTAAGTGGGGGAGCAGACAGAAACATTGGGTCAACTGGGATAGACATATTTGTGGATCTAAGTAGGAGATATAAATGAACAGTATGAGGTTAAAAAATTATAAGCTTGTTGTATATGAAAGTACTGGAACTCTGGCTTCTGAGGCAATTGTGAGTTCAATCCTTACCCCAGAATTTTGTAGTTGACATTTCAGTGCAGTACTGGTCAAAATAATGCTAATATTAATTCTGGTCTGTTATACCAATTTGGTAATAAAGATAACTAGGCACCATCAAGGAAGACCAGAATAGACAAGATTTTGTATTTCATGTTAATATCTCAATCTATGTCACAAAATAGATTAGGTCATTCCTTTGGGAGTGAACACTAAAATATGTTTTTATATTAGCAATGAATGTGCTTTAAAATGTGTCATTGGGTGTGTAACACTTAGAGCGTGCTGACCTTGCAATTGGTGTTACATAAAATATTTTTTCTGAGATTGACATTTATAAATTCTGGTAAATGTGACTGTATCCCAAGAGATTTGCTTGCTTTGTGCAGAAGATATGCTGTACTACATTCAAGAGAGCAAGGTACGAGCAGCTGAAATGATTCGTGCAGAAGTATTAAGAGAACGCCAACAAACTGCACGGAAAATGCGGAAGTACTATTTGACTTGTCTCCATCAACTACTGGCCGATGGTGGAAACAGTGAAGGGTAAAAATCTTAATGTTCTGTCAGAATATTGTCTGATGTGATTACCAATTAATTAAAGACTGCAGCACTATTTGAATCAATTTTTGAGATTTGAGACAACACAAAACCCTGAAATAAAGCTGTTCCTACTGTCAGAGACTTAAGCCCAACCTAGAAAGTTATCACTTTGAGCTAAATGTCCTAATAGTAATTTAAATATATTTTTGTTAAATAATGACCTTCAGCTTAAGCTCACGTGCTCAATCAAAGGCTATAATCTGAGATGAGCATGAGCTACTGACAA
Organism: Hypanus sabinus; assembly: GCF_030144855.1. Lineage (NCBI taxonomy): Eukaryota > Metazoa > Chordata > Chondrichthyes > Myliobatiformes > Dasyatidae > Hypanus > Hypanus sabinus. Next base: position 3,742,845 of record NC_082733.1, read on the forward strand.
CTGGTGACTCCTTATGGAACTGCTAGCTGTCAGTCAGCTAGAATCAGTTCAATAATTTGTTGCTGAAAACTATCTGCCTTGATTTTAATCTGCTTTTAACTGAGAAACATATGAAAGTTTGTAAGTGTAGAGCAATAGATGTGATTTACGTTGTCTTTAGTAAAACCCTTGACATGGTCTTTGTGGTATGTTTGTAGAGAAGTTTAAGGTTCAAAGTTTAAGGTTTAAGGAGTGTTGCCAAACTGTATCTTAAATTGGCCTGGTGATAGAAGGCAGAGGATTATGGTGGGTGGGTGTTTTTCTTAGAAGTCTACAAGTAGTGTAGGGCAGGGATCAATGCAGGTACCATAGCTATTTAGAAACAGAAAAGCTACAGCACAATACAGGCCCTTTGGCCCACAATGCTGTGCCAAACATGTACTTACTTTAGAAATTACCTAGGGTTACCCATAGCCCTCTATTTTTCTAAGTTCCATGTACCTATCCAAGAGTCCCTGTCATATCCACCTCCACCACTGTCGCTGGCAGCCCATTCCACGCACTTGTTATATAAGTAAAGTACTTTGAGAATGTAGGTGGTCTGATTGATAAGTTTGCAGACAGCATGGTAATTGGTGGAGTCTTGATTATCAAAGAAGATTGTCCAAGAGTACAAAAAGCATAGATCAGCTGGCAAATTGAGAGACATAGTGCCAGCTGGAATTTAATCCTGACAAATGTGATGTAATGCAATTTGTGAGGTCTAGTTCTGATTCAAAATGTTCTTAATGAGTATTCTGTATAGTTCGGGTTGGCAAACTGATGGAAGAAAGTGGTAGTAGAAGAGATTCACCTGGATGTTGCCTGGAATGGAGGACAATATGAAAAAAGATTTGATAAGTAGAGTATTTTTTTCTCGTGAGTCTAGGTTTAAAATAGGAGTGCAGAAAGTTAAGGTATTTCTATGGGGCAATTTATTCCACACAAAATGATCTTTTAACAGCAGAGGCCTAAAGAAATATGAGCCAGATGTGAGCAAATGGAGTCAGCAAGGGTGAGGTGTGTCAGAAATTCAGTTTTCTGTGCTGTATGATTATGAAAGTTCTTTGCTGAAATAGAAATTGGTTGTTTAGAATTTATGGGTAGTTTAACTTCATACTAAAATACCTATATAATTATTTACAGTGCTGAAAAGAAGATAATGAGTGCTGCTAGCAAATTGGCTGCAGTAGCCAAAGCTATAGAAACACCTCTTGTGAATCGAAAACGTGATAAATGTGAAATCCACAAGGGTATGTATGACAGTTTGAAATTTGCAATTCAAGATTTTGATTTTTGGACTTTGTGTAGCTCACGCAGTGCAAATTTGATTGAGTTTTTTTGAGGAGGGAATTGATCAAAGTAGAGGTGTGGATATTGTGAAACATGGACAATATCCACAGCCAAGATGTTTGACAATGTTCCTCATGGTAATTTGATTAAGAAGATTTAAGATGCATGGGATCCATGGGGACTTGATGGTTTAGATTCAGAATGAGCTTGTCCATAGAAGACACAGGATATTGGTGAAGGGGTGTTATTCTGTGACCAGTGGCATTCTAGTGGGATCAGTACTGGGACCACTGTTGCTTGTGATGTATCTAAATCATATAGATAAAAATATAGATGTGCTGATTTGAAGTTTGCAAATGATACAAAAATTGGTGGATCTGCAGACTGTGATGAAGGGTGTCAAAGTATCTACAGGATATAGATGAGTAGCAGATAGGAGCGTTGTGTAAGATTGAAGAAGTCACAATGCAGGCCACACTTGGAGTTTTGTGTACAGTTCTGGTCACTCATTACAGGAAGTTATCTGGAGGCTTTAGAGAAGGTGCAGAAGAGGTTCATCATGATATTGCCTGAATTAGAGAGTATGACTAATAAGGAGAGATTGGACAAACTTGGATTGTTTTCTGTGGAGCATTGGAGGCTGAAGGGAGTCCTGATAACAGTTAATAAAAATTATGAGAGGTATTGATAAAGTAGGCAGCCAGAATCTACTTGTACCCAGGGCGCAAGTGGAAAGTTTAACCAGCAGGAGTTTTGTACAGGGAATGGTGGTGCCTGGAATAATGCTGAAGGTACAGGAATATGGAGTGATGTGGATCATGTGCGGGCAGTAGGGATTAATTTAATTTGTCTTCATGCTTGGCATAAGAGACTGTTGCTGTGCAGTACTTGTTTCTAAGTATGCATGGATTATATATAAGATGGAAAATGTTTAAAACTTTATTTGAACATTTATTTAGAAACAACCATGCTGATGAAAATAAGTAATACTGAGTTACTGAACTTGTGTCGTGTAGCTGTTTTCCCCACCAGACAGCTTTTAATAAGTACGTAGTAGGTTTTTTATCTTTCTATTCAATAATGGATTTGATAAGCATTCTAGTCAATAATGGCAGGTAACAAAATGGAAAATAACTTATCCTATCTACTGAAAGGCTAGGATAAGATGGTAATTTTTGATAAATGCAGATATAAATTCATGCTCTACATTTCAATTAACATACCAGTCCTGATTATCGCACCTTATTTGACTGATTTTTTCTTATTAATATAAACATGTTATCCCTTTAATGTAGATGCAGAAATATTGTTTTGTTTGAAGCAACTTTGTAATGAACTTTAAATCGACTACAAAGAGAATTGATAAAGTTGATTGATCAAGGTAAATGCATAAGATCTTGAGATCAGTGGTGAATTGAATTGAATTTTTACAGTTAAAATTTGTGTTGCATGCATCATAAATAAAGGATGTGATGCAATGGTAACTCAGTACTATTGAAGCATATTGGGTTATCCAAACCTTTTAAAATGAGTGTTCAGTTTTATTTTCCAATTTAATAATGAACTATTTTTACAAGGGTGTTGCTATTTAATAATAACAATATGAGTTAAGTAATTATTTTTTGTACAAGCTATCATATTGTAATTGACATCTTTCTGGACAAATTGCTAGATTTTAATCAGTACCAGTATTTGCAGACTGTTTATAACATTTGAGTGAGTTTTATGCTATGTTTTTATTAATATCTTTCTGTCTAAAGCACAACTTATGAAGAAGAGTTCAGAACCAACTCGAAATATTTCTGATAACTGTGGAGGGAGTCCAGCATCAGCACACATGCTGACAAACCAAAGTGAGAAGTTCTCTTCCAGCAAAGACCGAATCCAACAATTCGTACAGAGCACAGCCAGCAATGCATCTGTGCCACAAGGTTTGAACAGATCATTATTCAGTGCTACTATTGAAAATGGCACATCAGGTGAACACTTGTCAACTGATAAACAAGATAATGTGCATAAACTTAATGCTGGCATTTCCTCCAAGGATGCTTCTTCCTTGTCAAATGATGCTGTGTCAGAACCAAAGTATCATAAAGCTAGTGGTGTAGCCTCTTGTCAAAATTCAGCCACGTTTCTGACCCTTGCATCTCTCAACAAAACACATGTATTCAGCTCAACTGATAATTGTTCTGATAAAGCACCGTTACAAAGATTATGCAGACAAATGGGGATCACACCTTTAAAAGAAACTGTTCATTTGGAAATGGCATGCGATCATAATGGTGTCCCATCTTCAAAGTATTCCTCAAAAGTGTATATCTGTCCTGAAACTTTGACTGGGGCATCTTCTGACATTTGTGAATCCCCTGAGAGAGATGAAGGTAGTTATGTTGTTAACTTCGAAGCTGCTAACTGTCGTAAAATAGGCACTTTCGGTTTTAGGCCGACAGGTAGAAACACTTGTCATCTAGATGATTATAGCATGAGTATTAAATGTTCTAAGTTAAGTGCTGGGTCTACACCCTCTTCATATACAAACATGCAACATAAACCATTTTCTATGGCAAGTGGTATTGCACAATTATGCCCCTCAGTTTCCTCTGCAGCCTCTGGCATTAGTTCTTTTTCTGTTGATGAAAATGCTTTTTCAGGATTGCATATAGAGCAAGAGCGAGAAGTTTTAAATCCTGTCCCTACAATAAATAATAGTGCCCAGTTGGGCCCAAGGACAGAAACATGTGTATCACATCTAACTAAAGGCTGTAGTCAAAAGAAGCATCCTTTATTCAAGCCACAAAATACAAACAATATTCAACAGGACAGTGGATTTGATAGCCCATTCTTTAATTTTCGTTAGTCAAAAGCTATGTCTTACAAATTTTCTTTTATGCCACTAAACCTTTTGTGCAGATATTTTGAGTAAATTGCAGCTATTCTTTGACACTTGATTTTGCAGGTTAAATTATAATTGATGTAAAAGGAGTATAGGCATTTGACGTGCTGTCAGGTATTTGAGAATTTTTTAAAATCTATCTTTGCCATACACATTATGATTTATATTTTCTCAATTTGTATATTTGGGTGTTTTTTTGGTAAAAATGTTTCTTTTATGATTCTTTGCTAATAAAGTGTTCTTTTTTAATCAGTGAATTGGGAGTTTGTATTTGTAACTATTGGGAGATTATCAAAATATGTTATTCTAATATGGTTAAATTCCTGTATTTTCCTACATATTGTGTGCAGCAGATCTGAAAACATTAATCAGACATATAGCCAGAGATAAAGTTTAACACTTATTATCAATCATCAAGTTGGGAGAAAGTTTGAAGGAAACTAATTTTAAGATCCAGTAAAATTCTGAAGGTGAGGAAAGAACAAAAAGAAATCTCTGAGCCAGGGATGGTTATGTAACCAGATTCAGCAGTGCTTTTTGATGAGGATAGCAATTGAACAAGTGGAGGTATAAACAAAAGAGCCAGTATCTAGAGGAAAATATTGTTGATAGTGGAAATCTGAAAGTAGGCCACTGGGTAAGGGCATATAGAGATTTATAAAATCATAGGGGTGGAGGGGTAGGTAAGGCGGATAGACATAACATTGTTCCTAAAGTAGAAGTGTCTAAAACTGGCATCTGTTTAAAGGTAAAATGGAAAATATTATCTCAGGATAAGCATTTTTACACCAAGGTTGGAGGGTACAGAGAACAAGCTGCCAGAAGAAGTCATCAAAGTGGATGCAATTATTATTTTTAATAGGACATTTAATATTTAATAATGTGGATCGAAAAAGCCCAGAGGGATTTGGGCCAAACGCAGGCAAATGGAGCTAATTCAGAGTGGACTAAGTATGTAGTACCTTGTAGCAACCAGTTTTGTTTGCTTTATGTTATTACGATGAATTGATTGGTAGCATTTGTTTCATTGTAAGCGTGACAGGGTAGATTCAATGGTATTACAAAACATTCAGTTTGTCAAAATCTGTATTTCCAAACCAATCTTCATACAATTGGCACTTTCTACAATAAAAAATCAAACAGAAACTTTTTCAGTCAACCTAATTTGATGTACTTCATGGTGCTGACTTCATTAGCTCTGCACTCAACCCTGAAACAACTTCAACAGCAAAGATATACATACACATCAGGATGCTCTTTATCAACTACAGCTTGGCTTTCAATACCATCAACCCGTCAAAACTAATCAATAAGCTTAAAGACTTTGGCCCCAATGCCTCCCTGTGCAATTGGATCACCGGTTTCTGAACCCCAGTCAATTCCTTGTAATTTATTTTTTTATTGAAGTTCATCATCAAACAAACATTTCCATAAGATGTATTTCAGACATATATGTCACAAATCTCCACATAGTATTTATCTGAGGTATACACTTATAGAAAAGTGGAAAGAAAAAAACAAGCAAAAGGAAAAAAAACTATGTACAAGTAGGGAGTTATCTTCTTCTCACAACATATTCATTGATTTGTGAGAATAAAATCAGGCCTATGAGGCATTATGTAGTTAAACCATTTTTCCCAGTATGAATCAAATTGTTCCAGCTTATGATTAACAGATGCTGTTATCTTCTCCATTTTGTAAATGTCCATTGTAATTTCCATCCACGCATTTAAAGTTGGTATCTCCTGTGATAACCATTTCCTAGTAAGAGTCTTTTTACCAGTCACCAACAGTATAGTCATTAAATATTTATCTCTTTTCAACCATTCATGAGGTAGATATCCAAAATATATGATCTTACTCTAAGGGTATTTCACATTTAAAGATGTCTTGTAGGGCATTGTGTATCCCCCTCCAATAGTCTTTGATAAACAGGGCAGTCCCAAAAAATATGATAATAATTTGCATTTTGATTTCCACAATTTCTCTAGCAAACAGGGAGGTTACTATCATAATGGGATTTCTGAGATAAATATCTTATCAAGTTTTTCCATCTGAACTGTTATATGGTTACTGCATCGGTCATTAGTGAGGAGACCTACAGGAGGATATGGGGGTCCAACCTGCCTCGCATTAGACTGTCTAAGCTCAAACTCAGGACAGCTCATACCTCATTTAGGAGTGTTATATGTGGATATTTCAGCCGGGGGTCAAAAGGCTGAAGCCAGGCTGGTGATAGCTAAGGGCAATGGGCCCAGTCTTTTGGGCTGTGATTGGCTTCGCAAAATCCAGCTCAAGTGGCATGAAATTAAGTATGCACACATGACGGAGGACATTCTGCAGCAGTACAGTGATGTTTTCAGGGACGAGCGGGGCACACTGAAGGGCGTGACCATGAAACTCCATGTCGACCCTGAGACCACACCATGTTTTGTTAAGCCCTATGCCATGAAAGGCAAAGTCGAGGTGGAGCTGAGCATCATTGAGCCCGTCCAGTTTTCAAGGTGGGCAACTCCCATTGTTCCAGTTTTGAAGGGAGATGAAACAGTGAGGATATGTGGGGACTACAAGCTTATGGTGAATCAGGTCTCTAAGCTGGAGGAGTACCCATTGCCACGGGTGGATGACCTGTTTGCGATCCTGTCAGGGTAAGCTGTTCACAAAGCTGGACATGAGCAATGCCTACCAACAGCTTCTGCTCGATAAGGATTCAAAGGAGGATGTCACAATCAATACGCAAAAGGGATTATTCAAATATAATTGCCTGGTGTTTGGAGTGGCATCTAGACCCACCATTTTCCAAAGGACAATGAACCCTTTGCTGCAGGGGATTCTGCACGTAACAATGTATCTTGAAGATATTTTGATCATGGAAGCCATGGAGGGAAAGTATCTGGCTAACTTAGAACAGGTGCTGAAGAAGCTCTCAGACACAGGGCTGCAATTGAAACGTGGAAAATGTGTGTTCCTGGCTCTGAGTGTGATCGACCTGGGACACAAGATTACAGCTGAGGGGCTTTGCCCAGTGTAAGACAAAGTGAGAGCTATCAAGGAGGCCCCAAGCCCCAAGAACTCAGATCATTTTTGGGCATGGTGAAATATTATGGTTAGTTTATCCCTGAACTCTCAAAGGTTTTGGCCCCACTGTATAAGCTGCTTCATAATGACACTAAGTGGCGATGGGGTGAAGAGCAGGAGGAAGCTTTCAAGGAAGTGAAAGAACTCCTACACTTAGCGAAGCTGCTTGTTCACTATGACCCAGACAAGGAGATCACCCTTTCATGCGACACTTCGCCCTATGGAGTCCAGGCAGTTCTTTCTCACGTAATGGAGGGCTGTTCAGAGAAGCCTACTGGTTTTGCTTCACATACCCTGACGGCTGCTGAGAAGGGATATTCACAGCTAGACAAAGGAGGTCTGGTTGTTGTTTTTGCAGTCAAACGCTTTCATCAGTATCTCTATGGACGTGCATTCACAATTTATACAAACCATAAACCACTGATGAGCCTTTTTAGGGAGACCAGATGCTAGCTTCAGCCAGGATACAGCGTTGGGCTCTCACATTGTCAGCCTACCAGTATACTATAGTGCACAGAGCGGGTGGGGACAATGCAAACGCTGATGCACTGAGTCGACTCCTTTTACCTGAGACACCTGTTACCTCCAGAGACTGTTTTCATTGGAGAGGCTGTCAGAGACACCTGTAAAGGCAACCCAGATGAAGCAATGGACAAAGAGGGTCCCAGTCCTATCTCAAGTCAAGACTTCCCTTTTGCAAAGTTGGCCCAGAGTCGTGGAAGGAGAGGATTTGTGTCCTTATGCCAAATGCAAGACAGAACTGGGTGTTTGGAGGTCAAGGAGGAAATGTTGGCCCTCCTAATGAGTATAAAAGTGGAAATGTCCCCAGGGTCTGATGGGTTTTTTTGCCAGGTTATTGAAAAGGGCATGGGATGAGACTGCTGGAGCCTTAACTGCTATCTACATGGCCTCTTTAGCCACAGGAGAGGTCCGGAGCACTGATGTTGTACCTCTGTTTCAGGAGGGAATCAGAGATAATCCTGGGAACTAGGATTCGCAACAGTGGTTGCGAACTTGCTGGAGAATATTCTCAGTGACAGGATAGATGAGTATTTGGTCGTAGCAGATTTCCTCTTAAATCTCCTTTTGACCTACTTTCGCTGCAATCTACAGCATGTGAATTTCTCTTGGTAACGGACTATGAAATTATATCTCAAGTTCGATGGTTAAGTGTGGAGCAGTTAAGCACGATGCCTTTAAGGGTTAAATGCCAAAGCCAAGGCTGAAAACATGGCAGGAGAGGCAGGATTCAAACCAGGCTGAAGTGCAGAGGGATAAGGCCTCCTCTGCCTTCCATCTTGTTGGTGAATGTAGTCACTTGGAAATAAGATTGATGATCTCAGGGCAAGGCTGCTGTATCAGAGGCAGATGAGGACAATCTCAATTGTTTGTTGCATTGCGACCTGGTTAACAGCAAACACGCCGGACACAGTTATCTGACCAGAAGGTTGTACGATTTTCAGAATGGATTGAACCTTGAGTTCTGGTAAGGCCAATGCTTTTTAGTCAATTCTCATTGGTGCACAGACGTTGGGGTTATGTCGACTTTCCCCAAGTTAGAACAATTAACGATTAAGTGTAGACCATTCCATTTGCCATAGGAGTTGTCATCTGTGATCCTGACTGCAGTTTACATACCACCAGCAGCCGACTACAAGCAAGCAGTCACAAAACTGCACAATGCTGTCTGTAAACTAGAAACAGCCCATCATTTCAAATTATAGCTGATGGCTTTAACCAGGCCTGTATGAAGGAAACTCTGCCCAGTTATCACCAGCACGTAACCTGTTGCACCAGAGGTCCCAACACGCTAGACCACAGCTACACTACAATAAGGAATGTCTTTCAGTTCTTCCCAATACCATATTTTGGCAAGTCGGATCATTTGGCTGTATTCCTGCTACCTGCAAACAGAGGGATCCTAAATATAAAGGCTTCAGAGATCAGACAACTAAGAGGTGGAAGGCTGAGGAATGATTACAGTGTTGCCTTGAGTCTGTGGATAGGGCCATGTTCAAGCACTCGTCTGAGGACCTGAATGACTACACAAGGGTGGTTACAGAATTTATTAAAACAGCTGTGGATGAGTGTGTCGCCACTAAATCATTCAGGGTTTTCCCCAATGGAAGCCCTGGATGAACAATGAAATCCAGAACCTGCTAAAAGCCAGCTCAGAGGCATTCAAGTCTGGAGATCAAGAATGCTTCAAGAGGTGCAGGTATGATCTCCAGCAAGACATCTTTCAGGCAAAGTGGACATTCTGGACTTGACTAGAATCAACAAGGGATGCTGACAGCTGTGGCAGGGTTTGAAAGCCATAATCTCCTACAAATCTAAATCTTGCAACAAACAGATGAGCTGAGTGCTCACTTTGACAACCAGAACAAGGAGGAACAATGTCTCCTGATGACTCTTTGGTTTCAGTATCTGAAGATGATGTGTGGGCTGCCTTCAAGAGAATGAATCCAAGGAAAGCATCCAGTCTGGATGGAGTACCTGGGCAAGTACTGAAGACCTGTGTAGTCATAGAACAATAAAACCATAGAACATTACAAGCACAGAAACAGGCCTTTTGGCCCTTGGCTGTGCCGAACCATTTTTCTGCCTAGTCCCACTGTCCTGCACCTGGACCATATCCCTCCATACGCCTCTCATCCATGTACCTGTCCAAGTTTTTCTTAAATGTTAAACATGAGCCTGCATTTACCACTTCATCTGGCAGCTCATTCCACACTCCCACCACTCTCTGTGTGAAGAAGCCCCCTCCCCCAATGTTCCCTTTAAACTTTTCCCTCTTCACCCTTAATCCATGATGTTCAGTGGTGGTTCTACATAACAGCAATCCAATGAATCAGAGTCTCCCAGACTGTATTCCAGTCCTCTGGAATCAATGGGCTTGACCCTGTTGACGATGGTCTTGAACAGCATCTTGCAGTCTACACATAACAGCAAGATGGGTCTCCAATTCCTGATGCTATCACTGCCTTCTGCTTGTAAATGAGGGAAATGGAGTCTGATACACTGACAGTCAGATGCACAACGTTGTACACTTCTAGCAGGTCCAGAGTCATCCAGTGCCACTGAACCCAACATAACTCAGCCAGTCAGCCATCACTTCTGAGAGTTTTACTCAAGTTGTATGATGAGATGGCATCAGTCTGTTCCTCCAGAACCAGTTGCTAGTCCAGACTCTCCTATCTGCTGCCATCCAACCTCCATGATAGGGGATGAAACACTCAAATATTCCACAAATCAGCATAAGATTTTGGAGCAGATATAGGGAATACAGCCCAGAGTCTGCTCCACCATTTCATCAATGCTGATCCATTTCCTTCTCAGCCCCAATCTCCTGCCTTCTCCCCAGTTCCCTTCATGCCCAGACTACCCAAGAACCTGCCTTTCCATGTTCTTACATCCTTCACTATCTTGACCACTAGTGCAACCTCTCCTCTTTTGAGTCATTTTTTACATAGAATGTAGCACAGGAACAGGCCATTCAGCCCACAATGTTGTGTTAAACCAGATAAAAACCAATCAAAAATATTTAGACATTCATCCCTCCTACCCACACAATGTCCATAACCTTCCATCTTCCTTCCGTCCATGTGCTTATCCAAACATCTCTTCCAAGCCTCTGACCACCAGATCAAGCAGTGCAATCTGGGCATCCACAACTTTGAGTAGAAAACTCACCCTTCACATCCACCTCAAATGACAATCTCACCTTCAATACACGCCCTCTGGAATTAGACACTTCAACCCTGGGAAACAGATACTCCCTGTCCTCTCTATCTATGCCTCTCATTATCTTATCAGTCTTTATCAGATCCCTCATCAACCTTCGGCGCTCCACAGAAAACAACCAAAGTTTATCCATCCTCCCCTATAGTAAATGCCCTCTAAATCAGTAATAATGAGTCTCTTCAGGGCAGCTCATGGAGTAAGACAAGTGTTGGTTCTACTCCTTCCTTTTACAACCTACTTTCCACTGCTACTTTTGTTTAAACTTTGAAGATTTATTACTTTTAGTGAAGGATTTACGATGGCTGGAACCCAAACTGGAATGGAATTAAGACGTGGCAAAATTGTTTCTGAAACTGAACAAACAAAGAAGGCAGAGGAAGCCTTTACTCCAGAAAGAATGCTTTCTTTGATGCAAGGTATTAATACCAAGATGGGAATGGTGGACTCTAAAATTGATAAACTGACGAATGCTAATGAAAAGCTTGAAAAACTGTCTGCTGTCCAGGAATCTTTGAGGAATCTCAATATCAAATGCTTAAAAAGGACAATAGAATCGGAAGACAACAGGAGACAATATCAAGTGATTAAAGAACAGGAATTAAAGATTTCTACCATGGAAAAGAAAATTGTTGAGGTTCCTTCAGAATTATCAAGAATTAAGAATACAATTGATCTGGAAAGCAGAAGTCGAGGGATAAATTTACGTTTACTGGGTTTGCCTGAAAACATGGAAACCAATGAGCCATTGAAGTTTTTTACAAATATGTTATACTCACTTTTTAGTGAGATACTCAAAACTTCTCTGTTAATAGATAGAGCTCACCGAATCCCCTGCCCGAAGCCTTCAGTCAAGATGAAGCCACGTTCAGTGATTCTATGTCTGCATTACTATGCTACTAAAGAAACAATTCTTCGAGATGCTAATTTATAATGGAGTAGAGCTTTATATAGTTGAAGATTTTGCCTGTGGTTTATGCAGAAAGAATTAAATGATGGCTGAATGATGGAAGTGATGGCTGAACTTTATAAGAAGAACTGTCATCCCTCTCTGCGTTATCCAGCTCGTTTGATAATTTTTCCACCGAACATCCGTGCAAAATAACTTGATTCCCCAGAGGAGACTTGGAAATTTGTCAACGAGCTTAAGACTGTCATGTAAGCAACTGCAACACTACCTGCTTTGCAAGCAACACCAACACTTAATCAGCTGAAAGTCGTTTGCAACTGAATCGTTGAAAGTTCAATCTATGTTCTATGTCTGCACAGACATCGCTTTGGCTCTTTTTTTTTCTTTAGCATTTGTAAGAATTTAACACCAGTCATAACATATTATTTGCTTGGATCTATCTTTTGAATATATGATCAATTTTTATTAAATGAATTTAAGATGGCCACTGTTAATTATGTTCTAACATCTATTAGACATAATATCAAATTTAATCTTTAGCTGAGAGTCGTTTGCAGCTGAATTGTTGAAAGTTCAATTTAAGTTCTATGTCAGTCCAGACATTGTTTGGGCTGTTTTATTTTTTTACTTTTTTCTTTAGGATTTGTAAGAGTTTAATATCAGTCGTAACATATTATTTGGTTGTATCTATCTTTTTTGACTATATGATCAATTTTTATTAAACGAGTTTAAGGGCCACTGTTAACTACATTAACAGTTAGGCATAATATCAAAATATTTGGAAATTCTCTTTTTCTTTATGTACTTGATGTTGTGTTTTTAGTCAGTGGCGTCAGTATATAACTTTTTTTTAAAAAAAGAGTCTGCCTATTAGAGACAAAGGGTTTAGGGTGTTCAGGTTAGCGTGCTGTCCGCCTATTGGATGGCTTTTTTTTTTGGCTTTGGGGGGAAGAGGGGTGGGGCTATTAGTTTAGTTTTTATTGACCTGGCAGTCCTGAGAGGTTTACCTGACAATTATGTTGCATTGTTTTTGTTTCTGATCGAATCCATAATTTGTTCTTCCATGTGGGTTTGGTTTGTGTCGGCGCACTAATTTATAAAACTTTAAATTAAAGTCTTAGTATGGATGTTAATAAAATTAATATAATTACCTAGAACCTAAATGGCTTGAACCAACCTATTAAGTGTAAAAAGATCTTTAAGAAATTTAAAACACTTCAAGCCGATATTATTTTTGCGCAAGAGACCCACATCTGTAGGGAAGATGAAGGCCGTTTTTTTAAATTTTGAAAGATCTCTCAGTTTCACTCTTCATCAGTAACTAAAATTAGAGGGGTGTCTTTTTATTAATTTTAAAGTCTCTTTTGTACGTTTTAATACTGTCACTGATTAAATTGGAAGATACTGGCTTGTTATATGGTCAAAAGGTGGCTTTGGTGTGTGTGTGTATGCACCTAATGTAGATAGCCCTGAATTTTTTAAGATGTTATTTTCTGCCCTGCCGAATTTAAATGAATATAAGTTGATTATGGGCGGTGACTTTAACTGCTGTCTCAATCCCTTGGTCATCAACCAATCTGTGCCTTCCTAATAAGGCTGCGTCCTGTATTAATTCCTTTTTACTAGAATACGGTTTGGTTGATATTTAGAGATTTCTTTATCCTAAAGATGAGGATTTTTCTTTTTTTTACATGTACATCATAAATATTCAAGAATTGATCATTTTTTGTTAGATGTGATTGGTGTCTTTTGTTGCTGATTGTGCGCATGACACTATTGTGCTGTTGGATCATGCGCCCATGAGACTAATACTGAAGCTCCCTGATAATACGTTTGTACATGGAATGTATCTCAGTGGAGATTTAATGCTACATGATTCAGCATTCGTAAGTTTTAATAAAGAACAAATCTCGTTATTTTTTGAATTAACTACAACTGAGGGTGTGTCAAATTTGGTTATTTGGGATGTGATGAAATCTTTTCTTAGGAGACAGGTAATTTCATATTCAGCAGCTTTAAAAAGGAAGACTAAAGCAGAGCTTTTAGTGATTACTAACAGGATTAAAGAAATAAAGTTTATTCAGTATCACCTACTGAAGATTTATATAAGGAAAGGGTGAAACTTGCTATTGACATCCCATTGAGCAGCTACTTTTGAAATCTAAAAGTCAATTTCATATACATGGAGATAAGTCAGGTAAATTGTTGGCTGCTCAACTCAAAGCAACTATGGCTAGAAGCCAGATTTTGAAAATATGTTGAACTGAAACATCAGATTGTCAGGAAATTAATAAGGTATTTTTGGACTTCTAGTCTAATCTTTATAAATGTGATTTGCCAGACAACACTACCTTTATGAATAAATTTCTGCAAAATTGAGTATACTCAAAATCTCTACCCAAGATATGAATACATTAGATGCACCCATTAATTGAGAGGAAATAGCAAGAGATGTATCCTCTTTTCAATCAGGTAAAGCTCCGGGACCAGATGGATTTACGGTAGAATTTACCATGGACATGGACACCCTCGGGCTATGTGGGGGTGGAGATTGCATCCCCCTACTTTGATGGACATCTACAAGTCTGCAAGTGAAGATAAAAGCGGACTGCAGGAGGCAGTACCCTAGCGATGCACCAGAAGAACTTGCTCGCTCAACGCTCCCGTGAGAGCTGGAAGCCACTCAACGCCACGTGTGCTCCTAACTCCTTTGCCTGGGGAGCGGGTGGCTGATAATACCGAGAAGGACTTCGAACTAACAACAGGGAAAACAACGCTCCCCTGATTTTAACGGAGTGGCTTCATAAAGTCACGGGCAAGTTTTCTTTTCGTTTTCACCGATCCCTCTAAAACACGTAAAACCCAACGATTCCTCGAAAGGCTAAAGTCTGCAGACTTCTGAATGACTTTTTATATTTCCAATGGACAAAACTATTATAACAGCCGAGATTACTTCTTAATGATGATTATTACTGTACCCACGCTTTAGATTGAGTATTGGTGATGTGCATTATCTGAATGTTTGCATTAACCTTACTTTTGTGCTCCTTTATAAATAAAAACGTTTGAAAATAGTGACATCAGACTTCAACGGACCTCTCTATCTTTGCTGGTAAGTTCTCCAGTTACGGGATACATAACAATTCCAACTCTTATACTCAATACTTTGATTTATAAAGGCCAATGTACCAAAATCTCTCTTTACTACCCTATCTACCTGTGACGCCACTTTTAGGGAATTTTGTATCAGTATTCCCAGATCCCTCTGTTCTACTGCACTCCTCAGTGCCCTACCATTTACCTTGTATGTTCTACCTTGGTTTGTCGTTCCAAAGTGCAATACCTCACACTTGTCTGTATTAAACTCCATCTGCCATATTTCAGCCCATTTTTCCAGATGGTCCAAATCCCTCCGCAAGCTTTGAAAACCTTCCTCACTGTCCACTATACCTCCAATCTTTGTAACATCAGCAAATTTGCTGATCCAATTTACCACATTATCATCCAGATCATTGATATAGATGACAAATAACAATGGACCCAGCACTGATCCCTGTGGCACACCACTAGCCACAGGCCTCCACTCAGAGAAGCAATCCTCCACTACCACTCTGACATCTCCCATTGAGCCAATCTCTAATCCAATTTACTACCTCGCCATGTGTATCTAGCAACTGAATCTTCCTAACTAACTTTGTTAGATGTCTTGTTAGTTCATATTTCAAATCCTAAGAAATCTATTCCTGCTATGTTATATATATTTTCTGAATTTAGTAGTTTTACTGGATATAAATTAAATCTGCACAAAGGTGAGTTATTTCCTATTAACAACTATTTGGATCAATATGACCAAATTCCCTTTAGTATTGATGAAAATAACTTCACTTATCTTGGTATTAAAATTACAAAAATTTTATGGACCTGTATAAATATAACTTTCTTCCATTAATTGAGTACACACAATAAGTACCTCCTAAATGGTCTCCTATGACATATGCGTAGAATAGAAAGTAATGCATTCAGCTCAATAGAGTGTAAAGTTGAATTTTGCTGAAAACTACTATGTGCTAACGATGTAAACCTTATTATTTTACTTACCATATGATTTACAGTAGTCTGCAACCAATTTTATCAGTGCTACCAATGTTCGAGAAGCTACCTTAAGTAACTTCACCTTTTTACACAATTGAACATTAGCGACTACAGAACGAAACAAAGATATTGGCTGTTCCACTCTAAATTTTATTAGGTAGGTTCCTGAATACAGCTTGAATTTGAGTATTCCATGCCTCTGAGTAGTATACATGCAATATCTATACAGTTCAAACTCACCCTAAGTAGTTATGTACACATTCGTAACTCAAAATACATAGAATAGAAAGTGATGCATGCAACTCAATAGAGAGTAGAATTGAATTTTGCTGAAAACTACTTTGTGGTAACGATGTAACCATTATTAATTTACTTTCCATATGACTTAAAGTAGTATGCAACAAACTTTATGAGGGTGCTACCAAAGTTCGAGAACTTACATTCAGTAACATCACCTTTTGTACACAATGGAACATTAGCGCTAACAGAACGAAACAAATATATTCGCTGTTCCACTCTAATTGTTATGAGGTAGGTTCCTGAATTCAGCTTGCATGTGAGTATTCCATGGCTCTGAGTAGTATATATGCAATATTCATACAGTTCCAACTCACCCTGAATAGTTTTGAACACATCCTTTACTCAAAATGCGTCGAATAGAAAGTAATGCATTCAGCTCAATAGAGCGTAGAGATGAATTTTGCTGAAAACTACTATGTGCTAACTTGATATAAACATTATTTTACCTACCATATGATTTAGATTAGTATGAAACTAATTTTATGAGAGTGCTGCCAAGGTTCGAGAAGTTACATTCAGCAACATCACCTTTTGTACACAATGGAACATTGGCGTTTACGGAACTACCACTCTAAATGTTAAGAGGTAGGTGGCTGAATTCAGCTTGCATTTGAGTATTCCATGGTTCTGAGTTGTATACATGCAATATCTATACAGATCCAGCACACCCCGAGTACTTGTGTACACATCCTTTACTCAAAGTGCAGAGAATAGATAGTAATGCATTCAGCTGAATAGAGTGTAGATTTGAATTTTGCTGAAATCTACTATGTGCTAATGGTGTAAACCTTATTATTTTACTTACCATATGATTTAGAGTAGTCTACAACCAATTTTATCAGTGCTAACAATATTCGAGAAGCTACCTTCAGTAACCACCTTTTTACACAATTGAACATTAGCGACTACAGAACTAAATAAAGATATGGGCTGTTCCTCTCTAAATGTTAAAAGATTTACATAATAAGAATAAGAAATAAATAATAAGATTTACATCAAGTTAGCAGATAGTAGCTTTCAGCGATATTCAACTCTACACTCTATTGAGCTGAATGCATTACTTTCTCAGTAGACGGTAGAGTTGAATATCGCTGAAAGCTACTTTTATTTTATTTTTTTTTTATTTTATTTTATTTATTTTATTTTTTATTAATTTTTATTAAACATTTATTTTACTTACCATATGATTTAGAGTAGTCTGCAACCAATTTTATCAGTGCTACCAATGTTCGAGAAGCTACCTTCAGTTACCACCTTTTTACACAATTGAACATTAGTGACTACAGAACTAAACAAAGATATGGGCTGTTCCACTCTAAATTTTATTAGGTATGTTCCTGAATTCAGCTTTCATTTGAGTATTCCATGGCTCTTAGTATACATGCAATATCTATACAGTTCCAACTAAACCTGAGTAGTTATGTACAAATCCTTATCTCAAAATGCACAGAATTCAAAGTAATGCATTCAGCTCAATATAGTGTAGAGATGAATTTTGCTGAAAACTACTATGTGCTAACTTGATATAAACCTTATTATTTTACCTACCATATGATTTACATTAGTATAGAACTAATTTTATTAGTGTGCTGCCAAGGTTCGAGAAGTTACATTCAGCAACATCACCATGGAACAGAGGCGTTTACAGAACTACCACTCTACATGTTAGGAGGTAGGTGGCTGAATTCAGCTTGCATTTCAGTATTCCATGCCTCTTAGTATAGTATACATGCAATATCTATACAGTTCCAACTAAACCTGTGTAGTCATGTACAAATCCTTATCTCAAAATGCACAGAATAGAGAGTAATGCATTCAGCTCAATAGAGTGTAGAGTTGAATATCACTGAAAGCTACTATCTGCTAACTTGATGTAAATCTTATTATTTTACTTACCATATGATTTAGAGTAATCTGCAACTAAATTTATGAGTGTGCTACCAATTTCGAGAAGTACTTTCAATAACTTCACATTTTGTTCACAATTGTGCATTAGCGTTTACAGAATGAAACAAAGATATTGGCTGTTCCAGTCTAAATTTTATTAGGTTGGGTCCTGAATACAGATTGCAATTGAGTATTCCATGCCTCTGAGTAGAATACATGCAATATACAGTTCAAACTCACCCTGAGTAGTTATGTGCACATCTTTTACTCAAAATGCGTAGAATAGAAAGTAATGAATGCATTCAGATCAATAGAGTGTAGAGATGAATTTTGCTGAAAACCACTATGTGCTAACGATGTAAACCTTATTATTTTACTTACCATATGATTTAGAGTAGTCTGCAACCAATTTTATCAGTGCTACCAATGTTCGAGAAGTTACCTTCAGTAACCACCTTTTTATACAATTGAACATTAGTGACTACAGAACTAATCAAATATATGGGCTGTTCCACTCTAAATTTTATTAGGTATGTTCCTTAATTCAGCTTTCATTTGAGTATTCCATGGCTCTTAATATACATGCAATATCTATACAGTTCCAACTAAACCTGAGTAGTTATGTACAAATCCTTATCTCAAAATGCACAGAATTCAAAGTAATGCATTCAGCTCAATATAGTGTAGAGATGAATTTTGCTGAAAACTACTGTGCTAACTTGATATAAACCTTATTATTTTACCTACCATATGATTTACATTAGTATGAAACTAATTTTATTAGTGTGCTGCCAAGGTTCGAGAAGTTACATTCAGCAACATCACCATGGAACAGAGGCGTTTACAGAACTACCACTCTACATGTTAAGCGGTAGGTGGCTGAATTCAGCTTGCATTTGAGTATTCCCATGCCTCTGAGCAGAATACATGCAATATCTATACAGGTCCAGCACACCCTGAGTACTTGTGTACACATCCTTTACTCAACGTGCAGAGAATAGATAATAATGCATTCAGCTGAATAGAGTGTAGATTTGAATTTTGCAGAAATCTAGTATGTGCTAATGATGTAAACGCTGTAATTTTACTTACCATGTGATTTAGAGTAGTCTGCAACCAATTTTATCAGTGCTACCAATGTTCGAGAAGCTACCTTCAGTAACCACCTTTTTACACAATTGAACATTAGCGACTAGAGAACTAAACAAAGATATGGGCTGTGCCACTCTAAATTTTATTAGGTATGTTCCTGAATTCAGCTTTCATTTGAGTATTCCATGGCTCTTAATATACATGCAATATCTATACAGTTCCAACTAAACCTGAGTAGTTATGTACAAATCCTTATCTCAAAATACACAGAATAGATAGTAATGCATTCAGCTCAATAGAGTGTAGAGTTGACTATCACTGAAAGCTACTATCTGCTAACTTGATGTAAATCTTATTATTTTACTTACCATATGATTGAGAGAAATCTGCAACCAAATTTATGAGTGTGCTACCAATTTCGAGAAGTACTTTCAGTAACTTCACATTTTGATCACAATTGTGCATTAGCGCTTACAGAACGAAACAAACATATTGGCTGTTCCACTCTAAATTTTATAACCACATGATTTAGAGGTCTGCAACCAATTTTATGAGTGTGCTACCTAAGCTCCAGAAGTTACTTACAGTAACATCACGTTGTCTACAAAGAGGAACATCAGAGTTTACAGATCCAACGCAAGTCATTGGCTGTTCCACTCTAAATGTTACTAGTTAGATTCCTGAATTTAGCTTGCTTTGGAGTATTCCATGACACTGAGCACTTTACATGGAATATCTGTACAGTTCCAAATCACCCTTAGTTATATACACAACCATGTCACAAAATGCATTGAGTAGAAAGTAATGCATTCATCTCAATGGAGTGTACAGTTCAATTTTGATGAAAACTAGTATGTGCTAACATGATGTACACCTTATCATTTTACTTACCATATGATTTAGGGTAGTCCGCAATGAATTTCATGAGTGTGCTACCTAAGCTCCAGAAGTTACTTTCAGTAACATCAGGTTCTCTACACATGGAACATTGACGTTTAAACAACTAAAGCAAGTCATTGGCTGTTGCACTCTAAATGTTACCAGGTAGGTTCCTGAATTCAGCTTGCATTTCAGTATTTCATGGCACTGAGCACTCTTCATGCAATATCTATGCAGTTCCAAATCACCCTGTAGTATTGTACCCATCGTTAACTCAAAATGCATTGAATATAAAGTAATGCATTCAACTCAATGTGTACAGTTCAATTTTGCTGAAAACTAGTATGTGCTAACATGATGTAAACCTTATAACCACATGACTTAGATGTCTGCAACCAATTTTATGAGAGTGCTACCTACATTAACACGTAATGTACATCACGTTGAACATTAGCTTTTGCAGAACTGAACCAAGTGAAAGGCTGTTCCACTGTAAATGAATGAATGAATTCAGCTTGCATTGGATTATTACATGGCACTGAGCACTCTACATGCAATATCTATACAGTTCGAAATCACCCTGAGTAGTTATGTACACAAAATGCATTGAATAGAAAGTACTGCTTTCAACTCAATGGAGTGTACAGTTCAATTTTGCTAAAAACTTGTATCTGCTAACATGATGCAAACTTTATAATTATACTCAGCATATGATTTAGAGTAGTCTGCAACCAATTTTATGAGAGTGCTACCTAAGCTCCAGAAGTTACTTTCAGTAACATCAAGATTTCTACACAGTTGAACATTAGCGTTTGCAGAAATAAAGCAAGCCAATGGCAGTTCCACTATAAATGGTACCAGGTAGGTTACTGAAATCAGCTTGCACTGGAGTATTCCATGGCACTGAGCACTCTACATGCAATATCTATACATTTCCAAATTACCCTGAGTAGTTACGTACACAACCTTATCACAAATTGCATTGAGTATAAAGTAATGCATTCTCCTTAATGGAGTGTACAGTTCAATTTTGCTGAAAACCAGTATGCGCTAACATGATGTAAACATTATTATTATACTCAGCATATGATTTAGAGTAGTCTGCAACCAATTCTAACAGTGTGCTACCTAAGCTAAAGAAGTTACTGTCAGTAACATCAGCTTCTCTACACAGTGGAACATTAGCGTTTGCAGAAGCAAAGCAAGTCAATGGCTGTTCCACTGTAAATGGTACCAGGTTGGTTACTGACTTCAGCTTGCATTGGAGTATTGTATGGCACTGAGCACTCCACATTCAATATCTATACAGTTCCACATCACCCTGAGTAATTATGTACACAAACCTATCACAAAATGCATTGAATAGAACGTAAAGGATTCAACACACTGTAATGTACAGTTCACTTTTACCTAAAAGTGCTATGTGCTAACATGATGTAAACCTTAGTATTATACTCACAATATGATTTAGAGTAGTCTGCAACCAATTTTTTGAGTGTGCTACCTAAGCTCCAGAAGTTACTTTCAGTAACATCATGTTTTCTACACAGTAGAACATTACCTTTACAGAACTAAACCAAGTCACTGGCTGTTCCACTGCAAATGGTACCAGGTAGGTTACTGAATTCAGCTTGCATTGGATTATTACATGGCACTGAGCACTCTACATGCAATATCTATACAGTTCGAAATCACCCTGAGTAGTTATGTACACAAAATGCATTGAATAGAAAGTACTGCTTTCAACTCAATGGAGTGTACAGTTCAATTTTGCTAAAAACTTGTATCTGCTAACATGATGCAAACTTTATAATTATACTCAGCATATGATTTAGAGTAGTCTGCAACCAATTTTATGAGAGTGCTACCTAAGCTCCAGAAGTTACTTTCAGTAACATCAAGATTTCTACACAGTTGAACATTAGCGTTTGCAGAACTAAACCAAGTGAAAGGCTGTTCCACTGTAAATGGTACCAGGTAGGTTACTGAATTCAGATTGCATTGGAGTATTGCATGGCACTGAGCACTTTACATGCACTATCTATACAGTTCCAAATCACCCTGAGTAGTTATGTACACAAACTTATCACAAATTGCATTGAGTATAAAGTAATGCATTCTCCTCAATGGAGTGTACAGTTCAATTTTGCTGAAAACAAGTATGTGGTAACATGATGTAAACCTTAATATTATACTCACTATATGATTTAGAGTAGCCTGCAACCAATTTTTTGACTGTGATTCCTAAGCTCCAGAAGTTCCTTTCAGGAACATCAGGTTCTCTACACAGTAGTACATTACCAATTGCAGAACTAAACCAAGTCATTGGCTGTTCCACTCCAAATGGTACCAGGTAGGTTACTGAATTCAGCTTGCATTGGAGTATTGCGGTGCACTGAGCACTCAGTCATTTGAATCGGGAGCAAGTTACAGCTTGTGATTCAGCTGGGAGCTCAGAGAATTCGACCGTGTAGGAATTTAAGCCTACCTGGTCAATACCTGTGGAGGAGGGGGAACTGCGCAGGCGCGAATGACGTCAGAGTCGAGCGCGCACTTTAAAAGGCAGGACTTCTTTTCAGAGCGGGCAGCGGAGTCCGTGGAAGCAGAGTCCTGGGCTTTGGCTAAGTGGGCTTCGGCGTAAGGGGACTTCGGTAAGGCTGTGTGATTGCTCGCTGAGGGGAAGAAGGTAAGGTCGCTAGGTGCTTTTTAGACATTCTATTAATTCAGTTCAGGTATGGGGGAGACAGTCAGAGCAGTGGTGTGCTCCGTATGCAGTATGTGGGAGGTCAGGGTCAACACAGTTGTCCCTGATGACCACACCTGCAAGAGGTGCGTCCAGCTGCAGCTCCTATCAGCCCGAGTTAGGGAGTTGGAGCGGGAGCTGGATGAACTACGGATCATTCGGGAGGCAGAGGCAGAGATAGATAGGAGTTATCAGGAGGTAGTCACACCAAAGAACCAAGATTTAGGCAGATGGGTGACGGTCCAGAGAGGCAGGGGGAGCAGGCAGAGAGAGCAGAGCACCCCTGCGGCCATTCCCATTAACAATAAGTATACCGTACTGGATACTGTTGATGGGGATGACCTACCAGGAATGAGTTGCAGTGGTCCTGCCTCTGGCACAGAGATTGAACCCTCAACTAGAAAGGAGAGGAGGGAAGAGAAGAGAGCGATAGTTTTAGGGGATTCTATAGTCAGGGGGGCAGATAGGAGATTTTGTGGGGCAGATCGGGAGTCTCAGATGGTATGTTGCCTCCCTGGTGCCAGGGTCCGGGACATCTCAGATCGAGTGCAGGCTATTCTTGAGAACGAGGGCATGAACCCAGATGTAGTGGTCCATGTAGGGACCAACGATGTAGGTAAGGTGAGTGAGGGGGTCCTGCTTAGAGAGTTCAGGGAGTTAGGAGTGAAGCTGAAAGGCAGGACCTCCAGGGTGACAATCTCGGGATTGCTACCTGTGCCACGTGCGAGTGAGGCGAAGAATAGAATGATTATGCACATTAATACGAGGCTGAGAGCGTGGTGCAGGAAGGAAGGGTTCAGGTTTTTGGATAATTGGTCTTTGTTCCAGGGACATTGGGATCTGTTTCGAAGGGACGGTCTACATCTGAACCGGAGGGGTACGAGCATTCTTGCAGGAGTGTTTGCCAGTGCTGCTCTGGGGGGGTTTAAACTAGATGTGCAGGGGGCAGGGATCCAGATCCAGAGGGTTGGTCAGAAGGAGCATGGGATTAAATGTGTAGAAGGTTTGGGTAATCTTGAGAAGGTCATCAAAATTCAGGGTGCAATTAGCCCGATGGAAGTTCAAGGAGCTGGGTTAGGTACAGTAGACAGTCTTTTAAGAAAAGAGAGGAGGAATGGGCTAAGAATTCTATACTTGAATGCACGTAGTGTCAGAAATAAGGCAGATGAGCTTGAAGCTCAGATGAAAATGGGGAACTACGATATTATTGGGATAACGGAGATATGGCTGCAAGGGGATCAGGCCTGGGAATTGAGTGTACCAGGGTATACGTGCTATCGTAGAGACAGAAATATGGGAAGAGGGGGTGGGGTGGCCCTGTTGGTAAGGAATGAGATTCAGTCCTTAGCAAGAGGTGACTTGGGAACAGGGGAAGTAGAGTCTGTGTGGATTGAGCTGAGGAACAGCAAGGGTAAAAAGACCCTAATAGGTGTTGTGTACAGGCCCCCAAACAGTAGCGTGGATATTGGGTACAAGTTGATTAGGGAGTTAACATTGGCATGTGCTAAAGGTAATGTAGTCGTTATGGGAGATTTCAACATGCAGGTGAACTGGGAGAATCAGGTAGGTGCTGGACCCCAGGATAGGGAGTTTGTGGAGTGTCTAAGGGATGTATTTTTGGAACAGCTTGTGCTTGAGCCAACCAGGAACAAGGATATTTTGGACTTGGTGATGTGTAATGAACAGGAATTGATAAGTGATCTTGAAGTAAAGGAGCCATTAGGAAGTAGTGATCATAACATGATAAGTTTTGATCTACAATTTGAGAGGGATAAGGGCAGATCAGAGGTGTCAGTGTTGCAATTAAATAAAGGAGACTACGGAGCCATGAGGGAAGAGCTGGCCAAAGTTAAATGGGCGGATGCCCTGGCAGGAAAGACAGTGGATCAGCAGTGGCAGATATTCTTGGGCATAATACAAAAGATGCAAAAGCAGTTCATTCCAATGAGAAGGAAGGATTCAAAGAGGGGGAAGGGGCCACAGTGGTTGACAAAGGAAGTCAGAGATTGTATAGCATTAAAGAAAAAGAAGTATGACAGGGTAAGATGAGTGGGAATACAGATGATTGGGAAAGTTTTAAGGAACAGCAGATCTTAACTAAAAAAGCAATACGGAGAGAAAAAATCAGGTATGAGCTCAGTCTAGCCAGGAATATAAAAGGGGATAGCAAAAGCTTTTTTAGCTATGTGAAGAGAAAGAAGATAGTTAAGAACAATGTTGGCCCCTTGAAGAATGAATTGGGAGAAATTGTTATGGGAAACAGGGAAATGGCAACAGAATTTAATGCGTACTTTAGATCTGTCTTCACCAGGGAGGACACAAGCAATCTCCCAGATGTATGGATGGGCCAGGGTCATAAGATATCAGAGGAATTGAGACAGATTGACATTAGGAAAGAAACTGTGATGAGTAGACTGGTAGGACTGAAGGCTAATAAATCCCCGGGTCCAGATGGTCTGCATCCGAGGGTTCTAAAAGAGGTGGCTCAGGAAATTGCGGATGCATTGGTAATCATTTTCCAATGTTCCTTAGATTCAGGATCAGTTCCTGAAGGTTGGAGAGTGGCTAATGTTATCCCACTTTTCAAGAAGGGAGGGAAGGAGAAAACGGAGAACTATCGCCCTGTTAGCCTAACGTCAGTCGTGGGGAAGATGCTTGAGTCCATTATTAAGGACGAAATAGTGGCACATCTTGATGGAAATAGGATTAGGCCGAGCCAGCATGGATTTACCAAGGGCAAATCATGCTTGGCTAATCTGTTGGAGTTTTTTGAGGGTGTAACAAGGATGTTAGACAAGGGTAAGCCAGTGGATGTTGTGTACCTAGATTTTCAGAAGGCATTCGATAAGGTGCCACATAGGAGATTGGTGAGTAAAATCAGAGCTCATGGCATTGGGGGCAGGGTTTCAACATGGATAGAAAACTGGTTGGCAGATAGAAAGCAAAGGGTAGCAGTGAATGGGTGTTTCTCGGACTGGCTGGAGGTGACTAGTGGGGTACCACAGGGCTCTGTATTGGGACCACAGCTCTTCACGATTTATGTCAATGATTTAGATGATGGCATTGAAAACTATATCAGCAAGTTTGCTGACGATACTAAACTGGGTGGCAGTGTGACATGCGAAGAGGAAGTTAGGAGAATACAGGGAGACTTGGATAGGCTGGGTGAGTGGGCAGATACTTGGCAGATGTCATTCAATGTGAATAAATGTGAAGTTATCCACTTTGGAAGCAGGAACAAGAGGGCAGAGTATTGTCTGAACGGAGTAGAGTTAGGTAAGGGAGAAATGCAAAGAGACCTAGGAGTCCTAGTTCACCAGTCAATGAAGGTGAATGAGCAAGTGCAACAGGCAGTGAAGAAGGCAAATGGAATGTTGGCCTTTGTTACAAGGGGAATTGAATACAAGAGCAAGGATGTCCTTTTGCATTTGTACAGGGCCCTGGTGAGACCACACCTGGAATATTGTGTACAGTTTTGGTCTCCAGGTTTAAGGAAGGACATTCTGGCAGTTGAGGAAGTGCAGCGTAGATTCACTAGGTTGATTCCTGGGATGGCAGGGCTGTCTTACTTGGAGAGATTGGGATTGTACACGCTGGAATTGAGGAGATTGAGAGGGGATCTGATTGAAAGGTTTAAGATAATTAAAGGATTTGATAGGATTGAGGCAGGAAATGTGTTCCAGATGTTGGGAGAGTCCAGTACCAGAGGGCATGGATTGAGAATAAGAGGTCATTTATTTAAAACAGAGTTGAGGAAGAGCTTATTCTCCCAGAGAATTGTGCAGGTGTGGAATGCACTAACTAGGAAGACGGTGGAGCCCAATTCTCTGGATGCTTTCAGGAAGGAGCTAGAGAGATATCTGATGGATAGAGGAATCAAGGGATATGGGGACAAGGCAGGGACTGGGTATTGATAGTGAATGATCAGCGATGATCTCAGAATGGCGGTGCAGACTCGAGGGGCCGAATGGTCTAATTCTGCACCTATTGTCTAGTGTCTACAAGCAATACCTATACAGTTCCAAATCACCCTGAGTAGTTATATACACAAACGGATCACAAAAATGCTTCGAATAGAAATAAAGCACTCAATACAATGGAGTGTATAGTTCACTTTTGCCTAAAAGTGGGATTTGCTAACATGATGTAAACCTTATTATTATACTCAGCATAGGATTTAGAGTAGTCTGCAACCAATTTTATGAGTGTGCTACCTAAGCGCCAGATGTTACTGTCAGTAACATCATCTTCTCTGCACAGTGGAACATTAGCGTTTGCAGAAGCAAAGCAAGTCAATGGCTGTTCCACTGTAAATGGTACCAGGTTGGTTACTGACTTCAGCTTGCATTCGACTATTGTATGGCACTGAGCACTCCACATTCAATATCTATAGAGTTCCACATCACCCTGAGTAGTTATGTACACAACCTTTTCACAAAATGCATTGAATACAAAGTAATGCATTCTACTCAATATACAGTTGAATTTTGTTGAAAACTAGTATGTACTAACATGATGTAAACGTTATTATAATACTCACCATATGATTTACAGTAGTCTGCAACCAATTCTAAGAGTGTGCTACCTCAACTGCAGAAGTTGCTTTCAGTAACATCAGGTTCTCTATACAGTAGAACATTACCGTTTACAGAACTCAACCAAGTGATTGGCTGTTCCACTCCAAATGGTACCAGGTACGTTACTGAATTCAGCTTGCATTGGAGTATTGTATGGCACTGATCACACTACGTTCAATATCTATACAGTTCCATATCACCATGAGTAGTTATGTAGACAAACTTATCACAAAATACATGGAATAGAAAATAAAGCATTCAACACAATGGAGTGTACAGTTCACTTTTACCCCAAAGTGCTATGTGCTAACATGATGTAAACCTTATTATTGTACTCACCATATGATTTAGAGTAGACTGCAACCAATTTAATGAGAGTGCTACCTAAGCTCCAGATGTTACTTTCAGTAACATCATGTTTTCTAAACAGTTGAACATTACCGTTTACAGAACTAAACCAAGTCATTGGCTGTTCCACTCCAAATGGTACCAGGTAGGTTACTGATTTCAGCTTGCACTGTTTTATTAGATGGCACTGAGCACCCGACAAGCAATAGCTATACAGTTCCAAATCACCCTGAGTAGTTATATACACAACCTTATCACAAAATGCTTTGAATAGAAAGTAAAGCATTCAACACAATGGAGTGTACAGTTCAGTTTTGCTGAAAACTAGTTTCTGCTAGCATGACGTAAACCATATTATTATACTCAGCATATGATTTAGAGTACTCTGTAACCAATTTTATGAGTGTGCTACCTAAGCTCCAGAAGTTACTGTCAGTAACATTACCTTCTCTACACAGTGGAACATTAGCGTTTGCAGAATTAAAGCAAGTCATTGGCTGTTCCACTGTAAATGGTACCAGGTAGGGTACTGAATTCAGCTTGCATTAGAGTATTGTATGGCACTGAGCACTCCACATTCAATATCTATACAGTTCCACATCACCCTGAGTAGTTATGTACAGAAACCTATCACAAAATGCATTGAATAGAAAGTAAAGCATTCAACACAATGGAGTGTACAGTTCACTTTTGCCTAAAAGTGCTATGTGCTAACTTGATGTAAACATTATTATACTCTCAATATGATGTAGAATAGTCTGCAACCAATTTTTTGAGTGTGATTCCTAAGCTTCAGAAGTTACTTTCAGTAACATCACGTTCTCCACACAGTAGAACATTACCGTTTACAGAACTAAACCAAGACATTGTCTGTGCCGCTCTAAATGGTACCAGGTAGGTTACTGAATTCAGCTTGCATTAGAGTATTCTATGGCACTGAGCACTCCACATGCAATATCAATACATATGCAAATCAACCTGAGTAGTTATGTACACAAACCTATCACAAAATGCATTGAATATAAAGTAATGCATTCTACTCAAAGCAGTGTACAGTTGAAATTTGTTAAAATCTAGTATGTGCTAACATGATGTAAACCTTACTATTATACTCACCATATGATTTCGAGTAGTCTGCAACCAATTCTAAGAGTGTGCTACCTAACCTAAAGAAGTTCCTTTCAGTAACATCAGGTTCTCTATACAGTAGAACTTTACCGTTTACAGAACTCAACCAAGTCATTGGCTGTTCCACTCCAAATGGAACCAGGTAGGTGACTGAATTCAGCGTGTACTGGAGTATTGCATGGCATTGAGCACTCTACAAGCAATACCTATACAGTTCCAAATCACCCTGAGTAGTTATATACACAACCGTATCACAAAAATGCCTCGAATACAAACAACAGCATTCCATACAATGGAGTGTACAGTTCACCTTTGCCTAAAAGAAGGATGTGTCAACATGATGTAAACCTAATCAATATACTCACAATATGATTTAGAGTAGTCTGCAACCAATTTTATGACTGTGCTACCTAAGCTCCAGAAGTTACTTGCAGTAACATCATGCTTTCTACACAGTTGACCATTATCTTTTGCAGAACTAAACCAAGTCATTGGCTGTGCCGCGCTAAATGGTACCAGTTAAGTTTCTGAATTCATCTTGCGCTGTTGTATTGCATGGCACTGAGCACCCTACACGCAATACCTATACAGTTCCAAATCATCCTGAGTAGTTATGTACAGAAACTTATCACAAAATGCATTGAATATAAAGTAATGCATTCTACTCAAAGCAGTGTACAGTTGAAATTTGCTGAAAACTAGTATGTGCTAACATGATGTAAACCTTATTATTATACTCACCATATGATTTAGAGTAGTCTGCAACCAATTCTAAGAGTGTGCTACCTAAGCTAAAGAAGTTCCTTTCAGTACCATCAGGTTCTCTATGCAGAAGAACATTACCGTTTACAGAACTCAACCAAGTCATTGGCTGTTCCACTCCAAATGGTACCAGGTAGGTTACTAAATTCAGCTTGCATTGGAGTATTGTATGGCACTGAGCACTCCACTTTCAATATCTATACAGTTCCACATCACCCTGAGTAGTTATGCACAGAAACTTATCACAAAATGCATTGAATAAAAGTAAAGCATTCAACACAATGGAGTGTACAGTTCACTTTTGCCTAAAAGTGCTATGTGCTAACTTGATGTAAACCTTATTATTATACTCTCAATATGATTTAGAGTAGTCTGCAAACAATTTTATGAGTGTGCTACCTAAGCTCCAGAAGTTACTGTCAGTAACATCACGTTCTCTACACAGTGGAACATTACCGTTTACAGAATTAAACCAAGTCATTGGCTGTGCCGCGCTAAATGGTACCAGTTAAGTTTCTGAATTCATCTTGCGCTGTTGTATTGCATGGCACTGAGCACCCTACACGCAATACCTATACAGTTCCAAATCACCAAGAGTAGTTATATACACAACCTTATCACAAAATGCTTTGAATGGAAATTAAAACATTCAACACAATGGAGTGTACAGTTCACTTTTGCCTGAAAGTGGATCGTGTAAACCTTATTATTATACTCGTTGTAAACCTTATTATTATACTCACCATATGATTTAGAGTAGACTGCAACCAATTTAATGAGAGTGCTACCTAAGCTCCAGAGGTTACTTTCAGTAACATCATGTTTTCTAAACAGTTGAACATTACCGTTTAGAGAACCAATTGGCTGTTCCATTCCAAACGGTATCAGGTAGGTCACTGAATTCAGCTTGCACTGTTGTATTGCATAGCCCTGAGCTCCCTACAAGCAATACCTATACAGTTCCAAATCACACTGAGTAGTTATCCACAGAATCTTATCACAAAATGCATTGAATAGAAAGTAATGCATTCTACTCAATGGAGTGTACAGTTCAATTTTGCTGAAAACTAGTATGTGCTAATATGATGTAAACATTATTATACTCCCCATATCATTTAGAGTAGTCTGCAACCAATTTTATGAGTGTGCTACCTAAGCTCCAGAAGTTACTGTCAGTAACATCACCTTCTCTACAGAGTGGAACATTAGCGTTTGCAGAAGTAAAACAACTCAATGGCTGTTCCACTCTAAATGGTACCAGGTAGGTTACTGAATTCAGCTTGCATTAGCATATTCCAAGGCACTGAGCACTCTACATGCAATATCTATACAGTTCCACATCACCCTGAGTAGTTACGTGCACAAACGTATCACAAAATGCATTGAATAGAAAGTAACGCATTCAACACAATGTAATGTACAGTTCACATTTGCCTAAAAGTGCTATGTGCTAACATGATGTAAACCTTATTGTTATAATCACAATATGATTTAGAGTAGTCTGCAATGAACTTTTTGAAGGAGATTCCTAAGATCCAGAAGTTACTTTCAGTAAAATCAGGTTTTCCTCACAGTAGAAGATTACCGTTTACAGAACTAAACCGTCATTGGCTGTTCCACTCCAAATGGTACCAGGTAGGTTACTGAATTCAGCTTGCACTTTATTCGATGGAACAGAGCACCCTACAAGAAATACCTATACAGTTCCAAATCACCCTGAGTAGATATGTACACAACATCACAAAATGCATTTAATATAAAGTAATGCATTCTACTCAATGGAGTGCACAGTTGAATTTTGCTGAAAAGTGCTATGTGCTAACATGATGTAAACCTTATTATTATACTCACAATATGATTTAGAGTAGTCTGCAACCAATTTTGTGAGTGTGGTTCCTAAGCTCCAGAGGTTACTTTCAGTAACATCACGTTCTCTAAACAGTAGAACATTACCATTTACAGAACTCAACCAAGACATTGGCTGTTCCACTCCAAATGGTACCAGGTAGCTTACTAAATTCAGCTTGCATTGGAGTATTCTATGGCACTGAGCACTCCACATTCAATATCTATACAGTTCCACATCACCCTGAGTAGTTATGTACACAACCTTATCACAAAATGCATTGAATATAAAGTAATGCATTCTACTCAAAGCAGCGTACAGTTCACTTTTGCCTAAAAGTGTTATGTGCTAACTTGATGTAAACCTTATTATTATACACTCAATATGATTTGGAGTAGTCTGCAACCAATTTTTTGAGTGTGATTCCTAAGCTCCAGAAGTTACTTTCAGTAACATCAGGTTCTCTACAGAGTACAACATTAACATTTACAGAACTAAACCAAGTCATTGGCTGTGCCGCTCTAAATGGTACCAGTTCGTTTTCTGATTTCAGCTTGTGCTGTTGTATTGCATGGCACTGAGCACCCTACAAGCAATACCTATACAGTTCCAAATCACCATGAGTAGTTATATACACAACCTTATCACAAAATACTTTGAATGGAAAATAAAGCATTCAACACAATGGAGTGTACAGTTCACTTTTGCCTGAACATGGGATGTGTTAACATGTTGTAAACCTTATTATTATACTCCCCATATCATTTAGAGTAGTCTGCAGCAAATTTTATGAGTGTGCTATCAAAGCTCCAGAAGTTACTGTCAGTAACATCACCTTCTCTACACAGTGGAACATTACCGTTTACAGAACTAAACCAAGTCATTGGCTGTTCCATTCCAAACGGTACAAGGTTGGTTACTGAATTCAGCTTGCACTGTTGTATTGCATGGCACTGAGCACCCTACAAGCAATACCTATACAGTTCCAAATCACACTGAGTAGTTATCTACAGAACCTTATCACAAAATGCATTGAATAGAAAGTAAAGCATTCTACTCAATGGAGTGTACCATTCAATTTTGCTGAAAACTAGTATGTGCTAACATGATGTAAACATTATTATACTCCCCATATCATTTAGAGTAGTCTGCAGCCAATTTTATGAGTGTGCTACCTAAGCTCCAGAAGTTACTGTCAGTAACATCACCTTCTCTACACAGTGGAACATTAGTGTTTGCAGAAGTAAAGCAACTCAATGGCTGTTCCACTGTAAATGGTACCAGGTAGGTTACTGCATTCAGCTTGCATTAGCATATTCCAAGGCACTGAGCACTCTACATGCAATATCTATACAGTTCCACATCACCCTGAGTAGTTATGTACACAAACGTATCACAAAATGCATTGAATAGGAAGTAATGCATTCAACACAATGTAATGTACAGTTCACATTTGCCTAAAAGTGCAATCAGCTAACATTATGTAAACATTATTATACTCACAATATGATTTAGAGTAGTCTGCAACCAATTTTTTGAACGAGATCCCTAAGCTCCAGTAGTTACTTTCAGTAAAATCAGGTT
This sequence comes from Hypanus sabinus, assembly GCF_030144855.1. NCBI lineage: Eukaryota > Metazoa > Chordata > Chondrichthyes > Myliobatiformes > Dasyatidae > Hypanus > Hypanus sabinus. Next base: position 3,776,016 of record NC_082733.1, read on the forward strand.
TTCTACACAGTAGAACATTGCCGTTTACAGAACTAAACCAAGTCATTGGCTGTGCCGCTCTAAATGGTACCAGTTAGTTTGCTGATTTCAGCTTCCACTGTTGTACTGCATGGCACTGAGCACCCGACAAGCAATACCTATACATTTGCAAATCACCATGAGTAGTTATATACACAACCTTATTACAAAATGCTTTGAATAGAAAGTAAAGCATTGAACACAATGGAATGTACAGTTCAATTTTGCTGAAAACTAGTTTCTGGTAACATGACGTAAACCTTATTATTATACTCACAATATGATTTAGAGTAGTCTGCAAACAATTTTCTGAGTGTGCTACCTAAGGTCCAGAAGTTACTGTTAGTAACATCAGCTTCTCTACACAGTCAGACATTAGCGTTTGCAGAAGTAAAGCAAGTCAATGGCTGTTCCACTGTAAATGATACCAGGTAGGTTACTGAATTCAGCTTGCATTAGAGTATTCCATGGCACTGAGCACTCCACATGCAATATCAATACATATGCAAATCAACCTGAGTAGTTATGTACACAAACCTATCACAAAATGCATTGAATAGAAAGTAATGCATTCAACACAATGTAATGTACAGTTCACATTTGCCTAAAAGTGCTATGTGCTAACATGATGTAAACCTTATTATTATACTCACCATATGATTTAGAGTAGTCTGCAACCAATTCTAAGAGTGTGCTACCTAAGCTAAAGAAGTTGCTTTCAGTAACATCAGGTTCTCTATACAGTAGAACATTACCGTTTACAGAACTCAACCAAGTCATTGCTTGTTCCACTCCAAATGGTACCAGGTAGGTGACTGAATTCAGCGTGCACTGGAGTATTGCATTGCACTGAGCACTCTACAAGCAATACCTATACAGTTCCAAATCACCCTGAGTAGTTATATACACAACCTTATCACAAAAATGCCTCGAATACAAAGTACAGCATTCAATACAATGGAGTGTACAGTTCACTTTTGCCTAAAAGTGCTATGTGCTAACTTGATGTAAACCTTATTATTATACTCTCAATATGATTTAGAGTAGTCTGCAACCAGTTTTTTGAGTGTGATTCCTAAGCTCCAAAAGTTACGTTCAGTAACATCAGGTGCTCTACACAGTAGAACATTACTGTTTACAGAAGTAAACCAAGTCATTGGCTGTGCCGCTCTGAATGGTACCAGTTAGTTTTCTGATTTCAGCTTGCGCTGTTGTATTGCATGGCACTGAGCACCCTATAAGCAATACCTATACAGTTCCAAATCACCATGAGTAGTTATATACACAACCTTATCACAAAATGCTTTGAATGGAAAGTAAAGCATTCAACACAATGGAGTGTACAGTTCACTTTTGCCTGAAAGTGGGATGTGTTAACATGTTGCAAACCTTATTATTATACTCCCCATATCATTTAGAGTAGTCTGCAGCAAATTTTATGAGTGTGCTATCAAAGCTCCAGAAGTTACTGTCAGTAACATCACCTTCTCTACACAGTGGAACATTACCGTTTACAGAACTAAACCAAGTCATTCGCTGTTCCACTCCAAAAGGTACAAGGTTGGTTACTGAATTCAGCTTGCACTGTTGTATTGCATGGCACTGAGCACCCTACAAGCAATACCTATACAGTTCCAAATCACACTGAGTAGTTATATACACAACCTTATCACAAAATGCTTTGAATAGAAAGTAATGCATTCTACTCAATGGAGTGTACCGTTCAATTTTGCTGAAAACTAGTATGTGCTAACATGATGTAAACATTATTATACTCCCCATATCATTTAGAGTAGTCTGCAGCCAATTTTATGAGTGTGCTACCTAAGCTCCAGAAGTTACTGTCAGTAACATCACCTTCTCTACACAGTGGAACATTAGTGTTTGCAGAAGTAAAGCAACTCAATGGCTGTTCCACTGTAAATGGTACCAGGTAGGTTAATGAATTCAGCTTGCATTAGCATATTCCAAGGCACTGAGCACTCTACATGCAATATCTATACAGTTCCACATCACCCTGAGTAGTTATGTACACAAACGTAACAGAAAATGCATTGAATAGAAAGTAATGCATTCAACACAATGTAATGTACAGTTCACATTTGCCTAAAAGTGCAATCAGCTAACATGATGTAAACATTATTATACTCACAATATGATTTAGAGTAGTCTGCAAACAATATTTTGAACGAGATTCCTAAGCTACAGTAGTTACTTTCAGTAAAATCAGGTTCTCTACACAGTAGAACATTGCCGTTTACAGAACTAATCCAAGTCATTGGCTGTGCCGCTCTAAATTGTACCAGTTAGTTTTCTGATTGCACCTTCCGCTGTTGTATTGCATGGCATTGAGCACCCTACAAGCAATGCCGATACATTTGCAAATCACCATGAGTAGTTATATACACAACCTTATTACAAAATGCTTTGAATAGAAAGTAAAGCATTGAACACAATGGAGTGTACAGTTCAATTTTGCTGAAAACTAGTTTCTGGTAACATGACGTAAACCTTATTATTATACTCACAATATGATTTAGAGTAGTCTGCAAACAATTTTCTGAGTGTGCTACCTAAGGTCCAGAAGTTACTGTTAGTAACATCAGCCTCTCTACACAGTCAGACATTAGCGTTTGCAGAAGTAAAGCAAGTCAATGGCTGTTCCACTGTAAATGATACCAGGTAGGTTACTGAATTCAGCTTGCATTAGAGTATTGTATGGCACTGAGCACTCCACATTCAATATCTATACAGTTCCACGTCACCCTGAGTAGTTATGTACAGAAACGTATCACAAAATGCATTGAATATAAAGTAATGCATTCTACTCAAAGCAGTGTGCAGTTGAAATTTGCTGAAAACTAGTATGTGCTAACATGATGTAAACCTTATTATTATACTCACCATATGATTTAGAGTAGTCTGCAACCAATTCTAAGAGTGTGCTACCTAAGCTAAAGAAGTTCCTTTCAGTAACATCAGGTTCTCTATACAGTAGAACTTTACCGTTTACAGAACTCAACCAAGTCATTGGCTGTTCCACTCCAAATGGAACCAGGTAGGTGACTGAATTCAGCGTGTACTGGAGTATTGCATGGCATTGAGCACTCTACAAGCAATACCTATACAGTTCCAAATCACCCTGAGTAGTTATATACACAACCTTATCACAAAAATGCCTCGAATACAAACAACAGCATTCCATACAATGGAGTGTACAGTTCACCTTTGTCGAAAAGAAGGATGTACCAACATGATGTAAACCTAATCAATATACTCACAATATGATTTAGAGTAGTCTGCAACCAATTTTATGACTGTGCTACCTAAGCTCCAGAAGTTACTTGCAGTAACATCATGCTTTCTACACAGTTGAACATTATCTTTTGCAGAACTAAACCAAGTGAATGGCTGTTCCACTGTAAATGGTACCAGGTAGGGTACTGAATTCAGCTTGCATGGGAGTATTGTATGGCACTGAGCACTCCACATTCAATATCTATACAGTTCCACATCACCCTGAGTATTTATGTACAGAAACCTATCACAAAATGCATGGAATATAATATAATGCATTCTACTCAAAGCAGTGTACAGTTGAAATTTGCTGAAAACTAGTATGTGCTAACATGATGTAAACCTTATTATTATACTCACCATATGATTTAGAGTAGTCTGCAACCAATTCTAAGAGTGTGCTACCTAAGTTAAAGAAGTTACTGTCAGTAACATCAGCTTCTCTACACAGTGGAACATTAGGGTTTGCAGAAGTAAAGCAAGTCAATGGCTTTTCCACTGTAAATGGTACCAGGTAGGTGACTGAATTCAGCTTGCATTAGAGTATTCCATGGCACTGAGCACTCCACATGCAATAAATATACAGTTCCACAACACCCTGAGTAGTTATGTACACAAATGTATCACAAAATGCATTGAATAGAAAGTAATGCATTCAACACAATGTAATGTACAGTTCACATTTGCCTAAAAGTGCTATGTGCTAACATGATGTAAACCTTATTATTATACTCACCATATGATTTAGAGTAGTCTGCAACCAATTCTAAGAGTGTGCTACCTAAGCTAAAGAAGTTGCTTTCAGTAACATCAGGTTCTCTATACAGTAGAACATTACCGTTTACAGAACTCAACCAAGTCATTGCTTGTTCCACTCCAAATGGTACCAGGTAGGTGACTGAATTCAGCGTGCACTGGAGTATTGCATTGCACTGAGCACTCTACAAGCAATACCTATACAGTTCCAAATCACCCTGAGTAGTTATATACACAACCTTATCACAAAAATGCCTCGAATACAAAGTACAGCATTCAATACAATGGAGTGTACAGTTCACTTTTGCCTAAAAGTGCTATGTGCTAACTTGATGTAAACCTTATTATTATACTCTCAATATGATTTAGAGTAGTCTGCAACCAGTTTTTTGAGTGTGATTCCTAAGCTCCAAAAGTTACGTTCAGTAACATCAGGTGCTCTACACAGTAGAACATTACTGTTTACAGAAGTAAACCAAGTCATTGGCTGTGCCGCTCTGAATGGTACCAGTTAGTTTTCTGATTTCAGCTTGCGCTGTTGTATTGCATGGCACTGAGCACCCTATAAGCAATACCTATACAGTTCCAAATCACCATGAGTAGTTATATACACAACCTTATCACAAAATGCTTTGAATGGAAAGTAAAGCATTCAACACAATGGAGTGTACAGTTCACTTTTGCCTGAAAGTGGGATGTGTTAACATGTTGCAAACCTTATTATTATACTCCCCATATCATTTAGAGTAGTCTGCAGCAAATTTTATGAGTGTGCTATCAAAGCTCCAGAAGTTACTGTCAGTAACATCACCTTCTCTACACAGTGGAACATTACCGTTTACAGAACTAAACCAAGTCATTCGCTGTTCCACTCCAAAAGGTACAAGGTTGGTTACTGAATTCAGCTTGCACTGTTGTATTGCATGGCACTGAGCACCCTACAAGCAATACCTATACAGTTCCAAATCACACTGAGTAGTTATATACACAACCTTATCACAAAATGCTTTGAATAGAAAGTAATGCATTCTACTCAATGGAGTGTACCGTTCAATTTTGCTGAAAACTAGTATGTGCTAACATGATGTAAACATTATTATACTCCCCATATCATTTAGAGTAGTCTGCAGCCAATTTTATGAGTGTGCTACCTAAGCTCCAGAAGTTACTGTCAGTAACATCACCTTCTCTACACAGTGGAACATTAGTGTTTGCAGAAGTAAAGCAACTCAATGGCTGTTCCACTGTAAATGGTACCAGGTAGGTTAATGAATTCAGCTTGCATTAGCATATTCCAAGGCACTGAGCACTCTACATGCAATATCTATACAGTTCCACATCACCCTGAGTAGTTATGTACACAAACGTAACAGAAAATGCATTGAATAGAAAGTAATGCATTCAACACAATGTAATGTACAGTTCACATTTGCCTAAAAGTGCAATCAGCTAACATGATGTAAACATTATTATACTCACAATATGATTTAGAGTAGTCTGCAAACAATATTTTGAACGAGATTCCTAAGCTACAGTAGTTACTTTCAGTAAAATCAGGTTCTCTACACAGTAGAACATTGCCGTTTACAGAACTAATCCAAGTCATTGGCTGTGCCGCTCTAAATTGTACCAGTTAGTTTTCTGATTTCACCTTCCGCTGTTGTATTGCATGGCATTGAGCACCCTACAAGCAATGCCGATACATTTGCAAATCACCATGAGTAGTTATATACACAACCTTATTACAAAATGCTTTGAATAGAAAGTAAAGCATTGAACACAATGGAGTGTACAGTTCAATTTTGCTGAAAACTAGTTTCTGGTAACATGACGTAAACCTTATTATTATACTCACAATATGATTTAGAGTAGTCTGCAAACAATTTTCTGAGTGTGCTACCTAAGGTCCAGAAGTTACTGTTAGTAACATCAGCCTCTCTACACAGTCAGACATTAGCGTTTGCAGAAGTAAAGCAAGTCAATGGCTGTTCCACTGTAAATGATACCAGGTAGGTTACTGAATTCAGCTTGCATTAGAGTATTCTATGGCACTGAGCACTCCACATGCAATATCAATACATATGCAAATCAACCTGAGTAGTTATGTACACAAACCTATCACAAAATGCATTGAATATAAAGTAATGCATTCTACTCAAAGCAGTGTACAGTTGAAATTTGTTAAAATCTAGTATGTGCTAACATGATGTAAACCTTACTATTATACTCACCATATGATTTCGAGTAGTCTGCAACCAATTCTAAGAGTGTGCTACCTAACCTAAAGAAGTTCCTTTCAGTAACATCAGGTTCTCTATACAGTAGAACTTTACCGTTTACAGAACTCAACCAAGTCATTGGCTGTTCCACTCCAAATGGAACCAGGTAGGTGACTGAATTCAGCGTGTACTGGAGTATTGCATGGCATTGAGCACTCTACAAGCAATACCTATACAGTTCCAAATCACCCTGAGTAGTTATATACACAACCGTATCACAAAAATGCCTCGAATACAAACAACAGCATTCCATACAATGGAGTGTACAGTTCACCTTTGCCTAAAAGAAGGATGTGTCAACATGATGTAAACCTAATCAATATACTCACAATATGATTTAGAGTAGTCTGCAACCAATTTTATGACTGTGCTACCTAAGCTCCAGAAGTTACTTGCAGTAACATCATGCTTTCTACACAGTTGACCATTATCTTTTGCAGAACTAAACCAAGTGAATGGCTGTTCCACTGTAAATGGTACCAGGTAGGGTACTGAATTCAGCTTGCATTAGGGTATTGTATGGCACTGAGCACTCCACATTCAATATCTATACAGTTCCACATCACCCTGAGTAGTTATGTACAGAAACCTATCACAAAATGCATGGAATATAATATAATGCATTCTACTCAAAGCAGTGTACAGTTGAAATTTGCTGAAAACTAGTATGTGCTAACATGATGTAAACCTTATTATTATACTCACCATATGATTTAGAGTAGTCTGCAACCAATTCTAAGAGTGTGCTACCTAAGCTAAAGAAGTTACTGTCAGTAACATCAGCTTCTCTACACAGTGGAACATTAGGGTTTGCAGAAGTAAAGCAAGTCAATGGCTTTTCCACTGTAAATGGTACCAGGTAGGTTACTGAATTCAGCTTGCATTGGAGTACTCCATGGCACTGAGCACTCCACATGCAATAAATATACAGTTCCACAACACCCTGAGTAGTTATGTACACAAACGTATCACAAAATGCATTGAATAGAAAGTAATGCATTCAACACAATGTAATGTACAGTTCACATTTGCCTAAAAGTGCTATGTGCTAACATGATGTAAACCTTATTATTATACTCACCATTTAACTTAGAGTAGTCTGCAAACAATTTTATGAGTGTGCTACCTAAGCTCCAGAAGTTACTGTCAGTAACCTCACCTTCTCTACTCAGTGGAACATTAGCGTTTGCAGAATTAAAGCAAGTCAATGGCTTTTCCACTGTAAATGGTACCAGGTAGGGTACTGAATTCAGCTTGCTGTAGAGTATTGTATGGCACTGAGGACTCCACATTCAATATCTATACAGTTCCACATCACCCTGAGTAGTTATGTACAGAAACCTATCACAAAATGCATTGAATAGAAAGTAATGCATTCTACTCAAAGCAGTGTTCAGTTGAAATTTGCTGAAAACTAACATGATGTAAACCTTATTATTATACTCACCATATGAATTTGAGTAGTCTGCAAACAATTTTATGAGTGTGCTACCTAAGCTCCAGAAGTTACTGCCAGTAACCTCACCTTCTCTACTCAGTGGAACATTAGCGTTTGCAGAATTAAAGCAAGTCAATGGCTGTTCCACTGTAAATGGTACCAGGTAGGGTACTGAATTCAGCTTGCTTTAGAGTATTGTATGGCACTGAGCACTCCACATTCAATATCTATAGTGTTCCACATCAACCTGTGTAGTTATGTACACAAGCCTATCACAAAATGCATTGAATATAAAGTAATGCATTCTACTCAAAGCAGTGTACAGTTGTGATTTGCTGAAAACTAGTATGTGCTAACATGATGTAAACCTCATTATTATACTCACCATATGATTTAGAGTAGTCTGCAACCAATTCTAAGAGTGTGCTACCTAAGCTCCAGAAGTTACTTTCAGTAACATCATGTTTTCTACACAGTTGAACATTATCTTTTGCAGAACTAAACCAAGTGAAAGGCTGATCCTTTGTAAATGGTACCGGGTAGGTTACTGAATTCAGCTTGCATTCGATTATTACATTGCACTGAGCACTCTACATGCAATATCTATACAGTTCGAAATCACCCTGAGTAGCTATGTACACAACCTTATCACAAAATGCATTGAATACAAAGTAATGCATTCTACTCAAAGGAGAGGACAGTTGAATTTTACTGAAAACTAGTATGTGCTAACATGATGTAAACCTTATCATTATACTCCCCATATCATTTAGAATACTCTGCAAACAATTTAATGAGTGTACTACCTAAGCTCCAGAAGTTACTGTCAGTAACATCAGCTTCTCTACACAGTGGAACATTAGCGTTTGCAGAAGTAAAACAACTCAATGGCTGTTCCACTGTAAATGGTACCAGGTAAGTTAATGAATTCAGCTTGCATTAGCATATTCCAAGGCACTGAGCACTCTACATGCAATATCTATACAGTTCCAAATCACCCTGAGTAGTTATATACACAACCTTATCACAAAATGCTTTGAATAGAAAGTAATGCATTCAACACAATGTAATGTACAGTTCACATTTGCCTAAAAGTGCTATTTGCTAACATGATGTAAACCTTATTATTATACTCACAATATGATTTAGAGTAGTCTGCAACCAACATTTTGAAGGAGATTCTTAAGATCCAGAAGTTACTTTCAGTAAAATGAGGTTCTCTACACAGTAGAACATTACCGTTTACAGAACTAAAACAAGTCATTGGCTGTTCCACTCCAAATGGTACCAGGTAGGTTACTGAATTCAGCTTGCACTTTATTCGATGGAACAGAGCACCCTACAAGAAATATCTATACAGTTCCAAATCACCCTGAGTAGATATGTAAACAACATCACAAAATGCATTTAATATAAAGTAATGCATTCTACTCAATAGAGTCCACAGTTGAATTTTGCTGAAAAGTGCTATGTGCTAACATGATGTAAACCTTATTATTATACTCACAATATGAGTTAGAGAAGTCTGAAACCAATTTTCTGAGTGTGGTTCCTCAGCTCCAGAAGTTCCTTTCAGTAACATCAGGTTCTCTACACATTAGAACATTACCGTTTACAGAACTAAACCAAGTCATTAGCTGTTCCACTCGAAAAGGTACCAGGTTGGTTACTGAATTCAGCTTGCAATTTATTCGATGGAACTCAGCACCCTACAAGCAATAGCTATACAGTTCCAAATCACCCTGAGTAGTTAAATACACAACCTTATCACAAAATGCTTTCAATACAAAGTAAAGCATTCAACACAATGGAGTGTACAGTTCAATTTTGCAGACAACTAGTTTCTGCTAAAATGACGTAAACCATATTATTATACTCAGCATCTGATTTAGAGTACTCTGTAACCAATTTTATGACTGTGCTACCTAAGCTACAGAAGTTACTTTCAGTAACATCATGTTTTCTACACAGCTGAACATTAGCTTTCGCAGAACTAAACCAAGTGAAAGGCTGTTCCTTTGTAAATGGTACCGGGTAGGTTACTGAATTCAGCCTGCATTGGATTATTACATGGCACTGAGCACTCTACATGCAATATCTATACAGTTCAAAATCACCCTGAGTAGTTATGTACACAACCTTATCACAAAATGCATTGAATAGAAAGTAATGCATACTACTCAAAGGAGAGGACAATTGAATTTTACTGAAAACCAGTATGTGCTAACATGATGTAAACCTTATTATTATACTCACCATATCATTTAGCGTACTCTGCAATCAATTTTATGAGTGTGCTACCTAAGCTCCAGAAGTTACTGTCAGTAACATCACCTTCTCTACACAGTGGAACATTAGCGTTTGCAGAAGTAAAGCAAGTCAAAGGCTGTTCCACTGTAAATGGTACCAGGTAGGTTACTGAATTCAGCTTGCATTAGAGTATTCCATGTCACTGAGAACTCCACATGCAATATCTATACATTGCCAAATCAACCTGAGTAGTTATGTACACAAGCCTATCACAAAATGCATTGAATATAAAGTAATGCATTCTACTCAAAGCAGTGTACAGTTGAAATATGCAGAAAACTAGTATGTGCTAACATGATGTAAACCTTATTATTATACTCACCATTTAATTTAGAGTAGTCTGCAACCAATTCTAAGAGTGTGCTACCTGAGCTGAAGAAGTTCCTTTCAGTAACATCAGGTTCTCTATACAGTAAGAACATTACCGTTTACAGAACTCAACCAAGTCATTGGCTGTTCCACTCCAAATGGTACCAGGTAGGTGACTGAATTCAGCGTGTACTGGAGTATTGCATGGCATTGAGCACTATACAAGCAATACCTATACAGTTCCAAATCACCCTGAGTAGTTATATACACAACCTTATCACAAAAATGCCTCGAATAGAAAGCAAAGCGTTCAACACAATGGAGTGTACAGTTCAATTTTGTTGAAAACTAGTTTCTGCTAATGACGTAAACCATATTATTATACTCAGCATATGATTTAGAGTAGTCTTCAAATAAATTTTATGAGTCTGCTACCTAAGCTCCTGAAGTTACTTTCAGTAACATCATGTTTTCTACACAGTTGAACATTAGCTTTTGCAGAACTAAACCAAGTGAAAGGCTGTTCCACTGTAAATGGTACCAGGTAGGTTACTGAATACAGCTTGCATTAGCATATTCCAAGGCACTGAGCACTCTACGTGCAATATCTATACAGTTCCACATCACCCTTAGTTATGTACACAAACTATCACAAAATGCATTGAATAGAAAGTAATGCATTCAACACAATGTAATGTACAGTTCACATTTGCCTAAAAGTGCTATGTGCTAACATGATGTAAACCTTATTATTATACTCACAATATGATTTAAAGTAGTCTGAAACCAATTTTCTGAGTGTGGTTCCTAAGCTCCAGAGGTTACTTTCAGTAACATCAGGTTCTCTACACATTAGAACATTACCGTTTACAGAACTAAACCAAGTCATTAGCTGTTCCACTCGAAAAGGTACCAGGTTGGTTACTGAATTCAGCTTGCACTTTATTCGATGGAACTCAGCACCCTACTAGCAATACCTATACAGTTCCAAATCACCCTGAGTAGTTAAATACACAACCTTATAACAAAATGCTTTGAATAGAAAGTAAAGCATTCAACACAATGGAGTGTACAGTTCAATTTTGCTGAAAACTAGTTTCTGCTAACATGACGTAAACCATATTATTATACTCAGCATATGATTTAGAGTAGTCTGCAACCAATTTTATGACTGTGCTACCTAAGCTCCAGAAGTTACTTTCAGTAACATCATGTTTTCTACACAGTTGAACATTAGCTTTCGCAGAACTAAACCAAGTGAAAGGCTGTTCCTTTGTAAATGGTACCGGGTAGGATACTGAATTCAGCTTGCATTGGATTATTACATGGCACTGAGCACTCTACATGCAATATCTATACAGCTCGAAATCACCCTGAGTAGTTATGTACACAACATTAGCACAAAATGCATTGAATAGAAAGTAATGCTTTCTACTCAAAGGAGAGGACAATTGAATTTTACTGAAAACCAGTATGTGCTAACATGACGTAAACCATATTATTATACTCACCATATGATTTAGAGTACTCTGCAAACAATTTTATGAGTGTGCTACCTAAGCTCCAGAAGTTACTGTCAGTAACATCAGCTTCTCTACACAGTGGAACATTAGCGTTTGCAGAAGTAAAGCAAGTCAAAGGCTGTTCCACTGTAAATGGTACCAGGTAGGTTACTGAATTCAGCTTGCATTGGAGTATTCCATGTCACTGAGCACTCCACATGCAATATCTATACATCGCCAAATCAACTTGAGTAGTTATGTACTCAACATCACAAAATGCATTTAATATAAAGTAATGCATTCTACTCAATGGAGTGCACCGTTGAATTTTGCTGAAAAGTGCTATGTGCTAACATGATGTAAACCTTCTTTTTATACTCACCATATGATTTTAGAGTAGTCTGCAACCAATTCTAAGAATGTGCTACCTAAGCTAAAGAAGTTCCTTTCATTAACATCAGGTTCTCTATACAGTAGAACATTACCGTTTACAGAACTCAACCAAGTCATTGGCTGTTCCACTCCAAATGGTACCAGGCAGGTGACTGAATTAAGCGTGCACTGGAGTATTGCATGGCATTGTGTACTCTACAAGCAATACCTATACCATTCCAAATCACCCTGAGTAGTTATATACACAACATTATCACAAAAATGCCTCGAATTGAAACTACAGCATTCAATACAATGGAGTGCACAGTTCACCTTTGCCTAAAAGTGGGATGTGCTAACGTGATGTAAACATAATCAATGTACTCACAAAATGATTTAGAGTAGTCTGCAACCAATTTTATGAGTGTGCTACCTAAGCTCCAGAAGTTACTGTCAGTAACATCACCTTCTCTACACAGTAGAACTTTAGCCTTTGCAGAATTAAACTAAGTCAATGGGTGTTCCACTCTAAATGGTAACAGGTAGGTTACTGAATTCAGCTTGCATTGGAGTATTCCATGGCACTGAGCACTCTACATGCAATATCTATACAGTTCCAAACCACCCAGAGTAGTTATGTACACAACCTTACCACAGAATGCATTGAATATAGTAATGAAATTCTACTCAAAGAAGTGTACAGTTGAAATTTGCTGAAAAGTAGTATGTGCTAACATGATGTAAACATTATTATACTCCCCATAACATTTAGAGTAGTCTGCAGCCAATTTTATGAGTGTGCTACCTAAGGTTCAGAAGTTACTGTCAGTGACATCACCTTCTCTGCACCATGGAACATTAGCGTTTGCAGAAGTAAAACAACTCAATGGCTGTTCCACTGTAAATGGTACCAGGTAGGTTACTGAATTCAGCTTGCATTAGAGTATTCCATGGCAGTGAGCACTCTACATGCAATATCTATACAGTTCGAAATCACCCTTAGTTATGTTCACAACCTTATCACAAAATGCATTGAATAGAAAGTAATGCATTCTACTCAAAGGAGCAGACAGTTGAATTTAGCTGAAAACCAGTATGTGCTAATATGATGTAAACCTTATTACTATACTCACCATTTAATTTAGAATAGTCTGCAACCAATTCTAAGAGTGTGCTACCTGAGCTAAAGAAGTTCCTTTCAGTAACATCAGGTTCTCTATACAGTAAGAACATTACCGTTTACAGAACTCAACCAAGTCATTGGCTGTTCCACTCCAAATGGTACCAGGTAGGTGACTGAATTCAGCGTGTACTGGAGTATTGCATGGCATTGAGCACTCTACAAGCAATACCTATACAGTTCCAAATCACCCTGAGTAGTTATGTACACAACCTTATCACAAAAATGCCTCGAATAGAAAGCAAAGCATTCAACACAATGGAGTGTACAGTTCAATTTTGTTGAAAACTAGTTTCTGCTAATGACGTAAACCATATTATTATACTCAGCATATGATTTAGAGTAGTCTTCAAATAAATTTTATGAGTCTGCTACCTAAGCTCCTGAAGTTACTTTCAGTAACATCATGTTTTCTACACAGTTGAACATTAGCTTTTGCAGAACTAAACCAAGTGAAAGGCTGTTCCACTGTAAATGGTACCAGGTAGGTTACTGAATACAGCTTGCATTGGATTATTACATGGCACTGAGCACTCTACATGCAATATCTATACAGTTCGAAATCACCCTGAGTAGTTATGTACACAACCTTATCACAAAATGCATTGAATAGAAAGTAATGCATTCTACTCAAAGGAGTGGACAGTTGAATTTTGCTGACAACTAGTATGTGCTAATATGATGTGAACCTTATTATTATACTCACCATTTAACTTAGAGTAGTCTGCAAACAATTTTATGAGTGTGCTACCTAAGCTCCAGAAGTTACTGTCAGTAACATCACCTTCTCTACACAGTGGAACATTAGCATTTGCAGAAGTAAAACAACTCAATGGCTGTTCCACTGTAAATGGTACCAGGTAAGTTAATGAATTCAGCTTGCATTAGCATATTCCAAGGCACTGAGCACTCTACGTGCAATATCTATACAGTTCCACATCACCCTTAGTTATGTACACAAACTATCACAAAATGCATTGAATAGAAAGTAATGCATTCAACACAATGTAATGTACAGTTCACATTTGCCTAAAAGTGCTAACATGATGTAAACCTTATTATTATACTCACAATATGATTTAAAGTAGTCTGAAACCAATTTTCTGAGTGTGGTTCCTAAGCTCCAGAGGTTACTTTCAGTAACATCAGGTTCTCTACACATTAGAACATTACCGTTTACAGAACTAAACCAAGTCATTAGCTGTTCCACTCGAAAAGGTACCAGGTTGGTTACTGAATTCAGCTTGCACTTTATTCGATGGAACTCAGCACCCTACTAGCAATACCTATACAGTTCCAAATCACCCTGAGTAGTTAAATACACAACCTTATAACAAAATGCTTTGAATAGAAAGTAAAGCATTCAACACAATGGAGTGTACAGTTCAATTTTGCTGAAAACTAGTTTCTGCTAACATGACGTAAACCATATTATTATACTCAGCATATGATTTAGAGTAGTCTGCAACCAATTTTATGACTGTGCTACCTAAGCTCCAGAAGTTACTTTCAGTAACATCATGTTTTCTACACAGTTGAACATTAGCTTTCGCAGAACTAAACCAAGTGAAAGGCTGTTCCTTTGTAAATGGTACCGGGTAGGATACTGAATTCAGCTTGCATTGGATTATTACATGGCACTGAGCACTCTACATGCAATATCTATACAGCTCGAAATCACCCTGAGTAGTTATGTACACAACATTAGCACAAAATGCATTGAATAGAAAGTAATGCTTTCTACTCAAAGGAGAGGACAATTGAATTTTACTGAAAACCAGTATGTGCTAACATGACGTAAACCATATTATTATACTCACCATATGATTTAGAGTACTCTGCAAACAATTTTATGAGTGTGCTACCTAAGCTCCAGAAGTTACTGTCAGTAACATCAGCTTCTCTACACAGTGGAACATTAGCGTTTGCAGAAGTAAAGCAAGTCAAAGGCTGTTCCACTGTAAATGGTACCAGGTAGGTTACTGAATTCAGCTTGCATTGGAGTATTCCATGTCACTGAGCACTCCACATGCAATATCTATACATCGCCAAATCAACTTGAGTAGTTATGTACTCAACATCACAAAATGCATTTAATATAAAGTAATGCATTCTACTCAATGGAGTGCACCGTTGAATTTTGCTGAAAAGTGCTATGTGCTAACATGATGTAAACCTTCTTTTTATACTCACCATATGATTTTAGAGTAGTCTGCAACCAATTCTAAGAATGTGCTACCTAAGCTAAAGAAGTTCCTTTCATTAACATCAGGTTCTCTATACAGTAGAACATTACCGTTTACAGAACTCAACCAAGTCATTGGCTGTTCCACTCCAAATGGTACCAGGCAGGTGACTGAATTAAGCGTGCACTGGAGTATTGCATGGCATTGTGTACTCTACAAGCAATACCTATACCATTCCAAATCACCCTGAGTAGTTATATACACAACATTATCACAAAAATGCCTCGAATTGAAACTACAGCATTCAATACAATGGAGTGCACAGTTCACCTTTGCCTAAAAGTGGGATGTGCTAACGTGATGTAAACATAATCAATGTACTCACAAAATGATTTAGAGTAGTCTGCAACCAATTTTATGAGTGTGCTACCTAAGCTCCAGAAGTTACTGTCAGTAACATCACCTTCTCTACACAGTAGAACTTTAGCCTTTGCAGAATTAAACTAAGTCAATGGGTGTTCCACTCTAAATGGTAACAGGTAGGTTACTGAATTCAGCTTGCATTGGAGTATTCCATGGCACTGAGCACTCTACATGCAATATCTATACAGTTCCAAACCACCCAGAGTAGTTATGTACACAACCTTACCACAGAATGCATTGAATATAGTAATGAAATTCTACTCAAAGAAGTGTACAGTTGAAATTTGCTGAAAAGTAGTATGTGCTAACATGATGTAAACATTATTATACTCCCCATAACATTTAGAGTAGTCTGCAGCCAATTTTATGAGTGTGCTACCTAAGGTTCAGAAGTTACTGTCAGTGACATCACCTTCTCTGCACCATGGAACATTAGCGTTTGCAGAAGTAAAACAACTCAATGGCTGTTCCACTGTAAATGGTACCAGGTAGGTTACTGAATTCAGCTTGCATTAGAGTATTCCATGGCAGTGAGCACTCTACAAGCAATATCTATACAGTTCGAAATCACCCTTAGTTATGTTCACAACCTTATCACAAAATGCATTGAATAGAAAGTAATGCATTCAACACAATGTAATGTACAGTTCACATTTGCCTAAAAGTGCTATGTGCTAACATGATGTAAACCTTATTATTATACTCACAATATGATTTAGAGTAGTCTGCAACCAGCATTTTGAAGGTGTTTCTTAAGATCCAGAAGTTACTTTCAGTAAAATCAGGTTCTCTGCACAGTAGAACATTACCGTTTACAGAACTAAACCATGTCATTGGCTGTTCCACTCCAAATGGTACCAGGTAGGTTACTGAATTCAGCTTGCACTTTATTCGATGGAACAGAGCACCCTACAAGAAATACCTATACAGTTCCAAATCACCCTGAGTAGATATGTACACAACATCACAAAATGCATTGAATAGAAAGTAATGCATTCTACTCAAAGGAGCGGACAGTTGAATTTTGCTGAAAACCAGTATGTGCTAATATGATGTAAACCTTATTATTATACTTACCATTTAATTTAGAATAGTCTGCAACCAATTCTAAGAGTGTGCTACCTGAGCTAAAGAAGTTCCTTTCAGTAACATCAGGTTCTCTATACAGTAAGAACATTACCGTTTACAGAACTCAACCAAGTCATTGGCTGTTCCACTCCAAATGGTACCAGGTAGGTGACTGAATTCAGCGTGTACTGGAGTATTGCATGGCATTGAGCACTCCACAAGCAATACCTATACAGTTCCAAATCACCCTGAGTAGTTATATACACAACCTTATCACAAAAATGCCTCGAATAGGAAGCAAAGCATTCAACACAATGGAGTGTACAGTTCAATTTTGTTGAAAACTAGTTTCTGCTAAAATGACGTAAACCATATTATTATACTCAGCATCTGATTTAGAGTAGTCTGCATCCAATTTTATGACTGTGCTTCCTAAGCTCCAGAAGTTACTTTCAGTAACATCATGTTTTCTACACAGTTGAACATTAGCTTTTGCAGAACTAAACCAAGTGAAAGGCTGTTCCACTGTAAATGGTACCAGGTAGGTTACTGAATACAGCTTGCATTGGATTATTACATGGCACTGAGCACTCTACATGCAATATCTATACAGTTCGAAATCACCCTGAGTAGTTATGTACACAACCTTATCACAAAATGCATTGAATAGAAAGTAATGCATTCTACTCAAAGGAGTGGACAGTTGAATTTTGCTGACAACTAGTATGTGCTAATATGATGTGAACCTTATTATTATACTCACCATTTAACATAGAGTAGTCTGCAGCCAATTTTATGAGTGTGCTACCTAAGGTTCAGAAGTTACTGTCAGTAACATCACCTTCTCTGCACAGTGGAACATTAGCGTTTGCAGAAGTAAAACAACTCAATGGCTGTTCCACTGTAAATGGTACCAGGTAGGTTAATGAATTCAGCTTGCATTAGCATATTCCAAGGCACTGAGCACTCTACATGCAATATCTATACAGTTCCACATCACCCTGAGTAGTTATGTACACAAACTATCACAAAATGCATTGAATAGAAAGTAATGCATTCAACACAATGTAATGTACAGTTCACATTTGCCTAAAAGTGCTATGTGCTAACATGATGTAAACCTTATTATTATACTCACAATATGATTTAGAGTAGTCTGCAACCAGCATTTTGAAGGTGTTTCTTAAGATCCAGAAGTTACTTTCAGTAAAATCAGGTTCTCTGCACAGTAGAACATTACCGTTTACAGAACTAAACCATGTCATTGGCTGTTCCACTCCAAATGGTACCAGGTAGGTTACTGAATTCAGCTTGCACTTTATTCGATGGAACAGAGCACCCTACAAGAAATACCTATACAGTTCCAAATCACCCTGAGTAGATATGTACACAACATCACAAAATGCATTGAATAGAAAGTAATGCATTCTACTCAAAGGAGCGGACAGTTGAATTTTGCTGAAAACCAGTATGTGCTAATATGATGTAAACCTTATTATTATACTTACCATTTAATTTAGAATAGTCTGCAACCAATTCTAAGAGTGTGCTACCTGAGCTAAAGAAGTTCCTTTCAGTAACATCAGGTTCTCTACACATTAGAACATTACCGTTTACAGAACTAAACCAAGTCATTAGCTGTTCCACTCGAAAAGGTACCAGGTTGGTTACTGAATTCAGCTTGCACTTTATTCGATGGAACTCAGCACCCTACTAGCAATACCTATACAGTTCCAAATCACCCTGAGTAGTTAAATACACAACCTTATCACAAAATGCTTTGAATACAAAGTAAAACATTCAACACAATGGAGTGAGTGTACAGTTCAATTTTGCTGAAAACTAGTTTCTGCTAACATGACGTGAACCATATTATTATACTCAGCATATGATTTACAGTAGTCAGCAACCAATTTTATGACTGTGCTACCTAAGCACCAGAAGTTACTTTCAGTAACATCATGTTTTCTACACAGTTGAACATTAGCTTTCGCAGAACTAAACCAAGTGAAAGGCTGTTCCTTTGTAAATGGTACTGGGTTGGTTACTGAATTCAGCTTGCATTGGATTATTACATGGCACTGTGCACTCTACATGCAATATCTATACAGTTCGAAATCACCCTGAGTAGTTATGTACAGAAACCTATCACAAAATGCATTGAATATAAAGTAATGCATTCTACTCAAAGCAGTGTACAGTTGAAATTTGCTGAAAACTAGTATGTGCTAACATGATGTAAACCTTATTATTATAGTCAGAATATGATTCAGAGTAGTCTGCAACCAATTTTGTGAGTGTGTTTCCTAAGCTCCAGAGGTTACTTTCAGTAACATAAGGAACTCTACACATTAGAACGTTACCGTTTACAGAACGAAACCAAGTCATTAGCTGTTCCACTCCAAAAGGTACCAGGTTGGTTACTGAATTCAGCTTGCACTGTTGTATTGCATGGCACTGAGCACCCTACAAGCAATACCTATACAGTTCCAAATCACCCTGAGTAGTTATACACACAACTTTATCACAAAAATGCCTCGAATAGAAACTACAGCATTCAATACAATGGAGTGCACAGTTCACCTTTGCCTAAAAGTGGGATGTGCTAACATGATGTAAACCTAATCAATATACTCACAATATGATTTAGAGTAGTCCACAAGCAATTTTATGAGTGTGCTACCTAAGCTAATGAAGTTCCTTTCAGTAACATCACCTTCTCTACACAGTGGACCATTAGCGTTTGCAGAAGTAAAACAACTCAATGGCTGTTCCACTGTAAATGGTACCAGGTAGGGTACTAAATTCAGCTTGCATTAGAGTATTGTATGGGACTGAGCACTCCGCATTCAATATCTGTACAGTTCCACGTCACCCTGAGTAGTTATGCACAGAAACCTATTACAAAATGCTTTGAATAGAAAGTAATGCATTCTACTCAAAGGAGAGGACAGTTGAATTTTACGGAAAACTAGTATGTGCTAACATGATGTAAGCCTTATTATTGTACTCACTATATCATTTAGAGTACTCTGCAAACAATTTTATGAGTGTGCTACCTAAGCTCCAGAAGTTACTGTCAGTAACATCAGCTTCTCTACACAGTGGAACATTAGCGTTTGCAGAGGTAATGCAAGTCAATGGCTGTTCCACTGTAAATGGTACCAGGTTGGTTACTGAATTCAGCTTGCATTAGAGTATTCCATGGCACTGAGCACTCCACATGCAAAATCTATACATATCCAAATCAACTTGAGTAGTTATGTACACAAGCCTATCACAAAATGCATTGAATATAAAGTAATGCATTCTACTCAAAGCAGTGTACAGTTGAAATTTGCTGAAAACTAGTATGTGCTAACATGATGTAAACCATTTTATTATACTCACCATATGATTTAGAGTAGTCTGCAACCAATTCTAAGAGTGTGCTACCTAAGCTAAAGAAGTTCCTTTCAGTAACATCAGGTTCTCTATACAGCAGAACATTACCGTTTACAGAACTCAACCAAGTCATTGGCTGTTCCACTCCAAATGCTACCAGGTAGGTTACTAAATTCAGCTTGCATTGGAGCATTGTATGGCACTCAGCACTCCACATTCAATATCTATACAGTTCCACATCACCCTGAGTAGTTATGTACAGAAACCTATCCAAAATGCATTGAATAGAAAATAAAACATTCAACACAATGGAGTGTACAGTTCACTTTTGCCTAAAAGTGCTATGTGCTAACTTGATGTAAACCTTATTATTATAATATGATTTAGAGTAGTCTGCAACCAATTTTTTGAGTGTGATTCCTAAGCTCCAGAAGTTACTTTCAGTAACATCAGGTTCTCTACACAGTGGAGCATTAGCGTTTGTAGAGGTAAAGGAATTCAATGGCTGTTCCACTGTAAATGTTACCAGGTAGGTTACTGAATTCAGCTTGCAATAGAGTATTCCATGGCACTGAGCACCCCGCATGCAAAATCTATACATATCCAAATCATCCTGAGCAGTTATGTACTCAAGCGTATCACAAAATGCATTGAATACAAAGTAATGCATTCTACTCAAAGCAGTGTACAGTTGAAATTTGCTGAAAACTAGTACGTGCTAACATGATGTCAACCTTATTATTATACTCACCATATGATTTAGAGTAGTCTGCAACCAATTCTAAGAGTGTGCTACCTAAGCTAAAGAAGTTCCTTTCAGTAACATCAGGTTCTCTATACAGTAGAACATTACCGTTTACAGAACTCAAACAAGTCATTGGCTGTTCCACTCCAAATGCTACCAGGTAGGTTACTAAATTCAGCTTGCTTTGGAGCATTGTATGACACTGAGCACTCGACATTGAATATCTATACAGTTCCACATCACCCTGAGTAGTTATGTACAGAAACCTATCACAAAATGCATTGAATAGAAAGTAAAACATTCAACACAATGGAGTGTACAGTTCACTCTTGCCTAAAAGTCCTATGTGCTAACTTGATGTAAACCTTATTATTATACTCTCAATATGATTTAGAGTGGTCTGCAAGCAATTTTTTGTGTGTGATTCCTAAGCTCCAGAAGTTACTTTCAGTAACATCAGGTTCTCTACACAGTAGAACATTACCGTTTACAGAACTAAACCAAGTCATTAGATGTTCCACTCCAAAAGGTACAAGGTTGGTTACTGAATTCAGCTTGCACTGTTTTATTGCATGGCACTAAGCACCCTACAAGCAATAGCTATACAGTTCCAACTCACACTGAGTAGTTATATACACAAACTTATCACAAAATGCTTTGAATAGAAAGTAATGCATTCTACTCAAAGGAGAGGACAGTTGAATTTTACTGAAAACTAGTATGTGCTAACATGATGTAAGCCTTATTATTGTACTCACCATATCATTTAGAGTACTCTGCAAACAATTTTATGAGTGTGCTACCTAAGCTCCAGAAGTTACTGTCAGTAACATCAGCTTCTCTACACAGTGGAACATTAGCGTTTGCAGAGGTAATGCAAGTCAATGGCTGTTCCACTGTAAATGGTACCAGGTAGGTTACTGAATTCAGCTTGCATTAGAGTATTCCATGGCACTGAGCACTCCACATGCAAAATGTATACATATCCAAATCAACCTGAGTAGTTATGTACACAAGCCTATCACAAAATGCATTGAATATAAAGTAATGCTTCTACTCAAAGCAGTGTACAGTTGAAATTTGCTGAAAACTAGTATGTGCTAACATGATGTAAACCTTATTATTATACTCACCATATGATTTATAGTAGTCTGCAACCAATTCTAAGAGTGTGCTACCTAAGCTAAAGAAGTTCCTTTCAGTAACGTCAGGTTCTCTATACAGTAGAACATTACCGTTTACAGAACTCAACCAAGTCTTTGGCAGTTCCACTCCAAACGGTACCAGGTTGGTTACTAAATTCAGCTTGCATTGGGGTATTGTATGGCACTGAGCACTCCACATTCAATATCTATACAGTTCCACATCACCCTGAGAAGTTATGTACAGAAACCTATCACAAAATGCATTGAATAGAAAGTAAAACATTTAACACAATGGAGTGTACAGTTCACTTTTGCCTAAAAGTCCTATGTGCTAACTTGATGTAAACCTTATTATTATACTCACCATATGATTTAGAGTAGTCTGCAACCAATTCTAAGAGTGTGCTACCTAAGCTCCAGAAGTTACTTTCACTAACATCAGGTTCTCTACACAGTAGAACATTACCGTTTACAGAACTAAACCAAGTCATTAGCTGTTCCACCCCAAAAGGTTGGTTACTGAATTCAGCTTGCACTGTTTTATTGCATGGCACTGAGCACCCTACAAGCAATAGCTATACAGTTCCAACTCACACTGAGTAGTTATATACACAACCTTATCACAAAATGCTTTGAATATAAAGTAATGCATTCTACTCAAAGAAGTGTACAGTTGAAATTTGCTGAAAACTAGTACGTGCTAACATGATGTCAACCTTATTATTATACTCACCATATGATTTAGAGTAGTCTGCAACCAATTCTAAGAGTGTGCTACCTAAGCTAAAGAAGTTCCTTTCAGTAACATCAGATTCTCTATACAGTAGAAGATTACCGTTTACAGAACTCATTTACAGACATTGAATATCTATACAGTTCCACATCACCCTGAGTAGTTATGTACAGAACCCTATCACAAAAATGCCTCGAATAGAAAGTAAAACATTCAACACAATGGAGTGTACAGTTCACTTTTGCCTAAAACTGCTATGTGCTAACTTGATGTAAACCTTATTATTATAATATGATTTAGAGTAGTCTGCAACCAATTTTTTGACTATGATTCCTAAGCTCCAGAAGTTACTTTCAGTAACATCAGGTTCTCTACACAGTGGAACATTAGCGTTTGCAGAGGTAAAGCAAGTCAATGGCTGTTCCACTGTAAATGGTATCAGGTTGGTTACTGAATTCAGCTTGCATTAGAGTATTCCATGGCACTGAGCACTCCAAATGCAAAATCTATACATATCCAAAGCAACCTGAGCAGTTATGTAGACAAGCGTATCACAAAATGCATTGAATATAAAGTAATGCATTCTACTCAAAATAGTGTACAGTTGAAATTTGCTGAAAACTAGTACGTGCTAACATGATGTAAACCTTATTATTATACTCACCATATGATTTAGAGTAGTCTGCAACCAATTCTAAGAGTGTGCTACCTAAGCTAAAGAAGTTCCTTTCAGTAACATCAGGTTCTCTATACAGTAGAACATTACTGTTTACATAACTCAACCAAGTCATTGGCTGTTCCACTCCAAATGGTACCAGGTAGGTTACTAAATTCAGCTTGCTTTGGAGCATTGTATGACACTGAGCACTCGACATTCAATATCTATACAGTTCCACATCACCCTGAGTAGTTATGTACAGAAACCTATCACGACATGCATTGAATACAAAGTAAAACATTCAACACAATGGAGTGTACAGTTCACTTTTGCCTAAAAGTCCTATGTGCTAACTTGATGTAAACCTTATTATTATACTCACCATATGATTTAGAGTAGTCTGCAACCAATTCTAAGAGTGTGCTACCTAAGCTCCAGAAGTTACTTTCACTAACATCAGGTTCTCTACACAGTAGAACATTACCGTTTACAGAACTAAACCAAGTCATTAGCTGTTCCACCCCAAAAGGTACAAGGTTGGTTACTGAATTCAGCTTGCACTGTTTTATTGCATGGCACTGAGCACCCGACAAGCAAAAGCTATACAGTTCCAACTCACACTGAGTAGTTATATACACAACCTTATCACAAAATGCTTTGAATATAAAGTAATGCATTCTACTCAAAGCAGTGTACAGTTGAAATTTGCTGAAAACTAGTACGTGCTAAGATGATGTCAACCTTATTATTATACTCACCATATGATTTAGAGTAGTCTGCAACCAATTCTAAGAGTGTGCTACCTAAGCTAAAGAAGTTCCTTGCAGTAACATCAGGTTCTCTATACAGTAGAACATTACCGTTTACAAAACTCAAACAAGTCATTGGCTGTTCCACTCCAAATGGTACCAGGTAGGTTACTAAATTCAGCTTGCATTGGAGCATTGTATGACACTGAGCACTTGACATTGAATATCTATACAGTTCCACATCACCCTGAGTAGTTATGTACAGAAACCTATCACAAAATGCATTGAATAGAAAGTAAAACATTCAACACAATGGAGTGTACAGTTCACTCTTGCCTAAAAGTCCTATGTGCTAACTTGATGTAAACCTTATTATTATAATATGATTTAGAGTAGTCTGCAACCAATTCTAAGAGTGTGCTACCTAAGCTCCAGAAGTTACTTTCACTAACATCAGGTTCTCTACACAGTAGAACATTACCGTTTACAGAACTAAACCAAGTCATTAGCTGTTCCACCCCAAAAGGTACAAGGTTGGTTACTGAATTCAGCTTGCACTGTTTTATTGCATGGCACTGAGCACCCTACAAGCAAAAGCTATACAGTTCCAACTCACACTGAGTAGTTATATACACAACCTTATCACAAAATGCTTTGAATATAAAGTAATGCATTCTACTCAAAGCAGTGTACAGTTGAATTTTACTGAAAACTAGTATGTGCTAACATGATGTAAACCTTATTATTGTACTCACCATACCATTTAGAGTACTCTGCAAACAATTTTATGAGTGTGCTATCTAAGCTAAAGAAGTTCCTTTCAGTAACATCAGGTTCTCTATACAGTAGAACATTACCGTTTACATAACTCAACCAAGTCATTGGCTGTTCCACTCCAAATGGTACCAGGTAGGTTACTAAATTCAGCTTGCTTTGGAGCATTGTATGACACTGAGCACTCGACATTGAATATCTATACAGTTCCACATCACCCTGAGTAGTTATGTACAGAAACCTATCACGAAATGCATTGAATACAAAGTAAAACATTCAACACAATGGAGTGTACAGTTCACTTTTGCCTAAAAGTCCTATTTGCTAACTTGATGTAAACTTTATTATTATCCTCTCAATATGATTTAGAGTAGTCTGCATCTAATTTTTTGAGTGTGATTCCTAAGCTCCAGAAGTTACCTTCAGTAACATCAGGTTCACTACACAGTAGAACATTACCGTTTACAGAACTAAACCAAGTCATTGGCTGTTCCACTCCAAAAGGTACAAGGTAGTTTACTGAATTCAGATTGCACTGTTGTATTCCATGGCACTGAGCACCCTACAAGCAATAGCTATACAGTTCCAAATCACACTGAGTAGTTATATACACAAACTTATCACGAAATGCTTTGAATAGAAAGTAATGCATTCTACTCAAAGGAGAGGACAGTTGAATTTTACTGAAAACTAGTATGTGCTAACATGATGTAAGCCTTATTATTGTACTCACCATATCATTTAGAGTACTCTGCAAACAATTTTATGAGTGTGCTACCTAAGCTCCAGAAGTTACTGTCAGTAACATCAGCTTCTCTACACAGTGGAACATTAGCGTTTGCAGAGGTAATGCAAGTCAATGGCTGTTCCACTGTAAATGGTACCAGGTAGGTTACTGAATTCAGCTTGCATTAGAGTATTCCATGGCACTGAGCACTCCACATGCAAAATGTATACATATCCAAATCAACCTGAGTAGTTATGTACACAAGCCTATCACAAAATGCATTGAATATAAAGTAATGCTTCTACTCAAAGCAGTGTACAGTTGAAATTTGCTGAAAACTAGTATGTGCTAACATGATGTAAACCTTATTATTATACTCACCATATGATTTATAGTAGTCTGCAACCAATTCTAAGAGTGTGCTACCTAAGCTAAAGAAGTTCCTTTCAGTAACGTCAGGTTCTCTATACAGTAGAACATTACCGTTTACAGAACTCAACCAAGTCTTTGGCAGTTCCACTCCAAACGGTACCAGGTTGGTTACTAAATTCAGCTTGCATTGGGGTATTGTATGGCACTGAGCACTCCACATTCAATATCTATACAGTTCCACATCACCCTGAGAAGTTATGTACAGAAACCTATCACAAAATGCATTGAATAGAAAGTAAAACATTTAACACAATGGAGTGTACAGTTCACTTTTGCCTAAAAGTCCTATGTGCTAACTTGTTGTAAACCTTATTATTATACTCACCATATGATTTAGAGTAGTCTGCAACCAATTCTAAGAGTGTGCTACCTAAGCTCCAGAAGTTACTTTCACTAACATCAGGTTCTCTACACAGTAGAACATTACCGTTTACAGAACTAAACCAAGTCATTAGCTGTTCCACCCCAAAAGGTTGGTTACTGAATTCAGCTTGCACTGTTTTATTGCATGGCACTGAGCACCCTACAAGCAATAGCTATACAGTTCCAACTCACACTGAATAGTTATATACACAACCTTATCACAAAATGCTTTGAATATAAAGTAATGCATTCTACTCAAAGAAGTGTACAGTTGAAATTTGCTGAAAACTAGTACGTGCTAAGATGATGTCAACCTTATTATTATACTCACCATATGATTTAGAGTAGTCTGCAACCAATTCTAAGAGTGTGCTACCTAAGCTAAAGAAGTTCCTTTCAGTAACATCAGGTTCTCTATACAGTAGAAGATTACCGTTTACAGAACTCATTTACAGACATTGAATATCTATACAGTTCCACATCACCCTGAGTAGTTATGTACAGAACCCTATCACAAAAATGCCTCGAATAGAAAGTAAAACATTCAACACAATGGAGTGTACAGTTCACTCTTGCCTAAAAGTCCTATGTGCTAACTTGATGTAAACCTTATTATTATACTCTCAATATGATTTAGAGTGGTCTGCAAGCAATTTTTTGTGTGTGATTACTAAGCTCCAGAAGTTACTTTCAGTAACATCAGGTTCACTACACAGTAGAACATTACCGTTTACAGAACTAAACCAAGTCATTAGATGTTCCACTCCAAAAGGTACAAGGTTGGTTGCTGAATTCAGCTTGCACTGTTTTATTGCATGGCACTGAGCACCCTACAAGCAATAGCTATACAGTTCCAACTCACACTGAGTAGTTATATACACAACCTTATCACAAAATGCTTTGAATAGAAAGTAATGCATTCTACTCAAAGGAGAGGACAGTTGAATTTTACTGAAAACTAGTATTTGCTAACATGATGTCAACCTTATTATTGTACTCACCATATCATTTAGAGTACTCTGCAAACAATTTTATGAGTGTGCTACCTAAGCTAAAGAAGTTCCTTTCAGTAACATCAGGTTCTCTATACAGCAGAACATTACCGTTTACAGAACTCAAACAAGTCATTGGCTGTTCCACTCCAAATGCTACCAGGTAGGTTACTAAATTCAGCTTGCATTGGAGCATTGTATGACACTGAGCACTCGACATTGAATATCTATACAGTTCCACATCACCCTGAGTAGTTATGTACAGAAACCTATCACAAAATGCATTGAATAGAAAGTAAAACATTCAACACAATGGAGTGTACAGTTCACATTTGCCTAAAAGTCCTATGTGCTAACTTGATGTAAACCTTATTGTTATACTCTCAATATGATTTAGAGTGGTTTGCAAGCAATTTTTTGTGTGTGATTCCTAAGCTCCAGAAGTTACTTTCAGTAACATCAGGTTCTCTACACAGTAGAACATTACCGTTTACAGAACTAAACCAAGTCATTAGATGTTCCACTCCAAAAGGTACAAGGTTGGTTACTGAATTCAGCTTGCACTTTTTTATTGCATGGCACTGAGCACCCTACAAGCAATATCTATACAGTTCCAACTCACACTGAGTAGTTATATACACAACCTTATCACAAAATGCTTTGAATAGAAAGTAATGCATTCTACTCAAAGGAGAGGACAGTTGAATTTTACTGAAAACTAGTATGTGCTAACATGATGTAAACCTTATTATTGTACTCACCATATCATTTGGAGTACTCTGCAAACAATTTTATGATCGTGCTACCTAAGCTCCAGAAGTTACTGTCAGTAACATCAGCTTCTCTACACAGTGGAACATTAGCGTTTGCAGAGGTAATGCAAGTCAATGGCTGTTCCACTGTAAATGGTACCAGGTAGGTTACTGAATTCAGCTTGCATTAGAGTATTCCATGGCACTGAGCACTCCACATGCAAAATGTATACATATCCAAATCAACCTGAGTAGTTATGTACACAAGCCTATCACAAAATGCATTGAATATAAAGTAATGCTTCTACTCAAAGCAGTGTACAGTTGAAATTTGCTGAAAACTAGTATGTGCTAACATGATGTAAACCTTATTATTATACTCAGCATATGATTTAGAGTAGTCTGCAACCAATTCTAAGAGTGTGCTACCGAAGCTAAAGAAGTTCCTTTCAGTAACATCAGGTTCTCTGTACAGTAGAACATTACCGTTTACAGAACTCAACCAAGTCATTGGCAGTTCCACTCCAAATGGTACCAGGTTGGTTACTAAATTCAGCTTGCATTGGGGTATTGTATGGCACTGAGCACTCCACATTCAATATCTATACAGTTCCACATCACCCTGAGAAGTTATGTACAGAAACCTATCACAAAATGCATTGAATAGAAAGTAAAACATTCAACACAATGGAGTGTACAGTTCACTTTTGCCTAAAACTGCTATGTGCTAACTTGATGTAAACCTTATTATTATAATATGATTTAGAGTAGTCTGCAACCAATTTTTTGACTATGATTCCTAAGCTCCAGAAGTTACTTTCAGTAACATCAGGTTCTCTACACAGTAGAACATTACCGTTTACAGAACTAAACCAAGTCTTTGGCTGTTCCACTCCAAAAGGTACAAGGTAGTTTACTGAATTCAGATTGCACTGTTGTATTCCATGGCACTGAGCACCCTACAAGCAATAGCTATACAGTTCCAAATCACACTGAGTAGTTATATACACAAACCTATCACAAAATGCTTTGAATAGAAAGTAATGCATTCTACTCAAAGGGGAGGACAGTTGAATTTTACAGAAAACTAGTATGTGCTAACATGATGTAAACCTTATTATTATACTCACCATATCATTTAGATTACTCTGCAAACAATTTTATGAGAGTGCTACCAAAGCTCCAGAAGTTACTGTCAGTAACATCAGCTTCTCTACACAGTGGAACATTAGCGTTTGCAGAGGTAAAGCAAGTCAATGGCTGTTCCACTGTAAATGGTATCAGGTTGGTTACTGAATTCAGCTTGCATTAGAGTATTCCATGGCACTGAGCACTCCAAATGCAAAATCTATACATATCCAAAGCAACCTGAGCAGTTATGTAGACAAGCGTATCACAAAATGCATTGAATATAAAGTAATGCATTCTACTCAAAATAGTGTACAGTTGAAATTTGCTGAAAACTAGTACGTGCTAACATGATGTAAACCTTATTATTATACTCACCATATGATTTAGAGTAGTCTGCAACCAATTCTAAGAGTGTGCTACCTAAGCTCCAGAAGTTACTTTCACTAACATCAGGTTCTCTACACAGTAGAACATTACCGTTTACAGAACTAAACCAAGTCATTAGCTGTTCCACCCCAAAAGGTACAAGGTTGGTTACTGAATTCAGCTTGCACTGTTTTATTGCATGGCACTGAGCACCCGACAAGCAAAAGCTATACAGTTCCAACTCACACTGAGTAGTTATATACACAACTTTATCACAAAATGCTTTGAATATAAAGTAATGCATTCTACTCAAAGCAGTGTACAGTTGAAATTTGCTGAAAACTAGTACGTGCTAAGATGATGTCAACCTTATTATTATACTCACCATATGATTTAGAGTAGTCTGCAACCAATTCTAAGAGTGTGCTACCTAAGCTAAAGAAGTTCCTTGCAGTAACATCAGGTTCTCTATACAGTAGAACATTACCGTTTACAGAACTCAAACAAGTCATTGGCTGTTCCACTCCAAATGCTAACAGGTAGGTTACTAAATTCAGCTTGCATTGGAGCATTGTATGACACTGAGCACTTGACATTGAATATCTATACAGTTCCACATCACCCTGAGTAGTTATGTACAGAAACCTATCACAAAATGCATTGAATAGAAAGTAAAACATTCAACACAATGGAGTGTACAGTTCACATTTGCCTAAAAGTCCTATGTGCTAACTTGATGTAAACCTTATTATTATACTCTCAATATGATTTAGAGTGGTCTGCAAGCAATTTTTTGTGTGTGATTCCTAAGCTCCAGAAGTTACTTTCAGTAACATCAGGTTCACTACACAGTAGAACATTACCGTTTACAGAACTAAACCAAGTCATTAGATGTTCCACTCCAAAAGGTACAAGGTTGGTTGCTGAATTCAGCTTGCACTGTTTTATTGCATGGCACTGAGCACCCTACAAGCAATAGCTATACAGTTCCAACTCACACTGAGTAGTTATATACACAACCTTATCACAAAATGCTTTGAATAGAAAGTAATGCATTCTACTCAAAGGAGAGGACAGTTGAATTTTACTGAAAACTAGTATTTGCTAACATGATGTCAACCTTATTATTGTACTCACCATATCATTTAGAGTACTCTGCAAACAATTTTATGAGTGTGCTACCTAAGCTAAAGAAGTTCCTTTCAGTAACATCAGGTTCTCTATACAGCAGAACATTACCGTTTACAGAACTCAAACAAGTCATTGGCTGTTCCACTCCAAATGCTACCAGGTAGGTTACTAAATTCAGCTTGCATTGGAGCATTGTATGACACTGAGCACTCGACATTGAATATCTATACAGTTCCACATCACCCTGAGTAGTTATGTACAGAAACCTATCACAAAATGCATTGAATAGAAAGTAAAACATTCAACACAATGGAGTGTACAGTTCACATTTGCCTAAAAGTCCTATGTGCTAACTTGATGTAAACCTTATTGTTATACTCTCAATATGATTTAGAGTGGTTTGCAAGCAATTTTTTGTGTGTGATTCCTAAGCTCCAGAAGTTACTTTCAGTAACATCAGGTTCTCTACACAGTAGAACATTACCGTTTACAGAACTAAACCAAGTCATTAGATGTTCCACTCCAAAAGGTACAAGGTTGGTTACTGAATTCAGCTTGCACTTTTTTATTGCATGGCACTGAGCACCCTACAAGCAATATCTATACAGTTCCAACTCACACTGAGTAGTTATATACACAACCTTATCACAAAATGCTTTGAATAGAAAGTAATGCATTCTACTCAAAGGAGAGGACAGTTGAATTTTACTGAAAACTAGTATGTGCTAACATGATGTAAACCTTATTATTGTACTCACCATATCATTTGGAGTACTCTGCAAACAATTTTATGAGCGTGCTACCTAAGCTCCAGAAGTTACTGTCAGTAACATCAGCTTCTCTACACAGTGGAACATTAGCGTTTGCAGAGGTAATGCAAGTCAATGGCTGTTCCACTGTAAATGGTACCAGGTAGGTTACTGAATTCAGCTTGCATTAGAGTATTCCATGGCACTGAGCACTCCACATGCAAAATGTATACATATCCAAATCAACCTGAGTAGTTATGTACACAAGCCTATCACAAAATGCATTGAATATAAAGTAATGCTTCTACTCAAAGCAGTGTACAGTTGAAATTTGCTGAAAACTAGTATGTGCTAACATGATGTAAACCTTATTATTATACTCAGCATATGATTTAGAGTAGTCTGCAACCAATTCTAAGAGTGTGCTACCAAAGCTAAAGAAGTTCCTTTCAGTAACATCAGGTTCTCTGTACAGTAGAACATTACCGTTTACAGAACTCAACCAAGTCATTGGCAGTTCCACTCCAAATGGTACCAGGTTGGTTACTAAATTCAGCTTGCATTGGGGTATTGTATGGCACTGAGCACTCCACATTCAATATCTATACAGTTCCACATCACCCTGAGAAGTTATGTACAGAAACCTATCACAAAATGCATTGAATAGAAAGTAAAACATTCAACACAATGGAGTGTACAGTTCACTTTTGCCTAAAACTGCTATGTGCTAACTTGATGTAAACCTTATTATTATAATATGATTTAGAGTAGTCTGCAACCAATTTTTTGACTATGATTCCTAAGCTCCAGAAGTTACTTTCAGTAACATCAGGTTCTCTACACAGTAGAACATTACCGTTTACAGAACTAAACCAAGTCTTTGGCTGTTCCACTCCAAAAGGTACAAGGTAGTTTACTGAATTCAGATTGCACTGTTGTATTCCATGGCACTGAGCACCCTACAAGCAATAGCTATACAGTTCCAAATCACACTGAGTAGTTATATACACAAACCTATCACAAAATGCTTTGAATAGAAAGTAATGCATTCTACTCAAAGGGGAGGACAGTTGAATTTTACAGAAAACTAGTATGTGCTAACATGATGTAAACCTTATTATTATACTCACCATATCATTTAGATTACTCTGCAAACAATTTTATGAGAGTGCTACCAAAGCTCCAGAAGTTACTGTCAGTAACATCAGCTTCTCTACACAGTGGAACATTAGCGTTTGCAGAGGTAAAGCAAGTCAATGGCTGTTCCACTGTAAATGGTATCAGGTTGGTTACTGAATTCAGCTTGCATTAGAGTATTCCATGGCACTGAGCACTCCAAATGCAAAATCTATACATATCCAAAGCAACCTGAGCAGTTATGTAGACAAGCGTATCACAAAATGCATTGAATATAAAGTAATGCATTCTACTCAAAATAGTGTACAGTTGAAATTTGCTGAAAACTAGTACGTGCTAACATGATGTAAACCTTATTATTATACTCACCATATGATTTAGAGTAGTCTGCAACCAATTCTAAGAGTGTGCTACCTAAGCTCCAGAAGTTACTTTCACTAACATCAGGTTCTCTACACAGTAGAACATTACCGTTTACAGAACTAAACCAAGTCATTAGCTGTTCCACCCCAAAAGGTACAAGGTTGGTTACTGAATTCAGCTTGCACTGTTTTATTGCATGGCACTGAGCACCCGACAAGCAAAAGCTATACAGTTCCAACTCACACTGAGTAGTTATATACACAACTTTATCACAAAATGCTTTGAATATAAAGTAATGCATTCTACTCAAAGCAGTGTACAGTTGAAATTTGCTGAAAACTAGTACGTGCTAAGATGATGTCAACCTTATTATTATACTCACCATATGATTTAGAGTAGTCTGCAACCAATTCTAAGAGTGTGCTACCTAAGCTAAAGAAGTTCCTTGCAGTAACATCAGGTTCTCTATACAGCAGAACATTACCGTTTACAGAACTCAAACAAGTCATTGGCTGTTCCACTCCAAATGCTACCAGGTAGGTTACTAAATTCAGCTTGCATTGGAGCATTGTATGACACTGAGCACTCGACATTGAATATCTATACAGTTCCACATCACCCTGAGTAGTTATGTACAGAAACCTATCACAAAATGCATTGAATAGAAAGTAAAACATTCAACACAATGGAGTGTACAGTTCACATTTGCCTAAAAGTCCTATGTGCTAACTTGATGTAAACCTTATTGTTATACTCTCAATATGATTTAGAGTGGTTTGCAAGCAATTTTTTGTGTGTGATTCCTAAGCTCCAGAAGTTACTTTCAGTAACATCAGGTTCTCTACACAGTAGAACATTACCGTTTACAGAACTAAACCAAGTCATTAGATGTTCCACTCCAAAAGGTACAAGGTTGGTTACTGAATTCAGCTTGCACTTTTTTATTGCATGGCACTGAGCACCCTACAAGCAATATCTATACAGTTCCAACTCACACTGAGTAGTTATATACACAACCTTATCACAAAATGCTTTGAATAGAAAGTAATGCATTCTACTCAAAGGAGAGGACAGTTGAATTTTACTGAAAACTAGTATGTGCTAACATGATGTAAACCTTATTATTGTACTCACCATATCATTTGGAGTACTCTGCAAACAATTTTATGAGTGTGCTACCTAAGCTCCAGAAGTTACTGTCAGTAACATCAGCTTCTCTACACAGTGGAACATTAGCGTTTGCAGAGGTAATGCAAGTCAATGGCTGTTCCACTGTAAATGGTACCAGGTAGGTTACTGAATTCAGCTTGCATTAGAGTATTCCATGGCACTGAGCACTCCACATGCAAAATGTATACATATCCAAATCAACCTGAGTAGTTATGTACACAAGCCTATCACAAAATGCATTGAATATAAAGTAATGCTTCTACTCAAAGCAGTGTACAGTTGAAATTTGCTGAAAACTAGTATGTGCTAACATGATGTAAACCTTATTATTATACTCACCATATGATTTAGAGTAGTCTGCAACCAATTCTAAGAGTGTGCTACCGAAGCTAAAGAAGTTCCTTTCAGTAACATCAGGTTCTCTATACAGTAGAACATTACTGTTTACATAACTCAACCAAGTCATTGGCTGTTCCACTCCAAATGGTACCAGGTAGGTTACTAAATTCAGCTTGCTTTGGAGCATTGTATGACACTGAGCACTCGACATTCAATATCTATACAGTTCCACATCACCCTGAGTAGTTATGTACAGAAACCTATCACGAAATGCATTGAATACAAAGTAAAACATTCAACACAATGGAGTGTACAGTTCACTTTTGCCTAAAAGTCCTATGTGCTAACTTGATGTAAACCTTATTATTATAATATGATTTAGAGTAGTCTGCAACCAATTTTTTGACTATGATTCCTAAGCTCCAGAAGTTACTTTCAGTAACATCAGGTTCTCTACACAGTGGAACATTAGCGTTTGCAGAAGTAAAGCAAGTCAATGGCTGTTCCACTGTAAATGGTATCAGGTTGGTTACTGAATTCAGCTTGCATTAGAGTATTCCATGGCACTGAGCACTCCAAATGCAAAATCTATACATATCCAAAGCAACCTGAGCAGTTATGTAGACAAGCGTATCACAAAATGCATTGAATATAAAGTAATGCATTCTACTCAAAATAGTGTACAGTTGAAATTTGCTGAAAACTAGTACGTGCTAACATGATGTAAACCTTATTATTATACTCACCATATGATTTAGAGTAGTCTGCAACCAATTCTAAGAGTGTGCTACCTAAGCTAAAGAAGTTCCTTTCAGTAACATCAGGTTCTCTATACAGTAGAACATTACTGTTTACATAACTCAACCAAGTCATTGGCTGTTCCACTCCAAATGGTACCAGGTAGGTTACTAAATTCAGCTTGCTTTGGAGCATTGTATGACACTGAGCACTCGACATTCAATATCTATACAGTTCCACATCACCCTGAGTAGTTATGTACAGAAACCTATCACGAAATGCATTGAATACAAAGTAAAACATTCAACACAATGGAGTGTACAGTTCACTTTTGCCTAAAAGTCCTATGTGCTAACTTGATGTAAACCTTATTATTATACTCACCATATGATTTAGAGTAGTCTGCAACCAATTCTAAGAGTGTGCTACCTAAGCTCCAGAAGTTACTTTCACTAACATCAGGTTCTCTACACAGTAGAACATTACCGTTTACAGAACTAAACCAAGTCATTAGCTGTTCCACCCCAAAAGGTACAAGGTTGGTTACTGAATTCAGCTTGCACTGTTTTATTGCATGGCACTGAGCACCCGACAAGCAAAAGCTATACAGTTCCAACTCACACTGAGTAGTTATATACACAACCTTATCACAAAATGCTTTGAATATAAAGTAATGCATTCTACTCAAAGCAGTGTACAGTTGAAATTTGCTGAAAACTAGTACGTGCTAAGATGATGTCAACCTTATTATTATACTCACCATATGATTTAGAGTAGTCTGCAACCAATTCTAAGAGTGTGCTACCTAAGCTAAAGAAGTTCCTTGCAGTAACATCAGGTTCTCTATACAGTAGAACATTACCGTTTACAAAACTCAAACAAGTCATTGGCTGTTCCACTCCAAATGGTACCAGGTAGGTTACTAAATTCAGCTTGCATTGGAGCATTGTATGACACTGAGCACTTGACATTGAATATCTATACAGTTCCACATCACCCTGAGTAGTTATGTACAGAAACCTATCACAAAATGCATTGAATAGAAAGTAAAACATTCAACACAATGGAGTGTACAGTTCACTCTTGCCTAAAAGTCCTATGTGCTAACTTGATGTAAACCTTATTATTATAATATGATTTAGAGTAGTCTGCAACCAATTTTTTGAGTGTGATTCCTAAGCTCCAGAAGTTACTTTCAGTAACATCATGTTCTCTACACAGTAGAACATTACCGTTTACAGAACTAAACCAAGTCATTGGCTGTTCCACTCCAAAAGGTACAAGGTAGTTTACTGAATTCAGATTGCACTGTTGTATTCCATGGCACTGAGCACCCTACAAGCAATAGCTATACAGTTCCAAATCACACTGAGTAGTTATATACACAAACTTATCACGAAATGCTTTGAATAGAAAGTAATGCATTCTACTCAAAGGGGAGGACAGTTGAATTTTACTGAAAACTAGTATGTGCTAACATGATGTAAACCTTATTATTATACTCACCATATCATTTAGATTACTCTGCAAACAATTTTATGAGAGTGCTACCAAAGCTCCAGAAGTTACAGTCAGTAACATCAGCTTCTCTACACAGTGGAACGTTAGCGTTTGCAGAGGTAAAGCAAGTCAATGGCTGTTCCACTGTAAATGGTATCAGGTTGGTTACTGAATTCAGCTTGCATTAGAGTATTCCATGGCACTGAGCACTCCAAATGCAAAATCTATACATATCCAAATCAACCTGAGTAGTTATGTACACAAGCGTATCACAAAATGCATTGAATATAAAGTAATGCATTCTACTCAAAATAGTGTACAGTTGAAATTTGCTGAAAACTAGTACGTGCTAAGATGATGTCAACCTTATTATTATACTCACCATATGATTTAGAGTAGTCTGCAACCAATTCTAAGAGTGTGCTACCTAAGCTAAAGAAGTTCCTTGCAGTAACATCAGGTTCTCTATACAGTAGAACATTACCGTTTACAGAACTCAAACAAGTCATTGGCTGTTCCACTCCAAATGCTAACAGGTAGGTTACTAAATTCAGCTTGCATTGGAGCATTGTATGACACTGAGCACTTGACATTGAATATCTATACAGTTCCACATCACCCTGAGTAGTTATGTACAGAAACCTATCACAAAATGCATTGAATAGAAAGTAAAACATTCAACACAATGGAGTGTACAGTTCACATTTGCCTAAAAGTCCTATGTGCTAACTTGATGTAAACCTTATTATTATACTCTCAATATGATTTAGAGTGGTCTGCAAGCAATTTTTTGTGTGTGATTCCTAAGCTCCAGAAGTTACTTTCAGTAACATCAGGTTCACTACACAGTAGAACATTACCGTTTACAGAACTAAACCAAGTCATTAGATGTTCCACTCCAAAAGGTACAAGGTTGGTTGCTGAATTCAGCTTGCACTGTTTTATTGCATGGCACTGAGCACCCTACAAGCAATAGCTATACAGTTCCAACTCACACTGAGTAGTTATATACACAACCTTATCACAAAATGCTTTGAATAGAAAGTAATGCATTCTACTCAAAGGAGAGGACAGTTGAATTTTACTGAAAACTAGTATTTGCTAACATGATGTCAACCTTATTATTGTACTCACCATATCATTTAGAGTACTCTGCAAACAATTTTATGAGTGTGCTACCTAAGCTAAAGAAGTTCCTTTCAGTAACATCAGGTTCTCTATACAGCAGAACATTACCGTTTACAGAACTCAAACAAGTCATTGGCTGTTCCACTCCAAATGCTACCAGGTAGGTTACTAAATTCAGCTTGCATTGGAGCATTGTATGACACTGAGCACTCGACATTGAATATCTATACAGTTCCACATCACCCTGAGTAGTTATGTACAGAAACCTATCACAAAATGCATTGAATAGAAAGTAAAACATTCAACACAATGGAGTGTACAGTTCACATTTGCCTAAAAGTCCTATGTGCTAACTTGATGTAAACCTTATTGTTATACTCTCAATATGATTTAGAGTGGTTTGCAAGCAATTTTTTGTGTGTGATTCCTAAGCTCCAGAAGTTACTTTCAGTAACATCAGGTTCTCTACACAGTAGAACATTACCGTTTACAGAACTAAACCAAGTCATTAGATGTTCCACTCCAAAAGGTACAAGGTTGGTTACTGAATTCAGCTTGCACTTTTTTATTGCATGGCACTGAGCACCCTACAAGCAATATCTATACAGTTCCAACTCACACTGAGTAGTTATATACACAACCTTATCACAAAATGCTTTGAATAGAAAGTAATGCATTCTACTCAAAGGAGAGGACAGTTGAATTTTACTGAAAACTAGTATGTGCTAACATGATGTAAACCTTATTATTGTACTCACCATATCATTTGGAGTACTCTGCAAACAATTTTATGAGCGTGCTACCTAAGCTCCAGAAGTTACTGTCAGTAACATCAGCTTCTCTACACAGTGGAACATTAGCGTTTGCAGAGGTAATGCAAGTCAATGGCTGTTCCACTGTAAATGGTACCAGGTAGGTTACTGAATTCAGCTTGCATTAGAGTATTCCATGGCACTGAGCACTCCACATGCAAAATGTATACATATCCAAATCAACCTGAGTAGTTATGTACACAAGCCTATCACAAAATGCATTGAATATAAAGTAATGCTTCTACTCAAAGCAGTGTACAGTTGAAATTTGCTGAAAACTAGTATGTGCTAACATGATGTAAACCTTATTATTATACTCAGCATATGATTTAGAGTAGTCTGCAACCAATTCTACGAGTGTGCTACCGAAGCTAAAGAAGTTCCTTTCAGTAACATCAGGTTCTCTGTACAGTAGAACATTACCGTTTACAGAACTCAACCAAGTCATTGGCAGTTCCACTCCAAATGGTACCAGGTTGGTTACTAAATTCAGCTTGCATTGGGGTATTGTATGGCACTGAGCACTCCACATTCAATATCTATACAGTTCCACATCACCCTGAGAAGTTATGTACAGAAACCTATCACAAAATGCATTGAATAGAAAGTAAAACATTCAACACAATGGAGTGTACAGTTCACTTTTGCCTAAAACTGCTATGTGCTAACTTGATGTAAACCTTATTATTATAATATGATTTAGAGTAGTCTGCAACCAATTTTTTGACTATGATTCCTAAGCTCCAGAAGTTACTTTCAGTAACATCAGGTTCTCTACACAGTAGAACATTACCGTTTACAGAACTAAACCAAGTCTTTGGCTGTTCCACTCCAAAAGGTACAAGGTAGTTTACTGAATTCAGATTGCACTGTTGTATTCCATGGCACTGAGCACCCTACAAGCAATAGCTATACAGTTCCAAATCACACTGAGTAGTTATATACACAAACCTATCACAAAATGCTTTGAATAGAAAGTAATGCATTCTACTCAAAGGGGAGGACAGTTGAATTTTACAGAAAACTAGTATGTGCTAACATGATGTAAACCTTATTATTATACTCACCATATCATTTAGATTACTCTGCAAACAATTTTATGAGAGTGCTACCAAAGCTCCAGAAGTTACTGTCAGTAACATCAGCTTCTCTACACAGTGGAACATTAGCGTTTGCAGAGGTAAAGCAAGTCAATGGCTGTTCCACTGTAAATGGTATCAGGTTGGTTACTGAATTCAGCTTGCATTAGAGTATTCCATGGCACTGAGCACTCCAAATGCAAAATCTATACATATCCAAAGCAACCTGAGCAGTTATGTAGACAAGCGTATCACAAAATGCATTGAATATAAAGTAATGCATTCTACTCAAAATAGTGTACAGTTGAAATTTGCTGAAAACTAGTACGTGCTAACATGATGTAAACCTTATTATTATACTCACCATATGATTTAGAGTAGTCTGCAACCAATTCTAAGAGTGTGCTACCTAAGCTCCAGAAGTTACTTTCACTAACATCAGGTTCTCTACACAGTAGAACATTACCGTTTACAGAACTAAACCAAGTCATTAGCTGTTCCACCCCAAAAGGTACAAGGTTGGTTACTGAATTCAGCTTGCACTGTTTTATTGCATGGCACTGAGCACCCGACAAGCAAAAGCT
Organism: Hypanus sabinus; assembly: GCF_030144855.1. NCBI lineage: Eukaryota > Metazoa > Chordata > Chondrichthyes > Myliobatiformes > Dasyatidae > Hypanus > Hypanus sabinus. Next base: position 3,816,835 of record NC_082733.1, read on the forward strand.
ATACAGTTCCAACTCACACTGAGTAGTTATATACACAACTTTATCACAAAATGCTTTGAATATAAAGTAATGCATTCTACTCAAAGCAGTGTACAGTTGAAATTTGCTGAAAACTAGTACGTGCTAAGATGATGTCAACCTTATTATTATACTCACCATATGATTTAGAGTAGTCTGCAACCAATTCTAAGAGTGTGCTACCTAAGCTAAAGAAGTTCCTTGCAGTAACATCAGGTTCTCTATACAGTAGAACATTACCGTTTACAGAACTCAAACAAGTCATTGGCTGTTCCACTCCAAATGCTAACAGGTAGGTTACTAAATTCAGCTTGCATTGGAGCATTGTATGACACTGAGCACTTGACATTGAATATCTATACAGTTCCACATCACCCTGAGTAGTTATGTACAGAAACCTATCACAAAATGCATTGAATAGAAAGTAAAACATTCAACACAATGGAGTGTACAGTTCACTCTTGCCTAAAAGTCCTATGTGCTAACTTGATGTAAACCTTATTATTATACTCTCAATATGATTTAGAGTGGTCTGCAAGCAATTTTTTGTGTGTGATTCCTAAGCTCCAGAAGTTACTTTCAGTAACATCAGGTTCTCTACACAGTAGAACATTACCGTTTACAGAACTAAACCAAGTCATTAGATGTTCCACTCCAAAAGGTACAAGGTTGGTTACTGAATTCAGCTTGCACTTTTTTATTGCATGGCACTGAGCACCCTACAAGCAATATCTATACAGTTCCAACTCACACTGAGTAGTTATATACACAACCTTATCACAAAATGCTTTGAATAGAAAGTAATGCATTCTACTCAAAGGAGAGGACAGTTGAATTTTACTGAAAACTAGTATGTGCTAACATGATGTAAACCTTATTATTGTACTCACCATATCATTTGGAGTACTCTGCAAACAATTTTATGAGTGTGCTACCTAAGCTCCAGAAGTTACTGTCAGTAACATCAGCTTCTCTACACAGTGGAACATTAGCGTTTGCAGAGGTAATGCAAGTCAATGGCTGTTCCACTGTAAATGGTACCAGGTAGGTTACTGAATTCAGCTTGCATTAGAGTATTCCATGGCACTGAGCACTCCACATGCAAAATGTATACATATCCAAATCAACCTGAGTAGTTATGTACACAAGCCTATCACAAAATGCATTGAATATAAAGTAATGCTTCTACTCAAAGCAGTGTACAGTTGAAATTTGCTGAAAACTAGTATGTGCTAACATGATGTAAACCTTATTATTATACTCACCATATGATTTAGAGTAGTCTGCAACCAATTCTAAGAGTGTGCTACCGAAGCTAAAGAAGTTCCTTTCAGTAACATCAGGTTCTCTGTACAGTAGAACATTACCGTTTACAGAACTCAACCAAGTCATTGGCAGTTCCACTCCAAATGGTACCAGGTTGGTTACTAAATTCAGCTTGCATTGGGGTATTGTATGGCACTGAGCACTCCACATTCAATATCTATACAGTTCCACATCACCCTGAGAAGTTATGTACAGAAACCTATCACAAAATGCATTGAATAGAAAGTAAAACATTCAATACAATGGAGTGTACAGTTCACTTTTGCCTAAAACTGCTATGTGCTAACTTGATGTAAACCTTATTATTATAATATGATTTAGAGTAGTCTGCAACCAATTTTTTGACTATGATTCCTAAGCTCCAGAAGTTACTTTCAGTAACATCAGGTTCTCTACACAGTGGAACATTAGCGTTTGCAGAAGTAAAGCAAGTCAATGGCTGTTCCACTGTAAATGGTATCAGGTTGGTTACTGAATTCAGCTTGCATTAGAGTATTCCATGGCACTGAGCACTCCAAATGCAAAATCTATACATATCCAAAGCAACCTGAGCAGTTATGTAGACAAGCGTATCACAAAATGCATTGAATATAAAGTAATGCATTCTACTCAAAATAGTGTACAGTTGAAATTTGCTGAAAACTAGTACGTGCTAACATGATGTAAACCTTATTATTATACTCACCATATGATTTAGAGTAGTCTGCAACCAATTCTAAGAGTGTGCTACCTAAGCTAAAGAAGTTCCTTTCAGTAACATCAGGTTCTCTATACAGTAGAACATTACTGTTTACATAACTCAACCAAGTCATTGGCTGTTCTACTCCAAATGGTACCAGGTAGGTTACTAAATTCAGCTTGCTTTGGAGCATTGTATGACACTGAGCACTCGACATTCAATATCTATACAGTTCCACATCACCCTGAGTAGTTATGTACAGAAACCTATCACGAAATGCATTGAATACAAAGTAAAACATTCAACACAATGGAGTGTACAGTTCACTTTTGCCTAAAAGTCCTATGTGCTAACTTGATGTAAACCTTATTATTATACTCACCATATGATTTAGAGTAGTCTGCAACCAATTCTAAGAGTGTGCTACCTAAGCTCCAGAAGTTACTTTCACTAACATCAGGTTCTCTACACAGTAGAACATTACCGTTTACAGAACTAAACCAAGTCATTAGCTGTTCCACCCCAAAAGGTACAAGGTTGGTTACTGAATTCAGCTTGCACTGTTTTATTGCATGGCACTGAGCACCCGACAAGCAAAAGCTATACAGTTCCAACTCACACTGAGTAGTTATATACACAACCTTATCACAAAATGCTTTGAATATAAAGTAATGCATTCTACTCAAAGCAGTGTACAGTTGAAATTTGCTGAAAACTAGTACGTGCTAAGATGATGTCAACCTTATTATTATACTCACCATATGATTTAGAGTAGTCTGCAACCAATTCTAAGAGTGTGCTACCTAAGCTAAAGAAGTTCCTTGCAGTAACATCAGGTTCTCTATACAGTAGAACATTACCGTTTACAAAACTCAAACAAGTCATTGGCTGTTCCACTCCAAATGGTACCAGGTAGGTTACTAAATTCAGCTTGCATTGGAGCATTGTATGACACTGAGCACTTGACATTGAATATCTATACAGTTCCACATCACCCTGAGTAGTTATGTACAGAAACCTATCACAAAATGCATTGAATAGAAAGTAAAACATTCAACACAATGGAGTGTACAGTTCACTCTTGCCTAAAAGTCCTATGTGCTAACTTGATGTAAACCTTATTATTATAATATGATTTAGAGTAGTCTGCAACCAATTTTTTGAGTGTGATTCCTAAGCTCCAGAAGTTACTTTCAGTAACATCATGTTCTCTACACAGTAGAACATTACCGTTTACAGAACTAAACCAAGTCATTGGCTGTTCCACTCCAAAAGGTACAAGGTAGTTTACTGAATTCAGATTGCACTGTTGTATTCCATGGCACTGAGCACCCTACAAGCAATAGCTATACAGTTCCAAATCACACTGAGTAGTTATATACACAAACTTATCACGAAATGCTTTGAATAGAAAGTAATGCATTCTACTCAAAGGGGAGGACAGTTGAATTTTACTGAAAACTAGTATGTGCTAACATGATGTAAACCTTATTATTATACTCACCATATCATTTAGATTACTCTGCAAACAATTTTATGAGAGTGCTACCAAAGCTCCAGAAGTTACAGTCAGTAACATCAGCTTCTCTACACAGTGGAACGTTAGCGTTTGCAGAGGTAAAGCAAGTCAATGGCTGTTCCACTGTAAATGGTATCAGGTTGGTTACTGAATTCAGCTTGCATTAGAGTATTCCATGGCACTGAGCACTCCAAATGCAAAATCTATACATATCCAAATCAACCTGAGTAGTTATGTACACAAGCGTATCACAAAATGCATTGAATATAAAGTAATGCATTCTACTCAAAATAGTGTACAGTTGAAATTTGCTGAAAACTAGTACGTGCTAAGATGATGTCAACCTTATTATTATACTCACCATATGATTTAGAGTAGTCTGCAACCAATTCTAAGAGTGTGCTACCTAAGCTAAAGAAGTTCCTTGCAGTAACATCAGGTTCTCTATACAGTAGAACATTACCGTTTACAGAACTCAAACAAGTCATTGGCTGTTCCACTCCAAATGCTAACAGGTAGGTTACTAAATTCAGCTTGCATTGGAGCATTGTATGACACTGAGCACTTGACATTGAATATCTATACAGTTCCACATCACCCTGAGTAGTTATGTACAGAAACCTATCACAAAATGCATTGAATACAAAGTAAAACATTCAACACAATGGAGTGTACAGTTCACATTTGCCTAAAAGTCCTATGTGCTAACTTGATGTAAACCTTATTATTATACTCTCAATATGATTTAGAGTGGTCTGCAAGCAATTTTTTGTGTGTGATTCCTAAGCTCCAGAAGTTACTTTCAGTAACATCAGGTTCACTACACAGTAGAACATTACCGTTTACAGAACTAAACCAAGTCATTAGATGTTCCACTCCAAAAGGTACAAGGTTGGTTGCTGAATTCAGCTTGCACTGTTTTATTGCATGGCACTGAGCACCCTACAAGCAATAGCTATACAGTTCCAACTCACACTGAGTAGTTATATACACAACCTTATCACAAAATGCTTTGAATAGAAAGTAATGCATTCTACTCAAAGGAGAGGACAGTTGAATTTTACTGAAAACTAGTATTTGCTAACATGATGTCAACCTTATTATTGTACTCACCATATCATTTAGAGTACTCTGCAAACAATTTTATGAGTGTGCTACCTAAGCTAAAGAAGTTCCTTTCAGTAACATCAGGTTCTCTATACAGCAGAACATTACCGTTTACAGAACTCAAACAAGTCATTGGCTGTTCCACTCCAAATGCTACCAGGTAGGTTACTAAATTCAGCTTGCATTGGAGCATTGTATGACACTGAGCACTCGACATTGAATATCTATACAGTTCCACATCACCCTGAGTAGTTATGTACAGAAACCTATCACAAAATGCATTGAATAGAAAGTAAAACATTCAACACAATGGAGTGTACAGTTCACATTTGCCTAAAAGTCCTATGTGCTAACTTGATGTAAACCTTATTGTTATACTCTCAATATGATTTAGAGTGGTTTGCAAGCAATTTTTTGTGTGTGATTCCTAAGCTCCAGAAGTTACTTTCAGTAACATCAGGTTCTCTACACAGTAGAACATTACCGTTTACAGAACTAAACCAAGTCATTAGATGTTCCACTCCAAAAGGTACAAGGTTGGTTACTGAATTCAGCTTGCACTTTTTTATTGCATGGCACTGAGCACCCTACAAGCAATATCTATACAGTTCCAACTCACACTGAGTAGTTATATACACAACCTTATCACAAAATGCTTTGAATAGAAAGTAATGCATTCTACTCAAAGGAGAGGACAGTTGAATTTTACTGAAAACTAGTATGTGCTAACATGATGTAAACCTTATTATTGTACTCACCATATCATTTGGAGTACTCTGCAAACAATTTTATGAGCGTGCTACCTAAGCTCCAGAAGTTACTGTCAGTAACATCAGCTTCTCTACACAGTGGAACATTAGCGTTTGCAGAGGTAATGCAAGTCAATGGCTGTTCCACTGTAAATGGTACCAGGTAGGTTACTGAATTCAGCTTGCATTAGAGTATTCCATGGCACTGAGCACTCCACATGCAAAATGTATACATATCCAAATCAACCTGAGTAGTTATGTACACAAGCCTATCACAAAATGCATTGAATATAAAGTAATGCTTCTACTCAAAGCAGTGTACAGTTGAAATTTGCTGAAAACTAGTATGTGCTAACATGATGTAAACCTTATTATTATACTCAGCATATGATTTAGAGTAGTCTGCAACCAATTCTACGAGTGTGCTACCGAAGCTAAAGAAGTTCCTTTCAGTAACATCAGGTTCTCTGTACAGTAGAACATTACCGTTTACAGAACTCAACCAAGTCATTGGCAGTTCCACTCCAAATGGTACCAGGTTGGTTACTAAATTCAGCTTGCATTGGGGTATTGTATGGCACTGAGCACTCCACATTCAATATCTATACAGTTCCACATCACCCTGAGAAGTTATGTACAGAAACCTATCACAAAATGCATTGAATAGAAAGTAAAACATTCAACACAATGGAGTGTACAGTTCACTTTTGCCTAAAACTGCTATGTGCTAACTTGATGTAAACCTTATTATTATAATATGATTTAGAGTAGTCTGCAACCAATTTTTTGACTATGATTCCTAAGCTCCAGAAGTTACTTTCAGTAACATCAGGTTCTCTACACAGTAGAACATTACCGTTTACAGAACTAAACCAAGTCTTTGGCTGTTCCACTCCAAAAGGTACAAGGTAGTTTACTGAATTCAGATTGCACTGTTGTATTCCATGGCACTGAGCACCCTACAAGCAATAGCTATACAGTTCCAAATCACACTGAGTAGTTATATACACAAACCTATCACAAAATGCTTTGAATAGAAAGTAATGCATTCTACTCAAAGGGGAGGACAGTTGAATTTTACAGAAAACTAGTATGTGCTAACATGATGTAAACCTTATTATTATACTCACCATATCATTTAGATTACTCTGCAAACAATTTTATGAGAGTGCTACCAAAGCTCCAGAAGTTACTGTCAGTAACATCAGCTTCTCTACACAGTGGAACATTAGCGTTTGCAGAGGTAAAGCAAGTCAATGGCTGTTCCACTGTAAATGGTATCAGGTTGGTTACTGAATTCAGCTTGCATTAGAGTATTCCATGGCACTGAGCACTCCAAATGCAAAATCTATACATATCCAAAGCAACCTGAGCAGTTATGTAGACAAGCGTATCACAAAATGCATTGAATATAAAGTAATGCATTCTACTCAAAATAGTGTACAGTTGAAATTTGCTGAAAACTAGTACGTGCTAACATGATGTAAACCTTATTATTATACTCACCATATGATTTAGAGTAGTCTGCAACCAATTCTAAGAGTGTGCTACCTAAGCTCCAGAAGTTACTTTCACTAACATCAGGTTCTCTACACAGTAGAACATTACCGTTTACAGAACTAAACCAAGTCATTAGCTGTTCCACCCCAAAAGGTACAAGGTTGGTTACTGAATTCAGCTTGCACTGTTTTATTGCATGGCACTGAGCACCCGACAAGCAAAAGCTATACAGTTCCAACTCACACTGAGTAGTTATATACACAACTTTATCACAAAATGCTTTGAATATAAAGTAATGCATTCTACTCAAAGCAGTGTACAGTTGAAATTTGCTGAAAACTAGTACGTGCTAAGATGATGTCAACCTTATTATTATACTCACCATATGATTTAGAGTAGTCTGCAACCAATTCTAAGAGTGTGCTACCTAAGCTAAAGAAGTTCCTTGCAGTAACATCAGGTTCTCTATACAGTAGAACATTACCGTTTACAGAACTCAAACAAGTCATTGGCTGTTCCACTCCAAATGCTAACAGGTAGGTTACTAAATTCAGCTTGCATTGGAGCATTGTATGACACTGAGCACTTGACATTGAATATCTATACAGTTCCACATCACCCTGAGTAGTTATGTACAGAAACCTATCACAAAATGCATTGAATAGAAAGTAAAACATTCAACACAATGGAGTGTACAGTTCACTCTTGCCTAAAAGTCCTATGTGCTAACTTGATGTAAACCTTATTATTATACTCTCAATATGATTTAGAGTGGTCTGCAAGCAATTTTTTGTGTGTGATTCCTAAGCTCCAGAAGTTACTTTCAGTAACATCAGGTTCTCTACACAGTAGAACATTACCGTTTACAGAACTAAACCAAGTCATTAGATGTTCCACTCCAAAAGGTACAAGGTTGGTTACTGAATTCAGCTTGCACTTTTTTATTGCATGGCACTGAGCACCCTACAAGCAATATCTATACAGTTCCAACTCACACTGAGTAGTTATATACACAACCTTATCACAAAATGCTTTGAATAGAAAGTAATGCATTCTACTCAAAGGAGAGGACAGTTGAATTTTACTGAAAACTAGTATGTGCTAACATGATGTAAACCTTATTATTGTACTCACCATATCATTTGGAGTACTCTGCAAACAATTTTATGAGTGTGCTACCTAAGCTCCAGAAGTTACTGTCAGTAACATCAGCTTCTCTACACAGTGGAACATTAGCGTTTGCAGAGGTAATGCAAGTCAATGGCTGTTCCACTGTAAATGGTACCAGGTAGGTTACTGAATTCAGCTTGCATTAGAGTATTCCATGGCACTGAGCACTCCACATGCAAAATGTATACATATCCAAATCAACCTGAGTAGTTATGTACACAAGCCTATCACAAAATGCATTGAATATAAAGTAATGCTTCTACTCAAAGCAGTGTACAGTTGAAATTTGCTGAAAACTAGTATGTGCTAACATGATGTAAACCTTATTATTATACTCACCATATGATTTAGAGTAGTCTGCAACCAATTCTAAGAGTGTGCTACCGAAGCTAAAGAAGTTCCTTTCAGTAACATCAGGTTCTCTGTACAGTAGAACATTACCGTTTACAGAACTCAACCAAGTCATTGGCAGTTCCACTCCAAATGGTACCAGGTTGGTTACTAAATTCAGCTTGCATTGGGGTATTGTATGGCACTGAGCACTCCACATTCAATATCTATACAGTTCCACATCACCCTGAGAAGTTATGTACAGAAACCTATCACAAAATGCATTGAATAGAAAGTAAAACATTCAATACAATGGAGTGTACAGTTCACTTTTGCCTAAAACTGCTATGTGCTAACTTGATGTAAACCTTATTATTATAATATGATTTAGAGTAGTCTGCAACCAATTTTTTGACTATGATTCCTAAGCTCCAGAAGTTACTTTCAGTAACATCAGGTTCTCTACACAGTGGAACATTAGCGTTTGCAGAAGTAAAGCAAGTCAATGGCTGTTCCACTGTAAATGGTATCAGGTTGGTTACTGAATTCAGCTTGCATTAGAGTATTCCATGGCACTGAGCACTCCAAATGCAAAATCTATACATATCCAAAGCAACCTGAGCAGTTATGTAGACAAGCGTATCACAAAATGCATTGAATATAAAGTAATGCATTCTACTCAAAATAGTGTACAGTTGAAATTTGCTGAAAACTAGTACGTGCTAATATGATGTAAACCTTATTATTATACTCACCATATGATTTAGAGTAGTCTGCAACCAATTCTAAGAGTGTGCTACCTAAGCTAAAGAAGTTCCTTTCAGTAACATCAGGTTCTCTATACAGTAGAACATTACTGTTTACATAACTCAACCAAGTCATTGGCTGTTCTACTCCAAATGGTACCAGGTAGGTTACTAAATTCAGCTTGCTTTGGAGCATTGTATGACACTGAGCACTCGACATTCAATATCTATACAGTTCCACATCACCCTGAGTAGTTATGTACAGAAACCTATCACGAAATGCATTGAATACAAAGTAAAACATTCAACACAATGGAGTGTACAGTTCACTTTTGCCTAAAAGTCCTATGTGCTAACTTGATGTAAACCTTATTATTATACTCACCATATGATTTAGAGTAGTCTGCAACCAATTCTAAGAGTGTGCTACCTAAGCTCCAGAAGTTACTTTCACTAACATCAGGTTCTCTACACAGTAGAACATTACCGTTTACAGAACTAAACCAAGTCATTAGCTGTTCCACCCCAAAAGGTACAAGGTTGGTTACTGAATTCAGCTTGCACTGTTTTATTGCATGGCACTGAGCACCCGACAAGCAAAAGCTATACAGTTCCAACTCACACTGAGTAGTTATATACACAACCTTATCACAAAATGCTTTGAATATAAAGTAATGCATTCTACTCAAAGCAGTGTACAGTTGAAATTTGCTGAAAACTAGTACGTGCTAAGATGATGTCAACCTTATTATTATACTCACCATATGATTTAGAGTAGTCTGCAACCAATTCTAAGAGTGTGCTACCTAAGCTAAAGAAGTTCCTTGCAGTAACATCAGGTTCTCTATACAGTAGAACATTACCGTTTACAAAACTCAAACAAGTCATTGGCTGTTCCACTCCAAATGGTACCAGGTAGGTTACTAAATTCAGCTTGCATTGGAGCATTGTATGACACTGAGCACTTGACATTGAATATCTATACAGTTCCACATCACCCTGAGTAGTTATGTACAGAAACCTATCACAAAATGCATTGAATAGAAAGTAAAACATTCAACACAATGGAGTGTACAGTTCACTCTTGCCTAAAAGTCCTATGTGCTAACTTGATGTAAACCTTATTATTATAATATGATTTAGAGTAGTCTGCAACCAATTTTTTGAGTGTGATTCCTAAGCTCCAGAAGTTACTTTCAGTAACATCATGTTCTCTACACAGTAGAACATTACCGTTTACAGAACTAAACCAAGTCATTGGCTGTTCCACTCCAAAAGGTACAAGGTAGTTTACTGAATTCAGATTGCACTGTTGTATTCCATGGCACTGAGCACCCTACAAGCAATAGCTATACAGTTCCAAATCACACTGAGTAGTTATATACACAAACTTATCACGAAATGCTTTGAATAGAAAGTAATGCATTCTACTCAAAGGGGAGGACAGTTGAATTTTACTGAAAACTAGTATGTGCTAACATGATGTAAACCTTATTATTATACTCACCATATCATTTAGATTACTCTGCAAACAATTTTATGAGAGTGCTACCAAAGCTCCAGAAGTTACAGTCAGTAACATCAGCTTCTCTACACAGTGGAACGTTAGCGTTTGCAGAGGTAAAGCAAGTCAATGGCTGTTCCACTGTAAATGGTATCAGGTTGGTTACTGAATTCAGCTTGCATTAGAGTATTCCATGGCACTGAGCACTCCAAATGCAAAATCTATACATATCCAAATCAACCTGAGTAGTTATGTACACAAGCGTATCACAAAATGCATTGAATATAAAGTAATGCATTCTACTCAAAATAGTGTACAGTTGAAATTTGCTGAAAACTAGTACGTGCTAAGATGATGTCAACCTTATTATTATACTCACCATATGATTTAGAGTAGTCTGCAACCAATTCTAAGAGTGTGCTACCTAAGCTAAAGAAGTTCCTTGCAGTAACATCAGGTTCTCTATACAGTAGAACATTACCGTTTACAGAACTCAAACAAGTCATTGGCTGTTCCACTCCAAATGCTAACAGGTAGGTTACTAAATTCAGCTTGCATTGGAGCATTGTATGACACTGAGCACTTGACATTGAATATCTATACAGTTCCACATCACCCTGAGTAGTTATGTACAGAAACCTATCACAAAATGCATTGAATAGAAAGTAAAACATTCAACACAATGGAGTGTACAGTTCACATTTGCCTAAAAGTCCTATGTGCTAACTTGATGTAAACCTTATTATTATACTCTCAATATGATTTAGAGTGGTCTGCAAGCAATTTTTTGTGTGTGATTCCTAAGCTCCAGAAGTTACTTTCAGTAACATCAGGTTCACTACACAGTAGAACATTACCGTTTACAGAACTAAACCAAGTCATTAGATGTTCCACTCCAAAAGGTACAAGGTTGGTTGCTGAATTCAGCTTGCACTGTTTTATTGCATGGCACTGAGCACCCTACAAGCAATAGCTATACAGTTCCAACTCACACTGAGTAGTTATATACACAACCTTATCACAAAATGCTTTGAATAGAAAGTAATGCATTCTACTCAAAGGAGAGGACAGTTGAATTTTACTGAAAACTAGTATTTGCTAACATGATGTCAACCTTATTATTGTACTCACCATATCATTTAGAGTACTCTGCAAACAATTTTATGAGTGTGCTACCTAAGCTAAAGAAGTTCCTTTCAGTAACATCAGGTTCTCTATACAGCAGAACATTACCGTTTACAGAACTCAAACAAGTCATTGGCTGTTCCACTCCAAATGCTACCAGGTAGGTTACTAAATTCAGCTTGCATTGGAGCATTGTATGACACTGAGCACTCGACATTGAATATCTATACAGTTCCACATCACCCTGAGTAGTTATGTACAGAAACCTATCACAAAATGCATTGAATAGAAAGTAAAACATTCAACACAATGGAGTGTACAGTTCACATTTGCCTAAAAGTCCTATGTGCTAACTTGATGTAAACCTTATTGTTATACTCTCAATATGATTTAGAGTGGTTTGCAAGCAATTTTTTGTGTGTGATTCCTAAGCTCCAGAAGTTACTTTCAGTAACATCAGGTTCTCTACACAGTAGAACATTACCGTTTACAGAACTAAACCAAGTCATTAGATGTTCCACTCCAAAAGGTACAAGGTTGGTTACTGAATTCAGCTTGCACTTTTTTATTGCATGGCACTGAGCACCCTACAAGCAATATCTATACAGTTCCAACTCACACTGAGTAGTTATATACACAACCTTATCACAAAATGCTTTGAATAGAAAGTAATGCATTCTACTCAAAGGAGAGGACAGTTGAATTTTACTGAAAACTAGTATGTGCTAACATGATGTAAACCTTATTATTGTACTCACCATATCATTTGGAGTACTCTGCAAACAATTTTATGAGCGTGCTACCTAAGCTCCAGAAGTTACTGTCAGTAACATCAGCTTCTCTACACAGTGGAACATTAGCGTTTGCAGAGGTAATGCAAGTCAATGGCTGTTCCACTGTAAATGGTACCAGGTAGGTTACTGAATTCAGCTTGCATTAGAGTATTCCATGGCACTGAGCACTCCACATGCAAAATGTATACATATCCAAATCAACCTGAGTAGTTATGTACACAAGCCTATCACAAAATGCATTGAATATAAAGTAATGCTTCTACTCAAAGCAGTGTACAGTTGAAATTTGCTGAAAACTAGTATGTGCTAACATGATGTAAACCTTATTATTATACTCAGCATATGATTTAGAGTAGTCTGCAACCAATTCTAAGAGTGTGCTACCAAAGCTAAAGAAGTTCCTTTCAGTAACATCAGGTTCTCTGTACAGTAGAACATTACCGTTTACAGAACTCAACCAAGTCATTGGCAGTTCCACTCCAAATGGTACCAGGTTGGTTACTAAATTCAGCTTGCATTGGGGTATTGTATGGCACTGAGCACTCCACATTCAATATCTATACAGTTCCACATCACCCTGAGAAGTTATGTACAGAAACCTATCACAAAATGCATTGAATAGAAAGTAAAACATTCAACACAATGGAGTGTACAGTTCACTTTTGCCTAAAACTGCTATGTGCTAACTTGATGTAAACCTTATTATTATAATATGATTTAGAGTAGTCTGCAACCAATTTTTTGACTATGATTCCTAAGCTCCAGAAGTTACTTTCAGTAACATCAGGTTCTCTACACAGTAGAACATTACCGTTTACAGAACTAAACCAAGTCTTTGGCTGTTCCACTCCAAAAGGTACAAGGTAGTTTACTGAATTCAGATTGCACTGTTGTATTCCATGGCACTGAGCACCCTACAAGCAATAGCTATACAGTTCCAAATCACACTGAGTAGTTATATACACAAACCTATCACAAAATGCTTTGAATAGAAAGTAATGCATTCTACTCAAAGGGGAGGACAGTTGAATTTTACAGAAAACTAGTATGTGCTAACATGATGTAAACCTTATTATTATACTCACCATATCATTTAGATTACTCTGCAAACAATTTTATGAGAGTGCTACCAAAGCTCCAGAAGTTACTGTCAGTAACATCAGCTTCTCTACACAGTGGAACATTAGCGTTTGCAGAGGTAAAGCAAGTCAATGGCTGTTCCACTGTAAATGGTATCAGGTTGGTTACTGAATTCAGCTTGCATTAGAGTATTCCATGGCACTGAGCACTCCAAATGCAAAATCTATACATATCCAAAGCAACCTGAGCAGTTATGTAGACAAGCGTATCACAAAATGCATTGAATATAAAGTAATGCATTCTACTCAAAATAGTGTACAGTTGAAATTTGCTGAAAACTAGTACGTGCTAACATGATGTAAACCTTATTATTATACTCACCATATGATTTAGAGTAGTCTGCAACCAATTCTAAGAGTGTGCTACCTAAGCTCCAGAAGTTACTTTCACTAACATCAGGTTCTCTACACAGTAGAACATTACCGTTTACAGAACTAAACCAAGTCATTAGCTGTTCCACCCCAAAAGGTACAAGGTTGGTTACTGAATTCAGCTTGCACTGTTTTATTGCATGGCACTGAGCACCCGACAAGCAAAAGCTATACAGTTCCAACTCACACTGAGTAGTTATATACACAACTTTATCACAAAATGCTTTGAATATAAAGTAATGCATTCTACTCAAAGCAGTGTACAGTTGAAATTTGCTGAAAACTAGTACGTGCTAAGATGATGTCAACCTTATTATTATACTCACCATATGATTTAGAGTAGTCTGCAACCAATTCTAAGAGTGTGCTACCTAAGCTAAAGAAGTTCCTTGCAGTAACATCAGGTTCTCTATACAGTAGAACATTACCGTTTACAGAACTCAAACAAGTCATTGGCTGTTCCACTCCAAATGCTAACAGGTAGGTTACTAAATTCAGCTTGCATTGGAGCATTGTATGACACTGAGCACTTGACATTGAATATCTATACAGTTCCACATCACCCTGAGTAGTTATGTACAGAAACCTATCACAAAATGCATTGAATAGAAAGTAAAACATTCAACACAATGGAGTGTACAGTTCACTCTTGCCTAAAAGTCCTATGTGCTAACTTGATGTAAACCTTATTATTATAATATGATTTAGAGTAGTCTGCAACCAATTTTTTGAGTGTGATTCCTAAGCTCCAGAAGTTACTTTCAGTAACATCATGTTCTCTACACAGTAGAACATTACCGTTTACAGAACTAAACCAAGTCATTGGCTGTTCCACTCCAAAAGGTACAAGGTAGTTTACTGAATTCAGATTGCACTGTTGTATTCCATGGCACTGAGCACCCTACAAGAAATACCTATCCAGTTCCAAATCACCCAGAGTAGTTGAACACAACCTTACCACAGAATGCATTGAATAGAAAGTAATGCATTCAACTCAATGGAGTGTATAGTTCAATTTTGCTGTTAACTACTATGTGCTAACATGATGCAAACATTGTTAGTACACTAACCATATGATTTAGAGTTGTCTGCAACCAATTTAATCAGTGTGCTACCTATGCCCCAGAAGTTACTTTCAGTGACATTACCGTCTCAACACAGTACAACTTCAGCTTTTGCAGAATTAAACCAAGTCAGTGGCTGTTTCACTGTAAATGGTACCAGGTAGGTTACTGAATTCAGCTTGCATTGGAGTATTCCATGGCACTGAGCACTCTCCATGCAATATCTATACAGTTCCAAATCACACAAAATAGTTATGTGCACAACCATACCACAGAATGCATTGAATAGGAAGTAATGCTTTCAACTCAATGGAGTGTACAGTTCAATTTTGCTGATAACTACTATGTGTTAACATGATGTAAACATTGTTCGCAGACGAACCATATCATTTAGAGTTGTCTGCAAATAATTTTATGAGTGTGCTACCTATGCTCCAGAAGTTAATTTCAGTAGCATTACCTTCTCTGCATATTGGAACTTTAGCCTTTGCAGAATTAAACCAAGTCAATGGCTGTTCCACTGTAAATGGTAAAAGGTAGGTTACTGAATTCAGCTTGCATTGGAGTATTCCATGGCACCTAGCACTCTACATGCAATATCTATACAGTTCCAAATCTCCCAGAGTAGTTATGTACACAACCTTACCACAGAATGCATTGAATAGAAAGTAATGCATTCAACTCAAAGGAGTGTACAGTTAAATTTTGCTGATAACTACTATGTGTTAACATGATGTAAACATTGTTCGCAAACGAACCATATCATTAAGAGTTCTCTGCAAATAATTTTATGAGTGTGCTACCTATGCTCCTGAAGTTAATTTCAGTAGCATTACCTTCTCTACACATTGGAACATTAGCCTTTGCAGAATTAAACCAAGTCAATGGCTGTTCCACTGTAAATGGTAAAAGGTAGGTTACTGAATTCAGCTTGCATTGGAGTATTCCATGGCACCTAGCACTCTCCATGCAATATATATACAGTTCCAAATCACCCAGAGTAGTTATGTACACAACCTTACCACAGAATGTATTGAATAGAAAGTAATGCATTCAACTCAATGGAGTGTACTATTCAATTTTGCTGATAACTACTATGTGCTAACATAATGTAAACGTTGGTAGCACACTAACCATATGATTTAGAGTTGTCTCCAAGCAATTTTATGAGTGTGCTACCTAAGCTCCAGAAGTTACTTTTGGTAACTTTACCTTCTCTGCACATTGGAACTTTAGCCTTTGCAGAATTAAACCAAGTCAATGGCTGTTCCACTGTAAATGGTACCAGGTAGGTTACTGAATTCAGCTTGCATTGGAGTACTCCATGGCACTGAGCACTCTACATGCAATATTTATTTAGTTCCAAATCACGCTGAGTAGTTATGTACACAACCATACCACAGAATGCATTGAATAGAAAGTAATGCATTCAGCTCAATGGAGTGTACAGTTCAATATTGCTGATAACTACTATGTGCTAACATGATGTAAACATTGTTAGCACACTAACCATATGATTTAGAGTTGTCTGCAACCAATTTTATGAGTGGGCTACCTATACTCCAGAAGTTACTTTCAGTGACATTACGGTCACTACACTGTGGAACTTCAGCTTTTGCAGAATTAAACCAAGTCAGTGGCTGTTTCACTGGAAATGGTACCATGTAGGTTACTGAATTCAGCTTGCATTGGAGTACTCTATGGCACTGAGCTCACTACATGCAATATCTATGCAGTTCCAAATCACCCAGAGTAGTTATCTACACAACCTTACCCCAGAATGCATTGAATAGAAAGCAATGCATTCAACTCAATGGAGTGTACAGTTCAATTTTGCTGATAACTACTATGTGCTAACATGATGTAAACATTGTTAGCACACTAACCATATGATTTAGAGTTGACTGCAACCAGTTTTATGAGTGTGCTACCTATGCTCCAGAAGTTACTTTCAGTAACATTCCCTTCTCTGCCCAGTGGAGCTTCAGCTTTTGCAGAATTAAACCAAGTCAGTGGCTGTTTCACTGTAAATGGTACCATGTAGGTTACTGAATTCAGCTTGCATTGGAGTATTCCATAGCACTGAGCACTATACATGCAATATCTATACAGTTCCAAATCACACAAAGTAGTTATATACACAACTATACCACAGAATGCATTGAATAGAAAGTAATGCTTTCAACTCAATGGAGTGTACAGTTCAATTTTGCTGATAACTACCATGTGCTAACACGATGTAAGCATTGTTAGCACACTAACCATATGATTTAGAGTTGTCTGCAACCAATTTTATGAGTGTGCTTCCTCTGCTCCAGAAGTTACTTTCAGTAACATTACCTTCTCTACACAGTGGATCTTTAGCCTTTTCGAATTAAAACAAGTCAATGGCTGTTCCACTGTAAATGGTAACAGGTAGGTTACTGAATTCAGCTTGCATTGGAGTATTCCATGGCACCTAGCACTCTCCATGCAATATATATACAGTTCCAAATCACCCAGAGTAGTTATGTACACAACCTTACCACAGAATGTATTGAATAGAAAGTAATGCATTCAACTCAATGGAGTGTACTATTCAATTTTGCTGATAACTACTATGTGCTAACATAATGTAAACGTTGGTAGCACACTAACCATATGATTTAGAGTTGTCTGCAAGCAATTTTATGAGTGTGCTACCTAAGCTCCAGAAGTTACTTTTGGTAACTTTACCTTCTCTGCACATTGGAACTTTAGCCTTTGCAGAATTAAACCAAGTCAATGGCTGTTCCACTGTAAATGGTACCAGGTAGGTTACTGATTTCAGCTTGCATTGGAGTACTCCATGGCACTGAGCACTCTACATGCAATATTTATTTAGTTCCAAATCACGCTGAGTAGTTATGTACACAACCATACCACAGAATGCATTGAATAGAAAGTAATGCATTCAGCTCAATGGAGTGTACAGTTCAATATTGCTGATAACTACTATGTGCTAACATGATGTAAACATTGTTAGCACACTAACCATATGATTTAGAGTTGACTGCAACCAGTTTTATGAGTGTGCTACCTATGCTCCAGAAGTTACTTTCAGTAACATTACCTTCTCTGCCCAGTGGAGCTTCAGCTTTTGCAGAATTAAACCAAGTCAGTGGCTGTTTCACTGTAAATGGTACCATGTAGGTTACTGAATTCAGCTTGCATTGGTGTATTCCATAGCACTGAGCACTATACATGCAATATCTATACAGTTCCAAATCACACAAAGTAGTTATATACACAACTATACCACAGAATGCATTGAATAGAAAGTAATGCTTTCAACTCAATGGAGTGTACAGTTCAATTTTGCTGATAACTACCATGTGCTAACACGATGTAAGCATTGTTAGCACACTAACCATATGATTTAGAGTTGTCTGCAACCAATTTTATGAGTGTGCTTCCTATGCTCCAGAAGTTACTTTCAGTAACATTACCTTCTCTACACAGTGGAACTTTAGCCTTTTCGAATTAAACCAAGTCAATGGCTGTTCCACTGTAAATGGTAACTGGTAGGTTACTGAATTCATCTTGCATTGGAGTATTCCATGGCACTGAGCACTCTACATGCAATATCTGTACAGTTCCAATTCACCCAGAGTAGTTATGTACACAACCTTACCACAGAATGCATTGAATAGAAAGTAATGCATTCAACTCAATGGAGAGTACAATTCAATTTTGCCGATAACTACTATGTGTTAACATGATGTAAACATTGTTCGCAAACGAACCATATCATTAAGAGTTCTCTGCAAATAATTTTATGAGTGTGCTACCTATGCTCCTGAAGTTAATTTCAGTAGCATTACCTTCTCTACACATTGGAACATTAGCCTTTGCAGAATTAAACCAAGTCAATGGCTGTTCCACTGTAAATGGTAAAAGGTAGGTTACTGAATTCAGCTTGCATTGGAGTATTCCATGGCACCTAGCACTCTCCATGCAATATATATACAGTTCCAAATCACCCAGAGTAGTTATGTACACAACCTTACCACAGAATGTATTGAATAGAAAGTAATGCATTCAACTCAATGGAGTGTACTATTCAATTTTGCTGATAACTACTATGTGCTAACATAATGTAAACGTTGGTAGCACACTAACCGTATGATTTAGAGTTGTCTGCAAGCAATTTTATGAGTGTGCTACCTAAGCTCCAGAAGTTACTTTTGGTAACTTTACCTTCTCTGCACATTGGAACTTTAGCCTTTGCAGAATTAAACCAAGTCAATGGCTGTTCCACTGTAAATGGTACCAGGTAGGTTACTGAATTCAGCTTGCATTGGGGTACTCCATGGCACTGAGCACTCCACATGCAATATTTATTTAGTTCCAAATCACGCTGAGTAGTTATGTACACAACCATACCACAGAATGCATTGAATAGAAAGTAATGCATTCAGCTCAATGGAGTGTACAGTTCAATATTGCTGATAACTACTATGTGCTAACATGATGTAAACATTGTTAGCACACTAACCATATGATTTAGAGTTGTCTGCAACCAATTTTATGAGTGGGCTACCTATATTCCAGAAGTTACTTTCAGTGACATTACGGTCACTACACTGTGGAATTTCAGCTTTTGCAGAATTAAACCAAGTCAGTGGCTGTTTCACTGGAAATGGTACCATGTAGGTTACTGAATTCAGCTTGCATTGGAGTACTCTATGGCACTGAGCTCACTACATGCAATATCTATGCAGTTCCAAATCACCCAGAGTAGTTATCTACACAACCTTACCACAGAATGCATTGAATAGAAAGCAATGCATTCAACTCAATGGAGTGTACAGTTCAATTTTGCTGATAACTTCTATGTGCTAACATGATGTAAACATTGTTAGCACACTAACCATATGATTTAGAGTTGACTGCAACCAGTTTTATGAGTGTGCTACCTATGCTCCAGAAGTTACTTTCAGTAACATTACCTTCTCTGCCCAGTGGAGCTTCAGCTTTTGCAGAATTAAACCAAGTCAGTGGCTGTTTCACTGTAAATGGTAGCATGTAGGTTACTGAATTCAGCTTGCATTGGAGTATTCCATAGCACTGAGCACTATACATGCAATATCTATACAGTTCCAAATCACACAAAGTAGTTATATACACAACTATACCACAGAATGCATTGAATAGAAAGTAATGCTTTCAACTCAATGGAGTGTACAGTTCAATTTTGCTGATAACTACCATGAGCTAACACGATGTAAGCATTGTTAGCACACTAACCATATGATTTAGAGTTGTCTGCAACCAATTTTATGAGTGTGCTTCCTATGCTCCAGAAGTTACTTTCAGTAACATTACCTTCTCTACACAGTGGAACTTTAGCCTTTTCGAATTAAACCAAGTCAATGGCTGTTCCACTGTAAATGGTAACAGGTAGGTTACTGAATTCAGCTTGCATTGGAGTATTCCATGGCACTGAGCACTCCACATGCAATATCTGTACAGTTCCAATTCACCCAGAGTAGTTATGTACACAACCTTACCACAGAATGCATTGAATAGAAAGTAATGCATTCAACTCAATGGAGAGTACAATTCAATTTTGCCGATAACTACTATGTGCTAACATAATGTAAACATTGTTAGCACACTAACCATATGATTTAGAGCTGTCTGCAACCAGTTTTATGAGTGTGCTACCTATGCTCCAGAAGTTACTTTCAGTAACATTACCTTCTCTACACAGTGGAACTTTAGCCTTTTAGAATTAAACCAAGTCAATGGCTGTTCCACTGTAAATGCTACCAGGTAGGTTACTGAATTCAGATGCATTGGAATATTCCATGGCACTGAGCACTCTGCATGCAATATCAATACAGTTCCAATTCACCCAGAGTATTTATGTACACAACCGTACCACAGAATGCATTGAATTGAAAGTAATGCATTCAACTCAATGGAGTGTACAGTTCAATTTTGCTGATAACTACTATGTGATAGCATGATGTAAACATTGTTAGCAGACTGCCCATATGATTTAGAGTTGTCTGCAACCAATTTTATGAGTGTGCTACCTATGCTCCTGAAGTTAATTTCAGTAGCATTACCTTCTCAACACATTGGAACTTTAGCCTTTGCAGAATTAAACCAAGTCAATGGCTGTTCCACTGTAAATGGTAAAAGGTAGTTTACTGAATTCAACTTCCATTGGAGTATTCCATGGCACCTAGCACTCTCCATGCAATATCTATACAGTTCCAAATCTCCCAGAGTAGTTATGTACACAACCTTACCACAGAATGCATTGAATAGAAAGTAATGCATTCAACTCAATGGAGTGTACAGTTCAATTTTGCTGATAACTACTATGTGCTAACATGATGTAAACATTGTTAGCAGACTACCCATATGATTCAGAGTTGTCTGCAACCAATTTTATGAGTGTGCTACCTATGCTCCAGAAGTGAATTTCAGTAACATTACGTTCTCTACACATTGGAACTTTAGCCTTTGCAGAATTAAACCAAGTCAATGGCTGTTCCACAGTAAATGGTACCAGGTTGGTTACTGAATTCAGCTTGCATTGGAGTATTCCATGGCAACTTGCACTCTACATGCAATATATATACAGTTCCAAATCACCCAGAGTAGTTATGTACACAACCTTACCACAGAATGCATTGAATAGAAAGTAATGCATTCAACTCAATGGAGTGTACAGTTCAATTTTGCTGATAACTACCATGTGCTAACACGATGTAAGCATTGTTAGCACACTAACCATATGATTTAGAGTTGTCTGCAACCAATTTTATGAGTGTGCTTCCTCTGCTCCAGAAGTTACTTTCAGTAACATTACGTTCTCTACACATTGGAACTTTAGCCTTTGCAGAATTAAACCAAGTCAATGGCTGTTCCACAGTAAATGGTACCAGGTTGGTTACTGAATTCAGCTTGCATTGGAGTATTCCATGGCAACTTGCACTCTACATGCAATATATATACAGTTCCAAATCACCCAGAGTAGTTATGTACACAACCTTACCACAGAATGCATTGAATAGAAAGTAATGCATTCAACTCAATGGAGTGTACAGTTCAATTTTGCTGATAACTACTATGTGATAGCATGATGTAAACATTGTTAGCAGACTACCCATATGATTTAGAGTTGTCTGCAACCAATTTTATGAGTGTGCTACCTATGCTCCTGAAGTTAATTTCAGTAGCATTACCTTCTCGACACATTGGAACTTTAGCCTTTGCAGAATTAAACCAAGTCAATGGCTGTTCCACTGTAAATGGTACCAGGTAGGTTACTGATTTCAGCTTGCATTGGAGTACTCCATGGCACTGAGCACTCTACATGCAATATTTATTTAGTTCCAAATCACGCTGAGTAGTTATGTACACAACCATACCACAGAATGCATTGAATAGAAAGTAATGCATTCAACTCAATGGAGTGTACAGTTCAATATTGCTGATAACTACTATGTGCTAACATGATGTAAACATTGTTAGCACACTAACCATATGATTTAGAGTTGTCTGCAACCAATTTTATGAGTGGGCTACCTATACTCCAGAAGTTACTTTCAGTGACATTACGGTCACTACACTGTGGAACTTCAGCTTTTGCAGAATTAAACCAAGTCAGTGGCTGTTTCACTGGAAATGGTACCATGTAGGTTACTGAATTCAGCTTGCATTGGAGTACTCTATGGCACTGAGCTCACTACATGCAATATCTATGCAGTTCCAAATCACCCAGAGTAGTTATCTACACAACCTTACCACAGAATGCATTGAATAGAAAGCAATGCATTCAACTCAATGGAGTGTACAGTTCAATTTTGCTGATAACTACTATGTGCTAACATGATGTAAACATTGTTAGCACACTAACCATATGATTTAGAGTTGACTGCAACCAGTTTTATGAGTGTGCTACCTATGCTCCAGAAGTTACTTTCAGTAACATTACCTTCTCTGCCCAGTGGAGCTTCAGCTTTTGCAGAATTAAACCAAGTCAGTGGCTGTTTCACTGTAAATGGTACCATGTAGGTTACTGAATTCAGCTTGCATTGGAGTATTCCATAGCACTGAGCACTATACATGCAATATCTATACAGTTCCAAATCACACAAAGTAGTTATATACACAACTATACCACAGAATGCATTGAATAGAAAGTAATGCTTTCAACTCAATGGAGTGTACAGTTCAATTTTGCTGATAACTACCATGTGCTAACACGATGTAAGCATTGTTAGCACACTAACCATATGATTTAGGGTTGTCTGCAACCAATTTTATGAGTGTGCTTCCTATGCTCCAGAAGTTACTTTCAGTAACATTACCTTCTCTACACAGTGGAACTTTAGCCTTTTCGAATAAAACCAAGTCAATGGCTGTTCCACTGTAAATGGTAAAAGGTAGGTTACTGAATTCAGCTTGCATTGGAGTATTCCATGGCACCTAGCACTCTCCATGCAATATATATACAGTTCCAAATCACCCAGAGTAGTTATGTACACAACCTTACCACAGAATGTATTGAATAGAAAGTAATGCATTCAACTCAATGGAGTGTACAGTTCAATTTTGCTGATAACTACTATGTGCTAACATAATGTAAACGTTGGTAGCACACTAACCGTATGATTTAGAGTTGTCTGCAAGCAATTTTATGAGTGTGCTACCTAAGCTCCAGAAGTTACTTTTGGTAACTTTACCTTCTCTGCACATTGGAACTTTAGCCTTTGCAGAATTAAACCAAGTCAATGGCTGTTCCACTGTAAATGGTACCAGGTAGGTTACTGAATTCAGCTTGCATTGGAGTACTCCATGGCACTGAGCACTCTACATGCAATATTTATTTAGTTCCAAATCACGCTGAGTAGTTATGTACACAACCATACCACAGAATGCATTGAATAGAAAGTAATGCATTCAGCTCAATGGAGTGTACAGTTCAATATTGCTGATAACTACTATGTGCTAACATGATGTAAACATTGTTAGCACACTAACCATATGATTTAGAGTTGTCTGCAACCAATTTTATGAGTGGGCTACCTATATTCCAGAAGTTACTTTCAGTGACATTACGGTCACTACACTGTGGAAATTCAGCTTTTGCAGAATTAAACCAAGTCAGTGGCTGTTTCACTGGAAATGGTACCATGTAGGTTACTGAATTCAGCTTGCATTGGAGTACTCTATGGCACTGAGCTCACTACATGCAATATCTATGCAGTTCCAAATCACCCAGAGTAGTTATCTACACAACCTTACCACAGAATGCATTGAATAGAAAGCAATGCATTCAACTCAATGGAGTGTACAGTTCAATTTTGCTGATAACTACTATGTGCTAACATGATGTAAACATTGTTAGCACTCTAACCATATGATTTAGAGTTGTCTGCAACCAATTTTATGAGTGTGCTTCCTATGCTCCAGAAGTTACTTTCAGTAACATTACCTTCTCTGCCCAGTGGAGCTTCAGCTTTTGCAGAATTAAACCAAGTCAGTGGCTGTTTCACTGTAAATGGTACCATGTAGGTTACTGAATTCAGCTTGCATTGGAGTATTCCATAGCACTGAGCACTATACATGCAATATCTATACAGTTCCAAATCACACAAAGTAGTTATATACACAACTATACCACAGAATGCATTGAATAGAAAGTAATGCTTTCAACTCAATGGAGTGTACAGTTCAATTTTGCTGATAACTACCATGTGCTAACATGATGTAAGCATTGTTAGCACACTAACCATATGATTTAGGGTTGTCTGCAACCAATTTTATGAGTGTGCTTCCTATGCTCCAGAAGTTACTTTCAGTAACATTACCTTCTCTACACAGTGGAACTTTAGCCTTTTCGAATAAAACCAAGTCAATGGCTGTTCCACTGTAAATGGTAACAGGTAGGTTACTGAATTCATCTTGCATTGGAGTATTCCATGGCACTGAGCACTCTACATGCAATATCTGTACAGTTCCAATTCACCCAGAGTAGTTATGTACACAACCTTACCACAGAATGCATTGAATAGAAAGTAATGCATTCAACTCAATGGAGAGTACAATTCAATTTTGCCGATAACTACTATGTGCTAACATAATGTAAACATTGTTAGCACACTAACCATATCATTTAGAGTTGTCTGCAACCAATTTTATGAGTGTGCTTCCTATGCTCCAGAAGTTACTTTCAGTAACATTACCTTCTCTACACAGTGCAACTTTAGCCTTTTAGAATTAAACCAAGTCAATGGCTGTTCCACTGTAAATGGTAACAGGTAGGTTACTGAATTCAGCTTGCATTGGAGTATTCCATGGCACTGAGCACTCTACATGCAATATCTGTACAGTTCCAATTCACCCAGAGTAGTTATGTACACAACCTTACCACAGAATGCATTGAATAGAAAGTAATGCATTCAACTCAATGGAGAGTACAATTCAATTTTGCTGATAACTACTATGTGCTAACATAATGTAAACATTGTTAGCACACTAACCATATGATTTAGAGTTGTCTGCAACCAGTTTTATGAGTGTGCTACCTATGCTCCAGAGGTTACTTTGAGTAACATTACCTTCTCTACACAGTGGAACTTTAGCCTTTTAGAATTAAACCAAGTCAATGGCTGTTCCACTGTAAATGCTACCAGGTAGGTTACTGAATTCAGATGCATTGGAATATTCCATGGCACTGAGCACTCTACATGCAATATCAATACAGTTCCAAATCACCCAGAGTAGTTATGTACACAACCGTACCACAGAATGCATTGAATTGAAAGTAATGCATTCAACTCAATGGAGTTTACAGTTCAATTTTGCTGATAACTACTATGTGCTAACATGATGTAAACATTGTTAGCAGACTACCCATATGATTTAGAGTTGTCTGCAACCAGTTTTATGAGTGTGCTACCTAAGCTCCAGAAGTTACTTTTGGTAACTTTACCTTCTCTGCACATTGGAACTTTAGCCTTTGCAGAATTAAACCAAGTCAATGGCTGTTCCACTGTAAATGGTACCAGGTAGGTTACTGAATTCAGCTTGCATTGGAGTACTCCATGGCACTGAGCACTCTACATGCAATATTTATTTAGTTCCAAATCACGCTGAGTAGTTATGTACACAACCATACCACAGAATGCATTGAATAGAAAGTAATGCATTCAGCTCAATGGAGTGTACAGTTCAATATTGCTGATAACTACTATGTGCTAACATGATGTAAACATTGTTAGCACACTAACCATATGATTTAGAGTTGTCTGCAACCAATTTTATGAGTGGGCTACCTATATTCCAGAAGTTACTTTCAGTGACATTACGGTCACTACACTGTGGAACTTCAGCTTTTGCAGAATTAAACCAAGTCAGTGGCTGTTTCACTGGAAATGGTACCATGTAGGTTACTGTATTCAGCTTGCATTGGAGTACTCTATGTCACTGAGCTCACTACATGCAATATCTATGCAGTTCCAAATCACCCAGAGTAGTTATCTACACAACCTTACCACAGAATGCATTGAATAGAAAGCAATGCATTCAACTCAATGGAGTGTACAGTTCAATTTTGCTGATAACTACTATGTGCTAACATGATGTAAACATTGTTAGCACACTAACCATATGATTTAGAGTTGACTGCAACCAGTTTTATGAGTGTGCACCTATGCTCCAGAAGTTACTTTCAGTAACATTACCTTCTCTGCCCAGTGGAGCTTCAGCTTTTGCAGAATTAAACCAAGTCAGTGGCTGTTTCACTGTAAATGGTACCATGTAGGTTACTGAATTCAGCTTGCATTGGAGTATTCCATAGCACTGAGCACTATACATGCAATATCTATACAGTTCCAAATCACACAAAGTAGTTATATACACAACTATACCACAGAATGCATTGAATAGAAAGTAATGCTTTCAACTCAATGGAGTGTACAGTTCAATTTTGCTGATAACTACCATGTGCTAACATGATGTAAGCATTGTTAGCACACTAACCATATGATTTAGGGTTGTCTGCAACCAATTTTATGAGTGTGCTTCCTATGCTCCAGAAGTTACTTTCAGTAACATTACCTTCTCTACACAGTGGAACTTTAGCCTTTTCGAATAAAACCAAGTCAATGGCTGTTCCACTGTAAATGGTAACAGGTAGGTTACTGAATTCATCTTGCATTGGAGTATTCCATGGCACTCAGCACTCTACATGCAATATCTGTACAGTTCCAATTCACCCAGAGTAGTTATGTACACAACCTTACCACAGAATGCATTGAATAGAAAGTAATGCATTCAACTCAATGGAGAGTACAATTCAATTTTGCCGATAACTACTATGTGCTAACATAATGTAAACATTGTTAGCACACTAACCATATCATTTAGAGTTGTCTGCAACCAATTTTATGAGTGTGCTTCCTATGCTCCAGAAGTTACTTTCAGTAACATTACCTTCTCTACACAGTGCAACTTTAGCCTTTTAGAATTAAACCAAGTCAATGGCTGTTCCACTGTAAATGGTAACAGGTAGGTTACTGAATTCAGCTTGCATTGGAGTATTCCATGGCACTGAGCACTCTACATGCAATATCTGTACAGTTCCAATTCACCCAGAGTAGTTATGTACACAACCTTACCACAGAATGCATTGAATAGAAAGTAATGCATTCAACTCAATGGAGAGTACAATTCAATTTTGCTGATAACTACTATGTGCTAACATAATGTAAACATTGTTAGCACACTAACCATATGATTTAGAGTTGTCTGCAACCAGTTTTATGAGAGTGCTACCTATGCTCCAGAGGTTACTTTGAGTAACATTACCTTCTCTACACAGTGGAACTTTAGCCTTTTAGAATTAAACCAAGTCAATGGCTGTTCCACTGTAAATGCTACCAGGTAGGTTACTGAATTCAGATGCATTGGAATATTCCATGGCACTGAGCACTCTACATGCAATATCAATACAGTTCCAAATCACCCAGAGTAGTTATGTACACAACCGTACCACAGAATGCATTGAATTGAAAGTAATGCATTCAACTCAATGGAGTTTACAGTTCAATTTTGCTGATAACTACTATGTGCTAACATGATGTAAACATTGTTAGCAGACTACCCATATGATTTAGAGTTGTCTGCAACCAGTTTTATGAGTGTGCTACCTATGCTCCAGAAGTTACTTTGAGTAGCATTACCTTCTCTACACATTGGAACATTAGCCTTTGCAGAATTAAACCAAGTCAATGGCTGTTCCACTGTAAATGGTAAAAGGTAGGTTACTGAATTCAGCTTGCATTGGAGTATTCCATGGCACCTAGCACTCTCCATGCAATATATATACAGTTCCAAATCACCCAGAGTAGTTATGTACACAACCTTACCACAGAATGTATTGAATAGAAAGTAATGCATTCAACTCAATGGAGTGTACAGTTCAATTTTGCTGATAACTACTATGTGCTAACATAATGTAAACGTTGGTAGCACACTAACCGTATGATTTAGAGTTGTCTGCAAGCAATTTTATGAGTGTGCTACCTAAGCTCCAGAAGTTACTTTTGGTAACTTTACCTTCTCTGCACATTGGAACTTTAGCCTTTGCAGAATTAAACCAAGTCAATGGCTGTTCCACTGTAAATGGTACCAGGTAGGTTACTGAATTCAGCTTGCATTGGAGTACTCCATGGCACTGAGCACTCTACATGCAATATTTATTTAGTTCCAAATCACGCTGAGTAGTTATGTACACAACCATACCACAGAATGCATTGAATAGAAAGTAATGCATTCAGCTCAATGGAGTGTACAGTTCAATATTGCTGATAACTACTATGTGCTAACATGATGTAAACATTGTTAGCACACTAACCATATGATTTAGAGTTGACTGCAACCAGTTTTATGAGTGTGCTACCTATGCTCCAGAAGTTACTTTCAGTAACATTACCTTCTCTGCCCAGTGGAGCTTCAGCTTTTGCAGAATTAAACCAAGTCAGTGGCTGTTTCACTGTAAATGGTACCATGTAGGTTACTGAATTCAGCTTGCATTGGAGTATTCCATAGCACTGAGCACTATACATGCAATATCTATACAGTTCCAAATCACACAAAGTAGTTATATACACAACTATACCACAGAATGCATTGAATAGAAAGTAATGCTTTCAACTCAATGGAGTGTACAGTTCAATTTTGCTGATAACTACCATGTGCTAACACGATGTAAGCATTGTTAGCACACTAACCATATGATTTAGAGTTGTCTGCAAACAATTTTATGAGTGTGCTTCCTATGCTCCAGAAGTTACTTTCAGTAACATTACCTTCTCTACACAGTGGAACTTTAGCCTTTTCGAATTAAACCAAGTCAATGGCTGTTCCACTGTAAATGGTAACAGGTAGGTTACTGAATTCAGCTTGCATTGGAGTATTCCATGGCACTGAGCACTCTACATGCAATATCTGTACAGTTCCAATTCACCCAGAGTAGTTATGTACACAACCTTACCACAGAATGCATTGAATAGAAAGTAATGCATTCAACTCAATGGAGAGTACAATTCAATTTTGCCGATAACTACTATGTGCTAACATAATGTAAACATTGTTAGCACACTAACCATATGATTTAGAGTTGTCTGCAACCAGTTTTATGAGTGTGCTACCTATGCTCCAGAAGTTACTTTCAGTAACATTACCTTCTCTACACAGTGGAACTTTAGCCTTTTAGAATTAAACCAAGTCAATGGCTGTTCCACTGTAAATGCTACCAGGTAGGTTACTGAATTCAGATGCATTGGAATATTCCATGGCACTGAGCACTCTGCATGCAATATCAATACAGTTCCAATTCACCCAGAGTATTTATGTACACAACCGTACCACAGAATGCATTGAATTGAAAGTAATGCATTCAACTCAATGGAGTGTACAGTTCAATTTTGCTGATAACTACTATGTGATAGCATGATGTAAACATTGTTAGCAGACTACCCATATGATTTAGAGTTGTCTGCAACCAATTTTATGAGTGTGCTACCTATGCTCCTGAAGTTAATTTCAGTAGCATTACCTTCTCTACACATTGGAACTTTAGCCTTTGCAGAATTAAACCAAGTCAATGGCTGTTCCACTGTAAATGGTAAAAGGTAGGTTACTGAATTCAGCTTCCATTGGAGTATTCCATAGCACTGAGCACTCTCCATGCAATATCTATACAGTTCCAAATCTCCCAGAGTAGTTATGTACACTACCTTACCACAGAATGCATTGAATAGAAAGTAATGCATTCAACTCAATGGAGTGTACAGTTCAATTTTGCTGATAACTACTATGTGCTAACATAATGTAAACGTTGGTAGCACACTAACCGTATGATTTAGAGTTGTCTGCAAGCAATTTTATGAGTGTGCTACCTAAGCTCCAGAAGTTACTTTTGGTAACTTTACCTTCTCTGCAGATTGGAACTTTAGCCTTTGCAGAATTAAACCAAGTCAATGGCTGTTCCACTGTAAATGGTACCAGGTAGGTTACTGAATTCAGCTTGCATTGGAGTACTCCATGGCACTGAGCACTCTACATGCAATATTTATTTAGTTCCAAATCACGCTGAGTAGTTATGTACACAACCATACCACAGAATGCATTGAATAGAAAGTAATGCATTCAGCTCAATGGAGTGTACAGTTCAATATTGCTGATAACTACTATGTGCTAACATGATGTAAACATTGTTAGCACACTAACCATATGATTTAGAGTTGTCTGCAACACATTTTATGAGTGGGCTACCTATATTCCAGAAGTTACTTTCAGTGACATTACGGTCACTACACTGTGGAACTTCAGCTTTTGCAGAATTAAACCAAGTTAGTGGCTGTTTCACTGGAAATGGTACCATGTAGGTTACTGAATTCAGCTTGCATTGGAGTACTCTATGGCACTGAGCTCACTACATGCAATATCTATGCAGTTCCAAATCACCCAGAGTAGTTATCTACACAACCTTACCACAGAATGCATTGAATAGAAAGCAATGCATTCAACTCAATGGAGTGTACAGTTCAATTTTGCTGATAACTACCATGTGCTAACACGATGTAAGCATTGTTAGCACACTAACCATATGATGTAGAGTTGTCTGCAACCAATTTTATGAGTGTGCTTCCTATGCTCCAGAAGTTACTTTCAGTAACATTACCTTCTCTACACAGTGGAACTTTAGCCTTTTCGAATTAAACCAAGTCAATGGCTGTTCCACTGTAAATGGTAACAGGTAGGTTACTGAATTCAGCTTGCATTGGAGTATTCCATGGCACTGAGCACTCTACATGCAATATCTGTACAGTTCCAATTCACCCAGAGTAGTGATGTACACAAACTTACCACAGAATGCATTGAATAGAAAGTAATGCATTCAACTCAATGGAGAGTACAATTCAATTTTGCCGATAACTACTATGTGCTAACATAATGTAAACATTGTTAGCACACTAACCATATGATTTAGAGTTGTCTGCAACCAGTTTTATGAGTGTGCTACCTATGCTCCAGAAGTTACTTTCAGTAACATTACCTTCTCTACACAGTGGAACTTTAGCCTTTTAGAATTAAACCAAGTCAATGGCTGTTCCACTGTAAATGCTACCAGGTAGGTTACTGAATTCAGATGCATTGGAATATTCCATGGCACTGAGCACTCTGCATGCAATATCAATACAGTTCCAATTCACCCAGAGTATTTATGTACACAACCGTACCACAGAATGCATTGAATTGAAAGTAATGCATTCAACTCAAGGGAGTGTACAGTTCAATTTTGCTGATAACTACTATGTGATAGCATGATGTAAACATTGTTAGCAGACTACCCATATGATTTAGAGTTGTCTGCAACCAATTTTATGAGTGTGCTACCTATGCTCCTGAAGTTAATTTCAGTAGCATTACCTTCTCTACACATTGGAACTTTAGCCTTTGCAGAATTAAACCAAGTCAATGGCTGTTCCACTGTAAATGGTAAAAGGTAGGTTACTGAATTCAGCTTCCATTGGAGTATTCCATGGCACCTAGCACTCTCCATGCAATATCTATACAGTTCCAAATCTCCCAGAGTAGTTATGTACACTACCTTACCACAGAATGCATTGAATAGAAAGTAATGCATTCAACTCAATGGAGTGTACAGTTCAATTTTGCTGATAACTACTATGTGCTAACATAATGTAAACGTTGGTAGCACACTAACCGTATGATTTAGAGTTGTCGGCAAGCAATTTTATGAGTGTGCTACCTAAGCTCCAGAAGTTACTTTTGGTAACCTTACCTTCTCTGCACATTGGAACTTTAGCCTTTGCAGAATTAAACCAAGTCAATGGCTGTTCCACTGTAAATGGTACCAGGTAGGTTACTGAATTCAGCTTGCAATGGAGTACTCCATGGCACTGAGCACTCTACATGCAATAATTATTTAGTTCCAAATCACGCTGAGTAGTTATGTACACAACCATACCACAGAATGCATTGAATAGAAAGTAATGCATTCAGCTCAATGGAGTGTACAGTTCAATATTGCTGATAACTACTATGTGATAGCATGATGTAAACATTGTTAGCAGACTACCCATATGATTTAGAGTTGTCTGCAACCAATTTTATGAGTGTGCTACCTATGCTCCTGAAGTTAATTTCAGTAGCATTACCTTCTCTACACATTGGAACTTTAGCCTTTGCAGAATTAAACCAAGTCAATGGCTGTTCCACTGTAAATGGTAAAAGGTAGGTTACTGAATTCAGCTTCCATTGGAGTATTCCATGGCACCTAGCACTCTCCATGCAATATCTATACAGTTCCAAATCTCCCAGAGTAGTTATGTACACTACCTTACCACAGAATGCATTGAATAGAAAGTAATGCATTCAACTCAATGGAGTGTACAGTTCAATTTTGCTGATAACTACTATGTGCTAACATAATGTAAACGTTGGTAGCACACTAACCGTATGATTTAGAGTTGTCTGCAAGCAATTTTATGAGTGTGCTACCTAAGCTCCAGAAGTTACTTTTGGTAACTTTACCTTCTCTGCACATTGGAACTTTAGCCTTTGCAGAATTAAACCAAGTCAATGGCTGTTCCACTGTAAATGGTACCAGGTAGGTTACTGAATTCAGCTTGCATTGGAGTACTCCATGGCACTGAGCACTCTACATGCAATATTTATTTAGTTCCAAATCACGCTGAGTAGTTATGTACACAACCATACCACAGAATGCATTGAATAGAAAGTAATGCATTCAGCTCAATGGAGTGTACAGTTCAATATTGCTGATAACTACTATGTGCTAACATGATGTAAACATTGTTAGCACACTAACCATATGATTTAGAGTTGTCTGCAACCAATTTTATGAGTGGGCTACCTATATTCCAGAAGTTACTTTCAGTGACATTACGGTCACTACACTGTGGAACTTCAGCTTTTGCAGAATTAAACCAAGTCAGTGGCTGTTTCACTGGAAATGGTACCATGTAGGTTACTGAATTCAGCTTGCATTGGAGTACTCTATGGCACTGAGCTCACTACATGCAATATCTATGCAGTTCCAAATCACCCAGAGTAGTTATCTACACAACCTTACCACAGAATGCATTGAATAGAAAGCAATGCATTCAACTCAATGGAGTGTACAGTTCAATTT
Source organism: Hypanus sabinus (assembly GCF_030144855.1). NCBI lineage: Eukaryota > Metazoa > Chordata > Chondrichthyes > Myliobatiformes > Dasyatidae > Hypanus > Hypanus sabinus. Next base: position 3,850,710 of record NC_082733.1, read on the forward strand.
TGCTGATAACTACCATGTGCTAACACGATGTAAGCATTGTTAGCACACTAACCATATGATTTAGAGTTGTCTGCAACCAATTTTATGAGTGTGCTTCCTATGCTCCAGAAGTTACTTTCAGTAACATTACCTTCTCTACACAGTGGAACTTTAGCCTTTTCGAATTAAACCAAGTCAATGGCTGTTCCACTGTAAATGGTAACAGGTAGGTTACTGAATTCAGCTTGCATTGGAGTATTCCATGGCACTGAGCACTCTACATGCAATATCTGTACAGTTCCAATTCACCCAGAGTAGTTATGTACACAACCTTACCACAGAATGCATTGAATAGAAAGTAATGCATTCAACTCAATGGAGAGTACAATTCAATTTTGCCGATAACTACTATGTGCTAACATAATGTAAACATTGTTAGCACACTAACCATATGATTTAGAGTTGTCTGCAACCAGTTTTATGAGTGTGCTACCTATGCTCCAGAAGTTACTTTCAGTAACATTACCTGCTCTACACAGTGGAACTTTAGCCTTTTAGAATTAAACCAAGTCAATGGCTGTTCCACTGTAAATGCTACCAGGTAGGTTACTGAATTCAGATGCATTGGAATATTCCATGGCACTGAGCACTCTGCATGCAATATCAATACAGTTCCAATTCACCCAGAGTATTTATGTACACAACCGTACCACAGAATGCATTGAATTGAAAGTAATGCATTCAACTCAAGGGAGTGTACAGTTCAATTTTGCTGATAACTACTATGTGATAGCATGATGTAAACATTGTTAGCAGACTACCCATATGATTTAGAGTTGTCTGCAACCAATTTTATGAGTGTGCTACCTATGCTCCTGAAGTTAATTTCAGTAGCATTACCTTCTCTACACATTGGAACTTTAGCCTTTGCAGAATTAAACCAAGTCAATGGCTGTTCCACTGTAAATGGTAAAAGGTAGGTTACTGAATTCAGCTTCCATTGGAGTATTCCATGGCACCTAGCACTCTCCATGCAATATCTATACAGTTCCAAATCTCCCAGAGTAGTTATGTACACTACCTTACCACAGAATGCATTGAATAGAAAGTAATGCATTCAACTCAATGGAGTGTACAGTTCAATTTTGCTGATAACTACTATGTGCTAACATAATGTAAACGTTGGTAGCACACTAACCGTATGATTTAGAGTTGTCGGCAAGCAATTTTATGAGTGTGCTACCTAAGCTCCAGAAGTTACTTTTGGTAACTTTACCTTCTCTGCACATTGGAACTTTAGCCTTTGCAGAATTAAACCAAGTCAATGGCTGTTCCACTGTAAATGGAACCAGGTAGGTTACTGAATTCAGCTTGCAATGGAGTACTCCATGGCACTGAGCACTCTACATGCAATATTTATTTAGTTCCAAATCACGCTGTGTAGTTATGTACACAACCATACCACAGAATGCATTGAATAGAAAGTAATGCATTCAGCTCAATGGAGTGTACAGTTCAATATTGCTGATAACTACTATGTGCTAACATGATGTAAACATTGTTAGCACACTAACCATATGATTTAGAGTTGTCTGCAACCAATTTTATGAGTGGGCTACCTATATTCCAGAAGTTACTTTCAGTGACATTACGGTCACTACACTGTGGAACTTCAGCTTTTGCAGAATTAAACCAAGTCAGTGGCTGTTTCACTGGAAATGGTACCATGTAGGTTACTGAATTCAGCTTGCATTGGAGTACTCTATGGCACTGAGCTCACTACATGCAATATCTATGCAGTTCCAAATCACCCAGAGTAGTTATCTACACAACCTTACCACAGAATGCATTGAATAGAAAGCAATGCATTCAACTCAATGGAGTGTACAGTTCAATTTTGCTGATAAGTTCTATGTGCTAACATGATGTAAACATTGTTAGCACACTAACCATATGATTTTGAGTTGACTGCAACCAGTTTTATGAGTGTGCTACCTATGCTCCAGAAGTTACTTTCAGTAACATTACCTTCTCTGCCCAGTGGAGCTTCAGCTTTTGCAGAATTAAACCAAGTCAGTGGCTGTTTCACTGTAAATGGTACCATGTAGGTTACTGAATTCAGCTTGCATTGGAGTATTCCATAGCACTGAGCACTATACATGCAATATCTATACAGTTCCAAATCACACAAAGTAGTTATATACACAACTATACCACAGAATGCATTGAATAGAAAGTAATGCTTTCAACTCAATGGAGTGTACAGTTCAATTTTGCTGATAACTACCATGTGCTAACACGATGTAAGCATTGTTAGCACACTAACCATATGATTTAGAGTTGTCTGCAACCAATTTTATGAGTGTGCTTCCTATGCTCCAGAAGTTACTTTCAGTAACATTACCTTCTCTACACAGTGGAACTTTAGCCTTTTCGAATTAAACCAAGTCAATGGCTGTTCCACTGTAAATGGTAACAGGTAGGTTACTGAATTCAGCTTGCATTGGAGTATTCCATGGCACTGAGCACTCTACATGCAATATCTGTACAGTTCCAATTCACCCAGAGTAGTTATGTACACAACCTTACCACAGAATGCATTGAATAGAAAGTAATGCATTCAACTCAATGGAGAGTACAATTCAATTTTGCCGATAACTACTATGTGCTAACATAATGTAAACATTGTTAGCACACTAACCATATGATTTAGAGTTGTCTGCAACCAGTTTTATGAGTGTGCTACCTATGCTCCAGAAGTTACTTTCAGTAACATTACCTTCTCTACACAGTGGAACTTTAGCCTTTTAGAATTAAACCAAGTCAATGGCTGTTCCACTGTAAATGCTACCAGGTAGGTTACTGAATTCAGATGCATTGGAATATTCCATGGCACTGAGCACTCTGCATGCAATATCAATACAGTTCCAATTCACCCAGAGTATTTATGTACACAACCGTACCACAGAATGCATTGAATTGAAAGTAATGCACTCAACTCAATGGAGTGTACAGTTCAATTTTGCTGATAACTACTATGTGATAGCATGATGTAAACATTGTTAGCAGACTACCCATATGATTTAGAGTTGTCTGCAACCAATTTTATGAGTGTGCTACCTATGCTCCTGAAGTTAATTTCAGTAGCATTACCTTCTCTACACATTGGAACTTTAGCCTTTGCAGAATTAAACCAAGTCAATGGCTGTTCCACTGTAAATGGTAAAAGGTAGGTTACTGAATTCAGCTTCCATTGGAGTATTCCATGGCACCTAGCACTCTCCATGCAATATCTATACAGTTCCAAATCTCCCAGAGTAGTTATGTACACTACCTTACCACAGAATGCATTGAATAGAAAGTAATGCATTCAACTCAATGGAGTGTACAGTTCAATTTTGCTGATAACTACTATGTGCTAACATGATGTAAACATTGTTAGCAGACTACCCATATGATTCAGAGTTGTCTGCAACCAATTTTATGAGTGTGCTACCTAAGCTCCAGAAGTTACTTTTGATAACTTTACCTTCTCTGCACATTGGAACTTTAGCCTTTGCAGAATTAAACCAAGTCAATGGCTGTTCCACTGTAAATGGTACCAGGTAGGTTACTGAATTCAGATTGCATTGGAGTACTCCATGGCACTGAGCTGTCTACATGCAATATCTGTACAGTTCCAATTCACCCAGAGTAGTTATGTACACAACCTTCCCACAGAATGCATTGAATACAAAGTAATGCATTCAACTCAATGGAGTGTACAATTCAATTTTGCTGATAACTATTATGTGCTAACATGATGTAAACATTGTTACCAGCCTACCCATATGATTTAGAATTGTCTGCATCCAATTTTATGAGTGTGCTACCTATGCTCAAGAAGTTAATTTCAGTATCATTACCTACTCTACACAGTGGAACTTTAGCCTTTTCTGAATTAAACCAAGTCAATGGCTGTTCCACTGTAAATGGTAACAGGTAGGTTACTGAATTCAGCTTGTATTGGAGTACTCCATGGCACTGAGCACTCTACATGCAATATCTATACAGTTCCAAATCACCCAGAGTAGTTATGTACACAACCTTACCACAGAATGCATTGAATAGAAAGCAATGCATTCAACTCAATGGAGTGTACTCTTCAATTTTGCTGTAAACCACTATCTGCTAACATGATGTAAACATTGTTAGTGCACTAACCATATGATTTAGAGTTGTCTGCAACCAATTTGACGATTGTGCTACCTATGCTCCAGAAGTTAATTTCAGTAACATTACAATCTCTACACAGTGGAACTTTAGCCTTTGCAGAATTAATCCAAGTCAATGGCTGTTCCACTGTAAATGGTAACAGGTAGGTTACTGAATTCAGCTTCCATTGTAGTATTCCATGGCACTGAGCACTCTACATGCAATATCTATACAGTTCCAATTCACCCAGAGTATTTATGTACACAACCTTAGCACAGAATGCATTGAATACAAAGTAATGCATTCAACTCAATGTAGTGTACAGTTAAATTTTGCTGATAACTACTATGTGCTAACATGATGTAAACATTGTTAGCACACTAACCATATGATGTAGAGTTGTCTGCAACCAATTTTATCAGTGTGCAAACCTATGCTCCAGAAGTTAATTTCAGTAACATTACCTTCTCCACACAGTGGAACTTTAGCCTTTGCAGAATTAAACCAAGTCAATGGCTGTTCCACTGTAAATGGTACCAGGTAGGTTACTGAATTCAGCTTGCATTGGAGTACTCCATGGCACTGAGCACTCTACATGCAATATCTATATAGTTCCAAATCACCCTGAGCAGTTATGTACACAACCTTACCACAGAATGCATTGAATAGAAAGTAATGAATCAACTCAAAGGAGTGCACAGTTAAATTTTGCTGATAACTACTATCTGCTAACATGATGTAAACATTGTTAGCACACTAACCATATGATTTAGAGTTGTCTGCAACCAATTTTATGAGTGTGCTACCTGTGCTCCAGAAGTTACTTTCAGTAACATTACCTTCTCTACACAGTGGAACTTTAGCCTTTTAGAATTAAACCAAGTCAATGGCTGTTCCACTGTAAATGGTACCAGGTAGGTTACTGAATTCAGCTTGCATTGGAGTACTCCATGGCACTGAGCACTCTACATGCAATATCTATATAGTTCCAAATCACCCTGAGCAGTTATGTACACAACCATACCACAGAATGCATTGAATAGAAAGTAATGCATTCAACTCAAAGGAGTGTACAGTTAAATTTTACTGATAACTACTATGTGTTAACATGATGTAAACATTGTTCGCAAACGAACCATATCATTAAGAGTTCTCTGCAAATAATTTTATGAGTGTGCTACCTATGCTCCTGAAGTTAATTTCAGTAACATTACCTTCTCTACACATTGGAACTTTAGCCTTTGCAGAATTAAACCAAGTCAATGGCTGTTCCACTGTAAATGGTAAAAGGTAGGTTACTGAATTCAGCTTGCATTGGAGTACTCCTTGGCACTGAGCACACGACATGCGATATCTATATAGTTCCAAATCACCCTGAGTAGTTATGTACACAACCTTACCACTGAATGCTTTGAATGCAAAGTAATGCATTCAACTCAATGGAGTGTACAGTTAAATTTTGCTGATAACTACTATGTGCTAACATGATATAAACATTGTTAGCACTCTAACCATATGATTTAGAGTTGTCTGCAACCAATTTTATGAGTGTGCTACCTAAGCTCCAGAAGTTACTTTTGGTAACTTTACCTTCTCTGCACTTTGGAACTTTAGCCGTTGCAGAATTAAACCAAGTCAATGGCTGTTCCACTGTAAATGGTACCAGGTAGGTTACTGAATTCAGCTTGCATTGGAGTATTCCATGGCACTGAGCACTCTACATGCAATATCTATACAGTTCCATTTCACCCAGAGAAGTTATGTACACAACCGTACCACAGAATGCATTGAATTGAAAGTAATGCATTCAACTCAATGGAGTTTACAGTTCAATTTTGCTGATAACTACTATGTGCTAACATGATGTTATCATTGTTAGCAGACTACCCATATGATTTAGAGTTGTCTGCAACCAATTTTATGAGTGTGCTACCTATGCTCCAGAAGTTACTTTCAGTAACATTACCTTCTCTACACAGTGGAACTTTAGCCTTTTAGAATTAAACCAAGTCAATGGCTGTTCCACTGTAAATGCTATCAGGTAGGTTACTGAATTCAGATGCATTCGAATATTCCATGGCACTGAGCACTCTACATGCAATATCAATACAGTTCCAAATCACCCAGAGTAGTTATGTACACAACCGTACCACAGAATGCTTTGAATACAAAGTAATGCATTCAACTCAATGGAGTGTACAATTAAATTTTGCTGATAACTACTATGTGCTAACATGATGTAAACATTGTTAGCACACTAACCATATGATTTAGAGTTGTCTGCAACCAATTTTATCAGTGTGCTACCTATGCTCCAGAAGTTAATTTCAGTAACATTACAATCTCTACACAGTGGAACTTTAGCCTTTGCAGAATTAATCCAAGTCAATGGCTGTTCCACTGTAAATGGTAGCAGGTAGGTTACTGAATTCAGCTTCCATTGTAGTATTCCATGGCACTGAGCACACTACATGCAATATATATACAGTTCCAATTCACCCAGAGTATTTATGTACACAACCTTACCACAGAATGCTTTGAATACAAAGTAATGCATTCAACTCAATGTAGTATACAGTTAAATTTTGCTGATAACTACTATGTGCTAACATGATATAAACATTGTTAGCACTCTAACCATATGATTTAGAGTTGTCGGCAACCAATTTTATGAGTGTGCTACCTAAGCTCCAGAAGTTACTTTTGGTAACTTTACCTTCTCTGCACATTGGAACTTTAGCCTTTGCAGAATTAAACCAAGTCAATGGCTGTTCCACTGTAAATGGTACCAGGTAGGTTACTGAATTCAGCTTGCATTGGAGTATTACATGGCACTGAGCACTCTACATGCAATATCTATACAGTTCCATTTCACCCAGAGTAGTTATGTACACAACCGTACCACAGAATGCCTTGAATTGAAAGTAATGCATTCAACTCAATGGAGTTTACAGTTCAATTTTGCTGATAACTACTATGTGCTAACATGATGTAAACATTGTTAGCAGACTACCCATATGATTTAGAGTTGTCTGCAACCAATTTTATGAGTGTGCTACCTATGCTCCAGAAGTTACTTTCAGTAACATTACCTTCTCTACCCAGTTAAGCTTCTGCTTTTGCAGAATTAAACCAAGTCAGTGGCTGTTTCACTGTAAATGGTACCATGTAGGTTACTGAATTTAGCTTCCATTGGAGTATTCCATAGCACTGAGCACTATACATGCAATATCTATACAGTTCCAAATCACACAAAGTAGTTATATACACAACTATACCACAGAATGCATTGAATACAAAGCAATGCATTCAACTCAATGGAGTGTACAGTTCAATTTTGCTGATAACTACTATCTGCTAACATGATGTAAACATTGTTAGCACACTAACCATATCATTTAGAATTGTCTGCAACCAATTTTATGAGTGTGCTACCTATGCTCCAGAAGTTAATTTCTGTAACATTACCTTCTCTACACAGTGGAACTTTAGCCTTTGCAGAATTAAACCAAGTCAATGGCTGTTCCACCGTAAATGGTAACAGGTAGGTTACTGAATTCAGCTTGCGTTGTAGTATTCCATGGCACTGAGCACTCTACATGCAATATCTATACAGTTCCAATTCACCCAGAGTATTTATGTACACAACCTTACCACAGAATGCTTTGAATACAAAGTAATGCATTCAACTCAATGGAGTATACAGTTAAATTTTGCTGATAACTACTATGTGCTAACATGATGTAAACATTTCTAGCACACAAACCTTATGGTTTAGAGTTGTCTGCAACCAATTTTATGAGTGTGTACCTATGCTCCAGAAGTTAATTTCAGTAACATTACCTTCTCTACACAGTGGAACTTTAGCCTTTTCAGAATTAATCCAAGTCAATGGCTGTTCCACTGTAAATGGTAGCAGGTAGGTTACTGAATTCAGCTTCCATTGTAGTATTCCATGGCACTGAGCACACTACATGCAATATATATACAGTTCCAATTCACCCAGAGTATTTATGTACACAACCTTACCACAGAATGCTTTGAATACAAAGTAATGCATTCAACTCAATGTAGTGTACAGTTAAATTTTGCTGATAACTACTATGTGCTAACATGATGTAAACATTGTTAGCACACTAACCATATGATTTAGAGTTGTCTGCAACCAATTTTATGAGTGTGCTACCTGTGCTCCAGAAGTTACTTTCAGTAACATTACCTTCTCTACACAGTGGAACTTTAGCCTTTTAGAATTAAACCAAGTCAATGGCTGTTCCACTGTAAATGGTACCAGGTAGGTTACTGAATTCAGCTTGCATTGGAGTACTCCATGGCACTGAGCACTCTACATGCAATATCTATATAGTTCCAAATCACCCTGAGTAGTTATCTACACAACCTTACCACTGAATGCTTTGAATGCAAAGTAATGCATTCAACTCAATGGAGTGTACAGTTAAATTTAACTGATAACTACTATGTGCTAACATGATATAAACATTGTTAGCACTCTAACCATATGATTTAGAGTTGTCGGCAACCAATTTTATGAGTGTGCTACCTAAGCTCCAGAAGTTACTTTTGGTAACTTTACCTTCTCTGCACATTGGAACTTTAGCCTTTGCAGAATTAAACCAAGTCAATGGCTGTTCCACTGTAAATGGTACCAGGTAGGTTACTGAATTCAGCTTGCATTGGAGTATTACATGGCACTGAGCACTCTACATGCAATATCTATACAGTTCCATTTCACCCAGAGTAGTTATGTACACAACCGTACCACAGAATGCCTTGAATTGAAAGTAATGCATTCAACTCAATGGAGTTTACAGTTCAATTTTGCTGATAACTACTATGTGCTAACATGATGTAAACATTGTTAGCAGACTACCCATATGATTTAGAGTTGTCTGCAACCAATTTTATGAGTGTGCTACCTATGCTCCAGAAGTTACTTTCAGTAACATTACCTTCTCTACCCAGTGGAGCTTCTGCTTTTGCAGAATTAAACCAAGTCAGTGGCTGTTTCACTGTAAATGGTACCATGTAGGTTACCGAATTTAGCTTCCATTGGAGTATTCCATAGCACTGAGCACTATACATGCAATATCTATACAGTTCCAAATCACACAAAGTAGTTATATACACAACTATACCACAGAATGCATTGAATAGAAAGTAATGCTTTCAACTCAATGGAGTGTACAGTTCAATTTTGCTGATAACTACTATGTGCTAACACGATGTAAACATTGTTAGCACACTAACCATATGATTTAGAGGTGTCTGCAACCAGTTTTATGAGTGTGCTACCTATGCTCCAGAAGTTACTTTCAGTAACATTACCTTCTCTACACAGTGGAACTTTAGCCTTTTAGAATTGAACCAAGTCAATGGCTGTTCCACTGTAAATGCTACCAGGTTGGTTACTGAATTCAGATGCATTCGAATATTCCATGGCACTGAGCACTCTACATGCAATATCAATACAGTTCCAAATCACCCAGAGTAGTTATGTACACAACCGTACCACAGAATGCTTTGAATACAAAGTAATGCATTCAACTCAATGGAGTGTACAATTAAATTTTGCTGATAACTACTATGTGCTAACATGATGTAAACATTGTTAGCACACTAACCATATGATTTAGAGTTGTCTGCAACCAATTTTATCAGTGTGCTACCTATGCTCCAGAAGTTAATTTCAGTAACATTACAATCTCTACACAGTGGAACTTTAGCCTTTGCAGAATTAATCCAAGTCAATGGCTGTTCCACTGTAAATGGTAGCAGGTAGGTTACTGAATTCAGCTTCCATTGTAGTATTCCATGGCACTGAGCACTCTACATGCAATATCTATACAGTTGCAATTCACCCAGAGTATTTATGTACACAACCTTACCACAGAATGCATTGAATTGAAAGTAATGCATTCAACTCAATGGAGTTTACAGTTCAATTTTGCTGATAACTACTATTTGCTAACATGATGTAAACATTGTTAGCGCACTAACCATAAGATTTAGAGTTGTCTGCAAACAATTTTATAAGTGTGCTACCTATACTCCAGAAGTTACTTTCAGTAACATTACCTTCTCTACACAGTGGAACTTTAGCCTTTTAGAATTAAACCAAGTCAATGGCTGTTCCATTGTAAATGGTAACAGGTAGGTTACTGAGCTCAGCTTGCATTGGAGTATTCCATGGCACTGAGCACACTACATGCAATATCTGTACAGTTCCAATTCACCCAGAGTAGTTATGTACACAACCGTACCACAGAATGCTTTGAATAGAAAGTAATGCATTCAACTCAATGGAGTGTACAGATAACTTTTTACTGATAACTACTATGTGCTAACATGATGTAAACATTGTTAGCACACTAACCATATGATTTAGAGTTGTCTGCAACCAATTTTATGAGTGGGCTACCTATACTCCAGAAGTTACTTTCAGTGACATTACGGTCACTGCACAGTGGAACTTCAGCTTTTGCAGAATTAAACCAAGTCAGTGGCTGTTTCACTGGAAATGGTACAAGGTAGGTTCCTGGATTCAGCTTGCATTGGAGTACTCCATGGCACTGAGCTCACTACATGCAATATCTATACAGTTCCAAATCACCCAGAGTAGTTATGTACACAACCTTACCACAGAATGCATTGAATAGAAAGTAATGCATTCAACTCAATGGAGTGTACAGTTCAATTTTGCTGATAACTACTATCTGCTAACGTGATGTAAACATTGTTAGCACACTAACCATATCATTTAGAATTGTCTGCAACCAATTTTATGAGTGTGCTACCTATGCTCCAGAAGTTACTTTCAGTAACATTACCTTCTCTACACAGTGGAACTTTAGCCATTTAGAATTAAACCAAGTCAATGGCTGTTCCACTGGAAATGGTACCAGGTAGGTTACTGAATTCAGCTTGCATCGGAGTACTCCATGGCACTGAGCTCACTACATGCAATATCTATACAGTTCCAAATCACCCAGAGTAGTTATGTACACAACCGTACCACAGAATGCTTTGAATAGAAAGTAATGCATTCAACTCAATGGAGTGTACAGATAACTTTTTACTGATAACTACTATGTGCTAACATGATGTAAACATTGTTAGCACACTAACCATATGATTTACAGTTGTCTGCAACCAATTTTATGAGTGGGCTACCTATACTCCAGAAGTTACTTTCAGTGACATTACGGTCACTGCACAGTGGAACTTCAGCTTTTGCAGAATTAAACCAAGTCAGTGGCTGTTTCACTGGAAATGGTACAAGGTAGGTTCCTGGATTCAGCTTGCATTGGAGTACTCCATGGCACTGAGCACTCTACATGCAATATCTATACAGTTCCATTTCACCCAGAGAAGTTATGTACACAACCGTACCACAGAATGCATTGAATTGAAAGTAATGCATTCAACTCAATGGAGTTTACAGTTCAATTTTGCTGATCACTACTATGTGCTAACATGATGTTATCATTGTTAGCAGACTACCCATATGATTTAGAGTTGTCTGCAACCAATTTTATGAGTGTGCTACCTATGCTCCAGAAGTTACTTTCAGTAACATTACCTTCTCTACCCAGTGGAGCTTCTGCTTTTGCAGAATTAAACCAAGTCAGTGGCTGTTTCACTGTAAATGGTACCATGCAGGTTACTGAATTCAGCTTCCATTGGAGTATTCCATAGCACTGCGCACTATACATGCAACATCTATACAGTTCCAAATCACACAAAGTAGTTATATACACAACTATACCACAGAATGCATTGAATAGAAAGTAATGCTTTCAACTCAATGGAGTGTACAGTTCAATTTTGCTGATAACTGCTATGTGCTAACATGATGTAAACATTGTTAGCACACTAACCATATGATTTAGAGTTGTCTGCAACCAATTTTATGAGTGTGCTTCCTATGCTCCAGAAGTAACTTTCAGTAACATTACCTTCTCTACACAGTGGAACTTTAGCCTTTTCGAATTAAACCAAGTCAATGGCTGTTCCACTGTAAATGGTAACAGGTAGGTTACTGAATTCAGCTTGCATTGGAGTATTCCATGGCACTGAGCACTCTACATGCAATATCTGTACAGTTCCCATTCACCCAGAGTAGTTATGTTCACAACCTTACCACAGAATGCATTGAATAGAAAGTAATGCATTCAACTCAATGGAGAGTACAATTCAATTTTGCTGATAACTACTATGTGCTAACATAATGTAAACATTGTTAGCACACTAACCATATGATTTAGAGGTGTCTGCAACCAGTTTTATGAGTCTGCTACCTATGCTCCAGAAGTTACTTTCAGTAACATTACCTTCTCTACACAGTGGAACTTTAGCCTTTTAGAATTAAACCAAGTCAATGGCTGTTCCACTGTAAATGCTACCAGGTAGGTTACTGAATTCAGATGCATTCGAATATTCCATGGCACTGAGCACTCTACATGCAATATCAATACAGTTCCAAATCACCCAGAGTAGTTATGTACACAACCGTACCACAGAATGCTTTGAATACAAAGTAATGCATTCAACTCAATGCAGTGTACAATTAAATTTTGCTGATAACTACTATGTGCTAACATGATGTAAACATTGTTAGCACACTAACCATATGATTTAGAGTTGTCTGCAACCAATTTTATCAGTGTGCTACCTATGCTCCAGAAGTTAATTTCAGTAACATTACAATCTCTACACAGTGGAACTTTAGCCTTTGCAGAATTAATCCAAGTCAATGGCTGTTCCACTGTAAATGGTAGCAGGTAGGTTACTGAATTCAGCTTCCATTGTAGTATTCCATGGCACTGAGCACACTACATGCAATATATATACAGTTCCAATTCACCCAGAGTATTTATGTACACAACCTTACCACAGAATGCTTTGAATACAAAGTAATGCATTCAACTCAATGTAGTGTACAGTTAAATTTTGCTGATAACTACTATGTGCTAACATGATATAAACATTGTTAGCACTCTAACCATATGATTTAGAGTTGTCGGCAACCAATTTTATGAGTGTGCTACCTAAGCTCCAGAAGTTACTTTTGGTAACTTTACCTTCTCTGCACATTGGAACTTTAGCCTTTGCAGAATTAAACCAAGTCAATGGCTGTTCCACTGTAAATGGTACCAGGTAGGTTACTGAATTCAGCTTGCATTGGAGTATTACATGGCACTGAGCACTCTACATGCAATATCTATACAGTTCCATTTCACCCAGAGTAGTTATGTACACAACCGTACCACAGAATGCCTTGAATTGAAAGTAATGCATTCAACTCAATGGAGTTTACAGTTCAATTTTGCTGATAACTACTATGTGCTAACATGATGTAAACATTGTTAGCAGACTACCCATATGATTTAGAGTTGTCTGCAACCAATTTTATGAGTGTGCTACCTATGCTCCAGAAGTTACTTTCAGTAACATTACCTTCTCTACCCAGTTAAGCTTCTGCTTTTGCAGAATTAAACCAAGTCAGTGGCTGTTTCACTGTAAATGGTACCATGTAGGTTACTGAATTTAGCTTCCATTGGAGTATTCCATAGCACTGAGCACTATACATGCAATATCTATACAGTTCCAAATCACACAAAGTAGTTATATACACAACTATACCACAGAATGCATTGAATAGAAAGTAATGCTTTCAACTCAATGGAGTGTACAGTTCAATTTTGCTGATAACTACTATGTGCTAACACGATGTAAACATTGTTAGCACACTAACCATATGATTTAGAGGTGTCTGCAACCAGTTTTATGAGTGTGCTACCTATGCTCCAGAAGTTACTTTCAGTAACATTACCTTCTCTACACAGTGGAACTTTAGCCTTTTAAAATTAAACCAAGTCAATGGCTGTTCCACTGTAAATGCTACCAGGTTGGTTACTGAATTCAGATGCATTTGAATATTCCATGGCACTGAGCACTCTACATGCAATATCAATACAGTTCCAAATCTCCCAGAGTAGTTATGTACACAACCGTACCACAGAATGCTTTGAATACAAAGTAATGCAATCAGCTCAATGGAGTGTACAATTAAATTTTGCTGATAACTACTATGTGCTAACATGATGTAAACATTGTTAGCACACTAACCATATGATTTAGAGTTGTCTGCAACCAATTTTATCAGTGTGCTACCTATGCTCCAGAAGTTAATTTCAGTAACATTACAATCTCTACACAGTGGAACATTAGCCTTTGCAGAATTAATCCAAGTCAATGGCTGTTCCACTGTAAATGGTAGCAGGTAGGTTACTGAATTCAGCTTCCATTGTAGTATTCCATGGCACTGAGCACTCTACATGCAATATCTATACAGTTCCAATTCACCCAGAGTATTTATGTACACAACCTTACCACAGAATGCATTGAATTGAAAGTAATGCATTCAACTCAATGGAGTTTACAGTTCAATTTTGCTGATAACTACTATTTGCTAACATGATGTAAACATTGTTAGCGCACTAACCATAAGATTTAGAGTTGTCTGCAACCAATTTTATAAGTGTGCTACCTGTGCTCCAGAAGTTACTTTCAGTAACATTACCTTCTCTACACAGTGGATCTTTAGCCTTTTAGAATTAAACCAAGTCAATGGCTGTTCCACTGTAAATGGTATCAGGTAGGTTACTGAATTCAGCTTGCATTGGAGTACTCCATGGCACTGAGCACTCTACATGCAATATCTATATAGTTCCAAATCACCCTGAGCAGTTATGTACACAACCATACCACAAAATGCATTGAATAGAAAGTAATGCATTCAACTCAAAGGAGTGTATAGTTAAATTTTGCTGATAACTACTATGTGTTAACATGATGTAAACATTGTTCGCAAGCGAACCATATCATTAAGAGTTCTCTGCAAATAATTTTATGAGTGTGCTACCTATGCTCCTGAAGTTAATTTCAGTAGCATTACCTTCTGTACACATTGGAACTTCAGACTTTGCAGAATTAAACCAAGTCAATGGCTGTTCCACAGTAAATGGTACCAGATAGGTTACTGAATTCAGCTTGCATTGGAGTATTCCATGGCACCTAGCACTCTACATGCAATATATACACAGTTCCAAATCACCCAGAGTAGTTATGTACACAACCTTACCACAGAATGCATTGAATAGAAAGTAATGCATTCAACTCAATGGAGTGTACAGATAACTTTTTGCTGATAACTACTATATGCTAACATGATGTAAACATTGTTAGCACACTAACCATAAGATTTAGAGTTGTCTGCAAACAATTTTATAAGTGTGCTACCTATACTCCAGAAGTTACTTTCAGTAACATTACCTTCTCTACACAGTGGAACTTTAGCCTTTTAGAATTAAACCAAGTCAATGGCTGTTCCATTGTAAATGGTAACAGGTAGGTTACTGAGAGCTTGCATTGGAGTATTCCATGGCACTGAGCACACTACATGCAATATCTGTACAGTTCCAATTCACCCAGAGTAGTTATGTACACAACCTTTCCAGAGAATGCATTGAATAGAAAGTAATGCATTCAACTCAATGGAGTGTACAGTTCAATTTTGCTGATAACTACTATCTGCTAACGTGATGTAAACATTGTTAGCACACTAACCATATCATTTAGAATTGTCTGCAACCAATTTTATGAGTGTGCTACCTATGCTCCAGAAGTTACTTTCAGTAACATTACCTTCTCTACACAGTGGAACTTTAGCCTTTTAGAATTAAACCAAGTCAATGGCTGTTCCATTGTAAATGGTAACATGTAGGTTACTGAGCTCAGCTTGCATTGGAGTATTCCATGGCACTGAGCACACTACATGCAATATCTGTACAGTTCCAATTCACCCAGAGTAGTTAAGTACACAACCGTACCACAGAATGCTTTGAATAGAAAGTAATGCATTCAACTCAATGGAGTGTACAGTTCAATTTTGCTGATAACTACTATCTGCTAACGTGATGTAAACATTGTTACCACACTAACCATATCATTTAGAATTGTCTGCAACCAATTTTATGAGTGTGCTACCTGTGCTCCAGAAGTTACTTTCAGTAACATTACCTTCTCTACACAGTGGAGCTTCTGCTTTTGCAGAATTAAACTAAGTCAGCGGCTGTTTCACTGTAAATGGTACCATGTAGGTTACTGAATTCAGCTTGCATTGGAGTATTCCCTGGCACTGAGCACTCTACATGCAATATCTATACAGTTCCAATTCACCCAGAGTAGTTATGTACACAACCTTACCACAGAATGCTTTGAATAGAAAGTAATGCATTCAACTCAATGGAGTGTACAGTTCAATTTTGCTGATAACTACTATCTGCTAACATGATGTAAACATTGTTAGCACACTAACCATATGATTTAGAGTTGTCTGCAACCAATTTGATGAGTGTGCTACCTATGCTCCAGAAGCTACTTTCAGGAACATTACCTTCTCTACAAAGTGGAGCTTCAGCTTTTGCAGAATTAAACCAAGTCAGTGGCTGTTTCACTGTAAAGGGTACCATGTAGGTTACTGAATTCAGTTTGCATTGGAGTATTCCATGGCACTGAGCACTCTACAGGCAATATCTATACAGTTCCAAATCACACAAATTAGTTATATACACAACTATACCACAGAATGCATTGAATAGAAGGTAATGCTTTCAACTCAATGCAGTGTTCAGTTCAATTTTTGCTGATAACTACTATGTGCTAACATGATGTAAACATTGTTAGCACACTAACCATATGATTTAGAGTTGTCTGCAACCAATTTTATGAGTGTGCTACCTATGCTCCAGAAGATACTTTCAGTAAAATTACCTTCTCTGCACAGTGGAGCTTCAGCCTTTTAGAATTAAACCAAGTCAAAGGCTGTTCCACTGTAAATGGTACCAGGTAGGTTACTGAATTCAGCTTGCATGGGAGTATTCCATGGCACTGAGCACTCCACATACAATATCTATACAGTTCCAAATCACCCAGAGTAGTTATGTACACAACCTTACCACAGAATGCATTGAATAGAAAGTAATGCATTCAACTCAATGGAGTGTACAGTTCAATTTTGCTGATAACTACTATGTGCTGACATGATGTTAACATTGTTAGCACACTAACCATATGATTTAGAGTTCTCTGCAACCAATTTTATATGTGTGCTACCTATGCTCCTGAAGTTACTTTCAGTAACATTACCTTCTCTACACAGTGGAACTTTAGCCTTTTAGAATTAAACCATGTCAATGGCTGTTCCACTGTAAATGGTACCAGGTAGGTTACTGAATTCAGCTTGCATGTGAGTATTCCATGGCACTGAACACTCTACATGCAATATCTATACAGTTCCAAATCACCCAGAGTAGTTATGTACACAACCTTACCACAGAATGCATTGAATAGAAAGTAATGCATTCAACTCAATGGAGTGTACAGTTCAATTTTTCTGATAACTACTATGTGCTAACATGATGTAAACATTGCTAGCACACTAACCATATGATTTAGAGTTGTATGCAACCAATTTTATGAGTGGGCTACCTATACTCCAGAAGTTACTTTCAGAGACATTACGGTCACTACACTGTGGAACTTCAGCTTTTGCAGAATTAAACCAAATCAGTGGCTGTTTCACTGGAAATGGTACCAGGTAGGTTATTGGATTCAGCTTGCATTGGAGTGCTCCATGGCACTGCGCTCACTAAATGCAATATCTATACAGTTCCAAATCACCCAGAGTAGTTATGTACACAACCTTACCACATAATGCATTGAATAGAAAGCAATGCATTCAACTGAATGGAGTGTACAGTTCAATTTTGCTGATAACTACTATCTGCTAACATGATGTAAACATCATTAGCACACTAACCATATGATTTAGAGTTGTCTGCAACCAATTTGATGAGTTTGCTACCTATGCTCCAGAAGTTACTTTCAGTAACATTACCTTCTCTACACAGTGGAACTTTAGCCTTTTAGAATTAAACCAAGTCAATGGCTGTTCCACTGGAAATGGTACCAGGTAGGTTACTGAATTCAGCTTGCATCGGGGTACTCCATGGCACTGAGCTCACTACATGCAATATCTATACAGTTCCAAATCACCCAGAGTAGTTATGTACACAACCTTACCACAGAATGCATTGAATAGAAAGCAATGCATTCAACTCAATGGAGAGTACAGTTCAATTTTGCTGATAACTACTATCTGCTAACATGATGTAAACATCGTTAGCACACTAACCATATGATTTAGAGTTGTCTGCAACCAATTTGATGAGTGTGCTACCTATGCTCCAGAAGCTACTTTCAGTAATATTACCTTCTCTACAAAGTGGAGCTTCAGCTTTTGCAGAATTAAACCAAGTCAGTGGCTGTTTCACTGTAAATGGTAACATGTAGGTTACTGAATTCAGCTTGCATTGGAGTATTCCATGGCACTGAGCACTCTACATGCAATATCTATACAGTTCCAATTCACCCAGAGTAGTTATGTACACAACCTTACCACAGAATGCTTTGAATAGAAAGTAATGCATTCAACTCAATGGAGTGTACAGTTCAATTTTGCTGATAACTACTATGTGCTAACATGATGTAAACATTGCTAGCACACTAACCATATGATTTAGAGTTGTCTGCAACCAATTTTATGAGTGTGCTACCTATACTCCAGAAGTTACTTTCGGTGACATTACGGTCACTACACAGTGGAGCTTCAGCTTTTGCAGAATTAAACCAAGTCAGTGGCTGTTTCTCTGTAAATGGTACCATGTAGGTTACTGAATTCAGTTTGCATTGGAGTATTCCATGGCACTGAGCACTCTACATGCAATATCTATACAGTTCCAAATCACACAAATTAGTTATATACACAACTATACCACAGAATGCATTGAATAGAAGGTAATGCTTTCAACTCAGTGCAGTGTTCAGTTCAATTTTTGCTGATAACTACTATGTGCTAACATGATGTAAACATTGTTAGCACACTAACCATATGATTTAGAGTTGTCTGCAACCAATTTTATGAGTGTGCTACCTATGCTCCAGAAGATACTTTCAGTAAAATTACCTTCTCTGCACAGTGGAGCTTCAGCCTTTTAGAATTAAACCAAGTCAATGGCTGTTCCACTGTAAATGGTACCAGGTAGGTTACTGAATTCAGCTTGCATGGGAGTATTCTATGGCACTGAGCACTCCACATGCAATATCTATACAGTTCCAAATCACCCAGAGTAGTTATGTACACAACCTTACCACAGAATGCATTGAATAGAAAGTAATGCATTCAACTCAATGGAGTGTACAGTTCAATTTTTCTGATAACTACTATGTGCTAACATGATGTAAACATTGCTAGCACACTAACCATATGATTTAGAGTTGTATGCAACCAATTTTATGAGTGGGCTACCTATACTCCAGAAGTTACTTTCAGAGACATTACGGTCACTACACTGTGGAACTTCAGCTTTTGCAGAATTAAACCAAATCAGTGGCTGTTTCACTGGAAATGGTACCAGGTAGGTTATTGGATTCAGCTTGCATTGGAGTGCTCCATGGCACTGCGCTCACTAAATGCAATATCTATACAGTTCCAAATCACCCAGAGTAGTTATGTACACAACCTTACCACATAATGCATTGAATAGAAAGTAATGCATTCAACTCAATGGAGTGTACAGTTCAATTTTGCTGATAACTACTATCTGCTAACGTGATGTAAACATTGTTACCACACTAACCATATCATTTAGAATTGTCTGCAACCAATTTTATGAGTGTGCTACCTGTGCTCCAGAAGTTACTTTCAGTAACATTACCTTCTCTACACAGTGGAGCTTCTGCTTTTGCAGAATTAAACTAAGTCAGCGGCTGTTTCACTGTAAATGGTACCATGTAGGTTACTGAATTCAGCTTGCATTGGAGTATTCCCTGGCACTGAGCACTCTACATGCAATATCTATACAGTTCCAATTCACCCAGAGTAGTTATGTACACAACCTTACCACAGAATGCTTTGAATAGAAAGTAATGCATTCAACTCAATGGAGTGTACAGTTCAATTTTGCTGATAACTACTATCTGCTAACATGATGTAAACATTGTTAGCACACTAACCATATGATTTAGAGTTGTCTGCAACCAATTTGATGAGTGTGCTACCTATGCTCCAGAAGCTACTTTCAGGAACATTACCTTCTCTACAAAGTGGAGCTTCAGCTTTTGCAGAATTAAACCAAGTCAGTGGCTGTTTCACTGTAAAGGGTACCATGTAGGTTACTGAATTCAGTTTGCATTGGAGTATTCCATGGCACTGAGCACTCTACAGGCAATATCTATACAGTTCCAAATCACACAAATTAGTTATATACACAACTATACCACAGAATGCATTGAATAGAAGGTAATGCTTTCAACTCAATGCAGTGTTCAGTTCAATTTTTGCTGATAACTACTATGTGCTAACATGATGTAAACATTGTTAGCACACTAACCATATGATTTAGAGTTGTCTGCAACCAATTTTATGAGTGTGCTACCTATGCTCCAGAAGATACTTTCAGTAAAATTACCTTCTCTGCACAGTGGAGCTTCAGCCTTTTAGAATTAAACCAAGTCAAAGGCTGTTCCACTGTAAATGGTACCAGGTAGGTTACTGAATTCAGCTTGCATGGGAGTATTCCATGGCACTGAGCACTCCACATACAATATCTATACAGTTCCAAATCACCCAGAGTAGTTATGTACACAACCTTACCACAGAATGCATTGAATAGAAAGTAATGCATTCAACTCAATGGAGTGTACAGTTCAATTTTGCTGATAACTACTATGTGCTGACATGATGTTAACATTGTTAGCACACTAACCATATGATTTAGAGTTCTCTGCAACCAATTTTATATGTGTGCTACCTATGCTCCTGAAGTTACTTTCAGTAACATTACCTTCTCTACACAGTGGAACTTTAGCCTTTTAGAATTAAACCATGTCAATGGCTGTTCCACTGTAAATGGTACCAGGTAGGTTACTGAATTCAGCTTGCATGTGAGTATTCCATGGCACTGAACACTCTACATGCAATATCTATACAGTTCCAAATCACCCAGAGTAGTTATGTACACAACCTTACCACAGAATGCATTGAATAGAAAGTAATGCATTCAACTCAATGGAGTGTACAGTTCAATTTTTCTGATAACTACTATGTGCTAACATGATGTAAACATTGCTAGCACACTAACCATATGATTTAGAGTTGTATGCAACCAATTTTATGAGTGGGCTACCTATACTCCAGAAGTTACTTTCAGAGACATTACGGTCACTACACTGTGGAACTTCAGCTTTTGCAGAATTAAACCAAATCAGTGGCTGTTTCACTGGAAATGGTACCAGGTAGGTTATTGGATTCAGCTTGCATTGGAGTGCTCCATGGCACTGCGCTCACTAAATGCAATATCTATACAGTTCCAAATCACCCAGAGTAGTTATGTACACAACCTTACCACATAATGCATTGAATAGAAAGCAATGCATTCAACTGAATGGAGTGTACAGTTCAATTTTGCTGATAACTACTATCTGCTAACATGATGTAAACATCATTAGCACACTAACCATATGATTTAGAGTTGTCTGCAACCAATTTGATGAGTTTGCTACCTATGCTCCAGAAGTTACTTTCAGTAACATTACCTTCTCTACACAGTGGAACTTTAGCCTTTTAGAATTAAACCAAGTCAATGGCTGTTCCACTGGAAATGGTACCAGGTAGGTTACTGAATTCAGCTTGCATCGGGGTACTCCATGGCACTGAGCTCACTACATGCAATATCTATACAGTTCCAAATCACCCAGAGTAGTTATGTACACAACCTTACCACAGAATGCATTGAATAGAAAGCAATGCATTCAACTCAATGGAGAGTACAGTTCAATTTTGCTGATAACTACTATCTGCTAACATGATGTAAACATCGTTAGCACACTAACCATATGATTTAGAGTTGTCTGCAACCAATTTGATGAGTGTGCTACCTATGCTCCAGAAGCTACTTTCAGTAATATTACCTTCTCTACAAAGTGGAGCTTCAGCTTTTGCAGAATTAAACCAAGTCAGTGGCTGTTTCACTGTAAATGGTAACATGTAGGTTACTGAATTCAGCTTGCATTGGAGTATTCCATGGCACTGAGCACTCTACATGCAATATCTATACAGTTCCAATTCACCCAGAGTAGTTATGTACACAACCTTACCACAGAATGCTTTGAATAGAAAGTAATGCATTCAACTCAATGGAGTGTACAGTTCAATTTTGCTGATAACTACTATGTGCTAACATGATGTAAACATTGCTAGCACACAAACCATATGATTTAGAGTTGTCTGCAACCAATTTTATGAGTGTGCTACCTATACTCCAGAAGTTACTTTCGGTGACATTACGGTCACTACACAGTGGAGCTTCAGCTTTTGCAGAATTAAACCAAGTCAGTGGCTGTTTCTCTGTAAATGGTACCATGTAGGTTACTGAATTCAACTTGCATTGGAGTATTCCATGGCACTGAGCACTCTACATGCAATATCTATACAGTTCCAAATCACACAAATTAGTTATATACACAACTATACCACAGAATGCATTGAATAGAAGGTAATGCTTTCAACTCAGTGCAGTGTTCAGTTCAATTTTTGCTGATAACTACTATGTGCTAACATGATGTAAACATTGTTAGCACACTAACCATATGATTTAGAGTTGTCTGCAACAAATTTTATGAGTGTGCTACCTATGCTCCAGAAGATACTTTCAGTAAAATTACCTTCTCTGCACAGTGGAGCTTCAGCCTTTTAGAATTAAACCAAGTCAATGGCTGTTCCACTGTAAATGGTACCAGGTAGGTTACTGAATTCAGCTTGCATGGGAGTATTCCATGGCACTGAGCACTCCACATACAATATCTATACAGTTCCAAATCACCCAGAGTAGTTATGTACACAACCTTACCACAGAATGCTTTGAATAGAAAGTAATGCATTCAACTCAATGGAGTGTACAGATAACTTTTTGCTGATAACTACTATGTGCTAACATAATGTAAACATTGTTAGCACACTAACCATATGATTTAGAGTTGTCTGCAACCAATTTTATATGTGTGCTACCTATGATCCAGAAGCTAATTTCAGTAACATTACCTTCTCTACAAAGTGGAGCTTCAGCTTTTGCAGAATTAAACCAAGTCAGTGGCTGTTTCACTGTAAATGGTAACATGTAGGTTACTGAATTCAGCTTGCATTGGAGTATTCCATGGCACTGAGCACACTATATGCAATATCTGTACAGTTTCAATTCACCCAGAGTAGTTATGTACACAACCGTACCACAGAATGCTTTGAATAGAAAGTAATGCATTCAACTCAATGGAGTGTACAGATAACTTTTTGCTGATAACTACTATGTGCTAACATAATGTAAACATTGTTAGCACACTAACCATATGATTTAGAGTTGTCTGCAACCAATTTTATGAGTGTGCTTACTATGCTCCTGAAGTTACTTTCAGTAACATTACCTTCTCTACACAGTGGAACTTTAGCCTTTTAGAATTAAACCATGTCAATGGCTGTTCCACTGTAAATGGTACCAGGTAGGTTACTGAATTCAGCTTGCATGTGAGTATTCCATGGCACTGAACACTCTACATGCAATATCTATACAGTTCCAAATCACCCAGAGTAGTTATGTACACAACCTTACCACAGAATGCATTGAATAGAAAGTAATGCATTCAACTCAATGGAGTGTACAGTTCAATTTTTCTGATAACTACTATGTGCTAACATGATGTAAACATTGCTAGCACACTAACCATATGATTTAGAGTTGTATGCAACCAATTTTATGAGTGGGCTACCTATACTCCAGAAGTTACTTTCAGAGACATTACGGTCACTACACTGTGGAACTTCAGCTTTTGCAGAATTAAACCAAATCAGTGGCTGTTTCACTGGAAATGGTACCAGGTAGGTTATTGGATTCAGCTTGCATTGGAGTGCTCCATGGCACTGCGCTCACTAAATGCAATATCTATACAGTTCCAAATCACCCAGAGTAGTTATGTACACAACCTTACCACATAATGCATTGAATAGAAAGCAATGCATTCAACTGAATGGAGTGTACAGTTCAATTTTGCTGATAACTACTATCTGCTAACATGATGTAAACATCATTAGCACACTAACCATATGATTTAGAGTTGTCTGCAACCAATTTGATGAGTTTGCTACCTATGCTCCAGAAGTTACTTTCAGTAACATTACCTTCTCTACACAGTGGAACTTTAGCCTTTTAGAATTAAACCAAGTCAATGGCTGTTCCACTGGAAATGGTACCAGGTAGGTTACTGAATTCAGCTTGCATCGGGGTACTCCATGGCACTGAGCTCACTACATGCAATATCTATACAGTTCCAAATCACCCAGAGTAGTTATGTACACAACCTTACCACAGAATGCATTGAATAGAAAGCAATGCATTCAACTCAATGGAGAGTACAGTTCAATTTTGCTGATAACTACTATCTGCTAACATGATGTAAACATCGTTAGCACACTAACCATATGATTTAGAGTTGTCTGCAACCAATTTGATGAGTGTGCTACCTATGCTCCAGAAGCTACTTTCAGTAATATTACCTTCTCTACAAAGTGGAGCTTCAGCTTTTGCAGAATTAAACCAAGTCAGTGGCTGTTTCACTGTAAATGGTAACATGTAGGTTACTGAATTCAGCTTGCATTGGAGTATTCCATGGCACTGAGCACTCTACATGCAATATCTATACAGTTCCAATTCACCCAGAGTAGTTATGTACACAACCTTACCACAGAATGCTTTGAATAGAAAGTAATGCATTCAACTCAATGGAGTGTACAGTTCAATTTTGCTGATAACTACTATGTGCTAACATGATGTAAACATTGCTAGCACACTAACCATATGATTTAGAGTTGTCTGCAACCAATTTTATGAGTGTGCTACCTATACTCCAGAAGTTACTTTCGGTGACATTACGGTCACTACACAGTGGAGCTTCAGCTTTTGCAGAATTAAACCAAGTCAGTGGCTGTTTCTCTGTAAATGGTACCATGTAGGTTACTGAATTCAGTTTGCATTGGAGTATTCCATGGCACTGAGCACTCTACATGCAATATCTATACAGTTCCAAATCACACAAATTAGTTATATACACAACTATACCACAGAATGCATTGAATAGAAGGTAATGCTTTCAACTCAGTGCAGTGTTCAGTTCAATTTTTGCTGATAACTACTATGTGCTAACATGATGTAAACATTGTTAGCACACTAACCATATGATTTAGAGTTGTCTGCAACCAATTTTATGAGTGTGCTACCTATGCTCCAGAAGATACTTTCAGTAAAATTACCTTCTCTGCACAGTGGAGCTTCAGCCTTTTAGAATTAAACCAAGTCAATGGCTGGTCCACTGTAAATGGTACCAGGTAGGTTACTGAATTCAGCTTGCATGGGAGTATTCTATGGCACTGAGCACTCCACATGCAATATCTATACAGTTCCAAATCACCCAGAGTAGTTATGTACACAACCTTACCACAGAATGCATTGAATAGAAAGTAATGCATTCAACTCAATGGAGTGTACAGTTCAATTTTGCTGATAACTACTATGTGCTGACATGATGTTAACATTGTTAGCACACTAACCATATGATTTAGAGTTGTCTGCAACCTATTTTATGAGCGGGCTACCTATACTCCAGAAGTTACTTTCAGTGACTTTACCGTCTCTACACAGTGGAACTTCAGCTTTTGCAGAATTAAACCAAGTCAGTGGCTGTTTCGCTGTAAATGGTACCATGTAGGTTACTGAATTCAGCTTGCATTTGAGTACTCCATGGCACTGAGCTCACTACATGCAATATCTATACAGTTCCAAATCACCCAGAGTAGTTATGTACACAAACTTACCACAGAATGCATTGAATAGAAAGTAATGCATTCAACTCAATGGAGTGTACAGTTCAATTCTGCTGATAACTAATATCTGCTAACGTGATGTAAACATTGTTAGCACACTAACCATATGATTTAGAGTTGTCTGCAACCAATTTTATGAGTGTGCTACCTATGCTCCAGAAGATACTTTCAGTAAAATTACCTTCTCTGCACAGTGGAGCTTCAGCCTTTTAGAATTAAACCAAGTCAATGGCTGTTCCACTGTAAATGGTACCAGGTAGGTTACTGAATTCAGCTTGCATGGGAGTATTCTATGGCACTGAGCACTCCACATGCAATATCTATACAGTTCCAAATCACCCAGAGTAGTTATGTACACAACCTTACCACAGAATGCATTGAATAGAAAGTAATGCATTCAACTCAATGGAGTGTACAGTTCAATTTTGCTGATAACTACTATGTGCTGACATGATGTTAACATTGTTAGCACACTAACCATATGATTTAGAGTTGTCTGCAACCTATTTTATGAGCGGGCTACCTATACTCCAGAAGTTACTTTCAGTGACTTTACCGTCTCTACACAGTGGAACTTCAGCTTTTGCAGAATTAAACCAAGTCAGTGGCTGTTTCACTGTAAATGGTACCATGTAGGTTACTGAATTCAGCTTGCATTGGAGTATTCCATGGCACTGAGCACTCTACATGCAATATCTATACAGTTCCAATTCACCCAGAGTAGTTATGTACACAACCTTACCACAGAATGCTTTGAATAGAAAGTAATGCATTCAACTCAATGGAGTGTACAGTTCAATTTTGCTGATAACTACTATCTGCTAACATGATGTAAACATTGTTAGCACACTAACCATATGATTTAGAGTTGTCTGCAACCAATTTGATGAGTGTGCTACCTATGCTCCAGAAGCTACTTTCAGTAACATTACCTTCTCTACAAAGTGGAGCTTCAGCTTTTGCAGAATTAAACCAAGTCAGTGGCTGTTTCACTGTAAATGGTAACATGTAGGTTACTGAATTCAGCTTGCATTGGAGTATTCCATGGCACTGAGCACACTACATGCAATATCTGTACAGTTCCAATTCACCCAGAGTAGTTATGTACACAACCGTACCACAGAATGCTTTGAATAGAAAGTAATGCATTCAACTCAATGGAGTGTACAGTTCAATTTTGCTGATAACTACTATCTGCTAACATGATGTAAACATTGTTAGCACACTAACCATATGATTTAGAGTTGTCTGCAACCAATTTGATGAGTGTGCTACCTATGCTCCAGAAGCTACTTTCAGTAACATTACCTTCTCTACAAAGTGGAGCTTCAGCTTTGGCAGAATTAAACCAAGTCAGTGGCTGTTTCACTGTAAATGGTAACATGTAGGTTACTGAATTCAGCTTGCATTGGAGTATTCCATGGCACTGAGCACACTACATGCAATATCTGTACAGTTCCAATTCACCCAGAGTAGTTATGTACACAACCGTACCACAGAATGCTTTGAATAGAAAGTAATGCATTCAACTCAATGGAGTGTACAGATAACTTTTTGCTGATAACTACTATGTGCTAACATGATGTAAACTTTGTTAGCACACTAACCATATGATTTAGAGTTGTCTGCAACCAATTTTATGAGTGTGCTTCCTATGCTCCTGAAGTTACTTTCAGTGACATTACGGTCACTATACTGTGGAACTTCAGCTTCTGCAGAATTAAACCAAGTCAGTGGCTGTTTCACTGGAAATGGTACCAGGTAGGTTACTGAATTCAGCTTGCATTGGAGTACTCCATGGCACTGAGCTCACTACATGCAATATCTATACAGTTCCAAATCACCCAGAGTCTTTATGTACATAACCTTACGACAGAATGCATTGAATAGAAAGCAATGCATTCAACTCAATGGAGTGTACAGTTCAATTTTGCTGATAACTACTATCTGCTAACATGATGTAAACATCGTTAGCACACTAACCATATGATTTAGAGTTGTCTGCAACCAATTTTACGAGTGTGCTACCTATGCTCCAGAAGTTACTTTCAGTAACATTACCTTCTCTACACAGTGGAAATTTAGCCTTTTAGAATTAAACCAAGTCAATGGCTGTTCCGTTGGAAATGGTACCAGGTAGGTTACTGAATTCAGCTTGCATCGGAGTACTCCATGGCACTGAGCTCACTACATGCAATATCTATACAGTTCCAAATCACACAGAGTAGTTATGTACACAACCTTACCACAGAATGCATTGAATAGAAAGCAATGCATTCAACTCAATGGAGTGTACAGTTCAATTTTGCTGATAACTACTATGTGCTAACATGATGTAAACATTGCTAGCACACTAACCATATGATTTAGAGTTGTCTCCAACCAATTTTATGTGTGGGCTACCTATACTCCAGAAGTTACTTTCAGTGACATTACGGTCACTACACTGTGGAACTTCAGCTTCTGCAGAATTAAACCAAGTCAGTGGCTGTTTCACTGTAAATGGTACCAGGTAGGTTACTGAATTCAGCTTGCATTGGAGTACTCCATGGAACTGAGCTCACTACATGCAATATCTATACAGTTCCAAATCACCCAGAGTTGTTATGTACACAACCTTACCACAGAATACATTGAATAGAAAGTAATGCATTCAACTCAATGGAGTGTACAGTTCAATTTTGCTGATAACTACTATCTGCTAACGTGATGTAAACATTTTTAGCACACTAACCATATCATTTAGAATTGTCTGCAACAAATTTTATGAGTGTGCTACCTATGCTCCAGAAGTTACTTTCAGTAACATTACCTTCTCTACACAGTGGAGCTTCAGCTTTTGCAGAATTAAACTAAGTCAGTGGCTGTTTCACTGTAAATGGTACCATGTAGGTTACTGAATTCAGCTTGCATTGGAGTATTCCATGGCACTGAGCACTCTACATGCAATATCTATACAGTTCCAATTCACCCAGAGTAGTTATGTACACAACCTTACCACAGAATGCTTTGAATAGAAAGTAATGCATTCAACTCAATGGAGTGTACAGTTCAATTTTGCTGATAACTACTATCTGCTAACATGATGTAAACATTGTTAGCACACTAACCATATGATTTAGAGTTGTCTGCAACCAATTTGATGAGTGTGCTACCTATGCTCCAGAAGCTACTTTCAGGAACATTACCTTCTCTACAAAGTGGAGCTTCAGCTTTTGCAGAATTAAACC
The DNA here is from genome assembly GCF_030144855.1 of Hypanus sabinus. Taxonomy (NCBI): domain Eukaryota; kingdom Metazoa; phylum Chordata; class Chondrichthyes; order Myliobatiformes; family Dasyatidae; genus Hypanus; species Hypanus sabinus. Next base: position 3,880,182 of record NC_082733.1, read on the forward strand.
AAGTCACTGGCTGTTTCACTGTAAATGGTACCATGTAGGTTACTGAATTCAGCTTGCATTGGAGTATTCCATGGCACTGAGCACTCTACATGCAATATCTATACAGTTCCAAATCACACAAATTAGTTATATACACAACTATACCACAGAATGCATTGAATAGAAAGCAATGCATTCAACTCAATGGAGTGTACAGTTCAATTTTGCTGATAACTACTATCTGCTAAGATGATGTAAACATTGTTAGCACACTAAACATATGATTTAGAGTTGAGTCCAACCAATTTTATGTGTGGGCTACCTATGCTCCAGAAGTTAATTTCAGTAACATCACCTTCTCTACACAGTGGAACTTTAGCCTTTTAGAATTAAACCAAGTCAATGGCTGTTCCACTGTAAATGCTACCAGGTCGGTTACTGAATTCAGCTTGCATGGGAGTATTCCATGGCACTGAGCACTCTACATGCAATATCTATGCAGTTCCAAATCACACAGAGTAGTTATGTACACAACCTTACCAGAGAATGCATTGAATACAAAGCAATGCATTCAACTCAATGGAGTGTACAGTTCAATTTTGCTGATAACTACTATGTGCTAACATGTTGTAAGCATTGTTAGCAGACTACCCATATGATTTAGAGTTGTCTGCAACCAATTTTATGAGTGTGCTACCTATGCTCCTGAAGTTACTTTCAGTAAGATTACCTGCTCTGCACAGTGGAACTTTAGCCTTTTAGAATTAAACCAAGTCAATGGCTGTTCCACTGGAAATGCTACCAGGTCGGTTACTGAATTCAGCTTGCATTGGAGTATTCCATGGCACTGAGCACACTACATGCAATATCTATACAGTTCCAAATCATCCAGAGTAGTTATGTACACAACCTTACCACAGAATGCATTGAATAGAAAGTAATGCATTCAACTCAATGGAGTATACAGTTAAATTTTGCTGATAACTACTATGTGCTAATATGATGTAAACATTTCTAGCACACAAACCTTATGGTTTAGAGTTGTCTGCAACCAATTTTATGAGTGTGTACCTATGCTCCAGAAGTTAATTTCAGTAACATTACCTTCTCTACACAGTGGAACTTTAGCCTTTTCAGAATTAAACCAAGTCAATGGCTGTTCCACTGTAAATGGTAACAGGTAGGTTACTGAATTCAGCTTGCATTGTAGTATTCCATGGCACTGAGCACTCTACATGCAATATCTATACAGTTCCAATTCACCCAGAGTATTTATGTACACAACCTTACCACAGAATGCTTTGAATGCAAAGTAATGCATTCAACTCAATGGAGTGTACAATTAAATTTTGCTGATAACTACTATGTGCTAACATGATGTAAACATTGTTAGCACACTAACCATACGTTTTAGAATTGTCTGCAACCAATTTTATGAGTGTGCTACCTATGCTCCAGAAGTTAATTTCAGTAACATTACCTTCTCTACACAGTGGAACTTTAGCCTTTGCAGAATTAAACCAAGTCAATGGCTGTTCCACTGTAAATGCTACCAGGTCGGTTACTGAATTCAGCTTGCATGGGAGTATTCCATGGCACTGAGCACTGTACATCCAATATCTATACAGTTCCAATTCACCGAGAGTAGTTATGTACACAAACTTACCACAGAATGCTTTGAATGCAAAGTAATGCATTCAACTCAATGGAGTGAACAATTAAATTTTGCTGATAACTACTATGTGCTAACATGATGTAAACATTGTTAGCACACTAACCATACGTTTTAGAATTGTCTGCAACCAATTTTATGAGTGTGCTACCTATGCTCCAGAAGTTAATTTCAGTAACATTACCTTCTCTACACAGTGGAACTTTAGCCTTTGCAGAATTAAACCAAGTCAATGGCTGTTCCACTGTAAATGCTACCAGGTCGGTTACTGAATTCAGCTTGCATGGGAGTATTCCATGGCACTGAGCACTGTACATCCAATATCTATACAGTTCCAAATCACCCAGAGTAGTTATGTACACAACCTTATCACAGAATGCATTGAATAGAAAGTAATGCATTCAACTCAATGGAGTGTACAGTTCAATTTTGCTGATAACTACTATGTGCTAACATGATGTAAACATTGTTAGCACACTAACCATATGATTTAGAGTTGTCTGCAACCAATTTGATGAGTCTGCTACCTATGCTCCAGAAGTTACTTTCAGTAACATTACCTTCTCTACAAAGTGGAGCATCAGCATTTGCAGAATTAAACCAAGTCAGTGGCTGTTTCACTGTAAATGGTACCAGGTAGGTTACTGAATTCAGCTTGCATTGGAGTACTCCATGGCACTGAGCTCACTACAGGCAATATCTATACAGTTCCAAATCACCCAGAGTAGTTATGTACACAACCTTACCACAGAATGCATTGAATAGAAAGCAATGCATTCAACTCAATGGAGTATACAGTTCAATTTTGCTGATAACTACTATCTGCTAACATGATGTAAACATTGTTAGCACACTAACCATATCATTTAGAATTGTCTGCAACCAATTTTATGAGTGTGCTACCTATGCTCCAGAAGTTAATTTCTGTAACATTACCTTCTCTACACAGTGGAACTTTAGCCTTTGCAGAATTAAACCAAGTCAATGGCTGTTCCACCGTAAATGGTAACAGGTAGGTTACTGAATTCAGCTTGCGTTGTAGTATTCCATGGCACTGAGCACTCTACATGCAATATCTATACAGTTCCAATTCACCCAGAGTATTTATGTACACAACCTTACCACAGAATGCTTTGAATACAAAGTAATGCATTCAACTCAATGGAGTATACAGTTAAATTTTGCTGATAACTACTATGTGCTCACATGATCTAAACATTGCTAGCACACAAACCTTATGGTTTAGAGTTGTCTGCAACCAATTTTATGAGTGTGTACCTATGCTCCAGAAGTTAATTTCAGTAACATTACCTTCTCTACACAGTGGAACTTCAGCCTTTTCAGAATTAAACCAAGTCAGTGGCTGTTCCACCGTAAATGGTAACAGGTATGTTACTGAATTCAGCTTGCGTTGTAGTATTCCATGGCACTGAGCACTCTACATGCAATATCTATACAGTTCCAATTCACCCAGAGTATTTATGTACACAACCTTACCACAGAATGCTTTGAATACAAAGTAATGCATTCAACTCAATGGAGTAAACAGTTAAATTTTGCTGATAACTACTATGTGCTAACATGATGTAAACATTGTTAGCACACTAACCATATGATTTAGAGTTGTCTGCAACCAATTTTATGAGTGTGCTTCCTATGCTCCAGAAGTTACTTTCAGTAACATTACCTTCTCTACACAGTGGAACTTTAGCCTTTTAGAATTAAACCAAGTCAATGGCTGTTCCACTGTAAATGCTACCAGGTCGGTTACTGAATTCAGCTTGCATGGGAGTATTCCATGGCACTGAGCACTCTACATGCAATATCTATGCAGTTCCAAATCACACAGAGTAGTTATGTACACAACCTTACCAGAGAATGCATTGAATACAAAGCAATGCATTCAACTCAATGGAGTGTACAGTTCAATTTTGCTGATAACTACTATGTGCTAACATGTTGTAAGCATTGTTAGCAGACTACCCATATGATTTAGAGTTGTCTGCAACCAATTTTATGAGTGTGCTACCTATGCTCCTGAAGTTACTTTCAGTAAGATTACCTCCTCTGCACAGTGGAACTTTAGCCTTTTAGAATTAAACCAAGTCAATGGCTGTTCCACTGGAAATGCTACCAGGTCGGTTACTGAATTCAGCTTGCATTGGAGTATTCCATGGCACTGAGCACACTACATGCAATATCTATACAGTTCCAAATCATCCAGAGTAGTTATGTACACAACCTTACCACAGAATGCATTGAATAGAAAGTAATGCATTCAACTCAATGGAGTGTACATTTAAATTTTGCTGATAACTACTATCTGCTAACATGATGTAAACATTGTTAGCACACTAACCATATGATTTAGAGTTGTCTGCAACCAATTTTATGAGTGGGCTAGCTATACTCCAGAAGTTACTTTCAGTGACATTACGGTCACTGCACTGTGGAACTTCAGCTTTTGCAGAATTAAACCAAGTCAGTGGCTGTTTCACTGTAAATGGTACCAGGTAGGTTACTGAATTCAGCTTGCATTGGAGTACTCCATGGCACTGAGCTCACTACATGCAATATCTATACAGTTCCAAATCACCCAGAGTAGTTATGTACACAACCTTACCACAGAATTTATTGAATACAAAGCAATGCATTCAACTCAATGGAGTGTACAGTTCAATTTTGCTGATAACGACTATATGCTAACATGATGTAAACATTGTTAGCACACTAACCATATCATTTAGAATTGTCTGCAACCAATTTTATGAGTGTGCTACCTATGCTCCAGAATTTACTTTCAGTAACATTACCTTCTCTACACAGTGGAGCTTCAGGTTTTGCAGAATTAAACCAAGTCAGTGGCTGTTTAACTGTAAATGGTACCATGTAGGTTACTGAATTCAGCTTGCATTTGAGTATTCCATGGCACTGAGCACTCTACATGCATTATCTATACAGTTCCAATTCACCCAGAGTAGTTATGTACACAACCTTACCACAGAATGCTTTGAATAGAAAGTAATGCATTCAACTCAATGGAGTGTACAGTTAAATTTTGCTGGTAACTACTATGTGCTAACATGATGTAAACATTGTTAGCACACTAACCATATGATTTAGAGTTGTCTGCAACCAATTTTATGAGTGTGCTACCTATGCTCCTGAAGTTCCCTTCAGTAGCATACCTTCTCTACACATTGGAACTTTCGCCTTTGCAGAAGTAAACCAAGTCAATGGCTGTTCTACTGTAAATGGTACCAGGTAGGTTACTGAATTCAGCTTGCATTGGAGTATTCCATCGCACCTAGCACTCTACATGCAATATGTATACAGTTCCAAATCACCCAGAGTAGTTATGTATACAACGTTACCACGGAATGCATTGAATAGAAAGTAATGCATTCAACTCAATGGAGTGGAAAATTCAATTTTGCTGATAACTACTATGTGCTAACATGATGTAAACATTGTTAGCACACTAACCATACGTTTTAGAATTGTCTGCAACCAATTTTATGAGTGTGCTACCTATGCTCCAGAAGTTAATTTCAGTAACATTACCTTCTCTACACAGTGGAACTTTAGCCTTTGTAGAATTAAAGCAAGTCAATGGCTGTTCCACTGTAAATGGTAACAGGTCGGTTACTGAATTCAGCTTGCATGGGAGTATTCCATGGCGCTGAGCACTCTACATGCAATATCTATACAGTTCCAATTCACCCAGAGTAGTTATGTACACAACCTTACCACAGAATGCATTGAATAGAAAGTAATGCATTCAACTCAATGGAGTGTACAGTTCAATTTTGCTGATAACTACTCTGTGCTAACATGATGTAAACATTGTTAGCACACTAACCATATGATTTAGAGTTGTCTGCAACCAATTTTATGAGTGGGCTAGCTATACTCCAGAAGTTACTTTCTGTGACATTACGGTCACTGCACTGTGGAACTTCAGCTTTTGCAGAATTAAACCAAGTCAGTGGCTGTTTCACTGTAAATGGTACCAGGTAGGTTACTGAATTCAGCTTGCATTGGAGTACTCCATGGCACTGAGCTCACTACATGCAATATCTATACAGTTCCAAATCACCCAGAGTAGTTATGTACACAACCTTACCACAGAATGCATTGAATACAAAGCAATGCATTCAACTCAATGGAGTGTACAGTTCAATTTTGCTGATAACGACTATCTGCTAACATGATGTAAACATTGTTAGCACACTAACCAGATCATTTAGAATTGTCTGCAACCAATTTTATGAGTGTGCTTCCTATGCTCCAGAATTTACTTTCAGTAACATTACCTTCTCTACACAATGGAGCTTCAGGTTTTGCAGAATTAAACCAAGTCAGTGGCTGTTTCACTGTAAATGGTACCATGTTGGTTACTGAATTCAGCTTGCATTGGAGTATTCCATGGCACTGAGCACTCTACATGCATTATCTATACAGTTCCAATTCACCCAGAGTAGTTATGTACACAACCTTACCACAGAATGCTTTCAATAGAAAGTAATGCATTCAACTCAATGGAGTGTACAGTTAAATTTTGCTGGTAACTACTATGTGCTAACATGATGTAAACATTGTTAGCACACTAACCATATGATTTAGAGTTGTCTGCAACCAATTTTATGAGTGTGCTACCTATGCTCCTGAAGTTCCCTTCAGTAGCATACCTTCTCTACACATTGGAACTTTCGCCTTTGCAGAATTAAACCAAGTCAATGGCTGTTCCACTGTAAATGGTACCAGGTAGGTTACTGAATTCAGCTTGCATTGGAGTATTCCATCGCACCTAGCACTCTACATGCAATATGTATACAGTTCCAAATCACCCAGAGTAGTTATGTATACAACCTTACCACGGAATGCATTGAATAGAAAGTAATGCATTCAACTCAATGGAGTGGACAATTCAATTTTGCTGATAACTACTATGTGCTAACATGACGTAAACATTGTTAGCACACTAACCATACGATTTAGAATTGTCTGCAACCAATTTTATGAGTGTGCTACCTATGCTCCAGAAGTTAATTTCAGTAACATTACCTTCTCTACACAGTGGAACTTTAGCCTTTGTAGAATTAAAGCAAGTCAATGGCTGTTCCACTGTAAATGGTAACAGGTCGGTTACTGAATTCAGCTTGCATGGGAGTATTCCATGGCACTGAGCACTCTACATGCAATATTTATACAGTTCCAATTCACCCAGAGTAGTTATGTACACAACCTTACCACAGAATGCATTGAATACAAAGCAATGCATACAACTCAATGGAGTGTACAGTTCAATTTTGCTGATAACGACTATCTGCTAACATGATGTAAACATTGTTAGCACACTAACCATATCATTTAGAATTGTCTGCAACCAATTTTATGAGTGTGCTACCTATGCTCCAGAATTTACTTTCAGTAACATTACCTTCTCTACACAGTGGAGCTTCAGGTTTTGCAGAATTAAACCAAGTCAGTGGCTGTTTCACTGTAAATGGTACCATGTAGGTTACTGAATTCAGCTTGCATTGGAGTATTCCATGGCACTGAGCACTCTACATGCATTATCTATACAGTTCCAATTCACCCAGAGTAGTTATGTACACAACCTTACCACAGAATGCTTTCAATAGAAAGTAATGCATTCAACTCAATGGAGTGTACAGTTAAATTTTGCTGGTAACTACTATGTGCTAACATGATGTAAACATTGTTAGCACACTAACCATATGATTTAGAGTTGTCTGCAACCAATTTTATGAGTGTGCTACCTATGCTCCTGAAGTTCCCTTCAGTAGCATACCTTCTCTACACATTGGAACTTTCGCCTTTGCAGAAGTAAACCAAGTCAATGGCTGTTCTACTGTAAATGGTACCAGGTAGGTTACTGAATTCAGCTTGCATTGGAGTATTCCATCGCACCTAGCACTCTACATGCAATATGTATACAGTTCCAAATCACCCAGAGTAGTTATGTATACAACCTTACCACGGAATGCATTGAATAGAAAGTAATGCATTCAAAACAATGGAGTGTACAATTCAATTTTGCTGATAACTACTATGTGCTAACATGATGTAAACATTGTTAGCACACTAACCATATGTTTTTGAATTGTCTGCAACTAATTTTATGAGTGTGCTACCTATGCTCCAGAAGTTAATTTCAGTAACATTACCTTCTCTACACAGTGGAACTTTAGCCTTTGTAGAATTAAAGCAAGTCAATGGCTGTTCCACTGTAAATGGTAACAGGTCGGTTACTGAATTCAGCTTGCATGGGAGTATTCCATGGCACTGAGCACTCTACATGCAATATCTATACAGTTCCAATTCACCCAGAGTAGTTATGTACACAACCTTACCACAGAATGCATTGAATAGAAAGTAATGCATTCAACTCAATGGAGTGTACAGTTCAATTTTTCTGATAACTACTATGTGCTAACATGATGTAAACATTGTTAGCACACTAACCATATGATTTAGAGTTGTCTGCAACCAATTTTATGAGTGGGCTAGCTATACTCCAGAAGTTACTTTCAGTGACATTACGGTCACTGCACTGTGGAACTTCAGCTTTTGCAGAATTAAACCAAGTCCGTGGCTGTTTCACTGTAAATGGTACCAGGTAGGTTACTAAATTCAGCTTGCATTGGAGTATTCCATGGCACTGAGCACTCTACATGCATTATCTATACAGTTCCAATTCACCCAGAGTAGTTATGTACACAACCTTACCACAGAATGCTTTGAATAGAAAGTAATGCATTCAACTCAATGGAGTGTACAGTTCAATTTTGCTGTTAACTACTATCTGCTAACATGATGTAAACATTGTTATCACACTAACCATATGATTTAGAGTTGTCTGCAACCAATTTGATGAGTGTGCTACCTATACTCCAGAAGCTACTTTCAGTAACATTACCTTCTCTACACAGTGGAACTTTAGCCTTTTAGAATTAAACCAAGTCAATGGCTGTTCCACTGTAAATGGTAACAGGTAGGTTACTGAATTCAGCTTGCATTGTAGTATTCCATCGCACCTAGCACTCTACATGCAATATGTATACAGTTCCAAATCACCCAGAGTAGTTATGTACACAACCTTTCCACTGAATGCATTGAATAGAAAGTAATGCATTCAACTCAATGGAGTGTACAATTCAATTTTGCTGATAACTACTATGTGCTAACATGATGTAAACATTGTTAGCAGCCTACCCATATGATTTTGAGTTGTCTGCAACCAATTTTATGAGTGTGCTACCTATGCTCCAGAAGTTAATCTCAGTAACATTACCTTCTCTACACAGTGGAAGTTTAGCCTTTTCAGAATTAAACCAAGTCAATAGCTGTTCCACTGTAAATGCTACCAGGTCGGTTACTGAATTCAGCTTGTGTTGTAGTATTCCATGGCACTGAGCACTGTACATGCAATATCTATACAGTTCCAATTCACCCAGAGTATTTATGTACACAACCTTACCACAGAATGCTTTGAATTGAAAGTCATGCATTCAACTCAATGGAGTGTACAGTTCAATTTTGCTGATAACAACTATGTGCGAACATGATGTAAACATTGTTAGCACACTAGCCATATGATTTAGTGTTGTCTGCAAGCAATTTTATGAGTGGGCTACCTATACTCCAGAAGTTAATTTCAGTGACATTACGGTCACTACACTGTGGAACTTCAGCTTTTGCAGAATTAAACCAAGTCAGTGGCTGTTTCACTGGTAATGGTACCAGGTAGGTTACTGAATTCAGCTTACATTGGAGTACTCCATGGCACTGAGCTCACTACATGCAATATCTATACAGTTCCAAATCACCCAGAGTAGTTATTTACACAACCTTACCACAGAATGCATTGAATAGAAAGCAATGCATTCAACTCAATGGAGTGTACAGTTCAATTTTGCTGATTACTACTATCTGCTAACATGATGTAAACATTGTTAGCACACTAACCATATGATTTAGAGTTGTCTGCAACTTATTTGATGAGTGTACTACCTATGCTCCAGAATTTACTTTCAGTAACATTACCTTCTCTACAAAGTGGAGCTTCAGCTTTTGCAGAATTAAACCAAGTCAGTGGCTGTTTCACTGTAAATGGTACCATGTATGTTACTGAATTCAGCTTGCATTGGAGTATTCCAAGGCACTGAGCACTCTACATGCAATATCTATACAGTTCCAATTCACCCAGAGTAGTTATGTACACTACCTTACCACAGAATGCTTTGAATAGATAGTAATGCATTCAACTCAATGGAGTGTACAGTTAAATGTTGCTGATAACTACTATGTGCTAACATGATGTAAACATTGCTAGCACACTAACCATATGATTTAGAGTTGTCTGCAACCAATTTTATGAGTGTGCTACCTATGCTCCTGAAGTTCCCTTCAGTAGCATTACCTTCTCTACACTTTGGAACTATACCTTTGCAGAATTAAACCAAGTCAATGGCTGTTCTACTGTAAATGGTACCAGGTAGGTTACTGAATTCAGCTTGCATTGGAGTATTCCATCGCACCTAGCACTCTACATGCAATATGTATACAGTTCCAAATCAGTCAGAGTAGTTATGTACACAACCTTTCCACGGAATGCATTGAATAGAAAGTAATGCATTCAACTCAATGGAGTGTACAATTCAATTTTGCTGATAACTACTATGTGCTAACATGATGTAAACATTTTTAGCAGCCTACCTATATGATTTTGAGTTGTCTGCAACCAATTTTATGAGTGTGCTACCTATGCTCCAGAAGTTAATCTCAGTAACATTACCTTCTCTACACAGTGGAAGTTTAGACTTTTCAGAATTAAACCAAGTCAATAGCTGTTCCACTGTAAATGGTAACAGGTAGGTTACTGAATTCAGCTTGCATTGGAGTATTCCATGGCACTGAGCACTCTACATGCATTATCTATACAGTTCCAATTCACCCAGAGTAGTTATGTACACAACCTTACCACAGAATGCTTTGAATAGAAAGAAATGCATTCAACTCAATGGAGTGTACAGTTAAATTTTGCTGGTAACTACTATGTGCTAACATGATGTAAACATTGTTAGCACACTAACCATATGATTTAGAGTTGTCTGCAACCAATTTGATGAGTGTGCTACCTATACTCCAGAAGCTATTTTCAGTAACATTACCTTATCTACACAGTGGAACTTTAGCCTTTTAGAATTAAACCAAGTCAATGGCTGTTCCACTGTAAATGGTAACAGGTAGGTTACTGAATTCAGCTTGCATTGTAGTATTCCATGGCACTGAGCACTCTACATGCAATATCTATACAGTTCCAATTCACCCAGAGTATTTATGTACACAACCTTACCACAGAATGCTTTGAATACAAGGTAATGCATTCAACTCAATGGAGAGTACAATTAAATTTTGCTGATAACTACTATGTGCTAACATGATGTAAACTTTGTTAGCTGCCTACCCATATGATTTAGAGATGTCTGCATCCAATTTTATGAGTGTACTACCTATGCTCCAGAAGTTAATTTCAGTAACATTACCTTCTCTATACAGTGGAACTTTAGCCTATTCAGAATTAAACCAAGTCAATGGCTGTTCCACTGTAAATGGTAACAGGTAGGTTACTCAATTCAGCTTGCATTGGAGTACTCCATGGCACTGAGTACTCTAAATGCAATATCTATACAGTTCCAAATCATCCAGAGTAGTTATATACACAACCTTACCACAGAATGCATTGAATAGAAAGTAATGCATTCAACTCAATGGAGTGTACAGTTAAATTTTGCTGATAACTGCTATCTGCTAACATGATGTAAACATTGTTAGCACACTAACCATATGATTTAGAGTTGTCTGCAACCAATTTTATGAGTGTGCTACCTATGCTCCTGAAGTTCCCTTCAGTAGCATTACCTTCTCTACACTTTGGAACTATACCTTTGCAGAATTAAACCAAGTCAATGGCTGTTCTACTGTAAATGGTACCAGGTAGGTTACTGAATTCAGCTTGCATTGGAGTATTCCATCGCACCTGGCACTCTACATGCAATATGTATACAGTTCCAAATCACCCAGAGTAGTTATGTACACAACCTTTCCACGGAATGCATTGAATAGAAAGTAATGCATTCAACTCAATGGAGTGTACAATTCAATTTTGCTGAGAACTACTATGTGCTAACATGATGTAAACATTGTTAGCAGCCTACCCATATGATTTAGAGTGGTCTGCAACCAATTTTATGAGTGGGCTACCTATACTCCAGAAGTTACTTTCAGTGACATTACGGTCACTACACTGTGGAACTTCAGCTTTTGCAGAATTAAACCAAGTCAGTGGCTGTTTCACTGGAAATGGTACCAGGTAGGTTACTGAATTCAGCTTACATTGGAGTACTCCATGGCACTGAGCTCACTACATGCAATATCTATACAGTTCCAAATCACCCAGAGTAGTTATGTACACAACCTTACCACAGAATGCATTGAATAGAAAGCAATGCATTCAACTCAATGGAGTGTACAGTTCAATTTTGCTGATAACTACTATGTGCTAACATGATGTAAACATTGTTAGCACACTAACCATATGATTTAGAGTTGTCTGCAACCAATTTCATGAGTGGGCTAGCTATACTCCAGAAGTTAATCTCAGTAACATTACCTTCTCTACACAGTGGAAGTTTAGCCTTTTCAGAATTAAACCAAGTCAATAGCTGTTCCACTGTAAATGCGACCAGGTCGGTTACTGAATTCAGCTTGTGTTGTAGTATTCCATGGCACTGAGCACTGTAGATGCAATATCTATACAGTTCCAATTCACCCAGAGTAGTTATGTACACAACCTTACCACAGAATGCTTTGAATAGAAAGTAATGCATTCAACTCAATGGAGTGTACAGTTAAATTTTGCTGGTAACTACTTTGTGCTAACATGATGTAAACATTGTTAGCACACTAACCATATGATTTAGAGTTGTCTGCAACCAATTTTATGAGTGTGCTACCTATGCTCCTGAAGTTCCCTTCAGTAGCATTACCTTCTCTACACATTGGAACTTTCGCCTTTGCAGAATTAAACCAAGTCAATGGCTGTTCCACTGTAAATGGTACCAGGTAGGTTACTGAATTCAGCTTGCATTGGAGTATTGCATCGCACCTAGCACTCTACATGCAATATGTATACAGTTCCAAATCACCCAGAGTAGTTATGTACACAACCTTACCACGGAATGCACTGAATAGAAAGTAATGCATTCAACTCAATGGAGTGTACAATTCAATTTTGCTGATAACTACTATGTGCTAACATGATGTAAACATTGTTAGCACACTAACCATACGTTTTAGAATTGTCTGCAACCAATTTTATGAGTGTGCTACCTATATTCCAGAAGTTAATTTCAGTAACATTACCTTCTCTACACAGTGGAACTTTAGCCTTTGCAGAATTAAAGCAAGTCAATGGCTGTTCCACTGTAAATGGTAACAGGTCGGTTACTGAATTCAGCTTGCATGGGAGTATTCCATGGCACTGAGCACTCTACATGCAATATCTATACAGTTCCAATTCACCCAGAGTAGTTATGTACACAACCTTACCACAAAATGCATTGAATAGAAAGTAATGCATTCAACTCAAAGGAGTGTACAGTTCAATTTTGCTGAGAACTACTATGTGCTAACATGCTGTAAACATTGTTAGCACACTAACCATATGATTTAGAGTTGTCTGCAACCAATTTTATGAGTGTGCTACCTATGCTACTGAAGTTACTTTCAGTAGCATTACCTTCTCTACTCATTGGAACTTTGGACTTTACAGAATTAAACCAAGTCAATGGCTGTTCCACTGTAAATGGTACCAGGTATGTTACTGAATTCAACTTGCATTGGAGTATTCCATGCCAGCTAGCACTCTACATGCAATATCTATAGAGTTCCACATCAGTCTGAGTAGTTATGTACAGAAACTTATCACAAAATGCATTGAATAGAAAGTAATGCATTCAACACAAAGGAGTGTACAGTTCAATTTTGCTGATAAGTACTATGTGCTAACAGGATGTAAACATTGTTAGCACACTAACCATATGATTTAGAGTTGTCTGCAACCAATTTTATGACTGTGCTACCTATGCTCCAGAAGTTACTTTCAGTAACGTTACCTTCTCTACACATTGGAATTTTAGACTTTACAGAATTAAACCAAGTCAATGGCTGTTCCAGGGTAAATGGTACCTGGTAGGTTACTGAATTCAACTTGCATTGCAGTATTCCATGCCACCTAGCACTCTACATGCAATATCTATACAGTTCCACATCAGTCTGAGTAGTTATGTACAGAAACTTATCACAAAATGCATTGAATACAAAGTAATGCATTCAACTCAAAGGAGTGTACAGTTCAATTTTGCTGAGAACTACTATGTGCTAACATGATGTAAACATTGTTAGCACACTAACCATATGATTTAGAGTTGTCTGCAACCAATTTTTTGAGTGTGCTACCTATGCTACTGAAGTTACTTTCAGTAGCATTACCTTCTCTACTCATTGGAACTTTGGACTTTACAGAATTAAACCAAGTCAATGGCTGTTCCACTGTAAATGGTACCAGGTAGGTTACTGAATTCAGCTTGCATTGGAGTATTCCATGGCACCTAGCACTCTACATGCAATATCTATAGAGTTCCACATAAGTCTGAGTAGTTATGTACAGAAACTTATCACAAAATGCATTGAATAGAAAGTAATGCATTCAACTCAAAGGAGTGTTCAGTTCAATTTTGCTGAGAACTACTATGTGCTAACATGATGTAAACATTGTTAGCACACTAACCATATGATTTAGAGTTGTCTGCAACCAATTTTTTGAGTGTGCTACCTATGCTACTGAAGTTACTTTCAGTTGCATTACCTTCTCTACTCATTGGAACTTTAGACTTTACAGAATTAAACCAAGTCAATGGTTGTTCCACTGTAAATGGTACCAGGTAGGTTACTGAATTCAACTTGCATTGGAGTATTCCATGCAACCTAGCACTCTACATGCAATATCTATACAGTTCCACATCAGTCTGAGTAGTTATGTACAGAAACTTATCACAAAATGCATTGAATAGAAAGTAATGCATTCAACTCAAAGGAGTGTACAGTTCAATTTTGCTGAGAACTACTATGTGCTAACATGATGTAAACATTGTTAGCACACTAACCATATGATTTAGAGTTGTCTGCAACCAATTTCATGAGTGGGCTAGCTATACTCCAGAAGTTAATCTCAGTAACATTACCTTCTCTACACAGTGGAAGTTTAGCCTTTTCAGAATTAAACCAAGTCAATAGCTGTTCCACTGTAAATGCGACCAGGTCGGTTACTGAATTCAGCTTGTGTTGTAGTATTCCATGGCACTGAGCACTGTAGATGCAATATCTATACAGTTCCAATTCACCCAGAGTAGTTATGTACACAACCTTACCACAGAATGCTTTGAATAGAAAGTAATGCATTCAACTCAATGGAGTGTACAGTTAAATTTTGCTGGTAACTACTTTGTGCTAACATGATGTAAACATTGTTAGCACACTAACCATATGATTTAGAGTTGTCTGCAACCAATTTTATGAGTGTGCTACCTATGCTCCTGAAGTTCCCTTCAGTAGCATTACCTTCTCTACACATTGGAACTTTCGCCTTTGCAGAATTAAACCAAGTCAATGGCTGTTCCACTGTAAATGGTACCAGGTAGGTTACTGAATTCAGCTTGCATTGGAGTATTCCATCGCACCTAGCACTCTACATGCAATATGTATACAGTTCCAAATCACCCAGAGTAGTTATGTACACAACCTTACCACGGAATGCACTGAATAGAAAGTAATGCATTCAACTCAATGGAGTGTACAATTCAATTTTGCTGATAACTACTATGTGCTAACATGATGTAAACATTGTTAGCACACTAACCATACGTTTTAGAATTGTCTGCAACCAATTTTATGAGTGTGCTACCTATATTCCAGAAGTTAATTTCAGTAACATTACCTTCTCTACACAGTGGAACTTTAGCCTTTGCAGAATTAAAGCAAGTCAATGGCTGTTCCACTGTAAATGGTAACAGGTCGGTTACTGAATTCAGCTTGCATGGGAGTATTCCATGGCACTGAGCACTCTACATGCAATATCTATACAGTTCCAATTCACCCAGAGTAGTTATGTACACAACCTTACCACAAAATGCATTGAATAGAAAGTAATGCATTCAACTCAAAGGAGTGTACAGTTCAATTTTGCTGAGAACTACTATGTGCTAACATGCTGTAAACATTGTTAGCACACTAACCATATGATTTAGAGTTGTCTGCAACCAATTTTATGAGTGTGCTACCTATGCTACTGAAGTTACTTTCAGTAGCATTACCTTCTCTACTCATTGGAACTTTGGACTTTACAGAATTAAACCAAGTCAATGGCTGTTCCACTGTAAATGGTACCAGGTATGTTACTGAATTCAACTTGCATTGGAGTATTCCATGCCAGCTAGCACTCTACATGCAATATCTATAGAGTTCCACATCAGTCTGAGTAGTTATGTACAGAAACTTATCACAAAATGCATTGAATAGAAAGTAATGCATTCAACACAAAGGAGTGTACAGTTCAATTTTGCTGATAAGTACTATGTGCTAACAGGATGTAAACATTGTTAGCACACTAACCATATGATTTAGAGTTGTCTGCAACCAATTTTATGACTGTGCTACCTATGCTCCAGAAGTTACTTTCAGTAACGTTACCTTCTCTACACATTGGAATTTTAGACTTTACAGAATTAAACCAAGTCAATGGCTGTTCCAGGGTAAATGGTACCTGGTAGGTTACTGAATTCAACTTGCATTGCAGTATTCCATGCCACCTAGCACTCTACATGCAATATCTATACAGTTCCACATCAGTCTGAGTAGTTATGTACAGAAACTTATCACAAAATGCATTGAATACAAAGTAATGCATTCAACTCAAAGGAGTGTACAGTTCAATTTTGCTGAGAACTACTATGTGCTAACATGATGTAAACATTGTTAGCACACTAACCATATGATTTAGAGTTGTCTGCAACCAATTTTTTGAGTGTGCTACCTATGCTACTGAAGTTACTTTCAGTAGCATTACCTTCTCTACTCATTGGAACTTTGGACTTTACAGAATTAAACCAAGTCAATGGCTGTTCCACTGTAAATGGTACCAGGTAGGTTACTGAATTCAGCTTGCATTGGAGTATTCCATGGCACCTAGCACTCTACATGCAATATCTATAGAGTTCCACATAAGTCTGAGTAGTTATGTACAGAAACTTATCACAAAATGCATTGAATAGAAAGTAATGCATTCAACTCAAAGGAGTGTTCAGTTCAATTTTGCTGAGAACTACTATGTGCTAACATGATGTAAACATTGTTAGCACACTAACCATATGATTTAGAGTTGTCTGCAACCAATTTTTTGAGTGTGCTACCTATGCTACTGAAGTTACTTTCAGTTGCATTACCTTCTCTACTCATTGGAACTTTAGACTTTACAGAATTAAACCAAGTCAATGGTTGTTCCACTGTAAATGGTACCAGGTAGGTTACTGAATTCAACTTGCATTGGAGTATTCCATGCAACCTAGCACTCTACATGCAATATCTATACAGTTCCACATCAGTCTGAGTAGTTATGTACAGAAACTTATCACAAAATGCATTGAATAGAAAGTAATGCATTCAACTCAAAGGAGTGTACAGTTCAATTTTGCTGAGAACTACTATGTGCTAACATGATGTAAACATTGTTAGCACACTAACCATATGATTTAGAGTTGTCTGCAAACAATTTTTTGAGTGTGCTACCTATGCTACTGATGTTACTTTCAGTAGCATTACCTTCTCTACTCATTGGAACTTTAGACTTTACAGAATTAAACCAAGTCAATGGCTGTTCCACTGTAAATGGTACCAGGTAGGTTACTGAATTCAGCTTTCATTGGAGTATTCCATGGCACCTAGCACTCTACATGCAATATCTATACAGTTCCACATCAGTCTGAGTAGTTATGAACAGAAACTTATCACAAAATGCATTGAATAGAAAGTAATGCATTCAACTCAAAGGAGTGTACAGTTCAATTTTGCTGAGAACTACTATGTGCTAACAGGATGTAAACATTGTTAGCACACTAACCATATGATTTAGAGTTGTCTGCAACCAATTTTATGACTGTGCTACCTATGCTCCAGAAGTTACTTTCAGTAACGTTACCTTCTCTACACATTGGAACTTTAGTCTTTCCAGAATTAAACCAAGTCAATGGCTGTTCCACTGTAAATGGTACCAGGTAGGTTACTGAATTCAACTTGCATTTGAGTATTCCATGCCACCTAGCACTCTACATGGAATATCTATACAGTTCCACATCAGTCTGAGTAGTTATGTACAGAAACTTATCACAAAATGCATTGAATACAAAGTAATGCATTCAACTCAAAGGAGTCTAGAGTTCAATTTTGCTGAGAACTACTATGTGCTAACATGATGTAAACATTGTTAGCACACTAACCATATGATTTAGAGTTGTCTGCAACCAATTTTATGAGTGTGCTACCTATGCTCCAGAAGATACTTTCAATAGCATTACCTTCTCTACTCATTGGAACTTTAGACTTTACAGAATTAAACCAAGTCAATGGCTGCTCCACTGTAAATGGTACCAGGTAGGTTACTGAATTCAGCTTGCATTGGAGAATTCCATGGTACCTAGCACTCTACATGCAATATCTATAGAGTTCCACATCAGTCTGAGTAGTTATGTACAGAAACTTATCACAAAATGCATTGAATAGAAAGTAATGCATTCAACACAAAGGAGTGTACAGTTCAATTTTGCTGATAACTACTATGTGCTAACAGGAGGTAAACATTGTTAGCACACTAACCATATGATTTAGAGTTGTCTGCAACCAATTTTTTGAGTGTGCTACCTATGCTACTGAAGTTACTTTCAGTAGCATTACCTTCTCTACTCATTGGAACTTTAGACTTTACAGAATTAAACCAAGTCAATGGCTGTTCCACTGTAAATGGTACCATGTATGTTACTGAATTCAACTTGCATTGGAATGTTCCATGCCATCTGGCACTCTACATGCAATATCTATACAGTTCCACATCAGTCTGAGTAGTTCTGTACAGAAACTTATCACAAAATGCATTGAATAGAAAGTAATGCATTCAACTCAAAGGAGTGTTCAGTTCAATTTTGCTCAGAACTACTATGTGCTAACATGATGTAAACATTGTTAGCACACTAACCATATGATTTAGAGTTGTCTGCAACCAATTTTTTGAGTGTGCTACCTATGCTACTGAAGTTACTTTCAGTAGCATTACTTTCTCTACTCATTGGAACTTTGGACTTTACAGAATTAAACCAAGTCAATGGCTGTTCCACTGTAAATGGTACCAGGTAGGTTACTGAATTCAGCTTGCATTGGAGTATTCCATGGCACCTAGCACTCTACATGCAATATCTATACAGTTCCACATCAGTCTGAGTAGTTATGTACAGAAACTTATCACAAAATGCATTGAATAGAAAGTAATGCATTCAACTCAAAGGAGTGTACAGTTCAATTTTGCTGATAACTACTATGTGCTAACAGGAGGTAAACATTGTTAGCACACTAACCATATGATTTAGAGTTGTCTGCAACCAATTTTTTGAGTGTGCTACCTATGCTACTGAAGTTACTTTCAGTAGCATTACCTTCTCTACTCATTGGAACTTTAGACTTTACAGAATTAAACCAAGTCAATGGCTGTTCCACTGTAAATGGTACCATGTATGTTACTGAATTCAACTTGCATTGGAATGTTCCATGCCATCTGGCACTCTACATGCAATATCTATACAGTTCCACATCAGTCTGAGTAGTTCTGTACAGAAACTTATCACAAAATGCATTGAATAGAAAGTAATGCATTCAACTCAAAGGAGTGTTCAGTTCAATTTTGCTCAGAACTACTATGTGCTAACATGATGTAAACATTGTTAGCACACTAACCATATGATTTAGAGTTGTCTGCAACCAATTTTTTGAGTGTGCTACCTATGCTACTGAAGTTACTTTCAGTAGCATTACTTTCTCTACTCATTGGAACTTTGGACTTTACAGAATTAAACCAAGTCAATGGCTGTTCCACTGTAAATGGTACCAGGTAGGTTACTGAATTCAGCTTGCATTGGAGTATTCCATGGCACCTAGCACTCTACATGCAATATCTATACAGTTCCACATCAGTCTGAGTAGTTATGTACAGAAACTTATCACAAAATGCATTGAATAGAAAGTAATGCATTCAACTCAAAGGAGTGTTCAGTTCAATTTTGCTGAGAACTACTATGTGCTAACATGATGTAAACATTGTTAGCACACTAACCATATGATTTAGAGTTGTCTGCAACCAATTTTATGACTGTGCTACCTATGCTCCAGAAGTTACTTTCAGTAACGTTACCTTCTCTACACATTGGAATTTTAGACTTTACAGAATTAAACCAAGTCAATGGCTGTTCCAGGGTAAATGGTACCTGGTAGGTTACTGAATTCAACTTGCATTGCAGTATTCCATGCCACCTAGCACTCTACATGCAATATCTATACAGTTCCACATCAGTCTGAGTAGTTATGTACAGAAACTTATCACAAAATGCATTGAATACAAAGTAATGCATTCAACTCAAAGGAGTGTACAGTTCAATTTTGCTGAGAACTACTATGTGCTAACATGATGTAAACATTGTTAGCACACTAACCATATGATTTAGAGTTGTCTGCAACCAATTTTTTGAGTGTGCTACCTATGCTACTGAAGTTACTTTCAGTAGCATTACCTTCTCTACTCATTGGAACTTTGGACTTTACAGAATTAAACCAAGTCAATGGCTGTTCCACTGTAAATGGTACCAGGTAGGTTACTGAATTCAGCTTGCATTGGAGTATTCCATGGCACCTAGCACTCTACATGCAATATCTATAGAGTTCCACATAAGTCTGAGTAGTTATGTACAGAAACTTATCACAAAATGCATTGAATAGAAAGTAATGCATTCAACTCAAAGGAGTGTTCAGTTCAATTTTGCTGAGAACTACTATGTGCTAACATGATGTAAACATTGTTAGCACACTAACCATATGATTTAGAGTTGTCTGCAACCAATTTTTTGAGTGTGCTACCTATGCTACTGAAGTTACTTTCAGTTGCATTACCTTCTCTACTCATTGGAACTTTAGACTTTACAGAATTAAACCAAGTCAATGGTTGTTCCACTGTAAATGGTACCAGGTAGGTTACTGAATTCAACTTGCATTGGAGTATTCCATGCAACCTAGCACTCTACATGCAATATCTATACAGTTCCACATCAGTCTGAGTAGTTATGTACAGAAACTTATCACAAAATGCATTGAATAGAAAGTAATGCATTCAACTCAAAGGAGTGTACAGTTCAATTTTGCTGAGAACTACTATGTGCTAACATGATGTAAACATTGTTAGCACACTAACCATATGATTTAGAGTTGTCTGCAAACAATTTTTTGAGTGTGCTACCTATGCTACTGATGTTACTTTCAGTAGCATTACCTTCTCTACTCATTGGAACTTTAGACTTTACAGAATTAAACCAAGTCAATGGCTGTTCCACTGTAAATGGTACCAGGTAGGTTACTGAATTCAGCTTTCATTGGAGTATTCCATGGCACCTAGCACTCTACATGCAATATCTATACAGTTCCACATCAGTCTGAGTAGTTATGAACAGAAACTTATCACAAAATGCATTGAATAGAAAGTAATGCATTCAACTCAAAGGAGTGTACAGTTCAATTTTGCTGAGAACTACTATGTGCTAACAGGATGTAAACATTGTTAGCACACTAACCATATGATTTAGAGTTGTCTGCAACCAATTTTATGACTGTGCTACCTATGCTCCAGAAGTTACTTTCAGTAACGTTACCTTCTCTACACATTGGAACTTTAGTCTTTCCAGAATTAAACCAAGTCAATGGCTGTTCCACTGTAAATGGTACCAGGTAGGTTACTGAATTCAACTTGCATTTGAGTATTCCATGCCACCTAGCACTCTACATGGAATATCTATACAGTTCCACATCAGTCTGAGTAGTTATGTACAGAAACTTATCACAAAATGCATTGAATACAAAGTAATGCATTCAACTCAAAGGAGTCTAGAGTTCAATTTTGCTGAGAACTACTATGTGCTAACATGATGTAAACATTGTTAGCACACTAACCATATGATTTAGAGTTGTCTGCAACCAATTTTATGAGTGTGCTACCTATGCTCCAGAAGATACTTTCAATAGCATTACCTTCTCTACTCATTGGAACTTTAGACTTTACAGAATTAAACCAAGTCAATGGCTGTTCCACTGTAAATGGTACCAGGTAGGTTACTGAATTCAACTTGCATTGGAGTATTCCATGCGACCTAGCACTCTACATGCAATATCTATACAGTTCCACATCAGTCTGAGTAGTTATGTACAGAAACTTATCACAAAATGCATTGAATAGAAAGTAATGCATTCAACTCAAAGGAGTGTACAGTTCAATTTTGCTGAGAACTACTATGTGCTAACATGATGTAAACATTGTTAGCACACTAACCATATGATTTAGAGTTGTCTGCAACCAATTTTTTGAGTGTGCTACCTATGCTACTGAAGTTACTTTCAGTAGCATTACCTTCTCTACTCATTGGAACTTTAGTCTTTCTAGAATTAAACCAAGTCAATGGCTGTTCCACTGTAAATGGTACCAGGTAGGTTACTGAATTCAACTTGCATTTGAGTATTCCATGCCACCTAGCACTCTACATGCAATATCTATACAGTTCCACATCAGTCTGAGTAGTTATGTACAGAAACTTATCACAAAATGCATTCAATACAAAGTAATGCATTCAACTCAAAGGAGTCTACAGTTCAATTTTGCTGAGAACTACTATGTGCTAACATGATGTAAACATTGTTAGCACACTAACCATATGATTTAGAGTTGTCTGCAACCAATTTTATGACTGTGCTACCTATGCTCCAGAAGTTACTTTCAGTAACGTTACCTTCTCTACACATTGGAATTTTAGACTTTACAGAATTAAACCAAGTCAATGGCTGTTCCAGGGTAAATGGTACCTGGTAGGTTACTGAATTCAACTTGCATTGCAGTATTCCATGCCACCTAGCACTCTACATGCAATATCTATACAGTTCCACATCAGTCTGAGTAGTTATGTACAGAAACTTATCACAAAATGCATTGAATACAAAGTAATGCATTCAACTCAAAGGAGTGTACAGTTCAATTTTGCTGAGAACTACTATGTGCTAACATGATGTAAACATTGTTAGCACACTAACCATATGATTTAGAGTTGTCTGCAACCAATTTTTTGAGTGTGCTACCTATGCTACTGAAGTTACTTTCAGTAGCATTACCTTCTCTACTCATTGGAACTTTGGACTTTACAGAATTAAACCAAGTCAATGGCTGTTCCACTGTAAATGGTACCAGGTAGGTTACTGAATTCAGCTTGCATTGGAGTATTCCATGGCACCTAGCACTCTACATGCAATATCTATAGAGTTCCACATAAGTCTGAGTAGTTATGTACAGAAACTTATCACAAAATGCATTGAATAGAAAGTAATGCATTCAACTCAAAGGAGTGTTCAGTTCAATTTTGCTGAGAACTACTATGTGCTAACATGATGTAAACATTGTTAGCACACTAACCATATGATTTAGAGTTGTCTGCAACCAATTTTTTGAGTGTGCTACCTATGCTACTGAAGTTACTTTCAGTTGCATTACCTTCTCTACTCATTGGAACTTTAGACTTTACAGAATTAAACCAAGTCAATGGTTGTTCCACTGTAAATGGTACCAGGTAGGTTACTGAATTCAACTTGCATTGGAGTATTCCATGCAACCTAGCACTCTACATGCAATATCTATACAGTTCCACATCAGTCTGAGTAGTTATGTACAGAAACTTATCACAAAATGCATTGAATAGAAAGTAATGCATTCAACTCAAAGGAGTGTACAGTTCAATTTTGCTGAGAACTACTATGTGCTAACATGATGTAAACATTGTTAGCACACTAACCATATGATTTAGAGTTGTCTGCAAACAATTTTTTGAGTGTGCTACCTATGCTACTGATGTTACTTTCAGTAGCATTACCTTCTCTACTCATTGGAACTTTAGACTTTACAGAATTAAACCAAGTCAATGGCTGTTCCACTGTAAATGGTACCAGGTAGGTTACTGAATTCAGCTTTCATTGGAGTATTCCATGGCACCTAGCACTCTACATGCAATATCTATACAGTTCCACATCAGTCTGAGTAGTTATGAACAGAAACTTATCACAAAATGCATTGAATAGAAAGTAATGCATTCAACTCAAAGGAGTGTACAGTTCAATTTTGCTGAGAACTACTATGTGCTAACAGGATGTAAACATTGTTAGCACACTAACCATATGATTTAGAGTTGTCTGCAACCAATTTTATGACTGTGCTACCTATGCTCCAGAAGTTACTTTCAGTAACGTTACCTTCTCTACACATTGGAACTTTAGTCTTTCCAGAATTAAACCAAGTCAATGGCTGTTCCACTGTAAATGGTACCAGGTAGGTTACTGAATTCAACTTGCATTTGAGTATTCCATGCCACCTAGCACTCTACATGGAATATCTATACAGTTCCACATCAGTCTGAGTAGTTATGTACAGAAACTTATCACAAAATGCATTGAATACAAAGTAATGCATTCAACTCAAAGGAGTCTAGAGTTCAATTTTGCTGAGAACTACTATGTGCTAACATGATGTAAACATTGTTAGCACACTAACCATATGATTTAGAGTTGTCTGCAACCAATTTTATGAGTGTGCTACCTATGCTCCAGAAGTTACTTTCAATAGCATTACCTTCTCTACTCATTGGAACTTTAGACTTTACAGAATTAAACCAAGTCAATGGCTGCTCCACTGTAAATGGTACCAGGTAGGTTACTGAATTCAGCTTGCATTGGAGAATTCCATGGTACCTAGCACTCTACATGCAATATCTATAGAGTTCCACATCAGTCTGAGTAGTTATGTACAGAAACTTATCACAAAATGCATTGAATAGAAAGTAATGCATTCAACACAAAGGAGTGTACAGTTCAATTTTGCTGATAACTACTATGTGCTAACAGGAGGTAAACATTGTTAGCACACTAACCATATGATTTAGAGTTGTCTGCAACCAATTTTTTGAGTGTGCTACCTATGCTACTGAAGTTACTTTCAGTAGCATTACCTTCTCTACTCATTGGAACTTTAGACTTTACAGAATTAAACCAAGTCAATGGCTGTTCCACTGTAAATGGTACCATGTATGTTACTGAATTCAACTTGCATTGGAATGTTCCATGCCATCTGGCACTCTACATGCAATATCTATACAGTTCCACATCAGTCTGAGTAGTTCTGTACAGAAACTTATCACAAAATGCATTGAATAGAAAGTAATGCATTCAACTCAAAGGAGTGTTCAGTTCAATTTTGCTCAGAACTACTATGTGCTAACATGATGTAAACATTGTTAGCACACTAACCATATGATTTAGAGTTGTCTGCAACCAATTTTTTGAGTGTGCTACCTATGCTACTGAAGTTACTTTCAGTAGCATTACTTTCTCTACTCATTGGAACTTTGGACTTTACAGAATTAAACCAAGTCAATGGCTGTTCCACTGTAAATGGTACCAGGTAGGTTACTGAATTCAGCTTGCATTGGAGTATTCCATGGCACCTAGCACTCTACATGCAATATCTATACAGTTCCACATCAGTCTGAGTAGTTATGTACAGAAACTTATCACAAAATGCATTGAATAGAAAGTAATGCATTCAACTCAAAGGAGTGTTCAGTTCAATTTTGCTGAGAACTACTATGTGCTAACATGATGTAAACATTGTTAGCACACTAACCATATGATTTAGAGTTGTCTGCAACCAATTTTTTGAGTGTGCTACCTATGCTACTGAAGTTACTTTCAGTTGCATTACCTTCTCTACTCATTGGAACTTTAGACTTTACAGAATTAAACCAAGTCAATGGCTGTTCCACTGTAAATGGTACCAGGTAGGTTACTGAATTCAACTTGCATTGGAGTATTCCATGCGACCTAGCACTCTACATGCAATATCTATACAGTTCCACATCAGTCTGAGTAGTTATGTACAGAAACTTATCACAAAATGCATTGAATAGAAAGTAATGCATTCAACTCAAAGGAGTGTACAGTTCAATTTTGCTGAGAACTACTATGTGCTAACATGATGTAAACATTGTTAGCACACTAACCATATGATTTAGAGTTGTCTGCAACCAATTTTTTGAGTGTGCTACCTATGCTACTGAAGTTACTTTCAGTAGCATTACCTTCTCTACTCATTGGAACTTTAGTCTTTCTAGAATTAAACCAAGTCAATGGCTGTTCCACTGTAAATGGTACCAGGTAGGTTACTGAATTCAACTTGCATTTGAGTATTCCATGCCACCTAGCACTCTACATGCAATATCTATACAGTTCCACATCAGTCTGAGTAGTTATGTACAGAAACTTATCACAAAATGCATTCAATACAAAGTAATGCATTCAACTCAAAGGAGTCTACAGTTCAATTTTGCTGAGAACTACTATGTGCTAACATGATGTAAACATTGTTAGCACACTAACCATATGATTTAGAGTTGTCTGCAACCAATTTTATGAGTGTGCTACCTATGCTCCAGAAGTTACTTTCAGTAGCATTACCTTCTCTACTCATTGGAACTTTAGACTTTACAGAATTAAACCAAGTCAATGGCTGTTCCACTGTAAATGGTACCAGGTAGGTTACTGAATTCAGCTTGCATTGGAGTATTCCATGGCACCTAGCACTCTACATGCAATATCTATAGAGTTCCACATCAGTCTGAGTAGTTATGTACAGAAACTTATCACAAAATGCATTGAATAGAAAGTAATTCATTCAACACAAAGGAGTGTACAGTTCAATTTTGCTGATACGTACTATGTGCTAACAGGATGTAAACATTGTTAGCACACTAACCATATGATTTAGAGTTGTCTGCAACCAATTTTTTGAGTGTGCTACCTATGCTACTGAAGTTACTTTCAGTAGCATTACCTTCTCTACTCATTGGAACTTTAGACTTTACAGAATTAAACCAAGTCAATGGCTGTTCCACTGTAAATGGTACCAGGTATGTTACTGAATTCAACTTGCATTGGAGTATTCCATGCCATCTAGCACTCTACATGCAATATCTATACAGTTCCACATCAGTCTGAGTAGTTCTGTACAGAAACTTATCACAAAATGCATTGAATAGAAAGTAATGCATTCAACTCAAAGGAGTGTTCAGTTCAAATTTGCTCAGAACTACTATGTGCTAACATGATGTAAACATTGTTAGCACACTAACCATATGATTTAGAGTTGTCTGCAACCAATTTTATGAGTGTGCTACCTATGCTACTGAAGTTACTTTCAGTTGCATTACCTTCTCTACTCATTGGAACTTTAGACTTTACAGAATTAAACCAAGTCAATGGCTGTTCCAGTGTAAATGGTACTAGGTAGGTTACTGAATTCAACTTGCATTGGAGTATTCCATGCCACCTAGCACTCTACATGCAATATCTATACAGTTCCACATCAGTCTGAGTAGTTATGTACAGAAACCTATCACGAAATGCATTGAATAGAAAGTAATGCATTCAACTCAAAGGAGTGTTCAGTTCAATTTTGCTGAGAACTACTATGTGCTAACATGATGTAAACATTGTTAGCACACTAACCATATGATTTAGAGTTGTCTGCAACCAATTGTTTGAGTGTGCTACCTATGCTACTGAAGTTACTTTCAGTAGCATTACCTTCTCTACTCATTGGAACTTTGGACTTTACAGAATTAAACCAAGTCAATGGCTGTTCCACTGTAAATGGTACCAGGTAGGTTACTGAATTCAACTTGCATTGGAGTATTCCATGCGACCTAGCACACTACATGCAATATCTATACAGTTCCACATCAGTCTGAGTAGTTATGTACAGAAACTTATCACAAAATGCATTGAATAGAAAGTAATGCATTCAACTCAAAGGAGTGTTCAGTTCAATTTTGCTGAGAACTACTATGTGCTAACATGATGTAAACATTGTTAGCACACTAACCATATGATTTAGAGTTGTCTGCAACCAATTTTTTGAGTGTGCTACCTATGCTACTGAAGTTACTTTCAGTTGCATTACCTTCTCTACTCATTGGAACTTTAGACTTTACAGAATTAAACCAAGTCAATGGCTTTCCACTGTAAATGGTACCAGGTAGGTTACTGAATTCAACTTGCATTGGAGTATTCCATGCGACCTAGCACTCTACATGCAATATCTATACAGTTCCACATCAGTCTGAGTAGTTATGTACAGAAACTTATCACAAAATGCATTGAATAGAAAGTAATGCATTCAACTCAAAGGAGTGTACAGTTCAATTTTGCTGAGAACTACTATGTGCTAACATGATGTAAACATTGTTAGCACACTAACCATATGATTTAGAGTTGTCTGCAACCAATTTTTTGAGTGTGCTACCTATGCTACTGAAGTTACTTTCAGTAGCATTACCTTCTCTACTCATTGGAACTTTAGACTTTACAGAATTAAACCAAGTCAATGGCTGTTCCACTGTAAATGGTACCAGGTAGGTTACTGAATTCAGCTTTCATTGGAGTATTCCATGGCACCTAGCACTCTACATGCAATATCTATACAGTTCCACATCAGTCTGAGTAGTTATGAACAGAAACTTATCACAAAATGCATTGAATAGAAAGTAATGCATTCAACTCAAAGGAGTGTACAGTTCAATTTTGCTGAGAACTACTATGTGCTAACAGGATGTAAACATTGTTAGCACACTAACCATATGATTTAGAGTTGTCTGCAACCAATTTTATGACTGTGCTACCTATGCTCCAGAAGTTACTTTCAGTAAGGTTACCTTCTCTACACATTGGAACTTTAGTCTTTCTAGAATTAAACCAAGTCAATGGCTGTTCCACTGTAAATGGTACCAGGTAGGTTACTGAATTCAACTTGCATTTGAGTATTCCATGCCACCTAGCACTCTACATGCAATATCTATACAGTTCCACATCAGTCTGAGTAGTTATGTACAGAAACTTATCACAAAATGCATTGAATACAAAGTAATGCATTCAACTCAAAGGAGTCTACAGTTCAATTTTGCTGAGAACTACTATGTGCTAACATGATGTAAACATTGTTAGCACACTAACCATATGATTTAGAGTTGTCTGCAACCAATTTTATGAGTGTGCTACCTATGCTCCAGAAGTTACTTTCAGTAGCATTACCTTCTCTACTCATTGGAACTTTAGACTTTACAGAATTAAACCAAGTCAATGGCTGTTCCACTGTAAATGGTACCAGGTAGGTTACTGAATTCAGCTTGCATTGGAGTATTCCATGGCACCTAGCACTCTACATGCAATATCTATAGAGTTCCACATCAGTCTGAGTAGTTATGTACAGAAACTTATCACAAAATGCATTGAATAGAAAGTAATTCATTCAACACAAAGGAGTGTACAGTTCAATTTTGCTGATACGTACTATGTGCTAACAGGATGTAAACATTGTTAGCACACTAACCATATGATTTAGAGTTGTCTGCAACCAATTTTTTGAGTGTGCTACCTATGCTACTGAAGTTACTTTCAGTAGCATTACCTTCTCTACTCATTGGAACTTTAGACTTTACAGAATTAAACCAAGTCAATGGCTGTTCCACTGTAAATGGTACCAGGTATGTTACTGAATTCAACTTGCATTGGAGTATTCCATGCCATCTAGCACTCTACATGCAATATCTATACAGTTCCACATCAGTCTGAGTAGTTCTGTACAGAAACTTATCACAAAATGCATTGAATAGAAAGTAATGCATTCAACTCAAAGGAGTGTTCAGTTCAATTTTGCTCAGAACTACTATGTGCTAACATGATGTAAACATTGTTAGCACACTAACCATATGATTTAGAGTTGTCTGCAACCAATTTTTTGAGTGTGCTACCTATGCTACTGAAGTTACTTTCAGTTGCATTACCTTCTCTACTCATTGGAACTTTAGACTTTACAGAATTAAACCAAGTCAATGGCTGTTCCAGTGTAAATGGTACTAGGTAGGTTACTGAATTCAACTTGCATTGGAGTATTCCATGCCACCTAGCACTCTACATGCAATATCTATACAGTTCCACATCAGTCTGAGTAGTTATGTACAGAAACCTATCACAAAATGCATTGAATAGAAAGTAATGCATTCAACTCAAAGGAGTGTTCAGTTCAATTTTGCTGAGAACTACTATGTGCTAACATGATGTAAACATTGTTAGCACACTAACCATATGATTTAGAGTTGTCTGCAACCAATTGTTTGAGTGTGCTACCTATGCTACTGAAGTTACTTTCAGTAGCATTACCTTCTCTACTCATTGGAACTTTGGACTTTACAGAATTAAACCAAGTCAATGGCTGTTCCACTGTAAATGGTACCAGGTAGGTTACTGAATTCAACTTGCATTGGAGTATTCCATGCGACCTAGCACACTACATGCAATATCTATACAGTTCCACATCAGTCTGAGTAGTTATGTACAGAAACTTATCACAAAATGCAGTGAATACAAAGTACTGCATTCAACTCAAAGGAGTGTACAGTTCAATTTTGCTGATAAGTACTATGTGCTAACATGATGTAAACATTGTTAGCACACTAACCATATGATTTAGAGTTGTCTGCAACCAATTTTTTGAGTGTGCTACCTATGCTACTGAAGTTACTTTCAGTAGCATTACCTTCTCTACTCATTGGATCTTTAGACTTTACAGAATTATACCAAGTCAATGGCTGTTCCACTGTAAATGGTACCAGGTAGGTTATGAATTCAGCTTGCATTGGAGTATTCCATGGCACCTAGCACTCTACATGCAATATCTATACAGTTCCACATCAGTCTGAGTAGTTATGAACAGAAACTTATCACAAAATGCATTGAATAGAAAGTAATGCATTCAACTCAAAGGAGTGTACAGTTC
Source organism: Hypanus sabinus (assembly GCF_030144855.1). Lineage (NCBI taxonomy): Eukaryota > Metazoa > Chordata > Chondrichthyes > Myliobatiformes > Dasyatidae > Hypanus > Hypanus sabinus. The sequence goes on from NC_082733.1 coordinate 3,911,198, forward strand.
AATTTTGCTGAGAACTACTATGTGCTAACAGGATGTAAACATTGTTAGCACACTAACCATATGATTTAGAGTTGTCTGCAACCAATTTTATGACTGTGCTACCTATGCTCCAGAAGTTACTTTCAGTAAGGTTACCTTCTCTACACATTGGAACTTTAGTCTTTCTAGAATTAAACCAAGTCAATGGCTGTTCCACTGTAAATGGTACCAGGTAGGTTACTGAATTCAACTTGCATTTGAGTATTCCATGCCACCTAGCACTCTACATGCAATATCTATACAGTTCCACATCAGTCTGAGTAGTTATGTACAGAAACTTATCACAAAATGCATTGAATACAAAGTAATGCATTCAACTCAAAGGAGTCTACAGTTCAATTTTGCTGAGAACTACTATGTGCTAACATGATGTAAACATTGTTAGCACACTAACCATATGATTTAGAGTTGTCTGCAACCAATTTTATGAGTGTGCTACCTATGCTCCAGTAGTTACTTTCAGTAGCATTACCTTCTCTACTCATTGGAACTTTAGACTTTACAGAATTAAACCAAGTCAATGGCTGTTCCACTGTAAATGGTACCAGGTAGGTTACTGAATTCAGCTTGCATTGGAGTATTCCATGGCACCTAGCACTCTACATGCAATATCTATAGAGTTCCACATCAGTCTGAGTAGTTATGTACAGAAACTTATCACAAAATGCATTGAATAGAAAGTAATTCATTCAACACAAAGGAGTGTACAGTTCAATTTTGCTGATACGTACTATGTGCTAACAGGATGTAAACATTGTTAGCACACTAACCATATGATTTAGAGTTGTCTGCAACCAATTTTTTGAGTGTGCTACCTATGCTACTGAAGTTACTTTCAGTAGCATTACCTTCTCTACTCATTGGAACTTTAGACTTTACAGAATTAAACCAAGTCAATGGCTGTTCCACTGTAAATGGTACCAGGTATGTTACTGAATTCAACTTGCATTGGAGTATTCCATGCCATCTAGCACTCTACATGCAATATCTATACAGTTCCACATCAGTCTGAGTAGTTCTGTACAGAAACTTATCACAAAATGCATTGAATAGAAAGTAATGCATTCAACTCAAAGGAGTGTTCAGTTCAATTTTGCTCAGAACTACTATGTGCTAACATGATGTAAACATTGTTAGCACACTAACCATATGATTTAGAGTTGTCTGCAACCAATTTTTTGAGTGTGCTACCTATGCTACTGAAGTTACTTTCAGTTGCATTACCTTCTCTACTCATTGGAACTTTAGACTTTACAGAATTAAACCAAGTCAATGGCTGTTCCAGTGTAAATGGTACTAGGTAGGTTACTGAATTCAACTTGCATTGGAGTATTCCATGCCACCTAGCACTCTACATGCAATATCTATACAGTTCCACATCAGTCTGAGTAGTTATGTACAGAAACCTATCACAAAATGCATTGAATAAAAGTAATGCATTCAACTCAAAGGAGTGTTCAGTTCAATTTTGCTGAGAACTACTATGTGCTAACATGATGTAAACATTGTTAGCACACTAACCATATGATTTAGAGTTGTCTGCAACCAATTGTTTGAGTGTGCTACCTATGCTACTGAAGTTACTTTCAGTAGCATTACCTTCTCTACTCATTGGAACTTTGGACTTTACAGAATTAAACCAAGTCAATGGCTGTTCCACTGTAAATGGTACCAGGTAGGTTACTGAATTCAACTTGCATTGGAGTATTCCATGCGACCTAGCACACTACATGCAATATCTATACAGTTCCACATCAGTCTGAGTAGTTATGTACAGAAACTTATCACAAAATGCAGTGAATACAAAGTACTGCATTCAACTCAAAGGAGTGTACAGTTCAATTTTGCTGATAAGTACTATGTGCTAACATGATGTAAACATTGTTAGCACACTAACCATATGATTTAGAGTTGTCTGCAACCAATTTTTTGAGTGTGCTACCTATGCTACTGAAGTTACTTTCAGTAGCATTACCTTCTCTACTCATTGGATCTTTAGACTTTACAGAATTATACCAAGTCAATGGCTGTTCCACTGTAAATGGTACCAGGTAGGATATGAATTCAGCTTGCATTGGAGTATTCCATGGCACCTAGCACTCTACATGCAATATCTATAGAGTTCCACATCAGTCTGAGTAGTTATGTACAGAAACTTATCACAAAATGCATTGAATAGAAAGTAATGCATTCAACACAAAGGAGTGTACTGTTCAATTTTGCTGATAAGTACTATGTGCTAACAGGATGTAAACATTGTTAGCACACTAACCATATGATTTAGAGTTGTCTGCAACCAATTTTTTGAGTGTGCTATCTACGCTACTGAAGTTACTTTCAGTAGCATTACCTTCTCTACTCATTGGAACTTTGGACTTTACAGAATTAAACCAAGTCAATGGCTGTTCCACTGTAAATGGTACCAGGTAGGTTACTGAATTCAGCTTGCATTGGAGTATTCCATGGCACCTAGCACTCTACATGGAATATCTATACAGTTCCACATCAGTCTGAGTAGTTATGTACAGAAACTTATCACAAAATGCATTGAATAGAAAGTAATGCATTCAACTCAAAGGAGTCTACAGTTCAATTTTGCTGAGAACTACTATGTGCTAACATTATGTAAACATTGTTAGCACACTAACCATATGATTTAGAGTTGTCTGCAACCAATTTTATGAGTGTGCTACCTATGCTCCAGAAGTTACTTTCAGTAGCATTACCTTCTCTACTCATTGGAACTTTAGACTTTACAGAATTAAACCAAGTCAATGGCTGTTCCACTGTAAATGGTACCAGGTAGGTTACTGAATTCAGCTTGCATTGGAGTATTCCATGCCACCTAGCACTCTACATGCAATATCTATACAGTTCCACATCAGTCTGAGTAGTTATGTACAGAAACCTATCACAAAATGCATTGAATAGAAAGTAATGCATTCAACTCAAAGGAGTGTTCAGTTCAATTTTGCTGAGAACTACTATGTGCTAACATGATGTAAACATTGTTAGCACACTAACCATATGATTTAGAGTTGTCTGCAACCAATTGTTTGAGTGTGCTACCTATGCTACTGAAGTTACTTTCAGTAGCATTACCTTCTCTACTCATTGGAACTTTGGACTTTACAGAATTAAACCAAGTCAATGGCTGTTCCACTGTAAATGGTACCAGGTAGGTTACTGAATTCAACTTGCATTGGAGTATTCCATGCGACCTAGCACACTACATGCAATATCTATACAGTTCCACATCAGTCTGAGTAGTTATGTACAGAAACTTATCACAAAATGCAGTGAATACAAAGTACTGCATTCAACTCAAAGGAGTGTACAGTTCAATTTTGCTGATAAGTACTATGTGCTAACATGATGTAAACATTGTTAGCACACTAACCATATGATTTAGAGTTGTCTGCAACCAATTTTTTGAGTGTGCTACCTATGCTACTGAAGTTACTTTCAGTAGCATTACCTTCTCTACTCATTGGATCTTTAGACTTTACAGAATTATACCAAGTCAATGGCTGTTCCACTGTAAATGGTACCAGGTAGGTTATGAATTCAGCTTGCATTGGAGTATTCCATGGCACCTAGCACTCTACATGCAATATCTATAGAGTTCCACATCAGTCTGAGTAGTTATGTACAGAAACTTATCACAAAATGCATTGAATAGAAAGTAATGCATTCAACACAAAGGAGTGTACTGTTCAATTTTGCTGATAAGTACTATGTGCTAACAGGATGTAAACATTGTTAGCACACTAACCATATGATTTAGAGTTGTCTGCAACCAATTTTTTGAGTGTGCTATCTACGCTACTGAAGTTACTTTCAGTAGCATTACCTTCTCTACTCATTGGAACTTTGGACTTTACAGAATTAAACCAAGTCAATGGCTGTTCCACTGTAAATGGTACCAGGTAGGTTACTGAATTCAGCTTGCATTGGAGTATTCCATGGCACCTAGCACTCTACATGGAATATCTATACAGTTCCACATCAGTCTGAGTAGTTATGTACAGAAACTTATCACAAAATGCATTGAATAGAAAGTAATGCATTCAACTCAAAGGAGTCTACAGTTCAATTTTGCTGAGAACTACTATGTGCTAACATTATGTAAACATTGTTAGCACACTAACCATATGATTTAGAGTTGTCTGCAACCAATTTTATGAGTGTGCTACCTATGCTCCAGAAGTTACTTTCAGTAGCATTACCTTCTCTACTCATTGGAACTTTAGACTTTACAGAATTAAACCAAGTCAATGGCTGTTCCACTGTAAATGGTACCAGGTAGGTTACTGAATTCAGCTTGCATTGGAGTATTCCATGCCACCTAGCACTCTACATGCAATATCTATACAGTTCCACATCAGTCTGAGTAGTTATGTACACAACCTTACCACAAAATGCATTGAATAGAAAGTAATGCATTCAACTCAAAGGAGTGTACAGTTCAAATTTGCTGAGAACTACTATGTGCTAACATGCTGTAAACATTGTTAGCACACTAACCATATGATTTAGAGTTGTCTGCAAGAAAATTTTTTGAGTGTGCTACCTATGCTACTGAAGTTACTTTCAGTAGCATTACCTTCTCTACTCATTGGAACTTTGGACTTTACAGAATTAAACCAAGTCAATGGCTGTTCCACTGTAAATGGTACCAGGTAGGTTACTGAATTCAGCTTGCATTGGAGTATTCCATGCCACCTAGCACTCTACATGCAATATCTATACAGTTCCACATCAGTCTGAGTAGTTATATACACAACCTTACCACAAAATGCATTGAATAGAAAGTAATGCATTCAACTCAAAGGAGTGTACAGTTCAAATTTGCTGAGAACTACTATGTGCTAACATGCTGTAAACATTGTTAGCACACTAACCATATGATTTAGAGCTGTCTGCAACCAATTTTTTGAGTGTGCTACCTATGCTACTGAAGTTACTTTCAGTAGCATTACCTTCTCTACTCATTGGAACTTTGGACTTTACAGAATTAAACCAAGTCAATGGCTGTTCCACTGTAAATGGTACCAGGTAGGTTACTGAATTCAGCTTGCATTGGAGTATTCCATGGCACCTAGCACTCTACATGCAATATCTATAGAGTTCCACATCAGTCTGAGTAGTTATGTACAGAAACTTATCACAAAATGCATTGAATAGAAAGTAATGCATTCAACACAAAGGAGTGTACAGTTCAATTTTGCTGATAAGTACTATGTGCTAACAGGATGTAAACATTGTTAGCACACTAACCATATGATTTAGAGTTGTCTGCAACCAATTTTTTGAGTGTGCTACCTATGCTACTGAAGTTACTTTCAGTAGCATTACCTTCTCTACTCATTGGAACTTTGGACTTTACAGAATTAAACCAAGTCAATGGCTGTTCCACTGTAAATGGTACCAGGTAGGTTACTGAATTCAGCTTGCATTGGAGTATTCCATGGCACCTAGCACTCTACATGCCATATCTATACAGTTCCACATCAGTCTGAGTAGTTATGTACAGAAACTTATCACAAAATGCATTGAATAGAAAGTAATGCATTCAACTCAAAGGAGTCTACAGTTCAATTTTGCTGAGAACTACTATGTGCTAACATGATGTAAACATTGTTAGCACACTAACCATATGATTTAGAGTTGTCTGCAACCAATTTTATGAGTGTGCTACCTATGCTCCAGAAGTTACTTTCAGTAGCATTACCTTCTCTACTCATTGGAACTTTAGACTTTACAGAATTAAACCAAGTCAATGGCTGTTCCACTGTAAATGGTACCAGGTAGGTTACTGAATTCAACTTGCATTGGAGTATTCCATGCCACCTAGCACTCTACATGCAATATCTATACAGTTCCAAATCACACAGAGTAGTTATGTACACAACCTTACCACAAAATGCATTGAATAGAAAGTAATGCATTCAACTCAAAGGAGTGTACAGTTCAATTTTGCTGAGAACTACTATGTGCTAACATGATGTAAACATTGTTAGCACACTAACCATATGATTTAGAGTTGTCTGCAACCAATTTTTTGAGTGTGCTACCTATGCTACTGAAGTTACTTTCAGTTGCATTTCCTTCTCTACTCATTGGAACTTTAGACTTTACAGAATTAAACCAAGTCAGTGGCTGTTCCACTGTAAATGGTACCAGGTAGGTTACTGAATTCAGCTTGCATTGGAGTATTCCATGGCACCTAGCACTCTACATGCAATATCTGTAGAGTTCCACATCAGTCTGAGTAGTTATGTACAGAAACTTATCACAAAATGCATTGAATAGAAAGTAATGCATTCAACACAAAGGAGTGTACAGTTCAATTTTGCTGATAAGTACTATGTGCTAACAGGTTGTAAACATTGTTAGCACACTAACCATATGATTTAGAGTTGTCTGCAACCAATTTTTTGAGTGTGCTACCTAAGCTACTGAAGTTACTTTCAGTAGCATTACCTTCTCTACTCATTGGAACTTTGGACTTTACAGAATTAAACCAAGTCAATGGCTGTTCCACTGTAAATGGTACCAGGTAGGTTACTGAATTCAGCTTGCATTGGAGTATTCCATGGCACCTAGCACTCTACATGCAATATCTATAGAGTTCCACATCAGTCTGAGTAGTTATGTACAGAAACTTATCACAAAATGCATTGAATAGAAAGTAATGCATTCAACACAAAGGAGTGTACAGTTCAATTTTGCTGATAAGTACTATGTGCTAACAGGATGTAAACATTGTTAGCACACTAACCATATGATTTAGAGTTGTCAGCAACCAATTTTTTGAGTGTGCTACCTAAGCTACTGAAGTTACTTTCAGTAGCATTACCTTCTCTACTCATTGGAACTTTGGACTTTACAGAATTAAACCAAGTCAATGGCTGTTCCACTGTAAATGGTACCAGGTAGGTTACTGAATTCAGCTTGCATTGGAGTATTCCATGGCACCTAGCACTCTACATGCAATATCTATAGAGTTCCACATCAGTCTGAGTAGTTATGTACAGAAACTTATCACAAAATGCATTGAATAGAAAGTAATGCATTCAACACAAAGGAGTGTACAGTTCAATTTTGCTGATAAGTACTATGTGCTAACAGGATGTAAACATTGTTAGCACACTAACCATATGATTTAGAGTTGTCTGCAACCAATTTTTTGAGTGTGCTACCTACGCTACTGAAGTTACTTTCAGTAGCATTACCTTCTCTACTCATTGGAACTTTGGACTTTACAGAATTAAACCAAGTCAATGGCTGTTCCACTGTAAATGGTACCAGGTAGGTTACTGAATTCAGCTTGCATTGGAGTATTCCATGGCACCTAGCACTCTACATGCAATATCTATACAGTTCCACATCAGTCTGAGTAGTTATGTACAGAAACTTATCACAAAATGCATTGAATAGAAAGTAATGCATTCAACTCAAAGGAGTCTACAGTTCAATTTTGCTGAGAACTACTATGTGCTCACATGATGTAAACATTGTTAGCACACTAACCATATGATTTAGAGTTGTCTGCAACCAATTTTATGAGTGTGCTACCTATGCTCCAGAAGTTACTTTCAGTAGCATTACCTTCTCTACTCATTGGAACTTTAGACTTTACAGAATTAAACCAAGTCAATGGCTGTTCCACTGTAAATGGTACCAGGTAGGTTACTGAATTCAGCTTGCATTGGAGTATTCCATGCCACCTAGCACTCTACATGCAATATCTATACAGTTCCAAATCACACAGAGTAGTTATGTACACAACCTTACCACAAAATGCATTGAATAGAAAGTAATGCATTCAACTCAAAGGAGTGTACAGTTCAAATTTGCTGAGAACTACGATGTGCTAACATGCTGTAAACATTGTTAGCACACTAACCATATGATTTAGAGTTGTCTGCAACCAATTTTATGAGTGTGCTACCTATGCTACTGAAGTTACTTTCAGTAGCATTACCTTCTCTACTCATTGGAACTTTGGACTTTACAGAATTAAACCAAGTCAATGGCTGTTCCACTGTAAATGGTACCAGGTAGGTTACTGAATTCAACTTGCATTGGAGTATTCCATGCCACCTAGCACTCTACATGCAATATCTATACAGTTCCAAATCACACAGAGTAGTTATGTACACAACCTTACCACAAAATGCATTGAATAGAAAGTAATGCATTCAACACAAAGGAGTGTACAGTTCAATTTTGCTGATAAGTACTATGTGCTAACAGGATGTAAACATTGTTAGCACACTAACCATCTGATTTAGAGTTGTCTGCAACCAATTTTTTGAGTGTGCTACCTAAGCTACTGAAGTTACTTTCAGTAGCATTACCTTCTCTACTCATTGGAACTTTGGACTTTACAGAATTAAACCAAGTCAATGGCTGTTCCACTGTAAATGGTACCAGGTAGGTTACTGAATTCAGCTTGCATTGGAGTATTCCATGGCACCTAGCACTCTACATGCAATATCTATAGAGTTCCACATCAGTCTGAGTAGTTATGTACAGAAACTTATCACAAAATGCATTGAATAGAAAGTAATGCATTCAACACAAAGGAGTGTACAGTTCAATTTTGCTGATAAGTACTATCTGCTAACAGGATGTAAACATTGTTAGCACACTAACCATATGATTTAGAGTTGTCTGCAACCAATTTGTTGAGTGTGCTACCTACGCTACTGAAGTTACTTTCAGTAGCATTACCTTCTCTACTCATTGGAACTTTGGACTTTACAGAATTAAACCAAGTCAATGGCTGTTCCACTGTAAATGGTACCAGGTAGGTTACTGAATTCAGCTTGCATTGGAGTATTCCATGCCACCTAGCACTCTACATGCAATATCTATACAGTTCCAAATCACACAGAGTAGTTATGTACACAACCTTACCACAAAATGCATTGAATAGAAAGTAATGCATTCAACTCAAAGGAGTGTACAGTTCAAATTTGCTGAGAACTACGATGTGCTAACATGCTGTAAACATTGTTAGCACACTAACCATATGATTTAGAGTTGTCTGCAACCAATTTTTTGAGTGTGCTACCTATGCTACTGAAGTTACTTTCAGTAGCATTACCTTCTCTACTCATTGGAACTTTGGACTTTACAGAATTAAACCAAGTCAATGGCTGTTCCACTGTAAATGGTACCAGGTAGGTTACTGAATTCAACTTGCATTGGAGTATTCCATGCCACCTAGCACTCTACATGCAATATCTATACAGTTCCAAATCACACAGAGTAGTTATGTACACAACCTTACCACAAAATGCTTTGAATAGAAAGTAATGCATTCAACACAAAGGAGTGTACAGTTCAATTTTGCTGATAAGTACTATGTGCTAACAGGATGTAAACATTGTTAGCACACTAACCATATGATTTAGAGTTGTCTGCAACCAATTTTTTGAGTGTGCTACCTAAGCTACTGAAGTTACTTTCAGTAGCATTACCTTCTCTACTCATTGGAACTTTGGACTTTACAGAATTAAACCAAGTCAATGGCTGTTCCACTGTAAATGGTACCAGGTAGGTTACTGAATTCAGCTTGCATTGGAGTATTCCATGGCACCTAGCACTCTACATGCAATATCTATAGAGTTCCACATCAGTCTGAGTAGTTATGTACAGAAACTTATCACAAAATGCATTGAATAGAAAGTAATGCATTCAACACAAAGGAGTGTACAGTTCAATTTTGCTGATAAGTACTATCTGCTAACAGGATGTAAACATTGTTAGCACACTAACCATATGATTTAGAGTTGTCTGCAACCAATTTTTTGAGTGTGCTACCTACGCTACTGAAGTTACTTTCAGTAGCATTACCTTCTCTACTCATTGGAACTTTGGACTTTACAGAATTAAACCAAGTCAATGGCTGTTCCACTGTAAATGGTACCAGGTAGGTTACTGAATTCAGCTTGCATTGGAGTATTCCATGGCACCTAGCACTCTACATGCAATATCTATACAGTTCCACATCAGTCTGAGTAGTTATGTACAGAAACTTATCACAAAATGCATTGAATAGAAAGTAATGCATTCAACTCAAAGGAGTCTACAGTTCAATTTTGCTGAGAACTACTATGTGCTAACATGATGTAAACATTGTTAGCACACTAACCATATGATTTAGAGTTGTCTGCAACCAATTTTATGAGTGTGCTACCTATGCTCCAGAAGTTACTTTCAGTAGCATTACCTTCTCTACTCATTGGAACTTTAGACTTTACAGAATTAAACCAAGTCAATGGCTGTTCCACTGTAAATGGTACCAGGTAGGTTACTGAATTCAGCTTGCATTGGAGTATTCCATGCCACCTAGCACTCTACATGCAATATCTATACAGTTCCAAATCACACAGAGTAGTTATGTACACAACCTTACCACAAAATGCATTGAATAGAAAGTAATGCATTCAACTCAAAGGAGTGTACAGTTCAAATTTGCTGAGAACTACGATGTGCTAACATGCTGTAAACATTGTTAGCACACTAACCATATGATTTAGAGTTGTCTGCAACCAATTTTTTGAGTGTGCTACCTATGCTACTGAAGTTACTTTCAGTAGCATTACCTTCTCTACTCATTGGAACTTTGGACTTTACAGAATTAAACCAAGTCAATGGCTGTTCCACTGTAAATGGTACCAGGTAGGTTACTGAATTCAACTTGCATTGGAGTATTCCATGCCACCTAGCACTCTACATGCAATATCTATACAGTTCCAAATCACACAGAGTAGTTATGTACACAACCTTACCACAAAATGCTTTGAATAGAAAGTAATGCATTCAACACAAAGGAGTGTACAGTTCAATTTTGCTGATAAGTACTATGTGCTAACAGGATGTAAACATTGTTAGCACACTAACCATATGATTTAGAGTTGTCTGCAACCAATTTTTTGAGTGTGCTACCTAAGCTACTGAAGTTACTTTCAGTAGCATTACCTTCTCTACTCATTGGAACTTTGGACTTTACAGAATTAAACCAAGTCAATGGCTGTTCCACTGTAAATGGTACCAGGTAGGTTACTGAATTCAGCTTGCATTGGAGTATTCCATGGCACCTAGCACTCTACATGCAATATCTATAGAGTTCCACATCAGTCTGAGTAGTTATGTACAGAAACTTATCACAAAATGCATTGAATAGAAAGTAATGCATTCAACACAAAGGAGTGTACAGTTCAATTTTGCTGATAAGTACTATGTGCTAACAGGATGTAAACATTGTTAGCACACTAACCATATGATTTAGAGTTGTCTGCAACCAATTTTTTGAGTGTGCTACCTACGCTACTGAAGTTACTTTCAGTAGCATTACCTTCTCTACTCATTGGAACTTTGGACTTTACAGAATTAAACCAAGTCAATGGCTGTTCCACTGTAAATGGTACCAGGTAGGTTACTGAATTCAGCTTGCATTGGAGTATTCCATGGCACCTAGCACTCTACATGCAATATCTATACAGTTCCACATCAGTCTGAGTAGTTATGTACAGAAACTTATCACAAAATGCATTGAATAGAAAGTAATGCATTCAACTCAAAGGAGTCTACAGTTCAATTTTGCTGAGAACTACTATGTGCTAACATGATGTAAACATTGTTAGCACACTAACCATATGATTTAGAGTTGTCTGCAACCAATTTTATGAGTGTGCTACCTATGCTCCAGAAGTTACTTTCAGTAGCATTACCTTCTCTACTCATTGGAACTTTAGACTTTACAGAATTAAACCAAGTCAATGGCTGTTCCACTGTAAATGGTACCAGGTAGGTTACTGAATTCAGCTTGCATTGGAGTATTCCATGCCACCTAGCACTCTACATGCAATATCTATACAGTTCCAAATCACACAGAGTAGTTATGTACACAACCTTACCACAAAATGCATTGAATAGAAAGTAATGCATTCAACTCAAAGGAGTGTACAGTTCAAATTTGCTGAGAACTACGATGTGCTAACATGCTGTAAACATTGTTAGCACACTAACCATATGATTTAGAGTTGTCTGCAACCAATTTTTTGAGTGTGCTACCTATGCTACTGAAGTTACTTTCAGTAGCATTACCTTCTCTACTCATTGGAACTTTGGACTTTACAGAATTAAACCAAGTCAATGGCTGTTCCACTGTAAATGGTACCAGGTAGGTTACTGAATTCAACTTGCATTGGAGTATTCCATGCCACCTAGCACTCTACATGCAATATCTATACAGTTCCAAATCACACAGAGTAGTTATGTACACAACCTTACCACAAAATGCATTGAATAGAAAGTAATGCATTCAACTCAAAGGAGTGTACAGTTCAATTTTGCTGAGAACTACTATGTGCTAACATGATGTAAACATTGTTAGCACACTAACCATATGATTTAGAGTTGTCTGCAACCAATTTTTTGAGTGTGCTACCTATGCTACTGAAGTTACTTTCAGTTGCATTACCTTCTCTACTCATTGGAACTTTAGACTTTACAGAATTAAACCAAGTCAATGGCTGTTCCACTGTAAATGGTACCAGGTAGGTTACTGAATTCAACTTGCATTGGAGTATTCCATGCCACCTAGCACTCTACATGCAATATCTATACAGTTCCAAATCACACAGAGTAGTTATGTACACAACCTTACCACAAAATGCATTGAATAGAAAGTAATGCATTCAACACAAAGGAGTGTACAGTTCAATTTTGCTGATAAGTACTATGTGCTAACAGGATGTAAACATTGTTAGCACACTAACCATCTGATTTAGAGTTGTCTGCAACCAATTTTTTGAGTGTGCTACCTAAGCTACTGAAGTTACTTTCAGTAGCATTACCTTCTCTACTCATTGGAACTTTGGACTTTACAGAATTAAACCAAGTCAATGGCTGTTCCACTGTAAATGGTACCAGGTAGGTTACTGAATTCAGCTTGCATTGGAGTATTCCATGGCACCTAGCACTCTACATGCAATATCTATAGAGTTCCACATCAGTCTGAGTAGTTATGTACAGAAACTTATCACAAAATGCATTGAATAGAAAGTAATGCATTCAACACAAAGGAGTGTACAGTTCAATTTTGCTGATAAGTACTATCTGCTAACAGGATGTAAACATTGTTAGCACACTAACCATATGATTTAGAGTTGTCTGCAACCAATTTTTTGAGTGTGCTACCTACGCTACTGAAGTTACTTTCAGTAGCATTACCTTCTCTACTCATTGGAACTTTGGACTTTACAGAATTAAACCAAGTCAATGGCTGTTCCACTGTAAATGGTACCAGGTAGGTTACTGAATTCAGCTTGCATTGGAGTATTCCATGGCACCTAGCACTCTACATGCAATATCTATACAGTTCCACATCAGTCTGAGTAGTTATGTACAGAAACTTATCACAAAATGCATTGAATAGAAAGTAATGCATTCAACTCAAAGGAGTCTACAGTTCAATTTTGCTGAGAACTACTATGTGCTAACATGATGTAAACATTGTTAGCACACTAACCATATGATTTAGAGTTGTCTGCAACCAATTTTATGAGTGTGCTACCTATGCTCCAGAAGTTACTTTCAGTAGCATTACCTTCTCTACTCATTGGAACTTTAGACTTTACAGAATTAAACCAAGTCAATGGCTGTTCCACTGTAAATGGTACCAGGTAGGTTACTGAATTCAGCTTGCATTGGAGTATTCCATGCCACCTAGCACTCTACATGCAATATCTATACAGTTCCAAATCACACAGAGTAGTTATGTACACAACCTTACCACAAAATGCATTGAATAGAAAGTAATGCATTCAACTCAAAGGAGTGTACAGTTCAAATTTGCTGAGAACTACGATGTGCTAACATGCTGTAAACATTGTTAGCACACTAACCATATGATTTAGAGTTGTCTGCAACCAATTTTTTGAGTGTGCTACCTATGCTACTGAAGTTACTTTCAGTAGCATTACCTTCTCTACTCATTGGAACTTTGGACTTTACAGAATTAAACCAAGTCAATGGCTGTTCCACTGTAAATGGTACCAGGTAGGTTACTGAATTCAACTTGCATTGGAGTATTCCATGCCACCTAGCACTCTACATGCAATATCTATACAGTTCCAAATCACACAGAGTAGTTATGTACACAACCTTACCACAAAATGCTTTGAATAGAAAGTAATGCATTCAACACAAAGGAGTGTACAGTTCAATTTTGCTGATAAGTACTATGTGCTAACAGGATGTAAACATTGTTAGCACACTAACCATATGATTTAGAGTTGTCTGCAACCAATTTTTTGAGTGTGCTACCTAAGCTACTGAAGTTACTTTCAGTAGCATTACCTTCTCTACTCATTAGAACTTTGGACTTTACAGAATTAAACCAAGTCAATGGCTGTTCCACTGTAAATGGTACCAGGTAGGTTACTGAATTCAGCTTGCATTGGAGTATTCCATGGCACCTAGCACTCTACATGCAATATCTATAGAGTTCCACATCAGTCTGAGTAGTTATGTAAAGAAACTTATCACAAAATGCATTGAATAGAAAGTAATGCATTCAACACAAAGGAGTGTACAGTTCAATTTTGCTGATAAGTACTATCTGCTAACAGGATGTAAACATTGTTAGCACACTAACCATATGATTTAGAGTTGTCTGCAACCAATTTTTTGAGTGTGCTACCTACGCTACTGAAGTTACTTTCAGTAGCATTACCTTCTCTACTCATTGGAACTTTGGACTTTACAGAATTAAACCAAGTCAATGGCTGTTCCACTGTAAATGGTACCAGGTAGTTTACTGAATTCAGCTTGCATTGGAGTATTCTATGGCACCTAGCACTCTACATGCAATATCTATACAGTTCCACATCAGTCTGAGTAGTTATGTACAGAAACTTATCACAAAATGCATTGAATAGAAAGTAATGCATTCAACTCAAAGGAGTCTACAGTTCAATTTTGCTGAGAACTACTATGTGCTAACATGATGTAAACATTGTTAGCACACTAACCATATGATTTAGAGTTGTCTGCAACCAATTTTATGAGTGTGCTACCTATGCTCCAGAAGTTACTTTCAGTAGCATTACCTTCTCTACTCATTGGAACTTTAGACTTTACAGAATTAAACCAAGTCAATGGCTGTTCCACTGTAAATGGTACCAGGTAGGTTACTGAATTCAGCTTGCATTGGAGTATTCCATGCCACCTAGCACTCTACATGCAATATCTATACAGTTCCAAATCACACAGAGTAGTTATGTACACAACCTTACCACAAAATGCATTGAATAGAAAGTAATGCATTCAACTCAAAGGAGTGTACAGTTCAAATTTGCTGAGAACTACGATGTGCTAACATGCTGTAAACATTGTTAGCACACTAACCATATGATTTAGAGTTGTCTGCAACCAATTTTTTGAGTGTGCTACCTATGCTACTGAAGTTACTTTCAGTAGCATTACCTTCTCTACTCATTGGAACTTTGGACTTTACAGAATTAAACCAAGTCAATGGCTGTTCCACTGTAAATGGTACCAGGTAGGTTACTGAATTCAACTTGCATTGGAGTATTCCATGCCACCTAGCACTCTACATGCAATATCTATACAGTTCCAAATCACACAGAGTAGTTATGTACACAACCTTACCACAAAATGCATTGAATAGAAAGTAATGCATTCAACTCAAAGGAGTGTACAGTTCAATTTTGCTGAGAACTACTATGTGCTAACATGATGTAAACATTGTTAGCACACTAACCATATGATTTAGAGTTGTCTGCAACCAATTTTTTGAGTCTGCTACCTATGCTACTGAAGTTACTTTCAGTTGCATTACCTTCTCTACTCATTGGAACTTTAGACTTTACAGAATTAAACCAAGTCAATGGCTGTTCCACTGTAAATGGTACCAGGTAGGTTACTGAATTCAACTTGCACTGGAGTATTCCATTCGACCTAGCACACTGCATGCAATATCTATACAGTTCCACATCAGTCTGAGTAGTTATGTACAGAAACTTATCACAAAATGCATTGAATACAAAGTACTGCATTCAACTCAAAGTAGTGTACAGTTCAATTTTGCTGATAAGTACTATGTGCTAACATGATGTAAACATTGTTAGCACACTAACCATATGATTTAGAGTTGTCTGCAACCAATTTTTTGAGTGTGCTACCTATGCTACTGAAGTGACTTTCAGTAGCATTACCTTCTCTACTCATTGGAACTTTAGACTTTACAGAATTAAACCAAGTCAATGGCTGTTCCACTGTAAATGGTACCAGGTAGGTTACTGAATTCAGCTTGCATTGGAGTATTCCATGGCACCTAGCACTCTACATGCAATATCTATAGAGTTCCACATCAGTCTGAGTAGTTATGTACAGAAACTTATCACAAAATGCATTGAATAGAAAGTAATGCATTCAACACAAAGGAGTGTACAGTTCAATTTTGCTGATAAGTACTATGTGCTAACAGGATGTAAACATTGTTAGCACACTAACCATATGATTTAGAGTTGTCTGCAACCAATTTTTTGAGTGTGCTACCTACGCTACTGAAGTTACTTTCAGTAGCATTACCTTCTCTACTCATTGGAACTTTGGACTTTACAGAATTAAACCAAGTCAATGGCTGTTCCACTGTAAATGGTACCAGGTAGGTTACTGAATTCAGCTTGCATTGGAGTATTCCATGGCACCTAGCACTCTACATGCAATATCTATACAGTTCCACATCAGTCTGAGTAGTTATGTACAGAAACTTATCACAAAATGCATTGAATAGAAAGTAATGCATTCAACTCAAAGGAGTCTACAGTTCAATTTTGCTGAGAACTACTATGTGCTAACATGATGTAAACATTGTTAGCACACTAACCATATGATTTAGAGTTGTCTGCAACCAATTTTATGAGTGTGCTACCTATGCTCCAGAAGTTACTTTCAGTAGCATTACCTTCTCTACTCATTGGAACTTTAGACTTTACAGAATTAAACCAAGTCAATGGCTGTTCTACTGTAAATGGTACCAGGTAGGTTACTGAATTCAGCTTGCATTGGAGTATTCCATGCCACCTAGCACTCTACATGCAATATCTATACAGTTCCAAATCACACAGAGTAGTTATGTACACAACCTTACCACAAAATGCATTGAATAGAAAGTAATGCATTCAACTCAAAGGAGTGTACAGTTCAAATTTGCTGAGAACTACGATGTGCTAACATGCTGTAAACATTGTTAGCACACTAACCATATGATTTAGAGTTGTCTGCAACCAATTTTTTGAGTGTGCTACCTATGCTACTGAAGTTACTTTCAGTAGCATTACCTTCTCTACTCATTGGAACTTTGGACTTTACAGAATTAAACCAAGTCAATGGCTGTTCCACTGTAAATGGTACCAGGTAGGTTACTGAATTCAACTTGCATTGGAGTATTCCATGCCACCTAGCACTCTACATGCAATATCTATACAGTTCCAAATCACACAGAGTAGTTATGTACACAACCTTACCACAAAATGCATTGAATAGAAAGTAATGCATTCAACTCAAAGGAGTGTACAGTTCAATTTTGCTGAGAACTACTATGTGCTAACATGATGTAAACATTGTTAGCACACTAACCATATGATTTAGAGTTGTCTGCAACCAATTTTTTGAGTGTGCTACCTATGCTACTGAAGTTACTTTCAGTTGCATTACCTTCTCTACTCATTGGAACTTTAGACTTTACAGAATTAAACCAAGTCAATGGCTGTTCCACTGTAAATGGTACCAGGTAGGTTACTGAATTCAACTTGCATTGGAGTATTCCATTCGACCTAGCACACTGCATGCAATATCTATACAGTTCCACATCAGTCTGAGTAGTTATGTACAGAAACTTATCACAAAATGCATTGCATACAAAGTACTGCATTCAACTCAAAGGAGTGTACAGTTCAATTTTGCTGATAAGTACTATGTGCTAACAGGATGTAAACATTGTTAGCACACGAACCATATGATTTAGAGTTGTCTGCAACCAATTTTTTCAGTGTGCTACCTATGCTACTGAAGTTACTTTCAGTAGCATTACCTTCTCTACTCATTGGAACTTTGGACTTTACAGAATTAAACCAAGTCAATGGCTGTTCCACTGTAAATGGTACCAGGTAGGTTACTGAATTCAGCTTGCATTGGAGTATTCCATGGCACCTAGCACTCTACATGCAATATCTATACAGTTCCACATCAGTCTGAGTAGTTATGTACAGAAACTTATCACAAAATGCATTGAATAGAAAGTAATGCATTCAACACAAAGGAGTCTACAGTTCAATTTTGCTGATAAGTACTATGTGCTAACAGGATGTAAACATTGTTAGCACACTAACCATATGATTTAGAGTTGTCTGCAACCAATTTTTTCAGTGTGCTACCTATGCTACTGAAGTTACTTTCAGTAGCATTACCTTCTCTACTCATTGGAGCTTTGGACTTTACAGAATTAAACCAAGTCAATGGCTGTTCCACTGTAAATGGTACCAGGTAGGTTACTGAATTCAGCTTGCATTGGAGTATTCCATGGCACCTAGCACTCTACATGCAATATCTATACAGTTCCAAATCACACAGAGTAGATATGTACACAACCTTACCACAAAATGCATTGAATAGAAAGTAATGCATTCAACTCAAAGGAGTGTACAGTTCAATTTTGCTGAGAACTACTATGTGCTAACATGATGTAAACATTGTTAGCACACTAACCATATGATTTAGAGTTGTCTGCAACCAATTTTTTGAGTGTGCTACCTATGCTACTGAAGTTACTTTCAGTAGCATTACCTTCTCTACTCATTGGAACTTTGGACTTTACAGAATTAAACCAAGTCAATGGCTGTTCCACTGTAAATGGTACCAGGTAGGTTACTGAATTCAGCTTGCATTGGAGTATTCCATGGCACCTAGCACTCTACATGCAATATCTATACAGTTCCACATCAGTCTGAGTAGTTATGTACAGAAACTTATCACAAAATGCATTGAATAGAAAGTCATGCATTCAACTCAAAGGAGTCTACAGTTCAATTTTGCTGAGAACTACTATGTGCTAACAGGATGTAAACATTGTTAGCACACTAACCATATGTTTTAGAGTTGTCTGCAACCAATTTTATGAGTGTGCTACCTATGCTCCAGAAGTTACTTTCAGTAGCATTACCTTCTCTACTCATTGGAACTTTGGACTTTACACAATTAAACCAAGTCAATGGCTGTTCCACTGTAAATGGTAACAGGTAGGTTACTGAATTCAGCTTGCATTGGAGTATTCCATGGCACCTAGCACTCTACATGCAATATCTATACAGTTCCACATCAGTCTGAGTAGTTATGTACAGAAACTTATCACAAAATGCATTGAATAGAAAGTAATGCATTCAACTCAAAGGAGTGTACAGTTCAATTTTGCTGAGAACTACTATGTGCTAACATGATGTAAACATTGTTAGCACACTAACCATATGATTTAGAGTTGTCTGCAACCAATTTTATGACTGTGCTACCTATGCTCCAGAAGTTACTTTCAGTAACGTTACCTTCTCTACACTTTGGAACTTTAGTCTTTCTGGAATTAAACCAAGTCAATGGCTGTTCCAGTGTAAATGGTACCAGGTAGGTTACTGAATTCAACTTGCATTGGAGTATTCCATGCCACCTAGCACTCTACATGCAATATCTATACAGTTCCACATCAGTCTGAGCAGTTATGTACTGAAACTTATCACAAAATGCATTGAATACAAATTAATGCATTCAACTCAAAGGAGTGTACAGTTCAATTTTGCTGATAAATACTATGTGCTAACATGATGTAAACATTGTTAGCACACTAACCATATGATTTAGAGTTCTCTGCAACCAATTTTTTGAGTGTGCTACCTATGCTACTGGTTACTTTCAGTTGCATTACCTTCTCTACTCATTGGAACTTTAGACTTTACAGAATTAAACCAAGTCAATGGCTGTTCCACTGTAAATGGTACCAGGCAGGTTACTGAATTCAGCTTGCATTGGAGTATTCCATGGCACCTAGCACTCTACATGCAATATCTATACAGTTCCAAATCACCCAGAGTAGTTATGTACACAATCTTACCAAAGAATGCATTGAATAGAAAGTAATGCATTCAACTCAAAGGAGTGTACAATTCAATTTTGCTGATAACTAATAGGTGCTAACATGATGTAAACATTGTTAGCACACTAACCATATGATTTAGAGTTGTCTGCAACCAATTTTTTGAGTGTGCTACCTATGCTACTGAAGTTACTTTCAGTAGCATTACCTTCTCTACTCATTGGAACTTTGGACTTTACAGAATTAAACCAAGTCAATGGCTGTTCCACTGTAAATGGTACCAGGTAGGTTACTGAATTCAGCTTGCATTGGAGTATTCCATGGCACCTAGCACTATACATGCAATATCTATAAAGTTCCACATCAGTCTGAGTACTTATGTACAGAAACTTATCACAAAATGCATTGAATAGAAAGTAATGCATTCAACTCAAAGAGTGTACAGTTCAATTTTGCTGAGAACTACTATGTGCTAACATGATGTAAACATTGTTAGCACACTAACCATATGATTTAGAGTTGTCTGCAACCAATTTTATGACTGTGCTACCTATGCTCCAGAAGTTACTTTCAGTAACGTTACCTTCTCTACACATTGGAACTTTAGTCTTTCTCGAATTAAACCAAGTCAATGGCTGTTCCAGTGTAAATGGTACCAGATAGGTTACTGAATTCAGCTTGCATTGGAGTATTCCATGGCACCTAGCACTCTACATGCAATATCTATAGAGTTCCACATAAGTCTGAGTAGTTATGTACAGAAACTTATCACAAAATGCATTGAATGGAAAGTAATGCATTCAACTCAAAGAGTGTGCAGTTCAATTTTGCTGAGAAAAACTATGTACTAACATGATGTAAACATTGTTAGCACACTAACCATATGATTTAGAGTTGTCTGCAACCAATTTTTTGAGTGTGCTACCTATGCTACTGGTTACTTTCAGTTGCATTACCTTCTCTACTCATTGGAACTTTAGACTTTAAAGAATTAACCCAAGTCAATGGCTTTTCCACTGTAAATGGTACCAGGCAGGTTACTGAATTCAGCTTGCATTGGAGTATTCCATGGCACCTAGCACTCTACATGCAATATCTATACAGTTCCAAATCACCCAGAGTAGTTATGTACACAATCTTACCAAAGAATGCATTGAATAGAAAGTAATGCATTCAACTCAATGGAGTGTACAATTCAATTTTGCTGATAACTAATAGGTGCTAACATGATGTAAACATTGTTAGCACACTAACCATATGATTTAGAGTTGTCTGCAACCAATTTGTTGAGTGTGCTACCTATGCTCCAGAAGTTACTTTCTGTAACGTTACCTTCTCTACACATTGGAACTTTAGTCTTTCTAGAATTAAACCAAGTCAATGGCTGTTCCACTATAAATGTTACCAGGTAGGTTACTGAATTCAACTTGCATTGGAGTATTCCATGCCACCTAGCACTCTACATGCAATATCTATACAGTTCCACATCAGTCTGAGTATTTATGTACAGAAACCTATCACAAAATGCATTGAATACAAAGTAATGCATTCAACTCAAAGGAGTGTACAGTTCAAATTTGCTGATAAGTACTATGTGCTAACATGATGTAAACATTGTTAGCACACTAAACATATGATTTAGAGTTGTCTGCAACCAAATTTTTGAGTGTGCTACCTATGCTACTGAAGTTACTTTCAGTAGCATTACCTTCTCTACTCATTGGAACTTTAGACTTTACAGAATTAAACCAAGTCAATGGCTGTTCCACTGTAAATGGTACCAGATAGGTTACTGAATTCAGCTTGCATTGGAGTATTCCATGGCACCTAGCACTCTACATGCAATATCTATAGAGTTCCACATAAGTCTGAGTAGTTATGTACAGAAACTTATCACAAAATGCATTGAATAGAAAGTAATGCATTCAGCTCAAAGAGTGTGCAGTTCAATTTTGCTGAGAAAAACTATGTACTAACATGATGTAAACATTGTTAGCACACTAACCATATGATTTAGAGTTGTCTGCAACCAATTTTTTGAGTGTGCTACCTATGCTACTGGTTACTTTCAGTTGCATTACCTTCTCTACTCATTGGAACTTTAGACTTTACAGAATTAAACCAAGTCAATGGCTGTTCCACTGTAAATGGTACCAGGCAGGTTACTGAATTCAGCTTGCATTGGAGTATTCCATGGCACCTAGCACTCTACATGCAATATCTATACAGTTCCAAATCACCCAGAGTAGTTATGTACACAATCTTACCAAAGAATGCATTGAATAGAAAGTAATGCATTCAACTCAAAGGAGTGTACAATTCAATTTTGCTGATAACTAATAGGTGCTAACATGATGTAAACATTGTTAGCACACTAACCATATGATTTAGAGTTGTCTGCAACCAATTTTTTGAGTGTGCTACCTATGCTCCAGAAGTTACTTTCAGTAACGTTACCTTCTCTACACATTGGAACTTTAGTCTTTCTAGAATTAAACCAAGTCAATGGCTGTTCCACTATAAATGTTACCAGGTAGGTTACTGAATTCAACTTGCATTGGAGTATTCCATGCCACCTAGCACTCTACATGCAATATCTATACAGTTCCACATCAGTCTGAGTATTTATGTACAGAAACCTATCACAAAATGCATTGAATACAAAGTAATGCATTCAACTCAAAGGAGTGTACAGTTCAAATTTGCTGATAAGTACTATGTGCTAACATGATGTAAACCTTGTTAGCACACTAAACATATGATTTAGAGTTGTCTGCAACCAAATTTTTGAGTGTGCTACCTATGCTACTGAAGTTACTTTCAGTAGCATTACCTTCTCTACTCATTGGAACTTTAGACTTTACAGAATTAAACCAAGTCAATGGCTGTTCCACTGTAAATGGTACCAGATAGGTTACTGAATTCAGCTTGCATTGGAGTATTCCATGGCACCTAGCACTCTACATGCAATATCTATAGAGTTCCACATAAGTCTGAGTAGTTATGTACAGAAACTTATCACAAAATGCATTGAATAGAAAGTAATGCATTCAGCTCAAAGAGTGTGCAGTTCAATTTTGCTGAGAAAAACTATGTACTAACATGATGTAAACATTGTTAGCACACTAACCATATGATTTAGAGTTGTCTGCAACCAATTTTTTGAGTGTGCTACCTATGCTACTGGTTACTTTCAGTTGCATTACCTTCTCTACTCATTGGAACTTTAGACTTTACAGAATTAAACCAAGTCAATGGCTGTTCCACTGTAAATGGTACCAGGCAGGTTACTGAATTCAGCTTGCATTGGAGTATTCCATGGCACCTAGCACTCTACATGCAATATCTATACAGTTCCACATCAGTCTGAGTAGTTATGTACAGAAACATATCACAAAATGCTTTGATTAGAAAGTAATGCATTCAACTCAAAGGAGTCTACAGTTCAATTTTGCTGAGAAATACTATGTGCTAACATGATGTAAACATTGTTAGCACACTAACCATATGATTTAGAGTTGTCTGCAACCAGTTTTATGAGTGTGCTACCTATGCTCCAGAAGTTACTTTCAGTAACGTTACCTTCTCTACACAATGGAACTTTAGTCTTTCTAGAATTAAACCAAGTCAATGGCTGTTCCACTATAAATGGTACCAGGTAGGTTACTGAATTCAACTTGCATTGGAGTATTCCATGCCACCTAGCACTCTACATGCAATATCTATACAGTTCCACATCAGTCTGAGTAGTTATGTACAGAAACTTATCACAAAATGCATTGAATAGAAAGTAATGCATTCAACTCAAAGGAGTGTACAGTTCAATTGTGCTGATAAATACTATGTGCTAACATGATGTAAACATTGTTAGCACACTAACCATATGATTTAGAGTTGTCTGCAACCAATTTTATCAGTGTGCTACCTATGCTCCAGAAGTTACTTTCAGTAACGTTACCTTCTCTACACATTGGAACTTCAGTCTTTCTAGAATTAAACCAAGTCAATGGCTGTTCCACTGTAAATGGTACCAGGCAGGTTACTGAATTCAGCTTGCATTGGAGTATTCCATGGCACCTAGCACTCTACATGCAATATCTATACAGTTCCAAATCACCCAGAGTAGTTATGTACACAATCTTACCAAAGAATGCATTGAATAGAAAGTAATGCATTCAACTCAATGGAGTGTACAATTCAATTTTGCTGATAACTAATAGGTGCTAACATGATGTAAACATTGTTAGCACACTAACCATATGATTTAGAGTTGTCTGCAACCAATTTTTTGAGTGTGCTACCTATGCTCCAGAAGTTACTTTCAGTAACGTTACCTTCCTACACATTGGAACTTTAGTCTTTCTAGAATTAAACCAAGTCAATGGCTGTTCCACTATAAATGTTACCAGGTAGGTTACTGAATTCAACTTGCATTGGAGTATTCCATGCCACCTAGCACTCTACATGCAATATCTATACAGTTCCACATCAGTCTGAGTAGTTATGTACAGAAACCTATCACAAAATGCATTGAATACAAAGTAATGCATTCAACTCAAAGGAGTGTACAGTTCAAATTTGCTGATAAGTACTATGTGCTAACATGATGTAAACATTGTTAGCACACTAAACATATGATTTAGAGTTGTCTGCAACCAAATTTTTGAGTGTGCTACCTATGCTACTGAAGTTACTTTCAGTAGCATTTCCTTCACTACTCATTGGAACTTTAGACTTTACAGAATTAAACCAAGTCAATGGCTGTTCCACTGTAAATGGTACCAGATAGGTTACTGAATTCAGCTTGCATTGGAGTATTCCATGGCACCTAGCACTCTACATGCAATATCTATAGAGTTCCACATAAGTCTGAGTAGTTATGTACAGAAACTTATCACAAAATGCATTGAATAGAAAGTAATGCATTCAACTCAAAGAGTGTGCAGTTCAATTTTGCTGAGAAAAACTATGTACTAACATGATGTAAACATTGTTAGCACACTAACCATATGATTTAGAGTTGTCTGCAACCAATTTTTTGAGTGTGCTACCTATGCTACTGGTTACTTTCAGTTGCATTACCTTCTCTACTCATTGGAACTTTAGACTTTACAGAATTAAACCAAGTCAATGGCTGTTCCACTGTAAATGGTACCAGGCAGGTTACTGAATTCAGCTTGCATTGGAGTATTCCATGGCACCTAGCACTCTACATGCAATATCTATACAGTTCCAAATCACCCAGAGTAGATATGTACACAATCTTACCAAAGAATGCATTGAATAGAAAGTAATGCATTCAACTCAAAGGAGTGTACAGTTCAATTGTGCTGATAAATACTATGTGCTAACATGATGTAAACATTGTTAGCACACTAACCATATGATTTAGAGTTGTCTGCAACCAATTTTATCACTGTGCTACCTATGCTCCAGAAGTTACTTTCAGTAACGTTACCTTCTCTACACATTGGAACTTTAGTCTTTCTAGAATTAAACCAAGTCAATGGCTGTTCCACTGTAAATGGTACCAGGTAGGTTACTGAATTCAACTTGCATTGGAGTATTCCATGCCACCTAGCACTCTACATGCAATATCTATACAGTTCCACATCAGTCTGTAGTTATGTACAGAAACTTATCACAAAATGCATTGAATAGAAAGTAATGCATTCAACTCAAAGGAGTGTACAGTTCAATTGTGCTGATAAATACTATGTGCTAACATGATGTAAACATTGTTAGCACACTAACCATCTGATTTAGAGTTGTCTGCAACCAATTTTTTGAGTGTGCTACCTATGCTACTGAAGTTACTTTCAGTTGCATTACCTTCTCTACTCATTGGAACTTTAGACTTTACAGAATTAAACCAAGTCAATGGCTGTTCCACTGTAAATGGTACCAGGTAGGTTACTGAATTCAGCTTGCATTGGAGTATTCCATGGCACCTAGCACTCTACATGCAATATCGATACAGTTCCAAATCACCCAGATTAGTTACGTACACAATCTTACCAAAGAATGCATTGAATAGAAAGTAATGCATTCAACTCAAAGGAGTGTACAATTCAATTTCGCTGATAACTAATAGGTGCTAACATGATGTAAACATTGTTAGCACACTAACCATATGATTTAGAGTTGTCTGCAACCAATTTTTTGAGTGTGCTACCTATGCTACTGAAGTTACTTTCAGTAGCATTACCTTCTCTACTCATTGGAACTTTAGACTTTACAGAATTAAAACCAAGTCAATGGCTGTTCCACTGTAAATGGTACCAGGTAGGTTACTGAATTCAGCTTGCATTGGAGTATTCCATGGCACCTAGCACTCTACATGCAATATCTATACAGTTCCACATCAGTCTGAGTAGTTATGTACAGAAACTTATCACAAAATGCATTGAATAGAAAGTAATGCATTCAACTCAAAGGAGTCTACAGTTCAATTTTGCTGAGAACTACTATGTGCTAACCTGATGTAAACATTGTTAGCACACTAACCATATGATTTAGAGTTGTCTGCAACAAATTTTATGAGTGTGCTACCTATGCTCCAGAAGTTACTTTCAGTAACGTTACCTTCTCTACACATTGGAACTTTTGTCTTTCTAGAATTAAACCAAGTCAATGGCTGTTCCACTGTAAATGGTACCAGGTAGGTTACTGAATTCAACTTGCATTGGAGTATTCCATGCCACCTAGCACTCTACATGCAATATCTATACAGTTCCACATCAGTCTGAGTAGTTATGTACAGAAACATATCACAAAATGCATTGAATAGAAAGTAATGCATTCAACTCAAAGGAGTCTACAGTTCAATTTTGCTGAGAACTACTATGTGCTAACCTGATGTAAACATTGTTAGCACTCTAACCATATGATTTAGAGTTGTCTGCAACCAATTTTATGAGTGTGCTACCTATGCTCCAGAAGTTACTTTCAGTAACGCTACCTTCTCTACACATTGGAACTTTAGTCTTTCTATAATTAAACCAAGTCAATGGCTGTTCCACTGTAAATGGTACCAGGTAGGTTACTGAATTCAACTTGCATTGGAGTATTCCATGCCACCTAGCACTCTACATGCAATATCTATACAGTTCCACATCAGTCTGAGTAGTTATGTACAGAAACCTATCACAAAATGCATTGAATAGAAAGTAATGCATTCAACTCAAAGGAGTGTACAGTTCAAATTTGCTGATAAGTACTATGTGCTAACATGATGTAAACATTGTTAGCACACTAAACATATGATTTAGAGTTGTCTGCAACCAATTTTTTGAGTCTGCTACCTATGCTACTGAAGTTACTTTCAGTAGCATTACCTTCTCTACTCATTGGAACTTTAGACTTTACAGAATTAAACCAAGTCAATGGCTGTTCCACTGTAAATGGTACCAGGTAGGTTACTGAATTCAGCTTGCATTGGAGTATTCCATGGCACCTAGCACTCTACATGCAATATCGATACAGTTCCACATCAGTCTGAGTAGTTATGTACAGAAACTTATCACAAAATGCTTTGATTAGAAAGTAATGCATTCAACTCAAAAGAGTCTACAGTTCAATTTTGCTGAGAAATACTATGTGCTAACATGATGTAAACATTGTTAGCACACTAACCATATGATTTAGAGTTGTCTGCAACCAATTTTATGACTGTGCTACCTATGCTCCAGAAGTTACTTTCAGTAACGTTACCTTCTCTACACATTGGAACTTTAGTCTTTCTAGAATTAAACCAAGTCAATGGCTTTTCCAGTGTAAATGGTACCAGGTAGGTTACTGAATTCAACTTGCATTGGAGTATTCCATGCCACCTAGCACTCTACATGCAATATCTATACAGTTCCACATCAGTCTGAGTAGTTATGTACTGAAACATATCACAAAATGCATTGAATACAAAGTAATGCATTAAACTCAAAGGAGTGTACAGTTCAATTTTGCTGATAAGTACTATGTGCTAACAGGATGTAAACATTGATAGCACACTAACCATATGATTTAGAGTTGTCTGCAACCAATTTTTTGAGTGTGCTACCTATGCTACTGAAGTTACGTTCAGTAGCATTACCTTCTCTACTCATTGGAACTTTAGACTTTACAGAATTAAACCAAGTCAATGGCTGTTCCACTGTAAATGGTACCAGGTAGGTTACTGAATTCAACTTGCATTGGAGTATTCCATGCCACCTAGCACTCTACATGCAATATCTATACAGTTCCACATCAGTCTGTGTAGTTATGTACAGAAACTTATCACAAAATGCATTGAATAGAAAGTAATGCATTCAACTCAAAGGAGTCTACAGTTCAATTTTGCTGAGAACTACTATGTGCTAACCTGATGTAAACATTGTTAGCACACTAACCATATGATTTAGAGTTGTCTGCAACCAATTTTATGAGTGTGCTACCTATGCTCCAGAAGTTACTTTCAGTAACGTTACCTTCTCTACACATTGGAACTTTAGTCTTTCTAGAATTAAACCAAGTCAATGGCTGTTCCACTGTAAATGGTACCAGGTAGGTTACTGAATTCAACTTGCATTGGAGTATTCCATGCCACCTAGCACTCTACATGCAATATCTATACATTTCCACATCAGTCTGAGTAGTTATGTACAGAAACCTATCACAAAATGCATTGAATAGAAAGTAATGCATTCAACTCAAAGGAGTCTACAGTTCAAATTTGCTGATAAGTACTATGTGCTAACATGATGTAAACATTGTTAGCACACTAAACATATGATTTAGAGTTGTCTGCAACCAATTTTTTGAGTCTGCTACCTATGCTACTGAAGTTACTTTCAGTAGCATTACCTTCTCTACTCATTGGAACTTTAGACTTTACAGAATTAAACCAAGTCAATGGCTGTTCCACTGTAAATGGTACCAGGTAGGTTACTGAATTCAGCTTGCATTGGAGTATTCCATGCCACCTAGCACTCTACATGCAATATCTATACAGTTCCACATCAGTCTGAGTAGTTATGTACAGAAACTTATCACAAAATACTTTGATTAGAAAGTAATGCATTCAACTCAAAGGAGTCTACAGTTCAATTTTGCTGAGAAATACTATGTGCTAACATGATGTAAACATTGCTAGCACACTAACCATATGATTTAGAGTTGTCTGCAACCAATTTTATGAGTGTGCTACCTATGCTCCAGAAGTTACTTTCAGTAACGTTACCTTCTCTACACATTGGAACTTTAGTCTTTCTAGAATTAAACCAAATCAATGGCTGTTCCACTGTAAATGGTACCAGGTAGGTTACTGAATTCAACTTGCATTGGAGTATTCCATGCCACCTAGCACTCTACATGCAATATCTATACAGTTCCACATCAGTCTGTGTAGATATGTACAGAAACCTGTCACAAAATGCATTGAATAGAAAGTAATGCATTCAACTCAAAGGAGTGTACAGTTCAATTTTGCTGATAAGTACTATGTGCTAACATGATGTAAACATTGTTAGCACACTAACCATATGATTTAGAGTTGTCTGCAACCAATTTTTTGAGTGTCCTACCTATGCTACTGAAGTTACTTTCAGTAGCATTACCTTCTCTACTCATTGGAACTTTAGACTTTACAGAATTAAACCAAGTCAATGGCTGTTCCACTGTAAATGGTACCAGGTAGGTTACTGAATTCAGCCTGCATTGGAGTATTCCATGGCACCTAGCACTCTACATGCAATATCGATACAGTTCCACATCAGTCTGAGTAGTTATGTACAGAAACTTATCACAAAATGCTTTGATTAGAAAGTAATGCATTCAACTCAAAAGAGTCTACAGTTCAATTTTGCTGAGAAATACTATGTGCTAACATGATGTAAACATTGTTAGCACACTAACCATATGATTTAGAGTTGTCTGCAACCAATTTTATGACTGTGCTACCTATGCTCCAGAAGTTACTTTCAGTAACGTTACCTTCTCTACACATTGGAACTTTAGTCTTTCTAGAATTAAACCAAGTCAATGGCTTTTCCAGTGTAAATGGTACCAGGTAGGTTACTGAATTCAACTTGCATTGGAGTATTCCATGCCACCTAGCACTCTACATGCAATATCTATACAGTTCCACATCAGTCTGAGTAGTTATGTACTGAAACATATCACAAAATGCATTGAATACAAAGTAATGCATTCAACTCAAAGGAGTGTACAGTTCAATTTTGCTGATAAGTACTATGTGCTAACAGGATGTAAACATTGATAGCACACTAACCATATGATTTAGAGTTGTCTGCAACCAATTTTTTGAGTGTGCTACCTATGCTACTGAAGTTACGTTCAGTAGCATTACCTTCTCTACTCATTGGAACTTTAGACTTTACAGAATTAAACCAAGTCAATGGCTGTTCCACTGTAAATGGTACCAGGTAGGTTACTGAATTCAACTTGCATTGGAGTATTCCATGGCACCTAGCACTCTACATGCAATATCTATACAGTTCCACATCAGTCTGAGTAGTTATGTACAGAAACTTATCACAAAATACTTTGATTAGAAAGTAATGCATTCAACTCAAAGGAGTCTACAGTTCAATTTTGCTGAGAAATACTATGTGCTAACATGATGTAAACATTGCTAGCACACTAACCATATGATTTAGAGTTGTCTGCAACCAATTTTATGAGTGTGCTACCTATGCTCCAGAAGTTACTTTCAGTAACGTTACCTTCTCTACACATTGGAACTTTAGTCTTTCTAGAATTAAACCAAATCAATGGCTGTTCCACTGTAAATGGTACCAGGTAGGTTACTGAATTCAACTTGCATTGGAGTATTCCATGCCACCTAGCACTCTACATGCAATATCTATACAGTTCCACATCACTCTGTGTAGATATGTACAGAAACCTGTCACAAAATGCATTGAATAGAAAGTAATGCATTCAACTCAAAGGAGTGTACAGTTCAATTTTGCTGATAAGTACTATGTGCTAACATGATGTAAACATTGTTAGCACACTAACCATATGATTTAGAGTTGTCTGCAACCAATTTTTTGAGTGTCCTACCTATGCTACTGAAGTTACTTTCAGTAGCATTACCTTCTCTACTCATTGGAACTTTAGACTTTACAGAATTAAACCAAGTCAATGGCTGTTCCACTGTAAATGGTACCAGGTAGGTTACTGAATTCAGCCTGCATTGGAGTATTCCATGGCACCTAGCACTCTACATGCAATATCGATACAGTTCCACATCAGTCTGAGTAGTTATGTACAGAAACTTATCACAAAATGCTTTGATTAGAAAGTAATGCATTCAACTCAAAAGAGTCTACAGTTCAATTTTGCTGAGAAATACTATGTGCTAACATGATGTAAACATTGTTAGCACACTAACCATATGATTTAGAGTTGTCTGCAACCAATTTTATGACTGTGCTACCTATGCTCCAGAAGTTACTTTCAGTAACGTTACCTTCTCTACACATTGGAACTTTAGTCTTTCTAGAATTAAACCAAGTCAATGGCTTTTCCAGTGTAAATGGTACCAGGTAGGTTACTGAATTCAACTTGCATTGGAGTATTCCATGCCACCTAGCACTCTACATGCAATATCTATACAGTTCCACATCAGTCTGAGTAGTTATGTACTGAAACATATCACAAAATGCATTGAATACAAAGTAATGCATTCAACTCAAAGGAGTGTACAGTTCAATTTTGCTGATAAGTACTATGTGCTAACAGGATGTAAACATTGATAGCACACTAACCATATGATTTAGAGTTGTCTGCAACCAATTTTTTGAGTGTGCTACCTATGCTACTGAAGTTACGTTCAGTAGCATTACCTTCTCTACTCATTGGAACTTTAGACTTTACAGAATTAAACCAAGTCAATGGCTGTTCCACTGTAAATGGTACCAGGTAGGTTACTGAATTCAACTTGCATTGGAGTATTCCATGGCACCTAGCACTCTACATGCAATATCTATACAGTTCCACATCAGTCTGAGTAGTTATGTACAGAAACTTATCACAAAATACTTTGATTAGAAAGTAATGCATTCAACTCAAAAGAGTCTACAGTTCAATTTTGCTGAGAAATACTATGTGCTAACATGATGTAAACATTGCTAGCACACTAACCATATGATTTAGAGTTGTCTGCAACCAATTTTATGAGTGTGCTACCTATGCTCCAGAAGTTACTTTCAGTAACGTTACCTTCTCTACACATTGGAACTTTAGTCTTTCTAGAATTAAACCAAATCAATGGCTGTTCCACTGTAAATGGTACCAGGTAGGTTACTGAATTCAACTTGCATTGGAGTATTCCATGCCACCTAGCACTCTACATGCAATATCTATACAGTTCCACATCAGTCTGTGTAGATATGTACAGAAACCTGTCACAAAATGCATTGAATAGAAAGTAATGCATTCAACTCAAAGGAGTGTACAGTTCAATTTTGCTGATAAGTACTATGTGCTAACATGATGTAAACATTGTTAGCACACTAACCATATGATTTAGAGTTGTCTGCAACCAATTTTTTGAGTGTCCTACCTATGCTACTGAAGTTACTTTCAGTAGCATTACCTTCTCTACTCATTGGAACTTTAGACTTTACAGAATTAAACCAAGTCAATGGCTGTTCCACTGTAAATGGTACCAGGTAGGTTACTGAATTCAGCCTGCATTGGAGTATTCCATGGCACCTAGCACTCTACATGCAATATCGATACAGTTCCACATCAGTCTGAGTAGTTATGTACAGAAACTTATCACAAAATGCTTTGATTAGAAAGTAATGCATTCAACTCAAAAGAGTCTACAGTTCAATTTTGCTGAGAAATACTATGTGCTAACATGATGTAAACATTGTTAGCACACTAACCATATGATTTAGAGTTGTCTGCAACCAATTTTATGACTGTGCTACCTATGCTCCAGAAGTTACTTTCAGTAACGTTACCTTCTCTACACATTGGAACTTTAGTCTTTCTAGAATTAAACCAAGTCAATGGCTTTTCCAGTGTAAATGGTACCAGGTAGGTTACTGAATTCAACTTGCATTGGAGTATTCCATGCCACCTAGCACTCTACATGCAATATCTATACAGTTCCACATCAGTCTGAGTAGTTATGTACTGAAACATATCACAAAATGCATTGAATACAAAGTAATGCATTCAACTCAAAGGAGTGTACAGTTCAATTTTGCTGATAAGTACTATGTGCTAACAGGATGTAAACATTGATAGCACACTAACCATATGATTTAGAGTTGTCTGCAACCAATTTTTTGAGTGTGCTACCTATGCTACTGAAGTTACGTTCAGTAGCATTACCTTCTCTACTCATTGGAACTTTAGACTTTACAGAATTAAACCAAGTCAATGGCTGTTCCACTGTAAATGGTACCAGGTAGGTTACTGAATTCAACTTGCATTGGAGTATTCCATGGCACCTAGCACTCTACATGCAATATCTATACAGTTCCACATCAGTCTGAGTAGTTATGTACAGAAACTTATCACAAAATGCATTGAATAGAAAGTAATGCATTCAACTCAAAGGAGTGTTCAGTTCAATTTAGCTGATAAGTACTATGTGCTAACAGGATGTAAACATTGTTAGCACACTAACCATATGATTTAGAGTTGTCTGCAACCAATTTTTTGAGTGTGCTACCTATGCTACTGAAGTTACTTTCAGCAGCATTACCTTCTCTACTCATTGGAACTTTGGACTTTACAGAATTAAACCAAGTCAATGGCTGTTCCACTGTAAATGGTACCAGGTAGGTTACTGAATTCAACTTGCATTGGAGTATTCCATGCCACCTAGCACTCTACATGCAATATCTATACAGTTCCACATCAGTCTGTGTAGTTATGTACAGAAACTTATCACAAAATGCATTGAATAGAAAGTAATGCATTCAACTCAAAGGAGTCTACAGTTCAATTTTGCTGAGAACTACTATGTGCTAACCTGATGTAAACATTGTTAGCACACTAACCATATGATTTAGAGTTGTCTGCAACCAATTTTATGAGTGTGCTACCTATGCTCCAGAAGTTACTTTCAGTAACGTTACCTTCTCTACACATTGGAACTTTAGTCTTTCTAGAATTAAACCAAGTCAATGGCTGTTCCACTGTAAATGGTACCAGGTAGGTTACTGAATTCAACTTGCATTGGAGTATTCCATGCCACCTAGCACTCTACATGCAATATCTATACATTTCCACATCAGTCTGAGTAGTTATGTACAGAAACCTATCACAAAATGCATTGAATAGAAAGTAATGCATTCAACTCAAAGGAGTCTACAGTTCAAATTTGCTGATAAGTACTATGTGCTAACATGATGTAAACATTGTTAGCACACTAAACATATGATTTAGAGTTGTCTGCAACCAATTTTTTGAGTCTGCTACCTATGCTACTGAAGTTACTTTCAGTAGCATTACCTTCTCTACTCATTGGAACTTTAGACTTTACAGAATTAAACCAAGTCAATGGCTGTTCCACTGTAAATGGTACCAGGTAGGTTACTGAATTCAGCTTGCATTGGAGTATTCCATGCCACCTAGCACTCTACATGCAATATCTATACAGTTCCACATCAGTCTGAGTAGTTATGTACAGAAACTTATCACAAAATACTTTGATTAGAAAGTAATGCATTCAACTCAAAGGAGTCTACAGTTCAATTTTGCTGAGAAATACTATGTGCTAACATGATGTAAACATTGCTAGCACACTAACCATATGATTTAGAGTTGTCTGCAACCAATTTTATGAGTGTGCTACCTATGCTCCAGAAGTTACTTTCAGTAACGTTACCTTCTCTACACATTGGAACTTTAGTCTTTCTAGAATTAAACCAAATCAATGGCTGTTCCACTGTAAATGGTACCAGGTAGGTTACTGAATTCAACTTGCATTGGAGTATTCCATGCCACCTAGCACTCTACATGCAATATCTATACAGTTCCACATCAGTCTGTGTAGATATGTACAGAAACCAGTCACAAAATGCATTGAATAGAAAGTAATGCATTCAACTCAAAGGAGTGTACAGTTCAATTTTGCTGATAAGTACTATGTGCTAACATGATGTAAACATTGTTAGCACACTAACCATATGATTTAGAGTTGTCTGCAACCAATTTTTTGAGTGTCCTACCTATGCTACTGAAGTTACTTTCAGTAGCATTACCTTCTCTACTCATTGGAACTTTAGACTTTACAGAATTAAACCAAGTCAATGGCTGTTCCACTGTAAATGGTACCAGGTAGGTTACTGAATTCAGCTTGCATTGGAGTATTCCATGCCACCTAGCACTCTACATGCAATATCTATACAGTTCCACATCACTCTGAGTAGTTATGTACAGAAACTTATCACAAAATGCATTGAATAGAAAGTAATGCATTCATCTCAAAGGAGTGTACAGTTCAATTTTGCTGAGAACTACTATGTACTAACATGATGTAAACATTGTTAGCACACTAACCATATGATTTAGAGTTGTCTGCAACCAATTTTATGAGTGTGCTACCTATGCTCCAGAAGTAACTTTCAGTAACGTTACCTTCTCTACACATTGGAACTTTAGTCTTTCTAGAATTAAACCAAGTCAATGGCTGTTCCACTGTAAATGGTACCAGGTAGGTTACTGAATTCAACTTGCATTGGAGTATTCCATGCCACCTAGCACTCTACATGCAATATCTATACAGTTCCACATCAGTCTGAGTAGTTATGTACAGAAACCTATCACAAAATGCATTGAATAGAAAGTAATGCATTCAACTCAAAGGAGTGTACAGTTCAAATTTGCTGATAAGTACTATGTGCTAACATGATGTAAACATTGGTAGCACACTAACCATATGATTTAGAGTTGTCTGCAAACAATTTTTTGAGTGTGCTACCTATGCTACTGAAGTTACTTTCAGTAGCATTACCTTCTCTACTCATTGGAACTTTAGACTTTACAGAATTAAACCAAGTCAATGGCTGTTCCACTGTAAATGGTACCAGGTAGGTTACTGAATTCAGCTTGCATTGGAGTATTCCATGCCACCTAGCACTCTACATGCAATATCTATACAGTTCCACATCAGTCTGAGTAGTTATGTACAGAAACCTATCACAAAATGCATTGAATAGAAAGTAATGCATTCAACTCAAAGGAGTGTACAGTTCAAATTTGCTGATAAGTACTATGTGCTAACACGATGTAAACATTGTTAGCACACTAAACATATGATTTAGAGTTGTCTGCAACCAATTTTTTGAGTGTGCTACCTATGCTACTGAAGTTACTTTCAGTAGCATTACCTTCTCTACTCATTGGAACTTTAGACTTTACAGAATTAAACCAAGTCAATGGCTGTTCCACTGTAAATGGTACCAGGTAGGTTACTGAATTCAGCTTGCATTGGAGTATTCCATGGCACCTAGCACTCTACATGCAATATCTATACAGTTCCACATCAGTCTGAGTAGTTATGTACAGAAACTTATCACAAAATGCATTGAATAGAAAGTAATGCATTCAACTCAAAGGAGTCTACAGTTCAATTTTGCTGAGAACTGCTATGTGCTAACCTGATGTAAACATTGTTAGCACACTAACCATATGATTTAGAGTTGTCTGCAACCAATTTTATGAGTGTGCTACCTATGCTCCAGAAGTTACTTTCAGTAACGTTACCTTCTCTACACATTGGAACTTTTGTCTTTCTAGAATTAAACCAAGTCAATGGCTGTTCCACTGTAAATGGTACCAGGTAGGTTACTGAATTCAACTTGCATTGGAGTATTCCATGCCACCTAGCACTCTACATGCAATATCTATACAGTTCCACATCAGTCTGAGTAGTTATGTACAGAAACATATCACAAAATGCATTGAATAGAAAGTAATGCATTCAACTCAAAGGAGTCTACAGTTCAATTTTGCTGAGAACTACTATGTGCTAACCTGATGTAAACATTGTTAGCACTCTAACCATATGATTTAGAGTTGTCTGCAACCAATTTTATGAGTGTGCTACCTATGCTCCAGAAGTTACTTTCAGTAACGCTACCTTCTCTACACATTGGAACTTTAGTCTTTATATAATTAAACCAAGTCAATGGCTGTTCCACTGTAAATGGTACCAGGTAGGTTACTGAATTCAACTTGCATTGGAGTATTCCATGCCACCTAGCACTCTACATGCAATATCTATACAGTTCCACATCAGTCTGAGTAGTTATGTACAGAAACCTATCACAAAATGCATTGAATAGAAAGTAATGCATTCAACTCAAAGGAGTGTACAGTTCAAATTTGCTGATAAGTACTATGTGCTAAAATGATGTAAACATTGTTAGCACACTAAACATATGATTTAGAGTTGTCTGCAACCAATTTTTTGAGTCTGCTACCTATGCTACTGAAGTTACTTTCAGTAGCATTACCTTCTCTACTCATTGGAACTTTAGACTTTACAGAATTAAACCAAGTCAATGGCTGTTCCACTGTAAATGGTACCAGGTAGGTTACTGAATTCAGCTTGCATTGGAGTATTCCATGCCACCTAGCACTCTACATGCAATATCTATACAGTTCCACATCACTCTGAGTAGTTATGTACAGAAACTTATCACAAAATGCATTGAATAGAAAGTAATGCATTCATCTCAAAGGAGTGTACAGTTCAATTTTGCTGAGAACTACTATGTACTAACATGATGTAAACATTGTTAGCACACTAACCATATGATTTAGAGTTGTCTGCAACCAATTTTATGAGTGTGCTACCTATGCTCCAGAAGTTACTTTCAGTAACGTTACCTTCTCTACACATTGGAACTTTAGTCTTTCTAGAATTAAACCAAGTCAATGGCTGTTCCACTGTAAATGGTACCAGGTAGGTTACTGAATTCAACTTGCATTGGAGTATTCCATGCCACCTAGCACTCTACATGCAATATCTATACAGTTCCACATCAGTCTGAGTAGTTATGTACAGAAACCTATCACAAAATGCATTGAATAGAAAGTAATGCATTCAACTCAAAGGAGTGTACAGTTCAAATTTGCTGATAAGTACTATGTGCTAACATGATGTAAACATTGGTAGCACACTAACCATATGATTTAGAGTTGTCTGCAAACAATTTTTTGAGTGTGCTACCTATGCTACTGAAGTTACTTTCAGTAGCATTACCTTCTCTACTCATTGGAACTTTAGACTTTACAGAATTAAACCAAGTCAATGGCTGTTCCACTGTAAATGGTACCAGGTAGGTTACTGAATTCAGCTTGCATTGGAGTATTCCATGCCACCTAGCACTCTACATGCAATATCTATACAGTTCCACATCAGTCTGAGTAGTTATGTACAGAAACCTATCACAAAATGCATTGAATAGAAAGTAATGCATTCAACTCAAAGGAGTGTACAGTTCAAATTTGCTGATAAGTACTATGTGCTAACACGATGTAAACATTGTTAGCACACTAAACATATGATTTAGAGTTGTCTGCAACCAATTTTTTGAGTGTGCTACCTATGCTACTGAAGTTACTTTCAGTAGCATTACCTTCTCTACTCATTGGAACTTTAGACTTTACAGAATTAAACCAAGTCAATGGCTGTTCCACTGTAAATGGTACCAGGTAGGTTACTGAATTCAGCTTGCATTGGAGTATTCCATGGCACCTAGCACTCTACATGCAATATCTATACAGTTCCACTTCAGTCTGAGTAGTTATGTACAGAAACTTATCACAAAATGCATTGAATAGAAAGTAATGCATTCAACTCAAAGGAGTCTACAGTTCAATTTTGCTGAGAACTACTATGTGCTAACCTGATGTAAACATTGTTAGCACACTAACCATATGATTTAGAGTTGTCTGCAACCAATTTTATGAGTGTGCTACCTATGCTCCAGAAGTTACTTTCAGTAACGTTACCTTCTCTACACATTGGAACTTTTGTCTTTCTAGAATTAAACCAAGTCAATGGCTGTTCCACTGTAAATGGTACCAGGTAGGTTACTGAATTCAACTTGCATTGGAGTATTCCATGCCACCTAGCACTCTACATGCAATATCTATACAGTTCCACATCAGTCTGAGTAGTTATGTACAGAAACATATCACAAAATGCATTGAATAGAAAGTAATGCATTCAACTCAAAGGAGTCTACAGTTCAATTTTGCTGAGAACTACTATGTGCTAACCTGATGTAAACATTGTTAGCACTCTAACCATATGATTTAGAGTTGTCTGCAACCAATTTTATGAGTGTGCTACCTATGCTCCAGAAGTTACTTTCAGTAACGCTACCTTCTCTACACATTGGAACTTTAGTCTTTCTATAATTAAACCAAGTCAATGGCTGTTCCACTGTAAATGGTACCAGGTAGGTTACTGAATTCAACTTGCATTGGAGTATTCCATGCCACCTAGCACTCTACATGCAATATCTATACAGTTCCACATCAGTCTGAGTAGTTATGTACAGAAACCTATCACAAAATGCATTGAATAGAAAGTAATGCATTCAACTCAAAGGAGTGTACAGTTCAAATTTGCTGATAAGTACTATGTGCTAACATGATGTAAACATTGTTAGCACACTAAACATATGATTTAGAGTTGTCTGCAACCAATTTTTTGAGTCTGCTACCTATGCTACTGAAGTTACTTTCAGTAGCATTACCTTCTCTACTCATTGGAACTTTAGACTTTACAGAATTAAACCAAGTCAATGTCTGTTCCACTGTAAATGGTACCAGGTAGGTTACTGAATTCAACTTGCATTGGAGTATTCCATGCCACCTAGCACTCTACATGCAATATCTATACAGTTCCACATCAGTATGAGTAGTTATGTACAGAAACTTATCACAAAATGCATTGAATAGAATGTAATGCATTCAACACAAAGGAGTGTTCAGTTCAATTTTCCTGAGAACTACTATGTGCTAACATGATGTAAACATTGTTAGCACACTAACCATATGATTTAGAGTTGTCTGCAACCAATTTTTTGAGTGTGCTACCTATGCTACTGAAGTTACTTTCAGTAGCATTACCTTCTCTACTCATTGGAACTTTGGACTTTACAGAATTAAACCAAGTCAATGGCTGTTCCACTGAAAATGGTACCAGGTATGTTGCTGAATTCAACTTGCATTGGAGTATTCCATGCCACCTAGCACACTACATGCAATATCTATACAGTTCCACATCAGTCTGAGTAGTTATGTACAGAAACTTATCACAAAATGCATTGAATAGAAAGTAATGCATTCAACACAAAGGAGTGTACAGT
Organism: Hypanus sabinus; assembly: GCF_030144855.1. Classification (NCBI taxonomy): domain Eukaryota; kingdom Metazoa; phylum Chordata; class Chondrichthyes; order Myliobatiformes; family Dasyatidae; genus Hypanus; species Hypanus sabinus. Next base: position 3,951,785 of record NC_082733.1, read on the forward strand.
TCAATTGTGCTGATAAATACTATGTGCTAACATGATGTAAACATTGTTAGCACACTAACCATATGATTTAGAGTTGTCTGCAACCAATTTTTTGAGTGTGCTACCTATGCTACTCAAGTTACTTTCAGTTGCATTACCTTCTCTACTCATTGGAACTTTAGACTTTACAGAATTAAACCAAGTCAATGTCTGTTCCACTGTAAATGGTACCAGGTAGGTTACTGAATTCAACTTGCATTGGAGTATTCCATGCCACCTAGCACTCTACATGCAATATCTATACAGTTCCACATCAGTCTGAGTAGTTATATACAGAAACTTATCACAAAATGCATTGAATAGAAAGTAATGCATTCAACTCAAAGGAGTGTACAGTTCAATTTTGCTGAGAACTACTATGTGCTAACATGATGTAAACATTGTTAGCACACTAACCATATGATTTAGAGTTGTCTGCAACCAATTTTATGACTGTGCTACCTATGCTCCAGCAGTTACTTTCAGTAACGTTACCTTCTCTACACATTGGAACTTTAGTCTTTCTAGAATTAAACCAAGTCAATGGCTGTTCCAGTGTAAATGGTACCAGGTAGGTTTCTGAATTCAACTTGCATTGGAGTATTCCATGCCACCTAGCACTCTACATGCAATATCTATACAGTTCCACATCAGTCTGAATAGTTATGTACTGAAACTTATCACAAAATGCATTGAATAGAAAGTAATGCATTCAACTCAAAGGAGTGTACAGTTCAATTTTGCTGATAAGTACTATGTGCTAACAGGATGTAAACATTGTTAGCACACTAACCATATGATTTAGAGTTGTCTGCAACCAATTTTTTGAGTGTGCTACCTATGCTACTGAAGTTACTTTCAGTAGCATTACCTTCTCTACTCATTGGAACTTTGGACTTTACAGAATTAAACCAAGTCAATGGCTGTTCCACTGTAAATGGTACCAGGTAGGTTACTGAATTCAACTTGCATTGGAGTATTCCATGCCACCTAGCACTCTACATGCAATATCTATACAGTTCCACATCAGTCTGAGTAGTTATGTACAGAAACTTATCACAAAATGCATTGAATAGAAAGTAATGCATTCAACTCAAAGGAGTCTACAGTTCAATTTTGCTGAGAACTACTATGTGCTAACCTGATGTAAACATTGTTAGCACACTAACCATATGATTTAGAGTTGTCTGCAACCAATTTTATGAGTGTGCTACCTATGCTACTGAAGTTACTTTCAGTAGCATTACCTTCTCTACTCATTGGAACTTTAGACTTTACAGAATTAAACCAAGTCAATGGCTGTTCCACTGTAAATGGTACCAGGTAGGTTACTGAATTCAGCTTGCATTGGAGTATTCCATGGCACCTAGCACTCTACATGCAATATCTATACAGTTCCACATCAGTCTGAGTAGTTATGTACAGAAACTTATCACAAAATGCTTTGATTAGAAAGTAATGCATTCAACTCAAAGGAGTCTACAGTTCAATTTTGCTGAGAAATACTATGTGCTAACATTATGTAAACATTGTTAGCACACTAACCATATGATTTAGAGTTGTCTGCAACCAATTTTATCAGTGTGCTACCTATGCTCCAGAAGTTACTTTCAGTAACGTTACCTTCTCTACACATTGGAACTTTAGTCTTTCTAGAATTAAACCAAGTCAATGGCTGTTCCACTGTAAATGGTACCAGGTAGGTTACTGAATTCAGCTTGCATTGGAGTATTCCATGCCACCTAGCACTCTACATGCAATATCTATACAGTTCCACATCAGTCTGAGTAGTTATGTACAGAAACCTATCACAAAATGCATTGAATAGAAAGTAATGCATTCAACTCAAAGGAGTGTACAGTTCAAATTTGCTGATAAGTACTATGTGCTAACACGATGTAAACATTGTTAGCACACTAAACATATGATTTAGAGTTGTCTGCAACCAATTTTTTGAGTCTGCTACCTATGCTACTGAAGTTACTTTCAGTAGCATTACCTTCTCTACTCATTGGAACTTTAGACTTTACAGAATTAAACCAAGTCAATGGCTGTTCCACTGTAAATGGTACCAGGTAGGTTACTGAATTCAGCTTGCATTGGAGTATTCCATGGCACCTAGCACTCTACATGCAATATCTATACAGTTCCACATCAGTCTGAGTAGTTATGTACAGAAACTTATCACAAAATGCATTGAATAGAAAGTAATGCATTCAACTCAAAGGAGTCTACAGTTCAATTTTGCTGAGAACTGCTATGTGCTAACCTGATGTAAACATTGTTAGCACACTAACCATATGATTTAGAGTTGTCTGCAACCAATTTTATGAGTGTGCTACCTATGCTCCAGAAGTTACTTTCAGTAACGTTACCTTCTCTACACATTGGAACTTTTGTCTTTCTAGAATTAAACCAAGTCAATGGCTGTTCCACTGTAAATGGTACCAGGTAGGTTACTGAATTCAACTTGCATTGGAGTATTCCATGCCACCTAGCACTCTACATGCAATATCTATACAGTTCCACATCAGTCTGAGTAGTTATGTACAGAAACCTATCACAAAATGCATTGAATAGAAAGTAATGCATTCAACTCAAAGGAGTGTACAGTTCAAATTTGCTGATAAGTACTATGTGCTAACACGATGTAAACATTGTTAGCACACTAAACATATGATTTAGAGTTGTCTGCAACCAATTTTTTGAGTGTGCTACCTATGCTACTGAAGTTACTTTCAGTAGCATTACCTTCTCTACTCATTGGAACTTTAGACTTTACAGAATTAAACCAAGTCAATGGCTGTTCCACTGTAAATGGTACCAGGTAGGTTACTGAATTCAGCTTGCATTGGAGTATTCCATGGCACCTAGCACTCTACATGCAATATCTATACAGTTCCACATCAGTCTGAGTAGTTATGTACAGAAACTTATCACAAAATGCATTGAATAGAAAGTAATGCATTCAACTCAAAGGAGTCTACAGTTCAATTTTGCTGAGAACTACTATGTGCTAACCTGATGTAAACATTGTTAGCACACTAACCATATGATTTAGAGTTGTCTGCAACAAATTTTATGAGTGTGCTACCTATGCTCCAGAAGTTACTTTCAGTAACGTTACCTTCTCTACACATTGGAACTTTTGTCTTTCTAGAATTAAACCAAGTCAATGGCTGTTCCACTGTAAATGGTACCAGGTAGGTTACTGAATTCAACTTGCATTGGAGTATTCCATGCCACCTAGCACTCTACATGCAATATCTATACAGTTCCACATCAGTCTGAGTAGTTATGTACAGAAACATATCACAAAATGCATTGAATAGAAAGTAATGCATTCAACTCAAAGGAGTCTACAGTTCAATTTTGCTGAGAACTACTATGTGCTAACCTGATGTAAACATTGTTAGCACTCTAACCATATGATTTAGAGTTGTCTGCAACCAATTTTATGAGTGTGCTACCTATGCTCCAGAAGTTACTTTCAGTAACGCTACCTTCTCTACACATTGGAACTTTAGTCTTTCTATAATTAAACCAAGTCAATGGCTGTTCCACTGTAAATGGTACCAGGTAGGTTACTGAATTCAACTTGCATTGGAGTATTCCATGCCACCTAGCACTCTACATGCAATATCTATACAGTTCCACATCAGTCTGAGTAGTTATGTACAGAAACCTATCACAAAATGCATTGAATAGAAAGTAATGCATTCAACTCAAAGGAGTGTACAGTTCAAATTTGCTGATAAGTACTATGTTCTAACATGATGTAAACATTGTTAGCACACTAAACATATGATTTAGAGTTGTCTGCAACCAATTTTTTGAGTGTGCTACCTATGCTACTGAAGTTACTTTCAGTAGCATTACCTTCTCTACTCATTGGAACTTTAGACTTTACAGAATTAAACCAAGTCAATGGCTGTTCCACTGTAAATGGTACCAGGTAGGTTACTGAATTCAGCTTGCATTGGAGTATTCCATGGCACCTAGCACTCTACATGCAATATCTATACAGTTCCACATCAGTCTGAGTAGTTATGTACAGAAACTTATCACAAAATGCATTGAATAGAAAGTAATGCATTCAACTCAAAGGAGTCTACAGTTCAATTTTGCTGAGAACTACTATGTGCTAACCTGATGTAAACATTGTTAGCACACTAACCATATGATTTAGAGTTGTCTGCAACAAATTTTATGAGTGTGCTACCTATGCTCCAGAAGTTACTTTCAGTAACGTTACCTTCTCTACACATTGGAACTTTTGTCTTTCTAGAATTAAACCAAGTCAATGGCTGTTCCACTGTAAATGGTACCAGGTAGGTTACTGAATTCAACTTGCATTGGAGTATTCCATGCCACCTAGCACTCTACATGCAATATCTATACAGTTCCACATCAGTCTGAGTAGTTATGTACAGAAACATATCACAAAATGCATTGAATAGAAAGTAATGCATTCAACTCAAAGGAGTCTACAGTTCAATTTTGCTGAGAACTACTATGTGCTAACCTGATGTAAACATTGTTAGCACTCTAACCATATGATTTAGAGTTGTCTGCAACCAATTTTATGAGTGTGCTACCTATGCTCCAGAAGTTACTTTCAGTAACGCTACCTTCTCTACACATTGGAACTTTAGTCTTTCTATAATTAAACCAAGTCAATGGCTGTTCCACTGTAAATGGTACCAGGTAGGTTACTGAATTCAACTTGCATTGGAGTATTCCATGCCACCTAGCACTCTACATGCAATATCTATACAGTTCCACATCAGTCTGAGTAGTTATGTACAGAAACCTATCACAAAATGCATTGAATAGAAAGTAATGCATTCAACTCAAAGGAGTGTACAGTTCAAATTTGCTGATAAGTACTATGTGCTAACATGATGTAAACATTGTTAGCACACTAAACATATGATTTAGAGTTGTCTGCAACCAATTTTTTGAGTCTGCTACCTATGCTACTGAAGTTACTTTCAGTAGCATTACCTTCTCTACTCATTGGAACTTTAGACTTTACAGAATTAAACCAAGTCAATGGCTGTTCCACTGTAAATGGTACCAGGTAGGTTACTGAATTCAGCTTGCATTGGAGTATTCCATGGCACCTAGCACTCTACATGCAATATCGATACAGTTCCACATCAGTCTGAGTAGTTATGTACAGAAACTTATCACAAAATGCTTTGATTAGAAAGTAATGCATTCAACTCAAAAGAGTCTACAGTTCAATTTTGCTGAGAAATACTATGTGCTAACATGATGTAAACATTGTTAGCACACTAACCATATGATTTAGAGTTGTCTGCAACCAATTTTATGACTGTGCTACCTATGCTCCAGAAGTTACTTTCAGTAACGTTACCTTCTCTACACATTGGAACTTTAGTCTTTCTAGAATTAAACCAAGTCAATGGCTTTTCCAGTGTAAATGGTACCAGGTAGGTTACTGAATTCAACTTGCATTGGAGTATTCCATGCCACCTAGCACTCTACATGCAATATCTATACAGTTCCACATCAGTCTGAGTAGTTATGTACTGAAACATATCACAAAATGCATTGAATACAAAGTAATGCATTCAACTCAAAGGAGTGTACAGTTCAATTTTGCTGATAAGTACTATGTGCTAACAGGATGTAAACATTGATAGCACACTAACCATATGATTTAGAGTTGTCTGCAAATAATTTTTTGAGTGTGCTACCTATGCTACTGAAGTTACGTTCAGTAGCATTACCTTCTCTACTCATTGGAACTTTAGACTTTACAGAATTAAACCAAGTCAATGGCTGTTCCACTGTAAATGGTACCAGGTAGGTTACTGAATTCAACTTGCATTGGAGTATTCCATGGCACCTAGCACTCTACATGCAATATCTATACAGTTCCACATCAGTCTGAGTAGTTATGTACAGAAACTTATCACAAAATGCATTGAATAGAAAGTAATGCATTCAACTCAAAGGAGTGTTCAGTTCAATTTAGCTGATAAGTACTATGTGCTAACAGGATGTAAACATTGTTAGCACACTAACCATATGATTTAGAGTTGTCTGCAACCAATTTTTTGAGTGTGCTACCTATGCTACTGAAGTTACTTTCAGCAGCATTACCTTCTCTACTCATTGGAACTTTGGACTTTACAGAATTAAACCAAGTCAATGGCTGTTCCACTGTAAATGGTACCAGGTAGGTTACTGAATTCAACTTGCATTGGAGTATTCCATGCCACCTAGCACTCTACATGCAATATCTATACAGTTCCACATCAGTCTGTGTAGTTATGTACAGAAACTTATCACAAAATGCATTGAATAGAAAGTAATGCATTCAACTCAAAGGAGTCTACAGTTCAATTTTGCTGAGAACTACTATGTGCTAACCTGATGTAAACATTGTTAGCACACTAACCATATGATTTAGAGTTGTCTGCAACCAATTTTATGAGTGTGCTACCTATGCTCCAGAAGTTACTTTCAGTAACGTTACCTTCTCTACACATTGGAACTTTAGTCTTTCTAGAATTAAACCAAGTCAATGGCTGTTCCACTGTAAATGGTACCAGGTAGGTTACTGAATTCAACTTGCATTGGAGTATTCCATGCCACCTAGCACTCTACATGCAATATCTATACATTTCCACATCAGTCTGAGTAGTTATGTACAGAAACCTATCACAAAATGCATTGAATAGAAAGTAATGCATTCAACTCAAAGGAGTCTACAGTTCAAATTTGCTGATAAGTACTATGTGCTAACATGATGTAAACATTGTTAGCACACTAAACATATGATTTAGAGTTGTCTGCAACCAATTTTTTGAGTCTGCTACCTATGCTACTGAAGTTACTTTCAGTAGCATTACCTTCTCTACTCATTGGAACTTTAGACTTTACAGAATTAAACCAAGTCAATGGCTGTTCCACTGTAAATGGTACCAGGTAGGTTACTGAATTCAGCTTGCATTGGAGTATTCCATGCCACCTAGCACTCTACATGCAATATCTATACAGTTCCACATCAGTCTGAGTAGTTATGTACAGAAACTTATCACAAAATACTTTGATTAGAAAGTAATGCATTCAACTCAAAGGAGTCTACAGTTCAATTTTGCTGAGAAATACTATGTGCTAACATGATGTAAACATTGCTAGCACACTAACCATATGATTTAGAGTTGTCTGCAACCAATTTTATGAGTGTGCTACCTATGCTCCAGAAGTTACTTTCAGTAACGTTACCTTCTCTACACATTGGAACTTTAGTCTTTCTAGAATTAAACCAAATCAATGGCTGTTCCACTGTAAATGGTACCAGGTAGGTTACTGAATTCAACTTGCATTGGAGTATTCCATGCCACCTAGCACTCTACATGCAATATCTATACAGTTCCACATCAGTCTGTGTAGATATGTACAGAAACCTGTCACAAAATGCATTGAATAGAAAGTAATGCATTCAACTCAAAGGAGTGTACAGTTCAATTTTGCTGATAAGTACTATGTGCTAACATGATGTAAACATTGTTAGCACACTAACCATATGATTTAGAGTTGTCTGCAACCAATTTTTTGAGTGTCCTACCTATGCTCCAGAAGTTACTTTCAGTAAAGTTACCTTCTCTACTCATTGGAACTTTAGACTTTACAGAATTAAACCAAGTCAATGGCTGTTCCACTGTAAATGGTACCAGGTAGGTTACTGAATTCAGCCTGCATTGGAGTATTCCATGGCACCTAGCACTCTACATGCAATATCGATACAGTTCCACATCAGTCTGAGTAGTTATGTACAGAAACTTATCACAAAATGCTTTGATTAGAAAGTAATGCATTCAACTCAAAAGAGTCTACAGTTCAATTTTGCTGAGAAATACTATGTGCTAATATGATGTAAACATTGTTAGCACACTAACCATATGATTTAGAGTTGTCTGCAACAAATTTTATGAGTGTGCTACCTATGCTCCAGAAGTTACTTTCAGTAACGTTACCTTCTCTACACATTGGAACTTTAGTCTTTCTAGAATTAAACCAAGTCAATGGCTGTTCCACTGTAAATGGTACCAGGTAGGTTACTGAATTCAACTTGCATTGGAGTATTCCATGCCACCTAGCACTCTACATGCAAAATCTATACAGTTCCACATCAGTCTGAGTAGTTATGTACTGAAACATATCACAAAATGCATTGAATACAAAGTAATGCATTCAACTCAAAGGAGTGTACAGTTCAATTTTGCTGATAAGTACTATGTGCTAACAGGATGTAAACATTGATAGCACACTAACCATATGATTTAGAGTTGTCTGCAACCAATTTTTTGAGTGTGCTACCTATGCTACTGAAGTTACGTTCAGTAGCATTACCTTCTCTACTCATTGGAACTTTAGACTTTACAGAATTAAACCAAGTCAATGGCTGTTCCACTGTAAATGGTACCAGGTAGGTTACTGAATTCAACTTGCATTGGAGTATTCCATGGCACCTAGCACTCTACATGCAATATCTATACAGTTCCACATCAGTCTGAGTAGTTATGTACAGAAACTTATCACAAAATGCATTGAATAGAAAGTAATGCATTCAACTCAAAGGAGTGTTCAGTTCAATTTAGCTGATAAGTACTATGTGCTAACAGGATGTAAACATTGTTAGCACACTAACCATATGATTTAGAGTTGTCTGCAACCAATTTTTTGAGTCTGCTACCTATGCTACTGAAGTTACTTTCAGTAGCATTACCTTCTCTACTCATTGGAACTTTAGACTTTACAGAATTAAACCAAGTCAATGGCTGTTCCACTGTAAATGGTACCAGGTAGGTTACTGAATTCAGCTTGCATTGGAGTATTCCATGCCACCTAGCACTCTACATGCAATATCTATACAGTTCCACATCAGTCTGAGTAGTTATGTACAGAAACTTATCACAAAATACTTTGATTAGAAAGTAATGCATTCAACTCAAAGGAGTCTACAGTTCAATTTTGCTGAGAAATACTATGTGCTAACATGATGTAAACATTGCTAGCACACTAACCATATGATTTAGAGTTGTCTGCAACCAATTTTATGAGTGTGCTACCTATGCTCCAGAAGTTACTTTCAGTAACGTTACCTTCTCTACACATTGGAACTTTAGTCTTTCTATAACTAAACCAAGTCAATGGCTGTTCCACTGTAAATGGTACCAGGTAGGTTACTGAATTCAACTTGCATTGGAGTATTCCATGCCACCTAGCACTCTACATGCAATATCTATACAGTTCCACATCAGTCTGTGTAGATATGTACAGAAACCTGTCACAAAATGCATTGAATAGAAAGTAATGCATTCAACTCAAAGGAGTGTACAGTTCAATTTTGCTGATAAGTACTATGTGCTAACATGATGTAAACATTGTTAGCACACTAACCATATGATTTAGAGTTGTCTGCAACCAATTTTTTGAGTGTCCTACCTATGCTACTGAAGTTACTTTCAGTAGCATTACCTTCTCTACTCATTGGAACTTTAGACTTTACAGAATTAAACCAAGTCAATGGCTGTTCCACTGTAAATGGTACCAGGTAGGTTACTGAATTCAGCTTGCATTGGAGTATTCCATGCCACCTAGCACTCTACATGCAATATCTATACAGTTCCACATCACTCTGAGTAGTTATGTACAGAAACTTATCACAAAATGCATTGAATAGAAAGTAATGCATTCATCTCAAAGGAGTGTACAGTTCAATTTTGCTGAGAACTACTATGTACTAACATGATGTAAACATTGTTAGCACACTAACCATATGATTTAGAGTTGTCTGCAACCAATTTTATGAGTGTGCTACCTATGCTCCAGAAGTTACTTTCAGTAACGTTACCTTCTCTACACATTGGAACTTTAGTCTTTCTAGAATTAAACCAAGTCAATGGCTGTTCCACTGTAAATGGTACCAGGTAGGTTACTGAATTCAACTTGCATTGGAGTATTCCATGCCACCTAGCACTCTACATGCAATATCTATACAGTTCCACATCAGTCTGAGTAGTTATGTACAGAAACCTATCACAAAATGCATTGAATAGAAAGTAATGCATTCAACTCAAAGGAGTGTACAGTTCAAATTTGCTGATAAGTACTATGTGCTAACATGATGTAAACATTGGTAGCACACTAACCATATGATTTAGAGTTGTCTGCAAACAATTTTTTGAGTGTGCTACCTATGCTACTGAAGTTACTTTCAGTAGCATTACCTTCTCTACTCATTGGAACTTTAGACTTTACAGAATTAAACCAAGTCAATGGCTGTTCCACTGTAAATGGTACCAGGTAGGTTACTGAATTCAGCTTGCATTGGAGTATTCCATGCCACCTAGCACTCTACATGCAATATCTATACAGTTCCACATCAGTCTGAGTAGTTATGTACAGAAACCTATCACAAAATGCATTGAATAGAAAGTAATGCATTCAACTCAAAGGAGTGTACAGTTCAAATTTGCTGATAAGTACTATGTGCTAACACGATGTAAACATTGTTAGCACACTAAACATATGATTTAGAGTTGTCTGCAACCAATTTTTTGAGTGTGCTACCTATGCTACTGAAGTTACTTTCAGTAGCATTACCTTCTCTACTCATTGGAACTTTAGACTTTACAGAATTAAACCAAGTCAATGGCTGTTCCACTGTAAATGGTACCAGGTAGGTTACTGAATTCAGCTTGCATTGGAGTATTCCATGGCACCTAGCACTCTACATGCAATATCTATACAGTTCCACATCAGTCTGAGTAGTTATGTACAGAAACTTATCACAAAATGCATTGAATAGAAAGTAATGCATTCAACTCAAAGGAGTCTACAGTTCAATTTTGCTGAGAACTGCTATGTGCTAACCTGATGTAAACATTGTTAGCACACTAACCATATGATTTAGAGTTGTCTGCAACCAATTTTATGAGTGTGCTACCTATGCTCCAGAAGTTACTTTCAGTAACGTTACCTTCTCTACACATTGGAACTTTTGTCTTTCTAGAATTAAACCAAGTCAATGGCTGTTCCACTGTAAATGGTACCAGGTAGGTTACTGAATTCAACTTGCATTGGAGTATTCCATGCCACCTAGCACTCTACATGCAATATCTATACAGTTCCACATCAGTCTGAGTAGTTATGTACAGAAACATATCACAAAATGCATTGAATAGAAAGTAATGCATTCAACTCAAAGGAGTCTACAGTTCAATTTTGCTGAGAACTACTATGTGCTAACCTGATGTAAACATTGTTAGCACTCTAACCATATGATTTAGAGTTGTCTGCAACCAATTTTATGAGTGTGCTACCTATGCTCCAGAAGTTACTTTCAGTAACGCTACCTTCTCTACACATTGGAACTTTAGTCTTTCTAGAATTAAACCAAGTCAATGGCTGTTCCACTGTAAATGGTACCAGGTAGGTTACTGAATTCAACTTGCATTGGAGTATTCCATGCCACCTAGCACTCTACATGCAATATCTATACAGTTCCACATCAGTCTGAGTAGTTATGTACAGAAACCTATCACAAAATGCATTGAATAGAAAGTAATGCATTCAACTCAAAGGAGTGTACAGTTCAAATTTGCTGATAAGTACTATGTGCTAACATGATGTAAACATTGGTAGCACACTAACCATATGATTTAGAGTTGTCTGCAAACAATTTTTTGAGTGTGCTACCTATGCTACTGAAGTTACTTTCAGTAGCATTACCTTCTCTACTCATTGGAACTTTAGACTTTACAGAATTAAACCAAGTCAATGGCTGTTCCACTGTAAATGGTACCAGGTAGGTTACTGAATTCAGCTTGCATTGGAGTATTCCATGCCACCTAGCACTCTACATGCAATATCTATACAGTTCCACATCAGTCTGAGTAGTTATGTACAGAAACCTATCACAAAATGCATTGAATAGAAAGTAATGCATTCAACTCAAAGGAGTGTACAGTTCAAATTTGCTGATAAGTACTATGTGCTAACACGATGTAAACATTGTTAGCACACTAAACATATGATTTAGAGTTGTCTGCAACCAATTTTTTGAGTGTGCTACCTATGCTACTGAAGTTACTTTCAGTAGCATTACCTTCTCTACTCATTGGAACTTTAGACTTTACAGAATTAAACCAAGTCAATGGCTGTTCCACTGTAAATGGTACCAGGTAGGTTACTGAATTCAGCTTGCATTGGAGTATTCCATGGCACCTAGCACTCTACATGCAATATCTATACAGTTCCACATCAGTCTGAGTAGTTATGTACAGAAACTTATCACAAAATGCATTGAATAGAAAGTAATGCATTCAACTCAAAGGAGTCTACAGTTCAATTTTGCTGAGAACTGCTATGTGCTAACCTGATGTAAACATTGTTAGCACACTAACCATATGATTTAGTGTTGTCTGCAACCAATTTTATGAGTGTGCTACCTATGCTCCAGAAGTTACTTTCAGTAACGTTACCTTCTCTACACATTGGAACTTTTGTCTTTCTAGAATTAAACCAAGTCAATGGCTGTTCCACTGTAAATGGTACCAGGTAGGTTACTGAATTCAACTTGCATTGGAGTATTCCATGCCACCTAGCACTCTACATGCAATATCTATACAGTTCCACATCAGTCTGAGTAGTTATGTACAGAAACATATCACAAAATGCATTGAATAGAAAGTAATGCATTCAACTCAAAGGAGTCTACAGTTCAATTTTGCTGAGAACTACTATGTGCTAACCTGATGTAAACATTGTTGGCACTCTAACCATATGATTTAGAGTTGTCTGCAACCAATTTTATGAGTGTGCTACCTATGCTCCAGAAGTTACTTTCAGTAACGCTACCTTCTCTACACATTGGAACTTTAGTCTTTATATAATTAAACCAAGTCAATGGCTGTTCCACTGTAAATGGTACCAGGTAGGTTACTGAATTCAACTTGCATTGGAGTATTCCATGCCACCTAGCACTCTACATGCAATATCTATACAGTTCCACATCAGTCTGAGTAGTTATGTACAGAAACCTATCACAAAATGCATTGAATAGAAAGTAATGCATTCAACTCAAAGGAGTGTACAGTTCAAATTTGCTGATAAGTACTATGTGCTAAAATGATGTAAACATTGTTAGCACACTAAACATATGATTTAGAGTTGTCTGCAACCAATTTTTTGAGTCTGCTACCTATGCTACTGAAGTTACTTTCAGTAGCATTACCTTCTCTACTCATTGGAACTTTAGACTTTACAGAATTAAACCAAGTCAATGGCTGTTCCACTGTAAATGGTACCAGGTAGGTTACTGAATTCAGCTTGCATTGGAGTATTCCATGCCACCTAGCACTCTACATGCAATATCTATACAGTTCCACATCAGTCTGAGTAGTTATGTACAGAAACCTATCACAAAATGCATTGAATAGAAAGTAATGCATTCAACTCAAAGGAGTGTACAGTTCAAATTTGCTGATAAGTACTATGTGCTAACACGATGTAAACATTGTTAGCACACTAAACATATGATTTAGAGTTGTCTGCAACCAATTTTTTGAGTGTGCTACCTATGCTACTGAAGTTACTTTCAGTAGCATTACCTTCTCTACTCATTGGAACTTTAGACTTTACAGAATTAAACCAAGTCAATGGCTGTTCCACTGTAAATGGTACCAGGTAGGTTACTGAATTCAGCTTGCATTGGAGTATTCCATGGCACCTAGCACTCTACATGCAATATCTATACAGTTCCACATCAGTCTGAGTAGTTATGTACAGAAACTTATCACAAAATGCATTGAATAGAAAGTAATGCATTCAACTCAAAGGAGTCTACAGTTCAATTTTGCTGAGAACTACTATGTGCTAACCTGATGTAAACATTGTTAGCACACTAACCATATGATTTAGAGTTGTCTGCAACCAATTTTATGAGTGTGCTACCTATGCTCCAGAAGTTACTTTCAGTAACGTTACCTTCTCTACACATTGGAACTTTTGTCTTTCTAGAATTAAACCAAGTCAATGGCTGTTCCACTGTAAATGGTACCAGGTAGGTTACTGAATTCAACTTGCATTGGAGTATTCCATGCCACCTAGCACTCTACATGCAATATCTATACAGTTCCACATCAGTCTGAGTAGTTATGTACAGAAACATATCACAAAATGCATTGAATAGAAAGTAATGCATTCAACTCAAAGGAGTCTACAGTTCAATTTTGCTGAGAACTACTATGTGCTAACCTGATGTAAACATTGTTAGCACTCTAACCATATGATTTAGAGTTGTCTGCAACCAATTTTATGAGTGTGCTACCTATGCTCCAGAAGTTACTTTCAGTAACGCTACCTTCTCTACACATTGGAACTTTAGTCTTTCTATAATTAAACCAAGTCAATGGCTGTTCCACTGTAAATGGTACCAGGTAGGTTACTGAATTCAACTTGCATTGGAGTATTCCATGCCACCTAGCACTCTACATGCAATATCTATACAGTTCCACATCAGTCTGAGTAGTTATGTACAGAAACCTATCACAAAATGCATTGAATAGAAAGTAATGCATTCAACTCAAAGGAGTGTACAGTTCAAATTTGCTGATAAGTACTATGTGCTAACATGATGTAAACATTGTTAGCACACTAAACATATGATTTAGAGTTGTCTGCAACCAATTTTTTGAGTCTGCTACCTATGCTACTGAAGTTACTTTCAGTAGCATTACCTTCTCTACTCATTGGAACTTTAGACTTTACAGAATTAAACCAAGTCAATGGCTGTTCCACTGTAAATGGTACCAGGTAGGTTACTGAATTCAGCTTGCATTGGAGTATTCCATGGCACCTAGCACTCTACATGCAATATCGATACAGTTCCACATCAGTCTGAGTAGTTTAGTACAGAAACTTATCACGAAATGCTTTGATTAGAAAGTAATGCATTCAACTCAAAAGAGTCTACAGTTCAATTTTGCTGAGAAATACTATGTGCTAACATGATGTAAACATTGTTAGCACACTAACCATATGATTTAGAGTTGTCTGCAACCAATTTTTTGAGTCTGCTACCTATGCTACTGAAGTTACGTTCAGTAGCATTACCTTCTCTACTCATTGGAACTTTAGACTTTACAGAATTAAACCAAGTCAATGGCTGTTCCACTGTAAATGGTACCAGGTAGGTTACTGAATTCAACTTGCATTGGAGTATTCCATGCCACCTAGCACTCTACATGCAATATCTATACAGTTCCACATCAGTCTGAGTAGTTATGTACAGAAACATATCACAAAATGCATTGAATAGAAAGTAATGCATTCAACTCAAAGGAGTCTACAGTTCAATTTTGCTGAGAACTACTATGTGCTAACCTGATGTAAACATTGTTAGCACTCTAACCATATGATTTAGAGTTGTCTGCAACCAATTTTATGAGTGTGCTACCTATGCTCCAGAAGTTACTTTCAGTAACGCTACCTTCTCTACACATTGGAACTTTAGTCTTTCTATAATTAAACCAAGTCAATGGCTGTTCCACTGTAAATGGTACCAGGTAGGTTACTGAATTCAACTTGCATTGGAGTATTCCATGCCACCTAGCACTCTACATGCAATATCTATACAGTTCCACATCAGTCTGAGTAGTTATGTACAGAAACCTATCACAAAATGCATTGAATAGAAAGTAATGCATTCAACTCAAAGGAGTGTACAGTTCAAATTTGCTGATAAGTACTATGTGCTAACATGATGTAAACATTGTTAGCACACTAAACATATGATTTAGAGTTGTCTGCAACCAATTTTTTGAGTCTGCTACCTATGCTACTGAAGTTACTTTCAGTAGCATTACCTTCTCTACTCATTGGAACTTTAGACTTTACAGAATTAAACCAAGTCAATGGCTGTTCCACTGTAAATGGTACCAGGTAGGTTACTGAATTCAGCTTGCATTGGAGTATTCCATGGCACCTAGCACTCTACATGCAATATCGATACAGTTCCACATCAGTCTGAGTAGTTTAGTACAGAAACTTATCACAAAATGCTTTGATTAGAAAGTAATGCATTCAACTCAAAAGAGTCTACAGTTCAATTTTGCTGAGAAATACTATGTGCTAACATGATGTAAACATTGTTAGCACACTAACCATATGATTTAGAGTTGTCTGCAACCAATTTTATGACTGTGCTACCTATGCTCCAGAAGTTACTTTCAGTAACGTTACCTTCTCTACACATTGGAACTTTAGTCTTTCCAGAATTAAACCAAGTCAATGGCTTTTCCAGTGTAAATGGTACCAGGTAGGTTACTGAATTCAACTTGCATTGGAGTATTCCATGCCACCTAGCACTCTACATGCAATATCTATACAGTTCCACATCAGTCTGAGTAGTTATGTACTGAAACATATCACAAAATGCATTGAATACAAAGTAATGCATTCAACTCAAAGGAGTGTACTGTTCAATTTTGCTGATAAGTACTATGTGCTAACAGGATGTAAACATTGATAGCACACTAACCATATGATTTAGAGTTGTCTGCAACCAATTTTTTGAGTCTGCTACCTATGCTACTGAAGTTACGTTCAGTAGCATTACCTTCTCTACTCATTGGAACTTTAGACTTTACAGAATTAAACCAAGTCAATGGCTGTTCCACTGTAAATGGTACCAGGTAGGTTACTGAATTCAACTTGCATTGGAGTATTCCATGGCACCTAGCACTCTACATGCAATATCTATACAGTTCCACATCAGTCTGAGTAGTTATGTACAGAAACTTATCACAAAATGCATTGAATAGAAAGTAATGCATTCAACTCAAAGGAGTGTTCAGTTCAATTTAGCTGATAAGTACTATGTGCTAACAGGATGTAAACATTGTTAGCACACTAACCATATGATTTAGAGTTGTCTGCAACCAATTTTTTGAGTGTGCTACCTATGCTACTGAAGTTACTTTCAGCAGCATTACCTTCTCTACTCATTGGAACTTTGGACTTTACAGAATTAAACCAAGTCAATGGCTGTTCCACTGTAAATGGTACCAGGTAGGTTACTGAATTCAACTTGCATTGGAGTATTCCATGCCACCTAGCACTCTACATGCAATATCTATACAGTTCCACATCAGTCTGTGTAGTTATGTACAGAAACTTATCACAAAATGCATTGAATAGAAAGTAATGCATTCAACTCAAAGGAGTCTACAGTTCAATTTTGCTGAGAACTACTATGTGCTAACCTGATGTAAACATTGTTAGCACACTAACCATATGATTTAGAGTTGTCTGCAACCAATTTTATGAGTGTGCTACCTATGCTCCAGAAGTTACTTTCAGTAACGTTACCTTCTCTACACATTGGAACTTTAGTCTTTCTAGAATTAAACCAAGTCAATGGCTGTTCCACTGTAAATGGTACCAGGTAGGTTACTGAATTCAACTTGCATTGGAGTATTCCATGCCACCTAGCACTCTACATGCAATATCTATACATTTCCACATCAGTCTGAGTAGTTATGTACAGAAACCTATCACAAAATGCATTGAATAGAAAGTAATGCATTCAACTCAAAGGAGTCTACAGTTCAATTTTGCTGAGAACTACTATGTGCTAACCTGATGTAAACATTGTTAGCACACTAACCATATGATTTAGAGTTGTCTGCAACCAATTTTATGAGTGTGCTACCTATGCTCCAGAAGTTACTTTCAGTAACGTTACCTTCTCTACACATTGGAACTTTAGTCTTTCTATAATTAAACCAAGTCAATGGCTGTTCCACTGTAAATGGTACCAGGTAGGTTACTGAATTCAACTTGCATTGGAGTATTCCATGCCACCTAGCACTCTACATGCAATATCTATACAGTTCCACATCAGTCTGTGTAGTTATGTACAGAAACCTATCACAAAATGCATTGAATAGAAAGTAATGCATTCAACTCAAAGGAGTGTACAGTTCAATTTTGCTGATAAGTACTATGTGCTAACATGATGTAAACATTGTTAGCACACTAACCATGTGATTTAGAGTTGTCTGCAACCAAATTTTTGAGTGTCCTACCTATGCTACTGAAGTTACTTTCAGTAGCATTACCTTCTCTACTCATTGGAACTTTAGACTTTACAGAATTAAACCAAGTCAATGGCTGTTCCACTGTAAATGGTACCAGGTAGGTTACTGAATTCAGCTTGCATTGGAGTATTCCATGCCACCTAGCACTCTACATGCAATATCTATACAGTTCCACATCAGTCTGAGTAGTTATGTACAGAAACTTATCACAAAATGCATTGAATAGAAAGTAATGCATTCAACTCAAAGGAGTCTACAGTTCAATTTTGCTGAGAACTACTATGTGCTAACCTGATGTAAACATTGTTAGCACACTAACCATATGATTTAGAGTTGTCTGCAACCAATTTTATGAGTGTGCTACCTATGCTCCAGAAGTTACTTTCAGTAACGTAACCTTCTCTACACATTGGAACTTTAGTCTTTCTAGAATTAAACCAAGTCAATGGCTGTTCCACTGTAAATGGTACCAGGTATGTTACTGAATTCAACTTGCATTGGTGTATTCCATGCCACCTAGCACTCTACATGCAATATCTATACAGTTCCACATCAGTCTGAGTAGTTATGTAAAGAAACTTATCACAATATTCATTGAATAGAAAGTAATGCATTCAACTCAAAGGAGTCTACAGTTCAATTTTGCTGAGAACTACTATGTGCTAACCTGATGTAAACATTGTTAGCACACTAACCATATGATTTAGAGTTGTCTGCAACCAATTTTATGAGTGTGCTACCTATGCTCCAGAAGTTACTTTCAGTAACGTAACCTTCTCTACACATTGGAACTTTAGTCTTTCTAGAATTAAACCAAGTCAATGGCTGTTCCACTGTAAATGGTACCAGGTATGTTACTGAATTCAACTTGCATTGGAGTATTCCATGCCACCTAGCACTCTACATGCAATATCTATACAGTTCCACATCAGTCTGAGTAGTTATGTAAAGAAACTTATCACAATATTCATTGAATAGAAAGTAATGCATTCAACTCAAAGGAGTCTACAGTTCAATTTTGCTGAGAACTACTATGTGCTAACCTGATGTAAACATTGTTAGCACACTAACCATATGATTTAGAGTTGTCTGCAACCAATTTTATGAGTGTGCTACCTATGCTCCAGAAGTTACTTTCAGTAGTATTACCTTCTCTACTCATTGGAACTTTAGACTTTACAGAATTAAACCAAGTCAATGGCTGTTCCACTGTAAATGGTACCAGGTAGGTTACTGAATTCAACTTGCATTGGAGTATTCCATGCCACCTAGCACTCTACATGCAATATCTATACAGTTCCACATCAGTCTGAGTAGTTATGTACTGAAACATATCACAAAATGCATTGAATACAAAGTAATGCATTCAACTCAAAGGAGTGTACTGTTCAATTTTGCTGATAAGTACTATGTGCTAACAGGATGTAAACATTGATAGCACACTAACCATATGATTTAGAGTTGTCTGCAACCAATTTTTTGAGTCTGCTACCTATGCTACTGAAGTTACGTTCAGTAGCATTACCTTCTCTACTCATTGGAACTTTAGACTTTACAGAATTAAACCAAGTCAATGGCTGTTCCACTGTAAATGGTACCAGGTAGGTTACTGAATTCAACTTGCATTGGAGTATTCCATGCCACCTAGCACTCTACATGCAATATCTATACAGTTCCACATCAGTCTGAGTAGTTATGTACAGAAACATATCACAAAATGCATTGAATAGAAAGTAATGCATTCAACTCAAAGGAGTCTACAGTTCAATTTTGCTGAGAACTACTATGTGCTAACCTGATGTAAACATTGTTAGCACTCTAACCATATGATTTAGAGTTGTCTGCAACCAATTTTATGAGTGTGCTACCTATGCTCCAGAAGTTACTTTCAGTAACGCTACCTTCTCTACACATTGGAACTTTAGTCTTTCTATAATTAAACCAAGTCAATGGCTGTTCCACTGTAAATGGTACCAGGTAGGTTACTGAATTCAACTTGCATTGGAGTATTCCATGCCACCTAGCACTCTACATGCAATATCGATACAGTTCCACATCAGTCTGAGTAGTTTAGTACAGAAACTTATCACAAAATGCTTTGATTAGAAAGTAATGCATTCAACTCAAAAGAGTCTACAGTTCAATTTTGCTGAGAAATACTATGTGCTAACATGATGTAAACATTGTTAGCACACTAACCATATGATTTAGAGTTGTCTGCAACCAATTTTATGACTGTGCTACCTATGCTCCAGAAGTTACTTTCAGTAACGTTACCTTCTCTACACATTGGAACTTTAGTCTTTCCAGAATTAAACCAAGTCAATGGCTTTTCCAGTGTAAATGGTACCAGGTAGGTTACTGAATTCAACTTGCATTGGAGTATTCCATGCCACCTAGCACTCTACATGCAATATCTATACAGTTCCACATCAGTCTGAGTAGTTATGTACTGAAACATATCACAAAATGCATTGAATACAAAGTAATGCATTCAACTCAAAGGAGTGTACTGTTCAATTTTGCTGATAAGTACTATGTGCTAACAGGATGTAAACATTGATAGCACACTAACCATATGATTTAGAGTTGTCTGCAACCAATTTTTTGAGTCTGCTACCTATGCTACTGAAGTTACGTTCAGTAGCATTACCTTCTCTACTCATTGGAACTTTAGACTTTACAGAATTAAACCAAGTCAATGGCTGTTCCACTGTAAATGGTACCAGGTAGGTTACTGAATTCAACTTGCATTGGAGTATTCCATGGCACCTAGCACTCTACATGCAATATCTATACAGTTCCACATCAGTCTGAGTAGTTATGTACAGAAACTTATCACAAAATGCATTGAATAGAAAGTAATGCATTCAACTCAAAGGAGTGTTCAGTTCAATTTAGCTGATAAGTACTATGTGCTAACAGGATGTAAACATTGTTAGCACACTAACCATATGATTTAGAGTTGTCTGCAACCAATTTTTTGAGTGTGCTACCTATGCTACTGAAGTTACTTTCAGCAGCATTACCTTCTCTACTCATTGGAACTTTGGACTTTACAGAATTAAACCAAGTCAATGGCTGTTCCACTGTAAATGGTACCAGGTAGGTTACTGAATTCAACTTGCATTGGAGTATTCCATGCCACCTAGCACTCTACATGCAATATCTATACAGTTCCACATCAGTCTGTGTAGTTATGTACAGAAACTTATCACAAAATGCATTGAATAGAAAGTAATGCATTCAACTCAAAGGAGTCTACAGTTCAATTTTGCTGAGAACTACTATGTGCTAACCTGATGTAAACATTGTTAGCACACTAACCATATGATTTAGAGTTGTCTGCAACCAATTTTATGAGTGTGCTACCTATGCTCCAGAAGTTACTTTCAGTAACGTTACCTTCTCTACACATTGGAACTTTAGTCTTTCTAGAATTAAACCAAGTCAATGGCTGTTCCACTGTAAATGGTACCAGGTAGGTTACTGAATTCAACTTGCATTGGAGTATTCCATGCCACCTAGCACTCTACATGCAATATCTATACATTTCCACATCAGTCTGAGTAGTTATGTACAGAAACCTATCACAAAATGCATTGAATAGAAAGTAATGCATTCAACTCAAAGGAGTCTACAGTTCAATTTTGCTGAGAACTACTATGTGCTAACCTGATGTAAACATTGTTAGCACACTAACCATATGATTTAGAGTTGTCTGCAACCAATTTTATGAGTGTGCTACCTATGCTCCAGAAGTTACTTTCAGTAACGTTACCTTCTCTACACATTGGAACTTTAGTCTTTCTATAATTAAACCAAGTCAATGGCTGTTCCACTGTAAATGGTACCAGGTAGGTTACTGAATTCAACTTGCATTGGAGTATTCCATGCCACCTAGCACTCTACATGCAATATCTATACAGTTCCACATCAGTCTGTGTAGTTATGTACAGAAACCTATCACAAAATGCATTGAATAGAAAGTAATGCATTCAACTCAAAGGAGTGTACAGTTCAATTTTGCTGATAAGTACTATGTGCTAACATGATGTAAACATTGTTAGCACACTAACCATGTGATTTAGAGTTGTCTGCAACCAAATTTTTGAGTGTCCTACCTATGCTACTGAAGTTACTTTCAGTAGCATTACCTTCTCTACTCATTGGAACTTTAGACTTTACAGAATTAAACCAAGTCAATGGCTGTTCCACTGTAAATGGTACCAGGTAGGTTACTGAATTCAGCTTGCATTGGAGTATTCCATGCCACCTAGCACTCTACATGCAATATCTATACAGTTCCACATCAGTCTGAGTAGTTATGTACAGAAACTTATCACAAAATGCATTGAATAGAAAGTAATGCATTCAACTCAAAGGAGTCTACAGTTCAATTTTGCTGAGAACTACTATGTGCTAACCTGATGTAAACATTGTTAGCACACTAACCATATGATTTAGAGTTGTCTGCAACCAATTTTATGAGTGTGCTACCTATGCTCCAGAAGTTACTTTCAGTAACGTAACCTTCTCTACACATTGGAACTTTAGTCTTTCTAGAATTAAACCAAGTCAATGGCTGTTCCACTGTAAATGGTACCAGGTATGTTACTGAATTCAACTTGCATTGGTGTATTCCATGCCACCTAGCACTCTACATGCAATATCTATACAGTTCCACATCAGTCTGAGTAGTTATGTAAAGAAACTTATCACAATATTCATTGAATAGAAAGTAATGCATTCAACTCAAAGGAGTCTACAGTTCAATTTTGCTGAGAACTACTATGTGCTAACCTGATGTAAACATTGTTAGCACACTAACCATATGATTTAGAGTTGTCTGCAACCAATTTTATGAGTGTGCTACCTATGCTCCAGAAGTTACTTTCAGTAACGTAACCTTCTCTACACATTGGAACTTTAGTCTTTCTAGAATTAAACCAAGTCAATGGCTGTTCCACTGTAAATGGTACCAGGTATGTTACTGAATTCAACTTGCATTGGAGTATTCCATGCCACCTAGCACTCTACATGCAATATCTATACAGTTCCACATCAGTCTGAGTAGTTATGTAAAGAAACTTATCACAATATTCATTGAATAGAAAGTAATGCATTCAACTCAAAGGAGTCTACAGTTCAATTTTGCTGAGAACTACTATGTGCTAACCTGATGTAAACATTGTTAGCACACTAACCATATGATTTAGAGTTGTCTGCAACCAATTTTATGAGTGTGCTACCTATGCTCCAGAAGTTACTTTCAGTAGTATTACCTTCTCTACTCATTGGAACTTTAGACTTTACAGAATTAAACCAAGTCAATGGCTGTTCCACTGTAAATGGTACCAGGTAGGTTACTGAATTCAACTTGCATTGGAGTATTCCATGCCACCTAGCACTCTACATGCAATATCTATACAGTTCCACATTAGTCTGTGTAGTTATGTATAGAAACCTATCACAAAATGCATTGAATAGAAGTAATGCATTCAACTCAAAGGAGTGTACAGTTCAATTTTGCTGATAAGTACTATGTGCTAACATGATGTAAACATTGTTAGCACACTAACCATATGATTTAGAGTTGTCTGCAACCAATTTTTTGAGTGTGCTACCTATGCTACTGAAGTTACTTTCAGTAGCATTACCTTCTCTACTCATTGGAACTTTGGACATTACAGAATTAAACCAAG
The DNA here is from genome assembly GCF_030144855.1 of Hypanus sabinus. NCBI lineage: Eukaryota > Metazoa > Chordata > Chondrichthyes > Myliobatiformes > Dasyatidae > Hypanus > Hypanus sabinus. The sequence goes on from NC_082733.1 coordinate 3,975,654, forward strand.
TCAATGGCTGTTCCACTGTAAATGGTACCAGGTAGGTTACTGAATTCAGCTTGCATTGGAGTATTCCATGCCACCTAGCACTCTACATGCAATATCTATACAGTTCCACATCAGTCTGAGTAGTTATGTACAGAAATTTATCACAAAATGCATTGAATAGAAAGTAATGCATTCAACTCAAAGGAGTCTACAGTTCAATTTTGCTGAGAACTACTATGTGCTAACATGATGTAAACATTGTTAGCACACTACCCATATGATTTACAGTTGTCTGCAACCAATTTTATGAGTGTGCTACCTATGCTCCAGAAGTTACTTTCAGTAGCATTACCTTCTCTACTCATTGGAACTTTAGACTTTACAGAATTAAACCAAGTCAATGGCTGTTCCACTGTAAATGGTACCAGGTAGGTTACTGAATTCAGCTTGCATTGGAGTATTCCATGCCACCTAGCACTCTACATGCAATATCTATACAGTTCCACATCAGTCTGAGTAGTTATGTACAGAAACTTATCACAAAATACTTTGATTAGAAAGTAATGCATTCAACTCAAAGGAGTCTACAGTTCAATTTTGCTGAGAAATACTATGTGCTAACATGATGTAAACATTGCTAGCACACTAACCATATGATTTAGAGTTGTCTGCAAACAATTTTATGAGTGTGCTACCTATGCTCCAGAAGTTACTTTCAGTAACGTTACCTTCTCTACACATTGGAACTTTAGTCTTTCTAGAATTAAACCAAATCAATGGCTGTTCCACTGTAAATGGTACCAGGTAGGTTACTGAATTCAACTTGCATTGGAGTATTCCATGCCACCTAGCACTCTACATGCAATATCTATACAGTTCCACATCAGTCTGTGTAGATATGTACAGAAACCTGTCACAAAATGCATTGAATAGAAGGTAATGCATTCAACTCAAAGGAGTGTACAGTTCAATTTTGCTGATAAGTACTATGTGCTAACATGATGTAAACATTGTTAGCACACTAACCATATGATTTAGAGTTGTCTGCAACCAATTTTTTGAGTGTCCTACCTATGCTACTGAAGTTACTTTCAGTAGCATTATCTTCTCTACTCATTGGAACTTTAGACTTTACAGAATTAAACCAAGTCAATGGCTGTTCCACTGTAAATGGTACCAGGTAGGTTACTGAATTCAGCTTGCATTGGAGTATTCCATGCCACCTAGCACTCTACATGCAATATCTATGCAGTTCCACATCAGTCTGAGTAGTTATGTACAGAAACTTATCACAAAATGCATTGAATAGAAAGTAATGCATTCATCTCAAAGGAGTGTACAGTTCAATTTTGCTGAGAACTACTATGTACTAACATGATGTACACATTGTTAGCACACTAACCATATGATTTAGAGTTGTCTGCAACCAATTTTATGAGTGTGCTACCTATGCTCCAGAAGTTACTTTCAGTAACGTTACCTTCTCTACACATTGGAACTTTAGTCTTTCTAGAATTAAACCAAGTCAATGGCTGTTCCACTGTAAATGGTACCAGGTAGGTTACTGAATTCAACTTGCATTGGAGTATTCCATGCCACCTAGCACTCTACATGCAATATCTATACAGTTCCACATCAGTCTGAGTAGTTATGTACAGAAACCTATCACAAAATGCATTGAATAGAAAGTAATGCATTCAACTCAAAGGAGTGTACAGTTCAAATTTGCTGATAAGTACTACGTGCTAACATGATGTAAACATTGTTAGCACACTAACCATATGATTTAGAGTTGTCTGCAACCAATTTTATGAGTGTGCTACCTATGCTCCAGAAGTTACTTTCAGTAACGTTACCTTCTCTACACATTGGAACTTTAGTCTTTCTAGAATTAAACCAAATCAATGGCTGTTCCACTGTAAATGGTACCAGGTAGGTTACTGAATTCAACTTGCATTGGAGTATTCCATGCCACCTAGCACTCTACATGCAATATCTATACAGTTCCACATCAGTCTGTGTAGATATGTACAGAAACCTGTCACAAAATGCATTGAATAGAAAGTAATGCATTCAACTCAAAGGAGTGTACAGTTCAATTTTGCTGATAAGTACTATGTGCTAACATGATGTAAACATTGTTAGCACACTAACCATATGATTTAGAGTTGTCTGCAACCAATTTTTTGAGTGTCCTACCTATGCTACTGAAGTTACTTTCAGTATCATTACCTTCTCTACTCATTGGAACTTTAGACTTTACAGAATTAAACCAAGTCAATGGCTGTTCCACTGTAAATGGTACCAGGTAGGTTACTGAATTCAGCTTGCATTGGAGTATTCCATGCCACCTAGCACTCTACATGCAATATCTATACAGTTCCACATCAGTCTGAGTAGTTATGTACAGAAACTTATCACAAAATGCATTGAATAGAAAGTAATGCATTCATCTCAAAGGAGTGTACAGTTCAATTTTGCTGAGAACTACTATGTACTAACATGATGTAAACATTGTTAGCACACTAACCATATGATTTAGAGTTGTCTGCAACCAATTTTATGAGTGTGCTACCTATGCTCCAGAAGTTACTTTCAGTAACGTTACCTTCTCTACACATTGGAACTTTAGTCTTTCTAGAATTAAACCAAGTCAATGGCTGTTCCACTGTAAATGGTACCAGGTAGGTTACTGAATTCAGCTTGCATTGGAGTATTCCATGCCACCTAGCACTCTACATGCAATATCTATACAGTTCCACATCAGTCTGAGTAGTTATGTACAGAAATTTATCACAAAATGCATTGAATAGAAAGTAATGCATTCAACTCAAAGGAGTCTACAGTTCAATTTTGCTGAGAACTACTATGTGCTAACATGATGTAAACATTGTTAGCACACTACCCATATGATTTACAGTTGTCTGCAACCAATTTTATGAGTGTGCTACCTATGCTCCAGAAGTTACTTTCAGTAGCATTACCTTCTCTACTCATTGGAACTTTAGACTTTACAGAATTAAACCAAGTCAATGGCTGTTCCACTGTAAATGGTACCAGGTAGGTTACTGAATTCAGCTTGCATTGGAGTATTCCATGCCACCTAGCACTCTACATGCAATATCTATACAGTTCCACATCAGTCTGAGTAGTTATGTACAGAAACTTATCACAAAATACTTTGATTAGAAAGTAATGCATTCAACTCAAAGGAGTCTACAGTTCAATTTTGCTGAGAAATACTATGTGCTAACATGATGTAAACATTGCTAGCACACTAACCATATGATTTAGAGTTGTCTGCAAACAATTTTATGAGTGTGCTACCTATGCTCCAGAAGTTACTTTCAGTAACGTTACCTTCTCTACACATTGGAACTTTAGTCTTTCTAGAATTAAACCAAATCAATGGCTGTTCCACTGTAAATGGTACCAGGTAGGTTACTGAATTCAACTTGCATTGGAGTATTCCATGCCACCTAGCACTCTACATGCAATATCTATACAGTTCCACATCAGTCTGTGTAGATATGTACAGAAACCTGTCACAAAATGCATTGAATAGAAGGTAATGCATTCAACTCAAAGGAGTGTACAGTTCAATTTTGCTGATAAGTACTATGTGCTAACATGATGTAAACATTGTTAGCACACTAACCATATGATTTAGAGTTGTCTGCAACCAATTTTTTGAGTGTCCTACCTATGCTACTGAAGTTACTTTCAGTAGCATTACCTTCTCTACTCATTGGAACTTTAGTCTTTCTAGAATTAAACCAAGTCAATGGCTGTTCCACTGTAAATGGTACCAGGTAGGTTACTGAATTCAACTTGCATTGGAGTATTCCATGCCACCTAGCACTCTACATGCAATATCTATACAGTTCCACATCAGTCTGTGTAGATATGTACAGAAACCTGTCACAAAATGCATTGAATAGAAAGTAATGCATTCAACTCAAAGGAGTGTACAGTTCAATTTTGCTGATAAGTACTATGTGCTAACATGATGTAAACATTGTTAGCACACTAACCATATGATTTAGAGTTGTCTGCAACCAATTTTTTGAGTGTCCTACCTATGCTACTGAAGTTACTTTCAGTATCATTACCTTCTCTACTCATTGGAACTTTAGACTTTACAGAATTAAACCAAGTCAATGGCTGTTCCACTGTAAATGGTACCAGGTAGGTTACTGAATTCAGCTTGCATTGGAGTATTCCATGCCACCTAGCACTCTACATGCAATATCTATACAGTTCCACATCAGTCTGAGTAGTTATGTACAGAAACTTATCACAAAATGCATTGAATAGAAAGTAATGCATTCATCTCAAAGGAGTGTACAGTTCAATTTTGCTGAGAACTACTATGTACTAACATGATGTAAACATTGTTAGCACACTAACCATATGATTTAGAGTTGTCTGCAACCAATTTTATGAGTGTGCTACCTATGCTCCAGAAGTTACTTTCAGTAACGTTACCTTCTCTACACATTGGAACTTTAGTCTTTCTAGAATTAAACCAAGTCAATGGCTGTTCCACTGTAAATGGTACCAGGTAGGTTACTGAATTCAACTTGCATTGGAGTATTCCATGCCACCTAGCACTCTACATGCAATATCTATACAGTTCCACATCAGTCTGAGTAGTTATGTACAGAAACCTATCACAAAATGCATTGAATAGAAAGTAATGCATTCAACTCAAAGGAGTGTACAGTTCAAATTTGCTGATAAGTACTATGTGCTAACATGATGTAAACATTGGTAGCACACTAACCATATGATTTAGAGTTGTCTGCAACCAATATTTTGAGTCTGCTACCTATGCTACTGAAGTTACTTTCAGTAGCATTACCTTCTCTACTCATTGGAACTTTAGACTTTACAGAATTAAACCAAGTCAATGGCTGTTCCACTGTAAATGGTACCAGGTAGGTTACTGAATTCAGCTTGCATTGGAGTATTCCATGCCACCTAGCACTCTACATGCAATATCTATACAGTTCCACATCAGTCTGAGTAGTTATGTACAGAAATTTATCACAAAATGCATTGAATAGAAAGTAATGCATTCAACTCAAAGGAGTCTACAGTTCAATTTTGCTGAGAACTACTATGTGCTAACATGATGTAAACTTTGTTAGCACACTAACCATATGATTTAGAGTTGTCTGCAACCAATTTTTTGAATGTGCTACCTATGCTCCAGAAGTTATTTCAGTAGCATTACCTTCTCTACTCATTGGAACTTTAGACTTTACAGAATTAAACCAAGTCAATGGCTGTTCCACTGTAAATGGTACCAGGTAGGTTACTGAATTCAGCTTGCATTGGAGTATTCCATGCCGCCTGGCACTCTACATGCAATATCTATACAGTTCCACATCAGTCTGAGTAGTTATGTACAGAAATTTATCACAAAATGCATTGAATAGAAAGTAATGCATTCATCTCAAAGGAGTGTACAGTTCAATTTTGCTGAGAACTACTATGTACTAACATGATGTACACATTGTTAGCACACTAACCATATGATTTAGAATTGTCTGCAACCAATTTTATGAGTGTGCTACCTATGCTCCAGAAGTTACTTTCAGTAACGTTACCTTCTCTACACATTGGAACTTTAGTCTTTCTAGAATTAAACCAAGTCAATGGCTGTTCCACTGTAAATGGTACCAGGTAGGTTACTGAATTCAACTTGCATTGGAGTATTCCATGCCACCTAGCACTCTACATGCAATATCTATACAGTTCCACATCAGTCTGAGTAGTTATGTACAGAAACCTATCACAAAATGCATTGAATAGAAAGTAATGCATTCAACTCAAAGGAGTGTACAGTTCAAATTTGCTGATAAGTACTACGTGCTAACATGATGTAAACATTGTTAGCACACTAACCATATGATTTAGAGTTGTCTGCAACCAATTTTTTGAGTGTGCTACCTATGCTCCAGAAGTTACTTTCAGTAGCATTACCTTCTCTACTCATTGGAACTTTAGACTTTACAGAATTAAACCAAGTCAATGGCTGTTCCACTGTAAATGGTACCAGGTAGGTTACTGAATTCAGCTTGCATTGGAGTATTCCATGCCACCTAGCACTCTACATGCAATATCTATACAGTTCCACATCAGTCTGAGTAGTTATGTACAGAAACTTATCACAAAATACTTTGATTAGAAAGTAATGCATTCAACTCAAAGGAGTCTACAGTTCAATTTTGCTGAGAAATACTATGTGCTAACATGATGTAAACATTGCTAGCACACTAACCATATGATTTAGAGTTGTCTGCAACCAATTTTTTGAGTGTGCTACCTATGCTACTGAAGTTACTTTCAGTTGCATTACCTTCTCTACTCATTGGAACTTTAGACTTTACAGAATTAAACCAAGTCAATGTCTGTTCCACTGTAAATGGTACCAGGTAGGTTACTGAATTCAACTTGCATTGGAGTATTCCATGCCACCTAGCTCTACATGCAATATCTATACAGTTCCACATCAGTCTGAGTAGTTATATACAGAAACTTATCACAAAATGCATTGAATAGAAAGTAATGCATTCAACTCAAAGGAGTGTACAGTTCAATTTTGCTGAGAACTACTATGTGCTAACATGATGTAAACATTGTTAGCACACTAACCATATGATTTAGAGTTGTCTGCAACCAATTTTATGACTGTGCTACCTATGCTCCAGCAGTTACTTTCAGTAACGTTACCTTCTCTACACATTGGAACTTTAGTCTTTCTAGAATTAAACCAAGTCAATGGCTGTTCCAGTGTAAATGGTACCAGGTAGGTTTCTGAATTCAACTTGCATTGGAGTATTCCATGCCACCTAGCACTCTACATGCAATATCTATACAGTTCCACATCAGTCTGAATAGTTATGTACTGAAACTTATCACAAAATGCATTGAATAGAAAGTAATGCATTCAACTCAAAGGAGTGTACAGTTCAATTTTGCTGATAAGTACTATGTGCTAACAGGATGTAAACATTGTTAGCACACTAACCATATGATTTAGAGTTGTCTGCAACCAATTTTTTGAGTGTGCTACCTATGCTACTGAAGTTACTTTCAGTAGCATTACCTTCTCTACTCATTGGAACTTTGGACTTTACAGAATTAAACCAAGTCAATGGCTGTTCCACTGTAAATGGTCCAAGGTAGGTTACTGAATTCAACTTGCATTGGAGTATTCCATGCCACCTAGCACTCTACATGCAATATCTATACAGTTCCACATCAGTCTGAGTAGTTATGTACAGAAACTTATCACAAAATGCATTGAATAGAAAGTAATGCATTCAACTCAAAGGAGTCTACAGTTCAATTTTGCTGAGAACTACTATGTGCTAACCTGATGTAAACATTGTTAGCACACTAACCATATGATTTAGAGTTGTCTGCAACCAATTTTATGAGTGTGCTACCTATGCTACTGAAGTTACTTTCAGTAGCATTACCTTCTCTACTCATTGGAACTTTAGACTTTACAGAATTAAACCAAGTCAATGGCTGTTCCACTGTAAATGGTACCAGGTAGGTTACTGAATTCAGCTTGCATTGGAGTATTCCATGGCACCTAGCACTCTACATGCAATATCTATACAGTTCCACATCAGTCTGAGTAGTTATGTACAGAAACTTATCACAAAATGCATTGAATAGAAAGTAATGCATTCAACTCAAAGGAGTGTACAGTTCAATTTTGCTGAGAACTACTATGTGCTAACATGATGTAAACATTGTTAGCACACTAACCATATGATTTAGAGTTGTCTGCAACCAATTTTTTGAGTGTGCTACCTATGCTACAGAAGTTACTTTCAGTAGCATTACCTTCTCTACTCATTGGAACTTTAGACTTTACAGAATTAAACCAAGTCAATGGCTGTTCCACTGTAAATGGTACCAGGTAGGTTACTGAATTCAGCTTGCATTGGAGTATTCCATGCCACCTAGCACTCTACATGCAATATCTATACAGTTCCACATCAGTCTGAGTAGTTATGTACAGAAACTTATCACAAAATGCATTGAATAGAAAGTAATGCATTCAACTCAAAGGAGTGTACAGTTCAATTTTGCTGATAAGTACTATGTGCTAACATGATGTAAACATTGTTAGCACACTAACCATATGATTTAGAGTTGTCTGCAACCAATTTTTTGAGTGTGCTACCTATGCTACTGAAGTTACTTTCAGTAGCATTACCTTCTCTACTCATTGGAACTTTGGACATTACAGAATTAAACCAAGTCAATGGCTGTTCCACTGTAAATGGTACCAGGTAGGTTACTGAATTCAGCTTGCATTGGAGTATTCCATGCCACCTAGCACTCTACATGCAATATCTATACAGTTCCACATCAGTCTGAGTAGTTATGTACAGAAATTTATCACAAAATGCATTGAATAGAAAGTAATGCATTCAACTCAAAGGAGTCTACAGTTCAATTTTGCTGAGAACTACTATGTGCTAACATGATGTAAACATTGTTAGCACACTACCCATATGATTTACAGTGGTCTGCAACCAATTTTATGAGTGTGCTACCTATGCTCCAGAAGTTACTTTCAGTAGCATTACCTTCTCTACTTATTGGAACTTTAGACTTTACAGAATTAAACCAAGTCAATGGCTGTTCCACTGTAAATGGTACCAGGTAGGTTACTGAATTCAGCTTGCATTGGAGTATTCCATGCCACCTAGCACTCTACATGCAATATCTATACAGTTCCACATCAGTCTGAGTAGTTATGTACAGAAACTTATCACAAAATACTTTGATTAGAAAGTAATGCATTCAACTCAAAGGAGTCTACAGTTCAATTTTGCTGAGAAATACTATGTGCTAACATGATGTAAACATTGCTAGCACACTAACCATATGATTTAGAGTTGTCTGCAACCAATTTTATGAGTGTGCTACCTATGCTCCAGAAGTTACTTTCAGTAACGTTACCTTCTCTACACATTGGAACTTTAGTCTTTCTAGAATTAAACCAAATCAATGGCTGTTCCACTGTAAATGGTACCAGGTAGGTTACTGAATTCAACTTGCATTGGAGTATTCCATGCCACCTAGCACTCTACATGCAATATCTATACAGTTCCACATCAGTCTGTGTAGATATGTACAGAAACCTGTCACAAAATGCATTGAATAGAAAGTAATGCATTCAACTCAAAGGAGTGTACAGTTCAATTTTGCTGATAAGTACTATGTGCTAACATGATGTAAACATTGTTAGCACACTAACCATATGATTTAGAGTTGTCTGCAACCAATTTTTTGAGTGTCCTACCTATGCTACTGAAGTTACTTTCAGTAGCATTACCTTCTCTACTCATTGGAACTTTAGACTTTACAGAATTAAACCAAGTCAATGGCTGTTCCACTGTAAATGGTACCAGGTAGGTTACTGAATTCAGCTTGCATTGGAGTATTCCATGCCACCTAGCAGCTACATGCAATATCTATGCAGTTCCACATCAGTCTGAGTAGTTATGTACAGAAACTTATCACAAAATGCATTGAATAGAAAGTAATGCATTCATCTCAAAGGAGTGTACAGTTCAATTTTGCTGAGAACTACTATGTACTAACATGATGTACACATTGTTAGCACACTAACCATATGATTTAGAGTTGTCTGCAACCAATTTTATGAGTGTGCTACCTATGCTCCAGAAGTTACTTTCAGTAACGTTACCTTCTCTACACATTGGAACTTTAGTCTTTCTAGAATTAAACCAAGTCAATGGCTGTTCCACTGTAAATGGTACCAGGTAGGTTACTGAATTCAACTTGCATTGGAGTATTCCATGCCACCTAGCACTCTACATGCAATATCTATACAGTTCCACATCAGTCTGAGTAGTTATGTACAGAAACCTATCACAAAATGCATTGAATAGAAAGTAATGCATTCAACTCAAAGGAGTGTACAGTTCAAATTTGCTGATAAGTACTACGTGCTAACATGATGTAAACATTGTTAGCACACTAACCATATGATTTAGAGTTGTCTGCAACCAATTTTTTGAGTGTGCTACCTATGCTACTGAAGTTACTTACAGTAGCATTACCTTCTCTACTCATTGGAACTTTAGACTTTACAGAATTAAACCAAGTCAATGGCTGTTCCACTGTAAATGGTACCAGGTAGGTTACTGAATTCAGCTTGCATTGGAGTATTCCATGCCACCTAGCACTCTACATGCAATATCTATACAGTTCCACATCAGTCTGAGTAGTTATGTACAGAAACTTATCACAAAATACTTTGATTAGAAAGTAATGCATTCAACTCAAAGGAGTCTACAGTTCAATTTTGCTGAGAAATACTATGTGCTAACATGATGTAAACATTGCTAGCACACTAACCATATTATTTAGAGTTGTCTGCAACCAATTTTATGAGTGTGCTACCTATGCTCCAGAAGTTACTTTCAGTAACGTTACCTTCTCTACACATTGGAACTTTAGTCTTTCTAGAATTAAACCAAATCAATGGCTGTTCCACTGTAAATGGTACCAGGTAGGTTACTGAATTCAACTTGCATTGGAGTATTCCATGCCACCTAGCACTCTACATGCAATATCTATACAGTTCCACATCAGTCTGTGTAGATATGTACAGAAACCTGTCACAAAATGCATTGAATAGAAAGTAATGCATTCAACTCAAAGGAGTGTACAGTTCAATTTTGCTGATAAGTACTATGTGCTAACATGATGTAAACATTGTTAGCACACTAACCATATGATTTAGAGTTGTCTGCAACCAATTTTTTGAGTGTCCTACCTATGCTACTGAAGTTACTTTCAGTAGCATTACCTTCTCTACTCATTGGAACTTTAGACTTTACAGAATTAAACCAAATCAATGGCTGTTCCACTGTAAATGGTACCAGGTAGGTTACTGAATTCAGCTTGCATTGGAGTATTCCATGCCACCTAGCACTCTACATGCAATATCTATACAGTTCCACATCACTCTGAGTAGTTATGTACAGAAACTTATCACAAAATGCATTGAATAGAAAGTAATGCATTCATCTCAAAGGAGTGTACAGTTCAATTTTGCTGAGAACTACTATGTACTAACATGATGTAAACATTGTTAGCACACTAACCATATGATTTAGAGTTGTCTGCAACCAATTTTATGAGTGTGCTACCTATGCTCCAGAAGTTACTTTCAGTAACGTTACCTTCTCTACACATTGGAACTTTAGTCTTTCTAGAATTAAACCAAGTCAATGGCTGTTCCACTGTAAATGGTACCAGGTAGGTTACTGAATTCAACTTGCATTGGAGTATTCCATGCCACCTAGCACTCTACATGCAATATCTATACAGTTCCACATCAGTCTGAGTAGTTATGTACAGAAACCTATCACAAAATGCATTGAATAGAAAGTAATGCATTCAACTCAAAGGAGTGTACAGTTCAAATTTGCTGATAAGTACTACGTGCTAACATGATGTAAACATTGTTAGCACACTAACCATATGATTTAGAGTTGTCTGCAACCAATTTTTTGAGTGTGCTACCTATGCTACTGAAGTTACTTTCAGTAGCATTACCTTCTCTACTCATTGGAACTTTAGACTTTACAGAATTAAACCAAGTCAATGGCTGTTCCACTGTAAATGGTACCAGGTAGGTTACTGAATTCAGCTTGCATTGGAGTATTCCATGCCACCTAGCACTCTACATGCAATATCTATACAGTTCCACATCAGTCTGAGTAGTTATGTACAGAAACTTATCACAAAATACTTTGATTAGAAAGTAATGCATTCAACTCAAAGGAGTCTACAGTTCAATTTTGCTGAGAAATACTATGTGCTAACATGATGTAAACATTGCTAGCACACTAACCATATGATTTAGAGTTGTCTGCAACCAATTTTATGAGTGTGCTACCTATGCTCCAGAAGTTACTTTCAGTAACGTTACCTTCTCTACACATTGGAACTTTAGTCTTTCTAGAATTAAACCAAATCAATGGCTGTTCCACTGTAAATGGTACCAGGTAGGTTACTGAATTCAACTTGCATTGGAGTATTCCATGCCACCTAGCACTCTACATGCAATATCTATACAGTTCCACATCAGTCTGTGTAGATATGTACAGAAACCTGTCACAAAATGCATTGAATAGAAAGTAATGCATTCAACTCAAAGGAGTGTACAGTTCAATTTTGCTGATAAGTACTATGTGCTAACATGATGTAAACATTGTTAGCACACTAACCATATGATTTAGAGTTGTCTGCAACCAATTTTTTGAGTGTCCTACCTATGCTACTGAAGTTACTTTCAGTAGCATTACCTTCTCTACTCATTGGAACTTTAGACTTTACAGAATTAAACCAAGTCAATGGCTGTTCCACTGTAAATGGTACCAGGTAGGTTACTGAATTCAGCTTGCATTGGAGTATTCCATGCCACCTAGCACTCTACATGCAATATCTATACAGTTCCACATCAGTCTGAGTAGTTATGTACAGAAACCTATCACAAAATGCATTGAATAGAAAGTAATGCATTCAACTCAAAGGAGTGTACAGTTCAAATTTGCTGATAAGTACTATGTGCTAACATGATGTAAACATTGTTAGCACACTAACCATATGATTTAGAGTTGTCTGCAACCAATTTTTTGAGTGTGCTACCTATGCTACTGAAGTTACTTTCAGTAGCATTACCTTCTCTACTCATTGGAACTTTAGACTTTACAGAATTAAACCAAGTCAATGGCTGTTCCACTGTAAATGGTACCAGGTAGGTTACTGAATTCAGCTTGCATTGGAGTATTCCATGCCACCTAGCACTCTACATGCAATATCTATACAGTTCCACATCATTTTGAGTAGTTATGTACAGAAATTTATCACAAAATGCATTGAATAGAAAGTAATGCATTCAACTCAAAGGAGTCTACAGTTCAATTTTGCTGAGAACTACTATGTGCTAACATTATGTAAACTTTGTTAGCACACTAACCATATGATTTAGAGTTGTCTGCAACCAATTTTTTGAATGTGCTACCTATGCTCCAGAAGTTATTTCAGTAGCATTACCTTCTCTACTCATTGGAACTTTAGACTTTACAGAATTAAACCAAGTCAATGGCTGTTCCACTGTAAATGGTACCAGGTAGGTTACTGAATTCAGCTTGCATTGGAGTATTCCATGCCACCTAGCACTCTACATGCAATATCTATACAGTTCCACATCAGTCTGAGTAGTTATGTACAGAAATTTATCACAAAATGCATTGAATAGAAAGTAATGCATTCAACTCAAAGGAGTCTACAGTTCAATTTTGCTGAGAAATACTATGTGCTAACATGATGTAAACATTGCTAGCACACTAACCATATGATTTAGAGTTGTCTGCAACCAATTTTATGAGTGTGCTATCTATGCTCCAGAAGTTACTTTCAGTAACGTTACCTTCTCTACACATTGGAACTTTAGTCTTTCTAGAATTAAACCAAATCAATGGCTGTTCCACTGTAAATGGTACCAGGTAGGTTACTGAATTCAACTTGCATTGGAGTATTCCATGCCACCTAGCACTCTACATGCAATATCTATACAGTTCCACATCAGTCTGTGTAGATATGTACAGAAAACTGTCACAAAATGCATTGAATAGAAAGTAATGCATTCAACTCAAAGGAGTGTACAGTTCAATTTTGCTGATAAGTACTATGTGCTAACATGATGTAAACATTGTTAGCACACTAACCATATGATTTAGAGTTGTCTGCAACCAATTTTCTGAGTGTCCTACCTATGCTACTGAAGTTACTTTCAGTAGCATTACCTTCTCTACTCATTGGAACTTTAGACTTTACAGAATTAAACCAAGTCAATGGCTGTTCCACTGTAAATGGTACCAGGTAGGTTACTGAATGCAGCTTGCATTGGAGTATTCCATGCCACCTAGCACTCTACATGCAATATCTATACAGTTCCACATCAGTCTGAGAAGTTATGTACAGAAACTTATCACAAAATGCATTGAATAGAAAGTAATGCATTCAACTCAAAGGAGTGTACAGTTCAATTTTGCTGAGAACTACTATGTACTAACATGATGTAAACATTGTTAGCACACTAACCATATGATTTAGAGTTGTCTGCAACCAATTTTATGAGAGTGCTACCTATGCTCCAGAAGTTACTTTCAGTAGCATTACCTTCTCTACACATTGGAACTTTAGTCTTTCTATAATTAAACCAAATCAATGGCTGTTCCACTGTAAAAGGTACCAGGTAGGTTACTGAATTCAGCTTGCATTGGAGTATTCCATGCCACCTAGCACTCTACATGCAATATCTATACAGTTCCACATCAGTCTGAGTAGTTATGTACAGAAATTTATCACAAAATGCATTGAATAGAAAGTAATGCATTCAACTCAAAGGAGTCTACAGTTCAATTTTGCTGAGAACTACTATGTGCTAACATGATGTAAACTTTGTTAGCACACTAACCATATGACTTAGAGTTGTCTGCAACCAATTTTTTGAATGTGCTACCTATGCTCCAGAAGTTATTTCAGTAGCATTACCTTCTCTACTCATTGGAACTTTGGACTTTACAGAATTAAACCAAGTCAATGGCTGTTCCACTGTAAATGGTACCAGGTAGGTTACTGAATTCAACTTGCATTGGAGTATTCCATGCCACCTAGCACTCTACATGCAATATCTATACAGTTCCACATCAGTCTGAGTAGTTATGTACAGAAACCTATCACAAAACGCATTGAATAGAAAGTAATGCATTCAACTCAAAGGAGTCTACAGTTCAATTTTGCTGAGAACTACTATGTACTAACATGATGTAAACATTGTTAGCACACTAACCATATGATTTAGAGTTGTCTGCAACCAATTTTATGAGAGTGCTACCTATGCTCCAGAAGTTACTTTCAGTAGCATTACCTTCTCTACACATTGGAACTTTAGTCTTTCTATAATTAAACCAAATCAATGGCTGTTCCACTGTAAAAGGTACCAGGTAGGTTACTGAATTCAGCTTGCATTGGAGTATTCCATGCCACCTAGCACTCTACATGCAATATCTATACAGTTCCACATCAGTCTGAGTAGTTATGTACAGAAATTTATCACAAAATGCATTGAATAGAAAGTAATGCATTCAACTCAAAGGAGTCTACAGTTCAATTTTGCTGAGAACTACTACGTGCTAACATGATGTAAACTTTGTTAGCACACTAACCATATGATTTAGAGTTGTCTGCAACCAATTTTTTGAATGTGCTACCTATGCTCCAGAAGTTATTTCAGTAGCATTACCTTCTCTACTCATTGGAACTTTGGACTTTACAGAATTAAACCAAGTCAATGGCTGTTCCACTGTAAATGGTACCAGGTAGGTTACTGAATTCAACTTGCATTGGAGTATTCCATGCCACCTAGCACTCTACATGCAATATCTATACAGTTCCACATCAGTCTGAGTAGTTATGTACAGAAACCTATCACAAAACGCATTGAATAGAAAGTAATGCATTCAACTCAAAGGAGTCTACAGTTCAATTTTGCTGAGAACTACTATGTGCTAACATGATGTAAACTTTGTTAGCACACTAACCATATGATTTAGAGTTGTCTGCAAACAAGTTTTTGACTGTGCTACCTATGCTCCAGAAGTTATTTCAGTAGCATTACCTTCTCTACTCATTGGAACTTTAGACTTTACAGAATTAAACCAAGTCAATGGCTGTTCCACTGTAAATGGTACCAGGTAGGTTACTGAATTCAGCTTGCATTGGAGTATTCCATGCCACCTAGCACTCTACAAGCAATATCTATACAGTTCCACATCAGTCTGAGTAGTTATGTACAGAAATTTATCACAAAATGCATTGAATAGAAAGTAATGCATTCAACTCAAAGGAGTCTACAGTTCAATTTTGCTGAGAAATACTATGTGCTAACATGATGTAAACATTGCTAGCACACTAACCATATGATTTAGAGTTGTCTGCAACCAATTTTATGAGTGTGCTACCTATGCTCCAGAAGTTACTTTCAGTAACGTTACCTTCTCTACACATTGGAACTTTAGTCTTTCTAGAATTAAACCAAATCAATGGCTGTTCCACTGTAAATGGTACCAGGTAGGTTACTGAATTCAACTTGCATTGGAGTATTCCATGCCACCTAGCACTCTACATGCAATATCTATACAGTTCCACATCAGTCTGTGTAGATATGTACAGAAACCTGTCACAAAATGCATTGAATAGAAAGTAATGCATTCAACTCAAAGGAGTGTACAGTTCAATTTTGCTGATAAGTACTATGTGCTAACATGATGTAAACATTGTTAGCACACTAACCATATGATTTAGAGTTGTCTGCAACCAATTTTATGAGTGTGCTACCTATGCTCCAGAAGTTACTTTCAGTAACGTTACCTTCTCTACACATTGGAACTTTAGTCTTTCTAGAATTAAACCAAGTCAATGGCTGTTCCACTGTAAATGGTACCAGGTAGGTTACTGAATTCAACTTGCATTGGAGTATTCCATGCCACCTAGCACTCTACATGCAATATCTATACAGTTCCACATCAGTCTGAGTAGTTATGTACAGAAACCTATCACAAAATGCATTGAATAGAAAGTAATGCATTCAACTCAAAGGAGTGTACAGTTCAAATTTGCTGATAAGTACTACGTGCTAACATGATGTAAACATTGTTAGCACACTAACCATATGATTTAGAGTTGTCTGCAACCAATTTTTTGAGTGTGCTACCTATGCTACTGAAGTTACTTACAGTAGCATTACCTTCTCTACTCATTGGAACTTTAGACTTTACAGAATTAAACCAAGTCAATGGCTGTTCCACTGTAAATGGTACCAGGTAGGTTACTGAATTCAGCTTGCATTGGAGTATTCCATGCCACCTAGCACTCTACATGCAATATCTATACAGTTCCACATCAGTCTGAGTAGTTATGTACAGAAACTTATCACAAAATACTTTGATTAGAAAGTAA
Organism: Hypanus sabinus; assembly: GCF_030144855.1. Taxonomy (NCBI): domain Eukaryota; kingdom Metazoa; phylum Chordata; class Chondrichthyes; order Myliobatiformes; family Dasyatidae; genus Hypanus; species Hypanus sabinus. Next base: position 3,992,733 of record NC_082733.1, read on the forward strand.
TGCATTCAACTCAAAGGAGTCTACAGTTCAATTTTGCTGAGAAATACTATGTGCTAACATGATGTAAACATTGCTAGCACACTAACCATATTATTTAGAGTTGTCTGCAACCAATTTTATGAGTGTGCTACCTATGCTCCAGAAGTTACTTTCAGTAACGTTACCTTCTCTACACATTGGAACTTTAGTCTTTCTAGAATTAAACCAAATCAATGGCTGTTCCACTGTAAATGGTACCAGGTAGGTTACTGAATTCAACTTGCATTGGAGTATTCCATGCCACCTAGCACTCTACATGCAATATCTATACAGTTCCACATCAGTCTGTGTAGATATGTACAGAAACCTGTCACAAAATGCATTGAATAGAAAGTAATGCATTCAACTCAAAGGAGTGTACAGTTCAATTTTGCTGATAAGTACTATGTGCTAACATGATGTAAACATTGTTAGCACACTAACCATATGATTTAGAGTTGTCTGCAACCAATTTTTTGAGTGTCCTACCTATGCTACTGAAGTTACTTTCAGTAGCATTACCTTCTCTACTCATTGGAACTTTAGACTTTACAGAATTAAACCAAATCAATGGCTGTTCCACTGTAAATGGTACCAGGTAGGTTACTGAATTCAGCTTGCATTGGAGTATTCCATGCCACCTAGCACTCTACATGCAATATCTATACAGTTCCACATCACTCTGAGTAGTTATGTACAGAAACTTATCACAAAATGCATTGAATAGAAAGTAATGCATTCATCTCAAAGGAGTGTACAGTTCAATTTTGCTGAGAACTACTATGTACTAACATGATGTAAACATTGTTAGCACACTAACCATATGATTTAGAGTTGTCTGCAACCAATTTTATGAGTGTGCTACCTATGCTCCAGAAGTTACTTTCAGTAACGTTACCTTCTCTACACATTGGAACTTTAGTCTTTCTAGAATTAAACCAAGTCAATGGCTGTTCCACTGTAAATGGTACCAGGTAGGTTACTGAATTCAACTTGCATTGGAGTATTCCATGCCACCTAGCACTCTACATGCAATATCTATACAGTTCCACATCAGTCTGAGTAGTTATGTACAGAAACCTATCACAAAATGCATTGAATAGAAAGTAATGCATTCAACTCAAAGGAGTGTACAGTTCAAATTTGCTGATAAGTACTACGTGCTAACATGATGTAAACATTGTTAGCACACTAACCATATGATTTAGAGTTGTCTGCAACCAATTTTTTGAGTGTGCTACCTATGCTACTGAAGTTACTTTCAGTAGCATTACCTTCTCTACTCATTGGAACTTTAGACTTTACAGAATTAAACCAAGTCAATGGCTGTTCCACTGTAAATGGTACCAGGTAGGTTACTGAATTCAGCTTGCATTGGAGTATTCCATGCCACCTAGCACTCTACATGCAATATCTATACAGTTCCACATCAGTCTGAGTAGTTATGTACAGAAACTTATCACAAAATACTTTGATTAGAAAGTAATGCATTCAACTCAAAGGAGTCTACAGTTCAATTTTGCTGAGAAATACTATGTGCTAACATGATGTAAACATTGCTAGCACACTAACCATATGATTTAGAGTTGTCTGCAACCAATTTTATGAGTGTGCTACCTATGCTCCAGAAGTTACTTTCAGTAACGTTACCTTCTCTACACATTGGAACTTTAGTCTTTCTAGAATTAAACCAAATCAATGGCTGTTCCACTGTAAATGGTACCAGGTAGGTTACTGAATTCAACTTGCATTGGAGTATTCCATGCCACCTAGCACTCTACATGCAATATCTATACAGTTCCACATCAGTCTGTGTAGATATGTACAGAAACCTGTCACAAAATGCATTGAATAGAAAGTAATGCATTCAACTCAAAGGAGTGTACAGTTCAATTTTGCTGATAAGTACTATGTGCTAACATGATGTAAACATTGTTAGCACACTAACCATATGATTTAGAGTTGTCTGCAACCAATTTTTTGAGTGTCCTACCTATGCTACTGAAGTTACTTTCAGTAGCATTACCTTCTCTACTCATTGGAACTTTAGACTTTACAGAATTAAACCAAGTCAATGGCTGTTCCACTGTAAATGGTACCAGGTAGGTTACTGAATTCAGCTTGCATTGGAGTATTCCATGCCACCTAGCACTCTACATGCAATATCTATACAGTTCCACATCAGTCTGAGTAGTTATGTACAGAAACCTATCACAAAATGCATTGAATAGAAAGTAATGCATTCAACTCAAAGGAGTGTACAGTTCAAATTTGCTGATAAGTACTATGTGCTAACATGATGTAAACATTGTTAGCACACTAACCATATGATTTAGAGTTGTCTGCAACCAATTTTTTGAGTGTGCTACCTATGCTACTGAAGTTACTTTCAGTAGCATTACCTTCTCTACTCATTGGAACTTTAGACTTTACAGAATTAAACCAAGTCAATGGCTGTTCCACTGTAAATGGTACCAGGTAGGTTACTGAATTCAGCTTGCATTGGAGTATTCCATGCCACCTAGCACTCTACATGCAATATCTATACAGTTCCACATCATTTTGAGTAGTTATGTACAGAAATTTATCACAAAATGCATTGAATAGAAAGTAATGCATTCAACTCAAAGGAGTCTACAGTTCAATTTTGCTGAGAACTACTATGTGCTAACATTATGTAAACTTTGTTAGCACACTAACCATATGATTTAGAGTTGTCTGCAACCAATTTTTTGAATGTGCTACCTATGCTCCAGAAGTTATTTCAGTAGCATTACCTTCTCTACTCATTGGAACTTTAGACTTTACAGAATTAAACCAAGTCAATGGCTGTTCCACTGTAAATGGTACCAGGTAGGTTACTGAATTCAGCTTGCATTGGAGTATTCCATGCCACCTAGCACTCTACATGCAATATCTATACAGTTCCACATCAGTCTGAGTAGTTATGTACAGAAATTTATCACAAAATGCATTGAATAGAAAGTAATGCATTCAACTCAAAGGAGTCTACAGTTCAATTTTGCTGAGAAATACTATGTGCTAACATGATGTAAACATTGCTAGCACACTAACCATATGATTTAGAGTTGTCTGCAACCAATTTTATGAGTGTGCTATCTATGCTCCAGAAGTTACTTTCAGTAACGTTACCTTCTCTACACATTGGAACTTTAGTCTTTCTAGAATTAAACCAAATCAATGGCTGTTCCACTGTAAATGGTACCAGGTAGGTTACTGAATTCAACTTGCATTGGAGTATTCCATGCCACCTAGCACTCTACATGCAATATCTATACAGTTCCACATCAGTCTGTGTAGATATGTACAGAAAACTGTCACAAAATGCATTGAATAGAAAGTAATGCATTCAACTCAAAGGAGTGTACAGTTCAATTTTGCTGATAAGTACTATGTGCTAACATGATGTAAACATTGTTAGCACACTAACCATATGATTTAGAGTTGTCTGCAACCAATTTTCTGAGTGTCCTACCTATGCTACTGAAGTTACTTTCAGTAGCATTACCTTCTCTACTCATTGGAACTTTAGACTTTACAGAATTAAACCAAGTCAATGGCTGTTCCACTGTAAATGGTACCAGGTAGGTTACTGAATGCAGCTTGCATTGGAGTATTCCATGCCACCTAGCACTCTACATGCAATATCTATACAGTTCCACATCAGTCTGAGAAGTTATGTACAGAAACTTATCACAAAATGCATTGAATAGAAAGTAATGCATTCAACTCAAAGGAGTGTACAGTTCAATTTTGCTGAGAACTACTATGTACTAACATGATGTAAACATTGTTAGCACACTAACCATATGATTTAGAGTTGTCTGCAACCAATTTTATGAGAGTGCTACCTATGCTCCAGAAGTTACTTTCAGTAGCATTACCTTCTCTACACATTGGAACTTTAGTCTTTCTATAATTAAACCAAATCAATGGCTGTTCCACTGTAAAAGGTACCAGGTAGGTTACTGAATTCAGCTTGCATTGGAGTATTCCATGCCACCTAGCACTCTACATGCAATATCTATACAGTTCCACATCAGTCTGAGTAGTTATGTACAGAAATTTATCACAAAATGCATTGAATAGAAAGTAATGCATTCAACTCAAAGGAGTCTACAGTTCAATTTTGCTGAGAACTACTATGTGCTAACATGATGTAAACTTTGTTAGCACACTAACCATATGACTTAGAGTTGTCTGCAACCAATTTTTTGAATGTGCTACCTATGCTCCAGAAGTTATTTCAGTAGCATTACCTTCTCTACTCATTGGAACTTTGGACTTTACAGAATTAAACCAAGTCAATGGCTGTTCCACTGTAAATGGTACCAGGTAGGTTACTGAATTCAACTTGCATTGGAGTATTCCATGCCACCTAGCACTCTACATGCAATATCTATACAGTTCCACATCAGTCTGAGTAGTTATGTACAGAAACCTATCACAAAACGCATTGAATAGAAAGTAATGCATTCAACTCAAAGGAGTCTACAGTTCAATTTTGCTGAGAACTACTATGTACTAACATGATGTAAACATTGTTAGCACACTAACCATATGATTTAGAGTTGTCTGCAACCAATTTTATGAGAGTGCTACCTATGCTCCAGAAGTTACTTTCAGTAGCATTACCTTCTCTACACATTGGAACTTTAGTCTTTCTATAATTAAACCAAATCAATGGCTGTTCCACTGTAAAAGGTACCAGGTAGGTTACTGAATTCAGCTTGCATTGGAGTATTCCATGCCACCTAGCACTCTACATGCAATATCTATACAGTTCCACATCAGTCTGAGTAGTTATGTACAGAAATTTATCACAAAATGCATTGAATAGAAAGTAATGCATTCAACTCAAAGGAGTCTACAGTTCAATTTTGCTGAGAACTACTACGTGCTAACATGATGTAAACTTTGTTAGCACACTAACCATATGATTTAGAGTTGTCTGCAACCAATTTTTTGAATGTGCTACCTATGCTCCAGAAGTTATTTCAGTAGCATTACCTTCTCTACTCATTGGAACTTTGGACTTTACAGAATTAAACCAAGTCAATGGCTGTTCCACTGTAAATGGTACCAGGTAGGTTACTGAATTCAACTTGCATTGGAGTATTCCATGCCACCTAGCACTCTACATGCAATATCTATACAGTTCCACATCAGTCTGAGTAGTTATGTACAGAAACCTATCACAAAACGCATTGAATAGAAAGTAATGCATTCAACTCAAAGGAGTCTACAGTTCAATTTTGCTGAGAACTACTATGTGCTAACATGATGTAAACTTTGTTAGCACACTAACCATATGATTTAGAGTTGTCTGCAAACAAGTTTTTGACTGTGCTACCTATGCTCCAGAAGTTATTTCAGTAGCATTACCTTCTCTACTCATTGGAACTTTAGACTTTACAGAATTAAACCAAGTCAATGGCTGTTCCACTGTAAATGGTACCAGGTAGGTTACTGAATTCAGCTTGCATTGGAGTATTCCATGCCACCTAGCACTCTACAAGCAATATCTATACAGTTCCACATCAGTCTGAGTAGTTATGTACAGAAATTTATCACAAAATGCATTGAATAGAAAGTAATGCATTCAACTCAAAGGAGTCTACAGTTCAATTTTGCTGAGAAATACTATGTGCTAACATGATGTAAACATTGCTAGCACACTAACCATATGATTTAGAGTTGTCTGCAACCAATTTTATGAGTGTGCTACCTATGCTCCAGAAGTTACTTTCAGTAACGTTACCTTCTCTACACATTGGAACTTTAGTCTTTCTAGAATTAAACCAAATCAATGGCTGTTCCACTGTAAATGGTACCAGGTAGGTTACTGAATTCAACTTGCATTGGAGTATTCCATGCCACCTAGCACTCTACATGCAATATCTATACAGTTCCACATCAGTCTGTGTAGATATGTACAGAAACCTGTCACAAAATGCATTGAATAGAAAGTAATGCATTCAACTCAAAGGAGTGTACAGTTCAATTTTGCTGATAAGTACTATGTGCTAACATGATGTAAACATTGTTAGCACACTAACCATATGATTTAGAGTTGTCTGCAACCAATTTTTTGAGTGTCCTACCTATGCTACTGAAGTTACTTTCAGTAGCATTACCTTCTCTACTCATTGGAACTTTAGACTTTACAGAATTAAACCAAGTCAATGGCTGTTCCACTGTAAATGGTAGCAGGTAGGTTACTAAATGCAGCTTGCATTGGAGTATTCCATGCCACCTAGCACTCTACATGCAATATCTATACAGTTCCACATCAGTCTGAGAAGTTATGTACAGAAACTTATCACAAAATGCATTGAATAGAAAGTAATGCATTCAACTCAAAGGAGTGTACAGTTCAATTTTGCTGAGAACTACTATGTACTAACATGATGTAAACATTGTTAGCACACTAACCATATGATTTAGAGTTGTCTGCAACCAATTTTATGAGAGTGCTACCTATGCTCCAGAAGTTACTTTCAGTAGCATTACCTTCTCTACACATTGGAACTTTAGTCTTTCTATAATTAAACCAAATCAATGGCTGTTCCACTGTAAAAGGTACCAGGTAGGTTACTGAATTCAGCTTGCATTGGAGTATTCCATGCCACCTAGCACTCTACATGCAATATCTATACAGTTCCACATCAGTCTGAGTAGTTATGTACAGAAACCTATCACAAAACGCATTGAATAGAAACTAATGCATTCAACTCAAAGGAGTCTACAGTTCAATTTTGCTGAGAACTACTATGTGCTAACATGATGTAAACTTTGTTAGCACACTAACCATATGATTTAGAGTTGTCTGCAACCAAGTTTTTGAATGTGCTACCTATGCTCCAGAAGTTATTTCAGTAGCATTACCTTCTCTACTCATTGGAACTTTAGACTTTACAGAATTAAACCAAGTCAATGGCTGTTCCACTGTAAATGGTACCAGGTAGGTTACTGAATTCAGCTTGCATTGGAGTATTCCATGCCACCTAGCACTCTACATGCAATATCTATACAGTTCCACATCAGTCTGAGTAGTTATGTACAGAAATTTATCACAAAATGCATTGAATAGAAAGTAATGCATTCAACTCAAAGGAGACTACAGTTCAATTTTGCTGAGAAATACTATGTGCTAACATGATGTAAACATTGCTAGCACACTAACCATATGATTTAGAGTTGTCTGCAACCAATTTTATGAGTGTGCTACCTATGCTCCAGAAGTTACTTTCAGTAACGTTACCTTCTCTACACATTGGAACTTTAGTCTTTCTAGAATTAAACCAAATCAATGGCTGTTCCACTGTAAATGGTACCAGGTAGGTTACTGAATTCAACTTGCATTGGAGTATTCCATGCCACCTAGCACTCTACATGCAATATCTATACAGTTCCACATCAGTCTGAGTAGTTATGTACAGAAATTTATCACAAAATGCATTGAATAGAAAGTAATGCATTCAACTCAAAGGAGTCTACAGTTCAATTTTGCTGAGAACTACTATGTGCTAACATGATGTAAACTTTGTTAGCACACTAACCATATGATTTAGAGTTGTCTGCAACCAATTTTTTGAATGTGCTACCTATGCTCCAGAAGTTATTTCAGTAGCATTACCTTCTCTACTCATTGGAACTTTGGACTTTACAGAATTAAACCAAGTCAATGGCTGTTCCACTGTAAATGGTACCAGGTAGGTTACTGAATTCAACTTGCATTGGAGTATTCCATGCCACCTAGCACTCTACATGCAATATCTATACAGTTCCACATCAGTCTGAGTAGTTATGTACAGAAACCTGTCACAAAACGCATTGAATAGAAAGTAATGCATTCAACTCAAAGGAGTCTACAGTTCAATTTTGCTGAGAACTACTATGTGCTAACATGATGTAAACTTTGTTAGCACACTAACCATATGATTTAGAGTTGTCTGCAACCAAGTTTTTGAATGTGCTACCTATGCTCCAGAAGTTATTTCAGTAGCATTACCTTCTCTACTCATTGGAACTTTAGACTTTACAGAATTAAACCAAGTCAATGGCTGTTCCACTGTAAATGGTACCAGGTAGGTTACTGAATTCAGCTTGCATTGGAGTATTCCATGCCACCTAGCACTCTACATGCAATATCTATACAGTTCCACATCAGTCTGAGTAGTTATGTTCAGAAATCTATCACAAAATGCATTGAATAGAAAGTAATGCATTCAACTCAAAGGAGTCTACAGTTCAATTTTGCTGAGAAATACTATGTGCTAACATGATGTAAACATTGCTAGCACACTAACCATATGATTTAGAGTTGTCTGCAACCAATTTTATGAGTGTGCTACCTATGCTCCAGAAGTTACTTTCAGTAACGTTACCTTCTCTACACATTGGAACTTTAGTCTTTCTAGAATTAAACCAAATCAATGGCTGTTCCACTGTAAATGGTACCAGGTAGGTTACTGAATTCAACTTGCATTGGAGTATTCCATGCCACCTAGCACTCTACATGCAATATCTATACAGTTCCACATCAGTCTGTGTAGATATGTACAGAAACCTGTCACAAAATGCATTGAATAGAAAGTAATGCATTCAACTCAAAGGAGTGTACAGTTCAATTTTGCTGATAAGTACTATGTGCTAACATGATGTAAACATTGTTAGCACACTAACCATATGATTTAGAGTTGTCTGCAACCAATTTTTTGAGTGTCCTACCTATGCTACTGAAGTTACTTTCAGTAGCATTACCTTCTCTACTCATTGGAACTTTAGACTTTACAGAATTAAACCAAGTCAATGGCTGTTCCACTGTAAATGGTAGCAGGTAGGTTACTGAATGCAGCTTGCATTGGAGTAGTCCATGCCACCTAGCACTCTACATGCAATATCTATACAGTTCCACATCAGTCTGAGAAGTTATGTACAGAAACTTATCACAAAATGCATTGAATAGAAAGTAATGCATTCAACTCAAAGGAGTGTACAGTTCAATTTTGCTGAGAACTACTATGTACTAACATGATGTAAACATTGTTAGCACACTAACCATATGATTTAGAGTTGTCTGCAACCAATTTTATGAGAGTGCTACCTATGCTCCAGAAGTTACTTTCAGTAGCATTACCTTCTCTACACATTGGAACTTTAGTCTTTCTATAATTAAACCAAATCAATGGCTGTTCCACTGTAAAAGGTACCAGGTAGGTTACTGAATTCAGCTTGCATTGGAGTATTCCATGCCACCTAGCACTCTACATGCAATATCTATACAGTTCCACATCAGTCTGAGTAGTTATGTACAGAAATTTATCACAAAATGCATTGAATAGAAAGTAATGCATTCAACTCAAAGGAGTCTACAGTTCAATTTTGCTGAGAACTACTATGTGCTAACATGATGTAAACTTTGTTAGCACACTAACCATATGATTTAGAGTTGTCTGCAACCAATTTTTTGAATGTGCTACCTATGCTCCAGAAGTTATTTCAGTAGCATTACCTTCTCTACTCATTGGAACTTTGGACTTTACAGAATTAAACCAAGTCAATGGCTGTTCCACTGTAAATGGTACCAAGTAGGTTACTGAATTCAACTTGCATTGGAGTATTCCATGCCACCTAGCACTCTACATGCAATATCTATACAGTTCCACATCAGTCTGAGTAGTTATGTACAGAAACCTATCACAAAACGCATTGAATAGAAACTAATGCATTCAACTCAAAGGAGTCTACAGTTCAATTTTGCTGAGAACTACTATGTGCTAACATGATGTAAACTTTGTTAGCACACTAACCATATGATTTAGAGTTGTCTGCAACCAAGTTTTTGAATGTGCTACCTATGCTCCAGAAGTTATTTCAGTAGCATTACCTTCTCTACTCATTGGAACTTTAGACTTTACAGAATTAAACCAAGTCAATGGCTGTTCCACTGTAAATGGTACCAGGTAGGTTACTGAATTCAGCTTGCATTGGAGTATTCCATGCCACCTAGCACTCTACATGCAATATCTATACAGTTCCACATCAGTCTGAGTAGTTATGTACAGAAATTTATCACAAAATGCATTGAATAGAAAGTAATGCATTCAACTCAAAGGAGTCTACAGTTCAATTTTGCTGAGAAATACTATGTGCTAACATGATGTAAACATTGCTAGCACACTAACCATATGATTTAGAGTTGTCTGCAACCAATTTTATGAGTGTGCTACCTATGCTCCAGAAGTTACTTTCAGTAACGTTACCTTCTCTACACATTGGAACTTTAGTCTTTCTAGAATTAAACCAAATCAATGGCTGTTCCACTGTAAATGGTACCAGGTAGGTTACTGAATTCAACTTGCATTGGAGTATTCCATGCCACCTAGCACTCTACATGCAATATCTATACAGTTCCACATCAGTCTGTGTAGATATGTACAGAAACCTGTCACAAAATGCATTGAATAGAAAGTAATGCATTCAACTCAAAGGAGTGTACAGTTCAATTTTGCTGATAAGTACTATGTGCTAACATGATGTAAACATTGTTAGCACACTAACCATATGATTTAGAGTTGTCTGCAACCAATTTTTTGAGTGTCCTACCTATGCTACTGAAGTTACTTTCAGTAGCATTACCTTCTCTACTCATTGGAACTTTAGACTTTACAGAATTAAACCAAGTCAATGGCTGTTCCACTGTAAATGGTACCAGGTAGGTTACTGAATGCAGCTTGCATTGGAGTATTCCATGCCACCTAGCACTCTACATGCAATATCTATACAGTTCCACATCAGTCTGAGAAGTTATGTACAGAAACTTATCACAAAATGAATTGAATAGAAAGTAATGCATTCAACTCAAAGGAGTGTACAGTTCAATTTTGCTGAGAACTACTATATACTAACATGATGTAAACATTGTTAGCACACTAACCATATGATTTAGAGTTGTCTGCAACCAATTTTATGAGAGTGCTACCTATGCTCCAGAAGTTACTTTCAGTAGCATTACCTTCTCTACACATTGGAACTTTAGTCTTTCTATAATTAAACCAAATCAATGGCTGTTCCACTGTAAAAGGTACCAGGTAGGTTACTGAATTCAGCTTGCATTGGAGTATTCCATGCCACCTAGCACTCTACATGCAATATCTATACAGTTCCACATCAGTCTGAGTAGTTATGTACAGAAATTTATCACAAAATGCATTGAATAGAAAGTAATGCATTCAACTCAAAGGAGTCTACAGTTCAATTTTGCTGAGAACTACTATGTGCTAACATGATGTAAACTTTGTTAGCACACTAACCATATGATTTAGAGTTGTCTGCAACCAATTTTTTGAATGTGCTACCTATGCTCCAGAAGTTATTTCAGTAGCATTACCTTCTCTAATCATTGGAACTTTGGACTTTACAGAATTAAACCAAGTCAATGGCTGTTCCACTGTAAATGGTACCAAGTAGGTTACTGAATTCAACTTGCATTGGAGTATTCCATGCCACCTAGCACTCTACATGCAATATCTATACAGTTCCACATCAGTCTGAGTAGTTATGTACAGAAACCTATCACAAAACGCATTGAATAGAAACTAATGCATTCAACTCAAAGGAGTCTACAGTTCAATTTTGCTGAGAACTACTATGTGCTAACATGATGTAAACTTTGTTAGCACACTAACCATATGATTTAGAGTTGTCTGCAACCAAGTTTTTGAATGTGCTACCTATGCTCCAGAAGTTATTTCAGTAGCATTACCTTCTCTACTCATTGGAACTTTAGACTTTACAGAATTAAACCAAGTCAATGGCTGTTCCACTGTAAATGGTACCAGGTAGGTTACTGAATTCAGCTTGCATTGGAGTATTCCATGCCACCTAGCACTCTACATGCAATATCTATACAGTTCCACATCAGTCTGAGTAGTTATGTACAGAAATTTATCACAAAATGCATTGAATAGAAAGTAATGCATTCAACTCAAAGGAGTCTACAGTTCAATTTTGCTGAGAAATACTATGTGCTAACATGATGTAAACATTGCTAGCACACTAACCATATGATTTAGAGTTGTCTGCAACCAATTTTATGAGTGTGCTACCTATGCTCCAGAAGTTACTTTCAGTAACGTTACCTTCTCTACACATTGGAACTTTAGTCTTTCTAGAATTAAACCAAATCAATGGCTGTTCCACTGTAAATGGTACCAGGTAGGTTACTGAATTCAACTTGCATTGGAGTATTCCATGCCACCTAGCACTCTACATGCAATATCTATACAGTTCCACATCAGTCTGTGTAGATATGTACAGAAACCTGTCACAAAATGCATTGAATAGAAAGTAATGCATTCAACTCAAAGGAGTGTACAGTTCAATTTTGCTGATAAGTACTATGTGCTAACATGATGTAAACATTGTTAGCACACTAACCATATGATTTAGAGTTGTCTGCAACCAATTTTTTGAGTGTCCTACCTATGCTACTGAAGTTACTTTCAGTAGCATTACCTTCTCTACTCATTGGAACTTTAGACTTTACAGAATTAAACCAAGTCAATGGCTGTTCCACTGTAAATGGTACCAGGTAGGTTACTGAATGCAGCTTGCATTGGAGTATTCCATGCCACCTAGCACTCTACATGCAATATCTATACAGTTCCACATCAGTCTGAGAAGTTATGTACAGAAACTTATCACAAAATGCATTGAATAGAAAGTAATGCATTCAACTCAAAGGAGTGTACAGTTCAATTTTGCTGAGAACTACTATATACTAACATGATGTAAACATTGTTAGCACACTAACCATATGATTTAGAGTTGTCTGCAACCAATTTTATGAGAGTGCTACCTATGCTCCAGAAGTTACTTTCAGTAGCATTACCTTCTCTACTCATTGGAACTTTGGACTTTACAGAATTAAACCAAGTCAATGGCTGTTCCACTGTAAATGGTACCAAGTAGGTTACTGAATTCAACTTGCATTGGAGTATTCCATGCCACCTAGCACTCTACATGCAATATCTATACAGTTCCACATCAGTCTGAGTAGTTATGTACAGAAACCTATCACAAAACGCATTGAATAGAAACTAATGCATTCAACTCAAAGGAGTCTACAGTTCAATTTTGCTGAGAACTACTATGTGCTAACATGATGTAAACTTTGTTAGCACACTAACCATATGATTTAGAGTTGTCTGCAACCAAGTTTTTGAATGTGCTACCTATGCTCCAGAAGTTATTTCAGTAGCATTACCTTCTCTACTCATTGGAACTTTAGACTTTACAGAATTAAACCAAGTCAATGGCTGTTCCACTGTAAATGGTACCAGGTAGGTTACTGAATTCAGCTTGCATTGGAGTATTCCATGCCACCTAGCACTCTACATGCAATATCTATACAGTTCCACATCAGTCTGAGTAGTTATGTACAGAAATTTATCACAAAATGCATTGAATAGAAAGTAATGCATTCAACTCAAAGGAGTCTACAGTTCAATTTTGCTGAGAAATACTATGTGCTAACATGATGTAAACATTGCTAGCACACTAACCATATGATTTAGAGTTGTCTGCAACCAATTTTATGAGTGTGCTACCTATGCTCCAGAAGTTACTTTCAGTAACGTTACCTTCTCTACACATTGGAACTTTAGTCTTTCTAGAATTAAACCAAATCAATGGCTGTTCCACTGTAAATGGTACCAGGTAGGTTACTGAATTCAACTTGCATTGGAGTATTCCATGCCACCTAGCACTCTACATGCAATATCTATACAGTTCCACATCAGTCTGTGTAGATATGTACAGAAACCTGTCACAAAATGCATTGAATAGAAAGTAATGCATTCAACTCAAAGGAGTGTACAGTTCAATTTTGCTGATAAGTACTATGTGCTAACATGATGTAAACATTGTTAGCACACTAACCATATGATTTAGAGTTGTCTGCAACCAATTTTTTGAGTGTCCTACCTATGCTACTGAAGTTACTTTCAGTAGCATTACCTTCTCTACTCATTGGAACTTTAGACTTTACAGAATTAAACCAAGTCAATGGCTGTTCCACTGTAAATGGTACCAGGTAGGTTACTGAATGCAGCTTGCATTGGAGTATTCCATGCCACCTAGCACTCTACATGCAATATCTATACAGTTCCACATCAGTCTGAGAAGTTATGTACAGAAACTTATCACAAAATGCATTGAATAGAAAGTAATGCATTCAACTCAAAGGAGTGTACAGTTCAATTTTGCTGAGAACTACTATATACTAACATGATGTAAACATTGTTAGCACACTAACCATATGATTTAGAGTTGTCTGCAACCAATTTTATGAGAGTGCTACCTATGCTCCAGAAGTTACTTTCAGTAGCATTACCTTCTCTACACATTGGAACTTTAGTCTTTCTATAATTAAACCAAATCAATGGCTGTTCCACTGTAAAAGGTACAGGTAGGTTACTGAATTCAGCTTGCATTGGAGTATTCCATGCCACCTAGCACTCTACATGCAATATCTATACAGTTCCACATCAGTCTGAGTAGTTATGTACAGAAATTTATCACAAAATGCATTGAATAGAAAGTAATGCATTCAACTCAAAGGAGTCTACAGTTCAATTTTGCTGAGAACTACTATGTGCTAACATGATGTAAACTTTGTTAGCACACTAACCATATGATTTAGAGTTGTCTGCAACCAATTTTTTGAATGTGCTACCTATGCTCCAGAAGTTATTTCAGTAGCATTACCTTCTCTACTCATTGGAACTTTGGACTTTACAGAATTAAACCAAGTCAATGGCTGTTCCACTGTAAATGGTACCAGGTAGGTTACTGAATTCAACTTGCATTGGAGTATTCCATGCCACCTAGCACTCTACATGCAATATCTATACAGTTCCACATCAGTCTGAGTAGTTATGTACAGAAACCTATCACAAAACGCATTGAATAGAAAGTAATGCATTCAACTGAAAGGAGTCTACAGTTCAATTTTGCTGAGAAATACTATGTGCTAACATGATGTAAACATTGTTAGCACACTAACCATATGATTTAGAGTTGTCTGCAAACAATTTTTTGAGTGTGCTACCTATGCTACTGAAGTTACTTTCAGTAGCATTACCTTCTCTACACATTGGAACTTTAGTCTTTCTATAATTAAACCAAATCAATGGCTGTTCCACTGTAAATGGTACCAGGTAGGTTACTGAATTCAACTTGCATTGGAGTATTCCATGCCACCTAGCACTCTACATGCAATATCTATACAGTTCCACATCAGTCTGTGTAGTTATGTACAGAAACCTATCACAAAATGCATTGAATAGAAAGTAATGCATTCAACTCAAAGGAGTGTACAGTTCAATTTTGCTGATAAGTACTACGTGCTAACATGATGTAAACATTGTTAGCACACTAACCATATGATTTAGAGTTGTCTGCAACCAATTTTTTGAGTGTCCTACCTATGCTACTGAAGTTACTTTCAGTAGCATTACCTTCTCTACTCATTGGAACTTTAGACTTTACAGAATTAAACCAAGTCAATGGCTGTTCCACTGTAAATGGTACCAGGTAAGTTACTGAATTCAGCTTGCATTGGAGTATTCCATGCCACCTAGCACTCTACATGCAATATCTATACAGTTCCACATCAGTCTGAGTAGTTATGTGCAGAAATTTATCACAAAATGCATTGAATAGAAAGTAATGCATTCAACTCAAAGGAGTCTACAGTTCAATTTTGCTGAGAAATACTATGTGCTAACTTGATGTAAACATTGTTAGCACACTAACCATATGATTTAGAGTTGTCTGCAACCAATTTTTTGAGTGTGCTACCTATGCTACTGAAGTTACTTTCAGTTGCATTACCTTCTCTTCTCATTGGAACTTTAGACTTTACAGAATTAAACCAAGTCAATGGCTGTTCCACTGTAAATGGTACCAGGTAGGTTACTGAATTCAGCTTGCATTGGAGTATTCCATGGCACCTAGCACTCTACATGCAATATCTATACAGTTCCACATCAGTCTGAGTAGTTATGTACATAAACTTACCACAAAATGCATTGAATAGAAAGTAATGCATTCAACTCAAAGGAGTCTACAATTCAATTTTGCTGAGAACTACTATGTGCTAACATGATGTAAACATTGTTAGCACACTAACCATATGATTTAGAGTTCTCTGCAACCAATTTTATGAGTGTGCTACCTATGCTCCAGAAGTTACTTTCAGTAGCATTACCTTCTCTACTCATTGGAACTTTAGACTTTACAGAATTAAACCAAGTCAATGGCTGCTCCACTGTAAATGGTACCAGGTAGGTTACTGAATTCAGCTTGCATTGGAATATTCCATGGCACCTAGCACTCTACATGCAATATCTATACAGTTCCACATCAGTCTGAGTAGTTATGTACAGAAACTTATCGCAAAATGCTTTGAATAGAAAGTAATGCATTCAACTCAAAGGAGTCTACAGTTAAATTTTGCTGAGAAATACTATGTGCTAACATGATGTAAACATTGTTAGCACACTAACCATATGATTTAGAGTTGTCTGCAACCAATTTTATGAGTGTGCTACCTATGCTACTTAAGTTACTTTCAGTAACGTTACCTTCTCTACACATTGGAACTTTAGTCTTTCTAGAATTAAACCAAATCAATGGCTGTTCCACTGTAAATGGTACCAGGTAGGTTACTGAATTCAACTTGCATTGGAGTATTCCATGCCACCTAGCACTCTACATGCAATATCTATACAGTTCCACATCAGTCTGTGTAGTTATGTACAGAAACCTAGCACAAAATGCATTGAATAGAAAGTAATGCATTCAACTCAAAGGAGTGTACAGTTCAATTTTGCTGATAAGTACTATGTACTAACATGATGTAAACATTGTTAGCACACTAACCATATGATTTAGAGTTGTCTGCAACCAATTTTATGAGTGTGCTACCTATGCTCCAGAAATTACTTTCAGTAACGTTACCTTCTCTACACATTGGAACTTTAGTCTTTCTATAATTAAACCTTGTCAATGGCGGTTCCACTGTAAATGGTACCAGGTAGGTTACTGAATTCAGCTTGCATTGGAGTATTCCATGCCACCTAGCACTCTACATGCAATATCTATACAGTTCCACATCAGTCTGAGTAGTTATGTACAGAAACTTATCACAAAATGCATTGAATAGAAAGTAATGCATTCAACTCAAAGGAGTCTACAGTTCAATTTTGCTGAGAACTACTATGTGCTAACCTGATGTAAACATTGTTAGCACACTAACCATATGATTTAGAGTTGTCTGCAACCAATTTTATGAGTGTGCTGCCTATGCTCCAGAAGTTACTTTCAGTAACGTTACCTTCTCTACACATTGGAACTTTAGTCTTTCTATAATTAAACCAAGTCAATGGCTGTTCCACTGTAAATGGTACCAGGTAGGTTATTGAATTCAACTTGCATTGGAGTATTCCATGCCACCTAGCACTCTACATGCAATATCTATACAGTTCCACATCAGTCTGTGTAGTTATGTACAGAAACCTATCATAAAAGGCATTGAATAGAAAGTAATGCATTCAACTCAAAGGAGTGTACAGTTCAAATTTGCTGATAAGTACTATGTGCTAACATGATGTAAACATTGTTAGCACACTAAACATATGATTTAGAGTTGTCTGCAACCAATTTTTTGAGTGTGCTACCTATGCTACTGAAGTTACTTTCAGTAGCATTACCTTCTCTACTCATTGGAACTTTAGACTTTACAGAATTAAACCAAGTCAATGGCTGTTCCACTGTAAATGGTACCAAGTAGGTTACTGAATTCAGCTTGCATTGGAGTATTCCATGGCACCTAGCACTCTACATGCAATATCTATACAGTTCCACATCAGTCTGAGTAGTTATGTAGAGAAACTTATCACAAAATGCTTTGATTAGAAATTAATGCATTCAACTCAAAGGAGTCTACAGTTCAATTTTGCTGAGAAATACTATGTGCTAACATGATGTAAACATTGTTAGCACACTAACCATATGATTTAGAGTTGTCTGCAACCAATTTTTTGAGTGTGCTACCTATGCTACTGAAGTTACTTTCAGTAGCATTACCTTCTCTACTCATTGGAACTTTGGACTTTACAGAATTAAACCAAGTCAATGGCTGTTCCACTGTAAATGGTACCAGGTAGGTTACTGAATTCAGCTTGCATTGGAGTATTCCATGGCACCTAGTACTCTACATGCAATATCTATACAGTTCCACATCAGTCTGAGTAGTTATGTACAGAAACTTATCACAAAATGCTTTGATTAGAAAGTAATGCATTCAACTCAAAGGAGTCTACAGTTCAATTTTGCTGAGAAATACTATGTGCTAACTTGATGTAAACATTGTTAGCACACTAACCATATGATTTAGAGTTGTCTGCAACCAATTTTTTGAGTGTGCTACCTATGCTACTGAAGTTACTTTCAGTTGCATTACCTTCTCTTCTCATTGGAACTTTAGACTTTACAGAATTAAACCAAGTCAATGGCTGTTCCACTGTAAATGGTACCAGGTAGGTTACTGAATTCAGCTTGCATTGGAGTATTCCATGGCACCTAGCACTCTACATGCAATATCTATACAGTTCCACATCAGTCTGAGTAGTTATGTACAGAAACTTACCACAAAATGCATTGAATAGAAAGTAATGCATTCAACTCAAAGGAGTCTACAATTCAATTTTGCTGAGAACTACTATGTGCTAACATGATGTAAACATTGTTAGCACACTAACCATATGATTTAGAGTTGTCTGCAACCAATTTTTTGAGTGTGCTACCTATGCTACTGAAGTTACTTTCAGTAGCATTACCTTCTCTACTCATTGGAACTTTGGACTTTACAGAATTAAACCAAGTCAATGGCTGTTCCACTGTAAATGGTACCAGGTAGGTTACTGAATTCAACTTGCATTGGAGTATTCCATGCCACCTAGAACTCTACATGCAATATTTATACAGTTCCACATCAGTCTGAGTAGTTATGTACAGAAACTTATCACAAAATGCATTGAATAGAAAGTAATGCATTCATCTCAAAGGACTGTACATTTGAATTGTGCTGATAAATACTATGTGCTAACATGATGTAAACATTGTTAGCACACTAACCATATGATTTAGAGTTGTCTGCAACCAATTTTATGAGTGTGCTACCTATGCTCCAGAAATTACTTTCAGTAACGTTACCTTCTCTACACATTGGAACTTTAGTCTTTCTATAATTAAACCAAGTCAATGGCTGTTCCACTGTAAATTGTACCAGGTAGGTTACTGAATTCAACTTGCATTGGAGTATTCCATGGCACCTAGCACTCTACATGCAATATCTATAGAGTTCCACATCAGTCTGAGTAGTTATGTACAGAAACTTATCACAAAATGCATTGAATAGAAAGTAATGCATTCATCTCAAAGGACTGTACATTTGAATTGTGCTGATAAATACTATGTGCTAACATGATGTAAACATTGTTAGCACACTAACCATATGATTTAGAGTTGTCTGCAACCAATTTTTTGAGTGTGCTACCTATGCTACTGAAGTTACTTTCAGTTGCATTACCTTCTCTACTCATTGGAACTTTAGACTTTACAGAATTAAACCAAGTCAATGGCTGTTCCACTGTAAATGGTACCAGGTAGGTTACTGAATTCAGCTTGCATTGGAGTATTCCATGGCACCTCGCACTCTACATGCAATATCTATACAGTTCCACATCAGTCTGAGTAGTTATGTACAGAAACTTACCACAAAATGCATTGAATAGAAAGTAATGCATTCAACTCAAAGGAGTCTACAGTTCAATTTTGCTGAGAACTACTATGTGCTAACATGATGTAAACATTGTTAGCACACTAACCATTTGATTTAGAGTTGTCTGCAACCAATTTTATGATTGTGCTACCTATGCTCCAGAAGTTACTTTCAGTAGCATTACCTTCTCTACTCATTGGAACTTTAGACTTTACAGAATTAAACCAAGTCAATGGCTGCTCCACTGTAAATGGTACCAGGTAGGTTACTGAATTCAGCTTGCATTGGAGTATTCCATGGCACCTAGCACTCTACATGCAATATCTATACAGTTCCACATCAGTCTGAGTAGTTATGTACAGAAACTTATCACAAAATGCATTGAATAGAAAGTAATGCATTCAACTCAAAGGAG
The DNA here is from genome assembly GCF_030144855.1 of Hypanus sabinus. Taxonomy (NCBI): domain Eukaryota; kingdom Metazoa; phylum Chordata; class Chondrichthyes; order Myliobatiformes; family Dasyatidae; genus Hypanus; species Hypanus sabinus. Next base: position 4,013,042 of record NC_082733.1, read on the forward strand.
TGTACAGTTCAATTTTGCTGATAAGTACTATGTACTAACATGATGTAAACATTGTTAGCACACTAACCATATGATTTAGAGTTGTCTGCAACCAATTTTATGAGTGTGCTACCTATGCTCCAGAAGTTACTTTCAGTAACGTTACCTTCTCTACACATTGGAACTTTAGTCTTTCTAGAATTAAACCAAGTCAATGGCTGTTCCACTGTAAATGGTACCAGGTAGGTTACTGAATTCAACTTGCATTGGAGTATTCCATGGCACCTAGCACTCTACATGCAATATCTATAGAGTTGCACATCAGTCTGAGTAGTTATGTACAGAAACTTATCACAAAATGCATTGAATAGAAAGTAATGCATTCAACTCAAAGGAGTGTACAGTTCAATTTTGCTGAGAACTACTATGTGCTAACATGATGTAAACATTGTTAGCACACTAACCATATGATTTAGAGTTGTCTGCAACCAATTTTTTGAGTGTGCTACCTATGCTACTGAAGTTACTTTCAGTAGCATTACCTTCTCAACTCATTGGAACTTTAGACTTTACAGAATTAAACCAAGTCAATGGCTTTTCCACTGTAAATGGTACCAGGTAGGTTACTGAATTCAGCTTGCATTGGAGTATTCCATGCCACCTAGCACTCTACATGCAATATCTATACAGTTCCACATCAGTCTGAGTAGTTATGTACAGAAACTTATCACAAAATGCATTGAATAGAAAGTAATGCATTCAACTCAAAGGAGTGTACAGTTCAATTTTGCTGATAAGTACTATGTGCTAACATGATGTAAACATTGTTAGCACACTAACCATATGATTTAGAGTTGTCTGCAACCAATTTTATGAGTGTGCTACCTATGCTCCAGAAGTTACTTTCAGTAACGTTACCTTCTCTACACATTGGAACTTTAGTCTTTCTATAACTAAACCAAGTCAATGGCTGTTCCACTGTAAATTGTACCAGGTAGGTTACTGAATTCAACTTGCATTGGAGTATTCCATGGCACCTAGCACTCTACATGCAATATCTATAGAGTTCCACATCAGTCTGAGTAGTTATGTACAGAAACTTATCACAAAATGCATTGAATAGAAAGTAATGCATTCATCTCAAAGGACTGTACATTTGAATTGTGCTGATAAATACTATGTGCTAACATGATGTAAACATTGTTAGCACACTAACCATATGATTTAGAGTTGTCTGCAACCAATTTTTTGAGTGTGCTACCTATGCTACTGAAGTTACTTTCAGTTGCATTACCTTCTCTACTCATTGGAACTTTAGACTTTACAGAATTAAACCAAGTCAATGGCTGTTCCACTGTAAATGGTACCAGGTAGGTTACTGAATTCAGCTTGCATTGGAGTATTCCATGGCACCTCGCACTCTACATGCAATATCTATACAGTTCCACATCAGTCTGAGTAGTTATGTACAGAAACTTACCACAAAATGCATTGAATAGAAAGTAATGCATTCAACTCAAAGGAGTCTACAGTTCAATTTTGCTGAGAACTACTATGTGCTAACATGATGTAAACATTGTTAGCACACTAACCATTTGATTTAGAGTTGTCTGCAACCAATTTTATGATTGTGCTACCTATGCTCCAGAAGTTACTTTCAGTAGCATTACCTTCTCTACTCATTGGAACTTTAGACTTTACAGAATTAAACCAAGTCAATGGCTGCTCCACTGTAAATGGTACCAGGTAGGTTACTGAATTCAGCTTGCATTGGAGTATTCCATGGCACCTAGCACTCTACATGCAATATCTATACAGTTCCACATCAGTCTGAGTAGTTATGTACAGAAACTTATCACAAAATGCATTGAATAGAAAGTAATGCATTCAACTCAAAGGAGTGTACAGTTCAATTTTGCTGATAAGTACTATGTACTAACATGATGTAAACATTGTTAGCACACTAACCATATGATTTAGAGTTGTCTGCAACCAATTTTATGAGTGTGCTACCTATGCTCCAGAAGTTACTTTCAGTAACGTTACCTTCTCTACACATTGGAACTTTAGTCTTTCTAGAATTAAACCAAGTCAATGGCTGTTCCACTGTAAATGGTACCAGGTAGGTTACTGAATTCAACTTGCATTGGAGTATTCCATGGCACCTAGCACTCTACATGCAATATCTATAGAGTTGCACATCAGTCTGAGTAGTTATGTACAGAAACTTATCACAAAATGCATTGAATAGAAAGTAATGCATTCAACTCAAAGGAGTGTACAGTTCAATTTTGCTGAGAACTACTATGTGCTAACATGATGTAAACATTGTTAGCACACTAACCATATGATTTAGAGTTGTCTGCAACCAATTTTTTGAGTGTGCTACCTATGCTACTGAAGTTACTTTCAGTAGCATTACCTTCTCAACTCATTGGAACTTTAGACTTTACAGAATTAAACCAAGTCAATGGCTTTTCCACTGTAAATGGTACCAGGTAGGTTACTGAATTCAGCTTGCATTGGAGTATTCCATGCCACCTAGCACTCTACATGCAATATCTATACAGTTCCACATCAGTCTGAGTAGTTATGTACAGAAACTTATCACAAAATGCATTGAATAGAAAGTAATGCATTCAACTCAAAGGAGTGTACAGTTCAATTTTGCTGATAAGTACTATGTGCTAACATGATGTAAACATTGTTAGCACACTAACCATATGATTTAGAGTTGTCTGCAACCAATTTTATGAGTGTGCTACCTATGCTCCAGAAGTTACTTTCAGTAACGTTACCTTCTCTACACATTGGAACTTTAGTCTTTCTATAACTAAACCAAGTCAATGGCTGTTCCACTGTAAATGGTACCAGGTAGGTTACTGAATTCAACTTGCATTGGAGTATTCCATGCCACCTAGCACTCTACATGCAATATCTATACAGTTCCACATCAGTCTGTGTAGTTATGTACAGAAACCTATCACAAAATGCATTGAATAGAAAGTAATGCATTCAACTCAAAGGAGTGTACAGTTCAAATTTGCTGATAAGTACTATGTGCTAACATTATGTAAACATTGTTAGCACACTAAACATATGATTTAGAGTTGTCTGCAACCAATTTTTTGAGTGTGCTACCTATGCTACTGAAGTTACTTTCAGTAGCATTACCTTCTCTACTCATTGGAACTTTAGACTTTACAGAATTAAACCAAGTCAATGGCTGTTCCACTGTAAATGGTACCAAGTAGGTTACTGAATTCAGCTTGCATTGGAGTATTCCATGGCACCTAGCACTCTACATGCAATATCTATACAGTTCCACATCAGTCTGAGTAGTTATGTACAGAAACTTATCACAAAATGCTTTGATTAGAAAGTAATGCATTCAACTCAAAGGAGTGTACAGTTCAATTTTGCTGAGAAATACTATGTGCTAACATGATGTAAACATTGTTAGCACACTAACCATATGATTTAGAGTTGTCTGCAACCAATTTTTTGAGTGTGCTACCTATGCTACTGAAGTTACTTTCAGTAGCATTACCTTCTCTACTCATTGGAACTTTGGACTTTACAGAATTAAACCAAGTCAATGGCTGTTCCACTGTAAATGGTACCAGGTAGGTTACTGAATTCAACTTGCATTGGAGTATTCCATGCCACCTAGCACTCTACATGCAATATTTATACAGTTCCACATCAGTCTGAGTAGTTATGTACAGAAACTTATCACAAAATGCATTGAATAGATAATGCATTCATCTCAAAGGACTGTACATTTGAATTGTGCTGATAAATACTATGTGCTAACATGATGTAAACATTGTTAGCACACTAACCATATGATTTAGAGTTGTCTGCAACCAATTTTTTGAGTGTGCTACCTATGCTACTGAAGTTACTTTCAGTTGCATTACCTTCTCTACTCATTGGAACTTTAGACTTTACAGAATTAAACCAAGTCAATGGCTGTTCCACTGTAAATGGTACCAGGTAGGTTACTGAATTCAGCTTGCATTGGAGTATTCCATGGCACCTAGCACTCTACATGCAATATCTATACAGTTCCACATCAGTCTGAGTAGTTATGTACAGAAACTTATCACAAAATGCTTTGATTAGAAAGTAATGCATTCAACTCAAAGGAGTCTACAGTCCAATTTTGCTGAGAAATACTATGTGCTAACATGATGTAAACATTGTTAGCACACTAACCATATGATTTAGAGTTGTCTGCAACCAATTTTATGAGTGTGCTACCTATGCTCCAGAAGTTACTTTCAGTAACGTTACCTTCTCTACACATTGGAACTTTAGTCTTTCTAGAATTAAACCAAATCAATGGCTGTTCCACTGTAAATGGTACCAGGTAGGTTACTGAATTCAACTTGCATTGGAGTATTCCATGCCACCTAGCACTCTACATGCAATATCTATACAGTTCCACATCAGTCTGTGTAGTTATGTACAGAAACCTATCACAAAATGCATTGAATAGAAAGTAATGCATTCAACTCAAAGGAGTGTACAGTTCAATTTTGCTGATAAGTATTATGTGCTAACATGATGTAAACATTGTTAGCACACTAAACATATGATTTAGAGTTGTCTACAACCAATTTTTTGAGTGTCCTACCTATGCTACTGAAGTTACTTTCAGTAGCATTACCTTCTCTACTCATTGGAACTTTAGACTTTACAGAATTAAACCAAGTCAATGGCTGTTCCACTGTAAATGGTACCAGGTAGGTTACTGAATTCAACTTGCATTGGAGTATTCCATGCCACCTAGCACTCTACATGCAATATCTATACAGTTCCACATCAGTCTGAGTAGTTATGTACAGAAACCTATCACAAAATGCATTGAATAGAAAGTAATGCATTCAACTCAAAGGAGTGTACAGTTCAAATTTGCTGATAAGTACTATGTGCTAACATGATGTAAACATTGTTAGCACACTAAACATATGATTTAGAGTTGTCTGCAACCAATTTTTTGAGTGTGCTACCTATGCTACTGAAGTTACTTTCAGTAGCATTACCTTCTCTACTCATTGGAACTTTGGACTTTACAGAATTAAACCAAGTCAATGGCTGTTCCACTGTAAATGGTACCAGGTAGGATACTGAATTCAACTTGCATTGGAGTATTCCATGCCACCTAGCACTCTACATGCAATATTTATACAGTTCCACATCAGTCTGAGTAGTTATGTACAGAAACTTATCACAAAATGCATTGAATAGAAAGTAATGCATTCATCTCAAAGGACTGTACATTTGAATTGTGCTGATAAATACTATGTGCTAACATGATGTAAACATTGTTAGCACACTAACCATATGATTTAGAGTTGTCTGCAACCAATTTTTTGAGTGTGCTACCTATGCTACTGAAGTTACTTTCAGTTGCATTACCTTCTCTACTCATTGGAACTTTAGACTTTACAGAATTAAACCAAGTCAATGTCTGTTCCACTGTAAATGGTACCAGGTAGGTTACTGAATTCAGCTTGCATTGGAGTATTCCATGGCACCTAGCACTCTACATGCAATATCTATACAGTTCCACATCAGTCTGAGTAGTTATGTACAGAAACTTATCACAAAATGCTTTGATTAGAAAGTAATGCATTCAACTCAAAGGAGTCTACAGTCCAATTTTGCTGAGAAATACTATGTGCTAACATGATGTAAACATTGTTAGCACACTAACCATATGATTTAGAGTTGTCTGCAACCAATTTTATGAGTGTGCTACCTATGCTCCAGAAGTTACTTTCAGTAACGTTACCTTCTCTACACATTGGAACTTTAGTCTTTCTAGAATTAAACCAAATCAATGGCTGTTCCACTGTAAATGGTACCAGGTAGGTTACTGAATTCAACTTGCATTGGAGTACTCCATGCCACCGAGCACTCTACATGCAATATCTATACAGTTCCACATCAGTCTGTGTAGTTATGTACAGAAACCTATCACAAAATGCATTGAATAGAAAGTAATGCATTCAACTCAAAGGAGTGTACAGTTCAATTTTGCTGATAAGTATTATGTGCTAACATGATGTAAACATTGTTACCACACTGAACATATGATTTAGAGTTGTCTGCAACCAATTTTTTGAGTGTCCTACCTATGCTACTGAAGTTACTTTCAGTAGCATTACCTTCTCTACTCATTGGAACTTTAGACTTTACAGAATTAAACCAAGTCAATGGCTGTTCCACTGTAAATGGTACCAGGTAGGTTACTGAATTCAACTTGCATTGGAGTATTCCATGCCACCTAGCACTCTACATGCAATATCTATACAGTTCCACATCAGTCTGAGTAGTTATGTACAGAAACCTATCACAAAATGCATTGAATAGAAAGTAATGCATTCAACTCAAAGGAGTGTACAGTTCAAATTTGCTGATAAGTACTATGTGCTAACATGATGTAAACATTGTTAGCACACTAAACATATGATTTAGAGTTGTCTGCAACCAATTTTTTGACTGTGCTACCTATGCTACTGAAGTTACTTTCAGTAGCATTACCTTCTCTACTCATTGGAACTTTGGACTTTACAGAATTAAACCAAGTCAATGGCTGTTCCACTGTAAATGGTACCAGGTAGGTTACTGAATTCAACTTGCATTGGAGTATTCCATGCCACCTAGCACTCTACATGCAATATCTATACAGTTCCACATCAGTCTGAGTAGTTATGTACAGAAACTTATCACAAAATGCATTGAATAGAAAGTAATGCATTCAACTCAAAGGAGTCTACAGTTCAATTTTGCTGAGAAAAACTATGTGCTAACCTGATGTAAACATTGTTCGCACACTAACCATATGATTTAGAGTTGTCTGCAACTAATTTTATGAGTGTGCTACCTATGCTCCAGAAGTTACTTTCAGTAACGTTACCTTCTCTACACATTGGAACTTTAGTCTTTCTAGAATTAAACCAAGTCAATGGCTGTTCCACTGTAAATGGTACCAGGTAGGTTACTGAATTCAACTTGCATTGGAGTATTCCATGCCACCTAGCACTCTACATGCAATATCTATACAGTTCCACATCAGTCTGAGTAGTTATGTACAGAAACTTATCACAAAATGCATTGAATAGAAAGTAATGCATTCAACTCAAAGGAGTGTACAGTTCAAATTTGCTGATAAGTACTATGTGCAAACATGATGTAAACATTGTTAGCACACTAAACATATGATTTAGAGTTGTCTGCAACCAATTTTTTGAGTGTGCTGCCTATGCTACTGAAGTTACTTTCAGTAGCATTACCTTCTCTACTCATTGGAACTTTGGACTTTACAGAATTAAACCAAGTCAATGGCTGTTCCACTGTAAATGGTACCAGGTAGGTTACTGAATTCAACTTGCATTGGAGTATTCCATGCCACCTAGCACTCTACATGCAATATCTATACAGTTCCACATCAGTCTGAGTAGTTATGTACAGAAACTTATCACAAAATGCATTGAATAGAAAGTAATGCATTCAACTCAAAGGAGTCTACAGTTCAATTTTGCTGAGAACTACTATGTGCTAACCTGATGTAAACATTGTTAGCACACTAACCATATGATTTAGAGTTGTCTGCAACTAATTTTATGAGTGTGCTACCTATGCTACAGAAGTTACTTTCAGTAACGTTACCTTCTCTACACATTGGAACTTTAGTCTTTCTAGAATTAAACCAAGTCAATGGCTGTTCCACTGTAAATGGTACCAGGTAGGTTACTGAATTCAACTTGCATTGGAGTATTCCATGCCACCTAGCACTCTACATGCAATATCTATACAGTTCCACATCAGTCTGAGTAGTTATGTACAGAAACTTATCACAAAATGCATTGAATAGAAAGTAATGCATTCAACTCAAAGGAGTCTACAGTTCAATTTTGCTGAGAACTACTATGTGCTAACCTGATGTAAACATTGTTAGCACACTAACCATATGATTTAGAGTTGTCTGCAACTAATTTTATGAGTGTGCTACCTATGCTCCAGAAGTTACTTTCAGTAACGTTACCTTCTCTACACATTGGAACTTTAGTCTTTCTAGAATTAAACCAAGTCAATGGCTGTTCCACTGTAAATGGTACCAGGTAGGTTACTGAATTCAACTTGCATTGGAGTATTCCATGCCACCTAGCACTCTACATGCAATATCTATACAGTTCCACATCAGTCTGAGTAGTTATGTACAGAAACTTATCACAAAATGCATTGAATAGAAAGTAATGCATTCAACTCAAATGAGTCTACAGTTCAATTTTGCTGAGAACTACTATGTGCTAACCTGATGTAAACATTGTTAGCACACTAACCATATGATTTAGAGTTGTCTGCAACCAATTTTATGAGTGTGCTACCTTTGCTCCAGAAGTTACTTTCAGTAACGTTACCTTCTCTACACATTGGAACTTTAGTCTTTCTAGAATTAAACCAAATCAATGGCTGTTCCACTGTAAATGGTACCAGGTAGGTTACTGAATTCAACTTGCATTGGAGTACTCCATGCCACCTAGCACTCTACATGCAATATCTATACAGTTCCACATCAGTCTGTGTAGTTATGTACAGAAACCTATCACAAAATGCATTGAATAGAAAGTAATGCATTCAACTCAAAGGAGTGTACAGTTCAATTTTGCTGAGAACTACTATGTGCTAACCTGATGTAAACATTGTTAGCACACTAACCATATGATTTAGAGTTGTCTGCAACTAATTTTATGAGTGTGCTACCTATGCTACAGAAGTTACTTTCAGTAACGTTACCTTCTCTACACATTGGAACTTTAGTCTTTCTAGAATTAAACCAAGTCAATGGCTGTTCCACTGTAAATGGTACCAGGTAGGTTACTGAATTCAACTTGCATTGGAGTATTCCATGCCACCTAGCACTCTACATGCAATATCTATACAGTTCCACATCAGTCTGAGTAGTTATGTACAGAAACTTATCACAAAATGCATTGAATAGAAAGTAATGCATTCAACTCAAAGGAGTCTACAGTTCAATTTTGCTGAGAACTACTATGTGCTAACCTGATGTAAACATTGTTAGCACACTAACCATATGATTTAGAGTTGTCTGCAACTAATTTTATGAGTGTGCTACCTATGCTCCAGAAGTTACTTTCAGTAACGTTACCTTCTCTACACATTGGAACTTTAGTCTTTCTAGAATTAAACCAAGTCAATGGCTGTTCCACTGTAAATGGTACCAGGTAGGTTACTGAATTCAACTTGCATTGGAGTATTCCATGCCACCTAGCACTCTACATGCAATATCTATACAGTTCCACATCAGTCTGAGTAGTTATGTACAGAAACTTATCACAAAATGCATTGAATAGAAAGTAATGCATTCAACTCAAATGAGTCTACAGTTCAATTTTGCTGAGAACTACTATGTGCTAACCTGATGTAAACATTGTTAGCACACTAACCATATGATTTAGAGTTGTCTGCAACCAATTTTATGAGTGTGCTACCTTTGCTCCAGAAGTTACTTTCAGTAACGTTACCTTCTCTACACATTGGAACTTTAGTCTTTCTAGAATTAAACCAAATCAATGGCTGTTCCACTGTAAATGGTACCAGGTAGGTTACTGAATTCAACTTGCATTGGAGTACTCCATGCCACCTAGCACTCTACATGCAATATCTATACAGTTCCACATCAGTCTGTGTAGTTATGTACAGAAACCTATCACAAAATGCATTGAATAGAAAGTAATGCATTCAACTCAAAGGAGTGTACAGTTCAATTTTGCTGATAAGTATTATGTGCTAACATGATGTAAACATTGTTAGCACACTAAACATATGATTTAGAGTTGTCTGCAACCAATTTTTTGAGTGTCCTACCTATGCTACTGAAGTTACTTTCAGTAGCATTACCTTCTCTACTCATTGGAACTTTAGACTTTACAGAATTAAACCAAGTCAATGGCTGTTCCACTGTAAATGGTACCAGGTAGGTTACTGAATTCAACTTGCATTGGAGTATTCCATGCCACCTAGCACTCTACATGGAATATCTATACAGTTCCACATCAGTCTGAGTAGTTATGTACAGAAACCTATCACAAAATGCATTGAATAGAAAGTAATGCATTCAACTCAAAGGAGTGTACAGTTCAAATTTGCTGATAAGTACTATGTGCTAACATGATGTAAACATTGTTAGCACACTAAACATATGATTTAGAGTTGTCTGCAACCAATTTTTTGAGTGTGCTACCTATGCTACTGAAGTTACTTTCAGTAGCATTACCTTCTCTACTCATTGGAACTTTGGACTTTACAGAATTAAACCAAGTCAATGGCTGTTCCACTGTAAATGGTACCAGGTAGGTTACTGAATTCAACTTGCATTGGAGTATTCCATGCCACCTAGCACTCTACATGCAATATCTATACAGTTCCACATCAGTCTGAGTAGTTATGTACAGAAACGTATCACAAAATGCATTGAATAGAAAGTAATGCATTCAACTCAAAGGAGTCTACAGTTCAATTTTGCTGAGAACTACTATGTGCTAACCTGATGTAAACATTGTTAGCACACTAACCATATGATTTAGAGTTGTCTGCAACTAATTTTATGAGTGTGCTACCTATGCTCCAGAAGTTACTTTCAGTAACGTTACCTTCTCTACACATTGGAACTTTAGTCTTTCTAGAATTAAACCAAGTCAATGGCTGTTCCACTGTAAATGGTACCAGGTAGGTTACTGAATTCAACTTGCATTGGAGTATTCCATGCCACCTAGCACTCTACATGCAATATTTATACAGTTCCACATCAGTCTGAGTAGTTATGTACAGAAACTTATCACAAAATGCATTGAATAGAAAGTAATGCATTCATCTCAAAGGACTGTACATTTGAATTGTGCTGATAAATACTATGTGCTAACATGATGTAAACATTGTTAGCACACTAACCATATGATTTAGAGTTGTCTGCAACCAATTTTATGAGTGTGCTACCTATGCTCCAGAAATTACTTTCAGTAACGTTACCTTCTCTACACATTGGAACTTTAGTCTTTCTATAATTAAACCAAGTCAATGGCTGTTCCACTGTAAATGGTACCAGGTAGGTTACTGAATTCAACTTGCATTGGAGTATTCCATGGCACCTAGCACTCTACATGCAATATCTATAGAGTTCCACATCAGTCTGAGTAGTTATGTACAGAAACTTATCACAAAATGCATTGAATAGAAAGTAGTGCATTTATCTCAAAGGACTGTACATTTGAATTGTGCTGATAAATACTATGTGCTAACATGATGTAAACATTGTTAGCACACTAACCATATGATTTAGAGTTGTCTGCAACCAATTTCTTGAGTGTGCTACCTATGCTACTGAAGTTACTTTCAGTTGCATTACCTTCTCTACTCATTGGAACTTTAGACTTTACAGAATTAAACCAAGTCAATGGCTGTTCCACTGTAAATGGTACCAGGTAGGTTACTGAATTCAGCTTGCATTGGAGTATTCCATGGCACCTCGCACTCTACATGCAATATCTATACAGTTCCACATCAGTCTGAGTAGTTATGTACAGAAACTTACCACAAAATGCATTGAATAGAAAGTAATGCATTCAACTCAAAGGAGTCTACAGTTCAATTTTGCTGAGAACTACTATGTGCTAACATGATGTAAACATTGTTAGCACACTAACCATTTGATTTAGAGTTGTCTGCAACCAATTTTATGATTGTGCTACCTATGCTCCAGAAGTTACTTTCAGTAGCATTACCTTCTCTACTCATTGGAACTTTAGACTTTACAGAATTAAACCAAGTCAATGGCTGCTCCACTGTAAATGGTACCAGGTAGGTTACTGAATTCAGCTTGCATTGGAGTATTCCATGGCACCTAGCACTCTACATGCAATATCTATACAGTTCCACATCAGTCTGAGTAGTTATGTACAGAAACTTATCACAAAATGCATTGAATAGAAAGTAATGCATTCAACTCAAAGGAGTGTACAGGTCAATTTTGCTGAGAACTACTATGTGCTAACATGATGTAAACATTGTTAGCACACTAACCATATGATTTAGAGTTGTCTGCAACCAATTTTTTGAGTGTGCTACCTATGCTACTGAAGTTACTTTCAGTAGCATTACCTTCTCAACTCATTGGAACTTTAGACTTTACAGAATTAAACCAAGTCAATGGCTTTTCCACTGTAAATGGTACCAGGTAGGTTACTGAATTCAGCTTGCATTGGAGTATTCCATGCCACCTAGCACTCTACATGCAATATCTATACAGTTCCACATCAGTCTGAGTAGTTATGTACAGAAACTTATCACAAAATGCATTGAATAGAAAGTAATGCATTCAACTCAAAGGAGTGTACAGTTCAATTTTGCTGATAAGTACTATGTGCTAACATGATGTAAACATTGTTAGCACACTAACCATATGATTTAGAGTTGTCTGCAACCAATTTTATGAGTGTGCTACCTATGCTCCAGAAGTTACTTTCAGTAACGTTACCTTCTCTACACATTGGAACTTTAGTCTTTCTATAACTAAACCAAGTCAATGGCTGTTCCACTGTAAATGGTACCAGGTAGGTTACTGAATTCAACTTGCATTGGAGTATTCCATGCCACCTAGCACTCTACATGCAATATCTATACAGTTCCACATCAGTCTGTGTAGTTATGTACAGAAACCTATCACAAAATGCATTGAATAGAAAGTAATGCATTCAACTCAAAGGAGTGTACAGTTCAAATTTGCTGATAAGTACTATGTGCTAACTTTATGTAAACATTGTTAGCACACTAAACATATGATTTAGAGTTGTCTGCAACCAATTTTTTGAGTGTGCTACCTATGCTACTGAAGTTACTTTCAGTAGCATTACCTTCTCTACTCATTGGAACTTTAGACTTTACAGAATTAAACCAAGTCAATGGCTGTTCCACTGTAAATGGTACCAAGTAGGTTACTGAATTCAGCTTGCATTGGAGTATTCCATGGCACCTAGCACTCTACATGCAATATCTATACAGTTCCACATCAGTCTGAGTAGTTATGTACAGAAACTTATCACAAAATGCTTTGATTAGAAAGTAATGCATTCAACTCAAAGGAGTGTACAGTTCAATTTTGCTGAGAAATACTATGTGCTAACATGATGTAAACATTGTTAGCACACTAACCATATGATTTAGAGTTGTCTGCAACCAATTTTTTGAGTGTGCTACCTATGCTACTGAAGTTACTTTCAGTAGCATTACCTTCTCTACTCATTGGAACTTTGGACTTTACAGAATTAAACCAAGTCAATGGCTGTTCCACTGTAAATGGTACCAGGTAGGTTACTGAATTCAACTTGCATTGGAGTATTCCATGCCACCTAGCACTCTACATGCAATATTTATACAGTTCCACATCAGTCTGAGTAGTTATGTACAGAAACTTATCACAAAATGCATTGAATAGATAATGCATTCATCTCAAAGGACTGTACATTTGAATTGTGCTGATAAATACTATGTGCTAACATGATGTAAACATTGTTAGCACACTAACCATATGATTTAGAGTTGTCTGCAACCAATTTTTTGAGTGTGCTACCTATGCTACTGAAGTTACTTTCAGTTGCATTACCTTCTCTACTCATTGGAACTTTAGACTTTACAGAATTAAACCAAGTCAATGGCTGTTCCACTGTAAATGGTACCAGGTAGGTTACTGAATTCAGCTTGCATTGGAGTATTCCATGGCACCTAGCACTCTACATGCAATATCTATACAGTTCCACATCAGTCTGAGTAGTTATGTACAGTAACTTATCACAAAATGCTTTGATTAGAAAGTAATGCATTCAACTCAAAGGAGTCTACAGTCCAATTTTGCTGAGAAATACTATGTGCTAACATGATATAAACATTGTTAGCACACTAACCATATGATTTAGAGTTGTCTGCAACCAATTTTATGAGTGTGCTACCTATGCTCCAGAAGTTACTTTCAGTAACGTTACCTTCTCTACACATTGGAACTTTAGTCTTTCTAGAATTAAACCAAATCAATGGCTGTTCCACTGTAAATGGTACCAGGTAGGTTACTGAATTCAACTTGCATTGGAGTATTCCATGCCACCTAGCACTCTACATGCAATATCTATACAGTTCCACATCAGTCTGTGTAGTTATGTACAGAAACCTACTACAAAATGCATTGAATAGAAAGTAATGCATTCAACTCAAAGGAGTGTACAGTTCAATTTTGCTGATAAGTATTATGTGCTAACATGATGTAAACATTGTTAGCACACTAAACATATGATTTAGAGTTGTCTACAACCAATTTTTTGAGTGTCCTACCTATGCTACTGAAGTTACTTTCAGTAGCATTACCTTCTCTACTCATTGGAACTTTAGACTTTACAGAATTAAACCAAGTCAATGGCTGTTCCACTGTAAATGGTACCAGGTAGGTTACTGAATTCAACTTGCATTGGAGTATTCCATGCCACCTAGCACTCTACATGCAATATCTATACAGTTCCACATCAGTCTGAGTAGTTATGTACAGAAACCTATCACAAAATGCATTGAATAGAAAGTAATGCATTCAACTCAAAGGAGTGTACAGTTCAAATTTGCTGATAAGTACTATGTGCTAACATGATGTAAACATTGTTAGCACACTAAACATATGATTTAGAGTTGTCTGCAACCAATTTTTTGAGTGTGCTACCTATGCTACTGAAGTTACTTTCAGTAGCATTACCTTCTCTACTCATTGGAACTTTGGACTTTACAGAATTAAACCAAGTCAATGGCTGTTCCACTGTAAATGGTACCAGGTAGGATACTGAATTCAACTTGCATTGGAGTATTCCATGCCACCTAGCACTCTACATGCAATATTTATACAGTTCCACATCAGTCTGAGTAGTTATGTACAGAAACTTATCACAAAATGCATTGAATAGAAAGTAATGCATTCATCTCAAAGGACTGTACATTTGAATTGTGCTGATAAATACTATGTGCTAACATGATGTAAACATTGTTAGCACACTAACCATATGATTTAGAGTTGTCTGCAACCAATTTTTTGAGTGTGCTACCTATGCTACTGAAGTTACTTTCAGTTGCATTACCTTCTCTACTCATTGGAACTTTAGACTTTACAGAATTAAACCAAGTCAATGTCTGTTCCACTGTAAATGGTACCAGGTAGGTTACTGAATTCAGCTTGCATTGGAGTATTCCATGGCACCTAGCACTCTACATGCAATATCTATACAGTTCCACATCAGTCTGAGTAGTTATGTACAGAAACTTATCACAAAATGCTTTGATTAGAAAGTAATGCATTCAACTCAAAGGAGTCTACAGTCCAATTTTGCTGAGAACTACTATGTGCTAACATGATGTAAACATTGTTAGCACACTAACCATATGATTTAGAGTTGTCTGCAACCAATTTTATGAGTGTGCTACCTATGCTCCAGAAGTTACTTTCAGTAACGTTACCTTCTCTACACATTGGAACTTTAGTCTTTCTAGAATTAAACCAAATCAATGGCTGTTCCACTGTAAATGGTACCAGGTAGGTTACTGAATTCAACTTGCATTGGAGTACTCCATGCCACCTAGCACTCTACATGCAATATCTATACAGTTCCACATCAGTCTGTGTAGTTATGTACAGAAACCTATCACAAAATGCATTGAATAGAAAGTAATGCATTCAACTCAAAGGAGTGTACAGTTCAATTTTGCTGATAAGTATTATGTGCTAACATGATGTAAACATTGTTAGCACACTAAACATATGATTTAGAGTTGTCTGCAACCAATTTTTTGAGTGTCCTACCTATGCTACTGAAGTTACTTTCAGTAGCATTACCTTCTCTACTCATTGGAACTTTAGACTTTACAGAATTAAACCAAGTCAATGGCTGTTCCACTGTAAATGGTACCAGGTAGGTTACTGAATTCAACTTGCATTGGAGTATTCCATGCCACCTAGCACTCTACATGCAATATCTATACAGTTCCACATCAGTCTGAGTAGTTATGTACAGAAACCTATCACAAAATGCATTGAATAGAAAGTAATGCATTCAACTCAAAGGAGTGTACAGTTCAAATTTGCTGATAAGTACTATGTGCTAACATGATGTAAACATTGTTAGCACACTAAACATATGATTTAGAGTTGTCTGCAACCAATTTTTTGACTGTGCTACCTATGCTACTGAAGTTACTTTCAGTAGCATTACCTTCTCTACTCATTGGAACTTTGGACTTTACAGAATTAAACCAAGTCAATGGGTGTTCCACTGTAAATGGTACCAGGTAGGTTACTGAATTCAACTTGCATTGGAGTATTCCATGCCACCTAGCACTCTACATGCAATATCTATACAGTTCCACATCAGTCTGAGTAGTTATGTACAGAAACTTATCACAAAATGCATTGAATAGAAAGTAATGCATTCAACTCAAAGGAGTCTACAGTTCAATTTTGCTGAGAAAAACTATGTGCTAACCTGATGTAAACATTGTTCGCACACTAACCATATGATTTAGAGTTGTCTGCAACTAATTTTATGAGTGTGCTACCTATGCTCCAGAAGTTACTTTCAGTAACGTTACCTTCTCTACACATTGGAACTTTAGTCTTTCTAGAATTAAACCAAGTCAATGGCTGTTCCACTGTAAATGGTACCAGGTAGGTTACTGAATTCAACTTGCATTGGAGTATTCCATGCCACCTAGCACTCTACATGCAATATCTATACAGTTCCACATCAGTCTGAGTAGTTATGTACAGAAACTTATCACAAAATGCATTGAATAGAAAGTAATGCATTCAACTCAAAGGAGTGTACAGTTCAAATTTGCTGATAAGTACTATGTGCAAACATGATGTAAACATTGTTAGCACACTAAACATATGATTTAGAGTTGTCTGCAACCAATTTTTTGAGTGTGCTGCCTATGCTACTGAAGTTACTTTCAGTAGCATTACCTTCTCTACTCATTGGAACTTTGGACTTTACAGAATTAAACCAAGTCAATGGCTGTTCCACTGTAAATGGTACCAGGTAGGTTACTGAATTCAACTTGCATTGGAGTATTCCATGCCACCTAGCACTCTACATGCAATATCTATACAGTTCCACATCAGTCTGAGTAGTTATGTACAGAAACTTATCACAAAATGCATTGAATAGAAAGTAATGCATTCAACTCAAAGGAGTCTACAGTTCAATTTTGCTGAGAACTACTATGTGCTAACCTGATGTAAACATTGTTAGCACACTAACCATATGATTTAGAGTTGTCTGCAACTAATTTTATGAGTGTGCTACCTATGCTACAGAAGTTACTTTCAGTAACGTTACCTTCTCTACACATTGGAACTTTAGTCTTTCTAGAATTAAACCAAGTCAATGGCTGTTCCACTGTAAATGGTACCAGGTAGGTTACTGAATTCAACTTGCATTGGAGTATTCCATGCCACCCAGCACTCTACATGCAATATCTATACAGTTCCACATCACTCTGAGAAGTTATGTACAGAAACCTATCACAAAATGCATTGAATAGAAAGTAATGCATTCAACTCAAAGGAGTGTACAGTTCAAATTTGCTGATAAGTACTATGTGCTAACATGATGTAAACATTGTTAGCACACTAAACATATGATTTAGAGTTGTCTGCAACCAATTTTCTGAGTGTGCTACCTATGCTACTGAAGTTACTTTCAGTAGCATTACCTTCTCTACTCATTGGAACTTTAGACTTTACAGAATTAAACCAAGTCAATGGCTGTTCCACTGTAAATGGTACCAGGTAGGTTACTGAATTCAGCTTGCATTGCAGTATTCCATGGCACCTAGCACTCTACATGCAATATCTATACAGTTCCACATCAGTCTGAGTAGTTATGTACAGAAACTTATCACAAAATGCTTTGATTAGAAAGTAATGCATTCAACTCAAAGGAGTCTACAGTTCAATTTTGCTGAGAAATACTATGTGCTAACATGATGTAAACATTGTTAGCACACTAACCATATGATTTAGAGTTGTCTGCAACCAATTTTATGAGTGTGCTACCTATGCTCCAGAAGTTACTTTCAGTAACGTTACCTTCTCTACACATTGGAACTTTAGTCTTTCTAGAATTAAACAAAATCAATGGCAGTTCCACTGTAAATGGTACCAGGTAGGTTACTGAATTCAACTTGCATTGGAGTATTCAATGCCACCTAGCACTCTACATGCAATATCTATACAGTTCCACATCAGTCTGTGTAGTTATGTACAGAAACCTATCACAAAATGCATTGAATAGAAAGTAATGCATTCAACTCAAAGGAGTGTACAGTTCAATTTTGCTGATAAGTACTACGTGCTAACATGATGTAAACATTGTTAGCACACTAACCATATGATTTAGAGTTGTCTGCAACCAATTTTTTGAGTGTCCTACCTATGCTACTGAAGTTACTTTCAGTAGCATTACCTTCTCTACTCATTGGAACTTTAGACTTTACAGAATTAAACCAAGTCAATGGCTGTTCCACTGTAAATGGTACCAGGTAGGTTACTGAATTCAGCTTGCATTGGAGTATTCCATGCCACCTAGCACTCTACATGCAATATCTATACAGTTCCACATCAGTCTGAGTAGTTATGTACAGAAATTTATCACAAAATGCATTGAATAGAAAGTAATGCATTCAACTCAAAGGAGTCTACAGTTCAATTTTGCTGAGAAATACTATGTGCTAACTTGATGTAAACATTGTTAGCACACTAACCATATGATTTAGAGTTGTCTGCAACCAATTTTTTGAGTGTGCTACCTATGCTACTGAAGTTACTTTCAGTTGCATTACCTTCTCTTCTCATTGGAACTTTAGACTTTACAGAATTAAACCAAGTCAATGGCTGTTCCACTGTAAATGGTACCAGGTAGGTTACTGAATTCAGCTTGCATTGGAGTATTCCATGGCACCTAGCACTCTACATGCAATATCTATACAGTTCCACATCAGTCTGAGTAGTTATGTACAGAAACTTACCACAAAATGCATTGAATAGAAAGTAATGCATTCAACTCAAAGGAGTCTACAATTCAATTTTGCTGAGAACTACTATGTGCTAACATGATGTAAACATTGTTAGCACACTAACCATATGATTTAGAGTTCTCTGCAACCAATTTTATGAGTGTGCTACCTATGCTCCAGAAGTTACTTTCAGTAGCATTACCTTCTCTACTCATTGGAACTTTAGACTTTACAGAATTAAACCAAGTCAATGGCTGCTCCACTGTAAATGGTACCAGGTAGGTTACTGAATTCAGCTTGCATTGGAATATTCCATGGCACCTAGCACTCTACATGCAATATCTATACAGTTCCACATCAGTCTGAGTAGTTATGTACAGAAACTTATCGCAAAATGCTTTGAATAGAAAGTAATGCATTCAACTCAAAGGAGTCTACAGTTCAATTTTGCTGAGAAATACTATGTGCTAACATGATGTAAACATTGTTAGCACACTAACCATATGATTTAGAGTTGTCTGCAACCAATTTTATGAGTGTGCTACCTATGCTACTTAAGTTACTTTCAGTAACGTTACCTTCTCTACACATTGGAACTTTAGTCTTTCTAGAATTAAACCAAATCAATGGCTGTTCCACTGTAAATGGTACCAGGTAGGTTACTGAATTCAACTTGCATTGGAGTATTCCATGCCACCTAGCACTCTACATGCAATATCTATACAGTTCCACATCAGTCTGTGTAGTTATGTACAGAAACCTAGCACAAAATGCATTGAATAGAAAGTAATGCATTCAACTCAAAGGAGTGTACAGTTCAATTTTGCTGATAAGTACTATGTACTAACATGATGTAAACATTGTTAGCACACTAACCATATGATTTAGAGTTGTCTGCAACCAATTTTATGAGTGTGCTACCTATGCTCCAGAAATTACTTTCAGTAACGTTACCTTCTCTACACATTGGAACTTTAGTCTTTCTATAATTAAACCTTGTCAATGGCGGTTCCACTGTAAATGGTACCAGGTAGGTTACTGAATTCAGCTTGCATTGGAGTATTCCATGCCACCTAGCACTCTACATGCAATATCTATACAGTTCCACATCAGTCTGAGTAGTTATGTACAGAAACTTATCACAAAATGCATTGAATAGAAAGTAATGCATTCAACTCAAAGGAGTCTACAGTTCAATTTTGCTGAGAACTACTATGTGCTAACCTGATGTAAACATTGTTAGCACACTAACCATATGATTTAGAGTTGTCTGCAACCAATTTTATGAGTGTGCTGCCTATGCTCCAGAAGTTACTTTCAGTAACGTTACCTTCTCTACACATTGGAACTTTAGTCTTTCTATAATTAAACCAAGTCAATGGCTGTTCCACTGTAAATGGTACCAGGTAGGTTATTGAATTCAACTTGCATTGGAGTATTCCATGCCACCTAGCACTCTACATGCAATATCTATACAGTTCCACATCAGTCTGTGTAGTTATGTACAGAAACCTATCATAAAAGGCATTGAATAGAAAGTAATGCATTCAACTCAAAGGAGTGTACAGTTCAAATTTGCTGATAAGTACTATGTGCTAACATGATGTAAACATTGTTAGCACACTAAACATATGATTTAGAGTTGTCTGCAACCAATTTTTTGAGTGTGCTACCTATGCTACTGAAGTTACTTTCAGTAGCATTACCTTCTCTACTCATTGGAACTTTAGACTTTACAGAATTAAACCAAGTCAATGGCTGTTCCACTGTAAATGGTACCAAGTAGGTTACTGAATTCAGCTTGCATTGGAGTATTCCATGGCACCTAGCACTCTACATGCAATATCTATACAGTTCCACATCAGTCTGAGTAGTTATGTAGAGAAACTTATCACAAAATGCTTTGATTAGAAATTAATGCATTCAACTCAAAGGAGTCTACAGTTCAATTTTGCTGAGAAATACTATGTGCTAACATGATGTAAACATTGTTAGCACACTAACCATATGATTTAGAGTTGTCTGCAACCAATTTTTTGAGTGTGCTACCTATGCTACTGAAGTTACTTTCAGTAGCATTACCTTCTCTACTCATTGGAACTTTGGACTTTACAGAATTAAACCAAGTCAATGGCTGTTCCACTGTAAATGGTACCAGGTAGGTTACTGAATTCAGCTTGCATTGGAGTATTCCATGGCACCTAGTACTCTACATGCAATATCTATACAGTTCCACATCAGTCTGAGTAGTTATGTACAGAAACTTATCACAAAATGCTTTGATTAGAAAGTAATGCATTCAACTCAAAGGAGTCTACAGTTCAATTTTGCTGAGAAATACTATGTGCTAACTTGATGTAAACATTGTTAGCACACTAACCATATGATTTAGAGTTGTCTGCAACCAATTTTTTGAGTGTGCTACCTATGCTACTGAAGTTACTTTCAGTTGCAATACCTTCTCTTCTCATTGGAACTTTAGACTTTACAGAATTAAACCAAGTCAATGGCTGTTCCACTGTAAATGGTACCAGGTAGGTTACTGAATTCAGCTTGCATTGGAGTATTCCATGGCACCTAGCACTCTACATGCAATATCTATACAGTTCCACATCAGTCTGAGTAGTTCTGTACAGAAACTTACCACAAAATGCATTGAATAGAAAGTAATGCATTCAACTCAAAGGAGTCTACAATTCAATTTTGCTGAGAACTACTATGTGCTAACATGATGTAAACATTGTTAGCACACTAACCATATGATTTAGAGTTGTCTGCAACCAATTTTTTGAGTGTGCTACCTATGCTACTGAAGTTACTTTCAGTAGCATTACCTTCTCTACTCATTGGAACTTTGGACTTTACAGAATTAAACCAAGTCAATGGCTGTTCCACTGTAAATGGTACCAGGTAGGTTACTGAATTCAACTTGCATTGGAGTATTCCATGCCACCTAGAACTCTACATGCAATATTTATACAGTTCCACATCAGTCTGAGTAGTTATGTACAGAAACTTATCACAAAATGCATTGAATAGAAAGTAATGCATTCATCTCAAAGGACTGTACATTTGAATTGTGCTGATAAATACTATGTGCTAACATGATGTAAACATTGTTAGCACACTAACCATATGATTTAGAGTTGTCTGCAACCAATTTTATGAGTGTGCTACCTATGCTCCAGAAATTACTTTCAGTAACGTTACCTTCTCTACACATTGGAACTTTAGTCTTTCTATAATTAAACCAAGTCAATGGCTGTTCCACTGTAAATGGTACCAGGTAGGTTACTGAATTCAACTTGCATTGGAGTATTCCATGGCACCTAGCACTCTACATGCAATATCTATAGAGTTCCACATCAGTCTGAGTAGTTATGTACAGAAACTTATCACAAAATGCATTGAATAGAAAGTAGTGCATTCATCTCAAAGGACTGTACATTTGAATTGTGCTGATAAATACTATGTGCTAACATGATGTAAACATTGTTAGCACACTAACCATATGATTTAGAGTTGTCTGCAACCAATTTTTTGAGTGTGCTACCTATGCTACTGAAGTTACTTTCAGTTGCATTACCTTCTCTACTCATTGGAACTTTAGACTTTACAGAATTAAACCAAGTCAATGGCTGTTCCACTGTAAATGGTACCAGGTAGGTTACTGAATTCAGCTTGCATTGGAGTATTCCATGGCACCTCGCACTCTACATGCAATATCTATACAGTTCCACATCAGTCTTAGTAGTTATGTACAAAAACTTACCACAAAATGCATTGAATAGAAAGTAATGCATTCAACTCAAAGGAGTCTACAGTTCAATTTTGCTGAGAACTACTATGTGCTAACATGATGTAAACATTGTTAGCACACTAACCATTTGATTTAGAGTTGTCTGCAACCAATTTTATGATTGTGCTACCTATGCTCCAGAAGTTACTTTCAGTAGCATTACCTTCTCTACTCATTGGAACTTTAGACTTTACAGAATTAAACCAAGTCAATGGCTGCTCCACTGTAAATGGTACCAGGTAGGTTACTGAATTCAGCTTGCATTGGAGTATTCCATGGCACCTAGCACTCTACATGCAATATCTATACAGTTCCACATCAGTCTGAGTAGTTATGTACAGAAACTTATCACAAAATGCATTGAATAGAAAGTAATGCATTCAACTCAAAGGAGTGTACAGTTCAATTTTGCTGATAAGTACTATGTACTAACATGATGTAAACATTGTTAGCACACTAACCATATGATTTAGAGTTGTCTGCAACCAATTTTATGAGTGTGCTACCTATGCTCCAGAAGTTACTTTCAGTAACGTTACCTTCTCTACACATTGGAACTTTAGTCTTTCTAGAATTAAACCAAGTCAATGGCTGTTCCACTGTAAATGGTACCAGGTAGGTTACTGAATTCAACTTGCCTTGGAGTATTCCATGGCACCTAGCACTCTACATGCAATATCTATAGAGTTGCACATCAGTCTGAGTAGTTATGTACAGAAACTTATCACAAAATGCATTGAATAGAAAGTAATGCATTCAACTCAAAGGAGTGTACAGTTCAATTTTGCTGAGAACTACTATGTGCTAACATGATGTAAACATTGTTAGCACACTAACCATATGATTTAGAGTTGTCTGCAACCAATTTTTTGAGTGTGCTACCTATGCTACTGAAGTTACTTTCAGTAGCATTACCTTCTCAACTCATTGGAACTTTAGACTTTACAGAATTAAACCAAGTCAATGGCTTTTCCACTGTAAATGGTACCAGGTAGGTTACTGAATTCAGCTTGCATTGGAGTATTCCATGCCACCTAGCACTCTACATGCAATATCTATACAGTTCCACATCAGTCTGAGTAGTTATGTACAGAAACTTATCACAAAATGCATTGAATAGAAAGTAATGCATTCAACTCAAAGGAGTGTACAGTTCAATTTTGCTGATAAGTACTATGTGCTAACATGATGTAAACATTGTTAGCACACTAACCATATGATTTAGAGTTGTCTGCAACCAATTTTATGAGTGTGCTACCTATGCTCCAGAAGTTACTTTCAGTAACGTTACCTTCTCTACACATTGGAACTTTAGTCTTTCTATAACTAAACCAAGTCAATGGCTGTTCCACTGTAAATGGTACCAGGTAGGTTACTGAATTCAACTTGCATTGGAGTATTCCATGCCACCTAGCACTCTACATGCAATATCTATACAGTTCCACATCAGTCTGTGTAGTTATGTACAGAAACCTATCACAAAATGCATTGAATAGAAAGTAATGCATTCAACTCAAAGGAGTGTACAGTTCAAATTTGCTGATAAGTACTATGTGCTAACATTATGTAAACATTGTTAGCACACTAAACATATGATTTAGAGTTGTCTGCAACCAATTTTTTGAGTGTGCTACCTATGCTACTGAAGTTACTTTCAGTAGCATTACCTTCTCTACTCATTGGAACTTTAGACTTTACAGAATTAAACCAAGTCAATGGCTGTTCCACTGTAAATGGTACCAAGTAGGTTACTGAATTCAGCTTGCATTGGAGTATTCCATGGCACCTAGCACTCTACATGCAATATCTATACAGTTCCACATCAGTCTGAGTAGTTATGTACAGAAACTTATCACAAAATGCTTTGATTAGAAAGTAATGCATTCAACTCAAAGGAGTGTACAGTTCAATTTTGCTGAGAAATACTATGTGCTAACATGATGTAAACATTGTTAGCACACTAACCATATGATTTAGAGTTGTCTGCAACCAATTTTATGAGTGTGCTACCTATGCTCCAGAAATTACTTTCAGTAACGTTACCTTCTCTACACATTGGAACTTTAGTCTTTCTATAATTAAACCAAGTCAATGGCTGTTCCACTGTAAATGGTACCAGGTAGGTTACTGAATTCAACTTGCATTGGAGTATTCCATGGCACCTAGCACTCTACATGCAATATCTATAGAGTTCCACATCAGTCTGAGTAGTTATGTACAGAAACTTATCACAAAATGCATTGAATAGAAAGTAGTGCATTCATCTCAAAGGACTGTACATTTGAATTGTGCTGATAAATACTATGTGCTAACATGATGTAAACATTGTTAGCACACTAACCATATGATTTAGAGTTGTCTGCAACCAATTTTTTGAGTGTGCTACCTATGCTACTGAAGTTACTTTCAGTTGCATTACCTTCTCTACTCATTGGAACTTTAGACTTTACAGAATTAAACCAAGTCAATGGCTGTTCCACTGTAAATGGTACCAGGTAGGTTACTGAATTCAGCTTGCATTGGAGTATTCCATGGCACCTCGCACTCTACATGCAATATCTATACAGTTCCACATCAGTCTTAGTAGTTATGTACAAAAACTTACCACAAAATGCATTGAATAGAAAGTAATGCATTCAACTCAAAGGAGTCTACAGTTCAATTTTGCTGAGAACTACTATGTGCTAACATGATGTAAACATTGTTAGCACACTAACCATTTGATTTAGAGTTGTCTGCAACCAATTTTATGATTGTGCTACCTATGCTCCAGAAGTTACTTTCAGTAGCATTACCTTCTCTACTCATTGGAACTTTAGACTTTACAGAATTAAACCAAGTCAATGGCTGCTCCACTGTAAATGGTACCAGGTAGGTTACTGAATTCAGCTTGCATTGGAGTATTCCATGGCACCTAGCACTCTACATGCAATATCTATACAGTTCCACATCAGTCTGAGTAGTTATGTACAGAAACTTATCACAAAATGCATTGAATAGAAAGTAATGCATTCAACTCAAAGGAGTGTACAGTTCAATTTTGCTGATAAGTACTATGTACTAACATGATGTAAACATTGTTAGCACACTAACCATATGATTTAGAGTTGTCTGCAACCAATTTTATGAGTGTGCTACCTATGCTCCAGAAGTTACTTTCAGTAACGTTACCTTCTCTACACATTGGAACTTTAGTCTTTCTAGAATTAAACCAAGTCAATGGCTGTTCCACTGTAAATGGTACCAGGTAGGTTACTGAATTCAACTTGCCTTGGAGTATTCCATGGCACCTAGCACTCTACATGCAATATCTATAGAGTTGCACATCAGTCTGAGTAGTTATGTACAGAAACTTATCACAAAATGCATTGAATAGAAAGTAATGCATTCAACTCAAAGGAGTGTACAGTTCAATTTTGCTGAGAACTACTATGTGCTAACATGATGTAAACATTGTTAGCACACTAACCATATGATTTAGAGTTGTCTGCAACCAATTTTTTGAGTGTGCTACCTATGCTACTGAAGTTACTTTCAGTAGCATTACCTTCTCAACTCATTGGAACTTTAGACTTTACAGAATTAAACCAAGTCAATGGCTTTTCCACTGTAAATGGTACCAGGTAGGTTACTGAATTCAGCTTGCATTGGAGTATTCCATGCCACCTAGCACTCTACATGCAATATCTATACAGTTCCACATCAGTCTGAGTAGTTATGTACAGAAACTTATCACAAAATGCATTGAATAGAAAGTAATGCATTCAACTCAAAGGAGTGTACAGTTCAATTTTGCTGATAAGTACTATGTGCTAACATGATGTAAACATTGTTAGCACACTAACCATATGATTTAGAGTTGTCTGCAACCAATTTTATGAGTGTGCTACCTATGCTCCAGAAGTTACTTTCAGTAACGTTACCTTCTCTACACATTGGAACTTTAGTCTTTCTATAACTAAACCAAGTCAATGGCTGTTCCACTGTAAATGGTACCAGGTAGGTTACTGAATTCAACTTGCATTGGAGTATTCCATGCCACCTAGCACTCTACATGCAATATCTATACAGTTCCACATCAGTCTGTGTAGTTATGTACAGAAACCTATCACAAAATGCATTGAATAGAAAGTAATGCATTCAACTCAAAGGAGTGTACAGTTCAAATTTGCTGATAAGTACTATGTGCTAACATTATGTAAACATTGTTAGCACACTAAACATATGATTTAGAGTTGTCTGCAACCAATTTTTTGAGTGTGCTACCTATGCTACTGAAGTTACTTTCAGTAGCATTACCTTCTCTACTCATTGGAACTTTAGACTTTACAGAATTAAACCAAGTCAATGGCTGTTCCACTGTAAATGGTACCAAGTAGGTTACTGAATTCAGCTTGCATTGGAGTATTCCATGGCACCTAGCACTCTACATGCAATATCTATACAGTTCCACATCAGTCTGAGTAGTTATGTACAGAAACTTATCACAAAATGCTTTGATTAGAAAGTAATGCATTCAACTCAAAGGAGTGTACAGTTCAATTTTGCTGAGAAATACTATGTGCTAACATGATGTAAACATTGTTAGCACACTAACCATATGATTTAGAGTTGTCTGCAACCAATTTTTTGAGTGTGCTACCTATGCTACTGAAGTTACTTTCAGTAGCATTACCTTCTCTACTCATTGGAACTTTGGACTTTACAGAATTAAACCAAGTCAATGGCTGTTCCACTGTAAATGGTACCAGGTAGGTTACTGAATTCAACTTGCATTGGAGTATTCCATGCCACCTAGCACTCTACATGCAATATTTATACAGTTCCACATCAGTCTGAGTAGTTATGTACAGAAACTTATCACAAAATGCATTGAATAGATAATGCATTCATCTCAAAGGACTGTACATTTGAATTGTGCTGATAAATACTATGTGCTAACATGATGTAAACATTGTTAGCACACTAACCATATGATTTAGAGTTGTCTGCAACCAATTTTTTGAGTGTGCTACCTATGCTACTGAAGTTACTTTCAGTTGCATTACCTTCTCTACTCATTGGAACTTTAGACTTTACAGAATTAAACCAAGTCAATGGCTGTTCCACTGTAAATGGTACCAGGTAGGTTACTGAATTCAGCTTGCATTGGAGTATTCCATGGCACCTAGCACTCTACATGCAATATCTATACAGTTCCACATCAGTCTGAGTAGTTATGTACAGAAACTTATCACAAAATGCTTTGATTAGAAAGTAATGCATTCAACTCAAAGGAGTCTACAGTCCAATTTTGCTGAGAAATACTATGTGCTAACATGATGTAAACATTGTTAGCACACTAACCATATGATTTAGAGTTGTCTGCAACCAATTTTATGAGTGTGCTACCTATGCTCCAGAAGTTACTTTCAGTAACGTTACCTTCTCTACACATTGGAACTTTAGTCTTTCTAGAATTAAACCAAATCAATGGCTGTTCCACTGTAAATGGTACCAGGTAGGTTACTGAATTCAACTTGCATTGGAGTATTCCATGCCACCTAGCACTCTACATGCAATATCTATACAGTTCCACATCAGTCTGTGTAGTTATGTACAGAAACCTATCACAAAATGCATTGAATAGAAAGTAATGCATTCAACTCAAAGGAGTGTACAGTTCAATTTTGCTGATAAGTATTATGTGCTAACATGATGTAAACATTGTTAGCACACTAAACATATGATTTAGAGTTGTCTACAACCAATTTTTTGAGTGTCCTACCTATGCTACTGAAGTTACTTTCAGTAGCATTACCTTCTCTACTCATTGGAACTTTAGACTTTACAGAATTAAACCAAGTCAATGGCTGTTCCACTGTAAATGGTACCAGGTAGGTTACTGAATTCAACTTGCATTGGAGTATTCCATGCCACCTAGCACTCTACATGCAATATCTATACAGTTCCACATCAGTCTGAGTAGTTATGTACAGAAACCTATCACAAAATGCATTGAATAGAAAGTAATGCATTCAACTCAAAGGAGTGTACAGTTCAAATTTGCTGATAAGTACTATGTGCTAACATGATGTAAACATTGTTAGCACACTAAACATATGATTTAGAGTTGTCTGCAACCAATTTTTTGAGTGTGCTACCTATGCTACTGAAGTTACTTTCAGTAGCATTACCTTCTCTACTCATTGGAACTTTGGACTTTACAGAATTAAACCAAGTCAATGGCTGTTCCACTGTAAATGGTACCAGGTAGGATACTGAATTCAACTTGCATTGGAGTATTCCATGCCACCTAGCACTCTACATGCAATATTTATACAGTTCCACATCAGTCTGAGTAGTTATGTACAGAAACTTATCACAAAATGCATTGAATAGAAAGTAATGCATTCAACTCAAAGGAGTGTACAGTTCAAATTTGCTGATAAGTACTATGTGCAAACATGATGTAAACATTGTTAGCACACTAAACATATGATTTAGAGTTGTCTGCAACCAATTTTTTGAGTGTGCTGCCTATGCTACTGAAGTTACTTTCAGTAGCATTACCTTCTCTACTCATTGGAACTTTGGACTTTACAGAATTAAACCAAGTCAATGGCTGTTCCACTGTAAATGGTACCAGGTAGGTTACTGAATTCAACTTGCATTGGAGTATTCCATGCCACCTAGCACTCTACATGCAATATCTATACAGTTCCACATCAGTCTGAGTAGTTATGTACAGAAACTTATCACAAAATGCATTGAATAGAAAGTAATGCATTCAACTCAAAGGAGTCTACAGTTCAATTTTGCTGAGAACTACTATGTGCTAACCTGATGTAAACATTGTTAGCACACTAACCATATGATTTAGAGTTGTCTGCAACTAATTTTATGAGTGTGCTACCTATGCTACAGAAGTTACTTTCAGTAACGTTACCTTCTCTACACATTGGAACTTTAGTCTTTCTAGAATTAAACCAAGTCAATGGCTGTTCCACTGTAAATGGTACCAGGTAGGTTACTGAATTCAACTTGCATTGGAGTATTCCATGCCACCTAGCACTCTACATGCAATATCTATACAGTTCCACATCAGTCTGTGTAGTTATGTACAGAAACCTATCACAAAATGCATTGAATAGAAAGTAATGCATTCAACTCAAAGGAGTGTACAGTTCAAATTTGCTGATAAGTACTATGTGCTAACATGATGTAAACATTGTTAGCACACTAAACATATGATTTAGAGTTGTCTGCAACCAATTTTTTGAGTGTGCTACCTATGCTACTGAAGTTACTTTCAGTAGCATTACCTTCTCTACTCATTGGAACTTTGGACTTTACAGAATTAAACCAAGTCAATGGCTGTTCCACTGTAAATGGTACCAGGTAGGTTACTGAATTCAACTTGCATTGGAGTATTCCATGCCACCTAGCACTCTACATGCAATATCTATACAGTTCCACATCAGTCTGAGTAGTTATGTACAGAAACGTATCACAAAATGCATTGAATAGAAAGTAATGCATTCAACTCAAAGGAGTCTACAGTTCAATTTTGCTGAGAACTACTATGTGCTAACCTGATGTAAACATTGTTAGCACACTAACCATATGATTTAGAGTTGTCTGCAACTAATTTTATGAGTGTGCTACCTATGCTCCAGAAGTTACTTTCAGTAACGTTACCTTCTCTACACATTGGAACTTTAGTCTTTCTAGAATTAAACCAAGTCAATGGCTGTTCCACTGTAAATGGTACCAGGTAGGTTACTGAATTCAACTTGCATTGGAGTATTCCATGCCACCTAGCACTCTACATGCAATATTTATACAGTTCCACATCAGTCTGAGTAGTTATGTACAGAAACTTATCACAAAATGCATTGAATAGAAAGTAATGCATTCATCTCAAAGGACTGTACATTTGAATTGTGCTGATAAATACTATGTGCTAACATGATGTAAACATTGTTAGCACACTAACCATATGATTTAGAGTTGTCTGCAACCAATTTTATGAGTGTGCTACCTATGCTCCAGAAATTACTTTCAGTAACGTTACCTTCTCTACACATTGGAACTTTAGTCTTTCTATAATTAAACCAAGTCAATGGCTGTTCCACTATAAATGGTACCAGGTAGGTTACTGAATTCAACTTGCATTGGAGTATTCCATGGCACCTAGCACTCTACATGCAATATCTATAGAGTTCCACATCAGTCTGAGTAGTTATGTACAGAAACTTATCACAAAATGCATTGAATAGAAAGTAGTGCATAAATCTCAAAGGACTGTACATTTGAATTGTGCTGATAAATACTATGTGCTAACATGATGTAAACATTGTTAGCACACTAACCATATGATTTAGAGTTGTCTGCAAACAATTTTTTGAGTGTGCTACCTATGCTACTGAAGTTACTTTCAGTTGCATTACCTTCTCTACTCATTGGAACTTTAGACTTTACAGAATTAAACCAAGTCAATGGCTGTTCCACTGTAAATGGTACCAGGTAGGTTACTGAATTCAGCTTGCATTGGAGTATTCCATGGCACCTCGCACTCTACATGCAATATCTATACAGTTCCACATCAGTCTGAGTAGTTATGTACAGAAACTTACCACAAAATGCATTGAATAGAAAGTAATGCA
This sequence comes from Hypanus sabinus, assembly GCF_030144855.1. Lineage (NCBI taxonomy): Eukaryota > Metazoa > Chordata > Chondrichthyes > Myliobatiformes > Dasyatidae > Hypanus > Hypanus sabinus. The sequence continues at coordinate 4,044,602 of NC_082733.1, forward strand.
TTCAACTCAAAGGAGTCTACAGTTCAATTTTGCTGAGAACTACTATGTGCTAACATGATGTAAACATTGTTAGCACACTAACCATTTGATTTAGAGTTGTCTGCAACCAATTTTATGATTGTGCTACCTATGCTCCAGAAGTTACTTTCAGTAGCATTACCTTCTCTACTCATTGGAACTTTAGACTTTACAGAATTAAACCAAGTCAATGGCTGCTCCACTGTAAATGGTACCAGGTAGGTTACTGAATTCAGCTTGCATTGGAGTATTCCATGGCACCTAGCACTCTACATGCAATATCTATACAGTTCCACATCAGTCTGAGTAGTTATGTACAGAAACTTATCACAAAATGCATTGAATAGAAAGTAATGCATTCAACTCAAAGGAGTGTACAGTTCAATTTTGCTGATAAGTACTATGTACTAACATGATGTAAACATTGTTAGCACACTAACCATATGATTTAGAGTTGTCTGCAACCAATTTTATGAGTGTGCTACCTATGCTCCAGAAGTTACTTTCAGTAACGTTACCTTCTCTACACATTGGAACTTTAGTCTTTCTAGAATTAAACCAAGTCAATGGCTGTTCCACTGTAAATGGTACCAGGTAGGTTACTGAATTCAACTTGCATTGGAGTATTCCATGGCACCTAGCACTCTACATGCAATATCTATAGAGTTGCACATCAGTCTGAGTAGTTATGTACAGAAACTTATCACAAAATGCATTGAATAGAAAGTAATGCATTCAACTCAAAGGAGTGTACAGGTCAATTTTGCTGAGAACTACTATGTGCTAACATGATGTAAACATTGTTAGCACACTAACCATATGATTTAGAGTTGTCTGCAACCAATTTTTTGAGTGTGCTACCTATGCTACTGAAGTTACTTTCAGTAGCATTACCTTCTCAACTCATTGGAACTTTAGACTTTACAGAATTAAAACAAGTCAATGGCTTTTCCACTGTAAATGGTACCAGGTAGGTTACTGAATTCAGCTTGCATTGGAGTATTCCATGCCACCTAGCACTCTACATGCAATATCTATACAGTTCCACATCAGTCTGAGTAGTTATGTACAGAAACTTATCACAAAATGCATTGAATAGAAAGTAATGCATTCAACTCAAAGGAGTGTACAGTTCAATTTTGCTGATAAGTACTATGTGCTAACATGATGTAAACATTGTTAGCACACTAACCATATGATTTAGAGTTGTCTGCAACCAATTTTATGAGTGTGCTACCTATGCTCCAGAAGTTACTTTCAGTAACGTTACCTTCTCTACACATTGGAACTTTAGTCATTCTATAACTAAACCAAGTCAATGGCTGTTCCACTGTAAATGGTACCAGGTAGGTTACTGAATTCAACTTGCATTGGAGTATTCCATGCCACCGAGCACTCTACATGCAATATCTATACAGTTCCACATCAGTCTGTGTAGTTATGTACAGAAACCTATCACAAAATGCATTGAATAGAAAGTAATGCATTCAACTCAAAGGAGTGTACAGTTCAAATTTGCTGATAAGTACTATGTGCTAACATTATGTAAACATTGTTAGCACACTAAACATATGATTTAGAGTTGTCTGCAACCAATTTTTTGAGTGTGCTACCTATGCTACTGAAGTTACTTTCAGTAGCATTACCTTCTCTACTCATTGGAACTTTAGACTTTACAGAATTAAACCAAGTCAATGGCTGTTCCACTGTAAATGGTACCAAGTAGGTTACTGAATTCAGCTTGCATTGGAGTATTCCATGGCACCTAGCACTCTACATGCAATATCTATACAGTTCCACATCAGTCTGAGTAGTTATGTACAGAAACTTATCACAAAATGCTTTGATTAGAAAGTAATGCATTCAACTCAAAGGAGTGTACAGTTCAATTTTGCTGAGAAATACTATGTGCTAACATGATGTAAACATTGTTAGCACACTAACCATATGATTTAGAGTTGTCTGCAACCAATTTTTTGAGTGTGCTACCTATGCTACTGAAGTTACTTTCAGTAGCATTACCTTCTCTACTCATTGGAACTTTGGACTTTACAGAATTAAACCAAGTCAATGGCTGTTCCACTGTAAATGGTACCAGGTAGGTTACTGAATTCAACTTGCATTGGAGTATTCCATGCCACCTAGCACTCTACATGCAATATTTATACAGTTCCACATCAGTCTGAGTAGTTATGTACAGAAACTTATCACAAAATGCATTGAATAGATAATGCATTCATCTCAAAGGACTGTACATTTGAATTGTGCTGATAAATACTATGTGCTAACATGATGTAAACATTGTTAGCACACTAACCATATGATTTAGAGTTGTCTGCAACCAATTTTTTGAGTGTGCTACCTATGCTACTGAAGTTACTTTCAGTTGCATTACCTTCTCTACTCATTGGAACTTTAGACTTTACAGAATTAAACCAAGTCAATGGCTGTTCCACTGTAAATGGTACCAGGTAGGTTACTGAATTCAGCTTGCATTGGAGTATTCCATGGCACCTAGCACTCTACATGCAATATCTATACAGTTCCACATCAGTCTGAGTAGTTATGTACAGAAACTTATCACAAAATGCTTTGATTAGAAAGTAATGCATTCAACTCAAAGGAGTCTACAGTCCAATTTTGCTGAGAAATACTATCTGCTAACATGATGTAAACATTGTTAGCACACTAACCATATGATTTAGAGTTGTCTGCAACCAATTTTATGAGTGTGCTACCTATGCTCCAGAAGTTACTTTCAGTAACGTTACCTTCTCTACACATTGGAACTTTAGTCTTTCTAGAATTAAACCAAATCAATGGCTGTTCCACTGTAAATGGTACCAGGTAGGTTACTGAATTCAACTTGCATTGGAGTATTCCATGCCACCTAGCACTCTACATGCAATATCTATACAGTTCCACATCAGTCTGTGTAGTTATGTACAGAAACCTATCACAAAATGCATTGAATAGAAAGTAATGCATTCAACTCAAAGGAGTGTACAGTTCAATTTTGCTGATAAGTATTATGTGCTAACATGATGTAAACATTGTTAGCACACTAAACATATGATTTAGAGTTGTCTACAACCAATTTTTTGAGTGTCCTACCTATGCTACTGAAGTTACTTTCAGTAGCATTACCTTCTCTACTCATTGGAACTTTAGACTTTACAGAATTAAACCAAGTCAATGGCTGTTCCACTGTAAATGGTACCAGGTAGGTTACTGAATTCAACTTGCATTGGAGTATTCCATGCCACCTAGCACTCTACATGCAATATCTATACAGTTCCACATCAGTCTGAGTAGTTATGTACAGAAACCTATCACAAAATGCATTGAATAGAAAGTAATGCATTCAACTCAAAGGAGTGTACAGTTCAAATTTGCTGATAAGTACTATGTGCTAACATGATGTAAACATTGTTAGCACACTAAACATATGATTTAGAGTTGTCTGCAACCAATTTTTTGAGTGTGCTACCTATGCTACTGAAGTTACTTTCAGTAGCATTACCTTCTCTACTCATTGGAACTTTAGACTTTACAGAATTAAACCAAGTCCATGGCTGTTCCACTGTATATGGTACCAGGTAGGTTACTGAATTCAGCTTGCATTGGAGTATTCCATGGCACCTAGCACTCTACATGCAATATCTATACAGTTCCACATCAGTCTGAGTAGTTATGTACAGAAACTTATCACAAAATGCATTGAATAGAAAGTAATGCATTCAACTCAAAGGAGTGTACAGTTCAATTTTGCTGATAAGTACTATGTGCTAACATGATGTAAACATTGTTAGCACACTAACCATATGATTTAGAGTTGTCTGCAACCAATTTTTTGAGTGTGCTACCTGTGCTACTGAAGTTACTTTCAGTAGCATTACCTTCTCTACTCATTGGAACTTTAGACTTTACAGAATTAAACCAAGTCAATGGCTGTTCCACTGTAAATGGTACCAGGTAGGTTACTGAATTCAGCTTGCATTGGAGTATTCCATGGCACCTAGCACTCTACATGCAATATCTATAGAGTTCCACATAAGTCTGAGTAGTTATGTACAGAAACTTATCACAAAATGCATTGAATAGAAAGTAATGCATTCAACTCAAAGGAGTGTACAGTTCAATTTTGCTGATAAGTACTATGTGCTAACAGTATGTAAACATTGTTAGCACACTAACCATATGATTTAGAGTTGTCTGCAACCAATTTTTTGAGTGTGCTACCTATGCTACTGAAGTTACTTTCAGTAGCATTACCATCTCTACTCATTGGAACTTTGGACTTTACAGAATTAAACCAAGTCAATGGCTGTTCCACTGTAAATGGTACCAGGTAGGTTACTGAATTCAACTTGCATTGGAGTATTCCATGCCACCTAGCACTCTACATGCAATATCTATACAGTTCCACATCAGTCTGAGTAGTTATGTACAGAAACCTATCACAAAATGCATTGAATAGAAAGTCATGCATTCAACTCAAAGGAGTGTACAGTTCAAATTTGCTGATAAGTAATATGTGCTAACATGATGTAAACATTGTTAGCACACTAAACATATGATTTAGAGTTGTCTGCAACCAATTTTTTGAGTGTGCTACCTATGCTACTGAAGTTACCTTCAGTAGCATTACCTTCTCTACTCATTGGAACTTTAGACTTTACAGAATTAAACCAAGTCAATGGCTGTTCCACTGTAAATGGTACCAGGTAGGTTACTGAATTCATCTTTCATTGGAGTATTCCATGGCACGTGGCACTCTACATGCAATATCTATACAGTTCCACATCAGTCTGAGTAGTTATGTACAGAAACTTATCACAAAATGCATTGAATAGAAAGTAATGCATTCAACTCAAAGGAGTGTACAGTTCAATTTTGCTGATAAGTACTATGTGCTAACATGATGTAAACATTGTTAGCACACTAACCATATGATTTAGAGTTGTCTGCAACCAATTTTTTGAGTGTGCTACCTGTGCTATTGAAGTTACTTTCAGTAGCATTACCTTCTCTACTCATTGGAACTTTAGACTTTACAGAATTAAACCAAGTCAATGGCTGTTCCACTGTAAATGGTACCAGGGAGGTTACTGAATTCAACTTGCATTGGAGTATTCCATGCCACCTAGCACTCTACATGCAATATCTATACAGTTCCACATCAGTCTGAGTAGTTATGTACAGAAACTTATCACGAAATGCATTGAATAGAAAGTAATGCATTCAACTCAAAGGAGTCTACAGTTTAATTTTGCTGAGAACTACTATGTGCTAACCTGATGTAAACATTGTTAGCACACTAACCATATGATTTAGAGTTGTCTGCAACCAATTTTATGAGTGTGCTACCTATGCTCCAGAAGTTACTTTCAGTAACGTTACCTTCTCTACACATTGGAACTTTAGTCTTTCTATAATTAAACCAAGTCAATGGCTGTTCCACTGTAAATGGTACCAGGTAGGTTACTGAATTCAACTTGCATTGGAGTATTCCATGCCACCTAGCACTCTACATGCAATATCTATACAGTTCCACATCAGTCTGAGTAGTTATGTACAGAAACCTATCACAAAATGCATTGAATAGAAAGTACTGCATTCAACTCAAAGGAGTGTACAGTTCAAATGTGCTGATAAGTACTATGTGCTAACATGATGTAAACATTGTTAGCACACTAACCATATGATTTAGAGTTGTCTGCAACCAATTTTTTGAGTGTGCTACCTATGCTACTGAAGTTACTTTCAGTAGCATTACCTTCTCTACTCATTGGAACTTTAGACTTTACAGAATTAAACCAAGTCAATGGCTGTTCCACTGTAAATGGTACCAGGTAGGTTACTGAATTCAGCTTGCATTGGAGTATTCCATGGCACCTGGCACTCTACATGCAATATCTATACAGTTCCACATCAGTCTGAGTAGTTATGTACAGAAACTTATCACAAAATGCATTGAATAGAAAGTAATGCATTCAACTCAAAGGAGTGTACAGTTCAATTTTGCTGATAAGTACTATGTGCTAACATGATGTAAACATTGTTAGCACACTAACCATATGATTTAGAGTTGTCTGCAACCAATTTTTTGAGTGTGCTACCTGTGCTACTGAAGTTACTTTCAGTAGCATTACCTTCTCTACTCATTGGAACTTTAGACTTTACAGAATTAAACCAAGTCAATGGCTGTTCCACTGTAAATGGTACCAGGTAGGTTACTGAATTCAGCTTGCATTGGAGTATTCCATGGCACCTAGCACTCTACATGCAATATCTATAGAGTTCCACATAAGTCTGAGTAGTTATGTACAGAAACTTATCACAAAATGCATTGAATAGAAAGTAATGCATTCAACTCAAAGGAGTGTACAGTTCAATTTTGCTGATAAGTACTATGTGCTAACAGGATGTAAACATTGTTAGCACACTAACCATATGATTTAGAGTTGTCTGCAACCAATTTTTTGAGTGTGCTACCTATGCTACTGAAGTTACTTTCAGTAGCATTACCATCTCTACTCATTGGAACTTTGGACTTTACAGAATTAAACCAAGTCAATGGCTGTTCCACTGTAAATGGTACCAAGTAGGTTACTGAATTCAACTTGCATTGGAGTATTCCATGCCACCTAGCACTCTACATGCAATATCTATACAGTTCCACATCAGTCTGAGTAGTTATGTACAGAAACCTATCACAAAATGCATTGAATAGAAAGTCATGCATTCAACTCAAAGGAGTGTACAGTTCAAATTTGCTGATAAGTAATATGTGCTAACATGATGTAAACATTGTTAGCACACTAAACATATGATTTAGAGTTGTCTGCAACCAATTTTTTGAGTGTGCTACCTATGCTACTGAAGTTACCTTCAGTAGCATTACCTTCTCTACTCATTGGAACTTTAGACTTTACAGAATTAAACCAAGTCAATGGCTGTTCCACTGTAAATGGTACCAGGTAGGTTACTGAATTCATCTTGCATTGGAGTATTCCATGGCACCTGGCACTCTACATGCAATATCTATACAGTTCCACATCAGTCTGAGTAGTTATGTACAGAAACTTATCACAAAATGCATTGAATAGAAAGTAATACATTCAACTCAAAGGAGTGTACAGTTCAATTTTGCTGATAAGTACTATGTGCTAACATGATGTAAACATTGTTAGCACACTAACCATATGATTTAGAGTTGTCTGCAACCAATTTTTTGAGTGTGCTACCTGTGCTACTGAAGTTACTTTCAGTAGCATTACCTTCTCTACTCATTGGAACTTTAGACTTTACAGAATTAAACCAAGTCAATGGCTGTTCCACTGTAAATGGTACCAGGTAGGTTACTGAATTCAACTTGCATTGGAGTATTCCATGCCACCTAGCACTCTACATGCAATATCTATACAGTTCCACATCAGTCTGAGTAGTTATGTACAGAAACTTATCACGAAATGCATTGAATAGAAAGTAATGCATTCAACTCAAAGGAGTCTACAGTTTAATTTTGCTGAGAACTACTATGTGCTAACCTGATGTAAACATTGTTAGCACACTAACCATATGATTTAGAGTTGTCTGCAACCAATTTTATGAGTGTGCTACCTATGCTCCAGAAGTTACTTTCAGTAACGTTACCTTCTCTACACATTGGAACTTTAGTCTTTCTATAATTAAACCAAGTCAATGGCTGTTCCACTGTAAATGGTACCAGGTAGGTTACTGAATTCAACTTGCATTGGAGTATTCCATGCCACCTAGCACTCTACATGCAATATCTATACAGTTCCACATCAGTCTGAGTAGTTATGTACAGAAACCTATCACAAAATGCATTGAATAGAAAGTACTGCATTCAACTCAAAGGAGTGTACAGTTCAAATGTGCTGATAAGTACTATGTGCTAACATGATGTAAACATTGTTAGCACACTAACCATATGATTTAGAGTTGTCTGCAACCAATTTTTTGAGTGTGCTACCTATGCTACTGAAGTTACTTTCAGTAGCATTACCTTCTCTACTCATTGGAACTTTAGACTTTACAGAATTAAACCAAGTCAATGGCTGTTCCACTGTAAATGGTACCAGGTAGGTTACTGAATTCATCTTGCATTGGAGTATTCCATGGCACCTGGCACTCTACATGCAATATCTATACAGTTCCACATCAGTCTGAGTAGTTATGTACAGAAACTTATCACAAAATGCATTGAATAGAAAGTAATGCATTCAACTCAAAGGAGTGTACAGTTCAATTTTGCTGATAAGTACTATGTGCTAACATGATGTAAACATTGTTAGCACACTAACCATATGATTTAGAGTTGTCTGCAACCAATTTTTTGAGTGTGCTACCTGTGCTACTGAAGTTACTTTCAGTAGCATTACCTTCTCTACTCATTGGAACTTTAGACTTTACAGAATTAAACCAAGTCAATGGCTGTTCCACTGTAAATGGTACCAGGTAGGTTACTGAATTCAACTTGCATTGGAGTATTCCATGCCACCTAGCACTCTACATGCAATATCTATACAGTTCCACATCAGTCTGAGTAGTTATGTACAGAAACCTATCACAAAATGCATTGAATAGAAAGTCATGCATTCAACTCAAAGGAGTGTACAGTTCAAATTTGCTGATAAGTAATATGTGCTAACATGATGTAAACATTGTTAGCACACTAAACATATGATTTAGAGTTGTCTGCAACCAATTTTTTGAGTGTGCTACCTATGCTACTGAAGTTACTTTCAGTAGCATTACCTTCTCTACTCATTGGAACTTTAGACTTTACAGAATTAAACCAAGTCAATGGCTGTTCCACTGTATATGGTACCAGGTAGGTTACTGAATTCAGCTTGCATTGGAGTATTCCATGGCACCTAGCACTCTACATGCAATATTTATACAGTTCCACATCAGTCTGAGTAGTTATGTACAGAAACTTATCACAAAATGCATTGAATAGAAAGTAATGCATTCAACTCAAAGGAGTGTACAGTTCAATTTTGCTGATAAGTACTATGTGCTAACATGATGTAAACATTGTTAGCACACTAACCATATGATTTAGAGTTGTCTGCAACCAATTTTTTGAGTGTGCTACCTGTGCTACTGAAGTTACTTTCAGTAGCATTACCTTCTCTACTCATTGGAACTTTAGACTTTACAGAATTAAACCAAGTCAATGGCTGTTCCACTGTAAATGGTACCAGGTAGGTTACTGAATTCAGCTTGCATTGGAGTATTCCATGGCACCTAGCACTCTACATGCAATATCTATAGAGTTCCACATAAGTCTGAGTAGTTATGTACAGAAACTTATCACAAAATGCATTGATTAGAAAGTAATGCATTCAACTCAAAGGAGTGTACAGTTCAATTTTGCTGATAAGTACTATGTGCTAACAGGATGTAAACATTGTTAGCACACTAACCATATGATTTAGAGTTGTCTGCAACCAATTTTTTGAGTGTGCTACCTATGCTACTGAAGTTACTTTCAGTAGCATTACCATCTCTACTCATTGGAACTTTGGACTTTACAGAATTAAACCAAGTCAATGGCTGTTCCACTGTAAATGGTACCAGGTAGGTTACTGAATTCAACTTGCATTGGAGTATTCCATGCCACCTAGCACTCTACATGCAATATCTATACAGTTCCACATCAGTCTGAGTAGTTATGTACAGAAACCTATCACAAAATGCATTGAATAGAAAGTCATGCATTCAACTCAAAGGAGTGTACAGTTCAAATTTGCTGATAAGTAATATGTGCTAACATGATGAAAACATTGTTAGCACACTAAACATATGATTTAGAGTTGTCTGCAACCAATTTTTTGAGTGTGCTACCTATGCTACTGAAGTTACTTTCAGTAGCATTACCTTCTCTACTCATTGGAACTTTAGACTTTACAGAATTAAACCAAGTCAATGGCTGTTCCACTGTAAATGGTACCAGGTAGGTTACTGAATTCAGCTTGCATTGGAGTATTCCATGCCACCTAGCACTCTACATGCAATATCTATACAGTTCCACATCAGTCTGAGTAGTTATGTACAGAAACCTATCACAAAATGCATTGAATAGAAAGTCATGCATTCAACTCAAAGGAGTGTACAGTTCAAATTTGCTGATAAGTAATATGTGCTAACATGATGAAAACATTGTTAGCACACTAAACATATGATTTAGAGTTGTCTGCAACCAATTTTTTGAGTGTGCTACCTATGCTACTGAAGTTACTTTCAGTAGCATTACCTTCTCTACTCATTGGAACTTTAGACTTTACAGAATTAAACCAAGTCAATGGCTGTTCCACTGTAAATGGTACCAGGTAGGTTACTGAATTCATCTTGCATTGGAGTATTCCATGGCACCTGGCACTCTACATGCAATATCTATACAGTTCCACATCAGTCTGAGTAGTTATGTACAGAAACTTATCACAAAATGCATTGAATAGAAAGTAAAGCATTCAACTCAAAGGAGTGTACAGTTCAATTTTGCTGATAAGTACTATGTGCTAACATGATGTAAACATTGTTAGCACACTAACCATATGATTTAGAGTTGTCTGCAACCAATTTTTTGAGTGTGCTACCTGTGCTACTGAAGTTACTTTCAGTAGCATTACCTTCTCTACTCATTGGAACTTTAGACTTTACAGAATTAAACCAAGTCAATGGCTGTTCCACTGTAAATGGTACCAGGTAGGTTACTGAATTCAACTTGCATTGGAGTATTCCATGCCACCTAGCACTCTACATGCAATATCTATACAGTTCCACATCAGTCTGAGTAGTTATGTACAGAAACTTATCACGAAATGCATTGAATAGAAAGTAATGCATTCAACTCAAAGGAGTCTACAGTTCAATTTTGCTGAGAACTACTATGTGCTAACCTGATGTAAACATTGTTAGCACACTAACCATATGATTTAGAGTTGTCTGCAACCAATTTTATGAGTGTGCTACCTATGCTCCAGAAGTTACTTTCAGTAACGTTACCTTCTCTACACATTGGAACTTTAGTCTTTCTATAATTAAACCAAGTCAATGGCTGTTCCACTGTAAATGGTACCAGGTAGGTTACTGAATTCAACTTGCATTGGAGTATTCCATGCCACCTAGCACTCTACATGCAATATCTATACAGTTCCACATCAGTCTGAGTAGTTATGTACAGAAACTTATCACAAAATGCATTGAATAGAAAGTAATGCATTCAACTCAAAGGAGTGTACAGTTCAATTTTGCTGATAAGTACTATGTGCTAACAGGATGTAAACATTGTTAGCACACTAACCATATGATTTAGAGTTGTCTGCAACCAATTTTTTGAGTGCGCTACCTATGCTACTGAAGTTACTTTCAGTAGCATTACCTTCTCTACTCATTGGAACTTTGGACTTTCTAGAATTAAACCAAGTCAATGGCTGTTCCACTGTAAATGGTACCAGGTAGGTTACTGAATTCAACTTGCATTGGAGTATTCCATGCCACCTAGCACTCTACATGCAATATCTATACAGTTCCACATCAGTCTGATTAGTTATGTACAGAAACCTATCACAAAATGCATTGAATAGAAAGTACTGCATTCAACTCAAAGGAGTGTACAGTTCAAATTTGCTGATAAGTACTATGTGCTAACATGATGTAAACATTGTTAGCACACTAAACGTATGATTTAGAGTTGTCTGCAACCAATTTTTTGAGTGTGCTACCTATGCTACTGAAGTTACTTTCAGTAGCATTACCTTCTCGACTCATTGGAACTTTAGACTTTGCAGAATTAAACCAAGTCAATGGCTGTTCCACTGTAAATGGTACCAGGTAGGTTACTGAATTCAGCTTGCATTGGTGTATTCCATGGCACCTAGCACTCTACATGCAATATCTATACATTTCCACATCAGTCTGAGTAGTTATGTACAGAAACTTATCACAAAATGCTTTGATTAGAAAGTATTGCATTCAACTCAAAGGAGTCTACAGTTCAATTTTGCTGAGAAATACTATGTGCTAACCTGATGTAAACATTGTTAGCACACTAACCATATGATTTAGAGTTGTCTGCAACCAATTTTATGAGTGTGCTACCTATGCTCCAGAAGTTACTTTCAGTAACGTTACCTTCTCTACACATTGGAACTTTAGTCTTTCTATAATTAAACCAAGTCAATGGCTGTTCCACTGTAAATGGTACCAGGTAGGTTACTGAATTCAACTTGCATTGGAGTATTCCATGCCACCTAGCACTCTACATGCAATATCTATACAGTTCCACATCAGTCTGAGTAGTTATGTACAGAAACTTATCACAAAATGCATTGAATAGAAAGTAATGCATTCAACTCAAAGGAGTGTACAGTTCAATTTTGCTGATAAGTACTATGTGCTAACAGGATGTAAACATTGTTAGCACACTAACCATATGATTTAGAGTTGTCTGCAACCAATTTTTTGAGTGCGCTACCTATGCTACTGAAGTTACTTTCAGTAGCATTACCTTCTCTACTCATTGGAACTTTGGACTTTCTAGAATTAAACCAAGTCAATGGCTGTTCCACTGTAAATGGTACCAGGTAGGTTACTGAATTCAACTTGCATTGGAGTATTCCATGCCACCTAGCACTCTACATGCAATATCTATACAGTTCCACATCAGTCTGATTAGTTATGTACAGAAACCTATCACAAAATGCATTGAATAGAAAGTACTGCATTCAACTCAAAGGAGTGTACAGTTCAAATTTGCTGATAAGTACTATGTGCTAACATGATGTAAACATTGTTAGCACACTAAACGTATGATTTAGAGTTGTCTGCAACCAATTTTTTGAGTGTGCTACCTATGCTACTGAAGTTACTTTCAGTAGCATTACCTTCTCTACTCATTGGAACTTTAGACTTTGCAGAATTAAACCAAGTCAATGGCTGTTCCACTGTAAATGGTACCAGGTAGGTTACTGAATTCAGCTTGCATTGGTGTATTCCATGGCACCTAGCACTCTACATGCAATATCTATACATTTCCACATCAGTCTGAGTAGTTATGTACAGAAACTTATCACAAAATGCTTTGATTAGAAAGTATTGCATTCAACTCAAAGGAGTCTACAGTTCAATTTTGCTGAGAAATACTATGTGCTAACATGATGTAAACATTGTTAGCACACTAACCATATGATTTAGAGTTGTCTGCAACCAATTTTATGAGTGTGCTACCTATGCTCCAGAAGTTACTTTCAGTAACGTTACCTTCTCTACACATTGGAACTTTAGTCTTTCTAGAATTAAACCAAATCAATGGCTGTTCCACTGTAAATGGTACCAGGTAGGTTACTGAATTCAACTTGCATTGGAGTATTCCATGCCACCCAGCACTCTACATGCAATATCTATACAGTTCCTCATCAGTCTGAGAAGTTATGTACAGAAACCTATCACAAAATGCATTGAATAGAAAGTAATGCATTCAACTCAAAGGAGTGTACAGTTCAAATTTGCTGATAAGTACTATGTGCTAACATGATGTAAACATTGTTAGCACACTAAACATATGATTTAGAGTTGTCTGCAACCAATTTTCTGAGTGTGCTACCTATGCTACTGAAGTTACTTTCAGTAGCATTACCTTCTCTACTCATTGGAACTTTAGACTTTACAGAATTAAACCAAGTCAATGGCTGTTCCACTGTAAATGGTACCAGGTAGGTTACTGAATTCAGCTTGCATTGGAGTATTCCATGGCACCTAGCACTCTACATGCAATATCTATACAGTTCCACATCAGTCTGAGTAGTTATGTACAGAAACTTATCACAAAATGCTTTGATTAGAAAGTAATGCATTCAACTCAAACGAGTCTACAGTTCAATTTTGCTGAGAAATACTATGTGCTAACATGATGTAAACATTGTTAGCACACTAACCATATGATTTAGAGTTGTCTGCAACCAATTTCATGAGTGTGCTACCTATGCTACTGAAGTTACTTTCAGTAGCATTACCTTCTCTACTCATTGGAACTTTAGACTTTACAGAATTAAACCAAGTCAATGGCTGTTCCACTGTAAATGGTACCAGGTAGGTTACTGAATTCAGCTTGCATTGGAGTATTCCATGGCACCTAGCACTCTACATGCAATATCTATACAGTTCCACATCAGTCTGAGTAGTTATGTACAGAAACTTATCACAAAATGCTTTGATTAGAAAGTAATGCATTCAACTCAAAGGAGTCTACAGTTCAATTTTGCTGAGAAATACTATGTGCTAACATGATGTAAACATTGTTAGCACACTAACCATATGATTTAGAGTTGTCTGCAACCAATTTCATGAGTGTGCTACCTATGCTCCAGAAGTTACTTTCAGTAACGTTACCTTCTCTACACATTGGAACTTTAGTCTTTCTAGAATTAAACCAAATCAATGGCTGTTCCACTGTAAATGGTACCAGGTAGGTTACTGAATTCATCTTGCATTGGAGTATTCCGTGGCACCTGGCACTCTACATGCAATATCTATACAGTTCCACAGCAGTCTGAGTAGTTATGTACAGAAACTTATCACAAAATGCATTGAATAGAAAGTAAAGCATTCAACTCAAAGGAGTGTACAGTTCAATTTTGCTGATAAGTACTATGTGCTAACATGATGTAAACATTGTTAGCACACTAACCATATGATTTAGAGTTGTCTGCAACCAATTTTTTGAGTGTGCTACCTGTGCTACTGAAGTTACTTTCAGTAGCATTACCTTCTCTACTCATTGGAACTTTAGACTTTACAGAATTAAACCAAGTCAATGGCTGTTCCACTGTAAATGGTACCAGGTAGGTTACTGAATTCAGCTTGCATTGGTGTATTCCATGGCACCTAGCACTCTACATGCAATATCTATACATTTCCACATCAGTCTGAGTAGTTATGTACAGAAACTTATCACAAAATGCTTTGATTAGAAAGTATTGCATTCAACTCAAAGGAGTCTACAGTTCAATTTTGCTGAGAAATACTATGTGCTAACATGATGTAAACATTGTTAGCACACTAACCATATGATTTAGAGTTGTCTGCAACCAATTTTATGAGTGTGCTACCTATGCTCCAGAAGTTACTTTCAGTAACGTTACCTTCTCTACACATTGGAACTTTAGTCTTTCTAGAATTAAACCAAATCAATGGCTGTTCCACTGTAAATGGTACCAGGTAGGTTACTGAATTCAGCTTGCATTGGAGTATTCCATGGCACCTAGCACTCTACATGCAATATCTATACAGTTCCACATCAGTCTGAGTAGTTATGTACAGAAACTTATCACAAAATGCTTTGATTAGAAAGTAATGCATTCAACTCAAAGGAGTCTACAGTTCAATTTTGCTGAGAAATACTATGTGCTAACATGATGTAAACATTGTTAGCACACTAACCATATGATTTAGAGTTGTCTGCAACCAATTTCATGAGTGTGCTACCTATGCTACTGAAGTTACTTTCAGTAGCATTACCTTCTCTACTCATTGGAACTTTAGACTTTACAGAATTAAACCAAGTCAATGGCTGTTCCACTGTAAATGGTACCAGGTAGGTTACTGAATTCAGCTTGCATTGGAGTATTCCATGGCACCTAGCACTCTACATGCAATATCTATACAGTTCCACATCAGTCTGAGTAGTTATGTACAGAAACTTATCACAAAATGCTTTGATTAGAAAGTAATGCATTCAACTCAAAGGAGTCTACAGTTCAATTTTGCTGAGAAATACTATGTGCTAACATGATGTAAACATTCTTAGCACACTAACCATATGATTTAGAGTTGTCTGCAACCAATTTCATGAGTGTGCTACCTATGCTCCAGAAGTTACTTTCAGTAACGTTACCTTCTCTACACATTGGAACTTTAGTCTTTCTAGAATTAAACCAAATCAATGGCTGTTCCACTGTAAATGGTACCAGGTAGGTTACTGAATTCATCTTGCATTGGAGTATTCCATGGCACCTGGCACTCTACATGCAATATCTATACAGTTCCACATCAGTCTGAGTAGTTATGTACAGAAACTTATCACAAAATGCATTGAATAGAAAGTAAAGCATTCAACTCAAAGGAGTGTACAGTTCAATTTTGCTGATAAGTACTATGTGCTAACATGATGTAAACATTGTTAGCACACTAACCATATGATTTAGAGTTGTCTGCAACCAATTTTTTGAGTGTGCTACCTGTGCTACTGAAGTTACTTTCAGTAGCATTACCTTCTCTACTCATTGGAACTTTAGACTTTACAGAATTAAACCAAGTCAATGGCTGTTCCACTGTAAATGGTACCAGGTAGGTTACTGAATTCAACTTGCATTGGAGTATTCCATGCCACCTAGCACTCTACATGCAATATCTATACAGTTCCACATCAGTCTGAGTAGTTATGTACAGAAACTTATCACGAAATGCATTGAATAGAAAGTAATGCATTCAACTCAAAGGAGTCTACAGTTCAATTTTGCTGAGAACTACTATGTGCTAACCTGATGTAAACATTGTTAGCACACTAACCATATGATTTAGAGTTGTCTGCAACCAATTTTATGAGTGTGCTACCTATGCTCCAGAAGTTACTTTCAGTAACGTTACCTTCTCTACACATTGGAACTTTAGTCTTTCTATAATTAAACCAAGTCAATGGCTGTTCCACTGTAAATGGTACCAGGTAGGTTACTGAATTCAACTTGCATTGGAGTATTCCATGCCACCTAGCACTCTACATGCAATATCTATACAGTTCCACATCAGTCTGAGTAGTTATGTACAGAAACTTATCACAAAATGCATTGAATAGAAAGTAATGCATTCAACTCAAAGGAGTGTACAGTTCAATTTTGCTGATAAGTACTATGTGCTAACAGGATGTAAACATTGTTAGCACACTAACCATATGATTTAGAGTTGTCTGCAACCAATTTTTTGAGTGCGCTACCTATGCTACTGAAGTTACTTTCAGTAGCATTACCTTCTCTACTCATTGGAACTTTGGACTTTCTAGAATTAAACCAAGTCAATGGCTGTTCCACTGTAAATGGTACCAGGTAGGTTACTGAATTCAACTTGCATTGGAGTATTCCATGCCACCTAGCACTCTACATGCAATATCTATACAGTTCCACATCAGTCTGATTAGTTATGTACAGAAACCTATCACAAAATGCATTGAATAGAAAGTACTGCATTCAACTCAAAGGAGTGTACAGTTCAAATTTGCTGATAAGTACTATGTGCTAACATGATGTAAACATTGTTAGCACACTAAACGTATGATTTAGAGTTGTCTGCAACCAATTTTTTGAGTGTGCTACCTATGCTACTGAAGTTACTTTCAGTAGCATTACCTTCTCTACTCATTGGAACTTTAGACTTTGCAGAATTAAACCAAGTCAATGGCTGTTCCACTGTAAATGGTACCAGGTAGGTTACTGAATTCAGCTTGCATTGGTGTATTCCATGGCACCTAGCACTCTACATGCAATATCTATACATTTCCACATCAGTCTGAGTAGTTATGTACAGAAACTTATCACAAAATGCTTTGATTAGAAAGTATTGCATTCAACTCAAAGGAGTCTACAGTTCAATTTTGCTGAGAAATACTATGTGCTAACATGATGTAAACATTGTTAGCACACTAACCATATGATTTAGAGTTGTCTGCAACCAATTTTATGAGTGTGCTACCTATGCTCCAGAAGTTACTTTCAGTAACGTTACCTTCTCTACACATTGGAACTTTAGTCTTTCTAGAATTAAACCAAATCAATGGCTGTTCCACTGTAAATGGTACCAGGTAGGTTACTGAATTCAACTTGCATTGGAGTATTCCATGCCACCCAGCACTCTACATGCAATATCTATACAGTTCCACATCAGTCTGAGAAGTTATGTACAGAAACCTATCACAAAATGCATTGAATAGAAAGTAATGCATTCAACTCAAAGGAGTGTACAGTTCAAATTTGCTGATAAGTACTATGTGCTAACATGATGTAAACATTGTTAGCACACTAAACATATGATTTAGAGTTGTCTGCAACCAATTTTCTGAGTGTGCTACCTATGCTACTGAAGTTACTTTCAGTAGCATTACCTTCTCTACTCATTGGAACTTTAGACTTTACAGAATTAAACCAAGTCAATGGCTGTTCCACTGTAAATGGTACCAGGTAGGTTACTGAATTCAGCTTGCATTGGAGTATTCCATGGCACCTAGCACTCTACATGCAATATCTATACAGTTCCACATCAGTCTGAGTAGTTATGTACAGAAACTTATCACAAAATGCTTTGATTAGAAAGTAATGCATTCAACTCAAAGGAGTCTACAGTTCAATTTTGCTGAGAAATACTATGTGCTAACATGATGTAAACATTGTTAGCACACTAACCATATGATTTAGAGTTGTCTGCAACCAATTTCATGAGTGTGCTACCTATGCTCCCGAAGTTACTTTCAGTAACGTTACCTTCTCTACACATTGGAACTTTAGTCTTTCTAGAATTAAACCAAATCAATGGCTGTTCCACTGTAAATGGTACCAGGTAGGTTACTGAATTCAACTTGCATTGGAGTATTCCATGCCACCTAGCACTCTACATGCAATATCTATACAGTTCCACATCAGTCTGTGTAGTTATGTACAGAAACCTATCACAAAATGCATTGAATAGAAAGTAATGCATTCAACTCAAAGGAGTGTACAGTTCAATTTTGCTGATAAGTACTATGTGCTAACATGATGTAAACATTGTTAGCACACTAACCATATGATTTAGAGTTGTCTGCAACCAATTTTTTGAGTGTGCTACCTGTGCTACTGAAGTTACTTTCAGTAGCATTACCTTCTCTACTCATTGGAACTTTAGACTTTACAGAATTAAACCAAGTCAATGGCTGTTCCACTGTAAATGGTACCAGGTAGGTTACTGAATTCAACTTGCATTGGAGTATTCCATGCCACCTAGCACTCTACATGCAATATCTATACAGTTCCACATCAGTCTGAGTAGTTATGTACAGAAACCTATCACAAAATGCATTGAATAGAAAGTCATGCATTCAACTCAAAGGAGTGTACAGTTCAAATTTGCTGATAAGTAATATGTGCTAACATGATGTAAACATTGTTAGCACACTAAACATATGATTTAGAGTTGTCTGCAACCAATTTTTTGAGTGTGCTACCTATGCTACTGAAGTTACTTTCAGTAGCATTACCTTCTCTACTCATTGGAACTTTAGACTTTACAGAATTAAACCAAGTCAATGGCTGTTCCACTGTATATGGTACCAGGTAGGTTACTGAATTCAGCTTGCATTGGAGTATTCCATGGCACCTAGCACTCTACATGCAATATCTATACAGTTCCACATCAGTCTGAGTAGTTATGTACAGAAACTTATCACAAAATGCATTGAATAGAAAGTAATGCATTCAACTCAAAGGAGTGTACAGTTCAATTTTGCTGATAAGTACTATGTGCTAACATGATGTAAACATTGTTAGCACACTAACCATATGATTTAGAGTTGTCTGCAACCAATTTTTTGAGTGTGCTACCTGTGCTACTGAAGTTACTTTCAGTAGCATTACCTTCTCTACTCATTGGAACTTTAGACTTTACAGAATTAAACGAAGTCAATGGCTGTTCCACTGTAAATGGTACCAGGTAGGTTACTGAATTCAGCTTGCATTGGAGTATTCCATGGCACCTAGCACTCTACATGCAATATCTATAGAGTTCCACATAAGTCTGAGTAGTTATGTACAGAAACTTATCACAAAATGCATTGAATAGAAAGTAATGCATTCAACTCAAAGGAGTGTACAGTTCAATTTTGCTGATAAGTACTATGTGCTAACAGGATGTAAACATTGTTAGCACACTAACCATATGATTTAGAGTTGTCTGCAACCAATTTTTTGAGTGTGCTACCTATGCTACTGAAGTTACTTTCAGTAGCATTACCTTCTCTACTCATTGGAACTTTAGACTTTACAGAATTAAACCAAGTCAATGGCTGTTCCACTGTAAATGGTACCAGGTAGGTTACTGAATTCAGCTTGCATTGGAGTATTCCATGGCACCTGGCACTCTACATGCAATATCTATACAGTTCCACATCAGTCTAAGTAGTTATGTACAGAAACTTATCACAAAATGCATTGAATAGAAAGTAATGCATTCAACTCAAAGGAGTGTACAGTTCAATTTTGCTGATAAGTACTATGTGCTAACATGATGTAAACATTGTTAGCACACTAACCATATGATTTAGAGTTGTCTGCAACCAATTTTTTGAGTGTGCTACCTGTGCTACTAAAGTTACTTTCAGTAGCATTACCTTCTCTACTCATTGGAACTTTAGACTTTACAGAATTAAACCAAGTCAATGGCTGTTCCACTGTAAATGGTACCAGGTAGGTTACTGAATTCAGCTTGCATTCGAGTATTCCATGGCACCTAGCACTCTACATGCAATATCTATACAGTTCCACATCAGTCTGAGTAGTTATGTACAGAAACCTATCACAAAATGCTTTGATTAGAAAGTAATGCATTCAACTCAAAGGAGTGTACAGTTCAATTTTGCTGAGAACTACTATGTACTAACATGATGTAAACATTGTTAGCACACTAACCATATGATTTAGAGTTGTCTGCAACCAATTTTATGAGTGTGCTACCTATGCTCCAGAAGTTACTTTCAGTAAAGTTACCTTCTCTACACATTGGAACTTTAGTCTTTCTAGAATTAAACCAAGTCAATGGCTGTTCCACTGTAAATGGTACCAGGTAGGTTACTGAATTCAACTTGCATTGGAGTATTCCATGCCACCTAGCACTCTACATGCAATATCTATACAGTTCCACATCAGTCTGAGTAGTTATGTACAGAAACTTATCACAAAATGCATTGAATAGAAAGTAATGCATTCAACTCAAAGGAGTGTACAGTTCAAATTTGCTGATAAGTACTATGTGCTAACATGATGTAAACATTGTTAGCACACTAAACATATGATTTAGAGTTGTCTGCAACCAGTTTTTTGAGTGTGCTACCTATGCTACTGAAGTTACTTTCAGTAGCATTACCTTCTCTACTCATTGGAACTTTAGACTTTACAGAATTAAACCAAGTCAATGGCTGTTCCACTGTAAATGGTACCAGGTAGGTTACTGAATTCAGCTTGCATTGGAGTATTCCATGGCACCTAGCACTCTACATGCAATATCTATACAGTTCCACATCAGTCTGAGTAGTTATGTACAGAAACTTATCACAAAATGCTTTGATTAGAAAGTAATGCATTCAACTCAAAGGAGTCTACAGTTCAATTTTGCTGAGAAATACTATGTGCTAACATGATGTAAACATTGTTAGCACTCTAACCATATGATTTAGAGTTGTCTGCAACCAATTTTATGAGTGTGCTACCTATGCTCCAGAAGTTACTTTCAGTAACGTTACCTTCTCTACACATTGGAACTTTAGTCTTTCTAGAATTAAACCAAATCAATGGCTGTTCCACTGTAAATGGTACCAGGTAGGTTACTGAATTCAACTTGCATTGGAGTATTCCATGCCACCTAGCACTCTACATGCAATATCTATACAGTTCCACATCAGTCTGAGTAGTTATGTACAGAAACTTATCACAAAATGCATTGAATAGAAAGTAATGCATTCAACTCAAAGGAGTGTACAGTTCAAATTTGCTGATAAGTACTATGTGCTAACATGATGTAAACATTGTTAGCACACTAAACATATGATTTAGAGTTGTCTGCAACCAGTTTTTTGAGTGTGCTACCTATGCTACTGAAGTTACTTTCAGTAGCATTACCTTCTCTACTCATTGGAACTTTAGACTTTACAGAATTAAACCAAGTCAATGGCTGTTCCACTGTAAATGGTACCAGGTAGGTTACTGAATTCAGCTTGCATTGGAGTATTCCATGGCACCTAGCACTCTACATGCAATATCTATACAGTTCCACATCAGTCTGAGTAGTTATGTACAGAAACTTATCACAAAATGCTTTGATTAGAAAGTAATGCATTCAACTCAAAGGAGTCTACAGTTCAATTTTGCTGAGAAATACTATGTGCTAACATGATGTAAACATTGTTAGCACTCTAACCATATGATTTAGAGTTGTCTGCAACCAATTTTATGAGTGTGCTACCTATGCTCCAGAAGTTACTTTCAGTAACGTTACCTTCTCTACACATTGGAACTTTAGTCTTTCTAGAATTAAACCAAATCAATGGCTGTTCCACTGTAAATGGTACCAGGTAGGTTACTGAATTCAACTTGCATTGGAGTATTCCATGCCACCTAGCACTCTACATGCAATATCTATACAGTTCCACATCAGTCTCTGTAGTTATGTACAGAAACCTATCACAAAATGCATTGAATAGAAAGTAATGCATTCAACTCAAAGGAGTGTACAGTTCAATTTTGCTGATAAGTACTATGTGCTAACATGATGTAAACATTGTTAGCACACTAACCAAATGATTTAGAGTTGTCTGCAACCAATTTTTTGAGTGTCCTAACTATGCTACTGAAGTTACTTTCAGTAGCATTACCTTCTCTACTCATTGGAACTTTAGACTTTACAGAATTAAACCAAGTCAATGGCTGTTCCACTGTAAATGGTACCAGGTAGGTTACTGAATTCAACTTGCATTGGAGTATTCCATGCCACCTAGCACTCTACATGCAATATCTATACAGTTCCACATCAGTCTGAGTAGTTATGTACAGAAACCTATCACAAAATGCATTGAATAGAAAGTAATGCATTCAACTCAAAGGAGTGTACAGTTCAAATTTGCTGATAAGTAATATTTGCTAACATGATGTAAACATTGTTAGCACACTAAACATATGATTTAGAGTTGTCTGCAACCAATTTTTTGAGTGTGCTACCTCTGCTACTGAAGTTACTTTCAGTAGCATTACCTTCTCTACTCATTGGAACTTTAGACTTTACAGAATTAAACCAAGTCAATGGCTGTTCCACTGTAAATGGTACCAGGTAGGTTACTGAATTCAGCTTGCATTCGAGTATTCCATGGCACCTAGCACTCTACATGCAATATCTATACAGTTCCACATCAGTCTGAGTAGTTATGTACAGAAACCTATCACAAAATGCTTTGATTAGAAAGTAATGCATTCAACTCAAAGGAGTCTACAGTTCAATTTTGCTGAGAAATACTATGTGCTAACATGATGTAAACATTGTTAGCACACTAACCATATGATTTAGAGTTGTCTGCAACCAAATTTATGAGTGTGCTACCTATGCTCCAGAAGTTACTTTCAGTAACGTTACCTTCTCTACACATTGGAACTTTAGTCTTTCTAGAAGTAAACCAAATCAATGGCTGTTCCACTGTAAATGGTACCAGGTAGGTTACTGAATTCAGCTTGCATTGGAGTATTCCATGGTACCTAGCACTCTACATGCAATATCTATACAGCTCCACATCAGTCTGAGTAGTTATGTGCAGAAACTTATCACAAAATGCTTTGATTAGTAAGTAATGCATTCAAATCAAAGGAGTCCACAGTTCAATTTTGCTGAGAAATACTATGTGCTAACATGATGTAAACATTGTTAGCGCACTAACCATATGATTTAGAGTTGTCTGCAACCAATTTTATGAGTGTGCTACCTATGCTCCAGAAGTTACTTTCAGTAACGTTACCTTCTCTACACATTGGAACTTTAGTCTTTCTAGAATTAAACCAAATCAATGGCTGTTCCACTGTAAATGGTACCAGGTAGGTTACTGAATTCAACTTGCATTGGAGTATTCCATGCCACCTAGCACTCTACATGCAATATCTATACAGTTCCACATCAGTCTGTGTAGTTATGTACAGAAACCTATCACAAAATGCATTGAATAGAAAGTAATGCATTCAACTCAAAGGAGTGTACAGTTCAAATTTGCTGATAAGTAATATTTGCTAACATGATGTAAACATTGTTAGCACACTAAACATATGATTTAGAGTTGTCTGCAACCAATTTTTTGAGTGTGCTACCTATGCTACTGAAGTTACTTTCAGTAGCATTACCTTCTCTACTCATTGGAACTTTAGACTTTACAGAATTAAACCAAGTCAATGGCTGTTCCACTGTAAATGGTACCAGGTAGGTTACTGAATTCAGCTTGCATTGGAGTATTCCATGGCACCTAGCACTCTACATGCAATATCTATACAGTTCCACATCAGTCTGAGTAGTTATGTACAGAAACTTATCACAAAATGCTTTGATTAGAAAGTAATGCATTCAACTCAAAGGAGTCTACAGTTCAATTTTGCTGAGAAATACTATGTGCTAACATGATGTAAACATTGTTAGCACACTAACCATATGATTTAGAGTTGTCTGCAACCAAATTTATGAGTGTGCTACCTATGCTCCAGAAGTTACTTTCAGTAACGTTACCGTCTCTACACATTGGAACTTTAGTCTTTCTAGAAGTAAACCAAATCAATGGCTGTTCCACTGTAAATGGTACCAGGTAGGTTACTGAATTCAGCTTGCATTGGAGTATTCCATGGCACCTAGCACTCTACATGCAATATCTATACAGTTCCACATCAGTCTGAGTAGTTATGTGCAGAAACTTATCACAAAATGCTTGGATTAGAAAGTAATGCATTCAACTCAAAGGAGTCTACAGTTCAATTTTGCTGAGAAATACTATGTGCTAACATGATGTAAACATTGTTAGCGCACTAACCATATGATTTAGAGTTGTCTGCAACCAATTTTATGAGTGTGCTACCTATGCTCCAGAAGTTACTTTCAGTAACGTTACCTTCTCTACACATTGGAACTTTAGTCTTTCTAGAATTAAACCAAATCAATGGCTGTTCCACTGTAAATGGTACCAGGTAGGTTACTGAATTCAACTTGCATTGGAGTATTCCATGCCACCTAGCACTCTACATGCAATATCTATACAGTTCCACATCAGTCTGTGTAGTTATGTACAGAAACCTATCACAAAATGCATTGAATAGAAAGTAATGCATTCAACTCAAAGGAGTGTACAGTTCAATTTTGCTGATAAGTACTATGTGCTAACATGATGTAAACATTGTTAGCACACTAATCATATGATTTGGAGTTGTCTGCAACCAATTTTTTGAGTGTGCTACCTATGCTACTGAAGTTACTTTCAGTAGCATTAGCTTCTCTACTCATTGGAACTTTAGACTTTACAGAATTAAACCAAGTCAATGGCTGTTCCACTGTAAATGGTACCAGGTAGGTTACTGAATTCAGCTTGCATTGGAGTATTCCATGGCACCTAGCAGTCTACATGCAATATCTATACAGTTCCTCATCAGTCTGAGTAGTTATGTACAGAAACTTATCACAAAATGCTTTGATTAGAAAGTAATGCATTCAACTCAAAGGAGTCTACAGTTCAATTTTGCTGAGAAATACTATGTGCTAACATGATGTAAACATTGTTAGCGCACTAACCATATGATTTAGAGTTGTCTGCAACCAATTTTATGAGTGTGCTACCTATGCTCCAGAAGTTACTTTCAGTAACGTTACCTTCTCTACACATTGGAACTTTAGTCTTTCTAGAATTAAACCAAATCAATGGCTGTTCCACTGTAAATGGTACCAGGTAGGTTACTGAATTCAACTTGCATTGGAGTATTCCATGCCACCTAGCACTCTACATGCAATATCTATACAGTTCCACATCAGTCTGTGTAGTTATGTACAGAAACCTATCACAAAATGCATTGAATAGAAAGTAATGCATTCAACTCAAAGGAGTGTACAGTTCAAATCTGCTGATAAGTACTATGTGCTAACATGATGTAAACATTGTTAGCACACTAAACATATGATTTAGAGTTGTCTGCAACCAATTTTTTGAGTGTGCTACCTATGCTACTGAAGTTACTTTCAGTAGCATTACCTCTACTCATTGGAACTTTAGACTTTATAGAATTAAAGCAAGTCAATGGCAGTTCCACTGTAAATGGTACCAGGTAGGTTACTGAATTCAGCTTGCATTGGAGTATTCCATGGCACCTAGCACTCTACATGCAATATCTATACAGTTCCACATCAGTCTGAGGAGTTATGTACAGAAACTTATCACAAAATGCTTTGATTAGAAAGTAATGCATTCAACTCAAAGGAGTCTACAGTTCAATTTTGCTGAGAAATGCTATGTGCTAACATGATGTAAACATTGTTAGCACTCTAACCATATGATTTAGAGTTGTCTGCAACCAATTTTATGAGTGTGCTACCTATGCTCCAGAAGTTACTTTCTGTAACGTTACATTCTCTACACATTGGAACTTTAGTCTTTCTAGAATTAAACCAAATCAATGGCTGTTCCACTGTAAATGGTACCAGGTTGGTTACTGAATTCAACTTGCATTGGAGTATTCCATGCCACCTAGCACTCTACATGCAATATCTATACAGTTTTACATCAGTCTGTGTAGTTATGTACAGAAACCTATCACAAAATGCATTGAATAGAAAGTAATGCATTCAACTCAAAGGAGTGTACAGTTCAATTTTGCTGATAAGTACTATGTGCTAACATGATGTAAACATTGTTAGCACACTAACCATATGATTTAGAGTTGTCTGCAACCAATTTTTTGAGTGTGCTACCTATGCTACTGAAGTTACTTTCAGTAGCATTACCTTCTCTACTCATTGGAACTTTAGACTTTACAGAATTAACCCAAGTCAATGGCTGTTCCACTGTAAATGGTACCAGGTAGGTTACTGAATTCAGCTTGCATTGGAGTATTCCATGGCACCTAGCACTCTACATGCAATATCTATACAGTTCCACATCAGTCTGAGTAGTTATGTACAGAAACTTATCACAAAATGCTTTGATTAGAAAGTAATGCATTCAACTCAAAGGAGTCTACAGTTCAATTTTGCTGAGAAATACTATGTGCTAACATGATGTAAACATTGTTAGCACTCTAACCATATGATTTAGAGTTGTCTGCAACCAATTTTATGAGTGTGCTACCTATGCTCCAGAAGTTACTTTCAGTAACGTTACCTTCTCTACACATTGGAACTTTAGTCTTTCTAGAAGTAAACCAAATCAATGGCTGTTCCACTGTAAATGGTACCAGGTAGGTTTCTGAATTCAACTTGCATTGGAGTATTCCATGCCACCTAGCACTCTACATGCAATATCTATACAGTTCCACATCAGTCTGTGTAGTTATGTACAGAAACCTATCACAAAATGCATTGAATAGAAAGTAATGCATTCAACTCAAAGGAGTGTACAGTTCAATTTTGCTGATAAGTACTATGTGCTAACATGATGTAAACATTGTTAGCACACTAACCATATGATTTAGAGTTGTCTGCAACCAATTTTTTGAGTGTCCTACCTATGCTACTGAAGTTACTTTCAGTAGCATTACCTTCTCTACTCATTGGAACTTTAGACTTTACAGAATTAAACCAAGTCAATGGCTGTTCCACTGTAAATGGTACCAGGTAGGTTACTGAATTCAGCTTGCATTGGAGTATTCCATGCCACCTAGCACTCTACATGCAATATATATACAGTTCCACATCAGTCTGAGTAGTTATGTACAGAAACTTATCACAAAATGCATTGAATAGAAAGTAATGCATTCAACTCAAAGGAGTGTACAGTTCAATTTTGCTGAGAACTACTATGTACTAACATGATGTAAACATTGTTAGCACACTAACCATATGATTTAGAGTTGTCTGCAACCAATTTTATGAGTGTGCTACCTATGCTCCAGAAGTTACTTTCAGTAACGTTACCTTCTCTACACATTGGAACTTTAGTCTTTCTATAATTAAACCAAGTCAATGGCTGTTCCACTGTAAATGGTACCAGGTAGGTTACTGAATTCAACTTGCATTGGAGTATTCCATGCCACCTAGCACTCTACATGCAATATCTATACAGTTCCACATCAGTCTGAGTAGTTATGTACAGAAACCTATCACAAAATGCATTGAATAGAAAGTACTGCATTCAACTCAAAGGAGTGTACAGTTCAAATGTGCTGATAAGTACTATGTGCTAACATGATGTAAACATTGTTAGCACACTAAACATATGATTTAGAGTTGTCTGCAACCAATTTTTTGAGTGTGCTACCTATGCTACTGAAGTTACTTTCAGTAGCATTACCTTCTCTACTCATTGGAACTTTAGACTTTACAGAATTAAACCAAGTCAATGGCTGTTCCACTGTAAATGGTACCAGGTAGGTTACTGAATTCAGCTTGCATTGGAGTATTCCATGGCACCTAGCAATCTACATGCAATATCTATACAGTTCCACATCAGTCTGAGTAGTTATGTACAGAAACTTATCACAAAATGCTTTGATTAGAAAGTAATGCATTCAACTCAAAGGAGTCTACAGTTCAATTTTGCTGAGAAATACTATGTGCTAACATGATGTAAACATTGTTAGCACACTAACCATATGATTTAGAGTTGTCTGCAACCAATTTTATGAGTGTGCTACCTATGCTACTGAAGTTACTTTCAGTAACGTTACCTTCTCTACACATTGGAACTTTAGTCTTTCTAGAATTAAACCAAGTCAATGGCTGTTCCACTGTAAATGGTACAAGGTAGGTTACTGAATTCAACTTGCATTGGAGTATTCCATGCCACCTAGCACTCTATATGCAATATCTATACAGTTCCACATCAGTCTGAGTAGTTATGTACAGAAACTTATCACAAAATGCATTGAATAGAAAGTAATGCATTCAACTCAAAGGAGTCTACAGTTCAATTTTGCTGAGAACTACTATGTGCTAACCTGATGTAAACATTGTTAGCACACTAACCATATGATTTAGAGTTGTCTGCAACCAATTTTATGAGTGTGCTACCTATGCTCCAGAAGTTACTTTCAGTAACGTTACCTTCTCTACACATTGGAACTTTAGTCTTTCTATAATTAAACCAAGTCAATGGCTGTTCCACTGTAAATGGTACCAGGTAGGTTACTGAATTCAACTTGCATTGGAGTATTCCATGCCACCTAGCACTCTACATGCAATATCTATACAGTTCCACATCAGTCTGAGTAGTTATGTACAGAAACCTATCACAAAATGCATTGAATAGAAAGTAATGCATTCAACTCAAAGGAGTGTACAGTTCAAATTTGCTGATAAGTACTATGTGCTAACATGATGTAAACATCGTTAGCACACTAAACATATGATTTAGAGTTGTCTGCAACCAATTTTTTGAGTGTGCTACCTATGCTACTGAAGTTACTTTCAGTAGCATTACCTTCTCTACTCATTGGAACTTTAGACTTTACAGAATTAAACCAAGTCAATGGCTGTTCCACTGTAAATGGTACCAGGTAGGTTACTGAATTCAGCTTGCATTGGAGTATTCCATGGCACCTAGCACTCTACATGCAATATCTATACAGTTCCACATCAGTCTGAGTAGTTATGTACAGAAACTTATCACAAAATGCTTTGATTAGAAAGTAAGGCATTCAACTCAAAGGAGTCTACAGTTCAATTTTGCTGAGAAATACTATGTGCTAACATGATGTAAACATTGTTAGCACACTAACCATATGATTTAGAGTTGTCTGCAACCAATTTTATGAGTGTGCTACCTATGCTCCAGAAGTTACTTTCAGTAACGTTACCTTCTCTACACATTGGAACTTTAGTCTTTCTAGAATTAAACCAAATCAATGGCTGTTCCACTGTAAATTGTACCAGGTAGGTTTCTGAATTCAACTTGCATTGGAGTATTCCATGCCACCTGGCACTCTACATGCAATATCTATACAGTTCCACATCAGTCTGTGTAGTTATGTACAGAAACCTATCACAAAATGCATTGAATAGAAAGTAATGCATTCAACTCAAAGGAGTGTACAGTTCAATTTTGCTGAGAACTACTATGTACTAACATGATGTAAACATTGTTAGCACACTAACCATATGATTTAGAGTTGTCTGCAACCAATTTTTTGAGTGTGCTACCTATGCTACTGAAGTTACTTTCAGTAGCATTACCTTCTCTACTCATTGGAACTTTAGACTTTACAGAATTAAACCAAGTCAATGGCTGTTCCACTGTAAATGGTACCAGGTAGGTTACTGAATTCAGCTTGCATTGGAGTATTCCATGGCACCTAGCACTCTACATGCAATATCTATACAGTTCCACATCAGTCTGAGTAGTTATGTACAGAAACTTATCACAAAATGCTTTGATTAGAAAGTAATGCATTCAACTCAAAGGAGTCTACAGTTCAATTTTGCTGAGAAATACTATGTGCTAATATGATGTAAACATTGTTAGCACACTAACCATATGATTTAGAGTTGTCTGCAACCAATTATATGAGTGTGCTACCTATGCTCCAGAAGTTACTTTCAGTAACGTTACCTTCTCTACACATTGGAACTTTAGTCTTTCTAGAAGTAAACCAAATCAATGGCTGTTCCACTGTAAATGGTACCAGGTAGGTTTCTGAATTCAACTTGCATTGGAGTATTCCATGCCACCTAGCACTCTACATGCAATATCTATACAGTTCCACATCAGTCTGTGTAGTTATGTACAGAAACCTATCACAAAATGCATTGAATAGAAAGTAATGCATTCAACTCAAAGGAGTGTACAGTTCAATTTTGCTGATAAGTACTATGTGCTAACATGATGTAAACATTGTTAGCACACTAACCATATGATTTAGAGTTGTCTGCAACCAATTTTCTGAGTGTCCTACCTATGCCACTGAAGTTACTTTCAGTAGCATTACCTTCTCTCCTCATTGGAACTTTAGACTTTACAGAATTAAACCAAGTCAATGGCTGTTCCACTGTAAATGGTACCAGGTAGGTTACTGAATTCAGCTTGCATTGGAGTATTCCATGCCACCTAGCACTCTACATGCAATATCTATACAGTTCCACATCAGTCTGAGTAGTTATGTACAGAAACTTATCACAAAATGCATTGAATAGAAAGTAATGCATTCAACTCAAAGGAGTGTACAGTTCAATTTTGCTGAGAACTACTATGTACTAACATGATGTAAACATTGTTAGCACACTAACCATATGATTTAGAGTTGTCTGCAACCAATTTTTTGAGTGTGCTACCTATGCTACTGAAGTTACTTTCAGTAGCATTACCTTCTCTACTCATTGGAACTTTAGACTTTACAGAATTAAACCAAGTCAATGGCTGTTCCACTGTAAATGGTACCAGGTAGGTTACTGAATTCAGCTTGCATTGGAGTATTCCATGGCACCTAGCACTCTACATGCAATATCTATACAGTTCCACATCAGTCTGAGTAGTTATGTACAGAAACCTATCACAAAATGCATTGAATAGAAAGTAATGCATTCAACTCAAAGGAGTGTACAGTTCAAATTTGCTGATAAGTACTATGTGCTAACATGATGTAAACATTGTTAGCACACTAAACATATGATTTAGAGTTGTCTGCAACCAATTTTTTTTGAGTGTGCTACCTATGCTACTGAAGTTACTTTCAGTAGTATTACCTTCTCTACTCATTGGAACTTTAGACTTTACAGAATTAAACCAAGTCAATGGCTGTTCCACTGTAAATGGTACCAGGTAGGTTACTGAATTCAGCTTGCATTGGAGTATTCCATGGCACCTAGCACTCTACATGCAATATCTATACAGTTCCACATCAGTCTGAGTAGTTATGTACAGAAACTTATCACAAAATGCTTTGATCAGAAAGTAATGCATTCAACTCAAAGGAGTCTATAGTTCAATTTTGCTGAGAAATACTATGTGCTAACATGATGTAAACATTGTTAGCACACTAACCATATGATTTAGAGTTGTCTGCAACCAATATTATGAGTGTGCTACCTATGCTCCAGAAGTTACTTTCAGTAACGTTACCTTCTCTACACATTGGAACTTTAGTCTTTCTAGAATTAAACCACATGAATGGTTGTTCCACTGTAAATGGTACCAGGTAGGTTTCTGAATTCAACTTGCATTGGAGTATTCCATGCCACCTAGCACTCTACATGCAATATCTATACAGTTCCACATCAGTCTGTGTAGTTATGTACAGAAACCTATCACAAAATGCATTGAATAGAAAGTAATGCATTCAACTCAAAGGAGTGTACAGTTCAAATTTGCTGATAAGTACTATGTGCTAACATGATGTAAACATTGTTAGCACACTAAACATATGATTTAGAGTTGTCTGCAACCAATTTTTTGAGTGTGCTACCTATGCTACTGAAGTTACTTTCAGTAGCATTACCTTCTCTACTCATTGGAACTTTAGACTTTACAGAATTAAACCAAGTCAATGGCTGTTCCACTGTAAATGGTACCAGGTAGGTTACTGAATTCAGCTTGCATTGGAGTATTCCATGGCACCTAGCACTCTACATGCAATATCTATACAGTTGCACATCAGTCTGAGTAGTTATGTACAGAAACTTATCACAAAATGCTTTGATTAGAAAGCAATGCATTCAACTCAAAGGAGTCTACAGTTCAATTTTGCTGAGAACTACTATGTGCTAACATGATGTAAACATTGTTAGCACTCTAACCATATGATTTAGAGTTGTCTGCAACCAATTTTATGAGTGTGCTACCTATGCTCCAGAAGTTACTTTCAGTAACGTTACCTTCTCTACACATTGGAACTTTAGTCTTTCTAGAATTAAACCAAATCAATGGCTGTTCCACTGTAAATGGTACCAGGTAGGTTACTGAATTCAACTTGCATTGGAGTATTCCATGCCACCTAGCACTCTACATGCAATATCTATACAGTTCCACATCAGTCTGAGTAGTTATGTACAGAAACTTATCACAAAATGCATTGAATAGAAAGTAATGCATTCAACTCAAAGGAGTCTACAGTTCAATTTTGCTGAGAAATACTATGTGCTAACATGATGTAAACATTGTTAGCACACTAACCATATGGTTTAGAGTTGTCTGCAACCAATTTTATGAGTGTGCTACCTATGCTCCAGAAGTTACTTTCAGTAACGTTACCTTCTCTACACATTGGAACTTTAGTCTTTCTAGAATTAAACCAAATCAATGGCTGTTCCACTGTAAATGGTACCAGGTAGGTTATTGAATTCAACTTGCATTGTAGTATTCCATGCCACCTAGCATTCTACATGCAATATCTATACAGTTCCACATCAGTCTGTGTAGTTATGTACAGGAACCTATCACAAAATGCATTGAATAGAAAGTAATGCATTCAACTCAATGGAGTGTACAGTTCAAATTTGCTGATAAGTACTATGTGCTAACATGATGTAAACATTGTTAGCACAATAAACATATGATTTAGAGTTGTCTGCAACCAATTTTTTGAGTGTGCTACCTATGCTACTGAAGTTACTTTCAGTAGCATTTCCTTCTCTACTCATTGGAACTTTAGACTTTACAGAATTAAACCAAGTCAATGGCTGTTCCACTGTAAATGGTACCAGGTAGGTTACTGAATTCAGCTTGCATTGGAGTATTCCATGGCACCTAGCACTCTACATACAATATCTATACAGTTCCACATCAGTCTGAGTAGTTATGTACAGAAACTTATGACAAAATGCTTTGATTAGAAAGTAATGCATTCAACTCAAAGTAGTCTACAGTTCAATTTTGCTGAGAAATACTATGTGCTAACATGATGTAAACATTGTTAGCACACTAACCATATGATTTAGAGTTGTCTGCAACCAATTTTATGAGTGTGCTACCTATGCTCCAGAAGTTACTTTCAGTAACGTTACCTTCTCTACACATTGGAACTTTAGTCTTTCTAGAAGTAAACCAAATCAATGGCTGTTCCACTGTAAATGGTACCAGGTAGGTTTCTGAATTCAACTTGCATTGGAGTATTCCATGCCACCTAGCACTCTACATGCAATATCTATACAGTTCCACATCAGTCTGTGTAGTTATGTACAGAAACCTATCACAAAATGCATTGAATAGAAAGTAATGCATTCAACTCAAAGGAGTGTACAGTTCAATTTTGCTGATAAGTACTATGTGCTAACATGATGTAAACATTGTTAGCACACTAACCATATGATTTAGAGTTGTCTGCAACCAATTTTATGAGTGTCCTACCTATGCTACTGAAGTTACTTTCAGTAGCATTACCTTCTCTACTCATTGGAACTTTAGACTTTACAGAATTAAACCAAGTCAATGGCTGTTCCACTGTAAATGGTACCAGGTAGGTCACTGAATTCAGCTTGCATT
Organism: Hypanus sabinus; assembly: GCF_030144855.1. Lineage (NCBI taxonomy): Eukaryota > Metazoa > Chordata > Chondrichthyes > Myliobatiformes > Dasyatidae > Hypanus > Hypanus sabinus. The sequence goes on from NC_082733.1 coordinate 4,079,076, forward strand.
GGAGTATTCCATGCCACCTAGCACTCTACGTGCAATATCTATACAGTTCCACATCAGTCTGAGTAGTTATGTACAGAAACTTATCACAAAATGCATTGAATAGAAAGTAATGCATTCAACTCAAAGGAGTGTACAGTTCAATTTTGCTGAGAACTACTATGTACTAACATGATGTAAACATTGTTAGCACACTAACCATATGATTTAGAGTTGTCTGCAACCAATTTTTTGAGTGTGCTACCTATGCTACTGAAGTTACTTTCAGTAGCATTACCTTCTCTACTCATTGGAACTTTAGACTTTACAGAATTAAACCAAGTCAATGACTGTTCCACTGTAAATGGTACCAGGTAGGTTACTGAATTCAGCTTGCATTGGAGTATTCCATGGCACCTAGCACTCTACATGCAATATCTATACAGTTCCACATCAGTCTGAGTAGTTATGTACAGAAACTTATCACAAAATGCTTTGATTAGAAAGTAATGCATTCAACTCAAAGGAGTCTACAGTTCAATTTTGCTGAGAAATACTATGTGCTAACATGATGTAAACATTGTTAGCACACTAACCATATGATTTAGAGTTGTCTGCAACCAATTTTATGAGTGTGCTACCTATGCTCCAGAAGTTACTTTCAGTAACGTTACCTTCTCTACACATTGGAACTTTAGTCTTTCTAGAAGTAAACCAAATCAATGGCTGTTCCACTGTAAATGGTACCAGGTAGGTTTCTGAATTCAACTTGCATTAGAGTATTCCATGCCACCTAGCACTCTACATGCAATATCTATACAGTTCCACATCAGTCTGTGTAGTTATGTACAGAAACCTATCACAAAATGCATTGAATTGAAAGTAATGCATTCAACTCAAAGGAGTGTACAGTTCAATTTTGCTGATAAGTACTATGTGCTAACATGATGTAAACATTGTTAGCACACTAACCATATGATTTAGAGTTGTCTGCAACCAATTTTCTGAGTGTCCTACCTATGCTACTGAAGTTACTTTCAGTAGCATTACCTTCTCTACTCATTGGACCTTTAGACTTTACAGAATTAAACCAAGTCAATGGCTGTTCCACTGTAAATGGTACCAGGTAGGTTACTGAATTCAGGTTGCATTGGTGTATTCCATGGCACCTAGCACTCTACATGCAATATCTATACAGTTCCACATCAGTCTGAGTAGTTATGTACAGAAACTTATCACAAAATGCATTGAATAGAAAGTAATGCATTCAACTCAAAGGAGTGTACAGTTCAATTTTGCTGAGAACTACTATGTACTAACATGATGTAAACATTGTTAGCACACTAACCATATGATTTAGAGTTGTCTGCAACCAATTTTTTGAGTGTGCTACCTATGCTACTGAAGTTACTTTCAGTAGCATTACCTTCTCTACTCATTGGAACTTTAGACTTTACAGAATTAAACCAAGTCAATGGCTGTTCCACTGTAAATGGTACCAGGTAGGTTACTGAATTCAGCTTGCATTGGAGTATTCCATGGCACCTAGCACTCTACATGCAATATCTATACAGTTCCACATCAGTCTGAGTAGTTATGTACAGAAACTTATCACAAAATGCTTTGATTAGAAAGCAATGCATTCAACTCAAAGGAGTCTACAGTTCAATTTTGCTGAGAAATACTATGTGCTAACATGATGTAAACATTGTTAGCACTCTAACCATATGATTTAGAGTTGTCTGCAACCAATTTTATGAGTGTGCTACCTATGCTCCAGAAGTTACTTTCAGTAACGTTTCCTTCTCTACTCATTGGAACTTTAGACTTTACAGAATTAAACCAAGTCAATGGCTGTTCCACTGTAAATGGTACCAGGTAGGTTACTGAATTCAGCTTGCATTGGAGTATTCCATGGCACCTAGCACTCTACATACAATATCTATACAGTTCCACATCAGTCTGAGTAGTTATGTACAGAAACTTATGACAAAATGCTTTGATTAGAAAGTAATGCATTCAACTCAAAGTAGTCTACAGTTCAATTTTGCTGAGAAATACTATGTGCTAACATGATGTAAACATTGTTAGCACACTAACCATATGATTTAGAGTTGTCTGCAACCAATTTTATGAGTGTGCTACCTATGCTCCAGAAGTTACTTTCAGTAACGTTACCTTCTCTACACATTGGAACTTTAGTCTTTCTAGAAGTAAACCAAATCAATGGCTGTTCCACTGTAAATGGTACCAGGTAGGTTTCTGAATTCAACTTGCATTGGAGTATTCCATGCCACCTAGCACTCTACATGCAATATCTATACAGTTCCACATCAGTCTGTGTAGTTATGTACAGAAACCTATCACAAAATGCATTGAATAGAAAGTAATGCATTCAACTCAAAGGAGTGTACAGTTCAATTTTGCTGATAAGTACTATGTGCTAACATGATGTAAACATTGTTAGCACACTAACCATATGATTTAGAGTTGTCTGCAACCAATTTTCTGAGTGTCCTACCTATGCTACTGAAGTTACTTTCAGTAGCATTACCTTCTCTACTCATTGGAACTTTAGACTTTACAGAATTAAACCAAGTCAATGGCTGTTCCACTGTAAATGGTACCAGGTAGGTCACTGAATTCAGCTTGCATTGGAGTATTCCATGCCACCTAGCACTCTACGTGCAATATCTATACAGTTCCACATCAGTCTGAGTAGTTATGTACAGAAACTTATCACAAAATGCATTGAATAGAAAGTAATGCATTCAACTCAAAGGAGTGTACAGTTCAATTTTGCTGAGAACTACTATGTACTAACATGATGTAAACATTGTTAGCACACTAACCATATGATTTAGAGTTGTCTGCAACCAATTTTTTGAGTGTGCTACCTATGCTACTGAAGTTACTTTCAGTAGCATTACCTTCTCTACTCATTGGAACTTTAGACTTTACAGAATTAAACCAAGTCAATGACTGTTCCACTGTAAATGGTACCAGGTAGGTTACTGAATTCAGCTTGCATTGGAGTATTCCATGGCACCTAGCACTCTACATGCAATATCTATACAGTTCCACATCAGTCTGAGTAGTTATGTACAGAAACTTATCACAAAATGCTTTGATTAGAAAGTAATGCATTCAACTCAAAGGAGTCTACAGTTCAATTTTGCTGAGAAATACTATGTGCTAACATGATGTAAACATTGTTAGCACACTAACCATATGATTTAGAGTTGTCTGCAACCAATTTTATGAGTGTGCTACCTATGCTCCAGAAGTTACTTTCAGTAACGTTACCTTCTCTACACATTGGAACTTTAGTCTTTCTAGAAGTAAACCAAATCAATGGCTGTTCCACTGTAAATGGTACCAGGTAGGTTTCTGAATTCAACTTGCATTAGAGTATTCCATGCCACCTAGCACTCTACATGCAATATCTATACAGTTCCACATCAGTCTGTGTAGTTATGTACAGAAACCTATCACAAAATGCATTGAATTGAAAGTAATGCATTCAACTCAAAGGAGTGTACAGTTCAATTTTGCTGATAAGTACTATGTGCTAACATGATGTAAACATTGTTAGCACACTAACCATATGATTTAGAGTTGTCTGCAACCAATTTTCTGAGTGTCCTACCTATGCTACTGAAGTTACTTTCAGTAGCATTACCTTCTCTACTCATTGGACCTTTAGACTTTACAGAATTAAACCAAGTCAATGGCTGTTCCACTGTAAATGGTACCAGGTAGGTTACTGAATTCAGGTTGCATTGGTGTATTCCATGGCACCTAGCACTCTACATGCAATATCTATACAGTTCCACATCAGTCTGAGTAGTTATGTACAGAAACTTATCACAAAATGCATTGAATAGAAAGTAATGCATTCAACTCAAAGGAGTGTACAGTTCAATTTTGCTGAGAACTACTATGTACTAACATGATGTAAACATTGTTAGCACACTAACCATATGATTTAGAGTTGTCTGCAACCAATTTTTTGAGTGTGCTACCTATGCTACTGAAGTTACTTTCAGTAGCATTACCTTCTCTACTCATTGGAACTTTAGACTTTACAGAATTAAACCAAGTCAATGGCTGTTCCACTGTAAATGGTACCAGGTAGGTTACTGAATTCAGCTTGCATTGGAGTATTCCATGGCACCTAGCACTCTACATGCAATATCTATACAGTTCCACATCAGTCTGAGTAGTTATGTACAGAAACTTATCACAAAATGCTTTGATTAGAAAGCAATGCATTCAACTCAAAGGAGTCTACAGTTCAATTTTGCTGAGAAATACTATGTGCTAACATGATGTAAACATTGTTAGCACTCTAACCATATGATTTAGAGTTGTCTGCAACCAATTTTATGAGTGTGCTACCTATGCTCCAGAAGTTACTTTCAGTAACGTTTCCTTCTCTACACATTGGAACTTTAGTCTTTCTAGAATTAAACCAAATCAATGGCTGTTCCACTGTAAATGGTACCAGGTAGGTTACTGAATTCAACTTGCATTGGAGTATTCCATGCCACCTAGCACTCTACATGCAATATCTATACAGTTCCACATCAGTCTGAGTAGTTATGTACAGAAACTTATCACAAAATGCATTGAATAGAAAGTAATGCATTCAACTCAAAGGAGTCTACTGTTCAATTTTGCTGAGAAATACTATGTGCTAACATGATGTAAACATTGTTAGCACACTAACCATATGATTTAGAGTTGTCTGCAACCAATTTTCTGAGTGTCCTACCTATGCTACTGAAGTTACTTTCAGTAGCATTACCTTCTCTACTCATTGGAACTTTAGACTTTACAGAATTAAACCAAGTCAATGGCTGTTCCACTGTAAATGGTACCAGGTAGGTTACTGAATTCAGCTTGCATTGGAGTATTCCATGCCACCTAGCACTCTACATGCAATATCTATACAGTTCCACATCAGTCTGAGTAGTTATGTACAGAAACCTATCACAAAATGCATTGAATAGAAAGTAATGCATTCAACTCAAAGGAGTCTACTGTTCAATTTTGCTGAGAAATACTATGTGCTAACATGATGTAAACATTGTTAGCACACTAACCATATGATTTAGAGTTGTCTGCAACTAATTTTCTGAGTGTCCTACCTATGCTACTGAAGTTACTTTCAGTAGCATTACCTTCTCTACTCATTGGAACTTTAGACTTTACAGAATTAAACCAAGTCAATGGCTGTTCCACTGTAAATGGTACCAGGTAGGTTACTGAATTCAGCTTGCATTGGAGTATTCCATGCCACCTAGCACTCTACATGCAATATCTATACAGTTCCACATCAGTCTGAGTAGTTATGTACAGAAACTTATCACAAAATGCATTGAATAGAAAGTAATGCATTCAACTCAAAGGAGTGTACAGTTCAATTTTGCTGAGAACTACTATGTACTAACATGATGTAAACATTGTTAGCACACTAACCATATGATTTAGAGTTGTCTGCAACCAATTTTTTGAGTGTGCTACCTATGCTACTGAAGTTACTTTCAGTAGCATTACCTTCTCTACTCATTGGAACTTTAGACTTTACAGAATTAAACCAAGTCAATGGCTGTTCCACTGTAAATGGTACCAGGTAGGTTACTGAATTCAGCTTGCATTGGAGTATTCCATGGCACCTAGCACTCTACATGCAATATCTATAGAGTTCCACATAACTCTGAGTAGTTATGTACAGAAACTTATCACAAAATGCATTGAATAGAAAGTAATGCATTCAACTCAAAGGAGTGTACAGTTCAATTTTGCTGATAAGTACTATGTGCTAACAGGATGTAAACATTGTTAGCACACTAACCATATGATTTAGAGTTGTCTGCAACCAATTTTTTGAGTGTGCTACCTATGCTACTGAAGTTACTTTCAGTAGCATTACCTTCTCTACACATTGGAACTTTAGTCTTTCTATAATTAAACCAAGTCAATGGCTGTTCCACTGTAAATGGTACCAGGTAGGTTACTGAATTCAACTTGCATTGGAGTATTCCATGCCACCTAGCACTCTACATGCAATATCTATACAGTTCCACATCAGTCTGAGTAGTTATGTACAGAAACCTATCACAAAATGCATTGAATAGAAAGTACTGCATTCAACTCAAAGGAGTATACAGTTCAATTTTGCTGATAAGTACTATGTGCTAACATGATGTAAACATTGTTAGCACACTAACCATATGATTTAGAGTTGTCTGCAACCAATTTTCTGAGTGTCCTACCTATGCTACTGAAGTTACTTTCAGTAGCATTACCTTCTCTACTCATTGGAACTTTAGACTTTACAGAATTAAACCAAGTCAATGGCTGTTCCACTGTAAATGGTACCAGGTAGGTTACTGAATTCAGCTTGCATTGGAGTATTCCATGCCACCTAGCACTCTACATGCAATATCTATACAGTTCCACATCAGTCTGAGTAGTTATGTACAGAAACTTATCACAAAATGCATTGAATAGAAAGTAATGCATTCAACTCAAAGGAGTGTACAGTTCAATTTTGCTGAGACCTACTATGTACTAACAAGATGTAAACATTGTTAGCACACTAACCATATGATTTAGAGTTGTCTGCAACCAATTTTTTGAGTGTGCTACCTATGCTACTGAAGTTACTTTCAGTAGCATTACCTTCTCTACTCATTGGAACTTTAGACTTTACAGAATTAAACCAAGTCAATGGCTGTTCCACTGTAAATGGTACCAGGTAGGTTACTGAATTCAGCTTGCATTGGAGTATTCCATGGCACCTAGCACTCTACATGCAATATCTATACAGTTCCACATCAGTCTGAGTAGTAATGTACAGAAACCTATCACAAAATGCATTGAATAGAAAGTACTGCATTCAACTCAAAGGAGTCTACAGTTCAATTTTGCTGAGAACTACTATGTGCTAACCTGATGTAAACATTGTTAGCACACTAACCATATGATTTAGAGTTGTCTGCAACCAATTTTATGTGTGCTACCTATGCTCCAGAAGTTACTTTCAGTAACGTTACCTTCTCTACACATTGGAACTTTAGTCTTTCTATAATTAAACCAAGTCAATGGCTGTTCCACTGTAAATGGTACCAGGTAGGTTACTGAATTCAGCTTGCATTGGAGTATTCCATGGCACCTAGCACTCTACATGCAATATCTATACAGTTCCACATCAGTCTGAGTAGTTATGTACAGAAACTTATCACAAAATGCTTTGATTAGAAAGTAATTCATTCAACTCAAAGGAGTCTACAGTTCAATTTTGCTGAGAAATACTATGTGCTAACATGATGTAAACATTGTTAGCACACTAACCATATGATTTAGATTTGTCTGCAACCAATATTATGAGTGTGCTACCTATGCTCCAGAAGTTACTTTCAGTAACGTTACCTTCTCTACACATTGGAACTATAGTCTTTCTAGAATTAAACCACATGAATGGTTGTTCCACTGTAAATGGTACCAGGTAGGTTTCTGAATTCAACTTGCATTGGAGTATTCCATGCCACCTAGCACTCTACATGCAATATCTATACAGTTCCACATCAGTCTGTGTAGTTATGTACAGAAACCTATCACAAAATGCATTGAATAGAAAGTAATGCATTCAACTCAAAGGAGTGTACAGTTCAAATTTGCTGATAAGTACTATGTGCTAACATGATGTAAACATTGTTAGCACACTAAACATATGATTTAGAGTTGTCTGCAACCAATTTTTTGAGTGTGCTACCTATGCTACTGAAGTTACTTTCAGTAGCATTACCTTCTCTACTCATTGGATCTTTAGACTTTACAGAATTATACCAAGTCAATGGCTGTTCCACTGTAAATGGTACCAGGTAGGTTACTGAATTCAGCTTGCATTGGAGTATTCCATGGCACCTAGCACTCTACATGCAATATCTATACAGTTCCACATCAGTCTGAGTAGTTATGTACAGAAACTTATCACAAAATGCTTTAATTAGAAAGTAATGCATTCAACTCAAAGGAGTCTACAGTTCAATTTTGCTGAGAAATACTATGTGCTAACATGATGTAAACATTGTTAGCACACTAACCATATGATTTAGAGTTGTCTGCAACCAATTTTATGAGTGTGCTACCTATGCTCCAGAAGTTACTTTCAGTAACATTACCTTCTTTACACATTGGAACTTTAGTCTTTCTAGAATTAAACCAAATCAATGGCTGTTCCACTGTAAATGGTACCAGGTAGGTTATTGAATTCAACTTGCATTGGAGTATTCCATGCCACCTAGCATTCTACATGCAATATCTATACAGTTCCACATCAGTCTGTGTAGTTATGTACAGGAATCTATCACAAAATGCATTGAATAGAAAGTAATGCATTCAACTCAATGGAGTGTACAGTTCAAATTTGCTGATAAGTACTATGTGCTAACATGATGTAAACATTGTTAGCACAATAAACATATGATTTAGAGTTGTCTGCAACCAATTTTTTGAGTGTGCTACCTATGCTACTGAAGTTACTTTCAGTAGCATTTCCTTCTCTACTCATTGGAACTTTAGACTTTACAGAATTAAACCAAGTCAATGGCTGTTCCACTGTAAATGGTACCAGGTAGGTTACTGAATTCAACTTGCATTGGAGTATTCCATGCCACCTAGCACTCTACATGCAATATCTATACAGTTCCACATCAGTCTGAGTAGTTATGTACAGAAACCTATCACAAAATGCATTGAATAGAAAGTAATGCATTCAACTCAAAGGAGTGTACAGTTCAAATTTGCTGATAAGTAATATGTGCTAACATGATGTAAACATTGTTAGCACACTAAACATATGATTTAGAGTTGTCTGCAACCAATTTTTTTCAGTGTGCTACCTATGCTACTGAAGTTACTTTCAGTAGCATTACCTTCTCTGCTCATTGGAACTTTAGACTTTACAGAATTAAACCAAGTCAATGGCTGTTCCACTGTAAATGGTACCAGGTAGGTTACTGAATTCAGCTTGCATTGGAGTATTCCATGGCACCTAGCACTCTACATGCAATATCTATACAGTTCCACATCAGTCTGAGTAGTTATGTACAGAAACTTATCACAAAATGCTTTGATTAGAAAGTAATGCATTCAACTCAAAGTAGTCTACAGTTCAATTTTGCTGAGAAATACTATGTGCTAACATGATGTAAACATTGTTAGCACACTAACCATATGATTTAGAGTTGTCTGCAACCAATTTTATGAGTGTGCTACCTATGCTCCAGAAGTTACTTTCAGTAACGTTACCTTCTCTACACATTGGAACTTTAGTCTTTCTAGAAGTAAACCAAATCAATGGCTGTTCCACTGTAAATGGTACCAGGTAGGTTTCTGAATTCAACTTGCATTGGAGTATTCCATGCCACCTAGCACTCTACATGCAATATCTATACAGTTCCACATCAGTCTGTGTAGTTATGTACAGAAACCTATCACAAAATGCATTGAATAGAAAGTAATGCATTCAACTCAAAGGAGTGTACAGTTCAATTTTGCTGATAAGTACTATGTGCTAACATGATGTAAACATTGTTAGCACACTAACCATATGATTTAGAGTTGTCTGCAACCAATTTTATGAGTGTCCTACCTATGCTACTGAAGTTACTTTCAGTAGCATTACCTTCTCTACTCATTGGAACTTTAGACTTTACAGAATTAAACCAAGTCAATGGCTGTTCCACTGTAAATGGTACCAGGTAGGTTACTGAATTCAGCTTGCATTGGAGTATTCCATGCCACCTAGCACTCTACGTGCAATATCTATACAGTTCCACATCAGTCTGAGTAGTTATGTACAGAAACTTATCACAAAATGCATTGAATAGAAAGTAATGCATTCAACTCAAAGGAGTCTACAGTTCAATTTTGCTGAGAACTACTATGTACTAACATGATGTAAACATTGTTAGCACACTAACCATATGATTTAGAGTTGTCTGCAACCAATTTTTTGAGTGTGCTACCTATGCTACTGAAGTTACTTTCAGTAGCATTACCTTCTCTACTCATTGGAACTTTAGACTTTACAGAATTAAACCAAGTCAATGGCTGTTCCACTGTAAATGGTACCAGGTAGGTTACTGAATTCAGCTTGCATTGGAGTATTCCATGGCACCTAGCACTCTACATGCAATATCTATACAGTTCCACATCAGTCTGAGTAGTTATGTACAGAAACTTATCACAAAATGCTTTGATTAGAAAGTAATGCATTCAACTCAAAGGAGTCTACAGTTCAATTTTGCTGAGAAATACTATGTGCTAACATGATGTAAACATTGTTAGCACACTAACCATATGATTTAGAGTTGTCTGCAACCAATTTTATGAGTGTGCTACCTATGCTCCAGAAGTTACTTTCAGTAACGTTACCTTCTCTACACATTGGAACTTTAGTCTTTCTAGAAGTAAACCAAATCAATGGCTGTTCCACTGTAAATGGTACCAGGTAGGTTTCTGAATTCAACTTGCATTGGAGTATTCCATGCCACCTAGCACTCTACATGCAATATCTATACAGTTCCACATCAGTCTGTGTAGTTATGTACAGAAACCTATCACAAAATGCATTGAATAGAAAGTAATGCATTCAACTCAAAGGAGTGTACAGTTCAATTTTGCTGATAAGTACTATGTGCTAACATGATGTAAACATTGTTAGCACACTAACCATATGATTTAGAGTTGTCTGCAACCAATTTTCTGAGTGTCCTACCTATGCTACTGAAGTTACTTTCAGTAGCATTACCTTCTCTACTCATTGGACCTTTAGACTTTACAGAATTAAACCAAGTCAATGGCTGTTCCACTGTAAATGGTACCAGGTAGGTTACTGAATTCAGCTTGCATTGGAGTATTCCATGGCACCTAGCACTCTACATGCAATATCTATACAGTTCCACATCAGTCTGAGTAGTTATGTACAGAAACTTATCACAAAATGCATTGAATAGAAAGCAATGCATTCAACTCAAAGGAGTCTACAGTTCAATTTTGCTGAGAAATACTATGTGCTAACATGATGTAAACATTGTTAGCACTCTAACCATATGATTTAGAGTTGTCTGCAACCAATTTTATGAGTGTGCTACCTATGCTCCAGAAGTTACTTTCAGTAACGTTACCTTCTCTACACATTGGAACTTTAGTCTTTCTAGAATTAAACCAAATCAATGGCTGTTCCACTGTAAATGGTACCAGGTAGGTTACTGAATTCAACTTGCATTGGAGTATTCCATGCCACCTAGCACTCTACATGCAATATCTATACAGTTCCACATCAGTCTGAGTAGTTATGTACAGAAACTTATCACAAAATGCATTGAATAGAAAGTAATGCATTCTACTCAAAGGAGTCTACAGTTCAATTTTGCTGAGAAATACTATGTGCTAACATGATGTAAACATTGTTAGCACACTAACCATATGGTTTAGAGTTGTCTGCAACCAATTTTATGAGTGTGCTACCTATGCTCCAGAAGTTACTTTCAGTAACGTTACCTTCTCTACACATTGGAACTTTAGTCTTTCTAGAATTAAACCAAATCAATGGCTGTTCCACTGTAAATGGTACCAGGTCGGTTATTGAATTCAACTTGCATTGGAGTATTCCATGCCACCTAGCATTCTACATGCAATATCTATACAGTTCCACATCAGTCTGTGTAGTTATGTACAGGAACCTATCACAAAATGCATTGAATAGAAAGTAATGCATTCAACTCAATGGAGTGTACAGTTCAAATTTGCTGATAGGTACTATGTGCTAACATGATGTAAACATTGTTAGCACAATAAACATATTATTTAGAGTTGTCTGCAACCAATTTTTTGAGTGTGCTACCGATGCTACTGAAGTTACTTTCAGTAGCATTTCCTTCTCTACTCATTGGAACTTTAGACTTTACAGAATTAAACCAAGTCAATGGCTGTTCCACTGTAAATGGTACCAGGTAGGTTACTGAATTCAACTTGCATTGGAGTATTCCATGCCACCTAGCACTCTACATGCAATATCTATACAGTTCCACATCAGTCTGAGTAGTTATGTACAGAAACCTATCACAAAATGCATTGAATAGAAAGTAATGCATTCAACTCAAAGGAGTGTACAGTTCAAATTTGCTGATAAGTAATATGTGCTAACATGATGTAAACATTGTTAGCACACTAAACATATGATTTAGAGTTGTCTGCAACCAATTTTTTGAGTGTGCTACCTATGCTACTGAAGTTACTTTCAGTAGCATTTCCTTCTCTACTCATTGGAACTTTAGACTTTACAGAATTAAACCAAGTCAATGGCTGTTCCACTGTAAATGGTACCAGGTAGGTTACTGAATTCAGCTTGCATTGGAGTATTCCATGGCACCTAGCACTCTACATGCAATATCTATACAGTTCCACATCAGTCTGAGTAGTTATGTACAGAAACTTATCACAAAATGCTTTGATTAGAAAGTAATGCATTCAACTCAAAGTAGTCTACAGTTCAATTTTGCTGAGAAATACTATGTGCTAACATGATGAAAACATTGTTAGCACACTAACCATATGATTTAGAGTTGTCTGCAACCAATTTTATGAGTGTGCTACCTATACTCCAGAAGTTACTTTCAGTAACGTTACCTTCTCTACACATTGGAACTTTAGTCTTTCTAGAAGTAAACCAAATCAATGGCTGTTCCACTGTAAAGGGTACCAGGTAGGTTTCTGAATTCAACTTGCATTGGAGTATTCCATGCCACCTAGCACTCTACATGCAATATCTATACAGTTCCACATCAGTCTGTGTAGTTATGTACAGAAACCTATCACAAAATGCATTGAATAGAAAGTAATGCATTCAACTCAAAGGAGTGTACAGTTCAATTTTGCTGATAAGTACTATGTGCTAACATGATGTAAACATTGTTAGCACACTAACCATATGATTTAGAGTTGTCTGCAACCAATTTTCTGAGTGTCCTACCTATGCTACTGAAGTTACTTTCAGTAGCATTACCTTCTCTACTCATTGGAACTTTAGACTTTACAGAATTAAACCAAGTCAATGGCTGTTCCACTGTAAATGGTACCAGGTAGGTTACTGAATTCAGCTTGCATTGGAGTATTCCATGCCACCTAGCACTCTACATGCAATATCTATACAGTTCCACATCAGTCTGAGTAGTTATGTACAGAAACTTATCACAAAATGCATTGAATAGAAAGTAATGCATTCAACTCAAAGGAGTGTACAGTTCAATTTTGCTGATAAGTACTATGTGCTAACATGATGTAAACATTGTTAGCACACTAACCATATGATTTAGAGTTGTCTGCAACCAATTTTCTGAGTGTCCTACCTATGCTACTGAAGTTACTTTCAGTAGCATTACCTTCTCTACTCATTGGAACTTTAGACTTTACAGAATTAAACCAAGTCAATGGCTGTTCCACTGTAAATGGTACCAGGTAGGTTACTGAATTCAGCTTGCATTGGAGTATTCCATGCCACCTAGCACTCTACATGCAATATCTATACAGTTCCACATCAGTCTGAGTAGTTATGTACAGAAACTTATCACAAAATGCATTGAATAGAAAGTAATGCATTCAACTCAAAGGAGTGTACAGTTCAATTTTGCTGAGAACTACTATGTACTAACATGATGTAAACATTGTGAGCACACTAACCATATGATTTAGAGTTGTCTGCAACCAATTTTTTGAGTGTGCTACCTATGCTACTGAAGTTACTTTCAGTAGCATTACCTTCTCTACTCATTGGAACTTTAGACTTTACAGAATTAAACCAAGTCAATGGCTGTTCCACTGTAAATGGTACCAGGTAGGTTACTGAATTCACCTTGCATTGGAGTATTCCATGGCACCTAGCACTCTACATGCAATATCTATAGAGTTCCACATAACTCTGAGTAGTTATGTACAGAAACTTATCACAAAATGCATTGAATAGAAAGTAATGCATTCAACTCAAAGGAGTGTACAGTTCAATTTTGCTGATAAGTCCTATGTGCTAACAGGATGTAAACATTGTTAGCACACTAACCATATGATTTAGAGTTGTCTGCAACCAATTTTTTGAGTGTGCTACCTATGCTACTGAAGTTACTTTCAGTAGCATTACCTTCTCTACTCATTGGAACTTTGGACTTTACAGAATTAAACAAAGTCAATGGCTGTTCCACTGTAAATGGTACCAGGTAGGTTACTGAATTCAGCTTGCATTGGAGTATTCCATGGCACCTAGCACTCTACATGCAATATCTATACAGTTCCACATCAGTCTGAGTAGTTATGTACAGAAACCTATCACAAAATGCATTGAATAGAAAGTACTGCATTCAACTCAAAGGAGTCTACAGTTCAATTTTGCTGAGAACTACTATGTGCTAACCTGATGTAAACATTGTTAGCACACTAACCATATGATTTAGAGTTGTCTGCAACCAATTTTATGAGTGTGCTACCTATGCTCCAGAAGTTACTTTCAGTAACGTTACCTTCTCTACACATTGGAACTTTAGTCTTTCTATAATTAAACCAAGTCAATGGCTGTTCCACTGTAAATGGTACCAGGTAGGTTACTGAATTCAGCTTGCATTGGAGTATTCCATGCCACCTAGCACTCTACATGCAATATCTATACAGTTCCACATCAGTCTGAGTAGTTATGTACAGAAACTTATCACAAAATGCATTGAATAGAAAGTAATGCATTCAACTCAAAGGAGTGTACAGTTCAATTTTGCTGAGAACTACTATGTACTAACAAGATGTATACATTGTTAGCACACTAACCATATGATTTAGAGTTGTCTGCAACCAATTTTTTGAGTGTGCTACCTATGCTACTGAAGTTACTTTCAGTAGCATTACCTTCTCTACTCATTGGAACTTTAGTCTTTCTATAATTAAACCAAGTCAATGGCTGTTCCACTGTAAATGGTACCAAGTAGGTTACTGAATTCAACTTGCATTGGAGTATTCCATGCCACCTAGCACTCTACATGCAATATCTATACAGTTCCACATCAGTCTGAGTAGTTATGTACAGAAACCTATCACAAAATGCATTGAATAGAAAGTACTGCATTCAACTCAAAGGAGTGTACAGTTCAAATGTGCTGATAAGTACTATGTGCTAACATGATGTAAACATTGTTAGCACACTAAACATATGATTTAGAGTTGTCTGCAACCAATTTTTTGAGTGTGCTACCTATGCTACTGAAGTTACTTTCAGTAGCATTACCTTCTCTACTCATTGGAACTTTAGACTTTACAGAATTAAACCAAGTCAATGGCTGTTCCACTGTAAATGGTACCAGGTAGGTTACTGAATTCAGCTTGCATTGGAGTATTCCATGGCACCTAGCACTCTACATGCAATATCTATACAGTTCCACATCAGTCTGAGTAGTTATGTACAGAAACTTATCACAAAATGCTTTGATTAGAAAGTAATGCATTCAACTCAAAGGAGTCTACAGTTCAATTTTGCTGAGAAATACTATGTGCTAACATGATGTAAACATTGTTAGCTCACTAACCATATGATTTAGAGTTGTCTGCAACCAATTTTTTGAGTGTGCTACCTATGCTACTGAAGTTACTTTCAGTAGCATTACCTTCTCTACTCATTGGAACTTTGGACTTTACAGAATTAAACCAAGTCAATGGCTGTTCCACTGTAAATGGTACCAGGTAGGTTACTGAATTCAACTTGCATTGGAGTATTCCATGCCACCTAGCACTCTACATGCAATATCTATACAGTTCCACATCAGTCTGAGTAGTTATGTACAGAAACTTATCACAAAATGCATTGAATAGAAAGTAATGCATTCAACTCAAAGGAGTGTTCAGTTCAATTTTGCTGGGAACTACTATGTGCTAACATGATGTAAACATTGTTAGCACACTAACCATATGATTTAGAGTTGTCTGCAACCAATTTTCTGAGTGTCCTACCTATGCTACTGAAGTTACTTTCAGTAGCATTACCTTCTCTACTCATTGGAACTTTAGACTTTACAGAATTAAACCAAGTCAATGGCTGTTCCACTGTAAATGGTACCAGGTAGGTTACTGAATTCAGCTTGCATTGGAGTATTCCATGCCACCTAGCACTCTACATGCAATATCTATACAGTTCCACATCAGTCTGAGTAGTTATGTACAGAAACTTATCACAAAATGCATTGAATAGAAAGTAATGCATTCAACTCAAAGGAGTGTACAGTTCAATTTTGCTGAGAACTACTATGTACTAACAAGATGTATACATTGTTAGCACACTAACCATATGATTTAGAGTTGTCTGCAACCAATTTTTTGAGTGTGCTACCTATGCTACTGAAGTTACTTTCAGTAGCATTACCTTCTCTACTCATTGGAACTTTAGTCTTTCTATAATTAAACCAAGTCAATGGCTGTTCCACTGTAAATGGTACCAAGTAGGTTACTGAATTCAACTTGCATTGGAGTATTCCATGCCACCTAGCACTCTACATGCAATATCTATACAGTTCCACATCAGTCTGAGTAGTTATGTACAGAAACCTATCACAAAATGCATTGAATAGAAAGTACTGCATTCAACTCAAAGGAGTGTACAGTTCAAATGTGCTGATAAGTACTATGTGCTAACATGATGTAAACATTGTTAGCACACTAAACATATGATTTAGAGTTGTCTGCAACCAATTTTTTGAGTGTGCTACCTATGCTACTGAAGTTACTTTCAGTAGCATTACCTTCTCTACTCATTGGAACTTTAGACTTTACAGAATTAAACCAAGTCAATGGCTGTTCCACTGTAAATGGTACCAGGTAGGTTACTGAATTCAGCTTGCATTGGAGTATTCCATGGCACCTAGCACTCTACATGCAATATCTATACAGTTCCACATCAGTCTGAGTAGTTATGTACAGAAACTTATCACAAAATGCTTTGATTAGAAAGTAATGCATTCAACTCAAAGGAGTCTACAGTTCAATTTTGCTGAGAAATACTATGTGCTAACATGATGTAAACATTGTTAGCTCACTAACCATATGATTTAGAATTGTCTGCAACCAATTTTATGAGTGTGCTACCTATGCTACTGAAGTTACTTTAGTAACGTTACCTTCTCTACACATTGGAACTTTAGTCTTTCTAGAATTAAACCAAGTCAATGGCTGTTCCACTGTAAATGGTACCAGGTAGGTTACTGAATTCAACTTGCATTGGAGTATTCCATGCCACCTAGCACTCTACATGCAATATCTATACAGTTCCACATCAGTCTGAGTAGTTATGTACAGAAACTTATCACAAAATGCATTGAATAGAAAGTAATGCATTCAACTCAAAGGAGTCTACAGTTCAATTTTGCTGAGAAATACTATGTGCTAACATGATGTAAACATTGTTAGCAGACTAACCATATGATTTAGAGTTGTCTGCAACCAATTTTATGAGTGTGCTACCTATGCTCCAGAAGTTACTTTCAGTAACGTTACATTCTCTACACATTGGAACTTTAGTCTTTCTAGAATTAAACCAAATCAATGGCTGTTCCACTGTAAATGGTACCAGGTAGGTTACTGAATTCAGCTTGCATTGGAGTATTCCATGCCACCTAGCACTCTACATGCAATATCTATACAGTTCCACATCAGTCTGAGTAGTTATGTACAGAAACTTATCACAAAATGCTTTGATTAGAAAGTAATGCATTCAACTCAAAGGAGTCTACAGTTCAATTTTGCTGAGAAATACTATGTGCTAACATGATGTAAACATTGTTAGCACACTACCCATATGATTTAGAGTTGTCTGCAACCAATTTTCTGAGTGTGCTACCTATGCTCCAGAAGTTACTTTCAGTAACGTTACCTTCTCTACACATTGGAACTTTAGTCTTTCTAGAATTAAACCAAATCAATGGCTGTTCCACTGTAAATGGTACCAGGTAGGTTTCTGAATTCAACTTGCATTGGAGTATTCCATGCCACCTAGCACTCTACATGCAATATCTATACAGTTCCACATCAGTCTGTGTAGTTATGTACAGAAACCTATCACAAAATGCATTGAATAGAAAGTAATGCATTCAACACAAAGGAGTGTACAGTTCAATTTTGCTGAGAACTACTATGTACTAACATGATGTAAACATTGTTAGCACACTAACCATATGATTTAGAGTTGTCTGCAACCAATTTTATGAGTGTGCTACCTATGCTACTGAAGTTACTTTCAGTAACGTTACATTGTCTACACATTGGAACTTTAGTCTTTCTAGAATTAAACCAAGTCAATGGCTGTTCCACTGTAAATGGTACCAGGTAGGTTACTGAATTCAGCTTGCATTGGAGTATTCCATGGCACCTAGCACTCTACATGCAATATCTATACAGTTCCACATCAGTCTGAGTAGTTATGTACAGAAACTTATCACAAAATGCTTTGATTAGAAAGTAATGCATTCAACTCAAAGGAGTCTACAGTTCAATTTTGCTGAGAAATACTATGTGCTAACATGATGTAAACATTGTTAGCTCACTAACCATATGATTTAGAATTGTCTGCAACCAATTTTATGAGTGTGCTACCTATGCTACTGAAGTTACTTTAGTAACGTTACCTTCTCTACACATTGGAACTTTAGTCTTTCTAGAATTAAACCAAGTCAATGGCTGTTCCACTGTAAATGGTACCAGGTAGGTTACTGAATTCAACTTGCATTGGAGTATTCCATGCCACCTAGCACTCTACATGCAATATCTATACAGTTCCACATCAGTCTGAGTAGTTATGTACAGAAACTTATCACAAAATGCATTGAATAGAAAGTAATGCATTCAACTCAAAGGAGTCTACAGTTCAATTTTGCTGAGAAATACTATGTGCTAACATGATGTAAACATTGTTAGCAGACTAACCATATGATTTAGAGTTGTCTGCAACCAATTTTATGAGTGTGCTACCTATGCTCCAGAAGTTACTTTCAGTAACGTTACATTCTCTACACATTGGAACTTTAGTCTTTCTAGAATTAAACCAAATCAATGGCTGTTCCACTGTAAATGGTACCAGGTAGGTTACTGAATTCAGCTTGCATTGGAGTATTCCATGCCACCTAGCACTCTACATGCAATATCTATACAGTTCCACATCAGTCTGAGTAGTTATGTACAGAAACTTATCACAAAATGCTTTGATTAGAAAGTAATGCATTCAACTCAAAGGAGTCTACAGTTCAATTTTGCTGAGAAATACTATGTGCTAACATGATGTAAACATTGTTAGCACACTACCCATATGATTTAGAGTTGTCTGCAACCAATTTTCTGAGTGTGCTACCTATGCTCCAGAAGTTACTTTCAGTAACGTTACCTTCTCTACACATTGGAACTTTAGTCTTTCTAGAATTAAACCAAATCAATGGCTGTTCCACTGTAAATGGTACCAGGTAGGTTTCTGAATTCAACTTGCATTGGAGTATTCCATGCCACCTAGCACTCTACATGCAATATCTATACAGTTCCACATCAGTCTGTGTAGTTATGTACAGAAACCTATCACAAAATGCATTGAATAGAAAGTAATGCATTCAACACAAAGGAGTGTACAGTTCAATTTTGCTGAGAACTACTATGTACTAACATGATGTAAACATTGTTAGCACACTAACCATATGATTTAGAGTTGTCTGCAACCAATTTTATGAGTGTGCTACCTATGCTCCAGAAGTTACTTTCAGTAAAGTTACCTTCTCTACACATTGGAACTTTAGTCTTTCTAGAATTAAACCAAGTCAATGGATGTTCCACTGTAAATGGTACCAGGTAGGTTACTGAATTCAACTTGCATTGGAGTATTCCATGCCACCTAGCACTATACATGCAATATCTATACAGTTCCACATCAGTCTGAGTAGTTATGTACAGAAACCTATCACAAAATGCATTGAATAGAAAGTACTGCATTCAACTCAGAGGAGTGTACAGTTCAAATGTGCTGATAAGTACTATGTGCTAACATGATGTAAACATTGTTAGCACACTAAACATATGATTTAGAGTTGTCTGCAACCAATTTTTTGAGTGTGCTACCTATGCTACTGAAGTTACTTTCAGTAGCATTACCTTCTCTACTCATTGGAACTTTAGACTTTACAGAATTAAACCAAGTCAATGGCTGTTCCACTGTAAATGGTACCAGGTAGGTTACTGAATTCAGCTTGCATTGGAGTATTCCATGGCACCTAGCACTCTACATGCAATATCTATACAGTTCCACATCAGTCTGAGTAGTTATGTACAGAAACTTATCACAAAATGCTTTGATTAGAAAGTAATGCATTCAACTCAAAGGAGTCTACAGTTCAATTTTGCTGAGAAATACTATGTGCTAACATGATGTAAACATAGTTAGCACACTAACCATATGATTTAGAGTTGTCTGCAACCAATTTTATGAGTGTGCTACCTAAGCTACTGAAGTTACTTTCAGTAACGTTACCTTCTCTACACATTGGAACTTTAGTCTTTCTAGAATTAAACCAAGTCAATGGCTGTTCCACTGTAAATGGTACCAGGTAGGTTACTGAATTCAACTTGCATTGGAGTATTCCATGCCACCTAGCACTCTACATGCAATATCTATACAGTTCCACATCAGTCTGAGTAGTTATGTACAGAAACTTATCACAAAATGCATTGAATAGAAAGTAATGCATTCAACTCAAAGGAGTCTACAGTTCAATTTTGCTGAGAAATACTATGTGCTAACATGATGTAAACATTGTTAGCACACTAACCATATGATTTAGAGTTGTCTGCAACCAATTTTATGAGTGTGCTACCTATGCTCCAGAAGTTACTTTCAGTAACGTTACATTGTCTACACATTGGAACTTTAGTCTTTCTAGAATTAAACCAAATCAATGGCTGTTCCACTGTAAATGGTACCAGGTAGGTTACTGAATTCAGCTTGCATTGGAGTATTCCATGCCACCTAGCACTCTACATGCAATATCTATACAGTTCCACATCAGTCTGAGTAGTTATGTACAGAAACTTATCACAAAATGCTTTGATTAGAAAGTAATGCATTCAACTCAAAGGAGTCTACAGTTCAATTTTGCTGAGAAATACTATGTGCTAACATGATGTAAACATTGTTAGCACACTACCCATATGATTTAGAGTTGTCTGCAACCAATTTTCTGAGTGTGCTACCTATGCTCCAGAAGTTACTTTCAGTAACGTTACCTTCTCTACACATTGGAACTTTAGTCTTTCTAGAATTAAACCAAATCAATGGCTGTTCCACTGTAAATGGTACCAGGTAGGTTTCTGAATTCAACTTGCATTGGAGTATTCCATGCCACCTAGCACTCTACATGCAATATCTATACAGTTCCACATCAGTCTGTGTAGTTATGTACAGAAACCTATCACAAAATGCATTGAATAGAAAGTAATGCATTCAACACAAAGGAGTGTACAGTTCAATTTTGCTGAGAACTACTATGTACTAACATGATGTAAACATTGTTAGCACACTATCATATGATTTAGAGTTGTCTGCAACCAATTTTATGAGTGTGCTACCTATGCTCCAGAAGTTACTTTCAGTAAAGTTACCTTCTCTACACATTGGAACTTTAGTCTTTCTAGAATTAAACCAAGTCAATGGATGTTCCACTGTAAATGGTACCAGGTAGGTTACTGAATTCAACTTGCATTGGAGTATTCCATGCCACCTAGCACTATACATGCAATATCTATACAGTTCCACATCAGTCTGAGTAGTTATGTACAGAAACCTATCACAAAATGCATTGAATAGAAAGTACTGCATTCAACTCAAAGGAGTGTACAGTTCAAATGTGCTGATAAGTACTATGTGCTAACATGATGTAAACATTGTTAGCACACTAAACATATGATTTAGAGTTGTCTGCAACCAATTTTTTGAGTGTGCTACCTATGCTACTGAAGTTACTTTCAGTAGCATTACCTTCTCTACTCATTGGAACTTTAGACTTTACAGAATTAAACCAAGTCAATGGCTGTTCCACTGTAAATGGTACCAGGTAGGTTACTGAATTCAGCTTGCATTGGAGTATTCCATGGCACCTAGCACTCTACATGCAATATCTATACAGTTCCACATCAGTCTGAGTAGTTATGTACAGAAACTTATCACAAAATGCTTTGATTAGAAAGTAATGCATTCAACTCAAAGGAGTCTACAGTTCAATTTTGCTGAGAAATACTATGTGCTAACATGATGTAAACATTGTTAGCACACTAACCATATGATTTAGAGTTGTCTGCAACCAATTTTATGAGTGTGCTACCTATGCTACTGAAGTTACTTTCAGTAACGTTACCTTCTCTACACATTGGAACTTTAGTCTTTCTAGAATTAAACCAAGTCAATGGCTGTTCCACTGTAAATGGTACCAGGTAGGTTACTGAATTCAACTTGCATTGGAGTATTCCATGCCACCTAGCACTCTACATGCAATATCTATACAGTTCCACATCAGTCTGAGTAGTTATGTACAGAAACTTATCACAAAATGCATTGAATAGAAAGTAATGCATTCAACTCAAAGGAGTCTACAGTTCAATTTTGCTGAGAAATACTATGTGCTAACATGATGTAAACATTGTTAGCACACTAACCATATGATTTAGAGTTGTCTGCAAACAATTTTATGAGTGTGCTACCTATGCTCCAGAAGTTACTTTCAGTAACGTTACATTCTCTACACATTGGAACTTTAGTCTTTCTAGAATTAAACCAAATCAATGGCTGTTCCACTGTAAATGGTACCAGGTAGGTTACTGAATTCAGCTTGCATTGGAGTATTCCATGCCACCTAGCACTCTACATGCAATATCTATACAGTTCCACATCAGTCTGAGTAGTTATGTACAGAAACTTATCACAAAATGCTTTGATTAGAAAGTAATGCATTCAACTCAAAGGAGTCTACAGTTCAATTTTGCTGAGAAATACTATGTGCTAACATGATGTAAACATTGTTAGCACACTACCCATATGATTTAGAGTTGTCTGCAACCAATTTTCTGAGTGTGCTACCTATGCTCCAGAAGTTCCTTTCAGTAACGTTACCTTCTCTACACATTGGAACTTTAGTCTTTCTAGAATTAAACCAAGTCAATGGATGTTCCACTGTAAATGGTACCAGGTAGGTTACTGAATTCAACTTGCATTGGAGTATTCCATGCCATCTAGCACTATACATGCAATATCTATACAGTTCCACATCAGTCTGAGTAGTTATGTACAGAAACCTATCACAAAATGCATTGAATAGAAAGTACTGCATTCAACTCAGAGGAGTGTACAGTTCAAATGTGCTGATAAGTACTATGTGCTAACATGATGTAAACATTGTTAGCACACTAAACATATGATTTAGAGTTGTCTGCAACCAATTTTTTGAGTGTGCTACCTATGCTACTGAAGTTACTTTCAGTAGCATTACCTTCTCTACTCATTGGAACTTTAGACTTTACAGAATTAAACCAAATCAATGGCTGTTCCACTGTAAATGGTACCAGGTAGGTTACTGAATTCAGCTTGCATTGGAGTATTCCATGGCACCTAGCACTCTACATGCAATATCTATACAGTTCCACATCAGTCTGAGTAGTTATGTACAGAAACTTATCACAAAATGCTTTGATTAGTAAGTAATGCATTCAACTCAAAGGAGTCTACAGTTCAATTTTGCTGAGAAATACTATGTGCTAACATGATGTAAACATTGTTAGCACACTAACCATATGATTTAGAGTTGTCTGCAACCAATTTTATGAGTGTGCTACCTATGCTACTGAAGTTACTTTCAGTAACGTTACCTTCTCTACACATTGGAACTTTAGTCTTTCTAGAATTAAACCAAGTCAATGGCTGTTCCACTGTAAATGGTACCAGGTAGGTTACTGAATTCAACTTGCATTGGAGTATTCCATGCCACCTAGCACTCTACATGCAATATCTATACAGTTCCACATCAGTCTGAGTAGTTATGTACAGAAACTTATCACAAAATGCATTGAATAGAAAGTAATGCATTCAACTCAAAGGAGTCTACAGTTCAATTTTGCTGAGAAATACTATGTGCTAACATGATGTAAACATTGTTAGCACACTAACCATATGATTTAGAGTTGTCTGCAACCAATTTTATGAGTGTGCTACCTATGCTCCAGAAGTTACTTTCAGTAACGTTACATTCTCTACACATTGGAACTTTAGTCTTTCTAGAATTAAACCAAATCAATGGCTGTTCCACTGTAAATGGTACCAGGTAGGTTACTGAATTCAGCTTGCATTGGAGTATTCCATGCCACCTAGCACTCTACATGCAATATCTATACAGTTCCACATCAGTCTGAGTAGTTATGTACAGAAACTTATCACAAAATGCTTTGATTAGAAAGTAATGCATTCAACTCAAAGGAGTCTACAGTTCAATTTTGCTGAGAAATACTATGTGCTAACATGATGTAAACATTGTTAGCACACTACCCATATGATTTAGAGTTGTCTGCAACCAATTTTCTGAGTGTGCTACCTATGCTCCAGAAGTTACTTTCAGTAACGTTACCTTCTCTACACATTGGAACTTTAGTCTTTCTAGAATTAAACCAAATCAATGGCTGTTCCACTGTAAATGGTACCAGGTAGGTTTCTGAATTCAACTTGCATTGGAGTATTCCATGCCACCTAGCACTCTACATGCAATATCTATACAGTTCCACATCAGTCTGTGTAGTTATGTACAGAAACCTATCACAAAATGCATTGAATAGAAAGTAATGCATTCAACACAAAGGAGTGTACAGTTCAATTTTGCTGAGAACTACTATGTACTAACATGATGTAAACATTGTTAGCACACTATCATATGATTTAGAGTTGTCTGCAACCAATTTTATGAGTGTGCTACCTATGCTCCAGAAGTTACTTTCAGTAAAGTTACCTTCTCTACACATTGGAACTTTAGTCTTTCTAGAATTAAACCAAGTCAATGGATGTTCCACTGTAAATGGTACCAGGTAGGTTACTGAATTCAACTTGCATTGGAGTATTCCATGCCACCTAGCACTCTACATGCAATATCTATACAGTTCCACATCAGTCTGAGTAGTTATGTACAGAAACTTATCACAAAATGCATTGAATAGAAAGTAATGCATTCAACTCAAAGGAGTCTACAGTTCAATTTTGCTGAGAAATACTATGTGCTAACATGATGTAAACATTGTTAGCACACTAACCATATGATTTAGAGTTGTCTGCAACCAATTTTATGAGTGTGCTACCTATGCTCCAGAAGTTACTTTCAGTAACGTTACATTCTCTACACATTGGAACTTTAGTCTTTCTAGAATTAAACCAAATCAATGGCTGTTCCACTGTAAATGGTACCAGGTAGGTTACTGAATTCAGCTTGCATTGGAGTATTCCATGCCACCTAGCACTCTACATGCAATATCTATACAGTTCCACATCAGTCTGAGTAGTTATGTACAGAAACTTATCACAAAATGCTTTGATTGGAAAGTAATGCATTCAACTCAAAGGAGTCTACAGTTCAATTTTGCTGAGAAATACTATGTGCTAACATGATGTGAACATTGTTAGCTCACTAACCATATGATTTAGAATTGTCTGCAACCAATTTTATGAGTGTGCTACCTATGCTACTGAAGTTACTTTAGTAACGTTACCTTCTCTACACATTGGAACTTTAGTCTTTCTAGAATTAAACCAAGTCAATGGCTGTTCCACTGTAAATGGTACCAGGTAGGTTACTGAATTCAACTTGCATTGGAGTATTCCATGCCACCTAGCACTCTACATGCAATATCTATACAGTTCCACATCAGTCTGAGTAGTTATGTACAGAAACTTATCACAAAATGCATTGAATAGAAAGTAATGCATTCAACACAAAGGAGTGTGCAGTTCAATTTTGCTGAGAACTACTATGTACTAACATGATGTAAACATTGTTAGCACACTAACCATATGATTTAGAGTTGTCTGCAACCAATTTTATGAGTGTGCTACCTATGCTCCAGAAGTTACTTTCAGTAAAGTTACCTTCTCTACACATTGGAACTTTAGTCTTTCTAGAATTAAACCAAGTCAATGGATGTTCCACTGTAAATGGTACCAGGTAGGTTACTGAATTCAACTTGCATTGGAGTATTCCATGCCACCTAGCACTATACATGCAATATCTATACAGTTCCACATCAGTCTGAGTAGTTATGTACAGAAACCTATCACAAAATGCATTGAATAGAAAGTACTGCATTCAACTCAGAGGAGTGTACAGTTCAAATGTGCTGATAAGTACTATGTGCTAACATGATGTAAACATTGTTAGCACACTAAACATATGATTTAGAGTTGTCTGCAACCAATTTTTTGAGTGTGCTACCTATGCTACTGAAGTTACTTTCAGTAGCATTACCTTCTCTACTCATTGGAACTTTAGACTTTACAGAATTAAACCAAGTCAATGGCTGTTCCACTGTAAATGGTACCAGGTAGGTTACTGAATTCAGCTTGCATTGGAGTATTCCATGGCACCTAGCACTCTACATGCAATATCTATACAGTTCCACATCAGTCTGAGTAGTTATGTACAGAAACTTATCACAAAATGCTTTGATTAGAAAGTAATGCATTCAACTCAAAGGAGTCTACAGTTCAATTTTGCTGAGAAATACTATGTGCTAACATGATGTAAACATTGTTAGCACACTAACCATATGATTTAGAGTTGTCTGCAACCAATTTTATGAGTGTGCTACCTATGCTACTGAAGTTACTTTCAGTAACGTTACCTTCTCTACACATTGGAACTTTAGTCTTTCTAGAATTAAACCAAGTCAATGGCTGTTCCACTGTAAATGGTACCAGGTAGGTTACTGAATTCAACTTGCATTGGAGTATTCCATGCCACCTAGCACTCTACATGCAATATCTATACAGTTCCACATCAGTCTGAGTAGTTATGTACAGAAACTTATCACAAAATGCATTGAATAGAAAGTAATGCATTCAACTCAAAGGAGTCTACAGTTCAATTTTGCTGAGAAATACTATGTGCTAACATGATGTAAACATTGTTAGCACACTAACCATATGATTTAGAGTTGTCTGCAACCAATTTTATGAGTGTGCTACCTATGCTCCAGAAGTTACTTTCAGTAACGTTACCTTCTCTACACATTGGAACTTTAGTCTTTCTAGAATTAAACCAAATCAATGGCTGTTCCACTGTAAATGGTACCAGGTAGGTTTCTGAATTCAACTTGCATTGGAGTATTCCATGCCACCTAGCACTCTACATGCAATATCTATACAGTTCCACATCAGTCTGTGTAGTTATGTACAGAAACCTATCACAAAATGCATTGAATAGAAAGTAATGCATTCAACACAAAGGAGTGTACAGTTCAATTTTGCTGAGAACTACTATGTACTAACATGATGTAAACATTGTTAGCACACTATCATATGATTTAGAGTTGTCTGCAACCAATTTTATGAGTGTGCTACCTATGCTCCAGAAGTTACTTTCAGTAAAGTTACCTTCTCTACACATTGGAACTTTAGTCTTTCTAGAATTAAACCAAGTCAATGGATGTTCCACTGTAAATGGTACCAGGTAGGTTACTGAATTCAACTTGCATTGGAGTATTCCATGCCACCTAGCACTATACATGCAATATCTATACAGTTCCACATCAGTCTGAGTAGTTATGTACAGAAACCTATCACAAAATGCATTGAATAGAAAGTACTGCATTCAACTCAGAGGAGTGTACAGTTCAAATGTGCTGATAAGTACTATGTGCTAACATGATGTAAACATTGTTAGCACACTAAACATATGATTTAGAGTTGTCTGCAACCAATTTTTTGAGTGTGCTACCTATGCTACTGAAGTTACTTTCAGTAGCATTACCTTCTCTACTCATTGGAACTTTAGACTTTACAGAATTAAACCAAGTCAATGGCTGTTCCACTGTAAATGGTACCAGGTAGGTTACTGAATTCAGCTTGCATTGGAGTATTCCATGGCACCTAGCACTCTACATGCAATATCTATACAGTTCCACATCAGTCTGAGTAGTTATGTACAGAAACTTATCACAAAATGCTTTGATTAGAAAGTAATGCATTCAACTCAAAGGAGTCTACAGTTCAATTTTGCTGAGAAATACTATGTGCTAACATGATGTAAACATTGTTAGCACACTAACCATATGATTTAGAGTTGTCTGCAACCAATTTTATGAGTGTGCTACCTATGCTACTGAAGTTACTTTCAGTAACGTTACCTTCTCTACACATTGGAACTTTAGTCTTTCTAGAATTAAACCAAGTCAATGGCTGTTCCACTGTAAATGGTACCAGGTAGGTTACTGAATTCAACTTGCATTGGAGTATTCCATGCCACCTAGCACTCTACATGCAATATCTATACAGTTCCACATCAGTCTGAGTAGTTATGTACAGAAACTTATCACAAAATGCATTGAATAGAAAGTAATGCATTCAACTCAAAGGAGTATACAGTTCAATTTTGCTGAGAAATACTATGTGCTAACATGATGTAAACATTGTTAGCACACTAACCATATGATTTAGAGTTGTCTGCAACCAATTTTATGAGTGTGCTACCTATGCTCCAGAAGTTACTTTCAGTAACGTTACCTTCTCTACACATTGGAACTTTAGTCTTTCTAGAATTAAACCAAATCAATGGCTGTTCCACTGTAAATGGTACCAGGTAGGTTTCTGAATTCAACTTGCATTGGAGTATTCCATGCCACCTAGCACTCTACATGCAATATCTATACAGTTCCACATCAGTCTGTGTAGTTATGTACAGAAACCTATCACAAAATGCATTGAATAGAAAGTAATGCATTCAACACAAAGGAGTGTACAGTTCAATTTTGCTGAGAACTACTATGTACTAACATGATGTAAACATTGTTAGCACACTATCATATGATTTAGAGTTGTCTGCAACCAATTTTATGAGTGTGCTACCTATGCTCCAGAAGTTACTTTCAGTAAAGTTACCTTCTCTACACATTGGAACTTTAGTCTTTCTAGAATTAAACCAAGTCAATGGATGTTCCACTGTAAATGGTACCAGGTAGGTTACTGAATTCAACTTGCATTGGAGTATTCCATGCCATCTAGCACTATACATGCAATATCTATACAGTTCCACATCAGTCTGAGTAGTTATGTACAGAAACCTATCACAAAATGCATTGAATAGAAAGTACTGCATTCAACTCAGAGGAGTGTACAGTTCAAATGTGCTGATAAGTACTATGTGCTAACATGATGTAAACATTGTTAGCACACTAAACATATGATTTAGAGTTGTCTGCAACCAATTTTTTGAGTGTGCTACCTATGCTACTGAAGTTACTTTCAGTAGCATTACCTTCTCTACTCATTGGAACTTTAGACTTTACAGAATTAAACCAAATCAATGGCTGTTCCACTGTAAATGGTACCAGGTAGGTTACTGAATTCAGCTTGCATTGGAGTATTCCATGGCACCTAGCACTCTACATGCAATATCTATACAGTTCCACATCAGTCTGAGTAGTTATGTACAGAAACTTATCACAAAATGCTTTGATTAGTAAGTAATGCATTCAACTCAAAGGAGTCTACAGTTCAATTTTGCTGAGAAATACTATGTGCTAACATGATGTAAACATTGTTAGCACACTAACCATATGATTTAGAGTTGTCTGCAACCAATTTTATGAGTGTGCTACCTATGCTACTGAAGTTACTTTCAGTAACGTTACCTTCTCTACACATTGGAACTTTAGTCTTTCTAGAATTAAACCAAGTCAA
Organism: Hypanus sabinus; assembly: GCF_030144855.1. Classification (NCBI taxonomy): domain Eukaryota; kingdom Metazoa; phylum Chordata; class Chondrichthyes; order Myliobatiformes; family Dasyatidae; genus Hypanus; species Hypanus sabinus. The sequence continues at coordinate 4,109,095 of NC_082733.1, forward strand.
TGGCTGTTCCACTGTAAATGGTACCAGGTAGGTTACTGAATTCAACTTGCATTGGAGTATTCCATGCCACCTAGCACTCTACATGCAATATCTATACAGTTCCACATCAGTCTGAGTAGTTATGTACAGAAACTTATCACAAAATGCATTGAATAGAAAGTAATGCATTCAACTCAAAGGAGTCTACAGTTCAATTTTGCTGAGAAATACTATGTGCTAACATGATGTAAACATTGTTAGCACACTAACCATATGATTTAGAGTTGTCTGCAACCAATTTTATGAGTGTGCTACCTATGCTCCAGAAGTTACTTTCAGTAACGTTACATTCTCTACACATTGGAACTTTAGTCTTTCTAGAATTAAACCAAATCAATGGCTGTTCCACTGTAAATGGTACCAGGTAGGTTACTGAATTCAGCTTGCATTGGAGTATTCCATGCCACCTAGCACTCTACATGCAATATCTATACAGTTCCACATCAGTCTGAGTAGTTATGTACAGAAACTTATCACAAAATGCTTTGATTAGAAAGTAATGCATTCAACTCAAAGGAGTCTACAGTTCAATTTTGCTTAGAAATACTATGTGCTAACATGATGTAAACATTGTTAGCACACTACCCATATGATTTAGAGTTGTCTGCAACCAATTTTCTGAGTGTGCTACCTATGCTCCAGAAGTTACTTTCAGTAACGTTACCTTCTCTACACATTGGAACTTTAGTCTTTCTAGAATTAAACCAAATCAATGGCTGTTCCACTGTAAATGGTACCAGGTAGGTTTCTGAATTCAACTTGCATTGGAGTATTCCATGCCACCTAGCACTCTACATGCAATATCTATACAGTTCCACATCAGTCTGTGTAGTTATGTACAGAAACCTATCACAAAATGCATTGAATAGAAAGTAATGCATTCAACACAAAGGAGTGTACAGTTCAATTTTGCTGAGAACTACTATGTACTAACATGATGTAAACATTGTTAGCACACTATCATATGATTTAGAGTTGTCTGCAACCAATTTTATGAGTGTGCTACCTATGCTCCAGAAGTTACTTTCAGTAAAGTTACCTTCTCTACACATTGGAACTTTAGTCTTTCTAGAATTAAACCAAGTCAATGGATGTTCCACTGTAAATGGTACCAGGTAGGTTACTGAATTCAACTTGCATTGGAGTATTCCATGCCACCTAGCACTCTACATGCAATATCTATACAGTTCCACATCAGTCTGAGTAGTTATGTACAGAAACTTATCACAAAATGCATTGAATAGAAAGTAATGCATTCAACTCAAAGGAGTCTACAGTTCAATTTTGCTGAGAAATACTATGTGCTAACATGATGTAAACATTGTTAGCACACTAACCATATGATTTAGAGTTGTCTGCAACCAATTTTATGAGTGTGCTACCTATGCTCCAGAAGTTACTTTCAGTAACGTTACATTCTCTACACATTGGAACTTTAGTCTTTCTAGAATTAAACCAAATCAATGGCTGTTCCACTGTAAATGGTACCAGGTAGGTTACTGAATTCAGCTTGCATTGGAGTATTCCATGCCACCTAGCACTCTACATGCAATATCTATACAGTTCCACATCAGTCTGAGTAGTTATGTACAGAAACTTATCACAAAATGCTTTGATTAGAAAGTAATGCATTCAACTCAAAGGAGTCTACAGTTCAATTTTGCTGAGAAATACTATGTGCTAACATGATGTGAACATTGTTAGCTCACTAACCATATGATTTAGAATTGTCTGCAACCAATTTTATGAGTGTGCTACCTATGCTACTGAAGTTACTTTAGTAACGTTACCTTCTCTACACATTGGAACTTTAGTCTTTCTAGAATTAAACCAAGTCAATGGCTGTTCCACTGTAAATGGTACCAGGTAGGTTACTGAATTCAACTTGCATTGGAGTATTCCATGCCACCTAGCACTCTACATGCAATATCTATACAGTTCCACATCAGTCTGAGTAGTTATGTACAGAAACTTATCACAAAATGCATTGAATAGAAAGTAATGCATTCAACACAAAGGAGTGTGCAGTTCAATTTTGCTGAGAACTACTATGTACTAACATGATGTAAACATTGTTAGCACACTAACCATATGATTTAGAGTTGTCTGCAACCAATTTTATGAGTGTGCTACCTATGCTCCAGAAGTTACTTTCAGTAAAGTTACCTTCTCTACACATTGGAACTTTAGTCTTTCTAGAATTAAACCAAGTCAATGGATGTTCCACTGTAAATGGTACCAGGTAGGTTACTGAATTCAACTTGCATTGGAGTATTCCATGCCACCTAGCACTATACATGCAATATCTATACAGTTCCACATCAGTCTGAGTAGTTATGTACAGAAACCTATCACAAAATGCATTGAATAGAAAGTACTGCATTCAACTCAGAGGAGTGTACAGTTCAAATGTGCTGATAAGTACTATGTGCTAACATGATGTAAACATTGTTAGCACACTAAACATATGATTTAGAGTTGTCTGCAACCAATTTTTTGAGTGTGCTACCTATGCTACTGAAGTTACTTTCAGTAGCATTACCTTCTCTACTCATTGGAACTTTAGACTTTACAGAATTAAACCAAGTCAATGGCTGTTCCACTGTAAATGGTACCAGGTAGGTTACTGAATTCAGCTTGCATTGGAGTATTCCATGGCACCTAGCACTCTACATGCAATATCTATACAGTTCCACATCAGTCTGAGTAGTTATGTACAGAAACTTATCACAAAATGCTTTGATTAGAAAGTAATGCATTCAACTCAAAGGAGTCTACAGTTCAATTTTGCTGAGAAATACTATGTGCTAACATGATGTAAACATTGTTAGCACACTAACCATATGATTTAGAGTTGTCTGCAACCAATTTTATGAGTGTGCTACCTATGCTACTGAAGTTACTTTCAGTAACGTTACCTTCTCTACACATTGGAACTTTAGTCTTTCTAGAATTAAACCAAGTCAATGGCTGTTCCACTGTAAATGGTACCAGGTAGGTTACTGAATTCAACTTGCATTGGAGTATTCCATGCCACCTAGCACTCTACATGCAATATCTATACAGTTCCACATCAGTCTGAGTAGTTATGTACAGAAACTTATCACAAAATGCATTGAATAGAAAGTAATGCATTCAACTCAAAGGAGTCTACAGTTCAATTTTGCTGAGAAATACTATGTGCTAACATGATGTAAACATTGTTAGCACACTAACCATATGATTTAGAGTTGTCTGCAACCAATTTTATGAGTGTGCTACCTATGCTCCAGAAGTTACTTTCAGTAACGTTACCTTCTCTACACATTGGAACTTTAGTCTTTCTAGAATTAAACCAAATCAATGGCTGTTCCACTGTAAATGGTACCAGGTAGGTTTCTGAATTCAACTTGCATTGGAGTATTCCATGCCACCTAGCACTCTACATGCAATATCTATACAGTTCCACATCAGTCTGTGTAGTTATGTACAGAAACCTATCACAAAATGCATTGAATAGAAAGTAATGCATTCAACACAAAGGAGTGTACAGTTCAATTTTGCTGAGAACTACTATGTACTAACATGATGTAAACATTGTTAGCACACTATCATATGATTTAGAGTTGTCTGCAACCAATTTTATGAGTGTGCTACCTATGCTCCAGAAGTTACTTTCAGTAAAGTTACCTTCTCTACACATTGGAACTTTAGTCTTTCTAGAATTAAACCAAGTCAATGGATGTTCCACTGTAAATGGTACCAGGTAGGTTACTGAATTCAACTTGCATTGGAGTATTCCATGCCACCTAGCACTATACATGCAATATCTATACAGTTCCACATCAGTCTGAGTAGTTATGTACAGAAACTTATCACAAAATGCTTTGATTAGAAAGTAATGCATTCAACTCAAAGGAGTCTACAGTTCAATTTTGCTGAGAAATACTATGTGCTAACATGATGTAAACATTGTTAGCACACTAACCATATGATTTAGAGTTGTCTGCAACCAATTTTATGAGTGTGCTACCTATGCTACTGAAGTTACTTTCAGTAACGTTACCTTCTCTACACATTGGAACTTTAGTCTTTCTAGAATTAAACCAAGTCAATGGCTGTTCCACTGTAAATGGTACCAGGTAGGTTACTGAATTCAACTTGCATTGGAGTATTCCATGCCACCTAGCACTCTACATGCAATATCTATACAGTTCCACATCAGTCTGAGTAGTTATGTACAGAAACTTATCACAAAATGCATTGAATAGAAAGTAATGCATTCAACTCAAAGGAGTCTACAGTTCAATTTTGCTGAGAAATACTATGTGCTAACATGATGTAAACATTGTTAGCACACTAACCATATGATTTAGAGTTGTCTGCAAACAATTTTATGAGTGTGCTACCTATGCTCCAGAAGTTACTTTCAGTAACGTTACATTCTCTACACATTGGAACTTTAGTCTTTCTAGAATTAAACCAAATCAATGGCTGTTCCACTGTAAATGGTACCAGGTAGGTTACTGAATTCAGCTTGCATTGGAGTATTCCATGCCACCTAGCACTCTACATGCAATATCTATACAGTTCCACATCAGTCTGAGTAGTTATGTACAGAAACTTATCACAAAATGCTTTGATTAGAAAGTAATGCATTCAACTCAAAGGAGTCTACAGTTCAATTTTGCTGAGAAATACTATGTGCTAACATGATGTAAACATTGTTAGCACACTACCCATATGATTTAGAGTTGTCTGCAACCAATTTTCTGAGTGTGCTACCTATGCTACTGAAGTTACTTTCAGTAGCATTACCTTCTCTACTCATTGGAACTTTAGACTTTACAGAATTAAACCAAGTCAATGGCTGTTCCACTGTAAATGGTACCAGGTAGGTTACTGAATTCAGCTTGCATTGGAGTATTCCATGGCACCTAGCACTCTACATGCAATATCTATACAGTTCCACATCAGTCTGAGTAGTTATGTACAGAAACTTATCACAAAATGCTTTGATTAGAAAGTAATGCATTCAACTCAAAGGAGTCTACAGTTCAATTTTGCTGAGAAATACTATGTGCTAACATGATGTAAACATTGTTAGCACACTAACCATATGATTTAGAGTTGTCTGCAACCAATTTTATGAGTGTGCTACCTATGCTACTGAAGTTACTTTCAGTAACGTTACCTTCTCTACACATTGGAACTTTAGTCTTTCTAGAATTAAACCAAGTCAATGGCTGTTCCACTGTAAATGGTACCAGGTAGGTTACTGAATTCAACTTGCATTGGAGTATTCCATGCCACCTAGCACTCTACATGCAATATCTATACAGTTCCACATCAGTCTGAGTAGTTATGTACAGAAACTTATCACAAAATGCATTGAATAGAAAGTAATGCATTCAACTCAAAGGAGTCTACAGTTCAATTTTGCTGAGAAATACTATGTGCTAACATGATGTAAACATTGTTAGCACACTAACCATATGATTTAGAGTTGTCTGCAACCAATTTTATGAGTGTGCTACCTATGCTCCAGAAGTTACTTTCAGTAACGTTACCTTCTCTACACATTGGAACTTTAGTCTTTCTAGAATTAAACCAAATCAATGGCTGTTCCACTGTAAATGGTACCAGGTAGGTTTCTGAATTCAACTTGCATTGGAGTATTCCATGCCACCTAGCACTCTACATGCAATATCTATACAGTTCCACATCAGTCTGTGTAGTTATGTACAGAAACCTATCACAAAATGCATTGAATAGAAAGTAATGCATTCAACACAAAGGAGTGTACAGTTCAATTTTGCTGAGAACTACTATGTACTAACATGATGTAAACATTGTTAGCACACTATCATATGATTTAGAGTTGTCTGCAACCAATTTTATGAGTGTGCTACCTATGCTCCAGAAGTTACTTTCAGTAAAGTTACCTTCTCTACACATTGGAACTTTAGTCTTTCTAGAATTAAACCAAGTCAATGGATGTTCCACTGTAAATGGTACCAGGTAGGTTACTGAATTCAACTTGCATTGGAGTATTCCATGCCACCTAGCACTATACATGCAATATCTATACAGTTCCACATCAGTCTGAGTAGTTATGTACAGAAACCTATCACAAAATGCATTGAATAGAAAGTACTGCATTCAACTCAAAGGAGTGTACAGTTCAAATGTGCTGATAAGTACTATGTGCTAACATGATGTAAACATTGTTAGCACACTAAACATATGATTTAGAGTTGTCTGCAACCAATTTTTTGAGTGTGCTACCTATGCTACTGAAGTTACTTTCAGTAGCATTACCTTCTCTACTCATTGGAACTTTAGACTTTACAGAATTAAACCAAGTCAATGGCTGTTCCACTGTAAATGGTACCAGGTAGGTTACTGAATTCAGCTTGCATTGGAGTATTCCATGGCACCTAGCACTCTACATGCAATATCTATACAGTTCCACATCAGTCTGAGTAGTTATGTACAGAAACTTATCACAAAATGCTTTGATTAGAAAGTAATGCATTCAACTCAAAGGAGTCTACAGTTCAATTTTGCTGAGAAATACTATGTGCTAACATGATGTAAACATTGTTAGCACACTAACCATATGATTTAGAGTTGTCTGCAACCAATTTTATGAGTGTGCTACCTATGCTACTGAAGTTACTTTCAGTAACGTTACCTTCTCTACACATTGGAACTTTAGTCTTTCTAGAATTAAACCAAGTCAATGGCTGTTCCACTGTAAATGGTACCAGGTAGGTTTCTGAATTCAACTTGCATTGGAGTATTCCATGCCACCTAGCACTCTACATGCAATATCTATACAGTTCCACATCAGTCTGAGTAGTTATGTACAGAAACTTATCACAAAATGCATTGAATAGAAAGTAATGCATTCAACTCAAAGGAGTCTACAGTTCAATTTTGCTGAGAAATACTATGTGCTAACATGATGTAAACATTGTTAGCACACTAACCATATGATTTAGAGTTGTCTGCAAACAATTTTATGAGTGTGCTACCTATGCTCCAGAAGTTACTTTCAGTAACGTTACATTCTCTACACATTGGAACTTTAGTCTTTCTAGAATTAAACCAAATCAATGGCTGTTCCACTGTAAATGGTACCAGGTAGGTTACTGAATTCAGCTTGCATTGGAGTATTCCATGCCACCTAGCACTCTACATGCAATATCTATACAGTTCCACATCAGTCTGAGTAGTTATGTACAGAAACTTATCACAAAATGCATTGAATAGAAAGTAATGCATTCAACTCAAAGGAGTCTACAGTTCAATTTTGCTGAGAAATACTATGTGCTAACATGATGTAAACATTGTTAGCACACTAACCATATGATTTAGAGTTGTCTGCAAACAATTTTATGAGTGTGCTACCTATGCTCCAGAAGTTACTTTCAGTAACGTTACATTCTCTACACATTGGAACTTTAGTCTTTCTAGAATTAAACCAAATCAATGGCTGTTCCACTGTAAATGGTACCAGGTAGGTTACTGAATTCAGCTTGCATTGGAGTATTCCATGCCACCTAGCACTCTACATGCAATATCTATACAGTTCCACATCAGTCTGAGTAGTTATGTACAGAAACTTATCACAAAATGCTTTGATTAGAAAGTAATGCATTCAACTCAAAGGAGTCTACAGTTCAATTTTGCTGAGAAATACTATGTACTAACATGATGTAAACATTGTTAGCACACTAACCATATGATTTAGAGTTGTCTGCAACCAATTTTATGAGTGTGCTACCTATGCTACTGAAGTTACTTTCAGTAACGTTACCTTCTCTACACATTGGAACTTTAGTCTTTCTAGAATTAAACCAAGTCAATGGCTGTTCCACTGTAAATGGTACCAGGTAGGTTACTGAATTCAACTTGCATTGGAGTATTCCATGCCACCTAGCACTCTACATGCAATATCTATACAGTTCCACATCAGTCTGAGTAGTTATGTACAGAAACTTATCACAAAATGCATTGAATAGAAAGTAATGCATTCAACTCAAAGGAGTCTACAGTTCAATTTTGCTGAGAAATACTATGTGCTAACATGATGTAAACATTGTTAGCACACTAACCATATGATTTAGAGTTGTCTGCAACCAATTTTATGAGTGTGCTACCTATGCTCCAGAAGTTACTTTCAGTAACGTTACATTCTCTACACATTGGAACTTTAGTCTTTCTAGAATTAAACCAAATCAATGGCTGTTCCACTGTAAATGGTACCAGGTAGGTTACTGAATTCAGCTTGCATTGGAGTATTCCATGCCACCTAGCACTCTACATGCAATATCTATACAGTTCCACATCAGTCTGAGTAGTTATGTACAGAAACTTATCACAAAATGCTTTGATTAGAAAGTAATGCATTCAACTCAAAGGAGTCTACAGTTCAATTTTGCTGAGAAATACTATGTGCTAACATGATGTAAACATTGTTAGCACACTACCCATATGATTTAGAGTTGTCTGCAACCAATTTTCTGAGTGTGCTACCTATGCTCCAGAAGTTACTTTCAGTAACGTTACCTTCTCTACACATTGGAACTTTAGTCTTTCTAGAATTAAACCAAATCAATGGCTGTTCCACTGTAAATGGTACCAGGTAGGTTTCTGAATTCAACTTGCATTGGAGTATTCCATGCCACCTAGCACTCTACATGCAATATCTATACAGTTCCACATCAGTCTGTGTAGTTATGTACAGAAACCTATCACAAAATGCATTGAATAGAAAGTAATGCATTCAACACAAAGGAGTGTACAGTTCAATTTTGCTGAGAACTACTATGTACTAACATGATGTAAACATTGTTAGCACACTATCATATGATTTAGAGTTGTCTGCAACCAATTTTATGAGTGTGCTACCTATGCTCCAGAAGTTACTTTCAGTAAAGTTACCTTCTCTACACATTGGAACTTTAGTCTTTCTAGAATTAAACCAAGTCAATGGATGTTCCACTGTAAATGGTACCAGGTAGGTTACTGAATTCAACTTGCATTGGAGTATTCCATGCCACCTAGCACTATACATGCAATATCTATACAGTTCCACATCAGTCTGAGTAGTTATGTACAGAAACTTATCACAAAATGCTTTGATTAGAAAGTAATGCATTCAACTCAAAGGAGTCTACAGTTCAATTTTGCTGAGAAATACTATGTGCTAACATGATGTAAACATTGTTAGCACACTAACCATATGATTTAGAGTTGTCTGCAACCAATTTTATGAGTGTGCTACCTATGCTACTGAAGTTACTTTCAGTAACGTTACCTTCTCTACACATTGGAACTTTAGTCTTTCTAGAATTAAACCAAATCAATGGCTGTTCCACTGTAAATGGTACCAGGTAGGTTTCTGAATTCAACTTGCATTGGAGTATTCCATGCCACCTAGCACTCTACATGCAATATCTATACAGTTCCACATCAGTCTGTGTAGTTATGTACAGAAACCTATCACAAAATGCATTGAATAGAAAGTAATGCATTCAACACAAAGGAGTGTACAGTTCAATTTTGCTGAGAACTACTATGTACTAACATGATGTAAACATTGTTAGCACACTATCATATGATTTAGAGTTGTCTGCAACCAATTTTATGAGTGTGCTACCTATGCTCCAGAAGTTACTTTCAGTAAAGTTACCTTCTCTACACATTGGAACTTTAGTCTTTCTAGAATTAAACCAAGTCAATGGATGTTCCACTGTAAATGGTACCAGGTAGGTTACTGAATTCAACTTGCATTGGAGTATTCCATGCCACCTAGCACTATACATGCAATATCTATACAGTTCCACATCAGTCTGAGTAGTTATGTACAGAAACCTATCACAAAATGCATTGAATAGAAAGTACTGCATTCAACTCAAAGGAGTGTACAGTTCAAATGTGCTGATAAGTACTATGTGCTAACATGATGTAAACATTGTTAGCACACTAAACATATGATTTAGAGTTGTCTGCAACCAATTTTTTGAGTGTGCTACCTATGCTACTGAAGTTACTTTCAGTAGCATTACCTTCTCTACTCATTGGAACTTTAGACTTTACAGAATTAAACCAAGTCAATGGCTGTTCCACTGTAAATGGTACCAGGTAGGTTACTGAATTCAGCTTGCATTGGAGTATTCCATGGCACCTAGCACTCTACATGCAATATCTATACAGTTCCACATCAGTCTGAGTAGTTATGTACAGAAACTTATCACAAAATGCTTTGATTAGAAAGTAATGCATTCAACTCAAAGGAGTCTACAGTTCAATTTTGCTGAGAAATACTATGTGCTAACATGATGTAAACATTGTTAGCACACTAACCATATGATTTAGAGTTGTCTGCAACCAATTTTATGAGTGTGCTACCTATGCTACTGAAGTTACTTTCAGTAACGTTACCTTCTCTACACATTGGAACTTTAGTCTTTCTAGAATTAAACCAAGTCAATGGCTGTTCCACTGTAAATGGTACCAGGTAGGTTACTGAATTCAACTTGCATTGGAGTATTCCATGCCACCTAGCACTCTACATGCAATATCTATACAGTTCCACATCAGTCTGAGTAGTTATGTACAGAAACTTATCACAAAATGCATTGAATAGAAAGTAATGCATTCAACTCAAAGGAGTCTACAGTTCAATTTTGCTGAGAAATACTATGTGCTAACATGATGTAAACATTGTTAGCACACTACCCATATGATTTAGAGTTGTCTGCAACCAATTTTCTGAGTGTGCTACCTATGCTCCAGAAGTTACTTTCAGTAACGTTACCTTCTCTACACATTGGAACTTTAGTCTTTCTAGAATTAAACCAAATCAATGGCTGTTCCACTGTAAATGGTACCAGGTAGGTTTCTGAATTCAACTTGCATTGGAGTATTCCATGCCACCTAGCACTCTACATGCAATATCTATACAGTTCCACATCAGTCTGTGTAGTTATGTACAGAAACCTATCACAAAATGCATTGAATAGAAAGTAATGCATTCAACACAAAGGAGTGTACAGTTCAATTTTGCTGAGAACTACTATGTACTAACATGATGTAAACATTGTTAGCACACTAACCATATGATTTAGAGTTGTCTGCAACCAATTTTATGAGTGTGCTACCTATGCTCCAGAAGTTACTTTCAGTAAAGTTACCTTCTCTACACATTGGAACTTTAGTCTTTCTAGAATTAAACCAAGTCAATGGATGTTCCACTGTAAATGGTACCAGGTAGGTTACTGAATTCAACTTGCATTGGAGTATTCCATGCCACCTAGCACTATACATGCAATATCTATACAGTTCCACATCAGTCTGAGTAGTTATGTACAGAAACCTATCACAAAATGCATTGAATAGAAAGTACTGCATTCAACTCAAAGGAGTGTACAGTTCAAATGTGCTGATAAGTACTATGTGCTAACATGATGTAAACATTGTTAGCACACTAAACATATGATTTAGAGTTGTCTGCAACCAATTTTTTGAGTGTGCTACCTATGCTACTGAAGTTACTTTCAGTAGCATTACCTTCTCTACTCATTGGAACTTTAGACTTTACAGAATTAAACCAAGTCAATGGCTGTTCCACTGTAAATGGTACCAGGTAGGTTACTGAATTCAGCTTGCATTGGAGTATTCCATGGCACCTAGCACTCTACATGCAATATCTATACAGTTCCACATCAGTCTGAGTAGTTATGTACAGAAACTTATCACAAAATGCTTTGATTAGAAAGTAATGCATTCAACTCAAAGGAGTCTACAGTTCAATTTTGCTGAGAAATACTATGTGCTAACATGATGTAAACATTGTTAGCACACTAACCATATGATTTAGAGTTGTCTGCAACCAATTTTATGAGTGTGCTACCTATGCTACTGAAGTTACTTTCAGTAACGTTACCTTCTCTACACATTGGAACTTTAGTCTTTCTAGAATTAAACCAAGTCAATGGCTGTTCCACTGTAAATGGTACCAGGTAGGTTACTGAATTCAACTTGCATTGGAGTATTCCATGCCACCTAGCACTCTACATGCAATATCTATACAGTTCCACATCAGTCTGTGTAGTTATGTACAGAAACCTATCACAAAATGCATTGAATAGAAAGTAATGCATTCAACACAAAGGAGTGTACAGTTCAATTTTGCTGAGAACTACTATGTACTAACATGATGTAAACATTATTAGCACACTAACCATATGATTTAGAGTTGTCTGCAACCAATTTTATGAGTGTGCTACCTATGCTCCAGAAGTTACTTTCAGTAAAGTTACCTTCTCTACACATTGGAACTTTAGTCTTTCTAGAATTAAACCAAGTCAATGGATGTTCCACTGTAAATGGTACCAGGTAGGTTACTGAATTCAACTTGCATTGGAGTATTCCATGCCACCTAGCACTATACATGCAATGTCTATACAGTTCCACATCAGTCTGAGTAGTTATGTACAGAAACTTATCACAAAATGCATTGAATAGAAAGTAATGCATTCAACTCAAAGGAGTGTACAGTTCAATTTTGCTGAGAAATACTATGTGCTAACATGATGTAAACATTGTTAGCACACTAACCATATGATTTAGAGTTGTCTGCAACCAATTTTATGAGTGTGCTACCTATGCTCCAGAAGTTACTTTCGGTAACGTTACCTTCTCTACACATTGGAACTTTAGTCTTTCTAGAATTAAACCAAATCAATGGCTGTTCCACTGTAAATGGTACCAGGTAGGTTTCTGAATTCAACTTGCATTGGAGTATTCCATGCCACCTAGCACTATACATGCAATATCTATACAGTTCCACATCAGTCTGAGTAGTTATGTACAGAAACCTATCACAAAATGCATTGAATAGAAAGTACTGCATTCAACTCAAAGGAGTGTACAGTTCAAATGTGCTGATAAGTACTATGTGCTAACATGATGTAAACATTGTTAGCACACTAAACATATGATTTAGAGTTGTCTGCAACCAATTTTTTGAGTGTGCTGCCTATGCTACTGAAGTTACTTTCAGTAGCATTACCTTCTCTACTCATTGGAACTTTAGACTTTACAGAATTAAACCAAGTCAATGGCTGTTCCACTGTAAATGGTACCAGGTAGGTTACTGAATTCAGCTTGCATTGGAGTATTCCATGGCACCTAGCACTCTACATGCAATATCTATACAGTTCCACATCAGTCTGAGTAGTTATGTACAGAAACTTATCACAAAATGCTTTGATTAGAAAGTAATGCATTCAACTCAAAGGAGTCTACAGTTCAATTTTGCTGAGAAATACTATGTGCTAACATGATGTAAACATTGTTAGCACACTACCCATATGATTTAGAGTTGTCTGCAACCAATTTTCTGAGTGTGCTACCTATGCTCCAGAAGTTACTTTCAGTAACGTTACCTTCTCTACACATTGGAACTTTAGTCTTTCTAGAATTAAACCAAATCAATGGCTGTTCCACTGTAAATGGTACCAGGTAGGTTTCTGAATTCAACTTGCATTGGAGTATTCCATGCCACCTAGCACTCTACATGCAATATCTATACAGTTCCACATCAGTCTGTGTAGTTATGTACAGAAACCTATCACAAAATGCATTGAATAGAAAGTAATGCATTCAACACAAAGGAGTGTACAGTTCAATTTTGCTGAGAACTACTATGTACTAACATGATGTAAACATTGTTAGCACACTAACCATATGATTTAGAGTTGTCTGCAACCAATTTTATGAGTGTGCTACCTATGCTCCAGAAGTTACTTTCAGTAAAGTTACCTTCTCTACACATTGGAACTTTAGTCTTTCTAGAATTAAACCAAGTCAATGGATGTTCCACTGTAAATGGTACCAGGTAGGTTACTGAATTCAACTTGCATTGGAGTATTCCATGCCACCTAGCACTATACATGCAATATCTATACAGTTCCACATCAGTCTGAGTAGTTATGTACAGAAACTTATCACAAAATGCATTGAATAGAAAGTAATGCATTCAACTCAAAGGAGTCTACAGTTCAATTTTGCTGAGAAATACTATGTGCTAACATGATGTAAACATTGTTAGCACACTAACCATATGATTTAGAGTTGTCTGCAACCAATTTTATGAGTGTGCTACCTATGCTCCAGAAGTTACTTTCGGTAACGTTACCTTCTCTACACATTGGAACTTTAGTCTTTCTAGAATTAAACTAAATCAATGGCTGTTCCACTGTAAATGGAACCAGGTAGGTTTCTGAATTCAACTTGCATTGGAGTATTCCATGCCACCTAGCACTCTACATGCAATATCTATACAGTTCCACATCAGTCTGTGTAGTTATGTACAGAAACCTATCACAAAATGCATTGAATAGAAAGTAATGCATTCAACACAAAGGAGTGTACAGTTCAATTTTGCTGAGAACTACTATGTACTAACATGATGTAAACATTGTTAGCACACTAGCCATATGATTTAGAGTTGTCTGCAACCAATTTTATGAGTGTGCTACCTATGCTCCAGAAGTTACTTTCAGTAAAGTTACCTTCTCTACACTTTGGAACTTTAGTCTTTCTAGAATTAAACCAAGTCAATGGATGTTCCACTGTAAATGGTACCAGGTAGGTTACTGATTTCAACTTGCATTGGAGTATTCCATGCCACCTAGCACTATACATGCAATATCTATACAGTTCCACATCAGTCTGAGTAGTTATGTACAGAAACTTATCACAAAATGCATTGAATAGAAAGTAATGCATTCAACTCAAAGGAGTCTACAGTTCAATTTTGCTGAGAAATACTATGTGCTAACATGATGTAAACATTGTTAGCACACTAACCATATGATTTAGAGTTGTCTGCAACCAATTTTTTGAGTGTCCTACCTATGCTACTGAAGTTACTTTCAGTAGCATTACCTTCTCTACTCATTGGAACTTTAGACTTTACAGAATTAAACCAAGTCAATGGCTGTTCCACTGTAAATGGTACCAGGTAGGTTACTGAATTCAGCTTGCATTGGAGCATTCCATGCCACCTAGCACTCTACATGCAATATCTATACAGTTCCACATCAGTCTGAGTAGCTATGTACAGAAACTTATCACAAAATGCATTGAATAGAAAGTAATGCATTCAACTCAAAGGAGTGTACAGTTCAATTTTGCTGAGAACTACTATGTACTAACATGATGTAAACATTGTTAGCACACTAACCATATGATTTAGAGTTGTCTGCAACCAATTTTATGAGTGTGCTACCTATGCTCCAGAAGTTACTTTCAGTAAAGTTACCTTCTCTACACATTGGAACTTTAGACTTTACAGAATTAAACCAAGTCAATGGCTGTTCCACTGTAAATGGTAGCAGGTAGTTTACTGAATTCAACTTGCATTGGAGTATTCCATGCCACCTAGCACTCTACATGGAATATCTATACAGTTCCACATCAGTCTGAGTAGTTATGTACAGAAACTTATCACAAAATGCATTGAATAGAAAGTAATGCATTCAACTCAAAGGAGTGTACAGTTCAATTTTGCTGAGAAATACTATGTGCTAACATGATGTAAACATTGTTAGCACACTAACCATATGATTTAGAGTTGTCTGCAACCAATTTTATGAGTGTGCTACCTATGCTCCAGAAGTTACTTTCGGTAACGTTACCTTCTCTACACATTGGAACTTTAGTCTTTCTAGAATTAAACCAAATCAATGGCTGTTCCACTGTAAATGGTACCAGGTAGGTTTCTGAATTCAACTTGCATTGGAGTATTCCATGCCACCTAGCACTCTACATGCAATATCTATACAGTTCCACATCAGTCTGTGTAGTTATGTACAGAAACCTATCACAAAATGCATTGAATAGAAAGTAATGCATTCAACACAAAGGAGTGTACAGTTCAATTTTGCTGAGAACTACTATGTACTAACATGATGTAAACATTGTTAGCACACTAACCATATGATTTAGAGTTGTCTGCAACCAATTTTATGAGTGTGCTACCTATGCTCCAGAAGTTACTTTCAGTAAAGTTACCTTCTCTACACATTGGAACTTTAGTCTTTCTAGAATTAAACCAAGTCAATGGATGTTCCACTGTAAATGGTACCAGGTAGGTTACTGATTTCAACTTGCATTGGAGTATTCCATGCCACCTAGCACTATACATGCAATATCTATACAGTTCCACATCAGTCTGAGTAGTTATGTACAGAAACTTATCACAAAATGCATTGAATAGAAAGTAATGCATTCAACTCAAAGGAGTCTACAGTTCAATTTTGCTGAGAAATACTATGTGCTAACATGATGTAAACATTGTTAGCACACTAACCATATGATTTAGAGTTGTCTGCAACCAATTTTATGAGTGTGCTACCTATGCTCCAGAAGATACTTTCAGTAACGTTACCTTCTCTACACATTGGAACTTTAGTCTTTCTAGAATTAAACCAAATCAATGGCTGTTCCTCTGTAAATGGTACCAGGTAGGTTTCTGAATTCAACTTGCATTGGAGTATTCCATGCCACCTAGCACTCTACATGCAATATCTATACAGTTCCACATCAGTCTGTGTAGTTATGTACAGAAACCTATCACAAAATGCATTGAATAGAAAGTAATGCATTCAACACAAAGGAGTGTACAGTTCAATTTTGCTGAGAACTACTATGTACTAACATGATGTAAACATTGTTAGCACACTAACCATATGATTTAGAGTTGTCTGCAACCAATTTTATGAGTGTGCTACCTATGCTCCAGAAGTTACTTTCAGTAAAGTTACCTTCTCTACACATTGGAACTTTAGTCTTTCTAGAATTAAACCAAGTCAATGGATGTTCCACTGTAAATGGTACCAGGTAGGTTACTGATTTCAACTTGCATTGGAGTATTCCATGCCACCTAGCACTATACATGCAATATCTATACAGTTCCACATCAGTCTGAGTAGTTATGTACAGAAACTTATCACAAAATGCATTGAATAGAAAGTAATGCATTCAACTCAAAGGAGTCTACAGTTCAATTTTGCTGAGAAATACTATGTGCTAACATGATGTAAACATTGTTAGCACACTAACCATATGATTTAGAGTTGTCTGCAACCAATTTTATGAGTGTGCTACCTATGCTCCAGAAGATACTTTCAGTAACGTTACCTTCTCTACACATTGGAACTTTAGTCTTTCTAGAATTAAACCAAATCAATGGCTGTTCCACTGTAAATGGTACCAGGTAGGTTACTGAATTCAGCTTGCATTGGAGTATTCCATGGCACCTAGCACTCTACATGCAATATCTATACAGTTCCACATCAGTCTGAGTAGTTATGTACAGAAACTTATCACAAAATGCTTTGATTAGAAAGTAATGCATTCAACTCAAAGGAGTCTACAGTTCAATTTTGCTGAGAAATACTATGTGCTAACATGATGTAAACATTGTTAGCACACTAACCATATGATTTAGAGTTGTCTGCAACCAATATTATGAGTGTGCTACCTATGCTCCAGAAGTTACTTTCAGTAACGTTACCTTCTCTACACATTGGAACTTTAGTCTTTCTAGAATTAAACCAAATCAATGGCTGTTCCACTGTAAATGGTACCAGGTAGGTAACTGAATTCAACTTGCATTGGAGTATTCCATGATAACCTAGCACTCTACATGCAATATCTATACAGTTCCACATCAGTCTGTGTAGTTATGTACAGAAACCTATCACAAAATGCATTGAATAGAAAGTAATGCATTCAACTCAAAGGAGTGTACAGTTCAATTTTGCTGATAAGTACTATGTGCTAACATGATGTAAACATTGTTAGCACACTAACCATATGATTTAGAGTTGTCTGCAACCAATTTTTTGAGTGTCCTACCTATGCTACTGAAGTTACTTTCAGTAGCATTACCTTCTCTACTCATTGGAACTTTAGACTTTACAGAATTAAACCAAGTCAATGGCTGTTCCACTGTAAATGGTACCAGGTAGGTTACTGAATTCAGCTTGCATTGGAGCATTCCATGCCACCTAGCACTCTACATGCAATATCTATACAGTTCCACATCAGTCTGAGTAGCTATGTACAGAAACTTATCACAAAATGCATTGAATAGAAAGTAATGCATTCAACTCAAAGGAGTGTACAGTTCAATTTTGCTGAGAACTACTATGTACTAACATGATGTAAACATTGTTAGCACACTAACCATATGATTTAGAGTTGTCTGCAACCAATTTTATGAGTGTGCTACCTATGCTCCAGAAGTTACTTTCAGTAAAGTTACCTTCTCTACACATTGGAACTTTAGTCTTTCTAGAATTAAACCAAGTCAATGGCTGTTCCACTGTAAATGGTACCAGGTAGTTTACTGAATTCAACTTGCATTGGAGTATTCCATGCCACCTAGCACTCTACATGGAATATCTATACAGTTCCACATCAGTCTGAGTAGTTATGTACAGAAACTTATCACAAAATGCATTGAATAGAAAGTAATGCATTCAACTCAAAGGAGTGTACAGTTCAATTTTGCTGAGAAATACTATGTGCTAACATGATGTAAACATTGTTAGCACACTAACCATATGATTTAGAGTTGTCTGCAACCAATTTTATGAGTGTGCTACCTATGCTCCAGAAGTTACTTTCGGTAACGTTACCTTCTCTACACATTGGAACTTTAGTCTTTCTAGAATTAAACCAAATCAATGGCTGTTCCACTGTAAATGGTACCAGGTAGGTTTCTGAATTCAACTTGCATTGGAGTATTCCATGCCACCTAGCACTCTACATGCAATATCTATACAGTTCCACATCAGTCTGTGTAGTTATGTACAGAAACCTATCACAAAATGCATTGAATAGAAAGTAATGCATTCAACACAAAGGAGTGTACAGTTCAATTTTGCTGAGAACTACTATGTACTAACATGATGTAAACATTGTTAGCACACTAACCATATGATTTAGAGTTGTCTGCAACCAATTTTATGAGTGTGCTACCTATGCTCCAGAAGTTACTTTCAGTAAAGTTACCTTCTCTACACATTGGAACTTTAGTCTTTCTAGAATTAAACCAAGTCAATGGATGTTCCACTGTAAATGGTACCAGGTAGGTTACTGATTTCAACTTGCATTGGAGTATTCCATGCCACCTAGCACTATACATGCAATATCTATACAGTTCCACATCAGTCTGAGTAGTTATGTACAGAAACTTATCACAAAATGCATTGAATAGAAAGTAATGCATTCAACTCAAAGGAGTCTACAGTTCAATTTTGCTGAGAAATACTATGTGCTAACATGATGTAAACATTGTTAGCACACTAACCATATGATTTAGAGTTGTCTGCAACCAATTTTATGAGTGTGCTACCTATGCTCCAGAAGATACTTTCAGTAACGTTACCTTCTCTACACATTGGAGCTTTAGTCTTTCTAGAATTAAACCAAATCAATGGCTGTTCCACTGTAAATGGTACCAGGTAGGTTACTGAATTCAGCTTGCATTGGAGTATTCCATGGCACCTAGCACTCTACATGCAATATCTATACAGTTCCACATCAGTCTGAGTAGTTATGTACAGAAACTTATCACAAAATGCTTTGATTAGAAAGTAATGCATTCAACTCAAAGGAGTCTACAGTTCAATTTTGCTGAGAAATACTATGTGCTAACATGATGTAAACATTGTTAGCACACTAACCATATGATTTAGAGTTGTCTGCAACCAATATTATGAGTGTGCTACCTATGCTCCAGAAGTTACTTTCAGTAACGTTACCTTCTCTACACATTGGAACTTTAGTCTTTCTAGAATTAAACCAAATCAATGGCTGTTCCACTGTAAATGGTACCAGGTAGGTTACTGAATTCAACTTGCATTGGAGTATTCCATGATAACCTAGCACTCTACATGCAATATCTATACAGTTCCACATCAGTCTGTGTAGTTATGTACAGAAACCTATCACAAAATGCATTGAATAGAAAGTAATGCATTCAACTCAAAGGAGTGTACAGTTCAATTTTGCTGATAAGTACTATGTGCTAACATGATGTAAACATTGTTAGCACACTAACCATATGATTTAGAGTTGTCTGCAACCAATTTTTTGAGTGTCCTACCTATGCTACTGAAGTTACTTTCAGTAGCATTACCTTCTCTACTCATTGGAACTTTAGACTTTACAGAATTAAACCAAGTCAATGGCTGTTCCACTGTAAATGGTACCAGGTAGTTTACTGAATTCAACTTGCATTGGAGTATTCCATGCCACCTAGCACTCTACATGGAATATCTATACAGTTCCACATCAGTCTGAGTAGTTATGTACAGAAACTTATCACAAAATGCATTGAATAGAAAGTAATGCATTCAACTCAAAGGAGTGTACAGTTCAATTTTGCTGAGAAATACTATGTGCTAACATGATGTAAACATTGTTAGCACACTAACCATATGATTTAGAGTTGTCTGCAACCAATTTTATGAGTGTGCTACCTATGCTCCAGAAGTTACTTTCGGTAACGTTACCTTCTCTACACATTGGAACTTTAGTCTTTCTAGAATTAAACCAAATCAATGGCTGTTCCACTGTAAATGGTACCAGGTAGGTTTCTGAATTCAACTTGCATTGGAGTATTCCATGCCACCTAGCACTCTACATGCAATATCTATACAGTTCCACATCAGTCTGTGTAGTTATGTACAGAAACCTATCACAAAATGCATTGAATAGAAAGTAATGCATTCAACACAAAGGAGTGTACAGTTCAATTTTGCTGAGAACTACTATGTACTAACATGATGTAAACATTGTTAGCAAACTAACCATATGATTTAGAGTTGTCTGCAACCAATTTTATGAGTGTGCTACCTATGCTCCAGAAGTTACTTTCAGTAAAGTTACCTTCTCTACACATTGGAACTTTAGTCTTTCTAGAATTAAACCAAGTCAATGGATGTTCCACTGTAAATGGTACCAGGTAGGTTACTGATTTCAACTTGCATTGGAGTATTCCATGCCACCTAGCACTATACATGCAATATCTATACAGTTCCACATCAGTCTGAGTAATTATGTACAGAAACTTATCACAAAATGCATTGAATAGAAAGTAATGCATTCAACTCAAAGGAGTCTACAGTTCAATTTTGCTGAGAAATACTATGTGCTAACATGATGTAAACATTGTTAGCACACTAACCATATGATTTAGAGTTGTCTGCAACCAATTTTATGAGTGTGCTACCTATGCTCCAGAAGATACTTTCAGTAACGTTACCTTCTCTACACATTGGAACTTTAGTCTTTCTAGAATTAAACCAAATCAATGGCTGTTCCACTGTAAATGGTACCAGGTAGGTTACTGAATTCAGCTTGCATTGGAGTATTCCATGGCACCTAGCACTCTACATGCAATATCTATACAGTTCCACATCAGTCTGAGTAGTTATGTACAGAAACTTATCACAAAATGCTTTGATTAGAAAGTAATGCATTCAACTCAAAGGAGTCTACAGTTCAATTTTGCTGAGAAATACTATGTGCTAACATGATGTAAACATTGTTAGCACACTAACCATATGATTTAGAGTTGTCTGCAACCAATATTATGAGTGTGCTACCTATGCTCCAGAAGTTACTTTCAGTAACGTTACCTTCTCTACACATTGGAACTTTAGTCTTTCTAGAATTAAACCAAATCAATGGCTGTTCCACTGTAAATGGTACCAGGTAGGTAACTGAATTCAACTTGCATTGGAGTATTCCATGATAACCTAGCACTCTACATGCAATATCTATACAGTTCCACATCAGTCTGTGTAGTTATGTACAGAAACCTATCACAAAATGCATTGAATAGAAAGTAATGCATTCAACTCAAAGGAGTGTACAGTTCAATTTTGCTGATAAGTACTATGTGCTAACATGATGTAAACATTGTTAGCACACTAACCATATGATTTAGAGTTGTCTGCAACCAATTTTTTGAGTGTCCTACCTATGCTACTGAAGTTACTTTCAGTAGCATTACCTTCTCTACTCATTGGAACTTTAGACTTTACAGAATTAAACCAAGTCAATGGCTGTTCCACTGTAAATGGTACCAGGTAGGTTACTGAATTCAGCTTGCATTGGAGCATTCCATGCCACCTAGCACTCTACATGCAATATCTATACAGTTCCACATCAGTCTGAGTAGCTATGTACAGAAACTTATCACAAAATGCATTGAATAGAAAGTAATGCATTCAACTCAAAGGAGTGTACAGTTCAATTTTGCTGAGAACTACTATGTACTAACATGATGTAAACATTGTTAGCACACTAACCATATGATTTAGAGTTGTCTGCAACCAATTTTATGAGTGTGCTACCTATGCTCCAGAAGTTACTTTCAGTAAAGTTACCTTCTCTACACATTGGAACTTTAGTCTTTCTAGAATTAAACCAAGTCAATGGCTGTTCCACTGTAAATGGTACCAGGTAGTTTACTGAATTCAACTTGCATTGGAGTATTCCATGCCACCTAGCACTATACATGCAATATCTATACAGTTCCACATCAGTCTGAGTAGTTATGTACAGAAACTTATCACAAAATGCATTGAATAGAAAGTAATGCATTCAACTCAAAGGAGTGTACAGTTCAATTTTGCTGAGAAATACTATGTGCTAACATGATGTAAACATTGTTAGCACACTAACCATATGATTTAGAGTTGTCTGCAACCAATTTTATGAGTGTGCTACCTATGCTCCAGAAGTTACTTTCGGTAACGTTACCTTCTCTACACATTGGAACTTTAGTCTTTCTAGAATTAAACCAAATCAATGGATGTTCCACTGTAAATGGTACCAGGTAGGTTATTGAATTCAACTTGCATTGGAGTATTCCATGCCACCTAGCACTCTACATGCAATATCTATACAGTTCCACATCAGTCTGAGTAGTTATGTACAGAAACCTATCACAAAATGCATTGAATAGAAAGTAATGCATTCAACTCAAAGGAGTGTACAGTTCAATTTTGCTGATAAGTACTATGTGCTAACATGATGTAAACATTGTTAGCACACTAACCATATGATTTAGAGTTGTCTGCAACCAATTTTTTGAGTGTCCTACCTATGCTACTGAAGTTACTTTCAGTAGCATTACCTTCTCTACTCATTGGAAATTTAGACTTTACAGAATTAAACCAAGTCAATGGCTGTTCCACTGTAAATGGTACCAGGTAGGTTACTGAATTCAGCTTGCATTGGAGTATTCCATGCCACCTAGCACTCTACATGCAATATCTATACAGTTCCACATCAGTCTGAGTAGTTATGTACAGAAACTTATCACAAAATGCATTGAATAGAAAGTAATGCATTCAACACAAAGGAGTGTACAGTTCAATTTTGTTGAGAACTACTATGTACTAACATGATGTAAACATTGTTAGCACACTAACCATATGATTTAGAGTTGTCTGCAACCAATTTTATGAGTGTGCTACCTATGCTCCAGAAGTTACTTTCAGTAAAGTTACCTTCTCTACACATTGGAACTTTAGACTTTCTAGAATTTAACCAAATCAATGGCTGTTCCACTGTAAATGGTACCAGGTAGGTTACTGAATTCAACTTGCATTGGAGTATTCCATGCCACCTAGCACTCTACATGCAATATCTATACAGTTCCACATCAGTCTGTGTAGTTATGTACAGAAACCTATCACAAAATGCATTGAATAGAAAGTAATGCATTCAACTCAAAGGAGTGTACAGTTCAAATTTGCTGATAAGTACTATGTGCTAACATGATGTAAACATTGTTAGCACACTAAACATATGATTTAGAGTTGTCTGCAACCAATTTTTTTAAGTGTGCTACCTATGCTACTGAAGTTACTTTCAGTAGCATTACCTTCTCTACTCATTGGAACTTTGGACTTTACAGAATTAAACCAAGTCAATGGCTGTTCCACTGTAAATGGTACCAGGTAGGTTACTGAATTCAACTTGCGTTGGAGTATTCCATGATAACCTAGCACTCTACATGCAATATCTATACAGTTCCACAAAAGTCTGAATAGTTATGTACCGAAACCTATCACAAAATGCATTGAATAGAAAGTAATGCATTCAACTCAAAGGAGTGTACAGTTCAATTTTGCTGAGAAATACTATGTGCTAACATGATGTAAACATTGTTAGCACACTAACCATATGATTTAGAGTTGTCTGCAACCAATTTTATGAGTGTGCTACCTATGCTCCAGAAGTTAGTTCAGTAACGTTACCTTCTCTACACATTGGAACTTTAGTCTTTCTAGAATTAAACCAAATCAATGGCTGTTCCACTGTAAATGGTACCAGGTAGGTAATTGAATTCAACTTGCATTGGAGTATTCCATGCCACCTAGCACTCTACATGCAATATCTATACAGTTCCACATCAGTCTGAGTAGTTATGTACAGAAACCTATCACAAAATGCATTGAATAGAAAGTAATGCATTCAACTCAAAGGAGTGTACAGTTCAATTTTGCTGATAAGTACTATGTGCTAACATGATGTAAACATTGTTAGCACACTAACCATATGATTTAGAGTTGTCTGCAACCAATTTTATGAGTGTGCTACCTATGCTCCATAAGTTACTTTCAGTAACGTTACCTTCTCTACACATTGGAACTTTAGTCTTTCTAGAATTAAACCAAATCAATGGCTGTTCCACTGTAAATGGTACCAGGTAGGTTATTGAATTCAACTTGCATTGGAGTATTCCATGCCACCTAGCACTCTACATGCAATATCTATACAGTTCCACATCAGTCTGTGTAGTTATGTACAGAAACCTATCACAAAATGCATTGAATAGAAAGTAATGCATTCAACTCAAAGGAGTGTACAGTTCAAATTTGCTGATAAGTACTATGTGCTAACATGATGTAAACATTGTTAGCACACTAAACATATGTTTTAGAGTTGTCTGCAACCAATTTTTTGAGTGTGCTACCTATGCTACTGAAGTTACTTTCAGTAGCATTACCTTCTCTACTCATTGGAACTTTAGACTTTACAGAATTAAACCAAGTCAATGGCTGTTCCACTGTAAATGGTACCAGGTAGGTTACTGAATTCAGCTTGCATTGGAGTATTCCATGGCACCTAGCACTCTACATGCAATATCTATACAGTTCCACATCAGTCTGAGTAGTTATGTACAGAAACTTATCACAAAATGCTTTGATTAGAAAGTAATGCATTCAACTCAAAGGAGTCTACAGTTCAATTTTGCTGAGAAATACTATGTGCTAACATGATGTAAACATTGTTAGCACACTAACCATATGATTTAGAGTTGTCTGCAACCAATTTTATGAGTGTGCTACCTATGCTCCAGAAGTTACTTTCAGTAACGTTACCTTCTCTACACATTGGAACTTTAGTCTTTCTAGAATTAAACCAAATCAATGGCTGTTGCACTGTAAATGGAACCAGGTAGGTTACTGAATTCAACTTGCATTGGAGTATTCCATGATAACCTAGCACTCTACATGCAATATCTATACAGTTCCACATCAGTCTGTGTAGTTATGTACAGAAACCTATCACAAAATGCATTGAATAGAAAGTAATGCATTCAACTCAAAGGAGTGTACAGTTCCATTTTGCTGATAAGTACTATGTGCTAACATGATGTAAACATTTTTAGCACACTAACCATATGATTTAGAGATGTCTGCAACCAATTTTTTGAGTGTCCTACCTATGCTACTGAAGTTACTTTCAGTAGCATTACCTTCTCTACTCATTGGAACTTTAGACTTTACAGAATTAAACCAAGTCAATGGCTGTTCCACTGTAAATGGTACCAGGTAGGTTACTGAATTCAGCTTGCATTGGAGTATTCCATGCCACCTAGCACTCTACATGCAATATCTATACAGTTCCACATCAGTCTGAGTAGTTATGTACAGAAACTTATCACAAAATGCACTGAATAGAAAGTAATGCATTCAACACAAAGGAGTGTACTGTTCAATTTTGCTGAGAACTACTATGTACTAACATGATGTAAACATTGGTAGCACACTAACCATATGATTTAGAGTTGTCTGCAACCAATTTGATGAGTGTGCTACCTATGCTCCAGAAGTTACTTTCAGTAAAGTTACCTTCTCTACACATTGGAACTTTAGTCTTTACAGAATTAAACCAAGTCAATGGCTGTTCCACTGTAAATGGTACCAGGTAGGTTACTGAATTCAACTTGCATTGGAGTATTCCATGCCACCTAGCACTATACATGCAATATCTATACAGTTCCACATCAGTCAGAGTAGTTATGTACAGAAACTTATCACAAAATGCATTGAATAGAAAGTAATGCATTCAACTCAAAGGAGTCTACAGTTCAATTTTGCTGAGAAATACTATGTGCTAACATGATGTAAACATTGTTAGCACACTAACCATATGATTTAGAGTTGTCTGCAACCAATTTTATGAGTGTGCTACCTATGCTCCAGAAGTTACTTTCAGTAACGTTACCTTCTCTACACATTGGAACTTTAGTCTTTCTAGAATTAAACCAAATCAATGGCTGTTCCACTGTAAATGGTACCAGGTAGGTTATTGAATTCAACTTGCATTGGAGTATTCCATGCCACCTAGCACTCTACATGCAATATCTATACAGTTCCACATCAGTCTGTGTAGTTATGTACAGAAACCTATCACAAAATGCATTGAATAGAAAGTAATGCATTCAACTCAAAGGAGTGTACAGTTCAAATTTGCTGATAAGTACTATGTGCTAACATGATGTAAACATTGTTAGCACACTAAACATATGATTTAGAGTTGTCTGCAACCAATTTTTTGAGTGTGCTACCTATGCTACTGAAGTTACTTTCAGTAGCATTACCTTCTCTACTCATTGGAACTTTAGACTTTACAGAATTAAACCAAGTCAATGGCTGTTCCACTGTAAATGGTACCAGGTAGGTTACTGAATTCAGCTTGCATTGGAGTATTCCATGGCACCTAGCACTCTACATGCAATATCTATACAGTTCCACATCAGTCTGAGTAGTTATGTACAGAAACTTATCACAAAATGCATTGAATAGAAAGTAATGCATTCAACTCAAAGGAGTCTACAGTTCAATTTTGCTGAGAAATACTATGTGCTAACATGATGTAAACATTGTTAGCACACTAACCATATGATTTAGAGTTGTCTGCAACCAATTTTATGAGTGTGCTACCTATGCTCCAGAAGTTACTTTCAGTAACGTTACCTTCTCTACACATTGGAACTTTAGTCTTTCTAGAATTAAACCAAATCAATGGCTGTTCCACTGTAAATGGTACCAGGTAGGTTACTGAATTCAACTTGCATTGGAGTATTCCATGATAACCTAGCACTCTACATGCAATATCTATACAGTTGCACATCAGTCTGTGTAGTTATGTACAGAAACCTATCACAAAATGCATTGAATAGAAAGTAATGCATTCAACTCAAAGGAGTGTACAGTTCAAATTTGCTGATAAGTACTATGTGCTAACATGATGTAAACATTGTTAGCACACTAAACATATGATTTAGAGTTGTCTGCAACCAATTTTTTGAGTGTGCTACCTATGCTACTGAAGTTACTTTCAGTACCATTACCTTCTCTACTCATTGGAACTTTAGACTTTACAGAATTAAACCAAGTCAATGGCTGTTCCACTGTAAATGGTACCAGGTAGGTTACTGAATTCAGCTTGCATTGGAGTATTCCATGCCACCTAGCACTCTACATGCAATATCTATACAGTTCCACATCAGTCTGAGTAGTTATGTACAGAAACTTATCACAAAATGCATTGAATAGAAAGTAATGCATTCAACTCAAAGGAGTCTACAGTTCAATTTTGCTGAGAAATACTATGTGCTAACATGATGTAAACATTGTTAGCACACTAACCATATGATTTAGAGTTGTCTGCAACCAATTTTATGAGTGTGCTACCTATGCTCCAGAAGTTACTTTCAGTAAAGTTACCTTCTCTACACATTGGAACTTTAGTCTTTCTAGAATTAAACCAAGTCATTGGCTGTTCCACTGTAAATGGTACCAGGTAGTTTACTGAATTCAACTTGCATTGGAGTATTCCATGCCACCTAGCACTCTACATGCAATATCTATACAGTTCCACATCAGTCTGGGTAGTTATGTATAGAAACTTATCACAAAATGCATTGAATAGAAAGTAATGCATTCAAATCAAAGAAATGTACAGTTCAATTTTGCTGAGAAATACTATGTGCTAACATGATGTAAACATTGTTAGCACCCTAACCATATGATTTAGAGTTGTCTGCAACCAATTTTATGAGTGTGCTACCTATGCTCCAGAAGTTACTTTCAGTAACGTTACCTTCTCTACACATTGGAACTTTAGTCTTTCTAGAATTAAACCAAATCAATGGCTGTTCCACTGTAAATGGTACCAGGTAGGTTATTGAATTCAACTTGCATTGGAGTATTCCATGCCACCTAGCACTCTACATGCAATATCTATACAGTTCCACATCAGTCTGAGTAGTTATGTACAGAAACCTATCAAAAAATGCATTGAATAGAAAGTAATGCATTCAACTCAAAGGAGTGTACAGTTCAATTTTGCTGATAAGTACTATGTGCTAACATGATGTAAACATTGTTAGCACACTAACCATATGATTTAGAGTTGTCTGCAACCAATTTTTTGAGTGTGCTACCTATGCTACTGAAGTTACTTTCAGTAGCATTACCTTCTCTACTGATTGGAACTTTGGACTTTACAGAATTAAACCAAGTCAATGGCTGTTCCACTGTAAATGGTACCAGGTAGGTTACTGAATTCAGCTTGCATTGGAGTATTCCATGGCACCTAGCACTCTACATGCAATATCTATACAGTTCCACATCAGTCTGAGTAGTTATGTACAGAAACTTATCACAAAATGCTTTGAATAGAAAGTAATGCATTCAACGCAAAGGAGTCTACAGTTCAATTTTGCTGAGAAATACTACGTGCTAACATGATGTAAACATTGTTAGCACACTAACCATATGATTTAGAGTTGTCTGCAACCAATTTTATGAGTGTGCTACCTATGCTCCAGAAGTTACTTTCAGTAACGTTACCTTCTCTACACATTGGAACTTTAGTCTTTCTAGAATTAAACCAAATCAATGGCTGTTCCACTGCAAATGGTACCAGGTAGGTTACTGAATTCAACTTGCATTGGAGTATTCCATGCCACCTAGCACTCTACATGCAATATCTATACAGTTCCACATCAGTCTGTGTAGTTATGTACAGAAACCTATCACAAAATGCATTGAAAAGAAAGTAATGCATTCAACTCAAAGGAGTGTACAGTTCAATTTTGCTGATAAGTACTATGTACTAACATGATGTAAACATTGTTAGCATACTAACCATATGATTTAGAGTTGTCTGCAACCAATTTTATGAGTGTGCTACCTATGCTCCAGAAGTTACTTTCAGTAACGTTACCTTCTCTACACATTGGAACTTTAGTCTTTCTAGAATTAAACCAAATCAATGGCTGTTCCACTGTAAATGGTACCAGGTAGGTTATTGAATTCAACTTGCATTGGAGTATTCCATGCCACCTAGCACTCTACATGCAATATCTATACAGTTCCACATCAGTCTGAGTAGTTATGTACAGAAACCTATCACAAAATGCATTGAATAGAAAGTAATGCATTCAACTCAAAGGAGTCTACAGTTCAATTTTGCTGAGAAATACTATGTGCTAACATGATGTAAACATTGTTAGCACACTAACCATATGATTTAGAGTTGTCTGCAACCAATTTTATGAGTGTGCTACCTATGCTCCAGAAGTTACTTTCAGTAACGTTACCTTCTCTACACATTGGAACTTTAGTCTTTCTAGAATTAAACCAAATCAATGGCTGTTCCACTGTAAATGGTACCAGGTAGGTTATTGAATTCAACTTGCATTGGAGTATTCCATGCCACCTAGCACTCTACATGCAATATCTATACAGTTCCACATCAGTCTGTGTAGTTATGTACAGAAACCTATCACAAAATGCATTGAATAGAAAGTAATGCATTCAACTCAAAGGAGTGTACAGTTCAAATTTGCTGGTAAGTACTATGTGCTAACATGATGTAAACATTGTTAGCACACTAAACATATGATTTAGAGTTGTCTGCAACCAATTTTTTGAGTGTGCTACCTATGCTACTGAAGTTACTTTCAGTAGCATTACCTTCTCTACTCATTGGAACTTTAGACTTTACAGAATTAAACCAAGTCAATGGCTGTTCCACTGTAAATGGTACCAGGTAGGTTACTGAATTCAGCTTGCATTGGAGTATTCCATGGCACCTAGCACTCTACATGCAATATCTATACAGTTCCACATCAGTCTGAGTAGTTATGTACAGAAACTTATCACAAAATGCATTGAATAGAAAGTAATGCATTCAACTCAAAGGAGTCTACAGTTCAATTTTGCTGAGAAATACTATGTGCTAACATGATGTAAACATTGTTAGCACACTAACCATATGATTTAGAGTTGTCTGCAACCAATTTTATGAGTGTGCTACCTATGCTCCAGAAGTTACTTTCAGTAACGTTACCTTCTCTACACATTGGAACTTTAGTCTTTCTAGAATTAAACCAAATCAATGGCTGTTCCACTGTAAATGGTACCAGGTAGGTTACTGAATTCAATTTGCATTGGAGTATTCCATGATAACCTAGCACTCTACATGCAATATCTATACAGTTGCACATCAGTCTGTGTAGTTATGTACAGAAACCTATCACAAAATGCATTGAATAGAAAGTAATGCATTCAACTCAAAGGAGTGTACAGTTCAATTTTGCTGATAAGTACTATGTGCTAACATGATGTAAACATTGTTAGCACACTAACCATATGATTTAGAGTTGTCTGCAACCAATTTTTTGAGTGTCCTACCTATGCTACTGAAGTTACTTTCAGTAGCATTACCTTCTCTACTCACTGGAACTTTAGACTTTACAGAATTAAACCAAGTCAATGGCTGTTCCACTGTAAATGGTACCAGGTAGGTTACTGAATTCAGCTTGCATTGGAGTATTCCATGCCACCTAGCACTCTACATGCAATATCTATACAGTTCCACATCAGTCTGAGTAGTTATGTACAGAAACCTATCACAAAATGCATTGAATAGAAAGTAATGCATTCAACTCAAAGGAGTGTACAGTTCAATTTTGCTGAGAACTACTATGTACTAACATGATGTAAACATTGTTAGCACACTAACTATATGATTTAGAGTTGTCTGCAACCAATTTGATGAGTGTGCTACCTATGCTCCAGAAGTTACTTTCAGTAAAGTTACCTTCTCTACACATTGGAAGTTTAGTCTTTCTAGAATTAAACCAAGTCATTGGCTGTTCCACTGTAAATGGTACCAGGTAGTTTACTGAATTCAACTTGCATTGGAGTATTCCATGCCACCTAGCACTCTACATGCAATATCTATACAGTTCCACATCAGTCTGGGTAGTTATGTATAGAAACTTATCACAAAATGCATTGAATAGAAAGTAATGCATTCAAATCAAAGAAATGTACAGTTCAATTTTGCTGAGAAATACTATGTGCTAACATGATGTAAACATTGTTAGCACCCTAACCATATGATTTAGAGTTGTCTGCAACCAATTTTATGAGTGTGCTACCTATGCTCCAGAAGTTACTTTCAGTAACGTTACCTTCTCTACACATTGGAACTTTAGTCTTTCTAGAATTAAACCAAATCAATGGCTGTTCCACTGTAAATGGTACCAGGTAGGTTATTGAATTCAACTTGCATTGGAGTATTCCATGCCACCTAGCACTCTACATGCAATATCTATACAGTTCCACATCAGTCTGAGTAGTTATGTACAGAAACCTATCACAAAATGCATTGAATAGAAAGTAATGCATTCAACTCAAAGGAGTGTACAGTTCAATTTTGCTGATAAGTACTATGTGCTAACATGATGTAAACATTGTTAGCACACTAACCATATGATTTAGAGTTGTCTGCAACCGATTTTTTGAGTGTGCTACCTATGCTACTGAAGTTACTTTCAGTAGCATTACCTTCTCTACTGATTGGAACTTTGGACTTTACAGAATTAAACCAAGTCAATGGCTGTTCCACTGTAAATGGTACCAGGTAGGTTACTGAATTCAGCTTGCATTGGAGTATTCCATGGCACCTAGCACTCTACATGCAATATCTATACAGTTCCACATCAGTCTGAGTAGTTATGTACAGAAACTTATCACAAAATGCTTTGAATAGAAAGTAATGCATTCAACGCAAAGGAGTCTACAGTTCAATTTTGCTGAGAAATACTACGTGCTAACATGATGTAAACATTGTTAGCACACTAACCATATGATTTAGAGTTGTCTGCAACCAATTTTATGAGTGTGCTACCTATGCTCCAGAAGTTACTTTCAGTAACGTTACCTTCTCTACACATTGGAACTTTAGTCTTTCTAGAATTAAACCAAATCAATGGCTGTTCCACTGCAAATGGTACCAGGTAGGTTACTGAATTCAACTTGCATTGGAGTATTCCATGCCACCTAGCACTCTACATGCAATATCTATACAGTTCCACATCAGTCTGTGTAGTTATGTACAGAAACCTATCACAAAATGCATTGAAAAGAAAGTAATGCATTCAACTCAAAGGAGTGTACAGTTCAATTTTGCTGATAAGTACTATGTACTAACATGATGTAAACATTGTTAGCATACTAACCATATGATTTAGAGTTGTCTGCAACCAATTTTATGAGTGTGCTACCTATGCTCCAGAAGTTACTTTCAGTAACGTTACCTTCTCTACACATTGGAACTTTAGTCTTTCTAGAATTAAACCAAATCAATGGCTGTTCCACTGTAAATGGTACCAGGTAGGTTATTGAATTCAACTTGCATTGGAGTATTCCATGCCACCTAGCACTCTACATGCAATATCTATACAGTTCCACATCAGTCTGAGTAGTTATGTACAGAAACCTATCACAAAATGCATTGAATAGAAAGTAATGCATTCAACTCAAAGGAGTCTACAGTTCAATTTTGCTGAGAAATACTATGTGCTAACATGATGTAAACATTGTTAGCACACTAACCATATGATTTAGAGTTGTCTGCAACCAATTTTATGAGTGTGCTACCTATGCTCCAGAAGTTACTTTCAGTAACGTTACCTTCTCTACACATTGGAACTTTAGTCTTTCTAGAATTAAACCAAATCAATGGCTGTTCCACTGTAAATGGTACCAGGTAGGTTATTGAATTCAACTTGCATTGGAGTATTCCATGCCACCTAGCACTCTACATGCAATATCTATACAGTTCCACATCAGTCTGTGTAGTTATGTACAGAAACCTATCACAAAATGCATTGAATAGAAAGTAATGCATTCAACTCAAAGGAGTGTACAGTTCAAATTTGCTGATAAGTACTATGTGCTAACATGATGTAAACATTGTTAGCACACTAAACATATGATTTAGAGTTGTCTGCAACCAATTTTTTGAGTGTGCTACCTATGCTACTGAAGTTACTTTCAGTAGCATTACCTTCTCTACTCATTGGAACTTTAGACTTTACAGAATTAAACCAAGTCAATGGCTGTTCCACTGTAAATGGTACCAGGTAGGTTACTGAATTCAGCTTGCATTGGAGTATTCCATGGCACCTAGCACTCTACATGCAATATCTATACAGTTCCACATCAGTCTGAGTAGTTATGTACAGAAACCTATCACAAAATGCATTGAATAGAAAGTAATGCATTCAACTCAAAGGAGTGTACAGTTCAATTTTGCTGATAAGTACTATGTGCTAACATGATGTAAACATTGTTAGCATACTAACCATATGATTTAGAGTTGTCTGCAACCAATTTTATGAGTGTGCTACCTATGCTCCAGAAGCTACTATCAGTAACGTTACCTTCTCTACACATTGGAACTTTAGTCTTTCTAGAATTAAACCAAATCAATGGCTGTTCCACTGTAAATGGTACCAGGTAGGTTATTGAATTCAACTTGCATTGGAGTATTCCATGCCACCTAGCACTCTACATGCAATATCTATACAGTTCCACATCAGTCTGAGTAGTTATGTACAGAAACCTATCACAAAATGCATTGAATAGAAAGTAATGCATTCAACTCAAAGGAGTCTACAGTTCAATTTTGCTGAGAAATACTATGTGCTAACATGATGTAAACATTGTTAGCACACTAACCATATGATTTAGAGTTGTCTGCAACCAATTTTATGAGTGTGCTACCTATGCTCCAGAAGTTACTTTCAGTAACGTTACCTTCTCTACACATTGGAACTTTAGTCTTTCTAGAATTAAACCAAATCAATGGCTGTTCCACTGTAAATGGTACCAGGTAGGTTACTGAATTCAACTTGCATTGGAGTATTCCATGATAACCTAGCACTCTACATGCAATATCTATACAGTTGCACATCAGTCTGTGTAGTTATGTACAGAAACCTATCACAAAATGCATTGAATAGAAAGTAATGCATTCAACTCAAAGGAGTGTACAGTTCAATTTTGCTGATAAGTACTATGTGCTAACATGATGTAAACATTGTTAGCACACTAACCATATGATTTAGAGTTGTCTGCAACCAATTTTTTGAGTGTCCTACCTATGCTACTGAAGTTACTTTCAGTAGCATTACCTTCTCTACTCACTGGAACTTTAGACTTTACAGAATTAAACCAAGTCAATGGCTGTTCCACTGTAAATGGTACCAGGTAGGTTACTGAATTCAGCTTGCATTGGAGTATTCCATGCCACCTAGCACTCTACATGCAATATCTATACAGTTCCACATCAGTCTGAGTAGTTATGTACAGAAACTTATCACAAAATGCATTGAATAGAAAGTAATGCATTCAACTCAAAGGAGTGTACAGTTCAATTTTGCTGATAAGTACTATGTACTAACATGATGTAAACATTGTTAGCATACTAACCATATGATTTAGAGTTGTCTGCAACCAATTTTATGAGTGTGCTACCTATGCTCCAGAAGTTACTTTCAGTAACGTTACCTTCTCTACACATTGGAACTTTAGTCTTTCTAGAATTAAACCAAATCAATGGCTGTTCCACTGTAAATGGTACCAGGTAGGTTATTGAATTCAACTTGCATTGGAGTATTCCATGCCACCTAGCACTCTACATGCAATATCTATACAGTTCCACATCAGTCTGAGTAGTTATGTACAGAAACCTATCACAAAATGCATTGAATAGAAAGTCAAGCATTCAACTCAAAGGAGTGTACAGTTCAATTTTGCTGATAAGTACTATGTGCTAACATGATGTAAACATTGTTAGCACACTAACCATATGATTTAGAGTTGTCTGCAACCAATTTTTTGAGTGTCCTACCTATGCTACTGAAGTTACTTTCAGTAGCATTACCTTCTCTACTCATTGGAACTTTAGACTTTACAGAATTAAACCAAGTCAATGGCTGTTCCACTGTAAATGGTACCAGGTAGGTTACTGAATTCAGCTTGCATTGGAGTATTCCATGCCACCTAGCACTCTACATGCAATATCTGTACAGTTCCACATCAGTCTGAGTAGTTATGTACAGAAACTTATCACAAAATGCATTGAATAGAAAGTAATGCATTCAACTCAAAGGAGTGTACAGTTCAATTTTGCTGAGAACTACTATGTGCTAACATGATGTAAACATTGTTAGCACACTAACCATATGATTTAGAGTTGTCTGCAACCAATTTTATGAGTGTGCTACCTATGCTCCAGAAGTTACTTTCAGTAGCATTACCTTCTCTACTCATTGGAACTTTAGACTTTACAGAATTAAACCAAGTCAATGGCTGTTCCACTGTAAATGGTACCAGGTAGGTTACTGAATTCAGCTTGCATTGGAGTATTCCATGCCACCTAGCACTCTACATGCAATATCTATACAGTTCCACATCAGTCTGAGTAGTTATGTACAGAAACTTATCACAAAATGCATTGAATACAAAGGAATGCATTCAACTCAAAGGAGTGTACAGTTCAATTTTCCTGATAAGTAGTATGTGCTAACATGATGTAAACATTGTTAGCACACTAACCATATGATTTAGAGTTGTCTGCAACCAATTTTTTGAGTGTGCTACCTATGCTACTGAAGTTACTTTCAGTTGCATTACCTTCTCCACTCATTGGAACTTTAGACTTTACAGAATTAAACCAAGTCAATGGCTGTTCCACTGTAAATGGTACCAGGTAGGTTACTGAATTCAACTTGCATTGGAGTATTCCATGCCACCTAGCACTCTACATGCAATATCTATACAGTTCCACATCAGTCTGATTAGTCATGTACAGAAATTTATCACAAAATGCATTGAATAGAAAGTAATGCATTCAACTCAAAGGAGTCTACAGTTCAATTTTGCTGAGAACTACTATGTGCTAACATGATGTAAACATTGTTAGCACACTAACCATATGATGTAGAGTTGTCTGCAACCAATTTTTTGAGTGTCCTACCTATGCTACTGAAGTTACTTTCAGTAGCATTTCCTTCTCTACTCATTGGAACTTTTGACTTTACAGAATTAAACCAAGTCAATGGCTGTTCCACTGTAAATGGTACCAGGTAGGTTACTGAATTCAGCTTGCATTGGAGTATTCCATGCCACCTAGCACTCTACATGCAATATCTATACAGTTCCACATCAGTCTGAGTAGTTATGTACAGAAACTTATCACAAAATGCATTGAATAGAAAGTAATGCATTCAACTCAAAGGAGTGTACAGTTCAATTTTGCTGAGAACTACTATGTACTAACATGATGTAAACATTGTTAGCACACTACCCATATGATTTAGAGTTGTCTGCAACCAATTTTTTGAGTGTGCTACCTGTGCTACTGAAGTTACTTTCAGTAGCATTACCTTCTCTACTCATTGGAACTTTGGACTTTACAGAATTAAACCAAGTCAATGGCTGTTCCACTGTAAATGGTACCAGGTAGGTTACTGAATTCAGCTTGCATTGGAGTATTCCATGGCACCTAGCATTCTACATGCAATATCTATACAGTTCCACATCAGTCTGAGTAGTTATGTACAGAAACCTATCACAAAATGCATTGAATAGAAAGTAATGCATTCAACTCAAAGGAGTGTACAGTTCAATTTTGCTGATAAGTACTATGTACTAACATGATGTAAACATTGTTAGCATACTAACCATATGATTTAGAGTTGTCTGCAACCAATTTTATGAGTGTGCTACCTATGCTCCAGAAGTTACTTTCAGTAACGTTACCTTCTCTACACATTGGAACTTTAGTCTTTCTAGAATTAAACCAAATCAATGGCTGTTCCACTGTAAATGGTACCAGGTAGGTTATTGAATTCAACTTGCATTGGAGTATTCCATGCCACCTAGCACTCTACATGCAATATCTATACAGTTCCACATCAGTCTGAGTAGTTATGTACAGAAACCTATCACAAAATGCATTGAATAGAAAGTCAAGCATTCAACTCAAAGGAGTGTACAGTTCAATTTTGCTGATAAGTACTATGTGCTAACATGATGTAAACATTGTTAGCACACTAACCATATGATTTAGAGTTGTCTGCAACCAATTTTTTGAGTGTCCTACCTATGCTACTGAAGTTACTTTCAGTAGCATTATCTTCTCTACTCATTGGAACTTTAGACTTTACAGAATTAAACCAAGTCAATGGCTGTTCCACTGTAAATGGTACCAGGTAGGTTACTGAAGTCAGCTTGCATTGGAGTATTCCATGCCACCTAGCACTCTACATGCAATATCTGTACAGTTCCACATCAGTCTGAGTAGTTATGTACAGAAACTTATCACAAAATGCATTGAATAGAAAGTAATGCATTCAACTCAAAGGAGTGTACAGTTCAATTTTGCTGAGAACTACTATGTACTAACATGATGTAAACATTGTTAGCACACTAACCATATGATTTAGAGTTGTCTGCAACCAATTTTTTGAGTGTGCTACCTATGCTACTGAAGTTACTTTCAGTAGCATTACCTTCTCTACTTATTGGAACTTTGGACTTTACAGAATTAAACCAAGTCAATGGCTGTTCCACTGTAAATGGTACCAGGTAGGTTACTGAATTCAGCTTGCATTGGAGTATTCCATGGCACCTAGCACTCTACATGCAATATCTATACAGTTCCACATCAGTCTGAGTAGTTATGTACAGAAACTTATCACAAAATGCTTTGATTAGAAAGTAATGCATTCAACTCAAAGGAGTCTACAGTTCAATTTTGCTGATAAGTAGTATGTGCTAACATGATGTAAACATTGTTAGCACACTAACCATATGATTTAGAGTTGTCTGCAACCAATTTTATGAGTGTGCTACCTATGCTCCAGAAGTTACTTTCAGTAACGTTACCTTCTCTACACATTGGAACTTTAGTCTTTCTAGAATTAAACCAAATCAATGGCTGTTCCACTGCAAATGGTACCAGGTAGGTTACTGAATTCAACTTGCATTGGAGTATTCCATGCCACCTAGCACTCTACATGCAATATCTATACAGTTCCACATCAGTCTGTGTAGTTATGTACAGAAACCTATCACAAAATGCATTGAATAGAAAGTAATGCATTCAACTCAAAGGAGTGTACAGTTCAATTTTGCTGATAAGTACTATGTACTAACATGATGTAAACATTGTTAGCACACTAACCATATGATTTAGAGTTGTCTGCAACCAATTTTTTGAGTGTGCTACCTATGCTACTGAAGTTACTTTCAGTTGCATTACCTTCTCCACTCATTGGAACTTTAGACTTTACAGAATTAAACCAAGTCAATGGCTGTTCCACTGTAAATGGTACCAGGTAGGTTACTGAATTCAACTTGCATTGGAGTATTCCATGCCACCTAGCACTCTACATGCAATATCTATACAGTTCCACATCAGTCTGATTAGTCATGTACAGAAATTTATCACAAAATGCATTGAATAGAAAGTAATGCATTCAACTCAAAGGAGTCTACAGTTCAATTTTGCTGAGAACTACTATGTGCTAACATGATGTAAACATTGTTAGCACACTAACCATATGATGTAGAGTTGTCTGCAACCAATTTTTTGAGTGTCCTACCTATGCTACTGAAGTTACTTTCAGTAGCATTTCCTTCTCTACTCATTGGAACTTTTGACTTTACAGAATTAAACCAAGTCAATGGCTGTTCCACTGTAAATGGTACCAGGTAGGTTACTGAATTCAGCTTGCATTGGAGTATTCCATGCCACCTAGCACTCTACATGCAATATCTATACAGTTCCACATCAGTCTGAGTAGTTATGTACAGAAACTTATCACAAAATGCATTGAATAGAAAGTAATGCATTCAACTCAAAGGAGTGTACAGTTCAATTTTGCTGAGAACTACTATGTACTAACATGATGTAAACATTGTTAGCACACTACCCATATGATTTAGAGTTGTCTGCAACCAATTTTTTGAGTGTGCTACCTGTGCTACTGAAGTTACTTTCAGTAGCATTACCTTCTCTACTCATTGGAACTTTGGACTTTACAGAATTAAACCAAGTCAATGGCTGTTCCACTGTAAATGGTACCAGGTAGGTTACTGAATTCAGCTTGCATTGGAGTATTCCATGGCACCTAGCATTCTACATGCAATATCTATACAGTTCCACATCAGTCTGAGTAGTTATGTACAGAAACCTATCACAAAATGCATTGAATAGAAAGTAATGCATTCAACTCAAAGGAGTGTACAGTTCAATTTTGCTGATAAGTACTATGTACTAACATGATGTAAACATTGTTAGCATACTAACCATATGATTTAGAGTTGTCTGCAACCAATTTTATGAGTGTGCTACCTATGCTCCAGAAGTTACTTTCAGTAACGTTACCTTCTCTACACATTGGAACTTTAGTCTTTCTAGAATTAAACCAAATCAATGGCTGTTCCACTGTAAATGGTACCAGGTAGGTTATTGAATTCAACTTGCATTGGAGTATTCCATGCCACCTAGCACTCTACATGCAATATCTATACAGTTCCACATCAGTCTGAGTAGTTATGTACAGAAACCTATCACAAAATGCATTGAATAGAAAGTCAAGCATTCAACTCAAAGGAGTGTACAGTTCAATTTTGCTGATAAGTACTATGTGCTAACATGATGTAAACATTGTTAGCACACTAACCATATGATTTAGAGTTGTCTGCAACCAATTTTTTGAGTGTCCTACCTATGCTACTGAAGTTACTTTCAGTAGCATTATCTTCTCTACTCATTGGAACTTTAGACTTTACAGAATTAAACCAAGTCAATGGCTGTTCCACTGTAAATGGTACCAGGTAGGTTACTGAAGTCAGCTTGCATTGGAGTATTCCATGCCACCTAGCACTCTACATGCAATATCTGTACAGTTCCACATCAGTCTGAGTAGTTATGTACAGAAACTTATCACAAAATGCATTGAATAGAAAGTAATGCATTCAACTCAAAGGAGTGTACAGTTCAATTTTGCTGAGAACTACTATGTACTAACATGATGTAAACATTGTTAGCACACTAACCATATGATTTAGAGTTGTCTGCAACCAATTTTTTGAGTGTGCTACCTATGCTACTGAAGTTACTTTCAGTAGCATTACCTTCTCTACTTATTGGAACTTTGGACTTTACAGAATTAAACCAAGTCAATGGCTGTTCCACTGTAAATGGTACCAGGTAGGTTACTGAATTCAGCTTGCATTGGAGTATTCCATGGCACCTAGCACTCTACATGCAATATCTATACAGTTCCACATCAGTCTGAGTAGTTATGTACAGAAACTTATCACAAAATGCTTTGATTAGAAAGTAATGCATTCAACTCAAAGGAGTCTACAGTTCAATTTTGCTGATAAGTAGTATGTGCTAACATGATGTAAACATTGTTAGCACACTAACCATATGATTTAGAGTTGTCTGCAACCAATTTTATGAGTGTGCTACCTATGCTCCAGAAGTTACTTTCAGTAACGTTACCTTCTCTACACATTGGAACTTTAGTCTTTCTAGAATTAAACCAAATCAATGGCTGTTCCACTGCAAATGGTACCAGGTAGGTTACTGAATTCAACTTGCATTGGAGTATTCCATGCCACCTAGCACTCTACATGCAATATCTATACAGTTCCACATCAGTCTGTGTAGTTATGTACAGAAACCTATCACAAAATGCATTGAATAGAAAGTAATGCATTCAACTCAAAGGAGTGTACAGTTCAATTTTGCTGATAAGTACTATGTACTAACATGATGTAAACATTGTTAGCACACTAACCCTATGATTTAGAGTTGTCTGCAACCAATTTTATGAGTGTGCTACCTATGCTCCAGAAGTTACTTTCAGTAACGTTACCTTCTCTACACATTGGAACTTTAGTCTTTCTAGAATTAAACCAAGTCAATGGCTGTTCCACTGTAAATGGTACCAGGTAGGTTACTGAATTCAACTTGCATTGGACTATTCCATGGCACCTAGCACTCTACATGCAATATCTATAGAGTTCCACATCAGTCTGAGTAGTTATGTACAGAAACTTATCACAAAATGCTTTGAATAGAAAGTAATGCATTCAACGCAAAGGAGTCTACAGTTCAATTTTGCTGAGAAATACTACGTGCTAACATGATGTAAACATTGTTAGCACACTAACCATATGATTTAGAGTTGTCTGCAACCAATTTTATGAGTGTGCTACCTATTCTCCAGAAGTTACTTTCAGTAACGTTACCTTCTCTACACATTGGAACTTTAGTCTTTCTAGAATTAAACCAAGTCAATGGCTGTTCCACTGTAAATGGTACCAGGTAGGTTACTGAATTCAACTTGCATTGGAGTATTCCATGCCACCTAGCACTCTACATGCAATATCTATACAGTTCCACATCAGTCTGATTAGTTATGTACAGAATTTTATCACAAAATGCATTGAATAGAAAGTAATGCATTCAACTCAAAGGAGTCTACAGTTCAATTT
Source organism: Hypanus sabinus (assembly GCF_030144855.1). Lineage (NCBI taxonomy): Eukaryota > Metazoa > Chordata > Chondrichthyes > Myliobatiformes > Dasyatidae > Hypanus > Hypanus sabinus. Next base: position 4,151,406 of record NC_082733.1, read on the forward strand.
TGCTGAGAACTACTATGTGCTAACATGATGTAAACATTGTTAGCACACTAACCATATGATTTAGAGTTGTCTGCAACCAATTTTTTGAGTGTCCTACCTATGCTACTGAAGTTACTTTCAGTAGCATTTCCTTCTCTACTCATTGGAACTTTAGACTTTACAGAATTAAACCAAGTCAATGGCTGTTCCACTGTAAATGGTACCAGGTAGGTTACTGAATTCAGCTTGCATTGGAGTATTCCATGCCACCTAGCACTCTACATGCAATATCTATACAGTTCCACATCAGTCTGAGTAGTTATGTACAGAAACTTATCACAAAATGCATTGAATAGAAAGTAATGCATTCAACTCAAAGGAGTGTACAGTTCAATTTTGCTGAGAACTACTATGTACTAACATGATGTAAACATTGTTAGCACACTACCCATATGATTTAGAGTTGTCTGCAACCAATTTTTTGAGTGTGCTACCTGTGCTACTGAAGTTACTTTCAGTAGCATTACCTTCTCTACTCATTGGAACTTTGGACTTTACAGAATTAAACCAAGTCAATGGCTGTTCCACTGTAAATGGTACCAGGTAGGTTACTGAATTCAACTTGCATTGGAGTATTCCATGCCACCTAGCACTCTACATGCAATATCTATACAGTTCCACATCAGTCTGTGTAGTTATGTACAGAAACCTATCACAAAATGCATTGAATAGAAAGTAATGCATTCAACTCAAAGGAGTGTACAGTTCAATTTTGCTGATAAGTACTATGTACTAACATGATGTAAACATTGTTAGCATACTAACCATATGATTTAGAGTTGTCTGCAACCAATTTTATGAGTGTGCTACCTATGCTCCAGAAGTTACTTTCAGTAACGTTATCTTCTCTACACATTGGAACTTTAGTCTTTCTAGAATTAAACCAAATCAATGGCTGTTCCACTGTAAATGGTACCAGGTAGGTTATTGAATTCAACTTGCATTGGAGTATTCCATGCCACCTAGCACTCTACATGCAATATCTATACAGTTCCACATCAGTCTGAGTAGTTATGTACAGAAACCTATCACAAAATGCATTGAATAGAAAGTCAAGCATTCAACTCAAAGGCGTGTACAGTTCAATTTTGCTGATAAGTACTATGTGCTAACATGATGTAAACATTGTTAGCACACTAACCATATGATTTAGAGTTGTCTGCAACCAATTTTTTGAGTGTCCTACCTATGCTACTGAAGTTACTTTCAGTAGCATTACCTTCTCTACTCATTGGAACTTTAGACTTTACAGAATTAAACGAAGTCAATGGCTGTTCCACTGTAAATGGTACCAGGTAGGTTACTGAATTCAACTTGCATTGGACTATTCCATGGCACCTAGCACTCTACATGCAATATCTATAGAGTTCCACATCAGTCTGAGTAGTTATGTACAGAAACTTATCACAAAATGCATTGAATAGAAAGTAATGCATTCAACTCAAAGGAGTGTACAGTTCAATTTTGCTGAGAAATACTATGTGCTAACATGATGTAAACATTGTTAGCACACTAACCATATGATTTAGAGTTTTCTGCAACCAATTTTATGAGTGTGCTACCTATGCTCCAGAAGTTACTTTCAGTAGCATTACCTTCTCTACTCATTGGAACTTTAGACTTTACAGAATTAAACCAAGTCAATGGCTGTTCCACTGTAAATGGTACCAGGTAGGTTACTGAATTCAGCTTGCATTGGAGTATTCCATGCCACCTAGCACTCTACATGCAATATCTATACAGTTCCACATCAGTCTGAGTAGTTATGTACAGAAACTTATCACAAAATGCATTGAATACAAAGGAATGCATTCAACTCAAAGGAGTGTACAGTTCAATTTTCCTGATAAGTAGTATGTGCTAACATGATGTAAACATTGTTAGCACACTAACCATATGATTTAGAGTTGTCTGCAACCAATTTTTTGAGTGTGCTACCTATGCTACTGAAGTTACTTTCAGTTGCATTACCTTCTCCACTCATTGGAACTTTAGACTTTACAGAATTAAACCAAGTCAATGGCTGTTCCACTGTAAATGGTACCAGGTAGGTTACTGAATTCAACTTGCATTGGAGTATTCCATGCCACCTAGCACTCTACATGCAATATCTATACAGTTCCACATCAGTCTGATTAGTCATGTACAGAAATTTATCACAAAATGCATTGAATAGAAAGTAATGCATTCAACTCAAAGGAGTCTACAGTTCAATTTTGCTGAGAACTACTATGTGCTAACATGATGTAAACATTGTTAGCACACTAACCATATGATGTAGAGTTGTCTGCAACCAATTTTTTGAGTGTCCTACCTATGCTACTGAAGTTACTTTCAGTAGCATTACCTTCTCTACTCATTGGAACTTTAGACTTTACAGAATTAAACCAAGTCAATGGCTGTTCCACTGTAAATGGTACCAGGTAGGTTACTGAAGTCAGCTTGCATTGGAGTATTCCATGCCACCTAGCACTCTACATGCAATATCTGTACAGTTCCACATCAGTCTGAGTAGTTATGTACAGAAACTTATCACAAAATGCATTGAATAGAAAGTAATGCATTCAACTCAAAGGAGTGTACAGTTCAATTTTGCTGAGAACTACTATGTACTAACATGATGTAAACATTGTTAGCACACTAACCATATGATTTAGAGTTGTCTGCAACCAATTTTTTGAGTGTGCTACCTATGCTACTGAAGTTACTTTCAGTAGCATTACCTTCTCTACTTATTGGAACTTTGGACTTTACAGAATTAAACCAAGTCAATGGCTGTTCCACTGTAAATGGTACCAGGTAGGTTACTGAATTCAGCTTGCATTGGAGTATTCCATGGCACCTAGCACTCTACATGCAATATCTATACAGTTCCACATCAGTCTGAGTAGTTATGTACAGAAACTTATCACAAAATGCTTTGATTAGAAAGTAATGCATTCAACTCAAAGGAGTCTACAGTTCAATTTTGCTGATAAGTAGTATGTGCTAACATGATGTAAACATTGTTAGCACACTAACCATATGATTTAGAGTTGTCTGCAACCAATTTTATGAGTGTGCTACCTATGCTCCAGAAGTTACTTTCAGTAACGTTACCTTCTCTACACATTGGAACTTTAGTCTTTCTAGAATTAAACCAAATCAATGGCTGTTCCACTGCAAATGGTACCAGGTAGGTTACTGAATTCAACTTGCATTGGAGTATTCCATGCCACCTAGCACTCTACATGCAATATCTATACAGTTCCACATCAGTCTGTGTAGTTATGTACAGAAACCTATCACAAAATGCATTGAATAGAAAGTAATGCATTCAACTCAAAGGAGTGTACAGTTCAATTTTGCTGATAAGTACTATGTACTAACATGATGTAAACATTGTTAGCACACTAACCCTATGATTTAGAGTTGTCTGCAACCAATTTTATGAGTGTGCTACCTATGCTCCAGAAGTTACTTTCAGTAACGTTACCTTCTCTACACATTGGAACTTTAGTCTTTCTAGAATTAAACCAAGTCAATGGCTGTTCCACTGTAAATGGTACCAGGTAGGTTACTGAATTCAACTTGCATTGGACTATTCCATGGCACCTAGCACTCTACATGCAATATCTATAGAGGTCCACATCAGTCTGAGTAGTTATGTACAGAAACTTATCACAAAATGCATTGAATAGAAAGTAATGCATTCAACTCAAAGGAGTGTACAGTTCAATTTTGCTGAGAAATACTATGTGCTAACATGATGTAAACATTGTTAGCACACTAACCATATGATTTAGAGTTGTCTGCAACCAATTTTATGAGTGTGCTACCTATGCTCCAGAAGTTACTTTCAGTAGCATTACCTTCTCTACTCATTGGAACTTTAGACTTTACAGAATTAAACCAAGTCAATGGCTGTTCCACTGTAAATGGTACCAGGTAGGTTACTGAATTCAGCTTGCATTGGAGTATTCCATGGCACCTAGCATTCTACATGCAATATCTATACAGTTCCACATCAGTCTGAGTAGTTATGTACAGAAACTTATCACAAAATGCTTTGAATAGAAAGTAATGCATTCAACGCAAAGGAGTCTACAGTTCAATTTTGCTGAGAAATACTACGTGCTAACATGATGTAAACATTGTTAGCACACTAACCATATGATTTAGAGTTGTCTGCAACCAATTTTATGAGTGTGTTACCTATTCTCCAGAAGTTACTTTCAGTAACGTTACCTTCTCTACACATTGGAACTTTAGTCTTTCTAGAATTAAACCAAGTCAATGGCTGTTCCACTGTAAATGGTACCAGGTAGGTTACTGAATTCAACTTGCATTGGAGTATTCCATGCCACCTAGCACTCTACATGCAATATCTATACAGTTCCACATCAGTCTGATTAGTTATGTACAGAAATTTATCACAAAATGCATTGAATAGAAAGTAATGCATTCAACTCAAAGGAGTCTACAGTTCAATTTTGCTGAGAACTACTATGTGCTAACATGATGTAAACATTGTTAGCACACTAACCATATGATTTAGAGTTGTCTGCAACCAATTTTTTGAGTGTCCTACCTATGCTACTGAAGTTACTTTCAGTAGCATTTCCTTCTCTACTCATTGGAACTTTAGACTTTACAGAATTAAACCAAGTCAATGGCTGTTCCACTGTAAATGGTACCAGGTAGGTTACTGAATTCAGCTTGCATTGGAGTATTCCATGCCACCTAGCACTCTACATGCAATATCTATACAGTTCCACATCAGTCTGAGTAGTTATGTACAGAAACTTATCACAAAATGCATTGAATAGAAAGTAATGCATTCAACTCAAAGGAGTGTACAGTTCAATTTTGCTGAGAACTACTATGTACTAACATGATGTAAACATTGTTAGCACACTACCCATATGATTTAGAGTTGTCTGCAACCAATTTTTTGAGTGTGCTACCTGTGCTACTGAAGTTACTTTCAGTAGCATTACCTTCTCTACTCATTGGAACTTTGGACTTTACAGAATTAAACCAAGTCAATGGCTGTTCCACTGTAAATGGTACCAGGTAGGTTACTGAATTCAACTTGCATTGGAGTATTCCATGCCACCTAGCACTCTACATGCAATATCTATACAGTTCCACATCAGTCTGAGTAGTTATGTACAGAAACCTATCACAAAATGCATTGAATAGAAAGTAATGCATTCAACTCAAAGGAGTGTACAGTTCAATTTTGCTGAGAACTACTATGTACTAACATGATGTAAACATTGTTAGCACACTACCCATATGATTTAGAGTTGTCTGCAACCAAATTTTTGAGTGTGCTACCTGTGCTACTGAAGTTACTTTCAGTAGCATTACCTTCTCTACTCATTGGAACTTTGGACTTTACAGAATTAAACCAAGTCAATGGCTGTTCCACTGTAAATGGTACCAGGTAGGTTACTGAATTCAGCTTGCATTGGAGTATTCCATGGCACCTAGCATTCTACATGCAATATCTATACAGTTCCACATCAGTCTGATTAGTTATGTACAGAAATTTATCACAAAATGCATTGAATAGAAAGTAATGCATTCAACTCAAAGGAGTCTACAGTTCAATTTTGCTGAGAACTACTATGTGCTAACATGATGTAAACATTGTTAGCACACTAACCATATGATTTAGAGTTGTCTGCAACCAATTTTTTGAGTGTCCTACCTATGCTACTGAAGTTACTTTCAGTAGCATTTCCTTCTCTACTCATTGGAACTTTAGACTTTACAGAATTAAACCAAGTCAATGGCTGTTCCACTGTAAATGGTACCAGGTAGGTTACTGAATTCAGCTTGCATTGGAGTATTCCATGCCACCTAGCACTCTACATGCAATATCTATACAGTTCCACATCAGTCTGAGTAGTTATGTACAGAAACTTATCACAAAATGCATTGAATAGAAAGTAATGCATTCAACTCAAAGGAGTGTACAGTTCAATTTTGCTGAGAACTACTATGTACTAACATGATGTAAACATTGTTAGCACACTACCCATATGATTTAGAGTTGTCTGCAACCAATTTTTTGAGTGTGCTACCTGTGCTACTGAAGTTACTTTCAGTAGCATTACCTTCTCTACTCATTGGAACTTTGGACTTTACAGAATTAAACCAAGTCAATGGCTGTTCCACTGTAAATGGTACCAGGTAGGTTACTGAATTCAACTTGCATTGGAGTATTCCATGCCACCTAGCACTCTACATGCAATATCTATACAGTTCCACATCAGTCTGAGTAGTTATGTACAGAAACCTATCACAAAATGCATTGAATAGAAAGTAATGCATTCAACTCAAAGGAGTGTACAGTTCAATTTTGCTGAGAACTACTATGTACTAACATGATGTAAACATTGTTAGCACACTACCCATATGATTTAGAGTTGTCTGCAACCAAATTTTTGAGTGTGCTACCTGTGCTACTGAAGTTACTTTCAGTAGCATTACCTTCTCTACTCATTGGAACTTTGGACTTTACAGAATTAAACCAAGTCAATGGCTGTTCCACTGTAAATGGTACCAGGTAGGTTACTGAATTCAGCTTGCATTGGAGTATTCCATGGCACCTAGCATTCTACATGCAATATCTATACAGTTCCACATCAGTCTGAGTAGTTATGTACAGAAACTTAACACAAAATGCTTTGAATAGAAAGTAATGCATTCAACGCAAAGGAGTCTACAGTTCAATTTTGCTGAGAAATACTACGTGCTAACATGATGTAAACATTGTTAGCACACTAACCATATGATTTAGAGTTGTCTGCAACCAATTTTATGAGTGTGCTACCTATGCTCCAGAAGTTACTTTCAGTAACGTTACCTTCTCTACACATTGGAACTTTAGTCTTTCTAGAATTAAACCAAATCAATGGCTGTTCCACTGCAAATGGTACCAGGTAGGTTACTGAATTCAGCTTGCATTGGAGTATTCCATGGCACCTAGCACTCTACATGCAATATCTATACAGTTCCACATCAGTCTGTGTAGTTATGTACAGAAACCTATCACAAAATGCATTGAATAGAAAGTAATGCATTCAACTCAAAGGAGTGTACAGTTCAATTTTGCTGATAAGTACTATGTACTAACATGATGTAAACATTGTTAGCACACTAACCATATGATTTAGAGTTGTCTGCAACCAATTTTATGAGTGTGCTACCTATGCTCCAGAAGTTACTTTCAGTAACGTTACCTTCTCTACACATTGGAACTTTAGTCTTTCTAGAATTAAACCAAGTCAATGGCTGTTCCACTGTAAATGGTACCAGGTAGGTTACTGAATTCAACTTGCATTGGAGTATTCCATGCCACCTAGCACTCTACATGCAATATCTATACAGTTCCACATCAGTCTGATTAGTTATGTACAGAAATTTATCACAAAATGCATTGAATAGAAAGTAATGCATTCAACTCAAAGGAGTCTACAGTTCAATTTTGCTGAGAACTACTATGTGCTAACATGATGTAAACATTGTTAGCACACTAACCATATGATTTAGAGTTGTCTGCAACCAATTTTTTGAGTGTCCTACCTATGCTACTGAAGTTACTTTCAGTAGCATTTCCTTCTCTACTCATTGGAACTTTAGACTTTACAGAATTAAACCAAGTCAATGGCTGTTCCACTGTAAATGGTACCAGGTAGGTTACTGAATTCAGCTTGCATTGGAGTATTCCATGCCACCTAGCACTCTACATGCAATATCTATACAGTTCCACATCAGTCTGAGTAGTTATGTACAGAAACTTATCACAAAATGCATTGAATAGAAAGTAATGCATTCAACTCAAAGGAGTGTACAGTTCAATTTTGCTGAGAACTACTATGTACTAACATGATGTAAACATTGTTAGCACACTACCCATATGATTTAGAGTTGTCTGCAACCAATTTTTTGAGTGTGCTACCTGTGCTACTGAAGTTACTTTCAGTAGCATTACCTTCTCTACTCATTGGAACTTTGGACTTTACAGAATTAAACCAAGTCAATGGCTGTTCCACTGTAAATGGTACCAGGTAGGTTACTGAATTCAACTTGCATTGGAGTATTCCATGCCACCTAGCACTCTACATGCAATATCTATACAGTTCCACATCAGTCTGAGTAGTTATGTACAGAAACCTATCACAAAATGCATTGAATAGAAAGTAATGCATTCAACTCAAAGGAGTGTACAGTTCAATTTTGCTGAGAACTACTATGTACTAACATGATGTAAACATTGTTAGCACACTACCCATATGATTTAGAGTTGTCTGCAACCAAATTTTTGAGTGTGCTACCTGTGCTACTGAAGTTACTTTCAGTAGCATTACCTTCTCTACTCATTGGAACTTTGGACTTTACAGAATTAAACCAAGTCAATGGCTGTTCCACTGTAAATGGTACCAGGTAGGTTACTGAATTCAGCTTGCATTGGAGTATTCCATGGCACCTAGCATTCTACATGCAATATCTATACAGTTCCACATCAGTCTGAGTAGTTATGTACAGAAACTTAACACAAAATGCTTTGAATAGAAAGTAATGCATTCAACGCAAAGGAGTCTACAGTTCAATTTTGCTGAGAAATACTACGTGCTAACATGATGTAAACATTGTTAGCACACTAACCATATGATTTAGAGTTGTCTGCAACCAATTTTATGAGTGTGCTACCTATGCTCCAGAAGTTACTTTCAGTAACGTTACCTTCTCTACACATTGGAACTTTAGTCTTTCTAGAATTAAACCAAATCAATGGCTGTTCCACTGCAAATGGTACCAGGTAGGTTACTGAATTCAGCTTGCATTGGAGTATTCCATGGCACCTAGCACTCTACATGCAATATCTATACAGTTCCACATCAGTCTGTGTAGTTATGTACAGAAACCTATCACAAAATGCATTGAATACAAAGGAATGCATTCAACTCAAAGGAGTGTACAGTTCAATTTTCCTGATAAGTAGTATGTGCTAACATGATGTAAACATTGTTAGCACACTAACCATATGATTTAGTGTTGTCTGCAACCAATTTTATGAATGTGCTACCTATGCTCCAGAAGTTACTTTCAGTAGCATTACCTTCTCTACTCATTGGAACTTAAGACTTTAGAGAATTAAACCAAGTCAATGGCTGTTCCACTGTAAATGGTACCAGGTAGGTTACTGAATTCAACTTGCATTGGAGTATTCCATGCCACCTAGCACTCTACATGCAATATCTATACAGTTCCACATCAGTCTGTGTAGTTATGTACAGAAACCTATCACAAAATGCATTGAATAGAAAGTAATGCATTCAACTCAAAGGAGTGTACAGTTCAATTTTGCTGAGAACTACTATGTGCTAACATGATGTAAACATTGTTAGCACACTACCCATATGATTTAGAGTTGTCTGCAACCAAATTTTTGAGTGTGCTACCTGTGCTACTGAAGTTACTTTCAGTAGCATTACCTTCTCTACTCATTGGAACTTTGGACTTTACAGAATTAAACCAAGTCAATGGCTGTTCCACTGTAAATGGTACCAGGTAGGTTACTGAATTCAGCTTGCATTGGAGTATTCCATGGCACCTAGCATTCTACATGCAATATCTATACAGTTCCACATCAGTCTGAGTAGTTATGTACAGAAACTTATCACAAAATGCTTTGAATAGAAAGTAATGCATTCAACGCAAAGGAGTCTACAGTTCAATTTTGCTGAGAAATACTACGTGCTAACATGATGTAAACATTGTTAGCACACTAACCATATGATTTAGAGTTGTCTGCAACCAATTTTATGAGTGTGCTACCTATGCTCCAGAAGTTACTTTCAGTAACGTTACCTTCTCTACACATTGGAACTTTAGTCTTTCTAGAATTAAACCAAATCAATGGCTGTTCCACTGCAAATGGTACCAGGTAGGTTACTGAATTCAGCTTGCATTGGAGTATTCCATGGCACCTAGCACTCTACATGCAATATCTATACAGTTCCACATCAGTCTGTGTAGTTATGTACAGAAACCTATCACAAAATGCATTGAATAGAAAGTAATGCATTCAACTCAAAGGAGTGTACAGTTCAATTTTGCTGATAAGTACTATGTACTAACATGATGTAAACATTGTTAGCACACTAACCATATGATTTAGAGTTGTCTGCAACCAATTTTATGAGTGTGCTACCTATGCTCCAGAAGTTACTTTCAGTAACGTTACCTTCTCTACACATTGGAACTTTAGTCTTTCTAGAATTAAACCAAGTCAATGGCTGTTCCACTGTAAATGGTACCAGGTAGGTTACTGAATTCAACTTGCATTGGGGTATTCCATGGCACCTAGCACTCTACATGCAATATCTATAGAGTTCCACATCAGTCTGAGTAGTTATGTACAGAAACTTATCACAAAATGCATTGAATAGAAAGTAATGCATTCAACTGAAAGGAGTGTACAGTTCAATTTTGCTGAGAAATACTATGTGCTAACATGATGTAAACATTGTTAGCACACTAACCATATGATTTAGAGTTGTCTGCAACCAATTTTATGAGTGTGCTACCTATGCTCCAGAAGTTACTTTCAGTAGCATTACCTTCTCTACTCATTGGAACTTTAGACTTTACAGAATTAAACCAAGTCAATGGCTGTTCCACTGTAAATGGTACCAGGTAGGTTACTGAATTCAGCTTGCATTGGAGTATTCCATGCCACCTAGCACTCTACATGCAATATCTATACAGTTCCACATCAGTCTGAGTAGTTATGTACAGAAACTTATCACAAAATGCATTGAATACAAAGGAATGCATTCAACTCAAAGGAGTGTACAGTTCAATTTTCCTGATAAGTAGTATGTGCTAACATGATGTAAACATTGTTAGCACACTAACCATATGATTTAGTGTTGTCTGCAACCAATTTTATGAATGTGCTACCTATGCTCCAGAAGTTACTTTCAGTAGCATTACCTTCTCTACTCATTGGAACTTAAGACTTTAGAGAATTAAACCAAGTCAATGGCTGTTCCACTCTAAATGGTACCAGGTAGGTTACTGAATTCAGCTTGCATTGGAGTATTCCATGCCACCTAGCACTCTACATGCAATATCTATACAGTTCCACATCAGTCTGAGTAGTTATGTACAGAAACTTATCACAAAATGCATTGAATAGAAAGTAATGCATTCAACTCAAAGGAGTGTACAGTTCAATTTTGCTGAGAACTACTATGTACTAACATGATGTAAACATTGTTAGCACACTACCCATATGATTTAGAGTTGTCTGCAACCAATTTTTTGAGTGTGCTACCTGTGCTACTGAAGTTACTTTCAGTAGCATTACCTTCTCTACTCATTGGAACTTTGGACTTTACAGAATTAAACCAAGTCAATGGCTGTTCCACTGTAAATGGTACCAGGTAGGTTACTGAATTCAACTTGCATTGGAGTATTCCATGCCACCTAGCACTCTACATGCAATATCTATACAGTTCCACATCAGTCTGAGTAGTTATGTACAGAAACCTATCACAAAATGCATTGAATAGAAAGTAATGCATTCAACTCAAAGGAGTGTACAGTTCAATTTTGCTGAGAACTACTATGTACTAACATGATGTAAACATTGTTAGCACACTACCCATATGATTTAGAGTTGTCTGCAACCAAATTTTTGAGTGTGCTACCTGTGCTACTGAAGTTACTTTCAGTAGCATTACCTTCTCTACTCATTGGAACTTTGGACTTTACAGAATTAAACCAAGTCAATGGCTGTTCCACTGTAAATGGTACCAGGTAGGTTACTGAATTCAGCTTGCATTGGAGTATTCCATGGCACCTAGCATTCTACATGCAATATCTATACAGTTCCACATCAGTCTGAGTAGTTATGTACAGAAACTTAACACAAAATGCTTTGAATAGAAAGTAATGCATTCAACGCAAAGGAGTCTACAGTTCAATTTTGCTGAGAAATACTACGTGCTAACATGATGTAAACATTGTTAGCACACTAACCATATGATTTAGAGTTGTCTGCAACCAATTTTATGAGTGTGCTACCTATGCTCCAGAAGTTACTTTCAGTAACGTTACCTTCTCTACACATTGGAACTTTAGTCTTTCTAGAATTAAACCAAATCAATGGCTGTTCCACTGCAAATGGTACCAGGTAGGTTACTGAATTCAGCTTGCATTGGAGTATTCCATGGCACCTAGCACTCTACATGCAATATCTATACAGTTCCACATCAGTCTGTGTAGTTATGTACAGAAACCTATCACAAAATGCATTGAATAGAAAGTAATGCATTCAACTCAAAGGAGTGTACAGTTCAATTTTGCTGATAAGTACTATGTACTAACATGATGTAAACATTGTTAGCACACTAACCATATGATTTAGAGTTGTCTGCAACCAATTTTATGAGTGTGCTACCTATGCTCCAGAAGTTACTTTCAGTAACGTTACCTTCTCTACACATTGGAACTTTAGTCTTTCTAGAATTAAACCAAGTCAATGGCTGTTCCACTGTAAATGGTACCAGGTAGGTTACTGAATTCAACTTGCATTGGGGTATTCCATGGCACCTAGCACTCTACATGCAATATCTATAGAGTTCCACATCAGTCTGAGTAGTTATGTACAGAAACTTATCACAAAATGCATTGAATAGAAAGTAATGCATTCAACTGAAAGGAGTGTACAGTTCAATTTTGCTGAGAAATACTATGTGCTAACATGATGTAAACATTGTTAGCACACTAACCATATGATTTAGAGTTGTCTGCAACCAATTTTATGAGTGTGCTACCTATGCTCCAGAAGTTACTTTCAGTAGCATTAAATTCTCTACTCATTGGAACTTTAGACTTTACAGAATTAAACCAAGTCAATGGCTGTTCCACTGTAAATGGTACCAGGTAGGTTACTGAATTCAGCTTGCATTGGAGTATTCCATGCCACCTAGCACTCTACATGCAATATCTATACAGTTCCACATCAGTCTGAGTAGTTATGTACAGAAACTTATCACAAAATGCATTGAATACAAAGGAATGCATTCAACTCAAAGGAGTGTACAGTTCAATTTTCCTGATAAGTAGTATGTGCTAACATGATGTAAACATTGTTAGCACACTAACCATATGATTTAGTGTTGTCTGCAACCAATTTTATGAATGTGCTACCTATGCTCCAGAAGTTACTTTCAGTAGCATTACCTTCTCTACTCATTGGAACTTAAGACTTTAGAGAATTAAACCAAGTCAATGGCTGTTCCACTGTAAATGGTACCAGGTAGGTTACTGAATTCAACTTGCATTGGAGTATTCCATGCCACCTAGCACTCTACATGCAATATCTATACAGTTCCACATCAGTCTGTGTAGTTATGTACAGAAACCTATCACAAAATGCATTGAATAGAAAGTAATGCATTCAACTCAAAGGAGTGTACAGTTCAATTTTGCTGAGAACTACTATGTGCTAACATGATGTAAACATTGTTAGCACACTACCCATATGATTTAGAGTTGTCTGCAACCAAATTTTTGAGTGTGCTACCTGTGCTACTGAAGTTACTTTCAGTAGCATTACCTTCTCTACTCATTGGAACTTTGGACTTTACAGAATTAAACCAAGTCAATGGCTGTTCCACTGTAAATGGTACCAGGTAGGTTACTGAATTCAGCTTGCATTGGAGTATTCCATGGCACCTAGCATTCTACATGCAATATCTATACAGTTCCACATCAGTCTGAGTAGTTATGTACAGAAACTTATCACAAAATGCTTTGAATAGAAAGTAATGCATTCAACGCAAAGGAGTCTACAGTTCAATTTTGCTGAGAAATACTACGTGCTAACATGATGTAAACATTGTTAGCACACTAACCATATGATTTAGAGTTGTCTGCAACCAATTTTATGAGTGTGCTACCTATGCTCCAGAAGTTACTTTCAGTAACGTTACCTTCTCTACACATTGGAACTTTAGTCTTTCTAGAATTAAACCAAATCAATGGCTGTTCCACTGCAAATGGTACCAGGTAGGTTACTGAATTCAGCTTGCATTGGAGTATTCCATGGCACCTAGCACTCTACATGCAATATCTATACAGTTCCACATCAGTCTGTGTAGTTATGTACAGAAACCTATCACAAAATGCATTGAATAGAAAGTAATGCATTCAACTGAAAGGAGTGTACAGTTCAATTTTGCTGAGAAATACTATGTGCTAACATGATGTAAACATTGTTAGCACACTAACCATATGATTTAGAGTTGTCTGCAACCAATTTTATGAGTGTGCTACCTATGCTCCAGAAGTTACTTTCAGTAGCATTACCTTCTCTACTCATTGGAACTTTAGACTTTACAGAATTAAACCAAGTCAATGGCTGTTCCACTGTAAATGGTACCAGGTAGGTTACTGAATTCAGCTTGCATTGGAGTATTCCATGCCACCTAGCACTCTACATGCAATATCTATACAGTTCCACATCAGTCTGAGTAGTTATGTACAGAAACTTATCACAAAATGCATTGAATACAAAGGAATGCATTCAACTCAAAGGAGTGTACAGTTCAATTTTCCTGATAAGTAGTATGTGCTAACATGATGTAAACATTGTTAGCACACTAACCATATGATTTAGTGTTGTCTGCAACCAATTTTATGAATGTGCTACCTATGCTCCAGAAGTTACTTTCAGTAGCATTACCTTCTCTACTCATTGGAACTTAAGACTTTAGAGAATTAAACCAAGTCAATGGCTGTTCCACTCTAAATGGTACCAGGTAGGTTACTGAATTCAACTTGCATTGGAGTATTCCATGCCACCTAGCACTCTACATGCAATATCTATACAGTTCCACATCAGTCTGAGTAGTTATGTACAGAAACCTATCACAAAATGCATTGAATAGAAAGTAATGCATTCAACTCAAAGGAGTGTACAGTTCAATTTTGCTGAGAACTACTATGTGCTAACATGATGTAAACATTGTTAGCACACTAACCATATGATTTAGAGTTGTCTGCAACCAATTTTTTGAGTGTCCTACCTATGCTACTGAAGTTACTTTCAGTAGCATTTCCTTCTCTACTCATTGGAACTTTAGACTTTACAGAATTAAACCAAGTCAATGGCTGTTCCACTGTAAATGGTACCAGGTAGGTTACTGAATTCAGCTTGCATTGGAGTATTCCATGCCACCTAGCACTCTACATGCAATATCTATACAGTTCCACATCAGTCTGAGTAGTTATGTACAGAAACTTATCACAAAATGCATTGAATAGAAAGTAATGCATTCAACTCAAAGGAGTGTACAGTTCAATTTTGCTGAGAACTACTATGTACTAACATGATGTAAACATTGTTAGCACACTACCCATATGATTTAGAGTTGTCTGCAACCAATTTTTTGAGTGTGCTACCTGTGCTACTGAAGTTACTTTCAGTAGCATTACCTTCTCTACTCATTGGAACTTTGGACTTTACAGAATTAAACCAAGTCAATGGCTGTTCCACTGTAAATGGTACCAGGTAGGTTACTGAATTCAGCTTGCATTGGAGTATTCCATGACACCTAGCATTCTACATGCAATATCTATACAGTTCCACATCAGTCTGAGTAGTTATGTACAGAAACTTATCACAAAATGCTTTGAATAGAAAGTAATGCATTCAACGCAAAGGAGTCTACAGTTCAATTTTGCTGAGAAATACTACGTGCTAACATGATGTAAACATTGTTAGCACACTAACCATATGATTTAGAGTTGTCTGCAACCAATTTTATGAGTGTGCTACCTATGCTCCAGAAGTTACTTTCAGTAACGTTACCTTCTCTACACATTGGAACTTTAGTCTTTCTAGAATTAAACCAAGTCAATGGCTGTTCCACTGTAAATGGTACCAGGTAGGTTACTGAATTCAACTTGCATTGGAGTATTCCATGGCACCTAGCACTCTACATGCAATATCTATAGAGTTCCACATCAGTCTGAGTAGTTATGTACAGAAACTTGTCACAAAATGCATTGAATAGAAAGTAATGCATTCAACTCAAAGGACTGTACAGTTCAATTTTGCTGAGAAATACTATGTGCTAACATGATGTAAACATTGTTAGCACACTAACCATATGATTTAGAGTTGTCTGCAACCAATTTTATGAGTGTGCTACCTATGCTCCAGAAGTTACTTTCAGTAGCATTACCTTCTCTACTCATTGGAACTTTAGACTTTACAGAATTAAACCAAGTCAATGGCTGTTCCACTGTAAATGGTACCAGGTAGGTTACTGAATTCAACTTGCATTGGAGTATTCCATGCCACCTAGCACTCTACATGCAATATCTATACAGTTCCACATCAGTCTGATTAGTCATGTACAGAAATTTATCACAAAATGCATTGAATAGAAAGTAATGCATTCAACTCAAAGGAGTCTACAGTTCAATTTTGCTGAGAACTACTATGTGCTAACATGATGTAAACATTGTTAGCACACTAACCATATGATGTAGAGTTGTCTGCAACCAATTTTTTGAGTGTCCTACCTATGCTACTGAAGTTACTTTCAGTAGCATTTCCTTCTCTACTCATTGGAACTTTTGACTTTACAGAATTAAACCAAGTCAATGGCTGTTCCACTGTAAATGGTACCAGGTAGGTTACTGAATTCAGCTTGCATTGGAGTATTCCATGCCACCTAGCACTCTACATGCAATATCTATACAGTTCCACATCAGTCTGAGTAGTTATGTACAGAAACATATCACAAAATGCATTGAATAGAAAGTAATGCATTCAACTCAAAGGAGTGTACAGTTCAATTTTGCTGAGAACTACTATGTACTAACATGATGTAAACATTGTTAGCACACTACCCATATGATTTAGAGTTGTCTGCAAACAATTTTTTGAGTGTGCTACCTGTGCTACTGAAGTTACTTTCAGTAGCATTACCTTCTCTACTCATTGGAACTTTGGACTTTACAGAATTAAACCAAGTCAATGGCTGTTCCACTGTAAATGGTACCAGGTAGGTTACTGAATTCAGCTTGCATTGGAGTATTCCATGGCACCTAGCATTCTACATGCAATATCTATACAGTTCCACATCAGTCTGAGTAGTTATGTACAGAAACTTATCACAAAATGCTTTGAATAGAAAGTAATGCATTCAACGCAAAGGAGTCTACAGTTCAATTTTGCTGAGAAATACTACGTGCTAACATGATGTAAACATTGTTAGCACACTAACCATATGATTTAGAGTTGTCTGCAACCAATTTTATGAGTGTGCTACCTATTCTCCAGAAGTTACTTTCAGTAGCATTACCTTCTCTACTTATTGGAACTTTGGACTTTACAGAATTAAACCAAGTCAATGGCTGTTCCACTGTAAATGGTACCAGGTAGGTTACTGAATTCAGCTTGCATTGGAGTATTCCATGGCACCTAGCACTCTACATGCAATATCTATACAGTTCCACATCAGTCTGAGTAGTTATGTACAGAAACTTATCACAAAATGCTTTGATTAGAAAGTAATGCATTCAACTCAAAGGAGTCTACAGTTCAATTTTGCTGATAAGTAGTATGTGCTAACATGATGTAAACATTGTTAGCACACTAACCATATGATTTAGAGTTGTCTGCAACCAATTTTATGAGTGTGCTACCTATGCTCCAGAAGTTACTTTCAGTAACGTTACCTTCTCTACACATTGGAACTTTAGTCTTTCTAGAATTAAACCAAATCAATGGCTGTTCCACTGCAAATGGTACCAGGTAGGTTACTGAATTCAACTTGCATTGGAGTATTCCATGCCACCTAGCACTCTACATGCAATATCTATACAGTTCCACATCAGTCTGTGTAGTTATGTACAGAAACCTATCACAAAATGCATTGAATAGAAAGTAATGCATTCAACTCAAAGGAGTGTACAGTTCAATTTTGCTGATAAGTACTATGTACTAACATGATGTAAACATTGTTAGCACACTAACCCTATGATTTAGAGTTGTCTGCAACCAATTTTATGAGTGTGCTACCTATGCTCCAGAAGTTACTTTCAGTAACGTTACCTTCTCTACACATTGGAACTTTAGTCTTTCTAGAATTAAACCAAGTCAATGGCTATTCCACTGTAAATGGTACCAGGTAGGTTACTGAATTCAACTTGCATTGGACTATTCCATGGCACCTAGCATTCTACATGCAATATCTATACAGTTCCACATCAGTCTGAGTAGTTATGTACAGAAACTTATCACAAAATGCTTTGAATAGAAAGTAATGCATTCAACGCAAAGGAGTCTACAGTTCAATTTTGCTGAGAAATACTACGTGCTAACATGATGTAAACATTGTTAGCAGACTAACCATATGATTTAGAGTTGTCTGCAACCAATTTTATGAGTGTGCTACCTATTCTCCAGAAGTTACTTTCAGTAACGTTACCTTCTCTACACATTGGAACTTTAGTCTTTCTAGAATTAAACCAAGTCAATGGCTGTTCCACTGTAAATGGTACCAGGTAGGTTACTGAATTCAACTTGCATTGGAGTATTCCATGCCACCTAGCACTCTACATGCAATATCTATACAGTTCCACATCAGTCTGATTAGTTATGTACAGAAATTTATCACAAAATGCATTGAATAGAAAGTAATGCATTCAACTCAAAGGAGTCTACAGTTCAATTTTGCTGAGAACTACTATGTGCTAACATGATGTAAACATTGTTAGCACACTAACCATATGATTTAGAGTTGTCTGCAACCAATTTTTTGAGTGTCCTACCTATGCTACTGAAGTTACTTTCAGTAGCATTTCCTTCTCTACTCATTGGAACTTTAGACTTTACAGAATTAAACCAAGTCAATGGCTGTTCCACTGTAAATGGTACCAGGTAGGTTACTGAATTCAGCTTGCATTGGAGTATTCCATGCCACCTAGCACTCTACATGCAATATCTATACAGTTCCACATCAGTCTGAGTAGTTATGTACAGAAACTTATCACAAAATGCATTGAATAGAAAGTAATGCATTCAACTCAAAGGAGTGTACAGTTCAATTTTGCTGAGAACTACTATGTACTAACATGATGTAAACATTGTTAGCACACTACCCATATGATTTAGAGTTGTCTGCAACCAATTTTTTGAGTGTGCTACCTGTGCTACTGAAGTTACTTTCAGTAGCATTACCTTCTCTACTCATTGGAACTTTGGACTTTACAGAATTAAACCAAGTCAATGGCTGTTCCACTGTAAATGGTACCAGGTAGGTTACTGAATTCAACTTGCATTGGAGTATTCCATGCCACCTAGCACTCTACATGCAATATCTATACAGTTCCACATCAGTCTGAGTAGTTATGTACAGAAACCTATCACAAAATGCATTGAATAGAAAGTAATGCATTCAACTCAAAGGAGTGTACAGTTCAATTTTGCTGAGAACTACTATGTACTAACATGATGTAAACATTGTTAGCACACTACCCATATGATTTAGAGTTGTCTGCAACCAAATTTTTGAGTGTGCTACCTGTGCTACTGAAGTTACTTTCAGTAGCATTACCTTCTCTACTCATTGGAACTTTGGACTTTACAGAATTAAACCAAGTCAATGGCTGTTCCACTGTAAATGGTACCAGGTAGGTTACTGAATTCAGCTTGCATTGGAGTATTCCATGGCACCTAGCATTCTACATGCAATATCTATACAGTTCCACATCCGTCTGAGTAGTTATGTACAGAAACTTATCACAAAATGCTTTGAATAGAAAGTAATGCATTCAACGCAAAGGAGTCTACAGTTCAATTTTGCTGAGAAATACTACGTGCTAACATGATGTAAACATTGTTAGCACACTAACCATATGATTTAGAGTTGTCTGCAACCAATTTTATGAGTGTGCTACCTATGCTCCAGAAGTTACTTTCAGTAACGTTACCTTCTCTACACATTGGAACTTTAGTCTTTCTAGAATTAAACCAAATCAATGGCTGTTCCACTGCAAATGGTACCAGGTAGGTTACTGAATTCAGCTTGCATTGGAGTATTCCATGGCACCTAGCACTCTACATGCAATATCTATACAGTTCCACATCAGTCTGTGTAGTTATGTACAGAAACCTATCACAAAATGCATTGAATAGAAAGTAATGCATTCAACTCAAAGGAGTGTACAGTTCAATTTTGCTGATAAGTACTATGTACTAACATGATGTAAACATTGTTAGCACACTAACCATATGATTTAGAGTTGTCTGCAACCAATTTTATGAGTGTGCTACCTATGCTCCAGAAGTTACTTTCAGTAACGTTACCTTCTCTACACATTGGAACTTTAGTCTTTCTAGAATTAAACCAAGTCAATGGCTGTTCCACTGTAAATGGTACCAGGTAGGTTACTGAATTCAACTTGCATTGGGGTATTCCATGGCACCTAGCACTCTACATGCAATATCTATAGAGTTCCACATCAGTCTGAGTAGTTATGTACAGAAACTTATCACAAAATGCATTGAATAGAAAGTAATGCATTCAACTGAAAGGAGTGTACAGTTCAATTTTGCTGAGAAATACTATGTGCTAACATGATGTAAACATTGTTAGCACACTAACCATATGATTTAGAGTTGTCTGCAACCAATTTTATGAGTGTGCTACCTATGCTCCAGAAGTTACTTTCAGTAGCATTACCTTCTCTACTCATTGGAACTTTAGACTTTACAGAATTAAACCAAGTCAATGGCTGTTCCACTGTAAATGGTACCAGGTAGGTTACTGAATTCAGCTTGCATTGGAGTATTCCATGCCACCTAGCACTCTACATGCAATATCTATACAATTCCACATCAGTCTGAGTAGTTATGTACAGAAACTTATCACAAAATGCATTGAATACAAAGGAATGCATTCAACTCAAAGGAGTGTACAGTTCAATTTTCCTGATAAGTAGTATGTGCTAACATGATGTAAACATTGTTAGCACACTAACCATATGATTTAGTGTTGTCTGCAACCAATTTTATGAATGTGCTACCTATGCTCCAGAAGTTACTTTCAGTAGCATTACCTTCTCTACTCATTGGAACTTAAGACTTTAGAGAATTAAACCAAGTCAATGGCTGTTCCACTGTAAATGGTACCAGGTAGGTTACTGAATTCAACTTGCATTGGAGTATTCCATGCCACCTAGCACTCTACATGCAATATCTATACAGTTCCACATCAGTCTGTGTAGTTATGTACAGAAACCTATCACAAAATGCATTGAATAGAAAGTAATGCATTCAACTCAAAGGAGTGTACAGTTCAATTTTGCTGAGAACTACTATGTGCTAACATGATGTAAACATTGTTAGCACACTAACCATATGATTTAGAGTTGTCTGCAACCAATTTTTTGAGTGTCCTACCTATGCTACTGAAGTTACTTTCAGTAGCATTTCCTTCTCTACTCATTGGATCTTTAGACTTTACAGAATTAAACCAAGTCAATGGCTGTTCCACTGTAAATGGTACCAGGTAGGTTACTGAATTCAGCTTGCATTGGAGTATTCCATGCCACCTAGCACTCTACATGCAATATCTATACAGTTCCACATCAGTCTGAGTAGTTATGTACAGAAACTTATCACAAAATGCATTGAATAGAAAGTAATGCATTCAACTCAAAGGAGTGTACAGTTCAATTTTGCTGAGAACTACTATGTACTAACATGATGTAAACATTGTTAGCACACTACCCATATGATTTAGAGTTGTCTGCAACCAATTTTTTGAGTGTGCTACCTGTGCTACTGAAGTTACTTTCAGTAGCATTACCTTCTCTACTCATTGGAACTTTGGACTTTACAGAATTAAACCAAGTCAATGGCTGTTCCACTGTAAATGGTACCAGGTAGGTTACTGAATTCAGCTTGCATTGGAGTATTCCATGACACCTAGCATTCTACATGCAATATCTATACAGTTCCACATCAGTCTGAGTAGTTATGTACAGAAACTTATCACAAAATGCTTTGAATAGAAAGTAATGCATTCAACGCAAAGGAGTCTACAGTTCAATTTTGCTGAGGAATACTACGTGCTAACATGATGTAAACATTGTTAGCACACTAACCATATGATTTAGAGTTGTCTGCAACCAATTTTATGAGTGTGCTACCTATGCTCCAGAAGTTACTTTCAGTAACGTTACCTTCTCTACACATTGGAACTTTAGTCTTTCTAGAATTAAACCAAGTCAATGGCTGTTCCACTGTAAATGGTACCAGGTAGGTTACTGAATTCAACTTGCATTGGAGTATTCCATGGCACCTAGCACTCTACATGCAATATCTATAGAGTTCCACATCAGTCTGAGTAGTTATGTACAGAAACTTGTCACAAAATGCATTGAATAGAAAGTAATGCATTCAACTCAAAGGACTGTACAGTTCAATTTTGCTGAGAAATACTATGTGCTAACATGATGTAAACATTGTTAGCACACTAACCATATGATTTAGAGTTGTCTGCAACCAATTTTATGAGTGTGCTACCTATGCTCCAGAAGTTACTTTCAGTAGCATTACCTTCTCTACTCATTGGAACTTTAGACTTTACAGAATTAAACCAAGTCAATGGCTGTTCCACTGTAAATGGTACCAGGTAGGTTACTGAATTCAACTTGCATTGGAGTATTCCATGCCACCTAGCACTCTACATGCAATATCTATACAGTTCCACATCAGTCTGATTAGTCATGTACAGAAATTTATCACAAAATGCATTGAATAGAAAGTAATGCATTCAACTCAAAGGAGTCTACAGTTCAATTTTGCTGAGAACTACTATGTGCTAACATGATGTAAACATTGTTAGCACACTAACCATATGATGTAGAGTTGTCTGCAACCAATTTTTTGAGTGTCCTACCTATGCTACTGAAGTTACTTTCAGTAGCATTTCCTTCTCTACTCATTGGAACTTTTGACTTTACAGAATTAAACCAAGTCAATGGCTGTTCCACTGTAAATGGTACCAGGTAGGTTACTGAATTCAGCTTGCATTGGAGTATTCCATGCCACCTAGCACTCTACATGCAATATCTATACAGTTCCACATCAGTCTGAGTAGTTATGTACAGAAACATATCACAAAATGCATTGAATAGAAAGTAATGCATTCAACTCAAAGGAGTGTACAGTTCAATTTTGCTGAGAACTACTATGTACTAACATGATGTAAACATTGTTAGCACACTACCCATATGATTTAGAGTTGTCTGCAAACAATTTTTTGAGTGTGCTACCTGTGCTACTGAAGTTACTTTCAGTAGCATTACCTTCTCTACTCATTGGAACTTTGGACTTTACAGAATTAAACCAAGTCAATGGCTGTTCCACTGTAAATGGTACCAGGTAGGTTACTGAATTCAGCTTGCATTGGAGTATTCCATGGCACCTAGCATTCTACATGCAATATCTATACAGTTCCACATCAGTCTGAGTAGTTATGTACAGAAACTTATCACAAAATGCTTTGAATAGAAAGTAATGCATTCAACGCAAAGGAGTCTACAGTTCAATTTTGCTGAGAAATACTACGTGCTAACATGATGTAAACATTGTTAGCACACTAACCATATGATTTAGAGTTGTCTGCAACCAATTTTATGAGTGTGCTACCTATTCTCCAGAAGTTACTTTCAGTAACGTTACCTTCTCTACACATTGGAACTTTAGTCTTTCTAGAATTAAACCAAGTCAATGGCTGTTCCACTGTAAATGGTACCAGGTAGGTTACTGAATTCAACTTGCATTGGAGTATTCCATGCCACCTAGCACTCTACATGCAATATCTATACAGTTCCACATCAGTCTGATTAGTTATGTACAGAAATTTATCACAAAATGCATTGAATAGAAAGTAATGCATTCAACTCAAAGGAGTCTACAGTTCAATTTTGCTGAGAACTACTATGTGCTAACATGATGTAAACATTGTTAGCACACTAACCATATGATTTAGAGTTGTCTGCAACCAATTTTTTGAGTGTCCTACCTATGCTACTGAAGTTACTTTCAGTAGCATTTCCTTCTCTACTCATTGGAACTTTAGACTTTACAGAATTAAACCAAGTCAATGGCTGTTCCACTGTAAATGGTACCAGGTAGGTTACTGAATTCAGCTTGCATTGGAGTATTCCATGGCACCTAGCACTCTACATGCAATATCTATACAGTTCCACATCAGTCTGAGTAGTTATGTACAGAAACCTATCACAAAATGCATTGAATAGAAAGTAATGCATTCAACTCAAAGGAGTGTACAGTTCAATTTTGCTGAGAACTACTATGTACTAACATGATGTAAACATTGTTAGCACACTACCCATATGATTTAGAGTTGTCTGCAACCAAATTTTTGAGTGTGCTACCTGTGCTACTGAAGTTACTTTCAGTAGCATTACCTTCTCTACTCATTGGAACTTTGGACTTTACAGAATTAAACCAAGTCAATGGCTGTTCCACTGTAAATGGTACCAGGTAGGTTACTGAATTCAGCTTGCATTGGAGTATTCCATGGCACCTAGCATTCTACATGCAATATCTATACAGTTCCACATCAGTCTGAGTAGTTATGTACAGAAACTTATCACAAAATGCTTTGAATAGAAAGTAATGCATTCAACGCAAAGGAGTCTACAGTTCAATTTTGCTGAGAAATACTACGTGCTAACATGATGTAAACATTGTTAGCACACTAACCATATGATTTAGAGTTGTCTGCAACCAATTTTATGAGTGTGCTACCTATGCTCCAGAAGTTACTTTCAGTAACGTTACCTTCTCTACACATTGGAACTTTAGTCTTTCTAGAATTAAACCAAATCAATGGCTGTTCCACTGCAAATGGTACCAGGTAGGTTACTGAATTCAGCTTGCATTGGAGTATTCCATGGCACCTAGCACTCTACATGCAATATCTATACAGTTCCACATCAGTCTGTGTAGTTATGTACAGAAACCTATCACAAAATGCATTGAATAGAAAGTAATGCATTCAACTCAAAGGAGTGTACAGTTCAATTTTGCTGATAAGTACTATGTACTAACATGATGTAAACATTGTTAGCACACTAACCATATGATTTAGAGTTGTCTGCAACCAATTTTATGAGTGTGCTACCTATGCTCCAGAAGTTACTTTCAGTAACGTTACCTTCTCTACACATTGGAACTTTAGTCTTTCTAGAATTAAACCAAGTCAATGGCTGTTCCACTGTAAATGGTACCAGGTAGGTTACTGAATTCAACTTGCATTGGGGTATTCCATGGCACCTAGCACTCTACATGCAATATCTATAGAGTTCCACATCAGTCTGAGTAGTTATGTACAGAAACTTATCACAAAATGCATTGAATAGAAAGTAATGCATTCAACTGAAAGGAGTGTACAGTTCAATTTTGCTGAGAAATACTATGTGCTAACATGATGTAAACATTGTTAGCACACTAACCATATGATTTAGAGTTGTCTGCAACCAATTTTATGAGTGTGCTACCTATGCTCCAGAAGTTACTTTCAGTAGCATTACCTTCTCTACTCATTGGAACTTTAGACTTTACAGAATTAAACCAAGTCAATGGCTGTTCCACTGTAAATGGTACCAGGTAGGTTACTGAATTCAGCTTGCATTGGAGTATTCCATGCCACCTAGCACTCTACATGCAATATCTATACAGTTCCACATCAGTCTGAGTAGTTATGTACAGAAACTTATCACAAAATGCATTGAATACAAAGGAATGCATTCAACTCAAAGGAGTGTACAGTTCAATTTTCCTGATAAGTAGTATGTGCTAACATGATGTAAACATTGTTAGCACACTAACCATATGATTTAGTGTTGTCTGCAACCAATTTTATGAATGTGCTACCTATGCTCCAGAAGTTACTTTCAGTAGCATTACCTTCTCTACTCATTGGAACTTAAGACTTTAGAGAATTAAACCAAGTCAATGGCTGTTCCACTGTAAATGGTACCAGGTAGGTTACTGAATTCAACTTGCATTGGAGTATTCCATGCCACCTAGCACTCTACATGCAATATCTATACAGTTCCACATCAGTCTGTGTAGTTATGTACAGAAACCTATCACAAAATGCATTGAATAGAAAGTAATGCATTCAACTCAAAGGAGTGTACAGTTCAATTTTGCTGAGAACTACTATGTGCTAACATGATGTAAACATTGTTAGCACACTAACCATATGATTTAGAGTTGTCTGCAACCAATTTTTTGAGTGTCCTACCTATGCTACTGAAGTTACTTTCAGTAGCATTTCCTTCTCTACTCATTGGAACTTTAGACTTTACAGAATTAAACCAAGTCAATGGCTGTTCCACTGTAAATGGTACCAGGTAGGTTACTGAATTCAGCTTGCATTGGAGTATTCCATGCCACCTAGCACTCTACATGCAATATCTATACAGTTCCACATCAGTCTGAGTAGTTATGTACAGAAACTTATCACAAAATGCATTGAATAGAAAGTAATGCATTCAACTGAAAGGAGTGTACAGTTCAATTTTCCTGATAAGTAGTATGTGCTAACATGATGTAAACATTGTTAGCACACTAACCATATGATTTAGAGTTGTCTGCAACCAATTTTTTGAGTGTCCTACCTATGCTACTGAAGTTACTTTCAGTAGCATTTCCTTCTCTACTCATTGGAACTTTAGACTTTACAGAATTAAACCAAGTCAATGGCTGTTCCACTGTAAATGGTACCAGGTAGGTTACTGAATTCAGCTTGCATTGGAGTATTCCATGCCACCTAGCACTCTACATGCAATATCTATACAGTTCCACATCAGTCTGAGTAGTTATGTACAGAAACTTATCACAAAATGCATTGAATAGAAAGTAATGCATTCAACTCAAAGGAGTGTACAGTTCAATTTTGCTGAGAACTACTATGTACTAACATGATGTAAACATTGTTAGCACACTACCCATATGATTTAGAGTTGTCTGCAACCAATTTTTTGAGTGTGCTACCTGTGCTACTGAAGTTACTTTCAGTAGCATTACCTTCTCTACTCATTGGAACTTTGGACTTTACAGAATTAAACCAAGTCAATGGCTGTTCCACTGTAAATGGTACCAGGTAGGTTACTGAATTCAACTTGCATTGGAGTATTCCATGCCACCTAGCACTCTACATGCAATATCTATACAGTTCCACATCAGTCTGAGTAGTTATGTACAGAAACCTATCACAAAATGCATTGAATAGAAAGTAATGCATTCAACTCAAAGGAGTGTACAGTTCAATTTTGCTGAGAACTACTATGTACTAACATGATGTAAACATTGTTAGCACACTACCCATATGATTTAGAGTTGTCTGCAACCAAATTTTTGAGTGTGCTACCTGTGCTACTGAAGTTACTTTCAGTAGCATTACCTTCTCTACTCATTGGAACTTTGGACTTTACAGAATTAAACCAAGTCAATGGCTGTTCCACTGTAAATGGTACCAGGTAGGTTACTGAATTCAGCTTGCATTGGAGTATTCCATGGCACCTAGCATTCTACATGCAATATCTATACAGTTCCACATCAGTCTGAGTAGTTATGTACAGAAACTTATCACAAAATGCTTTGAATAGAAAGTAATGCATTCAACGCAAAGGAGTCTACAGTTCAATTTTGCTGAGAAATACTACGTGCTAACATGATGTAAACATTGTTAGCACACTAACCATATGATTTAGAGTTGTCTGCAACCAATTTTATGAGTGTGCTACCTATGCTCCAGAAGTTACTTTCAGTAACGTTACCTTCTCTACACATTGGAACTTTAGTCTTTCTAGAATTAAACCAAATCAATGGCTGTTCCACTGCAAATGGTACCAGGTAGGTTACTGAATTCAGCTTGCATTGGAGTATTCCATGGCACCTAGCACTCTACATGCAATATCTATACAGTTCCACATCAGTCTGTGTAGTTATGTACAGAAACCTATCACAAAATGCATTGAATAGAAAGTAATGCATTCAACTCAAAGGAGTGTACAGTTCAATTTTGCTGATAAGTACTATGTACTAACATGATGTAAACATTGTTAGCACACTAACCATATGATTTAGAGTTGTCTGCAACCAATTTTATGAGTGTGCTACCTATGCTCCAGAAGTTACTTTCAGTAACGTTACCTTCTCTACACATTGGAACTTTAGTCTTTCTAGAATTAAACCAAGTCAATGGCTGTTCCACTGTAAATGGTACCAGGTAGGTTACTGAATTCAACTTGCATTGGGGTATTCCATGGCACCTAGCACTCTACATGCAATATCTATAGAGTTCCACATCAGTCTGAGTAGTTATGTACAGAAACTTATCACAAAATGCATTGAATAGAAAGTAATGCATTCAACTGAAAGGAGTGTACAGTTCAATTTTGCTGAGAAATACTATGTGCTAACATGATGTAAACATTGTTAGCACACTAACCATATGATTTAGAGTTGTCTGCAACCAATTTTATGAGTGTGCTACCTATGCTCCAGAAGTTACTTTCAGTAGCATTACCTTCTCTACTCATTGGAACTTTAGACTTTACAGAATTAAACCAAGTCAATGGCTGTTCCACTGTAAATGGTACCAGGTAGGTTACTGAATTCAGCTTGCATTGGAGTATTCCATGCCACCTAGCACTCTACATGCAATATCTATACAGTTCCACATCAGTCTGAGTAGTTATGTACAGAAACTTATCACAAAATGCATTGAATACAAAGGAATGCATTCAACTCAAAGGAGTGTACAGTTCAATTTTCCTGATAAGTAGTATGTGCTAACATGATGTAAACATTGTTAGCACACTAACCATATGATTTAGTGTTGTCTGCAACCAATTTTATGAATGTGCTACCTATGCTCCAGAAGTTACTTTCAGTAGCATTACCTTCTCTACTCATTGGAACTTAAGACTTTAGAGAATTAAACCAAGTCAATGGCTGTTCCACTGTAAATGGTACCAGGTAGGTTACTGAATTCAACTTGCATTGGAGTATTCCATGCCACCTAGCACTCTACATGCAATATCTATACAGTTCCACATCAGTCTGTGTAGTTATGTACAGAAACCTATCACAAAATGCATTGAATAGAAAGTAATGCATTCAACTCAAAGGAGTGTACAGTTCAATTTTGCTGAGAACTACTATGTGCTAACATGATGTAAACATTGTTAGCACACTAACCATATGATTTAGAGTTGTCTGCAACCAATTTTTTGAGTGTCCTACCTATGCTACTGAAGTTACTTTCAGTAGCATTTCCTTCTCTACTCATTGGATCTTTAGACTTTACAGAATTAAACCAAGTCAATGGCTGTTCCACTGTAAATGGTACCAGGTAGGTTACTGAATTCAGCTTGCATTGGAGTATTCCATGCCACCTAGCACTCTACATGCAATATCTATACAGTTCCACATCAGTCTGAGTAGTTATGTACAGAAACTTATCACAAAATGCATTGAATAGAAAGTAATGCATTCAACTCAAAGGAGTGTACAGTTCAATTTTGCTGAGAACTACTATGTACTAACATGATGTAAACATTGTTAGCACACTACCCATATGATTTAGAGTTGTCTGCAACCAATTTTTTGAGTGTGCTACCTGTGCTACTGAAGTTACTTTCAGTAGCATTACCTTCTCTACTCATTGGAACTTTGGACTTTACAGAATTAAACCAAGTCAATGGCTGTTCCACTGTAAATGGTACCAGGTAGGTTACTGAATTCAGCTTGCATTGGAGTATTCCATGACACCTAGCATTCTACATGCAATATCTATACAGTTCCACATCAGTCTGAGTAGTTATGTACAGAAACTTATCACAAAATGCTTTGAATAGAAAGTAATGCATTCAACGCAAAGGAGTCTACAGTTCAATTTTGCTGAGGAATACTACGTGCTAACATGATGTAAACATTGTTAGCACACTAACCATATGATTTAGAGTTGTCTGCAACCAATTTTATGAGTGTGCTACCTATGCTCCAGAAGTTACTTTCAGTAACGTTACCTTCTCTACACATTGGAACTTTAGTCTTTCTAGAATTAAACCAAGTCAATGGCTGTTCCACTGTAAATGGTACCAGGTAGGTTACTGAATTCAACTTGCATTGGAGTATTCCATGGCACCTAGCACTCTACATGCAATATCTATAGAGTTCCACATCAGTCTGAGTAGTTATGTACAGAAACTTGTCACAAAATGCATTGAATAGAAAGTAATGCATTCAACTCAAAGGACTGTACAGTTCAATTTTGCTGAGAAATACTATGTGCTAACATGATGTAAACATTGTTAGCACACTAACCATATGATTTAGAGTTGTCTGCAACCAATTTTATGAGTGTGCTACCTATGCTCCAGAAGTTACTTTCAGTAGCATTACCTTCTCTACTCATTGGAACTTTAGACTTTACAGAATTAAACCAAGTCAATGGCTGTTCCACTGTAAATGGTACCAGGTAGGTTACTGAATTCAACTTGCATTGGAGTATTCCATGCCACCTAGCACTCTACATGCAATATCTATACAGTTCCACATCAGTCTGATTAGTCATGTACAGAAATTTATCACAAAATGCATTGAATAGAAAGTAATGCATTCAACTCAAAGGAGTCTACAGTTCAATTTTGCTGAGAACTACTATGTGCTAACATGATGTAAACATTGTTAGCACACTAACCATATGATGTAGAGTTGTCTGCAACCAATTTTTTGAGTGTCCTACCTATGCTACTGAAGTTACTTTCAGTAGCATTTCCTTCTCTACTCATTGGAACTTTTGACTTTACAGAATTAAACCAAGTCAATGGCTGTTCCACTGTAAATGGTACCAGGTAGGTTACTGAATTCAGCTTGCATTGGAGTATTCCATGCCACCTAGCACTCTACATGCAATATCTATACAGTTCCACATCAGTCTGAGTAGTTATGTACAGAAACATATCACAAAATGCATTGAATAGAAAGTAATGCATTCAACTCAAAGGAGTGTACAGTTCAATTTTGCTGAGAACTACTATGTACTAACATGATGTAAACATTGTTAGCACACTACCCATATGATTTAGAGTTGTCTGCAAACAATTTTTTGAGTGTGCTACCTGTGCTACTGAAGTTACTTTCAGTAGCATTACCTTCTCTACTCATTGGAACTTTGGACTTTACAGAATTAAACCAAGTCAATGGCTGTTCCACTGTAAATGGTACCAGGTAGGTTACTGAATTCAGCTTGCATTGGAGTATTCCATGGCACCTAGCATTCTACATGCAATATCTATACAGTTCCACATCAGTCTGAGTAGTTATGTACAGAAACTTATCACAAAATGCTTTGAATAGAAAGTAATGCATTCAACGCAAAGGAGTCTACAGTTCAATTTTGCTGAGAAATACTACGTGCTAACATGATGTAAACATTGTTAGCACACTAACCATATGATTTAGAGTTGTCTGCAACCAATTTTATGAGTGTGCTACCTATTCTCCAGAAGTTACTTTCAGTAACGTTACCTTCTCTACACATTGGAACTTTAGTCTTTCTAGAATTAAACCAAGTCAATGGCTGTTCCACTGTAAATGGTACCAGGTAGGTTACTGAATTCAACTTGCATTGGAGTATTCCATGCCACCTAGCACTCTACATGCAATATCTATACAGTTCCACATCAGTCTGATTAGTTATGTACAGAAATTTATCACAAAATGCATTGAATAGAAAGTAATGCATTCAACTCAAAGGAGTCTACAGTTCAATTTTGCTGAGAACTACTATGTGCTAACATGATGTAAACATTGTTAGCACACTAACCATATGATTTAGAGTTGTCTGCAACCAATTTTTTGAGTGTCCTACCTATGCTACTGAAGTTACTTTCAGTAGCATTTCCTTCTCTACTCATTGGAACTTTAGACTTTACAGAATTAAACCAAGTCAATGGCTGTTCCACTGTAAATGGTACCAGGTAGGTTACTGAATTCAGCTTGCATTGGAGTATTCCATGGCACCTAGCACTCTACATGCAATATCTATACAGTTCCACATCAGTCTGAGTAGTTATGTACAGAAACCTATCACAAAATGCATTGAATAGAAAGTAATGCATTCAACTCAAAGGAGTGTACAGTTCAATTTTGCTGAGAACTACTATGTACTAACATGATGTAAACATTGTTAGCACACTACCCATATGATTTAGAGTTGTCTGCAACCAAATTTTTGAGTGTGCTACCTGTGCTACTGAAGTTACTTTCAGTAGCATTACCTTCTCTACTCATTGGAACTTTGGACTTTACAGAATTAAACCAAGTCAATGGCTGTTCCACTGTAAATGGTACCAGGTAGGTTACTGAATTCAGCTTGCATTGGAGTATTCCATGGCACCTAGCATTCTACATGCAATATCTATACAGTTCCACATCAGTCTGAGTAGTTATGTACAGAAACTTATCACAAAATGCTTTGAATAGAAAGTAATGCATTCAACGCAAAGGAGTCTACAGTTCAATTTTGCTGAGAAATACTACGTGCTAACATGATGTAAACATTGTTAGCACACTAACCATATGATTTAGAGTTGTCTGCAACCAATTTTATGAGTGTGCTACCTATGCTCCAGAAGTTACTTTCAGTAACGTTACCTTCTCTACACATTGGAACTTTAGTCTTTCTAGAATTAAACCAAATCAATGGCTGTTCCACTGCAAATGGTACCAGGTAGGTTACTGAATTCAGCTTGCATTGGAGTATTCCATGGCACCTAGCACTCTACATGCAATATCTATACAGTTCCACATCAGTCTGTGTAGTTATGTACAGAAACCTATCACAAAATGCATTGAATAGAAAGTAATGCATTCAACTCAAAGGAGTGTACAGTTCAATTTTGCTGATAAGTACTATGTACTAACATGATGTAAACATTGTTAGCACACTAACCATATGATTTAGAGTTGTCTGCAACCAATTTTATGAGTGTGCTACCTATGCTCCAGAAGTTACTTTCAGTAACGTTACCTTCTCTACACATTGGAACTTTAGTCTTTCTAGAATTAAACCAAGTCAATGGCTGTTCCACTGTAAATGGTACCAGGTAGGTTACTGAATTCAACTTGCATTGGGGTATTCCATGGCACCTAGCACTCTACATGCAATATCTATAGAGTTCCACATCAGTCTGAGTAGTTATGTACAGAAACTTATCACAAAATGCTTTGAATAGAAAGTAATGCATTCAACTGAAAGGAGTGTACAGTTCAATTTTGCTGAGAAATACTATGTGCTAACATGATGTAAACATTGTTAGCACACTAACCATATGATTTAGAGTTGTCTGCAACCAATTTTATGAGTGTGCTACCTATGCTCCAGAAGTTACTTTCAGTAGCATTACCTTCTCTACTCATTGGAACTTTAGACTTTACAGAATTAAACCAAGTCAATGGCTGTTCCACTGTAAATGGTACCAGGTAGGTTACTGAATTCAGCTTGCATTGGAGTATTCCATGCCACCTAGCACTCTACATGCAATATCTATACAGTTCCACATCAGTCTGAGTAGTTATGTACAGAAACTTATCACAAAATGCATTGAATACAAAGGAATGCATTCAACTCAAAGGAGTGTACAGTTCAATTTTCCTGATAAGTAGTATGTGCTAACATGATGTAAACATTGTTAGCACACTAACCATATGATTTAGTGTTGTCTGCAACCAATTTTATGAATGTGCTACCTATGCTCCAGAAGTTACTTTCAGTAGCATTACCTTCTCTACTCATTGGAACTTAAGACTTTAGAGAATTAAACCAAGTCAATGGCTGTTCCACTGTAAATGGTACCAGGTAGGTTACTGAATTCAACTTGCATTGGAGTATTCCATGCCACCTAGCACTCTACATGCAATATCTATACAGTTCCACATCAGTCTGTGTAGTTATGTACAGAAACCTATCACAAAATGCATTGAATAGAAAGTAATGCATTCAACTCAAAGGAGTGTACAGTTCAATTTTGCTGAGAACTACTATGTGCTAACATGATGTAAACATTGTTAGCACACTAACCATATGATTTAGAGTTGTCTGCAACCAATTTTTTGAGTGTCCTACCTATGCTACTGAAGTTACTTTCAGTAGCATTTCCTTCTCTACTCATTGGAACTTTAGACTTTACAGAATTAAACCAAGTCAATGGCTGTTCCACTGTAAATGGTACCAGGTAGGTTACTGAATTCAGCTTGCATTGGAGTATTCCATGCCACCTAGCACTCTACATGCAATATCTATACAGTTCCACATCAGTCTGAGTAGTTATGTACAGAAACTTATCACAAAATGCATTGAATAGAAAGTAATGCATTCAACTCAAAGGAGTGTACAGTTCAATTTTGCTGAGAACTACTATGTACTAACATGATGTAAACATTGTTAGCACACTACCCATATGATTTAGAGTTGTCTGCAACCAATTTTTTGAGTGTGCTACCTGTGCTACTGAAGTTACTTTCAGTAGCATTACCTTCTCTACTCATTGGAACTTTGGACTTTACAGAATTAAACCAAGTCAATGGCTGTTCCACTGTAAATGGTACCAGGTAGGTTACTGAATTCAGCTTGCATTGGAGTATTCCATGGCACCTAGCATTCTACATGCAATATCTATACAGTTCCACATCAGTCTGAGTAGTTATGTACAGAAACTTATCACAAAATGCTTTGAATAGAAAGTAATGCATTCAACGCAAAGGAGTCTACAGTTCAATTTTGCTGAGAAATACTACGTGCTAACATGATGTAAACATTGTTAGCACACTAACCATATGATTTAGAGTTGTCTGCAACCAATTTTATGAGT
This sequence comes from Hypanus sabinus, assembly GCF_030144855.1. NCBI lineage: Eukaryota > Metazoa > Chordata > Chondrichthyes > Myliobatiformes > Dasyatidae > Hypanus > Hypanus sabinus. Next base: position 4,186,464 of record NC_082733.1, read on the forward strand.
GTGCTACCTATGCTCCAGAAGTTACTTTCAGTAACGTTACCTTCTCTACACATTGGAACTTTAGTCTTTCTAGAATTAAACCAAGTCAATGGCTGTTCCACTGTAAATGGTACCAGGTAGGTTACTGAATTCAACTTGCATTGGAGTATTCCATGGCACCTAGCACTCTACATGCAATATCTATAGAGTTCCACATCAGTCTGAGTAGTTATGTACAGAAACTTGTCACAAAATGCATTGAATAGAAAGTAATGCATTCAACTCAAAGGACTGTACAGTTCAATTTTGCTGAGAAATACTATGTGCTAACATGATGTAAACATTGTTAGCACACTAACCATATGATTTAGAGTTGTCTGCAACCAATTTTATGAGTGTGCTACCTATGCTCCAGAAGTTACTTTCAGTAGCATTACCTTCTCTACTCATTGGAACTTTAGACTTTACAGAATTAAACCAAGTCAATGGCTGTTCCACTGTAAATGGTACCAGGTAGGTTACTGAATTCAACTTGCATTGGAGTATTCCATGCCACCTAGCACTCTACATGCAATATCTATACAGTTCCACATCAGTCTGATTAGTCATGTACAGAAATTTATCACAAAATGCATTGAATAGAAAGTAATGCATTCAACTCAAAGGAGTCTACAGTTCAATTTTGCTGAGAACTACTATGTGCTAACATGATGTAAACATTGTTAGCACACTAACCATATGATGTAGAGTTGTCTGCAACCAATTTTTTGAGTGTCCTACCTATGCTACTGAAGTTACTTTCAGTAGCATTTCCTTCTCTACTCATTGGAACTTTTGACTTTACAGAATTAAACCAAGTCAATGGCTGTTCCACTGTAAATGGTACCAGGTAGGTTACTGAATTCAGCTTGCATTGGAGTATTCCATGCCACCTAGCACTCTACATGCAATATCTATACAGTTCCACATCAGTCTGAGTAGTTATGTACAGAAACTTATCACAAAATGCATTGAATAGAAAGTAATGCATTCAACTCAAAGGAGTGTACAGTTCAATTTTGCTGAGAACTACTATGTACTAACATGATGTAAACATTGTTAGCACACTACCCATATGATTTAGAGTTGTCTGCAAACAATTTTTTGAGTGTGCTACCTGTGCTACTGAAGTTACTTTCAGTAGCATTACCTTCTCTACTCATTGGAACTTTGGACTTTACAGAATTAAACCAAGTCAATGGCTGTTCCACTGTAAATGGTACCAGGTAGGTTACTGAATTCAGCTTGCATTGGAGTATTCCATGGCACCTAGCATTCTACATGCAATATCTATACAGTTCCACATCAGTCTCAGTAGTTATGTACAGAAACTTATCACAAAATGCTTTGAATAGAAAGTAATGCATTCAACGCAAAGGAGTCTACAGTTCAATTTTGCTGAGAAATACTACGTGCTAACATGATGTAAACATTGTTAGCACACTAACCATATGATTTAGAGTTGTCTGCAACCAATTTTATGAGTGTGCTACCTATGCTCCAGAAGTTACTTTCAGTAGCATTACCTTCTCTACTCATTGGAACTTTAGACTTTACAGAATTAAACCAAGTCAATGGCTGTTCCACTGTAAATGGTACCAGGTAGGTTACTGAATTCAACTTGCATTGGAGTATTCCATGCCACCTAGCACTCTACATGCAATATCTATACAGTTCCACATCAGTCTGATTAGTCATGTACAGAAATTTATCACAAAATGCATTGAATAGAAAGTAATGCATTCAACTCAAAGGAGTCTACAGTTCAATTTTGCTGAGAACTACTATGTGCTAACATGATGTAAACATTGTTAGCACACTAACCATATGATGTAGAGTTGTCTGCAACCAATTTTTTGAGTGTCCTACCTATGCTACTGAAGTTACTTTCAGTAGCATTTCCTTCTCTACTCATTGGAACTTTTGACTTTACAGAATTAAACCAAGTCAATGGCTGTTCCACTGTAAATGGTACCAGGTAGGTTACTGAATTCAGCTTGCATTGGAGTATTCCATGCCACCTAGCACTCTACATGCAATATCTATACAGTTCCACATCAGTCTGAGTAGTTATGTACAGAAACTTATCACAAAATGCATTGAATAGAAAGTAATGCATTCAACTCAAAGGAGTGTACAGTTCAATTTTGCTGAGAACTACTATGTACTAACATGATGTAAACATTGTTAGCACACTACCCATATGATTTAGAGTTGTCTGCAAACAATTTTTTGAGTGTGCTACCTGTGCTACTGAAGTTACTTTCAGTAGCATTACCTTCTCTACTCATTGGAACTTTGGACTTTACAGAATTAAACCAAGTCAATGGCTGTTCCACTGTAAATGGTACCAGGTAGGTTACTGAATTCAGCTTGCATTGGAGTATTCCATGGCACCTAGCATTCTACATGCAATATCTATACAGTTCCACATCAGTCTGAGTAGTTATGTACAGAAACTTATCACAAAATGCTTTGAATAGAAAGTAATGCATTCAACGCAAAGGAGTCTACAGTTCAATTTTGCTGAGAAATACTACGTGCTAACATGATGTAAACATTGTTAGCACACTAACCATATGATTTAGAGTTGTCTGAAACCAATTTTATGAGTGTGCTACCTATTCTCCAGAAGTTACTTTCAGTAACGTTACCTTCTCTACACATTGGAACTTTAGTCTTTCTAGAATTAAACCAAGTCAATGGCTGTTCCACTGTAAATGGTACCAGGTAGGTTACTGAATTCAACTTGCATTGGAGTATTCCATGCCACCTAGCACTCTACATGCAATATCTATACAGTTCCACATCAGTCTGATTAGTTATGTACAGAAATTTATCACAAAATGCATTGAATAGAAAGTAATGCATTCAACTCAAAGGAGTCTACAGTTCAATTTTGCTGAGAACTACTATGTGCTAACATGATGTAAACATTGTTAGCACACTAACCATATGATTTAGAGTTGTCTGCAACCAATTTTTTGAGTGTCCTACCTATGCTACTGAAGTTACTTTCAGTAGCATTTCCTTCTCTACTCATTGGAACTTTAGACTTTACAGAATTAAACCAAGTCAATGGCTGTTCCACTGTAAATGGTACCAGGTAGGTTACTGAATTCAGCTTGCATTGGAGTATTCCATGGCACCTAGCACTCTACATGCAATATCTATACAGTTCCACATCAGTCTGAGTAGTTATGTACAGAAACCTATCACAAAATGCATTGAATAGAAAGTAATGCATTCAACTCAAAGGAGTGTACAGTTCAATTTTGCTGAGAACTACTATGTACTAACATGATGTAAACATTGTTAGCACACTAACCATATGATTTAGAGTTGTCTGCAACCAAATTTTTGAGTGTGCTACCTGTGCTACTGAAGTTACTTTCAGTAGCATTACCTTCTCTACTCATTGGAACTTTGGACTTTACAGAATTAAACCAAGTCAATGGCTGTTCCACTGTAAATGGTACCAGGTAGGTTACTGAATTCAGCTTGCATTGGAGTATTCCATGGCACCTAGCATTCTACATGCAATATCTATACAGTTCCACATCAGTCTGAGTAGTTATGTACAGAAACTTATCACAAAATGCTTTGAATAGAAAGTAATGCATTCAACGCAAAGGAGTCTACAGTTCAATTTTGCTGAGAAATACTACGTGCTAACATGATGTAAACATTGTTAGCACACTAACCATATGATTTAGAGTTGTCTGCAACCAATTTTATGAGTGTGCTACCTATGCTCCAGAAGTTACTTTCAGTAACGTTACCTTCTCTACACATTGGAACTTTAGTCTTTCTAGAATTAAACCAAATCAATGGCTGTTCCACTGCAAATGGTACCAGGTAGGTTACTGAATTCAGCTTGCATTGGAGTATTCCATGGCACCTAGCACTCTACATGCAATATCTATACAGTTCCACATCAGTCTGTGTAGTTATGTACAGAAACCTATCACAAAATGCATTGAATAGAAAGTAATGCATTCAACTCAAAGGAGTGTACAGTTCAATTTTGCTGATAAGTACTATGTACTAACATGATGTAAACATTGTTAGCACACTAACCATATGATTTAGAGTTGTCTGCAACCAATTTTATGAGTGTGCTACCTATGCTCCAGAAGTTACTTTCAGTAACGTTACCTTCTCTACACATTGGAACTTTAGTCTTTCTAGAATTAAACCAAGTCAATGGCTGTTCCACTGTAAATGGTACCAGGTAGGTTACTGAATTCAACTTGCAGTGGGGTATTCCATGGCACCTAGCACTCTACATGCAATATCTATACAGTTCCACATCAGTCTGAGTAGTTATGTACAGAAACTTATCACAAAATGCATTGAATAGAAAGTAATGCATTCAACTGAAAGGAGTGTACAGTTCAATTTTGCTGAGAAATACTATGTGCTAACATGATGTAAACATTGTTAGCACACTAACCATATGATTTAGAGTTGTCTGCAACCAATTTTATGAGTGTGCTACCTATGCTCCAGAAGTTACTTTCAGTAGCATTACCTTCTCTACTCATTGGAACTTTAGACTTTACAGAATTAAACCAAGTCAATGGCTGTTCCACTGTAAATGGTACCAGGTAGGTTACTGAATTCAGCTTGCATTGGAGTATTCCATGCCACCTAGCACTCTACATGCAATATCTATACAGTTCCACATCAGTCTGAGTAGTTATGTACAGAAACTTATCACAAAATGCATTGAATACAAAGGAATGCATTCAACTCAAAGGAGTGTACAGTTCAATTTTCCTGATAAGTAGTATGTGCTAACATGATGTAAACATTGTTAGCACACTAACCATATGATTTAGTGTTGTCTGCAACCAATTTTATGAATGTGCTACCTATGCTCCAGAAGTTACTTTCAGTAGCATTACCTTCTCTACTCATTGGAACTTAAGACTTTAGAGAATTAAACCAAGTCAATGGCTGTTCCACTGTAAATGGTACCAGGTAGGTTACTGAATTCAACTTGCATTGGAGTATTCCATGCCACCTAGCACTCTACATGCAATATCTATACAGTTCCACATCAGTCTGTGTAGTTATGTACAGAAACCTATCACAAAATGCATTGAATAGAAAGTAATGCATTCAACTCAAAGGAGTGTACAGTTCAATTTTGCTGAGGACTACTATGTGCTAACATGATGTAAACATTGTTAGCACACTAACCATATGATTTAGAGTTGTCTGCAACCAATTTTTTGAGTGTCCTACCTATGCTACTGAAGTTACTTTCAGTAGCATTTCCTTCTCTACTCATTGGAACTTTAGACTTTACAGAATTAAACCAAGTCAATGGCTGTTCCACTGTAAATGGTACCAGGTAGGTTACTGAATTCAGCTTGCATTGGAGTATTCCATGCCACCTAGCACTCTACATGCAATATCTATACAGTTCCACATCAGTCTGAGTAGTTATGTACAGAAACGTATCACAAAATGCATTGAATAGAAAGTAATGCATTCAACGCAAAGGAGTCTACAGTTCAATTTTGCTGAGAAATACTGCGTGCTAACATGATGTAAACATTGTTAGCACACTAACCATATGATTTAGAGTTGTCTGCAACCAATTTTATGAGTGTGCTACCTATGCTCCAGAAGTTACTTTCAGTAGCATTACCTTCTCTACTCATTGGAACTTTAGACTTTACAGAATTAAACCAAGTCAATGGCTGTTCCACTGTAAATGGTACCAGGTAGGTTACTGAATTCAGCTTGCATTGGAGTATTCCATGGCACCTAGCACTCTACATGCAATATCTATACAGTTCCACATCAGTCTGAGTAGTTATGTACAGAAACTTATCACAAAATGCATTGAAATCAAAGGAATGAATTCAACTCAAAGGAGTGTACAGTTCAATTTTCCTGATAAGTAGTATGTGCTAACATGATGTAAACATTGTTAGCACACTAAGCATATGATTTAGAGTTGTCTGCAACCAATTTTTTGAGTGTCCTACCTATGCTACTGAAGTTACTTTCAGTAGCATTTCCTTCTCTACTCATTGGAACTTTAGACTTTACAAAATTAAACCAAGTCAATGGCTGTTCCACTGTAAATGGTACCAGGTAGGTTACTGAATTCAGCTTGCATTGGAGTATTCCATGCCACCTAGCACTCTACATGCAATATCTATACAGTTCCACATCAGTCTGAGTAGTTATGTAAAGAAACTTATCACAAAATGCATTGAATAGAAAGTAATGCATTCAACTCAAAGGAGTGTACAGTTCAATTTTGCTGAGAACTACTATGTACTAACATGATGTAAACATTGTTAGCACACTACCCATATGATTTAGAGTTGTCTGCAACCAATTTTTTGAGTGTGCTACCTGTGCTACTGAAGTTACTTTCAGTAGCATTACCTTCTCTACTCATTGGAACTTTGGACTTTACAGAATTAAACCAAGTCAATGGCTGTTCCACTGTAAATGGTACCAGGTAGGTTACTGAATTCAGCTTGCATTGGAGTATTCCATGGCACCTAGCATTCTACATGCAATATCTATACAGTTCCACATCAGTCTGAGTAGTTATGTACAGAAACTTATCACAAAATGCTTTGAATAGAAAGTAATGCATTCAACGCAAAGGAGTCTACAGTTCAATTTTGCTGAGAAATACTACGTGCTAACATGATGTAAACATTGTTAGCACACTAACCATATGATTTAGAGTTGTCTGCAACCAATTTTATGAGTGTGCTACCTATGCTCCAGAAGTTACTTTCAGTAACGTTACCTTCTCTACACATTGGAACTTTAGTCTATCTAGAATTAAACCAAATCAATGGCTGTTCCACTGCAAATGGTACCAGGTAGGTTACTGAATTCAGCTTGCATTGTAGTATTCCATGGCACCTAGCACTCTACATGCAATATCTATACAGTTCCACATCAGTCTGTGTAGTTATGTACAGAAACCTATCACAAAATGCATTGAATAGAAAGTAATGCATTCAACTCAAAGGAGTGTACAGTTCAATTTTGCTGATAAGTACTATGTACTAACATGATGTAAACATTGTTAGCACACTAACCATATGATTTAGAGTTGTCTGCAACCAATTTTATGAGTGTGCTACCTATGCTCCAGAAGTTACTTTCAGTAACGTTACCTTCTCTACACATTGGAACTTTAGTCTTTCTAGAATTAAACCACGTCAATGGCTGTTCCACTGTAAATGGTACCAGGTAGGTTACTGAATTCAGCTTGCATAGGGGTATTCCATGGCACCTAGCACTCTACATGCAATATCTATAGAGTTCCACATCAGTCTGAGTAGTTATGTACAGAAACTTATCACAAAATGCATTGAATAGAAAGTAATGCATTCAACTCAAAGGAGTGTACAGTTCAATTTTGCTGAGAACTACTATGTGCTAACATGATGTAAACATTGTTAGCACACTAACCATATGATTTAGAGTTGTCTGCAACCAATTTTTTGAGTGTCCTACCTATGCTACTGAAGTTACTTTCAGTAGCATTTCCTTCTCTACTCATTGGAACTTTAGACTTTACAGAATTAAACCAAGTCAATGGCTGTTCCACTGTAAATGGTACCAGGTAGGTTACTGAATTCAGCTTGCATTGGAGTATTCCATGCCACCTAGCACTCTACATGCAATATCTATACAGTTCCACATCAGTCTGAGTAGTTATGTACAGAAACTTATCACAAAATGCATTGAATAGAAAGTAATGCATTCAACTCAAAGGAGTCTACAGTTCAATTTTGCTGAGAACTACTATGTGCTAACATGATGTAAACATTGTTAGCACACTACCCATATGATTTAGAGTTGTCTGCAACCAAATTTTTGAGTGTGCTACCTGTGCTACTGAAGTTACTTTCAGTAGCATTACCTTCTCTACTCATTGGAACTTTGGACTTTACAGAATTAAACCAAGTCAATGGCTGTTCCACTGTAAATGGTACCAGGTAGGTTACTGAATTCAGCTTGCATTGGAGTATTCCATGGCACCTAGCATTCTACATGCAATATCTATACAGTTCCACATCAGTCTGAGTAGTTATGTACAGAAACTTATCACAAAATGCTTTGAATAGAAAGTAATGCCTTCAACGCAAAGGAGTCTACAGTTCAATTTTGCTGAGAAATACTACGTGCTAACATGATGTAAACATTGTTAGCACACTAACCATATGATTTAGAGTTGTCTGCAACCAATTTTATGAGTGTGCTACCTATGCTCCAGAAGTTACTTTCAGTAACGTTACCTTCTCTACACATTGGAACTTTAGTCTTTCTAGAATTAAACCAAATCAATGGCTGTTCCACTGCAAATGGTACCAGGTAGGTTACTGAATTCAGCTTGCATTGGAGTATTCCATGGCACCTAGCACTCTACATGCAATATCTATACAGTTCCACATCAGTCTGTGTAGTTATGTACAGAAACCTATCACAAAATGCATTGAATAGAAAGTAATGCATTCAACTCAAAGGAGTGTACAGTTCAATTTTGCTGATAAGTACTATGTACTAACATGATGTAAACATTGTTAGCACACTAACCATATGATTTAGAGTTGTCTGCAACCAATTTTATGAGTGTGCTACCTATGCTCCAGAAGTTACTTTCAGTAACGTTACCTTCTCTACACATTGGAACTTTAGTCTTTCTAGAATTAAACCAAGTCAATGGCTGTTCCACTGTAAATGGTACCAGGTAGGTTACTGAATTCAACTTGCATTGGGGTATTCCATGGCACCTAGCACTCTACATGCAATATCTATAGAGTTCCACATCAGTCTGAGTAGTTATGTACAGAAACTTATCACAAAATGCATTGAATAGAAAGTAATGCATTCAACTGAAAGGAGTGTACAGTTCAATTTTGCTGAGAAATACTATGTGCTAACATGATGTAAACATTGTTAGCACACTAACCATATGATTTAGAGTTGTCTGCAACCAATTTTATGAGTGTGCTACCTATGCTCCAGAAGTTACTTTCAGTAGCATTACCTTCTCTACTCATTGGAACTTTAGACTTTACAGAATTAAACCAAGTCAATGGCTGTTCCACTGTAAATGGTACCAGGTAGGTTACTGAATTCAGCTTGCATTGGAGTATTCCATGCCACCTAGCACTCTACATGCAATATCTATACAGTTCCACATCAGTCTGAGTAGTTATGTACAGAAACTTATCACAAAATGCATTGAATACAAAGGAATGCATTCAACTCAAAGGAGTGTACAGTTCAATTTTCCTGATAAGTAGTATGTGCTAACATGATGTAAACATTGTTAGCACACTAACCATATGATTTAGTGTTGTCTGCAACCAATTTTATGAATGTGCTACCTATGCTCCAGAAGTTACTTTCAGTAGCATTACCTTCTCTACTCATTGGAACTTAAGACTTTAGAGAATTAAACCAAGTCAATGGCTGTTCCACTGTAAATGGTACCAGGTAGGTTACTGAATTCAACTTGCATTGGAGTATTCCATGCCACCTAGCACTCTACATGCAATATCTATACAGTTCCACATCAGTCTGTGTAGTTATGTACAGAAACCTATCACAAAATGCATTGAATAGAAAGTAATGCATTCAACTCAAAGGAGTGTACAGTTCAATTTTGCTGAGAACTACTATGTGCTAACATGATGTAAACATTGTTAGCACACTAACCATATGATTTAGAGTTGTCTGCAACCAATTTTTTGAGTGTCCTACCTATGCTACTGAAGTTACTTTCAGTAGCATTTCCTTCTCTACTCATTGGAACTTTAGACTTTACAGAATTAAACCAAGTCAATGGCTGTTCCACTGTAAATGGTACCAGGTAGGTTACTGAATTCAGCTTGCATTGGAGTATTCCATGGCACCTAGCACTCTACATGCAATATCTATAGAGTTCCACATCAGTCTGAGTAGTTATGTACAGAAACTTGTCACAAAATGCATTGAATAGAAAGTAATGCATTCAACTCAAAGGACTGTACAGTTCAATTTTGCTGAGAAATACTATGTGCTAACATGATGTAAACATTGTTAGCACACTAACCATATGATTTAGAGTTGTCTGCAACCAATTTTATGAGTGTGCTACCTATGCTCCAGAAGATACTTTCAGTAGCATTACCTTCTCTACTCATTGGAACTTTAGACTTTACAGAATTAAACCAAGTCAATGTCTGTTCCACTGTAAATGGTACCAGGTAGGTTACTGAATTCAGCTTGCATTGGAGTATTCCATGCCACCTAGCACTCTACATGCAATATCTATACAGTTCCACATCAGTCTGAGTAGTTATGTACAGAAACTTATCACAAAATGCATTGAAATCAAAGGAATGAATTCAACTCAAAGGAGTGTACAGTTCAATTTTCCTGATAAGTAGTATGTGCTAACATGATGTAAACATTGTTAGCACACTAACCATATGATTTAGAGTTGTCTGCAACCAAATTTTTGAGTGTGCTACCTGTGCTACTGAAGTTACTTTCAGTAGCATTACCTTCTCTACTCATTGGAACTTTGGACTTTACAGAATTAAACCAAGTCAATGGCTGTTCCACTGTAAATGGTACCAGGTAGGTTACTGAATTCAGCTTGCATTGGAGTATTCCATGGCACCTAGCATTCTACATGCAATATCTATACAGTTCCACATCAGTCTGAGTAGTTATGTACAGAAACTTATCACAAAATGCTTTGAATAGAAAGTAATGCCTTCAACGCAAAGGAGTCTACAGTTCAATTTTGCTGAGAAATACTACGTGCTAACATGATGTAAACATTGTTAGCACACTAACCATATGATTTAGAGTTGTCTGCAACCAATTTTATGAGTGTGCTACCTATGCTCCAGAAGTTACTTTCAGTAACGTTACCTTCTCTACACATTGGAACTTTAGTCTTTCTAGAATTAAACCAAATCAATGGCTGTTCCACTGCAAATGGTACCAGGTAGGTTACTGAATTCAGCTTGCATTGGAGTATTCCATGGCACCTAGCACTCTACATGCAATATCTATACAGTTCCACATCAGTCTGTGTAGTTATGTACAGAAACCTATCACAAAATGCATTGAATAGAAAGTAATGCATTCAACTCAAAGGAGTGTACAGTTCAATTTTGCTGATAAGTACTATGTACTAACATGATGTAAACATTGTTAGCACACTAACCATATGATTTAGAGTTGTCTGCAACCAATTTTATGAGTGTGCTACCTATGCTCCAGAAGTTACTTTCAGTAACGTTACCTTCTCTACACATTGGAACTTTAGTCTTTCTAGAATTAAACCAAGTCAATGGCTGTTCCACTGTAAATGGTACCAGGTAGGTTACTGAATTCAACTTGCATTGGGGTATTCCATGGCACCTAGCACTCTACATGCAATATCTATAGAGTTCCACATCAGTCTGAGTAGTTATGTACAGAAACTTATCACAAAATGCATTGAATAGAAAGTAATGCATTCAACTGAAAGGAGTGTACAGTTCAATTTTGCTGAGAAATACTATGTGCTAACATGATGTAAACATTGTTAGCACACTAACCATATGATTTAGAGTTGTCTGCAACCAATTTTATGAGTGTGCTACCTATGCTCCAGAAGTTACTTTCAGTAGCATTACCTTCTCTACTCAATGGAACTTTAGACTTTACAGAATTAAACCAAGTCAATGGCTGTTCCACTGTAAATGGTACCAGGTAGGTTACTGAATTCAGCTTGCATTGGAGTATTCCATGCCACCTAGCACTCTACATGCAATATCTATACAGTTCCACATCAGTCTGAGTAGTTATGTACAGAAACTTATCACAAAATGCATTGAATACAAAGGAATGCATTCAACTCAAAGGAGTGTACAGTTCAATTTTCCTGATAAGTAGTATGTGCTAACATGATGTAAACATTGTTAGCACACTAACCATATGATTTAGTGTTGTCTGCAACCAATTTTATGAATGTGCTACCTATGCTCCAGAAGTTACTTTCAGTAGCATTACCTTCTCTACTCATTGGAACTTAAGACTTTAGAGAATTAAACCAAGTCAATGGCTGTTCCACTGTAAATGGTACCAGGTAGGTTACTGAATTCAACTTGCATTGGAGTATTCCATGCCACCTAGCACTCTACATGCAATATCTATACAGTTCCACATCAGTCTGTGTAGTTATGTACAGAAACCTATCACAAAATGCATTGAATAGAAAGTAATGCATTCAACTCAAAGGAGTGTACAGTTCAATTTTGCTGAGAACTACTATGTGCTAACATGATGTAAACATTGTTAGCACACTAACCATATGATTTAGAGTTGTCTGCAACCAATTTTTTGAGTGTCCTACCTATGCTACTGAAGTTACTTTCAGTAGCATTTCCTTCTCTACTCATTGGAACTTTAGACTTTACAGAATTAAACCAAGTCAATGGCTGTTCCACTGTAAATGGTACCAGGTAGGTTACTGAATTCAGCTTGCATTGGAGTATTCCATGGCACCTAGCACTCTACATGCAATATCTATAGAGTTCCACATCAGTCTGAGTAGTTATGTACAGAAACTTGTCACAAAATGCATTGAATAGAAAGTAATGCATTCAACTCAAAGGACTGTACAGTTCAATTTTGCTGAGAAATACTATGTGCTAACATGATGTAAACATTGTTAGCACACTAACCATATGATTTAGAGTTGTCTGCAACCAATTTTATGAGTGTGCTACCTATGCTCCAGAAGATACTTTCAGTAGCATTACCTTCTCTACTCATTGGAACTTTAGACTTTACAGAATTAAACCAAGTCAATGTCTGTTCCACTGTAAATGGTACCAGGTAGGTTACTGAATTCAGCTTGCATTGGAGTATTCCATGCCACCTAGCACTCTACATGCAATATCTATACAGTTCCACATCAGTCTGAGTAGTTATGTACAGAAACTTATCACAAAATGCATTGAAATCAAAGGAATGAATTCAACTCAAAGGAGTGTACAGTTCAATTTTCCTGATAAGTAGTATGTGCTAACATGATGTAAACATTGTTAGCACACTAACCATATGATTTAGAGTTGTCTGCAACCAATTTTTTGAGTGTGCTACCTATGCTACTGAAGTTACTTTCAGTTGCATTACCTTCTCCACTCATTGGAACTTTAGACTTTACAGAATTAAACCAAGTCAATGGCTGTTCCACTGTAAATGGTACCAGGTAGGTTACTGAATTCAACTTGCATTGGAGTATTCCATGCCACCTAGCACTCTACATGCAATATCTATACAGTTCCACATCAGTCTGATTAGTTATGTACAGAAATTTATCACAAAATGCATTGAATAGAAAGTAATGCATTCAACTCAAAGGAGTGTACAGTTCAATTTTGCTGAGAACTACTATGTGCTAACATGATGTAAACATTGTTATCACACTAACCATATGATTTAGAGTTGTCTGCAACCAATTTTTTGAGTGTCCTACCTATGCTACTGAAGTTACTTTCAGTAGCATTTCCTTCTCTACTCATTGGAACTTTAGACTTTACAGAATTAAACCAAGTCAATGGCTGTTCCACTGTAAATGGTACCAGGTAGGTTACTGAATTCAGCTTGCATTGGAGTATTCCATGGCACCTAGCACTCTACATGCAATATCTATAGAGTTCCACATCAGTCTGAGTAGTTATGTACAGAAACTTGTCACAAAATGCATTGAATAGAAAGTAATGCATTCAACTCAAAGGACTGTACAGTTCAATTTTGCTGAGAAATACTATGTGCTAACATGATGTAAACATTGTTAGCACACTAACCATATGATTTAGAGTTGTCTGCAACCAATTTTATGAGTGTGCTACCTATGCTCCAGAAGTTACTTTCAGTAGCATTACCTTCTCTACTCATTGGAACTTTAGACTTTACAGAATTAAACCAAGTCAATGTCTGTTCCACTGTAAATGGTACCAGGTAGGTTACTGAATTCAGCTTGCATTGGAGTATTCCATGCCACCTAGCACTCTACATGCAATATCTATACAGTTCCACATCAGTCTGAGTAGTTATGTACAGAAACTTATCACAAAATGCATTGAAATCAAAGGAATGAATTCAACTCAAAGGAGTGTACAGTTCAATTTTCCTGATAAGTAGTATGTGCTAACATGATGTAAACATTGTTAGCACACTAACCATATGATTTAGAGTTGTCTGCAACCAATTTTTTGAGTGTGCTACCTATGCTACTGAAGTTACTTTCAGTTGCATTACCTTCTCCACTCATTGGAACTTTAGACTTTACAGAATTAAACCAAGTCAATGGCTGTTCCACTGTAAATGGTACCAGGTAGGTTACTGAATTCAACTTGCATTGGAGTATTCCATGCCACCTAGCACTCTACATGCAATATCTATACAGTTCCACATCAGTCTGATTAGTTATGTACAGAAATTTATCACAAAATGCATTGAATAGAAAGTAATGCATTCAACTCAAAGGAGTCTACAGTTCAATTTTGCTGAGAACTACTATGTGCTAACATGATGTAAACATTGTTAGCACACTAACCATATGATTTAGAGTTGTCTGCAACCAATTTTTTGAGTGTCCTACCTATGCTACTGAAGTTACTTTCAGTAGCATTTCCTTCTCTACTCATTGGAACTTTAGACTTTACAGAATTAAACCAAGTCAATGGCTGTTCCACTGTAAATGGTACCAGGTAGGTTACTGAATTCAGCTTGCATTGGAGTATTCCATGCCACCTAGCACTCTACATGCACTATCTATACAGTTCCACATCAGTCTGAGTAGTTATGTACAGAAACTTATCACAAAATGCATTGAATAGAAAGTAATGCATTCAACTCAAAGGAGTGTACAGTTCAATTTTGCTGAGAACTACTATGTACTAACATGATGTAAACATTGTTAGCACACTACCCATATGATTTAGAGTTGTCTGCAACCAATTTTTTGAGTGTGCTACCTGTGCTACTGAAGTTACTTTCAGTAGCATTACCTTCTCTACTCATTGGAACTTTGGACTTTACAGAATTAAACCAAGTCAATGGCTGTTCCACTGTAAATGGTACCAGGTAGGTTACTGAATTCAGCTTGCATTGGAGTATTCCATGGCACCTAGCATTCTACATGCAATATCTATACAGTTCCACATCAGTCTGAGTAGTTATGTACAGAAACTTATCACAAAATGCATTGAATACAAAGGAATGCATTCAACTCAAAGGAGTGTACAGTTCAATTTTCCTGATAAGTAGTATGTGCTAACATGATGTAAACATTGTTAGCACACTAACCATATGATTTAGTGTTGTCTGCAACCAATTTTATGAATGTGCTACCTATGCTCCAGAAGTTACTTTCAGTAGCATTACCTTCTCTACTCATTGGAACTTAAGACTTTAGAGAATTAAACCAAGTCAATGGCTGTTCCACTGTAAATGGTACCAGGTAGGTTACTGAATTCAACTTGCATTGGAGTATTCCATGCCACCTAGCACTCTACATGCAATATCTATACAGTTCCACATCAGTCTGTGTAGTTATGTACAGAAACCTATCACAAAATGCATTGAATAGAAAGTAATGCATTCAACTCAAAGGAGTGTACAGTTCAATTTTGCTGATAAGTACTATGTACTAACATGATGTAAACATTGTTAGCACACTAACCATATGATTTAGAGTTGTCTGCAACCAATTTTATGAGTGTGCTACCTATGCTCCAGAAGTTACTTTCAGTAACGTTACCTTCTCTACACATTGGAACTTTAGTCTTTCTAGAATTAAACCAAGTCAATGGCTGTTCCACTGTAAATGGTACCAGGTAGGTTACTGAATTCAACTTGCATTGGGGTATTCCATGGCACCTAGCACTCTACATGCAATATCTATAGAGTTCCACATCAGTCTGAGTAGTTATGTACAGAAACTTATCACAAAATGCATTGAATAGAAAGTAATGCATTCAACTGAAAGGAGTGTACAGTTCAATTTTGCTGAGAAATACTATGTGCTAACATGATGTAAACATTGTTAGCACACTAACCATATGATTTAGAGTTGTCTGCAACCAATTTTATGAGTGTGCTACCTATGCTCCAGAAGTTACTTTCAGTAGCATTACCTTCTCTACTCATTGGAACTTTAGACTTTACAGAATTAAACCAAGTCAATGGCTGTTCCACTGTAAATGGTACCAGGTAGGTTACTGAATTCAGCTTGCATTGGAGTATTCCATGCCACCTAGCACTCTACATGCAATATCTATACAGTTCCACATCAGTCTGAGTAGTTATGTACAGAAACTTATCACAAAATGCATTGAATACAAAGGAATGCATTCAACTCAAAGGAGTGTACAGTTCAATTTTCCTGATAAGTAGTATGTGCTAACATGATGTAAACATTGTTAGCACACTAACCATATGATTTAGTGTTGTCTGCAACCAATTTTATGAATGTGCTACCTATGCTCCAGAAGTTACTTTCAGTAGCATTACCTTCTCTACTCATTGGAACTTAAGACTTTAGAGAATTAAACCAAGTCAATGGCTGTTCCACTGTAAATGGTACCAGGTAGGTTACTGAATTCAACTTGCATTGGAGTATTCCATGCCACCTAGCACTCTACATGCAATATCTATACAGTTCCACATCAGTCTGTGTAGTTATGTACAGAAACCTATCACAAAATGCATTGAATAGAAAGTAATGCATTCAACTCAAAGGAGTGTACAGTTCAATTTTGCTGAGAACTACTATGTGCTAACATGATGTAAACATTGTTAGCACACTAACCATATGATTTAGAGTTGTCTGCAACCAATTTTTTGAGTGTCCTACCTATGCTACTGAAGTTACTTTCAGTAGCATTTCCTTCTCTACTCATTGGAACTTTAGACTTTACAGAATTAAACCAAGTCAATGGCTGTTCCACTGTAAATGGTACCAGGTAGGTTACTGAATTCAGCTTGCATTGGAGTATTCCATGGCACCTAGCACTCTACATGCAATATCTATAGAGTTCCACATCAGTCTGAGTAGTTATGTACAGAAACTTGTCACAAAATGCATTGAATAGAAAGTAATGCATTCAACTCAAAGGACTGTACAGTTCAATTTTGCTGAGAAATACTATGTGCTAACATGATGTAAACATTGTTAGCACACTAACCATATGATTTAGAGTTGTCTGCAACCAATTTTATGAGTGTGCTACCTATGCTCCAGAAGTTACTTTCAGTAGCATTACCTTCTCTACTCATTGGAACTTTAGACTTTACAGAATTAAACCAAGTCAATGTCTGTTCCACTGTAAATGGTACCAGGTAGGTTACTGAATTCAGCTTGCATTGGAGTATTCCATGCCACCTAGCACTCTACATGCAATATCTATACAGTTCCACATCAGTCTGAGTAGTTATGTACAGAAACTTATCACAAAATGCATTGAAATCAAAGGAATGAATTCAACTCAAAGGAGTGTACAGTTCAATTTTCCTGATAAGTAGTATGTGCTAACATGATGTAAACATTGTTAGCACACTAACCATATGATTTAGAGTTGTCTGCAACCAATTTTTTGAGTGTGCTACCTATGCTACTGAAGTTACTTTCAGTTGCATTACCTTCTCCACTCATTGGAACTTTAGACTTTACAGAATTAAACCAAGTCAATGGCTGTTCCACTGTAAATGGTACCAGGTAGGTTACTGAATTCAACTTGCATTGGAGTATTCCATGCCACCTAGCACTCTACATGCAATATCTATACAGTTCCACATCAGTCTGATTAGTTATGTACAGAAATTTATCACAAAATGCATTGAATAGAAAGTAATGCATTCAACTCAAAGGAGTCTACAGTTCAATTTTGCTGAGAACTACTATGTGCTAACATGATGTAAACATTGTTAGCACACTAACCATATGATTTAGAGTTGTCTGCAACCAATTTTTTGAGTGTCCTACCTATGCTACTGAAGTTACTTTCAGTAGCATTTCCTTCTCTACTCATTGGAACTTTAGACTTTACAGAATTAAACCAAGTCAATGGCTGTTCCACTGTAAATGGTACCAGGTAGGTTACTGAATTCAGCTTGCATTGGAGTATTCCATGGCACCTAGCACTCTACATGCAATATCTATAGAGTTCCACATCAGTCTGAGTAGTTATGTACAGAAACTTGTCACAAAATGCATTGAATAGAAAGTAATGCATTCAACTCAAAGGACTGTACAGTTCAATTTTGCTGAGAAATACTATGTGCTAACATGATGTAAACATTGTTAGCACACTAACCATATGATTTAGAGTTGTCTGCAACCAATTTTATGAGTGTGCTACCTATGCTCCAGAAGTTACTTTCAGTAGCATTACCTTCTCTACTCATTGGAACTTTAGACTTTACAGAATTAAACCAAGTCAATGTCTGTTCCACTGTAAATGG
The DNA here is from genome assembly GCF_030144855.1 of Hypanus sabinus. Taxonomy (NCBI): domain Eukaryota; kingdom Metazoa; phylum Chordata; class Chondrichthyes; order Myliobatiformes; family Dasyatidae; genus Hypanus; species Hypanus sabinus. Next base: position 4,204,998 of record NC_082733.1, read on the forward strand.
TACCAGGTAGGTTACTGAATTCAGCTTGCATTGGAGTATTCCATGCCACCTAGCACTCTACATGCAATATCTATACAGTTCCACATCAGTCTGAGTAGTTATGTACAGAAACTTATCACAAAATGCATTGAAATCAAAGGAATGAATTCAACTCAAAGGAGTGTACAGTTCAATTTTCCTGATAAGTAGTATGTGCTAACATGATGTAAACATTGTTAGCACACTAACCATATGATTTAGAGTTGTCTGCAACCAATTTTTTGAGTGTGCTACCTATGCTACTGAAGTTACTTTCAGTTGCATTACCTTCTCCACTCATTGGAACTTTAGACTTTACAGAATTAAACCAAGTCAATGGCTGTTCCACTGTAAATGGTACCAGGTAGGTTACTGAATTCAACTTGCATTGGAGTATTCCATGCCACCTAGCACTCTACATGCAATATCTATACAGTTCCACATCAGTCTGATTAGTTATGTACAGAAATTTATCACAAAATGCATTGAATAGAAAGTAATGCATTCAACTCAAAGGAGTCTACAGTTCAATTTTGCTGAGAACTACTATGTGCTAACATGATGTAAACATTGTTAGCACACTAACCATATGATTTAGAGTTGTCTGCAACCAATTTTTTGAGTGTCCTACCTATGCTACTGAAGTTACTTTCAGTAGCATTTCCTTCTCTACTCATTGGAACTTTAGACTTTACAGAATTAAACCAAGTCAATGGCTGTTCCACTGTAAATGGTACCAGGTAGGTTACTGAATTCAGCTTGCATTGGAGTATTCCATGCCACCTAGCACTCTACATGCAATATCTATACAGTTCCACATCAGTCTGAGTAGTTATGTACAGAAACTTATCACAAAATGCATTGAATAGAAAGTAATGCATTCAACTCAAAGGAGTGTACAGTTCAATTTTGCTGAGAACTACTATGTACTAACATGATGTAAACATTGTTAGCACACTACCCATATGATTTAGAGTTGTCTGCAACCAATTTTTTGAGTGTGCTACCTGTGCTACTGAAGTTACTTTCAGTAGCATTACCTTCTCTACTCATTGGAACTTTGGACTTTACAGAATTAAACAAAGTCAATGGCTGTTCCACTGTAAATGGTACCAGGTAGGTTACTGAATTCAGCTTGCATTGGAGTATTCCATGGCACCTAGCACTCTACATGCAATATCTATACAGTTCCACATCAGTCTGAGTAGTTATGTACAGAAACTTATCACAAAATGCATTGAATAGAAAGTAATGCATTCAACTGAAAGGAGTGTACAGTTCAATTTTGCTGAGAAATACTATGTGCTAACATGATGTAAACATTGTTAGCACACTAACCATATGATTTAGAGTTGTCTGCAACCAATTTTATGAGTGTGCTACCTATGCTCCAGAAGTTACTTTCAGTAGCATTACCTTCTCTACTCATTGGAACTTTAGACTTTACAGAATTAAACCAAGTCAATGGCTGTTCCACTGTAAATGGTACCAGGTAGGTTACTGAATTCAGCTTGCATTGGAGTATTCCATGCCACCTAGCACTCTACATGCAATATCTATACAGTTCCACATCAGTCTGAGTAGTTATGTACAGAAACTTATCACAAAATGCATTGAATACAAAGGAATGCATTCAACTCAAAGGAGTGTACAGTTCAATTTTCCTGATAAGTAGTATGTGCTAACATGATGTAAACATTGTTAGCACACTAACCATATGATTTAGTGTTGTCTGCAACCAATTTTATGAATGTGCTACCTATGCTCCAGAAGTTACTTTCAGTAGCATTACCTTCTCTACTCATTGGAACTTAAGACTTTAGAGAATTAAACCAAGTCAATGGCTGTTCCACTGTAAATGGTACCAGGTAGGTTACTGAATTCAACTTGCATTGGAGTATTCCATGCCACCTAGCACTCTACATGCAATATCTATACAGTTCCACATCAGTCTGTGTAGTTATGTACAGAAACCTATCACAAAATGCATTGAATAGAAAGTAATGCATTCAACGCAAAGGAGTCTACAGTTCAATTTTGCTGAGAAATACTACGTGCTAACATGATGTAAACATTGTTAGCACACTAACCATATGATTTAGAGTTGTCTGCAACCAATTTTATGAGTGTGCTACCTATGCTCCAGAAGTTACTTTCAGTAACGTTACCTTCTCTACACATTGGAACTTTAGTCTTTCTAGAATTAAACCAAATCAATGGCTGTTCCACTGCAAATGGTACCAGGTAGGTTACTGAATTCAGCTTGCATTGGAGTATTCCATGGCACCTAGCACTCTACATGCAATATCTATACAGTTCCACATCAGTCTGTGTAGTTATGTACAGAAACCTATCACAAAATGCATTGAATAGAAAGTAATGCATTCAACTCAAAGGAGTGTACAGTTCAATTTTGCTGATAAGTACTATGTACTAACATGATGTAAACATTGTTAGCACACTAACCATATGATTTAGAGTTGTCTGCAACCAATTTTATGAGTGTGCTACCTATGCTCCAGAAGTTACTTTCAGTAACGTTACCTTCTCTACACATTGGAACTTTAGTCTTTCTAGAATTAAACCAAGTCAATGGCTGTTCCACTGTAAATGGTACCAGGTAGGTTACTGAATTCAACTTGCATTGGGGTATTCCATGGCACCTAGCACTCTACATGCAATATCTATAGAGTTCCACATCAGTCTGAGTAGTTATGTACAGAAACTTATCACAAAATGCATTGAATAGAAAGTAATGCATTCAACTGAAAGGAGTGTACAGTTCAATTTTGCTGAGAAATACTATGTGCTAACATGATGTAAACATTGTTAGCACACTAACCATATGATTTAGAGTTGTCTGCAACCAATTTTATGAGTGTGCTACCTATGCTCCAGAAGTTACTTTCAGTAGCATTACCTTCTCTACTCATTGGAACTTTAGACTTTACAGAATTAAACCAAGTCAATGGCTGTTCCACTGTAAATGGTACCAGGTAGGTTACTGAATTCAGCTTGCATTGGAGTATTCCATGCCACCTAGCACTCTACATGCAATATCTATACAGTTCCACATCAGTCTGAGTAGTTATGTACAGAAACCTATCACAAAATGCATTGAATAGAAAGTAATGCATTCAACTCAAAGGAGTGTACAGTTCAATTTTGCTGATAAGTACTATGTACTAACATGATGTAAACATTGTTAGCACACTAACCATATGATTTAGAGTTGTCTGCAACCAATTTTATGAGTGTGCTACCTATGCTCCAGAAGTTACTTTCAGTAACGTTACCTTCTCTACACATTGGAACTTTAGTCTTTCTAGAATTAAACCAAGTCAATGGCTGTTCCACTGTAAATGGTACCAGGTAGGTTACTGAATTCAACTTGCATTGGGGTATTCCATGGCACCTAGCACTCTACATGCAATATCTATAGAGTTCCACATCAGTCTGAGTAGTTATGTACAGAAACTTATCACAAAATGCATTGAATAGAAAGTAATGCATTCAACTGAAAGGAGTGTACAGTTCAATTTTGCTGAGAAATACTATGTGCTAACATGATGTAAACATTGTTAGCACACTAACCATATGATTTAGAGTTGTCTGCAACCAATTTTATGAGTGTGCTACCTATGCTCCAGAAGTTACTTTCAGTAGCATTACCTTCTCTACTCATTGGAACTTTAGACTTTACAGAATTAAACCAAGTCAATGGCTGTTCCACTGTAAATGGTACCAGGTAGGTTACTGAATTCAGCTTGCATTGGAGTATTCCATGCCACCTAGCACTCTACATGCAATATCTATACAGTTCCACATCAGTCTGAGTAGTTATGTACAGAAACTTATCACAAAATGCATTGAATACAAAGGAATGCATTCAACTCAAAGGAGTGTACAGTTCAATTTTCCTGATAAGTAGTATGTGCTAACATGATGTAAACATTGTTAGCACACTAACCATATGATTTAGTGTTGTCTGCAACCAATTTTATGAATGTGCTACCTATGCTCCAGAAGTTACTTTCAGTAGCATTACCTTCTCTACTCATTGGAACTTAAGACTTTAGAGAATTAAACCAAGTCAATGGCTGTTCCACTGTAAATGGTACCAGGTAGGTTACTGAATTCAACTTGCATTGGAGTATTCCATGCCACCTAGCACTCTACATGCAATATCTATACAGTTCCACATCAGTCTGTGTAGTTATGTACAGAAACCTATCACAAAATGCATTGAATAGAAAGTAATGCATTCAACTCAAAGGAGTGTACAGTTCAATTTTGCTGAGAACTACTATGTGCTAACATGATGTAAACATTGTTAGCACACTAACCATATGATTTAGAGTTGTCTGCAACCAATTTTTTGAGTGTCCTACCTATGCTACTGAAGTTACTTTCAGTAGCATTTCCTTCTCTACTCATTGGAACTTTAGACTTTACAGAATTAAACCAAGTCAATGACTGTTCCACTGTAAATGGTACCAGGTAGGTTACTGAATTCAGCTTGCATTGGAGTATTCCATGGCACCTAGCACTCTACATGCAATATCTATAGAGTTCCACATCAGTCTGAGTAGTTATGTACAGAAACTTGTCACAAAATGCATTGAATAGAAAGTAATGCATTCAACTCAAAGGACTGTACAGTTCAATTTTGCTGAGAAATACTATGTGCTAACATGATGTAAACATTGTTAGCACACTAACCATATGATTTAGAGTTGTCTGCAACCAATTTTATGAGTGTGCTACCTATGCTCCAGAAGTTACTTTCAGTAGCATTACCTTCTCTACTCATTGGAACTTTAGACTTTACAGAATTAAACCAAGTCAATGTCTGTTCCACTGTAAATGGTACCAGGTAGGTTACTGAATTCAGCTTGCATTGGAGTATTCCATGCCACCTAGCACTCTACATGCAATATCTATACAGTTCCACATCAGTCTGAGTAGTTATGTACAGAAACTTATCACAAAATGCATTGAAATCAAAGGAATGAATTCAACTCAAAGGAGTGTACAGTTCAATTTTCCTGATAAGTAGTATGTGCTAACATGATGTAAACATTGTTAGCACACTAACCATATGATTTAGAGTTGTCTGCAACCAATTTTTTGAGTGTGCTACCTATGCTACTGAAGTTACTTTCAGTTGCATTACCTTCTCCACTCATTGGAACTTTAGACTTTACAGAATTAAACCAAGTCAATGGCTGTTCCACTGTAAATGGTACCAGGTAGGTTACTGAATTCAACTTGCATTGGAGTATTCCATGCCACCTAGCACTCTACATGCAATATCTATACAGTTCCACATCAGTCTGATTAGTTATGTACAGAAATTTATCACAAAATGCATTGAATAGAAAGTAATGCATTCAACTCAAAGGAGTCTACAGTTCAATTTTGCTGAGAACTACTATGTGCTAACATGATGTAAACATTGTTAGCACACTAACCATATGATTTAGAGTTGTCTGCAACCAATTTTTTGAGTGTCCTACCTATGCTACTGAAGTTACTTTCAGTAGCATTTCCTTCTCTACTCATTGGAACTTTAGACTTTACAGAATTAAACCAAGTCAATGGCTGTTCCACTGTAAATGGTACCAGGTAGGTTACTGAATTCAGCTTGCATTGGAGTATTCCATGCCACCTAGCACTCTACATGCAATATCTATACAGTTCCACATCAGTCTGAGTAGTTATGTACAGAAACTTATCACAAAATGCATTGAATAGAAAGTAATGCATTCAACTCAAAGGAGTGTACAGTTCAATTTTGCTGAGAACTACTATGTACTAACATGATGTAAACATTGTTAGCACACTACCCATATGATTTAGAGTTGTCTGCAACCAATTTTTTGAGTGTGCTACCTGTGCTACTGAAGTTACTTTCAGTAGCATTACCTTCTCTACTCATTGGAACTTTGGACTTTACAGAATTAAACCAAGTCAATGGCTGTTCCACTGTAAATGGTACCAGGTAGGTTACTGAATTCAGCTTGCATTGGAGTATTCCATGGCACCTAGCATTCTACATGCAATATCTATACAGTTCCACATCAGTCTGAGTAGTTATGTACAGAAACTTATCACAAAATGCATTGAATACAAAGGAATGCATTCAACTCAAAGGAGTGTACAGTTCAATTTTCCTGATAAGTAGTATGTGCTAACATGATGTAAACATTGTTAGCACACTAACCATATGATTTAGTGTTGTCTGCAACCAATTTTATGAATGTGCTACCTATGCTCCAGAAGTTACTTTCAGTAGCATTACCTTCTCTACTCATTGGAACTTAAGACTTTAGAGAATTAAACCAAGTCAATGGCTGTTCCACTGTAAATGGTACCAGGTAGGTTACTGAATTCAACTTGCATTGGAGTATTCCATGCCACCTAGCACTCTACATGCAATATCTATACAGTTCCACATCAGTCTGTGTAGTTATGTACAGAAACCTATCACAAAATGCATTGAATAGAAAGTAATGCATTCAACTCAAAGGAGTGTACAGTTCAATTTTGCTGATAAGTACTATGTACTAACATGATGTAAACATTGTTAGCACACTAACCATATGATTTAGAGTTGTCTGCAACCAATTTTATGAGTGTGCTACCTATGCTCCAGAAGTTACTTTCAGTAACGTTACCTTCTCTACACATTGGAACTTTAGTCTTTCTAGAATTAAACCAAGTCAATGGCTGTTCCACTGTAAATGGTACCAGGTAGGTTACTGAATTCAACTTGCATTGGGGTATTCCATGGCACCTAGCACTCTACATGCAATATCTATAGAGTTCCACATCAGTCTGAGTAGTTATGTACAGAAACTTATCACAAAATGCATTGAATAGAAAGTAATGCATTCAACTGAAAGGAGTGTACAGTTCAATTTTGCTGAGAAATACTATGTGCTAACATGATGTAAACATTGTTAGCACACTAACCATATGATTTAGAGTTGTCTGCAACCAATTTTATGAGTGTGCTACCTATGCTCCAGAAGTTACTTTCAGTAGCATTACCTTCTCTACTCATTGGAACTTTAGACTTTACAGAATTAAACCAAGTCAATGGCTGTTCCACTGTAAATGGTACCAGGTAGGTTACTGAATTCAGCTTGCATTGGAGTATTCCATGCCACCTAGCACTCTACATGCAATATCTATACAGTTCCACATCAGTCTGAGTAGTTATGTACAGAAACTTATCACAAAATGCATTGAATACAAAGGAATGCATTCAACTCAAAGGAGTGTACAGTTCAATTTTCCTGATAAGTAGTATGTGCTAACATGATGTAAACATTGTTAGCACACTAACCATATGATTTAGTGTTGTCTGCAACCAATTTTATGAATGTGCTACCTATGCTCCAGAAGTTACTTTCAGTAGCATTACCTTCTCTACTCATTGGAACTTAAGACTTTAGAGAATTAAACCAAGTCAATGGCTGTTCCACTGTAAATGGTACCAGGTAGGTTACTGAATTCAACTTGCATTGGAGTATTCCATGCCACCTAGCACTCTACATGCAATATCTATACAGTTCCACATCAGTCTGTGTAGTTATGTACAGAAACCTATCACAAAATGCATTGAATAGAAAGTAATGCATTCAACTCAAAGGAGTGTACAGTTCAATTTTGCTGAGAACTACTATGTGCTAACATGATGTAAACATTGTTAGCACACTAACCATATGATTTAGAGTTGTCTGCAACCAATTTTTTGAGTGTCCTACCTATGCTACTGAAGTTACTTTCAGTAGCATTTCCTTCTCTACTCATTGGAACTTTAGACTTTACAGAATTAAACCAAGTCAATGGCTGTTCCACTGTAAATGGTACCAGGTAGGTTACTGAATTCAGCTTGCATTGGAGTATTCCATGGCACCTAGCACTCTACATGCAATATCTATAGAGTTCCACATCAGTCTGAGTAGTTATGTACAGAAACTTGTCACAAAATGCATTGAATAGAAAGTAATGCATTCAACTCAAAGGACTGTACAGTTCAATTTTGCTGAGAAATACTATGTGCTAACATGATGTAAACATTGTTAGCACACTAACCATATGATTTAGAGTTGTCTGCAACCAATTTTATGAGTGTGCTACCTATGCTCCAGAAGTTACTTTCAGTAGCATTACCTTCTCTACTCATTGGAACTTTAGACTTTACAGAATTAAACCAAGTCAATGTCTGTTCCACTGTAAATGGTACCAGGTAGGTTACTGAATTCAGCTTGCATTGGAGTATTCCATGCCACCTAGCACTCTACATGCAATATCTATACAGTTCCACATCAGTCTGAGTAGTTATGTACAGAAACTTATCACAAAATGCATTGAAATCAAAGGAATGAATTCAACTCAAAGGAGTGTACAGTTCAATTTTCCTGATAAGTAGTATGTGCTAACATGATGTAAACATTTTTAGCACACTAACCATATGATTTAGAGTTGTCTGCAACCAATTTTTTGAGTGTGCTACCTATGCTACTGAAGTTACTTTCAGTTGCATTACCTTCTCCACTCATTGGAACTTTAGACTTTACAGAATTAAACCAAGTCAATGGCTGTTCCACTGTAAATGGTACCAGGTAGGTTACTGAATTCAACTTGCATTGGAGTATTCCATGCCACCTAGCACTCTACATGCAATATCTATACAGTTCCACATCAGTCTGATTAGTTATGTACAGAAATTTATCACAAAATGCATTGAATAGAAAGTAATGCATTCAACTCAAAGGAGTGTACAGTTCAATTTTGCTGAGAACTACTATGTGCTAACATGATGTAAACATTGTTAGCACACTAACCATATGATTTAGAGTTGTCTGCAACCAATTTTTTGAGTGTCCTACCTATGCTACTGAAGTTACTTTCAGTAGCATTTCCTTCTCTACTCATTGGAACTTTAGACTTTACAGAATTAAACCAAGTCAATGGCTGTTCCACTGTAAATGGTACCAGGTAGGTTACTGAATTCAGCTTGCATTGGAGTATTCCATGGCACCTAGCACTCTACATGCAATATCTATAGAGTTCCACATCAGTCTGAGTAGTTATGTACAGAAACTTGTCACAAAATGCATTGAATAGAAAGTAATGCATTCAACTCAAAGGACTGTACAGTTCAATTTTGCTGAGAAATACTATGTGCTAACATGATGTAAACATTGTTAGCACACTAACCATATGATTTAGAGTTGTCTGCAACCAATTTTATGAGTGTGCTACCTATGCTCCAGAAGTTACTTTCAGTAGCATTACCTTCTCTACTCATTGGAACTTTAGACTTTACAGAATTAAACCAAGTCAATGTCTGTTCCACTGTAAATGGTACCAGGTAGGTTACTGAATTCAGCTTGCATTGGAGTATTCCATGCCACCTAGCACTCTACATGCAATATCTATACAGTTCCACATCAGTCTGAGTAGTTATGTACAGAAACTTATCACAAAATGCATTGAAATCAAAGGAATGAATTCAACTCAAAGGAGTGTACAGTTCAATTTTCCTGATAAGTAGTATGTGCTAACATGATGTAAACATTGTTAGCACACTAACCATATGATTTAGAGTTGTCTGCAACCAATTTTTTGAGTGTGCTACCTATGCTACTGAAGTTACTTTCAGTTGCATTACCTTCTCCACTCATTGGAACTTTAGACTTTACAGAATTAAACCAAGTCAATGGCTGTTCCACTGTAAATGGTACCAGGTAGGTTACTGAATTCAACTTGCATTGGAGTATTCCATGCCACCTAGCACTCTACATGCAATATCTATACAGTTCCACATCAGTCTGATTAGTTATGTACAGAAATTTATCACAAAATGCATTGAATAGAAAGTAATGCATTCAACTCAAAGGAGTCTACAGTTCAATTTTGCTGAGAACTACTATGTGCTAACATGATGTAAACATTGTTAGCACACTAACCATATGATTTAGAGTTGTCTGCAACCAATTTTTTGAGTGTCCTACCTATGCTACTGAAGTTACTTTCAGTAGCATTTCCTTCTCTACTCATTGGAACTTTAGACTTTACAGAATTAAACCAAGTCAATGGCTGTTCCACTGTAAATGGTACCAGGTAGGTTACTGAATTCAGCTTGCATTGGAGTATTCCATGCCACCTAGCACTCTACATGCAATATCTATACAGTTCCACATCAGTCTGAGTAGTTATGTACAGAAACTTATCACAAAATGCATTGAATAGAAAGTAATGCATTCAACTCAAAGGAGTGTACAGTTCAATTTTGCTGAGAACTACTATGTACTAACATGATGTAAACATTGTTAGCACACTACCCATATGATTTAGAGTTGTCTGCAACCAATTTTTTGAGTGTGCTACCTGTGCTACTGAAGTTACTTTCAGTAGCATTACCTTCTCTACTCATTGGAACTTTGGACTTTACAGAATTAAACCAAGTCAATGGCTGTTCCACTGTAAATGGTACCAGGTAGGTTACTGAATTCAGCTTGCATTGGAGTATTCCATGGCACCTAGCATTCTACATGCAATATCTATACAGTTCCACATCAGTCTGAGTAGTTATGTACAGAAACTTATCACAAAATGCATTGAATACAAAGGAATGCATTCAACTCAAAGGAGTGTACAGTTCAATTTTCCTGATAAGTAGTATGTGCTAACATGATGTAAACATTGTTAGCACACTAACCATATGATTTAGTGTTGTCTGCAACCAATTTTATGAATGTGCTACCTATGCTCCAGAAGTTACTTTCAGTAGCATTACCTTCTCTACTCATTGGAACTTAAGACTTTAGAGAATTAAACCAAGTCAATGGCTGTTCCACTGTAAATGGTACCAGGTAGGTTACTGAATTCAACTTGCATTGGAGTATTCCATGCCACCTAGCACTCTACATGCAATATCTATACAGTTCCACATCAGTCTGTGTAGTTATGTACAGAAACCTATCACAAAATGCATTGAATAGAAAGTAATGCATTCAACTCAAAGGAGTGTACAGTTCAATTTTGCTGATAAGTACTATGTACTAACATGATGTAAACATTGTTAGCACACTAACCATATGATTTAGAGTTGTCTGCAACCAATTTTATGAGTGTGCTACCTATGCTCCAGAAGTTACTTTCAGTAACGTTACCTTCTCTACACATTGGAACTTTAGTCTTTCTAGAATTAAACCAAGTCAATGGCTGTTCCACTGTAAATGGTACCAGGTAGGTTACTGAATTCAACTTGCATTGGGGTATTCCATGGCACCTAGCACTCTACATGCAATATCTATAGAGTTCCACATCAGTCTGAGTAGTTATGTACAGAAACTTATCACAAAATGCATTGAATAGAAAGTAATGCATTCAACTGAAAGGAGTGTACAGTTCAATTTTGCTGAGAAATACTATGTGCTAACATGATGTAAACATTGTTAGCACACTAACCATATGATTTAGAGTTGTCTGCAACCAATTTTATGAGTGTGCTACCTATGCTCCAGAAGTTACTTTCAGTAGCATTACCTTCTCTACTCATTGGAACTTTAGACTTTACAGAATTAAACCAAGTCAATGGCTGTTCCACTGTAAATGGTACCAGGTAGGTTACTGAATTCAGCTTGCATTGGAGTATTCCATGCCACCTAGCACTCTACATGCAATATCTATACAGTTCCACATCAGTCTGAGTAGTTATGTACAGAAACTTATCACAAAATGCATTGAATACAAAGGAATGCATTCAACTCAAAGGAGTGTACAGTTCAATTTTCCTGATAAGTAGTATGTGCTAACATGATGTAAACATTGTTAGCACACTAACCATATGATTTAGTGTTGTCTGCAACCAATTTTATGAATGTGCTACCTATGCTCCAGAAGTTACTTTCAGTAGCATTACCTTCTCTACTCATTGGAACTTAAGACTTTAGAGAATTAAACCAAGTCAATGGCTGTTCCACTGTAAATGGTACCAGGTAGGTTACTGAATTCAACTTGCATTGGAGTATTCCATGCCACCTAGCACTCTACATGCAATATCTATACAGTTCCACATCAGTCTGTGTAGTTATGTACAGAAACCTATCACAAAATGCATTGAATAGAAAGTAATGCATTCAACTCAAAGGAGTGTACAGTTCAATTTTGCTGAGAACTACTATGTGCTAACATGATGTAAACATTGTTAGCACACTAACCATATGATTTAGAGTTGTCTGCAACCAATTTTTTGAGTGTCCTACCTATGCTACTGAAGTTACTTTCAGTAGCATTTCCTTCTCTACTCATTGGAACTTTAGACTTTACAGAATTAAACCAAGTCAATGGCTGTTCCACTGTAAATGGTACCAGGTAGGTTACTGAATTCAGCTTGCATTGGAGTATTCCATGGCACCTAGCACTCTACATGCAATATCTATAGAGTTCCACATCAGTCTGAGTAGTTATGTACAGAAACTTGTCACAAAATGCATTGAATAGAAAGTAATGCATTCAACTCAAAGGACTGTACAGTTCAATTTTGCTGAGAAATACTATGTGCTAACATGATGTAAACATTGTTAGCACACTAACCATATGATTTAGAGTTGTCTGCAACCAATTTTATGAGTGTGCTACCTATGCTCCAGAAGTTACTTTCAGTAGCATTACCTTCTCTACTCATTGGAACTTTAGACTTTACAGAATTAAACCAAGTCAATGTCTGTTCCACTGTAAATGGTACCAGGTAGGTTACTGAATTCAGCTTGCATTGGAGTATTCCATGCCACCTAGCACTCTACATGCAATATCTATACAGTTCCACATCAGTCTGAGTAGTTATGTACAGAAACTTATCACAAAATGCATTGAAATCAAAGGAATGAATTCAACTCAAAGGAGTGTACAGTTCAATTTTCCTGATAAGTAGTATGTGCTAACATGATGTAAACATTGTTAGCACACTAACCATATGATTTAGAGTTGTCTGCAACCAATTTTTTGAGTGTGCTACCTATGCTACTGAAGTTACTTTCAGTTGCATTACCTTCTCCACTCATTGGAACTTTAGACTTTACAGAATTAAACCAAGTCAATGGCTGTTCCACTGTAAATGGTACCAGGTAGGTTACTGAATTCAACTTGCATTGGAGTATTCCATGCCACCTAGCACTCTACATGCAATATCTATACAGTTCCACATCAGTCTGATTAGTTATGTACAGAAATTTATCACAAAATGCATTGAATAGAAAGTAATGCATTCAACTCAAAGGAGTCTACAGTTCAATTTTGCTGAGAACTACTATGTGCTAACATGATGTAAACATTGTTAGCACACTAACCATATGATTTAGAGTTGTCTGCAACCAATTTTTTGAGTGTCCTACCTATGCTACTGAAGTTACTTTCAGTAGCATTTCCTTCTCTACTCATTGGAACTTTAGACTTTACAGAATTAAACCAAGTCAATGGCTGTTCCACTGTAAATGGTACCAGGTAGGTTACTGAATTCAGCTTGCATTGGAGTATTCCATGCCACCTAGCACTCTACATGCAATATCTATACAGTTCCACATCAGTCTGAGTAGTTATGTACAGAAACTTATCACAAAATGCATTGAATAGAAAGTAATGCATTCAACTCAAAGGAGTGTACAGTTCAATTTTGCTGAGAACTACTATGTACTAACATGATGTAAACATTGTTAGCACACTACCCATATGATTTAGAGTTGTCTGCAACCAATTTTTTGAGTGTGCTACCTGTGCTACTGAAGTTACTTTCAGTAGCATTACCTTCTCTACTCATTGGAACTTTGGACTTTACAGAATTAAACAAAGTCAATGGCTGTTCCACTGTAAATGGTACCAGGTAGGTTACTGAATTCAGCTTGCATTGGAGTATTCCATGGCACCTAGCACTCTACATGCAATATCTATACAGTTCCACATCAGTCTGAGTAGTTATGTACAGAAACTTATCACAAAATGCATTGAATAGAAAGTAATGCATTCAACTGAAAGGAGTGTACAGTTCAATTTTGCTGAGAAATACTATGTGCTAACATGATGTAAACATTGTTAGCACACTAACCATATGATTTAGAGTTGTCTGCAACCAATTTTATGAATGTGCTACCTATGCTCCAGAAGTTACTTTCAGTAGCATTACCTTCTCTACTCATTGGAACTTTAGACTTTACAGAATTAAACCAAGTCAATGGCTGTTCCACTGTAAATGGTACCAGGTAGGTTACTGAATTCAGCTTGCATTGGAGTATTCCATGCCACCTAGCACTCTACATGCAATATCTATACAGTTCCACATCAGTCTGAGTAGTTATGTACAGAAACTTATCACAAAATGCATTGAATACAAAGGAATGCATTCAACTCAAAGGAGTGTACAGTTCAATTTTCCTGATAAGTAGTATGTGCTAACATGATGTAAACATTGTTAGCACACTAACCATATGATTTAGTGTTGTCTGCAACCAATTTTATGAATGTGCTACCTATGCTCCAGAAGTTACTTTCAGTAGCATTACCTTCTCTACTCATTGGAACTTAAGACTTTAGAGAATTAAACCAAGTCAATGGCTGTTCCACTGTAAATGGTACCAGGTAGGTTACTGAATTCAACTTGCATTGGAGTATTCCATGCCACCTAGCACTCTACATGCAATATCTATACAGTTCCACATCAGTCTGTGTAGTTATGTACAGAAACCTATCACAAAATGCATTGAATAGAAAGTAATGCATTCAACGCAAAGGAGTCTACAGTTCAATTTTGCTGAGAAATACTACGTGCTAACATGATGTAAACATTGTTAGCACACTAACCATATGATTTAGAGTTGGTCTGCAACCAATTTTATGAGTGTGCTACCTATGCTCCAGAAGTTACTTTCAGTAACGTTACCTTCTCTACACATTGGAACTTTAGTCTTTCTAGAATTAAACCAAATCAATGGCTGTTCCACTGTAAATGGTACCAGGTAGGTTATTGAATTCAACTTGCATTGGAGTATTCCATGCCACCTAGCACTCTACATGCAATATCTATACAGTTCCACATCAGTCTGTGTAGTTATGTACAGAAACCTATCACAAAATACATTGAATAGAAAGTAATGCATTCAACTCAAAGGAGTGTACAGTTCAAATTTGCTGATAAGTACTATGTGCTAACATGATGTAAACATTGTTAGCACACTAAACATATGATTTAGAGTTGTCTGCAACCAATTTTTTGAGTGTGCTACCTATGCTACTGAAGTTACTTTCAGTAGCATTACCTTCTCTACTCATTGGAACTTTAGACTTTACAGAATTAAACAAAGTCAATGGCTGTTCCACTGTAAATGGTACCAGGTAGGTTACTGAATTCAGCTTGCATTGGAGTATTCCATGGCACCTAGCACTCTACATGCAATATCTATACAGTTCCACATCAGTCTGAGTAGTTATGTACAGAAACTTATCACAAAATGCATTGAATAGAAAGTAATGCATTCAACTCAAAGGAGTCTACAGTTCAATTTTGCTGAGAAATACTATGTGCTAACATGATGTAAACATTGTTAGCACACTAACCATATGATTTAGAGTTGTCTGCAACCAATTTTATGAGTGTGCTACCTATGCTCCAGAAGTTACTTTCAGTAACGTTACCTTCTCTACTCATTGGAACTTTAGTCTTTCTAGAATTAAACCAAATCAATGGCTGTTCCACTGTAAATGGTACCAGGTAGGTTACTGAATTCAACTTGCATTGGAGTATTCCATGATAACCTAGCACTCTACATGCAATATCTATACAGTTGCACATCAGTCTGTGTAGTTATGTACAGAAACCTATCACAAAATGCATTGAATAGAAAGTAATGCATTCAACTCAAAGGAGTGTACAGTTCAATTTTGCTGATAAGTACTATGTGCTAACATGATGTAAACATTGTTAGCACACTAACCATATGATTTAGAGTTGTCTGCAACCAATTTTTTGAGTGTCCTACCTATGCTACTGAAGTTACTTTCAGTAGCATTACCTTCTCTACTCACTGGAACTTTAGACTTTACAGAATTAAACCAAGTCAATGGCTGTTCCACTGTAAATGGTACCAGGTAGGTTACTGAATTCAGCTTGCATTGGAGTATTCCATGCCACCTAGCACTCTACATGCAATATCTATACAGTTCCACATCAGTCTGAGTAGTTATGTACAGAAACTTATCACAAAATGCATTGAATAGAAAGTAATGCATTCAACTCAAAGGAGTGTACAGTTCAATTTTGCTGAGAACTACTATGTACTAACATGATGTAAACATTGTTAGCACACTAACTATATGATTTAGAGTTGTCTGCAACCAATTTGATGAGTGTGCTACCTATGCTCCAGAAGTTACTTTCAGTAAAGTTACCTTCTCTACACATTGGAACTATAGTCTTTCTAGAATTAAACCAAGTCATTGGCTGTTCCACTGTAAATGGTACCAGGTAGTTTACTGAATTCAACTTGCATTGGAGTATTCCATGCCACCTAGCACTCTACATGCAATATCTATACAGTTCCACATCAGTCTGGGTAGTTATGTATAGAAACTTATCACAAAATGCATTGAATAGAAAGTAATGCATTCAAATCAAAGGAATGTACAGTTCAATTTTGCTGAGAAATACTATGTGCTAACATGATGTAAACATTGTTAGCACCCTAACCATATGATTTAGAGTTGTCTGCAACCAATTTTATGAGTGTGCTACCTATGCTCCAGAAGTTACTTTCAGTAACGTTACCTTCTCTACACATTGGAACTTTAGTCTTTCTAGAATTAAACCAAATCAATGGCTGTTCCACTGTAAATGGTACCAGGTAGGTTATTGAATTCAACTTGCATTGGAGTATTCCATGCCACCTAGCACTCTACATGCAATATCTATACAGTTCCACATCAGTCTGAGTAGTTATGTACAGAAACCTATCACAAAATGCATTGAATAGAAAGTAATGCATTCAACTCAAAGGAGTGTACAGTTCAATTTTGCTGATAAGTACTATGTGCTAACATGATGTAAACATTGTTAGCACACTAACCATATGATTTAGAGTTGTCTGCAACCAATTTTTTGAGTGTGCTACCTATGCTACTGAAGTTACTTTCAGTAGCATTACCTTCTCTACTGATTGGAACTTTGGACTTTACAGAATTAAACCAAGTCAATGGCTGTTCCACTGTAAATGGTACCAGGTAGGTTACTGAATTCAACTTGCATTGGAGTATTCCATGCCACCTAGCACTCTACATGCAATATCTATACAGTTCCACATCAGTCTGTGTAGTTATGTACAGAAACCTATCACAAAATGCATTGAATAGAAAGTAATGCATTCAACTCAAAGGAGTGTACAGTTCAATTTTGCTGAGAACTACTATGTGCTAACATGATGTAAACATTGTTAGCACACTAACCATATGATTTAGAGTTGTCTGCAACCAATTTTTTGAGTGTCCTACCTATGCTACTGAAGTTACTTTCAGTAGCATTTCCTTCTCTACTCATTGGAACTTTAGACTTTACAGAATTAAACCAAGTCAATGGCTGTTCCACTGTAAATGGTACCAGGTAGGTTACTGAATTCAGCTTGCATTGGAGTATTCCATAGCACCTAGCACTCTACATGCAATATCTATAGAGTTCCACATCAGTCTGAGTAGTTATGTACAGAAACTTGTCACAAAATGCATTGAATAGAAAGTAATGCATTCAACTCAAAGGACTGTACAGTTCAATTTTGCTGAGAAATACTATGTGCTAACATGATGTAAACATTGTTAGCACACTAACCATATGATTTAGAGTTGTCTGCAACCAATTTTATGAGTGTGCTACCTATGCTCCAGAAGTTACTTTCAGTAGCATTACCTTCTCTACTCATTGGAACTTTAGACTTTACAGAATTAAACCAAGTCAATGTCTGTTCCACTGTAAATGGTACCAGGTAGGTTACTGAATTCAGCTTGCATTGGAGTATTCCATGCCACCTAGCACTCTACATGCAATATCTATACAGTTCCACATCAGTCTGAGTAGTTATGTACAGAAACTTATCACAAAATGCATTGAAATCAAAGGAATGAATTCAACTCAAAGGAGTGTACAGTTCAATTTTCCTGATAAGTAGTATGTGCTAACATGATGTAAACATTGTTAGCACACTAACCATATGATTTAGAGTTGTCTGCAACCAATTTTTTGAGTGTGCTACCTATGCTACTGAAGTTACTTTCAGTTGCATTACCTTCTCCACTCATTGGAACTTTAGACTTTACAGAATTAAACCAAGTCAATGGCTGTTCCACTGTAAATGGTACCAGGTAGGTTACTGAATTCAACTTGCATTGGAGTATTCCATGCCACCTAGCACTCTACATGCAATATCTATACAGTTCCACATCAGTCTGATTAGTTATGTACAGAAATTTATCACAAAATGCATTGAATAGAAAGTAATGCATTCAACTCAAAGGAGTCTACAGTTCAATTTTGCTGAGAACTACTATGTGCTAACATGATGTAAACATTGTTAGCACACTAACCATATGATTTAGAGTTGTCTGCAACCAATTTTTTGAGTGTCCTACCTATGCTACTGAAGTTACTTTCAGTAGCATTTCCTTCTCTACTCATTGGAACTTTAGACTTTACAGAATTAAACCAAGTCAATGGCTGTTCCACTGTAAATGGTACCAGGTAGGTTACTGAATTCAGCTTGCATTGGAGTATTCCATGCCACCTAGCACTCTACATGCAATATCTATACAGTTCCACATCAGTCTGAGTAGTTATGTACAGAAACTTATCACAAAATGCATTGAATAGAAAGTAATGCATTCAACTCAAAGGAGTGTACAGTTCAATTTTGCTGAGAACTACTATGTACTAACATGATGTAAACATTGTTAGCACACTACCCATATGATTTAGAGTTGTCTGCAACCAATTTTTTGAGTGTGCTACCTGTGCTACTGAAGTTACTTTCAGTAGCATTACCTTCTCTACTCATTGGAACTTTGGACTTTACAGAATTAAACCAAGTCAATGGCTGTTCCACTGTAAATGGTACCAGGTAGGTTACTGAATTCAGCTTGCATTGGAGTATTCCATGGCACCTAGCATTCTACATGCAATATCTATACAGTTCCACATCAGTCTGAGTAGTTATGTACAGAAACTTATCACAAAATGCTTTGAATAGAAAGTAATGCATTCAACGCAAAGGAGTCTACAGTTCAATTTTGCTGAGAAATACTACGTGCTAACATGATGTAAACATTGTTAGCACACTAACCATATGATTTAGAGTTGTCTGCAACCAATTTTATGAGTGTGCTACCTATGCTCCAGAAGTTACTTTCAGTAACGTTACCTTCTCTACACATTGGAACTTTAGTCTTTCTAGAATTAAACCAAATCAATGGCTGTTCCACTGCAAATGGTACCAGGTAGGTTACTGAATTCAGCTTGCATTGGAGTATTCCATGGCACCTAGCACTCTACATGCAATATCTATACAGTTCCACATCAGTCTGTGTAGTTATGTACAGAAACCTATCACAAAATACATTGAATAGAAAGTAATGCATTCAACTCAAAGGAGTGTACAGTTCAATTTTGCTGATAAGTACTATGTACTAACATGATGTAAACATTGTTAGCACACTAACCATATGATTTAGAGTTGTCTGCAACCAATTTTATGAGTGTGCTACCTATGCTCCAGAAGTTACTTTCAGTAACGTTACCTTCTCTACACATTGGAACTTTAGTCTTTCTAGAATTAAACCAAGTCAATGGCTGTTCCACTGTAAATGGTACCAGGTAGGTTACTGAATTCAACTTGCATTGGGGTATTCCATGGCACCTAGCACTCTACATGCAATATCTATAGAGTTCCACATCAGTCTGAGTAGTTATGTACAGAAACTTATCACAAAATGCATTGAATAGAAAGTAATGCATTCAACTCAAAGGAGTGTACAGTTCAATTTTGCTGAGAACTACTATGTGCTAACATGATGTAAACATTGTTAGCACACTAACCATATGATTTAGAGTTGTCTGCAACCAATTTTTTGAGTGTCCTACCTATGCTACTGAAGTTACTTTCAGTAGCATTTCCTTCTCTACTCATTGGAACTTTAGACTTTACAGAATTAAACCAAGTCAATGGCTGTTCCACTGTAAATGGTACCAGGTAGGTTACTGAATTCAGCTTGCATTGGAGTATTCCATGCCACCTAGCACTCTACATGCAATATCTATACAGTTCCACATCAGTCTGGGTAGTTATGTATAGAAACTTATCACAAAATGCATTGAATAGAAAGTAATGCATTCAAATCAAAGGAATGTACAGTTGAATTTTGCTGAGAAATACTATGTGCTAACATGATGTAAACATTGTTAGCACCCTAACCATATGATTTAGAGTTGTCTGCAACCAATTTTATGAGTGTGCTACCTATGCTCCAGAAGTTACTTTCAGTAACGTTACCTTCTCTACACATTGGAACTTTAGTCTTTCTAGAATTAAACCAAATCAATGGCTGTTCCACTGTAAATGGTACCAGGTAGGTTATTGAATTCAACTTGCATTGGAGTATTCCATGCCACCTAGCACTCTACATGCAATATCTATACAGTTCCACATCAGTCTGAGTAGTTATGTACAGAAATTTATCACAAAATGCATTGAATAGAAAGTAATGCATTCAACTCAAAGGAGTCTACAGTTCAATTTTGCTGAGAACTACTATGTGCTAACATGATGTAAACATTGTTAGCACACTAACCATATGATTTAGAGTTGTCTGCAACCAATTTTTTGAGTGTCCTACCTATGCTACTGAAGTTACTTTCAGTAGCATTTCCTTCTCTACTCATTGGAACTTTAGACTTTACAGAATTAAACCAAGTCAATGGCTGTTCCACTGTAAATGGTACCAGGTAGGTTACTGAATTCAGCTTGCATTGGAGTATTCCATGCCACCTAGCACTCTACATGCAATATCTATACAGTTCCACATCAGTCTGAGTAGTTATGTACAGAAACTTATCACAAAATGCATTGAATAGAAAGTAATGCATTCAACTCAAAGGAGTGTACAGTTCAATTTTGCTGAGAACTACTATGTACTAACATGATGTAAACATTGTTAGCACACTACCCATATGATTTAGAGTTGTCTGCAACCAATTTTTTGAGTGTGCTACCTGTGCTACTGAAGTTACTTTCAGTAGCATTACCTTCTCTACTCATTGGAACTTTGGACTTTACAGAATTAAACCAAGTCAATGGCTGTTCCACTGTAAATGGTACCAGGTAGGTTACTGAATTCAGCTTGCATTGGAGTATTCCATGGCACCTAGCATTCTACATGCAATATCTATACAGTTCCACATCAGTCTGAGTAGTTATGTACAGAAACTTATCACAAAATGCTTTGAATAGAAAGTAATGCATTCAACGCAAAGGAGTCTACAGTTCAATTTTGCTGAGAAATACTACGTGCTAACATGATGTAAACATTGTTAGCACACTAACCATATGATTTAGAGTTGTCTGCAACCAATTTTATGAGTGTGCTACCTATGCTCCAGAAGTTACTTTCAGTAACGTTACCTTCTCTACACATTGGAACTTTAGTCTTTCTAGAATTAAACCAAATCAATGGCTGTTCCACTGCAAATGGTACCAGGTAGGTTACTGAATTCAGCTTGCATTGGAGTATTCCATGGCACCTAG
This sequence comes from Hypanus sabinus, assembly GCF_030144855.1. Taxonomy (NCBI): domain Eukaryota; kingdom Metazoa; phylum Chordata; class Chondrichthyes; order Myliobatiformes; family Dasyatidae; genus Hypanus; species Hypanus sabinus. The sequence continues at coordinate 4,226,861 of NC_082733.1, forward strand.
CACTCTACATGCAATATCTATACAGTTCCACATCAGTCTGTGTAGTTATGTACAGAAACCTATCACAAAATGCATTGAATAGAAAGTAATGCATTCAACTCAAAGGAGTGTACAGTTCAATTTTGCTGATAAGTACTATGTACTAACATGATGTAAACATTGTTAGCACACTAACCATATGATTTAGAGTTGTCTGCAACCAATTTTATGAGTGTGCTACCTATGCTCCAGAAGTTACTTTCAGTAACGTTACCTTCTCTACACATTGGAACTTTAGTCTTTCTAGAATTAAACCAAGTCAATGGCTGTTCCACTGTAAATGGTACCAGGTAGGTTACTGAATTCAACTTGCATTGGGGTATTCCATGGCACCTAGCACTCTACATGCAATATCTATAGAGTTCCACATCAGTCTGAGTAGTTATGTACAGAAACTTATCACAAAATGCATTGAATAGAAAGTAATGCATTCAACTCAAAGGAGTGTACAGTTCAATTTTGCTGAGAACTACTATGTGCTAACATGATGTAAACATTGTTAGCACACTAACCATATGATTTAGAGTTGTCTGCAACCAATTTTTTGAGTGTCCTACCTATGCTACTGAAGTTACTTTCAGTAGCATTTCCTTCTCTACTCATTGGAACTTTAGACTTTACAGAATTAAACCAAGTCAATGGCTGTTCCACTGTAAATGGTACCAGGTAGGTTACTGAATTCAGCTTGCATTGGAGTATTCCATGCCACCTAGCACTCTACATGCAATATCTATACAGTTCCACATCAGTCTGGGTAGTTATGTATAGAAACTTATCACAAAATGCATTGAATAGAAAGTAATGCATTCAAATCAAAGGAATGTACAGTTGAATTTTGCTGAGAAATACTATGTGCTAACATGATGTAAACATTGTTAGCACCCTAACCATATGATTTAGAGTTGTCTGCAACCAATTTTATGAGTGTGCTACCTATGCTCCAGAAGTTACTTTCAGTAACGTTACCTTCTCTACACATTGGAACTTTAGTCTTTCTAGAATTAAACCAAATCAATGGCTGTTCCACTGTAAATGGTACCAGGTAGGTTATTGAATTCAACTTGCATTGGAGTATTCCATGCCACCTAGCACTCTACATGCAATATCTATACAGTTCCACATCAGTCTGAGTAGTTATGTACAGAAACCTATCACAAAATGCATTGAATAGAAAGTAATGCATTCAACTCAAAGGAGTGTACAGTTCAATTTTGCTGATAAGTACTATGTGCTAACATGATGTAAACATTGTTAGCACACTAACCATATGATTTAGAGTTGTCTGCAACCAATTTTTTGAGTGTGCTACCTATGCTACTGAAGTTACTTTCAGTAGCATTACCTTCTCTACTGATTGGAACTTTGGACTTTACAGAATTAAACCAAGTCAATGGCTGTTCCACTGTAAATGGTACCAGGTAGGTTACTGAATTCAACTTGCATTGGAGTATTCCATGCCACCTAGCACTCTACATGCAATATCTATACAGTTCCACATCAGTCTGTGTAGTTATGTACAGAAACCTATCACAAAATGCATTGAATAGAAAGTAATGCATTCAACTCAAAGGAGTGTACAGTTCAATTTTGCTGAGAACTACTATGTGCTAACATGATGTAAACATTGTTAGCACACTAACCATATGATTTAGAGTTGTCTGCAACCAATTTTTTGAGTGTCCTACCTATGCTACTGAAGTTACTTTCAGTAGCATTTCCTTCTCTACTCATTGGAACTTTAGACTTTACAGAATTAAACCAAGTCAATGGCTGTTCCACTGTAAATGGTACCAGGTAGGTTACTGAATTCAGCTTGCATTGGAGTATTCCATGCCACCTAGCACTCTACATGCAATATCTATACAGTTCCACATCAGTCTGAGTAGTTATGTACAGAAACTTATCACAAAATGCATTGAATAGAAAGTAATGCATTCAACTCAAAGGAGTGTACAGTTCAATTTTGCTGAGAACTACTATGTACTAACATGATGTAAACATTGTTAGCACACTACCCATATGATTTAGAGTTGTCTGCAACCAATTTTTTGAGTGTGCTACCTGTGCTACTGAAGTTACTTTCAGTAGCATTACCTTCTCTACTCATTGGAACTTTGGACTTTACAGAATTAAACCAAGTCAATGGCTGTTCCACTGTAAATGGTACCAGGTAGGTTACTGAATTCAGCTTGCATTGGAGTATTCCATGGCACCTAGCATTCTACATGCAATATCTATACAGTTCCACATCAGTCTGAGTAGTTATGTACAGAAACTTATCACAAAATGCTTTGAATAGAAAGTAATGCATTCAACGCAAAGGAGTCTACAGTTCAATTTTGCTGAGAAATACTACGTGCTAACATGATGTAAACATTGTTAGCACACTAACCATATGATTTAGAGTTGTCTGCAACCAATTTTATGAGTGTGCTACCTATGCTCCAGAAGTTACTTTCAGTAACGTTACCTTCTCTACACATTGGAACTTTAGTCTTTCTAGAATTAAACCAAATCAATGGCTGTTCCACTGCAAATGGTACCAGGTAGGTTACTGAATTCAGCTTGCATTGGAGTATTCCATGGCACCTAGCACTCTACATGCAATATCTATACAGTTCCACATCAGTCTGTGTAGTTATGTACAGAAACCTATCACAAAATGCATTGAATAGAAAGTAATGCATTCAACTCAAAGGAGTGTACAGTTCAATTTTGCTGATAAGTACTATGTACTAACATGATGTAAACATTGTTAGCACACTAACCATATGATTTAGAGTTGTCTGCAACCAATTTTATGAGTGTGCTACCTATGCTCCAGAAGTTACTTTCAGTAACGTTACCTTCTCTACACATTGGAACTTTAGTCTTTCTAGAATTAAACCAAGTCAATGGCTGTTCCACTGTAAATGGTACCAGGTAGGTTACTGAATTCAACTTGCATTGGGGTATTCCATGGCACCTAGCACTCTACATGCAATATCTATAGAGTTCCACATCAGTCTGAGTAGTTATGTACAGAAACTTATCACAAAATGCATTGAATAGAAAGTAATGCATTCAACTCAAAGGAGTGTACAGTTCAATTTTGCTGAGAACTACTATGTGCTAACATGATGTAAACATTGTTAGCACACTAACCATATGATTTAGAGTTGTCTGCAACCAATTTTTTGAGTGTCCTACCTATGCTACTGAAGTTACTTTCAGTAGCATTTCCTTCTCTACTCATTGGAACTTTAGACTTTACAGAATTAAACCAAGTCAATGGCTGTTCCACTGTAAATGGTACCAGGTAGGTTACTGAATTCAGCTTGCATTGGAGTATTCCATGCCACCTAACACTCTACATGCAATATCTATACAGTTCCACATCAGTCTGAGTAGTTATGTACAGAAACTTATCACAAAATGCATTGAATAGAAAGTAATGCATTCAACTCAAAGGAGTGTACAGTTCAATTTTGCTGAGAACTACTATGTACTAACATGATGTAAACATTGTTAGCACACTACCCATATGATTTAGAGTTGTCTGCAACCAATTTTATGAGTGTGCTACCTATGCTCCAGAAGTTACTTTCAGTAACGTTACCTTCTCTACACATTGGAACTTTAGTCTTTCTAGAATTAAACCAAGTCAATGGCTGTTCCACTGTAAATGGTACCAGGTAGGTTACTGAATTCAACTTGCATTGGAGTATTCCATGGCACCTAGCACTCTACATGCAATATCTATAGAGTTCCACATCAGTCTGAGTAGTTATGTACAGAAACTTGTCACAAAATGCATTGAATAGAAAGTAATGCATTCAACTCAAAGGACTGTACAGTTCAATTTTGCTGAGAAATACTATGTGCTAACATGATGTAAACATTGTTAGCACACTAACCATATGATTTAGAGTTGTCTGCAACCAATTTTATGAGTGTGCTACCTATGCTCCAGAAGTTACTTTCAGTAGCATTACCTTCTCTACTCATTGGAACTTTAGACTTTACAGAATTAAACCAAGTCAATGTCTGTTCCACTGTAAATGGTACCAGGTAGGTTACTGAATTCAGCTTGCATTGGAGTATTCCATGCCACCTAGCACTCTACATGCAATATCTATACAGTTCCACATCAGTCTGAGTAGTTATGTACAGAAACTTATCACAAAATGCATTGAAATCAAAGGAATGAATTCAACTCAAAGGAGTGTACAGTTCAATTTTCCTGATAAGTAGTATGTGCTAACATGATGTAAACATTGTTAGCACACTAACCATATGATTTAGAGTTGTCTGCAACCAATTTTTTGAGTGTGCTACCTATGCTACTGAAGTTACTTTCAGTTGCATTACCTTCTCCACTCATTGGAACTTTAGACTTTACAGAATTAAACCAAGTCAATGGCTGTTCCACTGTAAATGGTACCAGGTAGGTTACTGAATTCAACTTGCATTGGAGTATTCCATGCCACCTAGCACTCTACATGCAATATCTATACAGTTCCACATCAGTCTGATTAGTTATGTACAGAAATTTATCACAAAATGCATTGAATAGAAAGTAATGCATTCAACTCAAAGGAGTCTACAGTTCAATTTTGCTGAGAACTACTATGTGCTAACATGATGTAAACATTGTTAGCACACTAACCATATGATTTAGAGTTGTCTGCAACCAATTTTTTGAGTGTCCTACCTATGCTACTGAAGTTACTTTCAGTAGCATTTCCTTCTCTACTCATTGGAACTTTAGACTTTACAGAATTAAACCAAGTCAATGGCTGTTCCACTGTAAATGGTACCAGGTAGGTTACTGAATTCAGCTTGCATTGGAGTATTCCATGCCACCTAGCACTCTACATGCAATATCTATACAGTTCCACATCAGTCTGAGTAGTTATGTACAGAAACTTATCACAAAATGCATTGAATAGAAAGTAATGCATTCAACTCAAAGGAGTGTACAGTTCAATTTTGCTGAGAACTACTATGTACTAACATGATGTAAACATTGTTAGCACACTACCCATATGATTTAGAGTTGTCTGCAACCAATTTTTTGAGTGTGCTACCTGTGCTACTGAAGTTACTTTCAGTAGCATTACCTTCTCTACTCATTGGAACTTTGGACTTTACAGAATTAAACCAAGTCAATGGCTGTTCCACTGTAAATGGTACCAGGTAGGTTACTGAATTCAGCTTGCATTGGAGTATTCCATGGCACCTAGCATTCTACATGCAATATCTATACAGTTCCACATCAGTCTGAGTAGTTATGTACAGAAACTTATCACAAAATGCTTTGAATAGAAAGTAATGCATTCAACGCAAAGGAGTCTACAGTTCAATTTTGCTGAGAAATACTACGTGCTAACATGATGTAAACATTGTTAGCACACTAACCATATGATTTAGAGTTGTCTGCAACCAATTTTATGAGTGTGCTACCTATGCTCCAGAAGTTACTTTCAGTAACGTTACCTTCTCTACACATTGGAACTTTAGTCTTTCTAGAATTAAACCAAATCAATGGCTGTTCCACTGCAAATGGTACCAGGTAGGTTACTGAATTCAGCTTGCATTGGAGTATTCCATGGCACCTAGCACTCTACATGCAATATCTATACAGTTCCACATCAGTCTGTGTAGTTATGTACAGAAACCTATCACAAAATGCATTGAATAGAAAGTAATGCATTCAACTCAAAGGAGTGTACAGTTCAATTTTGCTGATAAGTACTATGTACTAACATGATGTAAACATTGTTAGCACACTAACCATATGATTTAGAGTTGTCTGCAACCAATTTTATGAGTGTGCTACCTATGCTCCAGAAGTTACTTTCAGTAACGTTACCTTCTCTACACATTGGAACTTTAGTCTTTCTAGAATTAAACCAAGTCAATGGCTGTTCCACTGTAAATGGTACCAGGTAGGTTACTGAATTCAACTTGCATTGGGGTATTCCATGGCACCTAGCACTCTACATGCAATATCTATAGAGTTCCACATCAGTCTGAGTAGTTATGTACAGAAACTTATCACAAAATGCATTGAATAGAAAGTAATGCATTCAACTCAAAGGAGTGTACAGTTCAATTTTGCTGAGAACTACTATGTGCTAACATGATGTAAACATTGTTAGCACACTAACCATATGATTTAGAGTTGTCTGCAACCAATTTTTTGAGTGTCCTACCTATGCTACTGAAGTTACTTTCAGTAGCATTTCCTTCTCTACTCATTGGAACTTTAGACTTTACAGAATTAAACCAAGTCAATGGCTGTTCCACTGTAAATGGTACCAGGTAGGTTACTGAATTCAGCTTGCATTGGAGTATTCCATGCCACCTAACACTCTACATGCAATATCTATACAGTTCCACATCAGTCTGAGTAGTTATGTACAGAAACTTATCACAAAATGCATTGAATAGAAAGTAATGCATTCAACTCAAAGGAGTGTACAGTTCAATTTTGCTGAGAACTACTATGTACTAACATGATGTAAACATTGTTAGCACACTACCCATATGATTTAGAGTTGTCTGCAACCAATTTTATGAGTGTGCTACCTATGCTCCAGAAGTTACTTTCAGTAACGTTACCTTCTCTACACATTGGAACTTTAGTCTTTCTAGAATTAAACCAAGTCAATGGCTGTTCCACTGTAAATGGTACCAGGTAGGTTACTGAATTCAACTTGCATTGGAGTATTCCATGGCACCTAGCACTCTACATGCAATATCTATAGAGTTCCACATCAGTCTGAGTAGTTATGTACAGAAACTTGTCACAAAATGCATTGAATAGAAAGTAATGCATTCAACTCAAAGGACTGTACAGTTCAATTTTGCTGAGAAATACTATGTGCTAACATGATGTAAACATTGTTAGCACACTAACCATATGATTTAGAGTTGTCTGCAACCAATTTTATGAGTGTGCTACCTATGCTCCAGAAGTTACTTTCAGTAGCATTACCTTCTCTACTCATTGGAACTTTAGACTTTACAGAATTAAACCAAGTCAATGTCTGTTCCACTGTAAATGGTACCAGGTAGGTTACTGAATTCAGCTTGCATTGGAGTATTCCATGCCACCTAGCACTCTACATGCAATATCTATACAGTTCCACATCAGTCTGAGTAGTTATGTACAGAAACTTATCACAAAATGCATTGAAATCAAAGGAATGAATTCAACTCAAAGGAGTGTACAGTTCAATTTTCCTGATAAGTAGTATGTGCTAACATGATGTAAACATTGTTAGCACACTAACCATATGATTTAGAGTTGTCTGCAACCAATTTTTTGAGTGTGCTACCTATGCTACTGAAGTTACTTTCAGTTGCATTACCTTCTCCACTCATTGGAACTTTAGACTTTACAGAATTAAACCAAGTCAATGGCTGTTCCACTGTAAATGGTACCAGGTAGGTTACTGAATTCAACTTGCATTGGAGTATTCCATGCCACCTAGCACTCTACATGCAATATCTATACAGTTCCACATCAGTCTGATTAGTTATGTACAGAAATTTATCACAAAATGCATTGAATAGAAAGTAATGCATTCAACTCAAAGGAGTCTACAGTTCAATTTTGCTGAGAACTACTATGTGCTAACATGATGTAAACATTGTTAGCACACTAACCATATGATTTAGAGTTGTCTGCAACCAATTTTTTGAGTGTCCTACCTATGCTACTGAAGTTACTTTCAGTAGCATTACCTTCTCTACTCATTGGAACTTTGGACTTTACAGAATTAAACCAAGTCAATGGCTGTTCCACTGTAAATGGTACCAGGTAGGTTACTGAATTCAGCTTGCATTGGAGTATTCCATGGCACCTAGCATTCTACATGCAATATCTATACAGTTCCACATCAGTCTGAGTAGTTATGTACAGAAACTTATCACAAAATGCTTTGAATAGAAAGTAATGCATTCAACGCAAAGGAGTCTACAGTTCAATTTTGCTGAGAAATACTACGTGCTAACATGATGTAAACATTGTTAGCACACTAACCATATGATTTAGAGTTGTCTGCAACCAATTTTATGAGTGTGCTACCTATGCTCCAGAAGTTACTTTCAGTAACGTTACCTTCTCTACACATTGGAACTTTAGTCTTTCTAGAATTAAACCAAGTCAATGGCTGTTCCACTGTAAATGGTACCAGGTAGGTTACTGAATTCAACTTGCATTGGGGTATTCCATGGCACCTAGCACTCTACATGCAATATCTATAGAGTTCCACATCAGTCTGAGTAGTTATGTACAGAAACTTATCACAAAATGCATTGAATAGAAAGTAATGCATTCAACTCAAAGGAGTGTACAGTTCAATTTTGCTGAGAAATACTATGTGCTAACATGATGTAAACATTGTTAGCACACTAACCATATGATTTAGAGTTGTCTGCAACCAATTTTATGAGTGTGCTACCTATGCTCCAGAAGTTACTTTCAGTAACGTTACCTTCTCTACACATTGGAACTTTAGTCTTTCTAGAATTAAACCAAGTCAATGGCTGATCCACTGTAAATGGTACCAGGTAGGTTACTGAATTCAACTTGCATTGGGGTATTCCATGGCACCTAGCACTCTACATGCAATATCTATAGAGTTCCACATCAGTCTGAGTAGTTATGTACAGAAACTTATCACAAAATGCATTGAATAGAAAGTAATGCATTCAACTCAAAGGAGTGTACAGTTCAATTTTGCTGAGAAATACTATGTGCTAACATGATGTAAACATTGTTAGCACACTAACCATATGATTTAGAGTTGTCTGCAACCAATTTTATGAGTGTGCTACCTATGCTCCAGAAGTTACTTTCAGTAGCATTACCTTCTCTACTCATTGGAACTTTAGACTTTACATAATTAAACCAAGTCAATGGCTGTTCCACTGTAAATGGTACCAGGTAGGTTACTGAATTCAGCTTGCATTAGAGTATTCCATGCCACCTAGCACTCTACATGCAATATCTATACAGTTCCACATCAGTCTGAGTAGTTATGTACAGAAACTTATCACAAAATGCATTGAATACAAAGGAATGCATTCAACTCAAAGGAGTGTACAGTTCAATTTTCCTGATAAGTAGTATGTGCTAACATGATGTAAACATTGTTAGCACACTAACCATATGATTTAGTGTTGTCTGCAACCAATTTTATGAATGTGCTACCTATGCTCCAGAAGTTACTTTCAGTAGCATTACCTTCTCTACTCATTGGAACTTAAGACTTTAGAGAATTAAACCAAGTCAATGGCTGTTCCACTGTAAATGGTACCAGGTAGGTTACTGAATTCAACTTGCATTGGAGTATTCCATGCCACCTAGCACTCTACATGCAATATCTATACAGTTCCACATCAGTCTGTGTAGTTATGTACAGAAACCTATCACAAAATGCATTGAATAGAAAGTAATGCATTCAACTCAAAGGAGTGTACAGTTCAATTTTGCTGATAAGTACTATGTACTAACATGATGTAAACATTGTTAGCACACTAACCATATGATTTAGAGTTGTCTGCAACCAATTTTATGAGTGTGCTACCTATGCTCCAGAAGTTACTTTCAGTAACGTTACCTTCTCTACACATTGGAACTTTAGTCTTTCTAGAATTAAACCAAGTCAATGGCTGTTCCACTGTAAATGGTACCAGGTAGGTTACTGAATTCAACTTGCATTGGAGTATTCCATGGCACCTAGCACTCTACATGCAATATCTATAGAGTTCCACATCAGTCTGAGTAGTTAAGTACAGAAACTTATCACAAAATTCATTGAATAGAAAGTAATGCATTCAACTCAAAGGAGTGTACAGTTCAATTTTGCTGATAAGTACTATGTGCTAACAGGATGTAAAAATTGTTAGCACACTAACCATATGATTTAGAGTTGCCTGCAACCAATTTTTTGAGTGTGCTACCTATGCTACTGAAGTTACTTTCAGTAGCATTACCTTCTCTACTCATTGGAACTTTGGACTTTACAGAATTAAACCAAGTCAATGGCTGTTCCACTATAAATGGTACCAGGTAGGTTACTGAATTCAACTTGCATTGGCGTATTCCATGCCACCTAGCACTCTACATGCAATATCTATACAGTTCCACATCAGTCTGAGTAGTTATGTACAGAAACTTATCACAAAATGCATTGAATAGAAAGTAATGCATTCATCTCAAAGGAGTGTACATTTCAATTGTGCTGATAAATACTATTGGCTAACATGATGTAAACATTGTTAGCACACTAACCATATGATTTAGAGTTGTCTGCAACCAATTTTTTGAGTGTGCTACCTATGCTACTGAAGTTACTTTCAGTTGCATTACCTTCTCTACTCATTGGAACTTTAGACTTTACAGAATTAAACCAAGTCAATGGCTGTTCCACTGTAAATGGTACCAGGTAGGTTACTGAATTCAGCTTGCATTGGAGTATTCCATGCCACCTAGCACTCTACATGCAATATCTATACAGTTCCACATCAGTCTGAGTAGTTATGTACAGAAACTTATCACAAAATGCATTGAATACAAAGTAATGCATTCAACTCAAAGGAGTGTACAGTTCAATTTTGCTGATAAGTACTATGTGCTAACATGATGTAAACATTGTTAGCACACTAACCATATGATTTAGAGTTGTCTGCAACCAATTTTTTGAGTGTCCTACCTATGCTACTGAAGTTACTTTCAGTAGCATTTCCTTCTCTACTCATTGGAACTTTAGACTTTACAGAATTAAACCAAGTCAATGGCTGTTCCACTGTAAATGGTACCAGGTAGGTTACTGAATTCAGCTTGCATTGGAGTATTCCATGCCACCTAGCACTCTACATGCAATATCTATACAGTTCCACATCAGTCTGAGTAGTTATGTACAGAAACTTATCACAAAATGCATTGAATAGAAAGTAATGCATTCAACTCAAAGGAGTGTACAGTTCAATTTTGCTGAGAACTACTATGTACTAACATGATGTAAACATTGTTAGCACACTACCCATATGATTTAGAGTTGTCTGCAACCAATTTTTTGAGTGTGCTACCTGTGCTACTGAAGTTACTTTCAGTAGCATTACCTTCTCTACTCATTGGAACTTTGGACTTTACAGAATTAAACCAAGTCAATGGCTGTTCCACTGTAAATGGTACCAGGTAGGTTACTGAATTCAACTTGCATTGGAGTATTCCATGCCACCTAGCACTCTACATGCAATATCTATACAGTTCCACATCAGTCTGAGTAGTTATGTACAGAAACCTATCACAAAATGCATTGAATAGAAAGTAATGCATTCAACTCAAAGGAGTGTACAGTTCAATTTTGCTGAGAACTACTATGTACTAACATGATGTAAACATTGTTAGCACACTACCCATATGATTTAGAGTTCTCTGCAACCAAATTTTTGAGTGTGCTACCTGTGCTACTGAAGTTACTTTCAGTAGCATTACCTTCTCTACTCATTGGAACTTTGGACTTTACAGAATTAAACCAAGTCAATGGCTGTTCCACTGTAAATGGTACCAGGTAGGTTACTGAATTCAGCTTGCATTGGAGTATTCCATGGCACCTAGCATTCTACATGCAATATCTATACAGTTCCACATCAGTCTGAGTAGTTATGTACAGAAACTTATCACAAAATGCTTTGAATAGAAAGTAATGCATTCAACGCAAAGGAGTCTACAGTTCAATTTTGCTGAGAAATACTACGTGCTAACATGATGTAAACATTGTTAGCACACTAACCATATGATTTAGAGTTGTCTGCAACCAATTTTATGAGTGTGCTACCTATGCTCCAGAAGTTACTTTCAGTAACGTTACCTTCTCTACACATTGGAACTTTAGTCTTTCTAGAATTAAACCAAATCAATGGCTGTTCCACTGCAAATGGTACCAGGTAGGTTACTGAATTCAGCTTGCATTGGAGTATTCCATGGCACCTAGCACTCTACATGCAATATCTATACAGTTCCACATCAGTCTGTGTAGTTATGTACAGAAACCTATCACAAAATGCATTGAATAGAAAGTAATGCATTCAACTCAAAGGAGTGTACAGTTCAATTTTGCTGATAAGTACTATGTACTAACATGATGTAAACATTGTTAGCACACTAACCATATGATTTAGTGTTGTCTGCAACCAATTTTATGAATGTGCTACCTATGCTCCAGAAGTTACTTTCAGTAGCATTACCTTCTCTACTCATTGGAACTTAAGACTTTAGAGAATTAAACCAAGTCAATGGCTGTTCCACTGTAAATGGTACCAGGTAGGTTACTGAATTCAACTTGCATTGGAGTATTCCATGCCACCTAGCACTCTACATGCAATATCTATACAGTTCCACATCAGTCTGTGTAGTTATGTACAGAAACCTATCACAAAATGCATTGAATAGAAAGTAATGCATTCAACTCAAAGGAGTGTACAGTTCAATTTTGCTGATAAGTACTATGTACTAACATGATGTAAACATTGTTAGCACACTAACCATATGATTTAGAGTTGTCTGCAACCAATTTTATGAGTGTGCTACCTATGCTCCAGAAGTTACTTTCAGTAACGTTACCTTCTCTACACATTGGAACTTTAGTCTTTCTAGAATTAAACCAAGTCAATGGCTGTTCCACTGTAAATGGTACCAGGTAGGTTACTGAATTCAACTTGCATTGGAGTATTCCATGGCACCTAGCACTCTACATGCAATATCTATAGAGTTCCACATCAGTCTGAGTAGTTAAGTACAGAAACTTATCACAAAATTCATTGAATAGAAAGTAATGCATTCAACTCAAAGGAGTGTACAGTTCAATTTTGCTGATAAGTACTATGTGCTAACAGGATGTAAAAATTGTTAGCACACTAACCATATGATTTAGAGTTGCCTGCAACCAATTTTTTGAGTGTGCTACCTATGCTACTGAAGTTACTTTCAGTAGCATTACCTTCTCTACTCATTGGAACTTTGGACTTTACAGAATTAAACCAAGTCAATGGCTGTTCCACTATAAATGGTACCAGGTAGGTTACTGAATTCAACTTGCATTGGCGTATTCCATGCCACCTAGCACTCTACATGCAATATCTATACAGTTCCACATCAGTCTGAGTAGTTATGTACAGAAACTTATCACAAAATGCATTGAATAGAAAGTAATGCATTCATCTCAAAGGAGTGTACATTTCAATTGTGCTGATAAATACTATGTGCTAACATGATGTAAACATTGTTAGCACACTAACCATATGATTTAGAGTTGTCTGCAACCAATTTTTTGAGTGTGCTACCTATGCTACTGAAGTTACTTTCAGTTGCATTACCTTCTCTACTCATTGGAACTTTAGACTTTACAGAATTAAACCAAGTCAATGGCTGTTCCACTGTAAATGGTACCAGGTAGGTTACTGAATTCAGCTTGCATTGGAGTATTCCATGCCACCTAGCACTCTACATGCAATATCTATACAGTTCCACATCAGTCTGAGTAGTTATGTACAGAAACTTATCACAAAATGCATTGAATACAAAGTAATGCATTCAACTCAAAGGAGTGTACAGTTCAATTTTGCTGATAAGTACTATGTGCTAACATGATGTAAACATTGTTAGCACACTAACCATATGATTTAGAGTTGTCTGCAACCAATTTTTTGAGTGTCCTACCTATGCTACTGAAGTTACTTTCAGTAGCATTTCCTTCTCTACTCATTGGAACTTTAGACTTTACAGAATTAAACCAAGTCAATGGCTGTTCCACTGTAAATGGTACCAGGTAGGTTACTGAATTCAGCTTGCATTGGAGTATTCCATGCCACCTAGCACTCTACATGCAATATCTATACAGTTCCACATCAGTCTGAGTAGTTATGTACAGAAACTTATCACAAAATGCATTGAATAGAAAGTAATGCATTCAACTCAAAGGAGTGTACAGTTCAATTTTGCTGAGAACTACTATGTACTAACATGATGTAAACATTGTTAGCACACTACCCATATGATTTAGAGTTGTCTGCAACCAATTTTTTGAGTGTGCTACCTGTGCTACTGAAGTTACTTTCAGTAGCATTACCTTCTCTACTCATTGGAACTTTGGACTTTACAGAATTAAACCAAGTCAATGGCTGTTCCACTGTAAATGGTACCAGGTAGGTTACTGAATTCAACTTGCATTGGAGTATTCCATGCCACCTAGCACTCTACATGCAATATCTATACAGTTCCACATCAGTCTGAGTAGTTATGTACAGAAACCTATCACAAAATGCATTGAATAGAAAGTAATGCATTCAACTCAAAGGAGTGTACAGTTCAATTTTGCTGAGAACTACTATGTACTAACATGATGTAAACATTGTTAGCACACTACCCATATGATTTAGAGTTCTCTGCAACCAAATTTTTGAGTGTGCTACCTGTGCTACTGAAGTTACTTTCAGTAGCATTACCTTCTCTACTCATTGGAACTTTGGACTTTACAGAATTAAACCAAGTCAATGGCTGTTCCACTGTAAATGGTACCAGGTAGGTTACTGAATTCAGCTTGCATTGGAGTATTCCATGGCACCTAGCATTCTACATGCAATATCTATACAGTTCCACATCAGTCTGAGTAGTTATGTACAGAAACTTATCACAAAATGCTTTGAATAGAAAGTAATGCATTCAACGCAAAGGAGTCTACAGTTCAATTTTGCTGAGAAATACTACGTGCTAACATGATGTAAACATTGTTAGCACACTAACCATATGATTTAGAGTTGTCTGCAACCAATTTTATGAGTGTGCTACCTATGCTCCAGAAGTTACTTTCAGTAACGTTACCTTCTCTACACATTGGAACTTTAGTCTTTCTAGAATTAAACCAAATCAATGGCTGTTCCACTGCAAATGGTACCAGGTAGGTTACTGAATTCAGCTTGCATTGGAGTATTCCATGGCACCTAGCACTCTACATGCAATATCTATACAGTTCCACATCAGTCTGTGTAGTTATGTACAGAAACCTATCACAAAATGCATTGAATAGAAAGTAATGCATTCAACTCAAAGGAGTGTACAGTTCAATTTTGCTGATAAGTACTATGTACTAACATGATGTAAACATTGTTAGCACACTAACCATATGATTTAGTGTTGTCTGCAACCAATTTTATGAATGTGCTACCTATGCTCCAGAAGTTACTTTCAGTAGCATTACCTTCTCTACTCATTGGAACTTAAGACTTTAGAGAATTAAACCAAGTCAATGGCTGTTCCACTGTAAATGGTACCAGGTAGGTTACTGAATTCAACTTGCATTGGAGTATTCCATGCCACCTAGCACTCTACATGCAATATCTATACAGTTCCACATCAGTCTGTGTAGTTATGTACAGAAACCTATCACAAAATGCATTGAATAGAAAGTAATGCATTCAACTCAAAGGAGTGTACAGTTCAATTTTGCTGATAAGTACTATGTACTAACATGATGTAAACATTGTTAGCACACTAACCATATGATTTAGAGTTGTCTGCAACCAATTTTATGAGTGTGCTACCTATGCTCCAGAAGTTACTTTCAGTAACGTTACCTTCTCTACACATTGGAACTTTAGTCTTTCTAGAATTAAACCAAGTCAATGGCTGTTCCACTGTAAATGGTACCAGGTAGGTTACTGAATTCAACTTGCATTGGAGTATTCCATGGCACCTAGCACTCTACATGCAATATCTATAGAGTTCCACATCAGTCTGAGTAGTTAAGTACAGAAACTTATCACAAAATTCATTGAATAGAAAGTAATGCATTCAACTCAAAGGAGTGTACAGTTCAATTTTGCTGATAAGTACTATGTGCTAACAGGATGTAAAAATTGTTAGCACACTAACCATATGATTTAGAGTTGCCTGCAACCAATTTTTTGAGTGTGCTACCTATGCTACTGAAGTTACTTTCAGTAGCATTACCTTCTCTACTCATTGGAACTTTGGACTTTACAGAATTAAACCAAGTCAATGGCTGTTCCACTATAAATGGTACCAGGTAGGTTACTGAATTCAACTTGCATTGGCGTATTCCATGCCACCTAGCACTCTACATGCAATATCTATACAGTTCCACATCAGTCTGAGTAGTTATGTACAGAAACTTATCACAAAATGCATTGAATAGAAAGTAATGCATTCATCTCAAAGGAGTGTACATTTCAATTGTGCTGATAAATACTATGTGCTAACATGATGTAAACATTGTTAGCACACTAACCATATGATTTAGAGTTGTCTGCAACCAATTTTTTGAGTGTGCTACCTATGCTACTGAAGTTACTTTCAGTTGCATTACCTTCTCTACTCATTGGAACTTTAGACTTTACAGAATTAAACCAAGTCAATGGCTGTTCCACTGTAAATGGTACCAGGTAGGTTACTGAATTCAGCTTGCATTGGAGTATTCCATGCCACCTAGCACTCTACATGCAATATCTATACAGTTCCACATCAGTCTGAGTAGTTATGTACAGAAACTTATCACAAAATGCATTGAATACAAAGTAATGCATTCAACTCAAAGGAGTGTACAGTTCAATTTTGCTGATAAGTACTATGTGCTAACATGATGTAAACATTGTTAGCACACTAACCATATGATTTAGAGTTGTCTGCAACCAATTTTTTGAGTGTCCTACCTATGCTACTGAAGTTACTTTCAGTAGCATTTCCTTCTCTACTCATTGGAACTTTAGACTTTACAGAATTAAACCAAGTCAATGGCTGTTCCACTGTAAATGGTACCAGGTAGGTTACTGAATTCAGCTTGCATTGGAGTATTCCATGCCACCTAGCACTCTACATGCAATATCTATACAGTTCCACATCAGTCTGAGTAGTTATGTACAGAAACTTATCACAAAATGCATTGAATAGAAAGTAATGCATTCAACTCAAAGGAGTGTACAGTTCAATTTTGCTGAGAACTACTATGTACTAACATGATGTAAACATTGTTAGCACACTACCCATATGATTTAGAGTTGTCTGCAACCAATTTTTTGAGTGTGCTACCTGTGCTACTGAAGTTACTTTCAGTAGCATTACCTTCTCTACTCATTGGAACTTTGGACTTTACAGAATTAAACCAAGTCAATGGCTGTTCCACTGTAAATGGTACCAGGTAGGTTACTGAATTCAACTTGCATTGGAGTATTCCATGCCACCTAGCACTCTACATGCAATATCTATACAGTTCCACATCAGTCTGAGTAGTTATGTACAGAAACCTATCACAAAATGCATTGAATAGAAAGTAATGCATTCAACTCAAAGGAGTGTACAGTTCAATTTTGCTGAGAACTACTATGTACTAACATGATGTAAACATTGTTAGCACACTACCCATATGATTTAGAGTTGTCTGCAACCAAATTTTTGAGTGTGCTACCTGTGCTACTGAAGTTACTTTCAGTAGCATTACCTTCTCTACTCATTGGAACTTTGGACTTTACAGAATTAAACCAAGTCAATGGCTGTTCCACTGTAAATGGTACCAGGTAGGTTACTGAATTCAGCTTGCATTGGAGTATTCCATGGCACCTAGCATTCTACATGCAATATCTATACAGTTCCACATCAGTCTGAGTAGTTATGTACAGAAACTTATCACAAAATGCTTTGAATAGAAAGTAATGCATTCAACGCAAAGGAGTCTACAGTTCAATTTTGCTGAGAAATACTACGTGCTAACATGATGTAAACATTGTTAGCACACTAACCATATGATTTAGAGTTGTCTGCAACCAATTTTATGAGTGTGCTACCTATGCTCCAGAAGTTACTTTCAGTAACGTTACCTTCTCTACACATTGGAACTTTAGTCTTTCTAGAATTAAACCAAATCAATGGCTGTTCCACTGCAAATGGTACCAGGTAGGTTACTGAATTCAGCTTGCATTGGAGTATTCCATGGCACCTAGCACTCTACATGCAATATCTATACAGTTCCACATCAGTCTGTGTAGTTATGTACAGAAACCTATCACAAAATGCATTGAATAGAAAGTAATGCATTCAACTCAAAGGAGTGTACAGTTCAATTTTGCTGATAAGTACTATGTACTAACATGATGTAAACATTGTTAGCACACTAACCATATGATTTAGAGTTGTCTGCAACCAATTTTATGAGTGTGCTACCTATGCTCCAGAAGTTACTTTCAGTAACGTTACCTTCTCTACACATTGGAACTTTAGTCTTTCTAGAATTAAACCAAGTCAATGGCTGTTCCACTGTAAATGGTACCAGGTAGGTTACTGAATTCAACTTGCATTGGGGTATTCCATGGCACCTAGCACTCTACATGCAATATCTATAGAGTTCCACATCAGTCTGAGTAGTTATGTACAGAAACTTATCACAAAATGCATTGAATAGAAAGTAATGCATTCAACTGAAAGGAGTGTACAGTTCAATTTTGCTGAGAAATACTATGTGCTAACATGATGTAAACATTGTTAGCACACTAACCATATGATTTAGAGTTGTCTGCAACCAATTTTATGAGTGTGCTACCTATGCTCCAGAAGTTACTTTCAGTAGCATTACCTTCTCTACTCATTGGAACTTTAGACTTTACAGAATTAAACCAAGTCAATGGCTGTTCCACTGTAAATGGTACCAGGTAGGTTACTGAATTCAACTTGCATTGGAGTATTCCATGCCACCTAGCACTCTACATGCAATATCTATACAGTTCCACATCAGTCTGTGTAGTTATGTACAGAAACCTATCACAAAATGCATTGAATAGAAAGTAATGCATTCAACTCAAAGGAGTGTACAGTTCAATTTTGCTGAGAACTACTATGTGCAAACATGATGTAAACATTGTTAGCACACTAACCATATGATTTAGAGTTGTCTGCAACCAATTTTTTGAGTGTCCTACCTATGCTACTGAAGTTACTTTCAGTAGCATTTCCTTCTCTACTCATTGGAACTTTGGACTTTACAGAATTAAACCAAGTCAATGGCTGTTCCACTGTAAATGGTACCAGGTAGGTTACTGAATTCAGCTTGCATTGGTGTATTCCATGGCACCTAGCATTCTACATGCAATATCTATACAGTTCCACATCAGTCTGAGTAGTTATGTACAGAAACTTATCACAAAATGCTTTGAATAGAAAGTAATGCATTCAACGCAAAGGAGTCTACAGTTCAATTTTGCTGAGAAATACTACGTGCTAACATGATGTAAACATTGTTAGCACACTAACCATATGATTTAGAGTTGTCTGCAACCAATTTTATGAGTGTGCTACCTATGCTCCAGAAGTTACTTTCAGTAACGTTACCTTCTCTACACATTGGAACTTTAGTCTTTCTAGAATTAAACCAAATCAATGGCTGTTCCACTGCAAATGGTACCAGGTAGGTTACTGAATTCAACTTGCATTGGAGTATTCCATGCCACCTAGCACTCTACATGCAATATCTATACATTTCCACATCAGTCTGAGTAGTTATGTACAGAAACCTATCACAAAATGCATTGAATAGAAAGTAATGCATTCAACTCAAAGGACTGTACAGTTCAATTTTGCTGAGAAATACTATGTGCTAACATGATGTAAACATTGTTAGCACACTAACCATATGATTTAGAGTTGTCTGCAACCAATTTTATGAGTGTGCTACCTATGCTCCAGAAGTTACTTTCAGTAGCATTACCTTCTCTACTCATTGGAACTTTAGACTTTACAGAATTAAACCAAGTCAATGGCTGTTCCACTGTAAATGGTACCAGGTAGGTTACTGAATTCAACTTGCATTGGAGTATTCCATGCCACCTAGCACTCTACATGCAATATCTATACAGTTCCACATCAGTCTGATTAGTCATGTACAGAAATTTATCACAAAATGCATTGAATAGAAAGTAATGCATTCAACTCAAAGGAGTCTACAGTTCAATTTTGCTGAGAACTACTATGTGCTAACATGATGTAAACATTGTTAGCACACTAACCATATGATGTAGAGTTGTCTGCAACCAATTTTTTGAGTGTCCTACCTATGCTACTGAAGTTACTTTCAGTAGCATTTCCTTCTCTACTCATTGGAACTTTTGACTTTACAGAATTAAACCAAGTCAATGGCTGTTCCACTGTAAATGGTACCAGGTAGGTTACTGAATTCAGCTTGCATTGGAGTATTCCATGCCACCTAGCACTCTACATGCAATATCTATACAGTTCCACATCAGTCTGAGTAGTTATGTACAGAAACTTATCACAAAATGCATTGAATAGAAAGTAATGCATTCAACTCAAAGGAGTGTACAGTTCAATTTTGCTGAGAACTACTATGTACTAACATGATGTAAACATTGTTAGCACACTACCCATATGATTTAGAGTTGTCTGCAAACAATTTTTTGAGTGTGCTACCTGTGCTACTGAAGTTACTTTCAGTAGCATTACCTTCTCTACTCATTGGAACTTTGGACTTTACAGAATTAAACCAAGTCAATGGCTGTTCCACTGTAAATGGTACCAGGTAGGTTACTGAATTCAGCTTGCATTGGAGTATTCCATGCCACCTAGCACTCTACATGCAATATCTATACAGTTCCACATCAGTCTGAGTAGTTATGTACAGAAACTTATCACAAAATGCATTGAATACAAAGGAATGCATTCAACTCAAAGGAGTGTACAGTTCAATTTTCCTGATAAGTAGTATGTGCTAACATGATGTAAACATTGTTAGCACACTAACCATATGATTTAGTGTTGTCTGCAACCAATTTTATGAATGTGCTACCTATGCTCCAGAAGTTACTTTCAGTAGCATTACCTTCTCTACTCATTGGAACTTAAGACTTTAGAGAATTAAACCAAGTCAATGGCTGTTCCACTGTAAATGGTACCAGGTAGGTTACTGAATTCAACTTGCATTGGAGTATTCCATGCCACCTAGCACTCTACATGCAATATCTATACAGTTCCACATCAGTCTGTGTAGTTATGTACAGAAACCTATCACAAAATGCATTGAATAGAAAGTAATGCATTCAACTCAAAGGAGTGTACAGTTCAATTTTGCTGATAAGTACTATGTACTAACATGATGTAAACATTGTTAGCACACTAACCATATGATTTAGAGTTGCCTGCAACCAATTTTTTGAGTGTGCTACCTATGCTACTGAAGTTACTTTCAGTAGCATTACCTTCTCTACTCATTGGAACTTTGGACTTTACAGAATTAAACCAAGTCAATGGCTGTTCCACTATAAATGGTACCAGGTAGGTTACTGAATTCAACTTGCATTGGCGTATTCCATGCCACCTAGCACTCTACATGCAATATCTATACAGTTCCACATCAGTCTGAGTAGTTATGTACAGAAACTTATCACAAAATGCATTGAATAGAAAGTAATGCATTCATCTCAAAGGAGTGTACATTTCAATTGTGCTGATAAATACTATGTGCTAACATGATGTAAACATTGTTAGCACACTAACCATATGATTTAGAGTTGTCTGCAACCAATTTTTTGAGTGTGCTACCTATGCTACTGAAGTTACTTTCAGTTGCATTACCTTCTCTACTCATTGGAACTTTAGACTTTACAGAATTAAACCAAGTCAATGGCTGTTCCACTGTAAATGGTACCAGGTAGGTTACTGAATTCAGCTTGCATTGGAGTATTCCATGCCACCTAGCACTCTACATGCAATATCTATACAGTTCCACATCAGTCTGAGTAGTTATGTACAGAAACTTATCACAAAATGCATTGAATACAAAGTAATGCATTCAACTCAAAGGAGTGTACAGTTCAATTTTGCTGTTAAGTACTATGTGCTAACATGATGTAAACATTGTTAGCACACTAACCATATGATTTAGAGTTGTCTGCAACCAATTTTTTGAGTGTCCTACCTATGCTACTGAAGTTACTTTCAGTAGCATTTCCTTCTCTACTCATTGGAACTTTAGACTTTACAGAATTAAACCAAGTCAATGGCTGTTCCACTGTAAATGGTACCAGGTAGGTTACTGAATTCAGCTTGCATTGGAGTATTCCATGCCACCTAGCACTCTACATGCAATATCTATACAGTTCCACATCAGTCTGAGTAGTTATGTACAGAAACTTATCACAAAATGCATTGAATAGAAAGTAATGCATTCAACTCAAAGGAGTGTACAGTTCAATTTTGCTGAGAACTACTATGTACTAACATGATGTAAACATTGTTAGCACACTACCCATATGATTTAGAGTTGTCTGCAACCAATTTTTTGAGTGTGCTACCTGTGCTACTGAAGTTACTTTCAGTAGCATTACCTTCTCTACTCATTGGAACTTTGGACTTTACAGAATTAAACCAAGTCAATGGCTGTTCCACTGTAAATGGTACCAGGTAGGTTACTGAATTCAACTTGCATTGGAGTATTCCATGCCACCTAGCACTCTACATGCAATATCTATACAGTTCCACATCAGTCTGAGTAGTTATGTACAGAAACCTATCACAAAATGCATTGAATAGAAAGTAATGCATTCAACTCAAAGGAGTGTACAGTTCAATTTTGCTGAGAACTACTATGTACTAACATGATGTAAACATTGTTAGCACACTACCCATATGATTTAGAGTTGTCTGCAACCAAATTTTTGAGTGTGCTACCTGTGCTACTGAAGTTACTTTCAGTAGCATTACCTTCTCTACTCATTGGAACTTTGGACTTTACAGAATTAAACCAAGTCAATGGCTGTTCCACTGTAAATGGTACCAGGTAGGTTACTGAATTCAGCTTGCATTGGAGTATTCCATGGCACCTAGCATTCTACATGCAATATCTATACAGTTCCACATCAGTCTGAGTAGTTATGTACAGAAACTTATCACAAAATGCTTTGAATAGAAAGTAATGCATTCAACGCAAAGGAGTCTACAGTTCAATTTTGCTGAGAAATACTACGTGCTAACATGATGTAAACATTGTTAGCACACTAACCATATGATTTAGAGTTGTCTGCAACCAATTTTATGAGTGTGCTACCTATGCTCCAGAAGTTACTTTCAGTAACGTTACCTTCTCTACACATTGGAACTTTAGTCTTTCTAGAATTAAACCAAATCAATGGCTGTTCCACTGCAAATGGTACCAGGTAGGTTACTGAATTCAGCTTGCATTGGAGTATTCCATGGCACCTAGCACTCTACATGCAATATCTATACAGTTCCACATCAGTCTGTGTAGTTATGTACAGAAACCTATCACAAAATGCATTGAATAGAAAGTAATGCATTCAACTCAAAGGAGTGTACAGTTCAATTTTGCTGATAAGTACTATGTACTAACATGATGTAAACATTGTTAGCACACTAACCATATGATTTAGAGTTGTCTGCAACCAATTTTATGAGTGTGCTACCTATGCTCCAGAAGTTACTTTCAGTAACGTTACCTTCTCTACACATTGGAACTTTAGTCTTTCTAGAATTAAACCAAGTCAATGGCTGTTCCACTGTAAATGGTACCAGGTAGGTTACTGAATTCAACTTGCATTGGGGTATTCCATGGCACCTAGCACTCTACATGCAATATCTATAGAGTTCCACATCAGTCTGAGTAGTTATGTACAGAAACTTAACACAAAATGCATTGAATAGAAAGTAATGCATTCAACTGAAAGGAGTGTACAGTTCAATTTTGCTGAGAAATACTATGTGCTAACATGATGTAAACATTGTTAGCACACTAACCATATGATTTAGAGTTGTCTGCAACCAATTTTATGAGTGTGCTACCTATGCTCCAGAAGTTACTTTCAGTAGCATTACCTTCTCTACTCATTGGAACTTTAGACTTTACAGAATTAAACCAAGTCAATGGCTGTTCCACTGTAAATGGTACCAGGTAGGTTACTGAATTCAGCTTGCATTGGAGTATTCCATGCCACCTAGCACTCTACATGCAATATCTATACAGTTCCACATCAGTCTGAGTAGTTATGTACAGAAACTTATCACAAAATGCATTGAATACAAAGGAATGCATTCAACTCAAAGGAGTGTACAGTTCAATTTTCCTGATAAGTAGTATGTGCTAACATGATGTAAACATTGTTAGCACACTAACCATATGATTTAGTGTTGTCTGCAACCAATTTTATGAATGTGCTACCTATGCTCCAGAAGTTACTTTCAGTAGCATTACCTTCTCTACTCATTGGAACTTAAGACTTTAGAGAATTAAACCAAGTCAATGGCTGTTCCACTGTAAATGGTACCAGGTAGGTTACAGAATTCAACTTGCATTGGAGTATTCCATGCCACCTAGCACTCTACATGCAATATCTATACAGTTCCACATCAGTCTGTGTAGTTATGTACAGAAACCTATCACAAAATGCATTGAATAGAAAGTAATGCATTCAACTCAAAGGAGTGTACAGTTCAATTTTGCTGAGAACTACTATGTGCAAACATGATGTAAACATTGTTAGCACACTAACCATATGATTTAGAGTTGTCTGCAACCAATTTTTTGAGTGTCCTACCTATGCTACTGAAGTTACTTTCAGTAGCATTTCCTTCTCTACTCATTGGAACTTTGGACTTTACAGAATTAAACCAAGTCAATGGCTGTTCCACTGTAAATGGTACCAGGTAGGTTACTGAATTCAGCTTGCATTGGAGTATTCCATGGCACCTAGCATTCTACATGCAATATCTATACAGTTCCACATCAGTCTGAGTAGTTATGTACAGAAACTTATCACAAAATGCTTTGAATAGAAAGTAATGCATTCAACGCAAAGGAGTCTACAGTTCAATTTTGCTGAGAAATACTACGTGCTAACATGATGTAAACATTGTTAGCACACTAACCATATGATTTAGAGTTGTCTGCAACCAATTTTATGAGTGTGCTACCTATGCTCCAGAAGTTACTTTCAGTAACGTTACCTTCTCTACACATTGGAACTTTAGTCTTTCTAGAATTAAACCAAATCAATGGCTGTTCCACTGCAAATGGTACCAGGTAGGTTACTGAATTCAACTTGCATTGGAGTATTCCATGCCACCTAGCACTCTACATGCAATATCTATACATTTCCACATCAGTCTGAGTAGTTATGTACAGAAACTTATCACAAAATGCATTGAATAGAAAGTAATGCATTCAACTCAAAGGACTGTACAGTTCAATTTTGCTGAGAAATACTATGTGCTAACATGATGTAAACATTGTTAGCACACTAACCATATGATTTAGAGTTGTCTGCAACCAATTTTATGAGTGTGCTACCTATGCTCCAGAAGTTACTTTCAGTAGCATTACCTTCTCTACTCATTGGAACTTTAGACTTTACAGAATTAAACCAAGTCAATGGCTGTTCCACTGTAAATGGTACCAGGTAGGTTACTGAATTCAACTTGCATTGGAGTATTCCATGCCACCTAGCACTCTACATGCAATATCTATACAGTTCCACATCAGTCTGATTAGTCATGTACAGAAATTTATCACAAAATGCATTGAATAGAAAGTAATGCATTCAACTCAAAGGAGTCTACAGTTCAATTTTGCTGAGAACTACTATGTGCTAACATGATGTAAACATTGTTAGCACACTAACCATATGATGTAGAGTTGTCTGCAACCAATTTTTTGAGTGTCCTACCTATGCTACTGAAGTTACTTTCAGTAGCATTTCCTTCTCTACTCATTGGAACTTTTGACTTTACAGAATTAAACCAAGTCAATGGCTGTTCCACTGTAAATGGTACCAGGTAGGTTACTGAATTCAGCTTGCATTGGAGTATTCCATGCCACCTAGCACTCTACATGCAATATCTATACAGTTCCACATCAGTCTGAGTAGTTATGTACAGAAACTTATCACAAAATGCATTGAATAGAAAGTAATGCATTCAACTCAAAGGAGTGTACAGTTCAATTTTGCTGAGAACTACTATGTACTAACATGATGTAAACATTGTTAGCACACTACCCATATGATTTAGAGTTGTCTGCAAACAATTTTTTGAGTGTGCTACCTGTGCTACTGAAGTTACTTTCAGTAGCATTACCTTCTCTACTCATTGGAACTTTGGACTTTACAGAATTAAACCAAGTCAATGGCTGTTCCACTGTAAATGGTACCAGGTAGGTTACTGAATTCAGCTTGCATTGGAGTATTCCATGCCACCTAGCACTCTACATGCAATATCTATACAGTTCCACATCAGTCTGAGTAGTTATGTACAGAAACCTATCACAAAATGCATTGAATAGAAAGTAATGCATTCAACTCAAAGGAGTGTACAGTTCAATTTTGCTGAGAACTACTATGTACTAACATGATGTAAACATTGTTAGCACACTACCCATATGATTTAGAGTTGTCTGCAACCAATTTTATGAGTGTGCTACCTATTCTCCAGAAGTTACTTTCAGTAACGTTACCTTCTCTACACATTGGAACTTTAGTCTTTCTAGAATTAAACCAAGTCCATGGCTGTTCCACTGTAAATGGTACCAGGTAGGTTACTGAATTCAACTTGCATTGGAGTATTCCATGCCACCTAGCACTCTACATGCAATATCTATACAGTTCCACATCAGTCTGATTAGTTATGTACAGAAATTTATCACAAAATGCATTGAATAGAAAGTAATGCATTCAACTCAAAGGAGTCTACAGTTCAATTTTGCTGAGAACTACTATGTGCTAACATGATGTAAACATTGTTAGCACACTAACCATATGATTTAGAGTTGTCTGCAACCAATTTTTTGAGTGTCCTACCTATGCTACTGAAGTTACTTTCAGTAGCATTTCCTTCTCTACTCATTGGAACTTTAGACTTTACAGAATTAAACCAAGTCAATGGCTGTTCCACTGTAAATGGTACCAGGTAGGTTACTGAATTCAGCTTGCATTGGAGTATTCCATGCCACCTAGCACTCTACATGCAATATCTATACAGTTCCACATCAGTCTGAGTAGTTATGTACAGAAACCTATCACAAAATGCATTGAATAGAAAGTAATGCATTCAACTCAAAGGAGTGTACAGTTCAATTTTGCTGAGAACTACTATGTACTAACATGATGTAAACATTGTTAGCACACTACCCATATGATTTAGAGTTGTCTGCAACCAAATTTTTGAGTGTGCTACCTGTGCTACTGAAGTTACTTTCAGTAGCATTACCTTCTCTACTCATTGGAACTTTGGACTTTACAGAATTAAACCAAGTCAATGGCTGTTCCACTGTAAATGGTACCAGGTAGGTTACTGAATTCAGCTTGCATTGGAGTATTCCATGGCACCTAGCATTCTACATGCAATATCTATACAGTTCCACATCAGTCTGAGTAGTTATGTACAGAAACTTATCACAAAATGCTTTGAATAGAAAGTAATGCATTCAACGCAAAGGAGTCTACAGTTCAATTTTGCTGAGAAATACTACGTGCTAACATGATGTAAACATTGTTAGCACACTAACCATATGATTTAGAGTTGTCTGCAACCAATTTTATGAGTGTGCTACCTATGCTCCAGAAGTTACTTTCAGTAACGTTACCTTCTCTACACATTGGAACTTTAGTCTTTCTAGAATTAAACCAAATCAATGGCTGTTCCACTGCAAATGGTACCAGGTAGGTTACTGAATTCAACTTGCATTGGAGTATTCCATGCCACCTAGCACTCTACATGCAATATCTATACATTTCCACATCAGTCTGAGTAGTTATGTACAGAAACTTATCACAAAATGCATTGAATAGAAAGTAATGCATTCAACTCAAAGGACTGTACAGTTCAATTTTGCTGAGAAATACTATGTGCTAACATGATGTAAACATTGTTAGCACACTAACCATATGATTTAGAGTTGTCTGCAACCAATTTTATGAGTGTGCTACCTATGCTCCAGAAGTTACTTTCAGTAGCATTACCTTCTCTACTCATTGGAACTTTAGACTTTACAGAATTAAACCAAGTCAATGGCTGTTCCACTGTAAATGGTACCAGGTAGGTTACTGAATTCAACTTGCATTGGAGTATTCCATGCCACCTAGCACTCTACATGCAATATCTATACAGTTCCACATCAGTCTGTGTAGTTATGTACAGAAACCTATCACAAAATGCATTGAATAGAAAGTAATGCATTCAACTCAAAGGACTGTACAGTTCAATTTTGCTGAGAAATACTATGTGCTAACATGATGTAAACATTGTTAGCACACTAACCATATGATTTAGAGTTGTCTGCAACCAATTTTATGAGTGTGCTACCTATGCTCCAGAAGTTACTTTCAGTAGCATTACCTTCTCTACTCATTGGAACTTTAGACTTTACAGAATTAAACCAAGTCAATGGCTGTTCCACTGTAAATGGTACCAGGTAGGTTACTGAATTCAACTTGCATTGGAGTATTCCATGCCACCTAGCACTCTACATGCAATATCTATACAGTTCCACATCAGTCTGATTAGTCATGTACAGAAATTTATCACAAAATGCATTGAATAGAAAGTAATGCATTCAACTCAAAGGAGTCTACAGTTCAATTTTGCTGAGAACTACTATGTGCTA
Source organism: Hypanus sabinus (assembly GCF_030144855.1). Taxonomy (NCBI): domain Eukaryota; kingdom Metazoa; phylum Chordata; class Chondrichthyes; order Myliobatiformes; family Dasyatidae; genus Hypanus; species Hypanus sabinus. The sequence goes on from NC_082733.1 coordinate 4,255,582, forward strand.
ACATGATGTAAACATTGTTAGCACACTAACCATATGATGTAGAGTTGTCTGCAACCAATTTTTTGAGTGTCCTACCTATGCTACTGAAGTTACTTTCAGTAGCATTTCCTTCTCTACTCATTGGAACTTTTGACTTTACAGAATTAAACCAAGTCAATGGCTGTTCCACTGTAAATGGTACCAGGTAGGTTACTGAATTCAGCTTGCATTGGAGTATTCCATGCCACCTAGCACTCTACATGCAATATCTATACAGTTCCACATCAGTCTGAGTAGTTATGTACAGAAACTTATCACAAAATGCATTGAATAGAAAGTAATGCATTCAACTCAAAGGAGTGTACAGTTCAATTTTGCTGAGAACTACTATGTACTAACATGATGTAAACATTGTTAGCACACTACCCATATGATTTAGAGTTGTCTGCAAACAATTTTTTGAGTGTGCTACCTGTGCTACTGAAGTTACTTTCAGTAGCATTACCTTCTCTACTCATTGGAACTTTGGACTTTACAGAATTAAACCAAGTCAATGGCTGTTCCACTGTAAATGGTACCAGGTAGGTTACTGAATTCAGCTTGCATTGGAGTATTCCATGCCACCTAGCACTCTACATGCAATATCTATACAGTTCCACATCAGTCTGAGTAGTTATGTACAGAAACCCATCACAAAATGCATTGAATAGAAAGTAATGCATTCAACTCAAAGGAGTGTACAGTTCAATTTTGCTGAGAACTACTATGTACTAACATGATGTAAACATTGTTAGCACACTACCCATATGATTTAGAGTTGTCTGCAACCAATTTTATGAGTGTGCTACCTATTCTCCAGAAGTTACTTTCAGTAACGTTACCTTCTCTACACATTGGAACTTTAGTCTTTCTAGAATTAAACCAAGTCCATGGCTGTTCCACTGTAAATGGTACCAGGTAGGTTACTGAATTCAACTTGCATTGGAGTATTCCATGCCACCTAGCACTCTACATGCAATATCTATACAGTTCCACATCAGTCTGATTAGTTATGTACAGAAATTTATCACAAAATGCATTGAATAGAAAGTAATGCATTCAACTCAAAGGAGTCTACAGTTCAATTTTGCTGAGAACTACTATGTGCTAACATGATGTAAACATTGTTAGCACACTAACCATATGATTTAGAGTTGTCTGCAACCAATTTTTTGAGTGTCCTACCTATGCTACTGAAGTTACTTTCAGTAGCATTTCCTTCTCTACTCATTGGAACTTTAGACTTTACAGAATTAAACCAAGTCAATGGCTGTTCCACTGTAAATGGTACCAGGTAGGTTACTGAATTCAGCTTGCATTGGAGTATTCCATGCCACCTAGCACTCTACATGCAATATCTATACAGTTCCACATCAGTCTGAGTAGTTATGTACAGAAACCTATCACAAAATGCATTGAATAGAAAGTAATGCATTCAACTCAAAGGAGTGTACAGTTCAATTTTGCTGAGAACTACTATGTACTAACATGATGTAAACATTGTTAGCACACTACCCATATGATTTAGAGTTGTCTGCAACCAAATTTTTGAGTGTGCTACCTGTGCTACTGAAGTTACTTTCAGTAGCATTACCTTCTCTACTCATTGGAACTTTGGACTTTACAGAATTAAACCAAGTCAATGGCTGTTCCACTGTAAATGGTACCAGGTAGGTTACTGAATTCAGCTTGCATTGGAGTATTCCATGGCACCTAGCATTCTACATGCAATATCTATACAGTTCCACATCAGTCTGAGTAGTTATGTACAGAAACCTATCACAAAATGCTTTGAATAGAAAGTAATGCATTCAACGCAAAGGAGTCTACAGTTCAATTTTGCTGAGAAATACTACGTGCTAACATGATGTAAACATTGTTAGCACACTAACCATATGATTTAGAGTTGTCTGCAACCAATTTTATGAGTGTGCTACCTATGCTCCAGAAGTTACTTTCAGTAACGTTACCTTCTCTACACATTGGAACTTTAGTCTTTCTAGAATTAAACCAAATCAATGGCTGTTCCACTGCAAATGGTACCAGGTAGGTTACTGAATTCAGCTTGCATTGGAGTATTCCATGGCACCTAGCACTCTACATGCAATATCTATACAGTTCCACATCAGTCTGTGTAGTTATGTACAGAAACCTATCACAAAATGCATTGAATAGAAAGTAATGCATTCAACTCAAAGGAGTGTACAGTTCAATTTTGCTGATAAGTACTATGTACTAACATGATGTAAACATTGTTAGCACACTAACCATATGATTTAGAGTTGTCTGCAACCAATTTTATGAGTGTGCTACCTATGCTCCAGAAGTTACTTTCAGTAACGTTACCTTCTCTACACATTGGAACTTTAGTCTTTCTAGAATTAAACCAAGTCAATGGCTGTTCCACTGTAAATGGTACCAGGTAGGTTACTGAATTCAACTTGCATTGGGGTATTCCATGGCACCTAGCACTCTACATGCAATATCTATAGAGTTCCACATCAGTCTGAGTAGTTATGTACAGAAACTTATCACAAAATGCATTGAATAGAAAGTAATGCATTCAACTGAAAGGAGTGTACAGTTCAATTTTGCTGAGAAATACTATGTGCTAACATGATGTAAACATTGTTAGCACACTAACCATATGATTTAGAGTTGTCTGCAACCAATTTTATGAGTGTGCTACCTATGCTCCAGAAGTTACTTTCAGTAGCATTACCTTCTCTACTCATTGGAACTTTAGACTTTACAGAATTAAACCAAGTCAATGGCTGTTCCACTGTAAATGGTACCAGGTAGGTTACTGAATTCAGCTTGCATTGGAGTATTCCATGCCACCTAGCACTCTACATGCAATATCTATACAGTTCCACATCAGTCTGAGTAGTTATGTACAGAAACTTATCACAAAATGCATTGAATACAAAGGAATGCATTCAACTCAAAGGAGTGTACAGTTCAATTTTCCTGATAAGTAGTATGTGCTAACATGATGTAAACATTGTTAGCACACTAACCATATGATTTAGTGTTGTCTGCAACCAATTTTATGAATGTGCTACCTATGCTCCAGAAGTTACTTTCAGTAGCATTACCTTCTCTACTCATTGGAACTTAAGACTTTAGAGAATTAAACCAAGTCAATGGCTGTTCCACTGTAAATGGTACCAGGTAGGTTACTGAATTCAACTTGCATTGGAGTATTCCATGCCACCTAGCACTCTACATGCAATATCTATACAGTTCCACATCAGTCTGTGTAGTTATGTACAGAAACCTATCACAAAATGCATTGAATAGAAAGTAATGCATTCAACTCAAAGGAGTGTACAGTTCAATTTTGCTGAGAACTACTATGTGCTAACATGATGTAAACATTGTTAGCACACTAACCATATGATTTAGAGTTGTCTGCAACCAATTTTTTGAGTGTCCTACCTATGCTACTGAAGTTACTTTCAGTAGCATTTCCTTCTCTACTCATTGGAACTTTAGACTTTACAGAATTAAACCAAGTCAATGGCTGTTCCACTGTAAATGGTACCAGGTAGGTTACTGAATTCAGCTTGCATTGGAGTATTCCATGCCACCTAGCACTCTACATGCAATATCTATACAGTTCCACATCAGTCTGAGTAGTTATGTACAGAAACTTATCACAAAATGCATTGAATAGAAAGTAATGCATTCAACTCAAAGGAGTCTACAGTTCAATTTTGCTGAGAACTACTATGTACTAACATGATGTAAACATTGTTAGCACACTACCCATATGATTTAGAGTTGTCTGCAACCAATTTTTTGAGTGTGCTACCTGTGCTACTGAAGTTACTTTCAGTAGCATTACCTTCTCTACTCATTGGAACTTTGGACTTTACAGAATTAAACCAAGTCAATGGCTGTTCCACTGTAAATGGTACCAGGTAGGTTACTGAATTCAGCTTGCATTGGAGTATTCCATGGCACCTAGCATTCTACATGCAATATCTATACAGTTCCACATCAGTCTGAGTAGTTATGTACAGAAACTTATCACAAAATGCTTTGAATAGAAAATAATGCATTCAACGCAAAGGAGTCTACAGTTCAATTTTGCTGAGAAATACTACGTGCTAACATGATGTAAACATTGTTAGCACACTAACCATATGATTTAGAGTTGTCTGCAACCAATTTTATGAGTGTGCTACCTATGCTCCAGAAGTTACTTTCAGTAACGTTACCTTCTCTACACATTGGAACTTTAGTCTTTCTAGAATTAAACCAAGTCAATGGCTGTTCCACTGTAAATGGTACCAGGTAGGTTACTGAATTCAACTTGCATTGGAGTATTCCATGGCACCTAGCACTCTACATGCAATATCTATAGAGTTCCACATCAGTCTGAGTAGTTATGTACAGAAACTTGTCACAAAATGCATTGAATAGAAAGTAATGCATTCAACTCAAAGGACTGTACAGTTCAATTTTGCTGAGAAATACTATGTGCTAACATGATGTAAACATTGTTAGCACACTAACCATATGATTTAGAGTTGTCTGCAACCAATTTTATGAGTGTGCTACCTATGCTCCAGAAGTTACTTTCAGTAGCATTACCTTCTCTACTCATTGGAACTTTAGACTTTACAGAATTAAACCAAGTCAATGTCTGTTCCACTGTAAATGGTACCAGGTAGGTTACTGAATTCAGCTTGCATTGGAGTATTCCATGCCACCTAGCACTCTACATGCAATATCTATACAGTTCCACATCAGTCTGAGTAGTTATGTACAGAAACTTATCACAAAATGCATTGAAATCAAAGGAATGAATTCAACTCAAAGGAGTGTACAGTTCAATTTTCCTGATAAGTAGTATGTGCTAACATGATGTAAACATTGTTAGCACACTAAGCATATGATTTAGAGTTGTCTGCAACCAATTTTTTGAGTGTCCTACCTATGCTACTGAAGTTACTTTCAGTAGCATTTCCTTCTCTACTCATTGGAACTTTAGACTTTACAAAATTAAACCAAGTCAATGGCTGTTCCACTGTAAATGGTACCAGGTAGGTTACTGAATTCAGCTTGCATTGGAGTATTCCATGCCACCTAGCACTCTACATGCAATATCTATACAGTTCCACATCAGTCTGAGTAGTTATGTACAGAAACTTATCACAAAATGCATTGAATAGAAAGTAATGCATTCAACTCAAAGGAGTCTACAGTTCAATTTTGCTGAGAACTACTATGTACTAACATGATGTAAACATTGTTAGCACACTACCCATATGATTTAGAGTTGTCTGCAACCAATTTTTTGAGTGTGCTACCTGTGCTACTGAAGTTACTTTCAGTAGCATTACCTTCTCTACTCATTGGAACTTTGGACTTTACAGAATTAAACCAAGTCAATGGCTGTTCCACTGTAAATGGTACCAGGTAGGTTACTGAATTCAGCTTGCATTGGAGTATTCCATGGCACCTAGCATTCTACATGCAATATCTATACAGTTCCACATCAGTCTGAGTAGTTATGTACAGAAACTTATCACAAAATGCTTTGAATAGAAAATAATGCATTCAACGCAAAGGAGTCTACAGTTCAATTTTGCTGAGAAATACTACGTGCTAACATGATGTAAACATTGTTAGCACACTAACCATATGATTTAGAGTTGTCTGCAACCAATTTTATGAGTGTGCTACCTATGCTCCAGAAGTTACTTTCAGTAACGTTACCTTCTCTACACATTGGAACTTTAGTCTTTCTAGAATTAAACCAAGTCAATGGCTGTTCCACTGTAAATGGTACCAGGTAGGTTACTGAATTCAACTTGCATTGGAGTATTCCATGGCACCTAGCACTCTACATGCAATATCTATAGAGTTCCACATCAGTCTGAGTAGTTATGTACAGAAACTTGTCACAAAATGCATTGAATAGAAAGTAATGCATTCAACTCAAAGGACTGTACAGTTCAATTTTGCTGAGAAATACTATGTGCTAACATGATGTAAACATTGTTAGCACACTAACCATATGATTTAGAGTTGTCTGCAACCAATTTTATGAGTGTGCTACCTATGCTCCAGAAGTTACTTTCAGTAGCATTACCTTCTCTACTCATTGGAACTTTAGACTTTACAGAATTAAACCAAGTCAATGTCTGTTCCACTGTAAATGGTACCAGGTAGGTTACTGAATTCAGCTTGCATTGGAGTATTCCATGCCACCTAGCACTCTACATGCAATATCTATACAGTTCCACATCAGTCTGAGTAGTTATGTACAGAAACTTATCACAAAATGCATTGAAATCAAAGGAATGAATTCAACTCAAAGGAGTGTACAGTTCAATTTTCCTGATAAGTAGTATGTGCTAACATGATGTAAACATTGTTAGCACACTAAGCATATGATTTAGAGTTGTCTGCAACCAATTTTTTGAGTGTCCTACCTATGCTACTGAAGTTACTTTCAGTAGCATTTCCTTCTCTACTCATTGGAACTTTAGACTTTACAAAATTAAACCAAGTCAATGGCTGTTCCACTGTAAATGGTACCAGGTAGGTTACTGAATTCAGCTTGCATTGGAGTATTCCATGCCACCTAGCACTCTACATGCAATATCTATACAGTTCCACATCAGTCTGAGTAGTTATGTACAGAAACTTATCACAAAATGCATTGAATAGAAAGTAATGCATTCAACTCAAAGGAGTGTACAGTTCAATTTTGCTGAGAACTACTATGTACTAACATGATGTAAACATTGTTAGCACACTACCCATATGATTTAGAGTTGTCTGCAACCAATTTTTTGAGTGTGCTACCTGTGCTACTGAAGTTACTTTCAGTAGCATTACCTTCTCTACTCATTGGAACTTTGGACTTTACAGAATTAAACCAAGTCAATGGCTGTTCCACTGTAAATGGTACCAGGTAGGTTACTGAATTCAGCTTGCATTGGAGTATTCCATGGCACCTAGCATTCTACATGCAATATCTATACAGTTCCACATCAGTCTGAGTAGTTATGTACAGAAACTTATCACAAAATGCTTTGAATAGAAAGTAATGCATTCAACGCAAAGGAGTCTACAGTTCAATTTTGCTGAGAAATACTACGTGCTAACATGATGTAAACATTGTTAGCACACTAACCATATGATTTAGAGTTGTCTGCAACCAATTTTATGAGTGTGCTACCTATGCTCCAGAAGTTACTTTCAGTAACGTTACCTTCTCTACACATTGGAACTTTAGTCTTTCTAGAATTAAACCAAATCAATGGCTGTTCCACTGCAAATGGTACCAGGTAGGTTACTGAATTCAGCTTGCATAGGGGTATTCCATGGCACCTAGCACTCTACATGCAATATCTATAGAGTTCCACATCAGTCTGAGTAGTTATGTACAGAAACTTATCACAAAATGCATTGAATAGAAAGTAATGCATTCAACTCAAAGGAGTGTACAGTTCAATTTTGCTGAGAACTACTATGTGCTAACATGATGTAAACATTGTTAGCACACTAACCATATGATTTAGAGTTGTCTGCAACCAATTTTTTGAGTGTCCTACCTATGCTACTGAAGTTACTTTCAGTAGCATTTCCTTCTCTACTCATTGGAACTTTAGACTTTACAGAATTAAACCAAGTCAATGGCTGTTCCACTGTAAATGGTACCAGGTAGGTTACTGAATTCAGCTTGCATTGGAGTATTCCATGCCACCTAGCACTCTACATGCAATATCTATACAGTTCCACATCAGTCTGAGTAGTTATGTACAGAAACTTATCACAAAATGCATTGAATAGAAAGTAATGCATTCAACTCAAAGGAGTCTACAGTTCAATTTTGCTGAGAACTACTATGTGCTAACATGATGTAAACATTGTTAGCACACTAACCATATGATTTAGAGTTGTCTGCAACCAATTTTTTGAGTGTCCTACCTATGCTACTGAAGTTACTTTCAGTAGCATTACCTTCTCTACTCATTGGAACTTTGGACTTTACAGAATTAAACCAAGTCAATGGCTGTTCCACTGTAAATGGTACCAGGTAGGTTACTGAATTCAACTTGCATTGGAGTATTCCATGCCACCTAGCACTCTACATGCAATATCTATACAGTTCCACATCAGTCTGAGTAGTTATGTACAGAAACCTATCACAAAATGCATTGAATAGAAAGTAATGCATTCAACTCAAAGGAGTGTACAGTTCAATTTTGCTGAGAACTACTATGTGCTAACATGATGTAAACATTGTTAGCACACTAACCATATGATTTAGAGTTGTCTGCAACCAATTTTTTGAGTGTGCTACCTGTGCTACTGAAGTTACTTTCAGTAGCATTACCTTCTCTACTCATTGGAACTTTGGACTTTACAGAATTAAACCAAGTCAATGGCTGTTCCACTGTAAATGGTACCAGGTAGGTTACTGAATTCAGTTTGCATTGGAGTATTCCATGGCACCTAGCACTCTACATGCAATATCTATACAGTTCCACATCAGTCTGAGTAGTTATGTACAGAAACTTATCACAAAATGCATTGAATAGAAAGTAATGCATTCAACTCAAAGGAGTGTACAGTTCAATTTTGCTGATAAGTACTATGTACTAACATGATGTAAACATTGTTAGCACACTAACCATATGATTTAGAGTTGTCTGCAACCAATTTTATGAGTGTGCTACCTATGCTCCAGAAGTTACTTTCAGTAACGTTACCTTCTCTACACATTGGAACTTTAGTCTTTCTAGAATTAAACCAAGTCAATGGCTGTTCCACTGTAAATGGTACCAGGTAGGTTACTGAATTCAACTTGCATTGGGGTATTCCATGGCACCTAGCATTCTACATGCAATATCTATACAGTTCCACATCAGTCTGAGTAGTTATGTACAGAAACTTATCACAAAATGCTTTGAATAGAAAGTAATGCATTCAACGCAAAGGAGTCTACAGTTCAATTTTGCTGAGAAATACTACGTGCTAACATGATGTAAACATTGTTAGCACACTAACCATATGATTTAGAGTTGTCTGCAACCAATTTTATGAGTGTGCTACCTATGCTCCAGAAGTTACTTTCAGTAACGTTACCTTCTCTACACATTGGAACTTTAGTCTTTCTAGAATTAAACCAAGTCAATGGCTGTTCCACTGTAAATGGTACCAGGTAGGTTACTGAATTCAACTTGCATTGGAGTATTCCATGGCACCTAGCACTCTACATGCAATATCTATAGAGTTCCACATCAGTCTGAGTAGTTATGTACAGAAACTTGTCACAAAATGCATTGAATAGAAAGTAATGCATTCAACTCAAAGGAGTGTACAGTTCAATTTTGCTGAGAAATACTATGTGCTAACATGATGTAAACATTGTTAGCACACTAACCATATGATTTAGAGTTGTCTGCAACCAATTTTATGAGTGTGCTACCTATGCTCCAGAAGTTACTTTCAGTAGCATTACCTTCTCTACTCATTGGAACTTTAGACTTTACAGAATTAAACCAAGTCAATGTCTGTTCCACTGTAAATGGTACCAGGTAGGTTACTGAATTCAGCTTGCATTGGAGTATTCCATGCCACCTAGCACTCTACATGCAATATCTATACAGTTCCACATCAGTCTGAGTAGTTATGTACAGAAACTTATCACAAAATGCATTGAAATCAAAGGAATGAATTCAACTCAAAGGAGTGTACAGTTCAATTTTCCTGATAAGTAGTATGTGCTAACATGATGTAAACATTGTTAGCACACTAACCATATGATTTAGAGTTGTCTGCAACCAATTTTTTGAGTGTGCTACCTATGCTACTGAAGTTACTTTCAGTTGCATTACCTTCTCCACTCATTGGAACTTTAGACTTTACAGAATTAAACCAAGTCAATGGCTGTTCCACTGTAAATGGTACCAGGTAGGTTACTGAATTCAACTTGCATTGGAGTATTCCATGCCACCTAGCACTCTACATGCAATATCTATACAGTTCCACATCAGTCTGATTAGTTATGTACAGAAATTTATCACAAAATGCATTGAATAGAAAGTAATGCATTCAACTCAAAGGAGTCTACAGTTCAATTTTGCTGAGAACTACTATGTGCTAACATGATGTAAACATTGTTAGCACACTAACCATATGATTTAGAGTTGTCTGCAACCAATTTTTTGAGTGTCCTACCTATGCTACTGAAGTTACTTTCAGTAGCATTTCCTTCTCTACTCATTGGAACTTTAGACTTTACAGAATTAAACCAAGTCAATGGCTGTTCCACTGTAAATGGTACCAGGTAGGTTACTGAATTCAGCTTGCATTGGAGTATTCCATGCCACCTAGCACTCTACATGCAATATCTATACAGTTCCACATCAGTCTGAGTAGTTATGTACAGAAACTTATCACAAAATGCATTGAATAGAAAGTAATGCATTCAACTCAAAGGAGTGTACAGTTCAATTTTGCTGAGAACTACTATGTACTAACATGATGTAAACATTGTTAGCACACTACCCATATGATTTAGAGTTGTCTGCAACCAATTTTTTGAGTGTGCTACCTGTGCTACTGAAGTTACTTTCAGTAGCATTACCTTCTCTACTCATTGGAACTTTGGACTTTACAGAATTAAACCAAGTCAATGGCTGTTCCACTGTAAATGGTACCAGGTAGGTTACTGAATTCAGCTTGCATTGGAGTATTCCATGGCACCTAGCATTCTACATGCAATATCTATACAGTTCCACATCAGTCTGAGTAGTTATGTACAGAAACTTATCACAAAATGCTTTGAATAGAAAGTAATGCATTCAACGCAAAGGAGTCTACAGTTCAATTTTGCTGAGAAATACTACGTGCTAACATGATGTAAACATTGTTAGCACACTAACCATATGATTTAGAGTTGTCTGCAACCAATTTTATGAGTGTGCTACCTATGCTCCAGAAGTTACTTTCAGTAACGTTACCTTCTCTACACATTGGAACTTTAGTCTTTCTAGAATTAAACCAAATCAATGGCTGTTCCACTGCAAATGGTACCAGGTAGGTTACTGAATTCAGCTTGCATTGGAGTATTCCATGGCACCTAGCACTCTACATGCAATATCTATACAGTTCCACATCAGTCTGTGTAGTTATGTACAGAAACCTATCACAAAATGCATTGAATAGAAAGTAATGCATTCAACTCAAAGGAGTGTACAGTTCAATTTTGCTGATAAGTACTATGTACTAACATGATGTAAACATTGTTAGCACACTAACCATATGATTTAGAGTTGTCTGCAACCAATTTTATGAGTGTGCTACCTATGCTCCAGAAGTTACTTTCAGTAACGTTACCTTCTCTACACATTGGAACTTTAGTCTTTCTAGAATTAAACCAAGTCAATGGCTGTTCCACTGCAAATGGTACCAGGTAGGTTACTGAATTCAGCTTGCATTGGAGTATTCCATGGCACCTAGCACTCTACATGCAATATCTATACAGTTCCACATCAGTCTGTGTAGTTATGTACAGAAACCTATCACAAAATGCATTGAATAGAAAGTAATGCATTCAACTCAAAGGAGTGTACAGTTCAATTTTGCTGATAAGTACTATGTACTAACATGATGTAAACATTGTTAGCACACTAACCATATGATTTAGAGTTGTCTGCAACCAATTTTATGAGTGTGCTACCTATGCTCCAGAAGTTACTTTCAGTAACGTTACCTTCTCTACACATTGGAACTTTAGTCTTTCTAGAATTAAACCAAGTCAATGGCTGTTCCACTGTAAATGGTACCAGGTAGGTTACTGAATTCAACTTGCATTGGAGTATTCCATGGCACCTAGCACTCTACATGCAATATCTATAGAGTTCCACATCAGTCTGAGTAGTTATGTACAGAAACTTGTCACAAAATGCATTGAATAGAAAGTAATGCATTCAACTCAAAGGAGTGTACAGTTCAATTTTGCTGAGAAATACTATGTGCTAACATGATGTAAACATTGTTAGCACACTAACCATATGATTTAGAGTTGTCTGCAACCAATTTTATGAGTGTGCTACCTATGCTCCAGAAGTTACTTTCAGTAGCATTACCTTCTCTACTCATTGGAACTTTAGACTTTACAGAATTAAACCAAGTCAATGTCTGTTCCACTGTAAATGGTACCAGGTAGGTTACTGAATTCAGCTTGCATTGGAGTATTCCATGCCACCTAGCACTCTACATGCAATATCTATACAGTTCCACATCAGTCTGAGTAGTTATGTACAGAAACTTATCACAAAATGCATTGAAATCAAAGGAATGAATTCAACTCAAAGGAGTGTACAGTTCAATTTTCCTGATAAGTAGTATGTGCTAACATGATGTAAACATTGTTAGCACACTAACCATATGATTTAGAGTTGTCTGCAACCAATTTTTTGAGTGTGCTACCTATGCTACTGAAGTTACTTTCAGTTGCATTACCTTCTCCACTCATTGGAACTTTAGACTTTACAGAATTAAACCAAGTCAATGGCTGTTCCACTGTAAATGGTACCAGGTAGGTTACTGAATTCAACTTGCATTGGAGTATTCCATGCCACCTAGCACTCTACATGCAATATCTATACAGTTCCACATCAGTCTGATTAGTTATGTACAGAAATTTATCACAAAATGCATTGAATAGAAAGTAATGCATTCAACTCAAAGGAGTCTACAGTTCAATTTTGCTGAGAACTACTATGTGCTAACATGATGTAAACATTGTTAGCACACTAACCATATGATTTAGAGTTGTCTGCAACCAATTTTTTGAGTGTCCTACCTATGCTACTGAAGTTACTTTCAGTAGCATTTCCTTCTCTACTCATTGGAACTTTAGACTTTACAGAATTAAACCAAGTCAATGGCTGTTCCACTGTAAATGGTACCAGGTAGGTTACTGAATTCAGCTTGCATTGGAGTATTCCATGCCACCTAGCACTCTACATGCAATATCTATACAGTTCCACATCAGTCTGAGTAGTTATGTACAGAAACTTATCACAAAATGCATTGAATAGAAAGTAATGCATTCAACTCAAAGGAGTGTACAGTTCAATTTTGCTGAGAACTACTATGTACTAACATGATGTAAACATTGTTAGCACACTACCCATATGATTTAGAGTTGTCTGCAACCAATTTTTTGAGTGTGCTACCTGTGCTACTGAAGTTACTTTCAGTAGCATTACCTTCTCTACTCATTGGAACTTTGGACTTTACAGAATTAAACCAAGTCAATGGCTGTTCCACTGTAAATGGTACCAGGTAGGTTACTGAATTCAGCTTGCATTGGAGTATTCCATGGCACCTAGCATTCTACATGCAATATCTATACAGTTCCACATCAGTCTGAGTAGTTATGTACAGAAACTTATCACAAAATGCTTTGAATAGAAAGTAATGCATTCAACGCAAAGGAGTCTACAGTTCAATTTTGCTGAGAAATACTACGTGCTAACATGATGTAAACATTGTTAGCACACTAACCATATGATTTAGAGTTGTCTGCAACCAATTTTATGAGTGTGCTACCTATGCTCCAGAAGTTACTTTCAGTAACGTTACCTTCTCTACACATTGGAACTTTAGTCTTTCTAGAATTAAACCAAATCAATGGCTGTTCCACTGCAAATGGTACCAGGTAGGTTACTGAATTCAGCTTGCATTGGAGTATTCCATGGCACCTAGCACTCTACATGCAATATCTATACAGTTCCACATCAGTCTGTGTAGTTATGTACAGAAACCTATCACAAAATGCATTGAATAGAAAGTAATGCATTCAACTCAAAGGAGTGTACAGTTCAATTTTGCTGATAAGTACTATGTACTAACATGATGTAAACATTGTTAGCACACTAACCATATGATTTAGAGTTGTCTGCAACCAATTTTATGAGTGTGCTACCTATGCTCCAGAAGTTACTTTCAGTAACGTTACCTTCTCTACACATTGGAACTTTAGTCTTTCTAGAATTAAACCAAGTCAATGGCTGTTCCACTGTAAATGGTACCAGGTAGGTTACTGAATTCAACTTGCATTGGAGTATTCCATGGCACCTAGCACTCTACATGCAATATCTATAGAGTTCCACATCAGTCTGAGTAGTTATGTACAGAAACTTGTCACAAAATGCATTGAATAGAAAGTAATGCATTCAACTCAAAGGACTGTACAGTTCAATTTTGCTGAGAAATACTATGTGCTAACATGATGTAAACATTGTTAGCACACTAACCATATGATTTAGAGTTGTCTGCAACCAAATTTTTGAGTGTGCTACCTGTGCTACTGAAGTTACTTTCAGTAGCATTACCTTCTCTACTCATTGGAACTTTGGACTTTACAGAATTAAACCAAGTCAATGGCTGTTCCACTGTAAATGGTACCAGGTAGGTTACTGAATTCAGCTTGCATTGGAGTATTCCATGCCACCTAGCACTCTACATGCAATATCTATACAGTTCCACATCAGTCTGAGTAGTTATGTACAGAAACTTATCACAAAATGCATTGAATACAAAGGAATGCATTCAACTCAAAGGAGTGTACAGTTCAATTTTCCTGATAAGTAGTATGTGCTAACATGATGTAAACATTGTTAGCACACTAACCATATGATTTAGTGTTGTCTGCAACCAATTTTATGAATGTGCTACCTATGCTCCAGAAGTTACTTTCAGTAGCATTACCTTCTCTACTCATTGGAACTTAAGACTTTAGAGAATTAAACCAAGTCAATGGCTGTTCCACTGTAAATGGTACCAGGTAGGTTACTGAATTCAACTTGCATTGGAGTATTCCATGCCACCTAGCACTCTACATGCAATATCTATACAGTTCCACATCAGTCTGTGTAGTTATGTACAGAAACCTATCACAAAATGCATTGAATAGAAAGTAATGCATTCAACTCAAAGGAGTGTACAGTTCAATTTTGCTGAGAACTACTATGTGCTAACATGATGTAAACATTGTTAGCACACTAACCATATGATTTAGAGTTGTCTGCAACCAATTTTTTGAGTGTCCTACCTATGCTACTGAAGTTACTTTCAGTAGCATTTCCTTCTCTACTCATTGGAACTTTAGACTTTACAGAATTAAACCAAGTCAATGGCTGTTCCACTGTAAATGGTACCAGGTAGGTTACTGAATTCAGCTTGCATTGGAGTATTCCATGCCACCTAGCACTCTACATGCAATATCTATACAGTTCCACATCAGTCTGAGTAGTTATGTACAGAAACTTATCACAAAATGCATTGAATAGAAAGTAATGCATTCAACTCAAAGGAGAGTACAGTTCAATTTTGCTGAGAACTACTATGTACTAACATGATGTAAACATTGTTAGCACACTACCCATATGATTTAGAGTTGTCTGCAACCAATTTTTTGAGTGTGCTACCTGTGCTACTGAAGTTTCTTTCAGTAGCATTACCTTCTCTACTCATTGGAACTTTGGACTTTACAGAATTAAACCAAGTCAATGGCTGTTCCACTGTAAATGGTACCAGGTAGGTTACTGAATTCAGCTTGCATTGGAGTATTCCATGGCACCTAGCATTCTACATGCAATATCTATACAGTTCCACATCAGTCTGAGTAGTTATGTACAGAAACTTATCACAAAATGCTTTGAATAGAAAGTAATGCATTCAACGCAAAGGAGTCTACAGTTCAATTTTGCTGAGAAATACTACGTGCTAACATGATGTAAACATTGTTAGCACACTAACCATATGATTTAGAGTTGTCTGCAACCAATTTTATGAGTGTGCTACCTATGCTCCAGAAGTTACTTTCAGTAACGTTACCTTCTCTACACATTGGAACTTTAGTCTTTCTAGAATTAAACCAAGTCAATGGCTGTTCCACTGTAAATGGTACCAGGTAGGTTACTGAATTCAACTTGCATTGGAGTATTCCATGGCACCTAGTACTCTACATGCAATATCTATAGAGTTCCACATCAGTCTGAGTAGTTATGTACAGAAACTTGTCACAAAATGCATTGAATAGAAAGTAATGCATTCAACTCAAAGGAGTGTACAGTTCAATTTTGCTGAGAAATACTATGTGCTAACATGATGTAAACATTGTTAGCACACTAACCATATGATTTAGAGTTGTCTGCAACCAATTTTATGAGTGTGCTACCTATGCTCCAGAAGTTACTTTCAGTAGCATTACCTTCTCTACTCATTGGAACTTTAGACTTTACAGAATTAAACCAAGTCAATGTCTGTTCCACTGTAAATGGTACCAGGTAGGTTACTGAATTCAGCTTGCATTGGAGTATTCCATGCCACCTAGCACTCTACATGCAATATCTATACAGTTCCACATCAGTCTGAGTAGTTATGTACAGAAACTTATCACAAAATGCATTGAATAGAAAGTAATGCATTCAACTCAAAGGAGTGTACAGTTCAATTTTGCTGATACGTAGTATGTGCTAACATGATGTAAACATTGTTAGCACACTAACCATATGATTTAGAGTTGTCTGCAACCAATTTTTTGAGTGTGCTACCTATGCTACTGAAGTTACTTTCAGTTGCATTAACTTCTCCACTCATTGGAACTTTAGACTTTACAGAATTAAACCAAGTCAATGGCTGTTCCACTGTAAATGGTACCAGGTAGGTTACTGAATTCAACTTGCATTGGAGTATTCCATGCCACCTAGCACTCTACATGCAATATCTATACAGTTCCACATCAGTCTGAGTAGTTATATACAGAAACCTATCACAAAATGCATTGAATAGAAAGTAATGCATTCAACTCAAAGGAGTGTTAAGTTCAAATTTGCTGATAAGTACTATGTGCTAACATGATGTAAACATTGTTAGCACACTAACCATATGATTTAGAGTTGTCTGCAACCAATTTTTTGAGTGTGCTACCTATGCTACCGAAGTTACTTTCAGTAGCATTACCTTCTCTACACATTGGAACTTTAGTCTTTCTAGAATTAAACCAAATCAATGGCTGTTCCACTGTAAATGGTACCAGGTAGGTTACTGAATTCAACTTGCATTGGAGTATTCCATGCCACCTAGCACTCTACATGCAATATCTATACAGTTCCACATCAGTCTGTGTAGTTATGTACAGAAACCTATCACAAAATACATTGAATAGAAAGTAATGCATTCAACTCAAAGGACTGTACAGTTCAATTTTGCTGATAAGTACTATGTGCTAACAGGATGTAAACATTGTTAGCACACTAACCATATGATTTAGAGTTGTCTGCAACCAATTGTTTGAGTGTGCTACCTATGCTACTGAAGTTACTTTCAGTAGCATTACCTTCTCTACTCATTGGAACTTTGGACTTTACAGAATTAAACCAAGTCAATGGCTGTTCCACTGTAAATGGTACCAGGTAGGTTACTGAATTCAACTTGCATTGGAGTATTCCATGCCACCTCGCACTCTACATGCAATATCTATACAGTTCCACATCAGTCTGAGTAGTTATGTACAGAAATTTATCACAAAATGCATTGAATAGAAAGTAATGCATTCAACTCAAAGGTGTCTACAGTTCAATTTTGCTGAGAACTACTATGTGCTAACATGATGTAAACATTGTTAGCACACTAACCATATGATTTAGAGTTGTCTGCAACCAATTTTATGAGTGTGCTACCTATGCTCCAGAAGTTACTTTCAGTAACGTTACCTTCTCTACACATTGGAACTTTAGTCTTTCTAGAATTAAACCAAATCAATGGCTGTTCCACTGTAAATGGTACCAGGTAGGTTACTGAATTCAACTTGCATTGGAGTATTCCATGCCACCTAGCACTCTACATGCAATATCTATACAGTTCCACATCAGTCTGTGTAGTTATGTACAAAAACCTATCACAAAATGCATTGAATAGAAAGTAATGCATTCATCTCAAAGGAGTGTACATTTGAATTCTGCTGATAAATACTATGTGCTAACATGATGTAAACATTGTTAGCACACTAAACATATTATTTAGAGTTGTCTGCAACCAATTTTTTTGAGTGTGCTACCTATGCTACTGAAGTTACTTTCAGTTGCATTACCTTCTCTACTCATTGGAACTTTAGACTTTACAGAATTAAACCAAGTCAATGGCTGTTCCACTGTAAATGGTACCAGGTAGGTTACTGAATTCAGCTTGCATTGGAGTATTCCATGGCACCTAGCACTCTACATGCAATATCTATGCAGTTCCACATCAGTCTGAGTAGTTATGTACAGAAACTTATCACAAAATGAATTGAATACAAAGTAATGCATTCAACTCAAAGGAGTCTACAGTTCAATTTTGCTGATAAGTACTATGTGCTAACATGATGTAAACATTGTTAGCACTCTAACCATATGATTTAGAGTTGTCTGCAACCAATTTTTTTAAGTGTGCTACCTATGCTACTGAAGTTACTTTCAGTAGCATTACCTTCTCTACTCATTGGAACTTTGGACTTTACAGAATTAAACCAAGTCAATGGCTGTTCCACTATAAATGGTACCAGGTAGGTTACTGAATTCAACTTGCATTGGAGTATTCCATGCCACCTAGCACTCTACATGCAATATCTATACAGTTCCACATCAGTCTGAGTAGTTATGTACAGAAACTTATCACAAAGTGCATTGAATAGAAAGTAATGCATTCATCTCAAAGGAGTGTACATTTCAATTGTGCTGATAAATACTATGTGCTAACATGATGTAAACATTGTTAGCACACTAACCATATGATTTAGAGTTGTCTGCAACCAATTTTATGAGTGTGCTACCTATGCTCCAGAAGTTACTTTCAGTAACGTTACCTTCTCTACACATTGGAACTTTAGTCTTTCTAGAATTAAACCAAATCAATGGCTGTTCCACTGTAAATGGTACCAGGTAGGTTATTGAATTCAACTTGCATTGGAGTATTCCATGCCACCTAGCACTCTACATGCAATATCTATACAGTTCCACATCAGTCTGAGTAGTTATGTACAGAAACTTATCATAAAATGCATTGAATAGAAAGTAATGCATTCATCTCAAAGGAGTGTACATTTGAATTGTGCTGATAAATACTATGTGCTAACATGATGAAAACATTGTTAGCACACTAACCATATGATTTAGAGTTGTCTGCAACCAATTTTTTGAGTGTGCTACCTATGCTACTGAAGTTACTTTCAGTTGCATTACCTTCTCTACTCATTGGAACTTAGGACTTTACAGAATTAAACCAAGTCAATGGCTGTTCCACTGTAAATGGTACCAGGTAGGTTTCTGAATTCTGCTTGCATTGGAGTATTCCATGGCACCTAGCGCTCTACATGCAATATCTATACAGTTCCACATCAGTCTGAGTAGTTATGTACAGAAACTTATCACAAAATGCATTGAATAGAAAGTAATGCATTCAACTCAAAGGAGTGTACAGTTCAATTTTGCTGATACGTAGTATGTGCTAACATGATGTAAACATTGTTAGCACACTAACCATATGATTTAGAGTTGTCTGCAACCAATTTTTTGAGTGTGCTACCTATGCTACTGAAGTTACTTTCAGTTGCATTACCTTCTCCACTCATTGGAACTTTAGACTTTACAGAATTAAACCAAGTCAATGGCTGTTCCACTGTAAATGGTACCAGGTAGGTTACTGAATTCAACTTGCATTGGAGTATTCCATGCCACCTAGCACTCTACATGCAATATCTATACAGTTCCACATCAGTCTGAGTAGTTATATACAGAAACCTATCACAAAATGCATTGAATAGAAAGTAATGCATTCAACTCAAAGGAGTGTACAGTTCAAATTTGCTGATAAGTACTATGTGCTAACATGATGTAAACATTGTTAGCACACTAACCATATGATTTAGAGTTGTCTGCAACCAATTTTTTGAGTGTGCTACCTATGCTACCGAAGTTACTTTCAGTAGCATTACCTTCTCTACACATTGGAACTTTAGTCTTTCTAGAATTAAACCAAATCAATGGCTGTTCCACTGTAAATGGTACCAGGTAGGTTACTGAATTCAGCTTGCATTGGAGTATTCCATGCCACCTAGCACTCTACATGCAATATCTATACAGTTCCACATCAGTCTGAGTAGTTATGTACTGAAACTTATCACAAAATGCATTGAATACAAAGGAATGCATTCAACTCAAAGGAGTGTACAGTTCAATTTTCCTGATAAGTAGTATGTGCTAACATGATGTAAACATTGTTAGCACACTAACCATATGATTTAGAGTTGTCTGCAACCAATTTTATGAATTTGCTACCTATGCTCCAGAAATTACTTTCTGTAGCATTACCTTCTCTACTCATTGGAACTTAAGACTTTAGAGAATTAAACCAAGTCAATGGCTGTTCCACTGTAAATGGTACCAGGTAGGTTACTGAATTCAACTTGCATTGGAGTATTCCATGCCACCTAGCACTCTACATGCAATATCTATACAGTTCCACATCAGTCTGTGTAGTTATGTACAGAAACCTATCACAAAATGCATTGAAACGAAAGTAATGCATTCAACTCAAAGGAGTGTACAGTTCAATTTTGCTGAGAACTACTATGTACTAACATGATGTAAACATTGTTAGCACACTAACCATATGACTTAGAGTTGTCTGCAACCAATTATATGAGTGTGCTACCTATGCTCCAGAAGTTACTTTCAGTAACGTTACCTTCTCTACACATTGGAACTTTAGTCTTTCTAGAATTAAACCAAGTCAATGGCTGTTCCACTGTAAATGATACCAGGTAGGTTACTGAACTCAACTTGCATTGGAGTATTCCATGGCACCTAGCACTCTACATGCAATATCTATAGAGTTCCACATCAGTCTGAGTAGTTAAGTACAGAAACTTATCACAAAATGCATTGAATAGAAAGTAATGCATTGAACTCAAAGGAGTGTACAGTTCAATTTTGCTGATAAGTACTATGTGCTAACAGGATGTAAAAATTGTTAGCACACTAACCATATGATTTAGAGTTGCCTGCAACCAATTTTTTGAGTGTGCTACCTATGCTACTGAAGTTACTTTCAGTAGCATTACCTTCTCTACTCATTGGAACTTTGGACTTTACAGAATTAAACCAAGTCAATGGCTGTTCCACTATAAATGGTACCAGGTAGGTTACTGAATTCAACTTGCATTGGAGTATTTCATGCCACCTAGCACTCTACATGCAATATCTATACAGTTCCACATCAGTCTGAGTAGTTATGTACAGAAACTTATCACAAAGTGCATTGAATAGAAAGTAATGCATTCATCTCAAAGGAGTGTACATTTCAATTGTGCTGATAAATACTATGTGCTAACATGATGTAAACATTGTTAGCACACTAACCATATGATTTAGAGTTGTCTGCAACCAATTTTATGAGTGTGCTACCTATGCTCCAGAAGTTACTTTCAGTAACGTTACCTTCTCTACACATTGGAACTTTAGTCTTTCTAGAATTAAACCAAATCAATGGCTGTTCCACTGTAAATGGTACCAGGTAGGTTATTGAATTCAACTTGCATTGGAGTATTCCATGCCACCTAGCACTCTACATGCAATATCTATACAGTTCCACATCAGTCTGAGTAGTTATGTACAGAAACTTATCATAAAATGCATTGAATAGAAAGTAATGCATTCATCTCAAAGGAGTGTACATTTGAATTGTGCTGATAAATACTATGTGCTAACATGATGAAAACATTGTTAGCACACTAACCATATGATTTAGAGTTGTCTGCAACCAATTTTTTGAGTGTGCTACCTATGCTACTGAAGTTACTTTCAGTTGCATTACCTTCTCTACTCATTGGAACTTAGGACTTTACAGAATTAAACCAAGTCAATGGCTGTTCCACTGTAAATGGTACCAGGTAGTTTACTGAATTCAGCTTGCATTGGAGTATTCCATGCCACCTAGCACTCTACATGCAATATCTATACAGTTCCACATCAGTCTGAGTAGTTATGTACTGAAACTTATCACAAAATGCATTGAATACAAAGGAATGCATTCAACTCAAAGGAGTGTACAGTTCAATTTTCCTGATAAGTAGTATGTGCTAACATGATGTAAACATTGTTAGCACACTAACCATATGATTTAGAGTTGTCTGCAACCAATTTTATGAATTTGCTACCTATGCTCCAGAAATTACTTTCTGTAGCATTACCTTCTCTACTCATTGGAACTTAAGACTTTAGAGAATTAAACCAAGTCAATGGCTGTTCCACTGTAAATGGTACCAGGTAGGTTACTGAATTCAACTTGCATTGGAGTATTCCATGCCACCTAGCACTCTACATGCAATATCTATACAGTTCCACATCAGTCTGTGTAGTTATGTACAGAAACCTATCACAAAATGCATTGAAACGAAAGTAATGCATTCAACTCAAAGGAGTGTACAGTTCAATTTTGCTGAGAACTACTATGTACTAACATGATGTAAACATTGTTAGCACACTAACCATATGACTTAGAGTTGTCTGCAACCAATTATATGAGTGTGCTACCTATGCTCCAGAAGTTACTTTCAGTAACGTTACCTTCTCTACACATTGGAACTTTAGTCTTTCTAGAATTAAACCAAGTCAATGGCTGTTCCACTGTAAATGATACCAGGTAGGTTACTGAACTCAACTTGCATTGGAGTATTCCATGGCACCTAGCACTCTACATGCAATATCTATAGAGTTCCACATCAGTCTGAGTAGTTAAGTACAGAAACTTATCACAAAATGCATTGAATAGAAAGTAATGCATTGAACTCAAAGGAGTGTACAGTTCAATTTTGCTGATAAGTACTATGTGCTAACAGGATGTAAAAATTGTTAGCACACTAACCATATGATTTAGAGTTGCCTGCAACCAATTTTTTGAGTGTGCTACCTATGCTACTGAAGTTACTTTCAGTAGCATTACCTTCTCTACTCATTGGAACTTTGGACTTTACAGAATTAAACCAAGTCAATGGCTGTTCCACTATAAATGGTACCAGGTAGGTTACTGAATTCAACTTGCATTGGAGTATTTCATGCCACCTAGCACTCTACATGCAATATCTATACAGTTCCACATCAGTCTGAGTAGTTATGTACAGAAACTTATCACAAAGTGCATTGAATAGAAAGTAATGCATTCATCTCAAAGGAGTGTACATTTCAATTGTGCTGATAAATACTATGTGCTAACATGATGTAAACATTGTTAGCACACTAACCATATGATTTAGAGTTGTCTGCAACCAATTTTATGAGTGTGCTACCTATGCTCCAGAAGTTACTTTCAGTAACGTTACCTTCTCTACACATTGGAACTTTAGTCTTTCTAGAATTAAACCAAATCAATGGCTGTTCCACTGTAAATGGTACCAGGTAGGTTATTGAATTCAACTTGCATTGGAGTATTCCATGCCACCTAGCACTCTACATGCAATATCTATACAGTTCCACATCAGTCTGAGTAGTTATGTACAGAAACTTATCATAAAATGCATTGAATAGAAAGTAATGCATTCATCTCAAAGGAGTGTACATTTGAATTGTGCTGATAAATACTATGTGCTAACATGATGAAAACATTGTTAGCACACTAACCATATGATTTAGAGTTGTCTGCAACCAATTTTTTGAGTGTGCTACCTATGCTACTGAAGTTACTTTCAGTTGCATTACCTTCTCTACTCATTGGAACTTAGGACTTTACAGAATTAAACCAAGTCAATGGCTGTTCCACTGTAAATGGTACCAGGTAGGTTTCTGAATTCTGCTTGCATTGGAGTATTCCATGGCACCTAGCACTCTACATGCAATATCTATACAGTTCCACATCAGTCTGAGTAGTTATGTACAGAAACTTATCACAAAATGCATTGAATAGAAAGTAATGCATTCAACTCAAAGGAGTGTACAGTTCAATTTTGCTGATACGTAGTATGTGCTAACATGATGTAAACATTGTTAGCACACTAACCATATGATTTAGAGTTGTCTGCAACCAATTTTTTGAGTGTGCTACCTATGCTACTGAAGTTACTTTCAGTTGCATTAACTTCTCCACTCATTGGAACTTTAGACTTTACAGAATTAAACCAAGTCAATGGCTGTTCCACTGTAAATGGTACCAGGTAGGTTACTGAATTCAACTTGCATTGGAGTATTCCATGCCACCTAGCACTCTACATGCAATATCTATACAGTTCCACATCAGTCTGAGTAGTTATATACAGAAACCTATCACAAAATGCATTGAATAGAAAGTAATGCATTCAACTCAAAGGAGTGTTAAGTTCAAATTTGCTGATAAGTACTATGTGCTAACATGATGTAAACATTGTTAGCACACTAACCATATGATTTAGAGTTGTCTGCAACCAATTTTTTGAGTGTGCTACCTATGCTACCGAAGTTACTTTCAGTAGCATTACCTTCTCTACACATTGGAACTTTAGTCTTTCTAGAATTAAACCAAATCAATGGCTGTTCCACTGTAAATGGTACCAGGTAGGTTACTGAATTCAACTTGCATTGGAGTATTCCATGCCACCTAGCACTCTACATGCAATATCTATACAGTTCCACATCAGTCTGTGTAGTTATGTACAGAAACCTATCACAAAATACATTGAATAGAAAGTAATGCATTCAACTCAAAGGACTGTACAGTTCAATTTTGCTGATAAGTACTATGTGCTAACAGGATGTAAACATTGTTAGCACACTAACCATATGATTTAGAGTTGTCTGCAACCAATTGTTTGAGTGTGCTACCTATGCTACTGAAGTTACTTTCAGTAGCATTACCTTCTCTACTCATTGGAACTTTGGACTTTACAGAATTAAACCAAGTCAATGGCTGTTCCACTGTAAATGGTACCAGGTAGGTTACTGAATTCAACTTGCATTGGAGTATTCCATGCCACCTCGCACTCTACATGCAATATCTATACAGTTCCACATCAGTCTGAGTAGTTATGTACAGAAATTTATCACAAAATGCATTGAATAGAAAGTAATGCATTCAACTCAAAGGTGTCTACAGTTCAATTTTGCTGAGAACTACTATGTGCTAACATGATGTAAACATTGTTAGCACACTAACCATATGATTTAGAGTTGTCTGCAACCAATTTTATGAGTGTGCTACCTATGCTCCAGAAGTTACTTTCAGTAACGTTACCTTCTCTACACATTGGAACTTTAGTCTTTCTAGAATTAAACCAAATCAATGGCTGTTCCACTGTAAATGGTACCAGGTAGGTTACTGAATTCAACTTGCATTGGAGTATTCCATGCCACCTAGCACTCTACATGCAATATCTATACAGTTCCACATCAGTCTGTGTAGTTATGTACAGAAACCTATCACAAAATGCATTGAATAGAAAGTAATGCATTCATCTCAAAGGAGTGTACATTTGAATTCTGCTGATAAATACTATGTGCTAACATGATGTAAACATTGTTAGCACACTAAACATATTATTTAGAGTTGTCTGCAACCAATTTTTTTGAGTGTGCTACCTATGCTACTGAAGTTACTTTCAGTTGCATTACCTTCTCTACTCATTGGAACTTTAGACTTTACAGAATTAAACCAAGTCAATGGCTGTTCCACTGTAAATGGTACCAGGTAGGTTACTGAATTCAGCTTGCATTGGAGTATTCCATGGCACCTAGCACTCTACATGCAATATCTATGCAGTTCCACATCAGTCTGAGTAGTTATGTACAGAAACTTATCACAAAATGAATTGAATACAAAGTAATGCATTCAACTCAAAGGAGTCTACAGTTCAATTTTGCTGATAAGTACTATGTGCTAACATGATGTAAACATTGTTAGCACTCTAACCATATGATTTAGAGTTGTCTGCAACCAATTTTTTTAAGTGTGCTACCTATGCTACTGAAGTTACTTTCAGTAGCATTACCTTCTCTACTCATTGGAACTTTGGACTTTACAGAATTAAACCAAGTCAATGGCTGTTCCACTATAAATGGTACCAGGTAGGTTACTGAATTCAACTTGCATTGGAGTATTCCATGCCACCTAGCACTCTACATGCAATATCTATACAGTTCCACATCAGTCTGAGTAGTTATGTACAGAAACTTATCACAAAGTGCATTGAATAGAAAGTAATGCATTCATCTCAAAGGAGTGTACATTTCAATTGTGCTGATAAATACTATGTGCTAACATGATGTAAACATTGTTAGCACACTAACCATATGATTTAGAGTTGTCTGCAACCAATTTTATGAGTGTGCTACCTATGCTCCAGAAGTTACTTTCAGTAACGTTACCTTCTCTACACATTGGAACTTTAGTCTTTCTAGAATTAAACCAAATCAATGGCTGTTCCACTGTAAATGGTACCAGGTAGGTTATTGAATTCAACTTGCATTGGAGTATTCCATGCCACCTAGCACTCTACATGCAATATCTATACAGTTCCACATCAGTCTGAGTAGTTATGTACAGAAACTTATCATAAAATGCATTGAATAGAAAGTAATGCATTCATCTCAAAGGAGTGTACATTTGAATTGTGCTGATAAATACTATGTGCTAACATGATGAAAACATTGTTAGCACACTAACCATATGATTTAGAGTTGTCTGCAACCAATTTTTTGAGTGTGCTACCTATGCTACTGAAGTTACTTTCAGTTGCATTACCTTCTCTACTCATTGGAACTTAGGACTTTACAGAATTAAACCAAGTCAATGGCTGTTCCACTGTAAATGGTACCAGGTAGGTTTCTGAATTCTGCTTGCATTGGAGTATTCCATGGCACCTAGCGCTCTACATGCAATATCTATACAGTTCCACATCAGTCTGAGTAGTTATGTACAGAAACTTATCACAAAATGCATTGAATAGAAAGTAATGCATTCAACTCAAAGGAGTGTACAGTTCAATTTTGCTGATACGTAGTATGTGCTAACATGATGTAAACATTGTTAGCACACTAACCATATGATTTAGAGTTGTCTGCAACCAATTTTTTGAGTGTGCTACCTATGCTACTGAAGTTACTTTCAGTTGCATTACCTTCTCCACTCATTGGAACTTTAGACTTTACAGAATTAAACCAAGTCAATGGCTGTTCCACTGTAAATGGTACCAGGTAGGTTACTGAATTCAACTTGCATTGGAGTATTCCATGCCACCTAGCACTCTACATGCAATATCTATACAGTTCCACATCAGTCTGAGTAGTTATATACAGAAACCTATCACAAAATGCATTGAATAGAAAGTAATGCATTCAACTCAAAGGAGTGTACAGTTCAAATTTGCTGATAAGTACTATGTGCTAACATGATGTAAACATTGTTAGCACACTAACCATATGATTTAGAGTTGTCTGCAACCAATTTTTTGAGTGTGCTACCTATGCTACCGAAGTTACTTTCAGTAGCATTACCTTCTCTACACATTGGAACTTTAGTCTTTCTAGAATTAAACCAAATCAATGGCTGTTCCACTGTAAATGGTACCAGGTAGGTTACTGAATTCAACTTGCATTGGAGTATTCCATGCCACCTAGCACTCTACATGCAATATCTATACAGTTCCACATCAGTCTGTGTAGTTATGTACAGAAACCTATCACAAAATACATTGAATAGAAAGTAATGCATTCAACTCAAAGGACTGTACAGTTCAATTTTGCTGATAAGTACTATGTGCTAACAGGATGTAAACATTGTTAGCACACTAACCATATGATTTAGAGTTGTCTGCAACCAATTGTTTGAGTGTGCTACCTATGCTACTGAAGTTACTTTCAGTAGCATTACCTTCTCTACTCATTGGAACTTTGGACTTTACAGAATTAAACCAAGTCAATGGCTGTTCCACTGTAAATGGTACCAGGTAGGTTACTGAATTCAACTTGCATTGGAGTATTCCATGCCACCTCGCACTCTACATGCAATATCTATACAGTTCCACATCAGTCTGAGTAGTTATGTACAGAAATTTATCACAAAATGCATTGAATAGAAAGTAATGCATTCAACTCAAAGGTGTCTACAGTTCAATTTTGCTGAGAACTACTATGTGCTAACATGATGTAAACATTGTTAGCACACTAAACATATTATTTAGAGTTGTCTGCAACCAATTTTTTGAGTGTGCTACCTATGCTACTGAAGTTACTTTCAGTTGCATTACCTTCTCTACTCATTGGAACTTTAGACTTTACAGAATTAAACCAAGTCAATGGCTGTTCCACTGTAAATGGTACCAGGTAGGTTACTGAATTCAGCTTGCATTGGAGTATTCCATGGCACCTAGCACTCTACATGCAATATCTATGCAGTTCCACATCAGTCTGAGTAGTTATGTACAGAAACTTATCACAAAATGAATTGAATACAAAGTAATGCATTCAACTCAAAGGAGTCTACAGTTCAATTTTGCTGATAAGTACTATGTGCTAACATGATGTAAACATTGTTAGCACTCTAACCATATGATTTAGAGTTGTCTGCAACCAATTTTTTTAAGTGTGCTACCTATGCTACTGAAGTTACTTTCAGTAGCATTACCTTCTCTACTCATTGGAACTTTGGACTTTACAGAATTAAACCAAGTCAATGGCTGTTCCACTGTAAATGGTACCAGGTAGGTTACTGAATTCAACTTGCATTGGAGTATTCCATGCCACCTAGCACTCTACATGCAATATCTATACAGTTCCACATCAGTCTGAGTAGTTATGTACAGAAATTTATCACAAAATGCATTGAATAGAAAGTAATGCATTCAACTCAAAGGAGTCTACAGTTCAATTTTGCTGAGAACTACTATGTGCTAACATGATGTAAACATTGTTAGCACACTAACCATATGATTTAGAGTTGTCTGCAACCAATTTTATGAATGTGCTACCTATGCTCCAGAAGTTACTTTCAGTAGCATTACCTTCTCTACTCATTGGAACTTTAGACTTTACAGAATTAAACCAAGTCAATGGCTGTTCCACTGTAAATGGTACCAGGTAGGTTACTGAATTCAGCTTGCATTGGAGTATTCCATGCCACCTAGCACTCTACATGCAATATCTATACAGTTCCACATCAGTCTGAGTAGTTATGTACAGAAACTTATCACAAAATGCTTTGATTAGAAAGTAATGCATTCAACTCAAAGGAGTCTACAGTTCAATTTTGCTGATAAGTAGTATGTGCTAACATGATGTAAACATTGTTAGCACACTATCCATATGATTTAGAGTTGTCTGCAACCAACTTTATGAGTGTGCTACCTATGCTCCAGAAGTTATTTTCAGTAACGTTACCTTCTCTACACATTGGAACTTAAGACTTTAGAGAATTAAACCAAGTCAATGGCTGTTCCACTGTAAATGGTACCAGGTAGGTTACTGAATTCAACTTGCATTGGAGTATTCCATGCCACCTAGCACTCTACATGCAATATCTATACAGTTCCACATCAGTCTGTGTAGTTATGTACAGAAACCTATCACAAAATGCATTGAATAGAAAGTAATGCATTCAACTCAAAGGAGTGTACAGTTCAATTTTGCTGAGAACTACTATGTACTAACATGATGTAAACATTGTTAGCACACTAACCATATGATTTAGAGTTGTCTGCAACCAATTTTATGAGTGTGCTACCTATGCTCCAGAAGTTACTTTCAGTAACGTTACCTTCTCTACACATTGGAACTTTAGTCTTTCTAGAATTAAACCAAGTCAATGGCTGTTCCACTGTAAATGGTACCAGGTAGGTTACTGAACTCAACTTACATTGGAGTATTCCATGGCACCTAGCACTCTACATGCAATATCTATAGAGTTCCACATCAGTCTGAGTAGTTAAGTACAGAAACTTATCACAAAATGCATTGAATAGAAAGTAATGCATTCAACTCAAAGGAGTGTACAGTTCAATTTTGCTGATAAGTACTATGTGCTAACAGGATGTAAAAATTGTTAGCACACTAACCATATGATTTAGAGTTGCCTGCAACCAATTTTTTGAGTGTGCTACCTATGCTACTGAAGTTACTTTCAGTAGCATTACCTTCTCTACTCATTGGAACTTTGGACTTTACAGAATTAAACCAAGTCAATGGCTGTTCCACTATAAATGGTACCAGGTAGGTTACTGAATTCAACTTGCATTGGAGTATTCCATGCCACCTAGCACTCTACATGCAATATCTATACAGTTCCACATCAGTCTGAGTAGTTATGTACAGAAACTTATCACAAAGTGCATTGAATAGAAAGTAATGCATTCATCTCAAAGGAGTGTACATTTCAATTGTGCTGATAAATACTATGTGCTAACATGATGTAAACATTGTTAGCACACTAACCATATGATTTAGAGTTGTCTGCAACCAATTTTATGAGTGTGCTACCTATGCTCCAGAAGTTACTTTCAGTAACGTTACCTTCTCTACACATTGGAACTTTAGTCTTTCTAGAATTAAACCAAATCAATGGCTGTTCCACTGTAAATGGTACCAGGTAGGTTATTGAATTCAACTTGCATTGGAGTATTCCATGCCACCTAGCACTCTACATGCAATATCTATACAGTTCCACATCAGTCTGAGTAGTTATGTACAGAAACTTATCATAAAATGCATTGAATAGAAAGTAATGCATTCATCTCAAAGGAGTGTACATTTGAATTGTGCTGATAAATACTATGTGCTAACATGATGAAAACATTGTTAGCACACTAACCATATGATTTAGAGTTGTCTGCAACCAATTTTTTGAGTGTGCTACCTATGCTACTGAAGTTACTTTCAGTTGCATTACCTTCTCTACTCATTGGAACTTTGGACTTTACAGAATTAAACCAAGTCAATGGCTGTTCCACTGTAAATGGTACCAGGTAGGTGACTGAATTCAACTTGCATTGGAGTATTCCATGCCACCTAGCACTCTACATGCAATATCTATACAGTTCCACATCAGTCTGAGTAGTTATGTACAGAAATTTATCACAAAATGCATTGAATAGAAAGTAATGCATTCAACTCAAAGGAGTCTACAGTTCAATTTTGCTGAGAACTACTATGTGCTAACATGATGTAAACATTGTTAGCACACTAACCATATGATTTAGAGTTGTCTGCAACCAATTTTATGAATGTGCTACCTATGCTCCAGAAGTTACTTTCAGTAGCATTACCTTCTCTACTCATTGGAACTTTAGACTTTACAGAATTAAACCAAGTCAATGGCTGTTCCACTGTAAATGGTACCAGGTAGGTTACTGAATTCAGCTTGCATTGGAGTATTCCATGCCACCTAGCACTCTACATGCAATATCTATACAGTTCCACATCAGTCTGAGTAGTTATGTACAGAAACTTATCACAAAATGCTTTGATTAGAAAGTAATGCATTCAACTCAAAGGAGTCTACAGTTCAATTTTGCTGATAAGTAGTATGTGCTAACATGATGTAAACATTGTTAGCACACTAACCATATGATTTAGAGTTGTCTGCAACCAATTTTATGAGTCTGCTACCTATGCTCCAGAAGTTACTTTCAGTAACGTTACCTTCTCTACACATTGGAACTTAAGACTTTAGAGAATTAAACCAAGTCAATGGCTGTTCCACTGTAAATGGTACCAGGTAGGTTACTGAATTCAACTTGCATTGGAGTATTCCATGCCACCTAGCACTCTACATGCAATATCTATACAGTTCCACATCAGTCTGTGTAGTTATGTACAGAAACCTATCACAAAATGCATTGAATAGAAAGTAATGCGTTCAACTCAAAGGAGTGTACAGTTCAATTTTGCTGAGAACTACTATGTACTAACATGATGTAAACATTGTTAGCACACTAACCATATGATTTAGAGTTGTCTGCAACCAATTTTATGAGTGTGCTACCTATGCTCCAGAAGTTACTTTCAGTAACGTTACCTTCTCTACACATTGGAACTTTAGTCTTTCTAGAATTAAACCAAGTAAATGGCTGTTCCACTGTAAATGGTACCAGGTAGGTTACTGAACTCAACTTGCATTGGAGTATTCCATGGCACCTAGCACTCTACATGCAATATCTACGGAGTTCCACATCAGTCTGAGTAGTTAAGTACAGAAACTTATCACAAAATGCATTGAATAGAAAGTAATGCATTCAACTCAAAGGAGTGTACAGTTCAATTTTGCTGATAAGTACTATGTGCTAACAGGATGTAAAAATTGTTAGCACACTAACCATATGATTTAGAGTTGCCTGCAACCAATTTTTTGAGTGTGCTACCTATGCTACTGAAGTTACTTTCAGTAGCATTACCTTCTCTACTCATTGGAACTTTGGACTTTACAGAATTAAACCAAGTCAATGGCTGTTCCACTATAAATGGTACCAGGTAGGTTACTGAATTCAACTTGCATTGGAGTATTCCATGCCACCTAGCACTCTACATGCAATATCTATACAGTTCCACATCAGTCTGAGTAGTTATGTACAGAAATTATCACAAAGTGCATTGAATAGAAAGTAATGCATTCATCTCAAAGGAGTGTACATTTCAATTGTGCTGATAAATACTATGTGCTAACATGATGTAAACATTGTTAGCACACTAACCATATGATTTAGAGTTGTCTGCAACCAATTTTATGAGTGTGCTACCTATGCTCCAGAAGTTACTTTCAGTAACGTTACCTTCTCTACACATTGGAACTTTAGTCTTTCTAGAATTAAACCAAATCAATGGCTGTTCCACTGTAAATGGTACCAGGTAGGTTATTGAATTCAACTTGCATTGGAGTATTCCATGCCACCTAGCACTCTACATGCAATATCTATACAGTTCCACATCAGTCTGAGTAGTTATGTACAGAAACTTATCACAAAGTGCATTGAATAGAAAGTAATGCATTCATCTCAAAGGAGTGTACATTTCAATTGTGCTGATAAATACTATGTGCTAACATGATGTAAACATTGTTAGCACACTAACCATATGATTTAGAGTTGTCTGCAACCAATTTTATGAGTGTGCTACCTATGCTCCAGAAGTTACTTTCAGTAACGTTACCTTCTCTACACATTGGAACTTTAGTCTTTCTAGAATTAAACCAAATCAATGGCTGTTCCACTGTAAATGGTACCAGGTAGGTTATTGAATTCAACTTGCATTGGAGTATTCCATGCCACCTAGCACTCTACATGCAATATCTATACAGTTCCACATCAGTCTGAGTAGTTATGTACAGAAACTTATCACAAAATGCATTGAATAGAAAGTAATGCATTCAACTCAAAGGAGTGTACAGTTCAATTTTGCTGATACGTAGTATGTGCTAACATTATGTAAACATTGTTAGCACACTAACCATATGATTTAGAGTTGTCTGCAACCAATTTTTTGAGTGTGCTACCTATGCTACTGAAGTTACTTTCAGTAGCATTACCTTCTCTACTCATTGGAACTTTGGACTTTACAGAATTAAACCAAGTCAATGGCTGTTCCACTATAAATGGTACCAGGTAGGTTACTGAATTCAACTTGCATTGGAGTATTCCATGCCACCTAGCACTCTACATGCAATATCTATACAGTTCCACATCAGTCTGAGTAGTTATGTACAGAAATTATCACAAAGTGCATTGAATAGAAAGTAATGCATTCATCTCAAAGGAGTGTACATTTCAATTGTGCTGATAAATACTATGTGCTAACATGATGTAAACATTGTTAGCACACTAACCATATGATTTAGAGTTGTCTGCAACCAATTTTATGAGTGTGCTACCTATGCTCCAGAAGTTACTTTCAGTAACGTTACCTTCTCTACACATTGGAACTTTAGTCTTTCTAGAATTAAACCAAATCAATGGCTGTTCCACTGTAAATGGTACCAGGTAGGTTATTGAATTCAACTTGCATTGGAGTATTCCATGCCACCTAGCACTCTACATGCAATATCTATACAGTTCCACATCAGTCTGAGTAGTTATGTACAGAAACTTATCACAAAGTGCATTGAATAGAAAGTAATGCATTCATCTCAAAGGAGTGTACATTTCAATTGTGCTGATAAATACTATGTGCTAACATGATGTAAACATTGTTAGCACACTAACCATATGATTTAGAGTTGTCTGCAACCAATTTTATGAGTGTGCTACCTATGCTCCAGAAGTTACTTTCAGTAACGTTACCTTCTCTACACATTGGAACTTTAGTCTTTCTAGAATTAAACCAAATCAATGGCTGTTCCACTGTAAATGGTACCAGGTAGGTTATTGAATTCAACTTGCATTGGAGTATTCCATGCCACCTAGCACTCTACATGCAATATCTATACAGTTCCACATCAGTCTGAGTAGTTATGTACAGAAACTTATCACAAAATGCATTGAATAGAAAGTAATGCATTCAACTCAAAGGAGTGTACAGTTCAATTTTGCTGATACGTAGTATGTGCTAACATTATGTAAACATTGTTAGCACACTAACCATATGATTTAGAGTTGTCTGCAACCAATTTTTTGAGTGTGCTACCTATGCTACTGAAGTTACTTTCAGTTGCATTACCTTCTCCACTCATTGGAACTTTAGACTTTACAGAATTAAACCAAGTCAATGGCTGTTCCACTGTAAATGGTACCAGGTAGGTTACTGAATTCAACTTGCATTGGAGTATTCCATGCCACCTAGCACTCTACATGCAATATCTATACAGTTCCACATCAGTCTGTGTAGTTATGTACAGAAACCTATCACAAAATACATTGAATAGAAAGTAATGCATTCAACTCAAAGGAGTGTACAGTTCAATTTTGCTGATAAGTACTATGTGCTAACAGGATGTAAACATTGTTAGCACACTAACCATATGATTTAGAGTTGTCTGCAACCAATTGTTTGAGTGTGCTACCTATGCTACTGAAGTTACTTTCAGTAGCATTACCTTCTCTACTCATTGGAACTTTGGACTTTACAGAATTAAACCAAGTCAATGGCTGTTCCACTGTAAATGGTACCAGGTAGGTTACTGAATTCAACTTGCATTGGAGTATTCCATGCCACCTCGCACTCTACATGCAATATCTATACAGTTCCACATCAGTCTGAGTAGTTATGTACAGAAATTTATCACAAAATGCATTGAATAGAAAGTAATGCATTCAACTCAAAGGAGTCTACAGTTCAATTTTGCTGAGAACTACTATGTGCTAACATGATGTAAACATTGTTAGCACACTAACCATATGATTTAGAGTTGTCTGCAACCAATTTTATGAATGTGCTACCTATGCTCCAGAAGTTACTTTCAGTAGCATTACCTTCTCTACTCATTGGAACTTTAGACTTTACAGAATTAAACCAAGTCAATGGCTGTTCCACTGTAAATGGTACCAGGTAGGTTACTGAATTCAGCTTGCATTGGAGTATTCCATGCCACCTAGCACTCTACATGCAATATCTATACAGTTCCACATCAGTCTGAGTAGTTATGTACAGAAACTTATCACAAAATGCTTTGATTAGAAAGTAATGCATTCAACTCAAAGGAGTCTACAGTTCAATTTTGCTGATAAGTAGTATGTGCTAACATGATGTAAACATTGTTAGCAAACTAACCATATGATTTAGAGTTGTCTGCAACCAATTTTATGAGTCTGCTACCTATGCTCCAGAAGTTACTTTCAGTAACGTTACCTTCTCTACACATTGGAAGTTTAGTCTTTCTAGAATTAAACCAAATCAATGGCTGTTCCACTGTAAATGGTACCAGGTAGGTTACTGAATTCAACTTGCATTGGAGTGTTCCATGCCACCTAGCACTCTACATGCAATATCTATACAGTTCCACATCAGTCTGTGTAGTTATGTACAGAAACCTATCACAAAATGCATTGAATAGAAAGTAATGCATTCATCTCAAAGGAGTGTACATTTGAATTGTGCTGATAAATACTATGTGCTAACATGATGTAAACATTGTTAGCACACTAACCATATGATTTAGAGTTGTCTGCAACCAATTTTTTGAGTGTGCTACCTATGCTACTGAAGTTACTTTCAGTTGCATTACCTTCTCTACTCATTGGAACTTTAGACTTTACAGAATTAAACCAAGTCAATGGGTGTTCCACTGTAAATGGTACCAGGTAGGTTACTGAATTCAGCTTGCATTGGAGTATTCCATGGCACCTAGCACTCTACATGCAATATCTATGCAGTTCCACATCAGTCTGAGTAGTTATGTACAGAAACTTATCACAAAATGCATTGAATACAAAGTAATGCATTCAACTCAAAGGAGTGTACAGTTCAATTTTGCTGATAAGTACTATGTGCTAACATGATGTAAACATTGTTAGCACACTAACCATATGATTTAGAGTTGTCTGCAACCAATTTTTTTAAGTGTGCTACCTATGCTACTGAAGTTACTTTCAGTAGCATTACCTTCTCTACTCATTGGAACTTTGGACTTTACAGAATTAAACCAAGTCAATGGCTGTTCCACTGTAAATGGTACCAGGTAGGTTACTGAAATCAACTTGCATTGGAGTATTCCATGCCACCTAGCACTCTACATGCAATATCTATACAGTTCCACATCAGTCTGAGTAGTTATGTACAGAAATTTATCACAAAATGCATTGAACAGAAAGTAATGCATTCAACTCAAAGGAGACTACAGTTCAATTTTGCTGAGAACTACTATGTGCTAACATGATGTAAACATTGTTAGCACACTAACCATATGATTTAGAGTTGTCTGCAACCAATTTTATGAATGTGCTACCTATGCTCCAGAACTTACATTCAGTAGCATTACCTTCTCTACTCATTGGAACTTTAGACTTTACAGAATTAAACCAAGTCAATGGCTGTTCCACTGTAAATGGTACCAGGTAGGTTACTGAATTCAGCTTGCATTGGAGTATTCCATGCCACCTAGCACTCTACATGCAATATCTATACAGTTCCACATCAGTCTGAGTAGTTATGTACAGAAACTTATCACAAAATGCATTGAATAGAAAGTAATGCATTCAACTCAAAGGAGTGTACAGTTCAATTTTGCTGATAAGTAGTATGTGCTAACATGATGTAAACATTGTTAGCACACTAACCATATGATTTAGAGTTGTCTGCAACCAATTTTTTGAGTGTCCTACCTATGCTACTGAAGTTACTTTCAGTTGCATTACCTTCTCCACTCATTGGAACTTTAGACTTTACAGAATTAAACCAAGTCAATGGCTGTTCCACTGTAAATGGTACCAGGTAGGTTACTGAATTCAACTTGCATTGGAGTATTCCATGCCACCTAGCACTCTACATGCAATATCTATACAGTTCCACATCAGTCTGAGTAGTTATTTACAGAAACTTATCACAAAATGCATTGAATACAAAGTAATGCATTCAACTCAAAGGAGTGTACAGTTCAATTTTGCTGATAAGTACTATGTGCTAACATGATGTAAACATTGTTAGCACACTAACCATATGATTTAGAGTTGTCTGCAACCAATTTTTTGAGTGTGCTACCTATGCTACTGAAGTTACTTTCAGTAGCATTACCTTCTCGACTCATTGGAACTTTGGACTTTACAGAATTAAACCAAGTCAATGGCTGTTCCACTGTAAATGGTACCAGGTAGGTTACTGAAATCAACTTGCATTGGAGTATTCCATGCCACCTAGCACTCTACATGCAATATCTATACAGTTCCACATCAGTCTGAGTAGTTATGTACAGAAATTTATCACAAAATGCATTGAACAGAAAGTAATGCATTCAACTCAAAGGAGACTACAGTTCAATTTTGCTGAGAACTACTATGTGCTAACATGATGTAAACATTGTTAGCACACTAACCATATGATTTAGAGTTGTCTGCAACCAATTTTATGAATGTGCTACCTATGCTCCAGAACTTACATTCAGTAGCATTACCTTCTCTACTCATTGGAACTTTAGACTTTACAGAATTAAACCAAGTCAATGGCTGTTCCACTGTAAATGGTACCAGGTAGGTTACTGAATTCAGCTTGCATTGGAGTATTCCATGCCACCTAGCATTCCACATGCAATATCTATACAGTTCCACATCAGTCTGAATAGTTATGTACAGAAACTTATCACAAAATGCTTTGATTAGAAAGTAATGCATTCAACTCAAAGGAGTCTACACTTCAATTTTGCTGAGAAATACTATGTGCTAACATGATGTAAACATTGTTAGCACACTAACCATATGATTTAGCGTTGTCTGCAACCAATTTTAAGAGTGTGCTACCTATGCTCCAGAAGTTACTTTCAGTAACGTTACCTTCTCTACACATTGGAACTTTAGACTTTCTAGAATTAAACCAAATCAATGGCTGTTCCACTGTAAATGGTACCAGGTAGGTTACTGAATTCAACTTGCATTGGAGTATTCCATGCCACCTAGCACTCTACATGCAATATCTATACAGTTCCAAATCAGTCTGTGTACTTATGTACAAAAACCTATCACAAAATGCATTGAATAGAAAGTAATGCATTCAACTCAAAGGAGTGTAAAGTTCAATTGTGCTGATAAATACTATGTGCTAACATGATGTAAACATTGTTAGCACACTAACCATATGATTTAGAGTTGTCTGCAACCAATTTTTTGAGTGTCCTACCTATGCTACTGAAGTTACTTTCAGTAGCATTACCTTCTCTACTCATTGGAACTTTAGACTTTACAGAATTAAACCAAGTCAATGGCTGTTCCACTGTAAATGGTACCAGGTAGGTTACTGAATTCAGCTTGCATTGGAGTATTCCATGCCACCTAGCACTCCACATGCAATATCTATACAGTTCCACATCAGTCTGAGTAGTTATCTACAGAAACTTATGACAAAATGCATTGAATAGAAAGTAATGCGTTCAACTCAAAGGAGTGTACAGTTCAATTTTGCTGAGAACTACTATGTACTAACATGATGTAAACATTGTTAGCACACTAACCATATGATTTGGAGTTGTCTGCAACCAATTTTATGAGTGTGCTACCTATGCTCCAGAAGTTACTTTCAGTAACGTTACCTTCTCTACACATTGGAACTTTAGTCTTTCTAGAATTAAACCAAGTCAATGGCTGTTCCACTGTAAATGGTACCAGGTAGTTTACTGAATTCAACTTGCATTGGAGTATTCCATGCCACCTAGCACTCTACATGCAATATCTATACAGTTCCACATCAGTCTGAGTAGTTATGTACAGAAATTTATCACAAAATGCATTGAATAGAAAGTAATGCATTCAACTCAAAGGAGACTACAGTTCAATTTTGCTGAGAAGTACTATGTGCTAACATGATGTAAACATTGTTAGCACACTAACCATATGATTTAGAGTTGTCTGCAACCAATTTTATGAATGTGCTACCTATGCTCCCGAAGTTACTTTCAGTAGCATTACCTTCTCTACTCATTGGAACTTTAGACTTTACAGAATTAAACCAAGTCAATGGCTGTTCCACTGTAAATGGTACCAGGTAGGTTACTGAATTCAGCTTGCATTGGAGTATTCCATGCCACCTAGCACTCTACATGTAATATCTATACAGTTCCACATCAGTCTGTGTAGTTCTGTACAGAAACCTATCACAAAATGCATTGAATAGAAAGTAATGCATTCAACTCAAAGGAGTGTACAGTTCAATTTTGCTGATACGTAGTATGTGCTAACATTATGTAAACATTGTTAGCACACTAACCATATGATTTAGAGTTGTCTGCAACCAATTTTTTGAGTGTGCTACCTATGCTACTGAAGTTACTTTCAGTTGCATTACCTTCTCCACTCATTGGAACTTTAGAGTTTACAGAATTAAACCAAGTCAATGGCTGTTCCACTGTAAATGGTACCAGGTAGGTTACTGAATTCAACTTGCATTGGAGTATTCCATGTCACCTAGCACTCTACATGCAATATCTATACAGTTCCACATCAGTCTGTGTAGTTATGTACAGAAACCTATCACAAAATACATTGAATAGAAAGTAATGCATTCAACTCAAAGGAGTGTACAGTTCAATTTTGCTGATAAGTACTATGTGCTAACAGGATGTAAACATTGTTAGCACACTAACCATATGATTTAGAGTTGTCTGCAACCAATTGTTTGAGTGTGCTACCTATGCTACTGAAGTTACTTTCAGTAGCATTACTTTCTCTACTCATTGGAACTTTGGACTTTACAGAATTAAACCAAGTCAATGGCTGTTCCACTGTAAATGGTACCAGGTAGGTTACTGAATTCAACTTGCATTGGAGTATTCCATGCCACCTCGCACTCTACATGCAATATCTATACAGTTCCACATCAGTCTGAGTAGTTATGTACAGAAATTTATCACAAAATGCATTGAATAGAAAGTAATGCATTCAACTCAAAGGAGTCTACAGTTCAATTTTGCTGAGAACTACTATGTGCTAACATGATGTAAACATTGTTAGCACACTAACCATATGATTTAGAGTTGTCTGCAACCAATTTTATGAATGTGCTACCTATGCTCCAGAAGTTACTTTCAGTAGCATTACCTTCTCTACTCATTTGAACTTTAGACTTTACAGAATTAAACCAAGTCAATGGCTGTTCCACTGTAAATGGTACCAGGTAGGTTACTGAATTCAGCTTGCATTGGAGTATTCCATGCCACCTAGCACTCTAAATGCAATATCTATACAGTTCCACATCAGTCTGAGTAGTTATGTACAGAAACTTATCACAAAATGCTTTGATTAGAAAGTAATGCATTCAACTCAAAGGAGTCTACAGTTCAATTTTGCTGATAAGTAGTATGTGCTAACATGATGTAAACATTGTTAGCAAACTAACCATATGATTTAGAGTTGTCTGCAACCAATTTTATGAGTCTGCTACCTATGCTCCAGAAGTTACTTTCAGTAACGTTACCTTCTCTACACATTGGAAGTTTAGTCTTTCTAGAATTAAACCAAATCAATGGCTGTTCCACTGTAAATGGTACCAGGTAGGTTACTGAATTCAACTTGCATTGGAGTGTTCCATGCCACCTAGCACTCTACATGCAATATCTATACAGTTCCACATCAGTCTGTGTAGTTATGTACAGAAACCTATCACAAAATGCATTGAATAGAAAGTAATGCATTCATCTCAAAGGAGTGTACATTTGAATTGTGCTGATAAATACTATGTGCTAACATGATGTAAACATTGTTAGCACACTAACCATATGATTTAGAGTTGTCTGCAACCAATTTTTTGAGTGTGCTACCTATGCTACTGAAGTTACTTTCAGTTGCATTACCTTCTCTACTCATTGGAACTTTAGACTTTACAGAATTAAACCAAGTCAATGGGTGTTCCACTGTAAATGGTACCAGGTAGGTTACTGAATTCAGCTTGCATTGGAGTATTCCATGGCACCTAGCACTCTACATGCAATATCTATGCAGTTCCACATCAGTCTGAGTAGTTATGTACAGAAACTTATCACAAAATGCATTGAATACAAAGTAA
This sequence comes from Hypanus sabinus, assembly GCF_030144855.1. Lineage (NCBI taxonomy): Eukaryota > Metazoa > Chordata > Chondrichthyes > Myliobatiformes > Dasyatidae > Hypanus > Hypanus sabinus. The sequence continues at coordinate 4,297,266 of NC_082733.1, forward strand.
TGCATTCAACTCAAAGGAGTGTACAGTTCAATTTTGCTGATAAGTACTATGTGCTAACATGATGTAAACATTGTTAGCACACTAACCATATGATTTAGAGTTGTCTGCAACCAATTTTTTTAAGTGTGCTACCTATGCTACTGAAGTTACTTTCAGTAGCATTACCTTCTCTACTCATTGGAACTTTGGACTTTACAGAATTAAACCAAGTCAATGGCTGTTCCACTGTAAATGGTACCAGGTAGGTTACTGAAATCAACTTGCATTGGAGTATTCCATGCCACCTAGCACTCTACATGCAATATCTATACAGTTCCACATCAGTCTGAGTAGTTATGTACAGAAATTTATCACAAAATGCATTGAACAGAAAGTAATGCATTCAACTCAAAGGAGACTACAGTTCAATTTTGCTGAGAACTACTATGTGCTAACATGATGTAAACATTGTTAGCACACTAACCATATGATTTAGAGTTGTCTGCAACCAATTTTATGAATGTGCTACCTATGCTCCAGAACTTACATTCAGTAGCATTACCTTCTCTACTCATTGGAACTTTAGACTTTACAGAATTAAACCAAGTCAATGGCTGTTCCACTGTAAATGGTACCAGGTAGGTTACTGAATTCAGCTTGCATTGGAGTATTCCATGCCACCTAGCACTCTACATGCAATATCTATACAGTTCCACATCAGTCTGAGTAGTTATGTACAGAAACTTATCACAAAATGCATTGAATAGAAAGTAATGCATTCAACTCAAAGGAGTGTACAGTTCAATTTTGCTGATAAGTAGTATGTGCTAACATGATGTAAACATTGTTAGCACACTAACCATATGATTTAGAGTTGTCTGCAACCAATTTTTTGAGTGTCCTACCTATGCTACTGAAGTTACTTTCAGTAGCATTACCTTCTCTACTCATTGGAACTTTAGACTTTACAGAATTAAACCAAGTCAATGGCTGTTCCACTGTAAATGGTACCAGGTAGGTTACTGAATTCAGCTTGCATTGGAGTATTCCATGCCACCTAGCACTCCACATGCAATATCTATACAGTTCCACATCAGTCTGAGTAGTTATCTACAGAAACTTATCACAAAATGCATTGAATAGAAAGTAATGCGTTCAACTCAAAGGAGTGTACAGTTCAATTTTGCTGAGAACTACTATGTACTAACATGATGTAAACATTGTTAGCACACTAACCATATGATTTGGAGTTGTCTGCAACCAATTTTATGAGTGTGCTACCTATGCTCCAGAAGTTACTTTCAGTAACGTTACCTTCTCTACACATTGGAACTTTAGTCTTTCTAGAATTAAACCAAGTCAATGGCTGTTCCACTGTAAATGGTACCAGGTAGTTTACTGAATTCAACTTGCATTGGAGTATTCCATGCCACCTAGCACTCTACATGCAATATCTATACAGTTCCACATCAGTCTGAGTAGTTATGTACAGAAATTTATCACAAAATGCATTGAATACAAAGTAATGCATTCAACTCAAAGGAGACTACAGTTCAATTTTGCTGAGAAGTACTATGTGCTAACATGATGTAAACATTGTTAGCACACTAACCATATGATTTAGAGTTGTCTGCAACCAATTTTATGAATGTGCTACCTATGCTCCAGAACTTACATTCAGTAGCATTACCTTCTCTACTCATTGGAACTTTAGACTTTACAGAATTAAACCAAGTCAATGGCTGTTCCACTGTAAATGGTACCAGGTAGGTTACTGAATTCAGCTTGCATTGGAGTATTCCATGCCACCTAGCACTCTACATGTAATATCTATACAGTTCCACATCAGTCTGTGTAGTTCTGTACAGAAACCTATCACAAAATGCATTGAATAGAAAGTAATGCATTCAACTCAAAGGAGTGTACAGTTCAATTTTGCTGATACGTAGTATGTGCTAACATTATGTAAACATTGTTAGCACACTAACCATATGATTTAGAGTTGTCTGCAACCAATTTTTTGAGTGTGCTACCTATGCTACTGAAGTTACTTTCAGTTGCATTACCTTCTCCACTCATTGGAACTTTAGAGTTTACAGAATTAAACCAAGTCAATGGCTGTTCCACTGTAAATGGTACCAGGTAGGTTACTGAATTCAACTTGCATTGGAGTATTCCATGTCACCTAGCACTCTACATGCAATATCTATACAGTTCCACATCAGTCTGTGTAGTTATGTACAGAAACCTATCACAAAATACATTGAATAGAAAGTAATGCATTCAACTCAAAGGAGTGTACAGTTCAATTTTGCTGATAAGTACTATGTGCTAACAGGATGTAAACATTGTTAGCACACTAACCATATGATTTAGAGTTGTCTGCAACCAATTGTTTGAGTGTGCTACCTATGCTACTGAAGTTACTTTCAGTAGCATTACTTTCTCTACTCATTGGAACTTTGGACTTTACAGAATTAAACCAAGTCAATGGCTGTTCCACTGTAAATGGTACCAGGTAGGTTACTGAATTCAACTTGCATTGGAGTATTCCATGCCACCTCGCACTCTACATGCAATATCTATACAGTTCCACATCAGTCTGAGTAGTTATGTACAGAAATTTATCACAAAATGCATTGAATAGAAAGTAATGCATTCAACTCAAAGGAGTCTACAGTTCAATTTTGCTGAGAACTACTATGTGCTAACATGATGTAAACATTGTTAGCACACTAACCATATGATTTAGAGTTGTCTGCAACCAATTTTATGAATGTGCTACCTATGCTCCAGAAGTTACTTTCAGTAGCATTACCTTCTCTACTCATTGGAACTTTAGACTTTACAGAATTAAACCAAGTCAATGGCTGTTCCACTGTAAATGGTACCAGGTAGGTTACTGAATTCAGCTTGCATTGGAGTATTCCATGCCACCTAGCACTCTACATGCAATATCTATACAGTTCCACATCAGTCTGAGTAGTTATGTACAGAAACTTATCACAAAATGCTTTGATTAGAAAGTAATGCATTCAACTCAAAGGAGTCTACAGTTCAATTTTGCTGATAAGTAGTATGTGCTAACATGATGTAAACATTGTTAGCAAACTAACCATATGATTTAGAGTTGTCTGCAACCAATTTTATGAGTCTGCTACCTATGCTCCAGAAGTTACTTTCAGTAACGTTACCTTCTCTACACATTGGAAGTTTAGTCTTTCTAGAATTAAACCAAATCAATGGCTGTTCCACTGTAAATGGTACCAGGTAGGTTACTGAATTCAACTTGCATTGGAGTGTTCCATGCCACCTAGCACTCTACATGCAATATCTATACAGTTCCACATCAGTCTGTGTAGTTATGTACAGAAACCTATCACAAAATGCATTGAATAGAAAGTAATGCATTCATCTCAAAGGAGTGTACATTTGAATTGTGCTGATAAATACTATGTGCTAACATGATGTAAACATTGTTAGCACACTAACCATATGATTTAGAGTTGTCTGCAACCAATTTTTTGAGTGTGCTACCTATGCTACTGAAGTTACTTTCAGTTGCATTACCTTCTCTACTCATTGGAACTTTAGACGTTACAGAATTAAACCAAGTCAATGGGTGTTCCACTGTAAATGGTACCAGGTAGGTTACTGAATTCAGCTTGCATTGGAGTATTCCATGGCACCTAGCACTCTACATGCAATATCTATGCAGTTCCACATCAGTCTGAGTAGTTATGTACAGAAACTTATCACAAAATGCATTGAATACAAAGTAATGCATTCAACTCAAAGGAGTGTACAGTTCAATTTTGCTGATAAGTACTATGTGCTAACATGATGTAAACATTGTTAGCACACTAACCATATGATTTAGAGTTGTCTGCAACCAATTTTTTTAAGTGTGCTACCTATGCTACTGAAGTTACTTTCAGTAGCATTACCTTCTCTACTCATTGGAACTTTGGACTTTACAGAATTAAACCAAGTCAATGGCTGTTCCACTGTAAATGGTACCAGGTAGGTTACTGAAATCAACTTGCATTGGAGTATTCCATGCCACCTAGCACTCTACATGCAATATCTATACAGTTCCACATCAGTCTGAGTAGTTATGTACAGAAATTTATCACAAAATGCATTGAACAGAAAGTAATGCATTCAACTCAAAGGAGACTACAGTTCAATTTTGCTGAGAACTACTATGTGCTAACATGATGTAAACATTGTTAGCACACTAACCATATGATTTAGAGTTGTCTGCAACCAATTTTATGAATGTGCTACCTATGCTCCAGAACTTACATTCAGTAGCATTACCTTCTCTACTCATTGGAACTTTAGACTTTACAGAATTAAACCAAGTCAATGGCTGTTCCACTGTAAATGGTACCAGGTAGGTTACTGAATTCAGCTTGCATTGGAGTATTCCATGCCACCTAGCACTCTACATGCAATATCTATACAGTTCCACATCAGTCTGAGTAGTTATGTACAGAAACTTATCACAAAATGCATTGAATAGAAAGTAATGCATTCAACTCAAAGGAGTGTACAGTTCAATTTTGCTGATAAGTAGTATGTGCTAACATGATGTAAACATTGTTAGCACACTAACCATATGATTTAGAGTTGTCTGCAACCAATTTTTTGAGTGTCCTACCTATGCTACTGAAGTTACTTTCAGTTGCATTACCTTCTCCACTCATTGGAACTTTAGACTTTACAGAATTAAACCAAGTCAATGGCTGTTCCACTGTAAATGGTACCAGGTAGGTTACTGAATTCAACTTGCATTGGAGTATTCCATGCCACCTAGCACTCTACATGCAATATCTATACAGTTCCACATCAGTCTGAGTAGTTATTTACAGAAACTTATCACAAAATGCATTGAATACAAAGTAATGCATTCAACTCAAAGGAGTGTACAGTTCAATTTTGCTGATAAGTACTATGTGCTAACATGATGTAAACATTGTTAGCACACTAACCATATGATTTAGAGTTGTCTGCAACCAATTTTTTGAGTGTGCTACCTATGCTACTGAAGTTACTTTCAGTAGCATTACCTTCTCGACTCATTGGAACTTTGGACTTTACAGAATTAAACCAAGTCAATGGCTGTTCCACTGTAAATGGTACCAGGTAGGTTACTGAAATCAACTTGCATTGGAGTATTCCATGCCACCTAGCACTCTACATGCAATATCTATACAGTTCCACATCAGTCTGAGTAGTTATGTACAGAAATTTATCACAAAATGCATTGAACAGAAAGTAATGCATTCAACTCAAAGGAGACTACAGTTCAATTTTGCTGAGAACTACTATGTGCTAACATGATGTAAACATTGTTAGCACACTAACCATATGATTTAGAGTTGTCTGCAACCAATTTTATGAATGTGCTACCTATGCTCCAGAACTTACATTCAGTAGCATTACCTTCTCTACTCATTGGAACTTTAGACTTTACAGAATTAAACCAAGTCAATGGCTGTTCCACTGTAAATGGTACCAGGTAGGTTACTGAATTCAGCTTGCATTGGAGTATTCCATGCCACCTAGCACTCTACATGTAATATCTATACAGTTCCACATCAGTCTGTGTAGTTCTGTACAGAAACCTATCACAAAATGCATTGAATAGAAAGTAATGCATTCAACTCAAAGGAGTGTACAGTTCAATTTTGCTGATACGTAGTATGTGCTAACATTATGTAAACATTGTTAGCACACTAACCATATGATTTAGAGTTGTCTGCAACCAATTTTTTGAGTGTGCTACCTATGCTACTGAAGTTACTTTCAGTTGCATTACCTTCTCCACTCATTGGAACTTTAGAGTTTACAGAATTAAACCAAGTCAATGGCTGTTCCACTGTAAATGGTACCAGGTAGGTTACTGAATTCAACTTGCATTGGAGTATTCCATGTCACCTAGCACTCTACATGCAATATCTATACAGTTCCACATCAGTCTGTGTAGTTATGTACAGAAACCTATCACAAAATACATTGAATAGAAAGTAATGCATTCAACTCAAAGGAGTGTACAGTTCAATTTTGCTGATAAGTACTATGTGCTAACAGGATGTAAACATTGTTAGCACACTAACCATATGATTTAGAGTTGTCTGCAACCAATTGTTTGAGTGTGCTACCTATGCTACTGAAGTTACTTTCAGTAGCATTACTTTCTCTACTCATTGGAACTTTGGACTTTACAGAATTAAACCAAGTCAATGGCTGTTCCACTGTAAATGGTACCAGGTAGGTTACTGAATTCAACTTGCATTGGAGTATTCCATGCCACCTCGCACTCTACATGCAATATCTATACAGTTCCACATCAGTCTGAGTAGTTATGTACAGAAATTTATCACAAAATGCATTGAATAGAAAGTAATGCATTCAACTCAAAGGAGTCTACAGTTCAATTTTGCTGAGAACTACTATGTGCTAACATGATGTAAACATTGTTAGCACACTAACCATATGATTTAGAGTTGTCTGCAACCAATTTTATGAATGTGCTACCTATGCTCCAGAAGTTACTTTCAGTAGCATTACCTTCTCTACTCATTGGAACTTTAGACTTTACAGAATTAAACCAAGTCAATGGCTGTTCCACTGTAAATGGTACCAGGTAGGTTACTGAATTCAGCTTGCATTGGAGTATTCCATGCCACCTAGCACTCTACATGCAATATCTATACAGTTCCACATCAGTCTGAGTAGTTATGTACAGAAACTTATCACAAAATGCTTTGATTAGAAAGTAATGCATTCAACTCAAAGGAGTCTACAGTTCAATTTTGCTGATAAGTAGTATGTGCTAACATGATGTAAACATTGTTAGCAAACTAACCATATGATTTAGAGTTGTCTGCAACCAATTTTATGAGTCTGCTACCTATGCTCCAGAAGTTACTTTCAGTAACGTTACCTTCTCTACACATTGGAAGTTTAGTCTTTCTAGAATTAAACCAAATCAATGGCTGTTCCACTGTAAATGGTACCAGGTAGGTTACTGAATTCAACTTGCATTGGAGTGTTCCATGCCACCTAGCACTCTACATGCAATATCTATACAGTTCCACATCAGTCTGTGTAGTTATGTACAGAAACCTATCACAAAATGCATTGAATAGAAAGTAATGCATTCATCTCAAAGGAGTGTACATTTGAATTGTGCTGATAAATACTATGTGCTAACATGATGTAAACATTGTTAGCACACTAACCATATGATTTAGAGTTGTCTGCAACCAATTTTTTGAGTGTGCTACCTATGCTACTGAAGTTACTTTCAGTTGCATTACCTTCTCTACTCATTGGAACTTTAGACTTTACAGAATTAAACCAAGTCAATGGGTGTTCCACTGTAAATGGTACCAGGTAGGTTACTGAATTCAGCTTGCATTGGAGTATTCCATGGCACCTAGCACTCTACATGCAATATCTATGCAGTTCCACATCAGTCTGAGTAGTTATGTACAGAAACTTATCACAAAATGCATTGAATACAAAGTAATGCATTCAACTCAAAGGAGTGTACAGTTCAATTTTGCTGATAAGTACTATGTGCTAACATGATGTAAACATTGTTAGCACACTAACCATATGATTTAGAGTTGTCTGCAACCAATTTTTTTAAGTGTGCTACCTATGCTACTGAAGTTACTTTCAGTAGCATTACCTTCTCTACTCATTGGAACTTTGGACTTTACAGAATTAAACCAAGTCAATGGCTGTTCCACTGTAAATGGTACCAGGTAGGTTACTGAAATCAACTTGCATTGGAGTATTCCATGCCACCTAGCACTCTACATGCAATATCTATACAGTTCCACATCAGTCTGAGTAGTTATGTACAGAAATTTATCACAAAATGCATTGAACAGAAAGTAATGCATTCAACTCAAAGGAGACTACAGTTCAATTTTGCTGAGAACTACTATGTGCTAACATGATGTAAACATTGTTAGCACACTAACCATATGATTTAGAGTTGTCTGCAACCAATTTTATGAATGTGCTACCTATGCTCCAGAACTTACATTCAGTAGCATTACCTTCTCTACTCATTGGAACTTTAGACTTTACAGAATTAAACCAAGTCAATGGCTGTAACACTGTAAATGGTACCAGGTAGGTTACTGAATTCAGCTTGCATTGGAGTATTCCATGCCACCTAGCACTCTACATGCAATATCTATACAGTTCCACATCAGTCTGAGTAGTTATGTACAGAAACTTATCACAAAATGCATTGAATAGAAAGTAATGCATTCAACTCAAAGGAGTGTACAGTTCAATTTTGCTGATAAGTAGTATGTGCTAACATGATGTAAACATTGTTAGCACACTAACCATATGATTTAGAGTTGTCTGCAACCAATTTTTTGAGTGTCCTACCTATGCTACTGAAGTTACTTTCAGTTGCATTACCTTCTCCACTCATTGGAACTTTAGACTTTACAGAATTAAACCAAGTCAATGGCTGTTCCACTGTAAATGGTACCAGGTAGGTTACTGAATTCAACTTGCATTGGAGTATTCCATGCCACCTAGCACTCTACATGCAATATCTATACAGTTCCACATCAGTCTGAGTAGTTATTTACAGAAACTTATCACAAAATGCATTGAATACAAAGTAATGCATTCAACTCAAAGGAGTGTACAGTTCAATTTTGCTGATAAGTACTATGTGCTAACATGATGTAAACATTGTTAGCACACTAACCATATGATTTAGAGTTGTCTGCAACCAATTTTTTGAGTGTGCTACCTATGCTACTGAAGTTACTTTCAGTAGCATTACCTTCTCGACTCATTGGAACTTTGGACTTTACAGAATTAAACCAAGTCAATGGCTGTTCCACTGTAAATGGTACCAGGTAGGTTACTGAAATCAACTTGCATTGGAGTATTCCATGCCACCTAGCACTCTACATGCAATATCTATACAGTTCCACATCAGTCTGAGTAGTTATGTACAGAAATTTATCACAAAATGCATTGAACAGAAAGTAATGCATTCAACTCAAAGGAGACTACAGTTCAATTTTGCTGAGAACTACTATGTGCTAACATGATGTAAACATTGTTAGCACACTAACCATATGATTTAGAGTTGTCTGCAACCAATTTTATGAATGTGCTACCTATGCTCCAGAACTTACATTCAGTAGCATTACCTTCTCTACTCATTGGAACTTTAGACTTTACAGAATTAAACCAAGTCAATGGCTGTTCCACTGTAAATGGTACCAGGTAGGTTACTGAATTCAGCTTGCATTGGAGTATTCCATGCCACCTAGCATTCCACATGCAATATCTATACAGTTCCACATCAGTCTGAATAGTTATGTACAGAAACTTATCACAAAATGCTTTGATTAGAAAGTAATGCATTCAACTCAAAGGAGTCTACACTTCAATTTTGCTGAGAAATACTATGTGCTAACATGATGTAAACATTGTTAGCACACTAACCATATGATTTAGCGTTGTCTGCAACCAATTTTAAGAGTGTGCTACCTATGCTCCAGAAGTTACTTTCAGTAACGTTACCTTCTCTACACATTGGAACTTTAGACTTTCTAGAATTAAACCAAATCAATGGCTGTTCCACTGTAAATGGTACCAGGTAGGTTACTGAATTCAACTTGCATTGGAGTATTCCATGCCACCTAGCACTCTACATGCAATATCTATACAGTTCCACATCAGTCTGTGTACTTATGTACAAAAACCTATCACAAAATGCATTGAATAGAAAGTAATGCATTCAACTCAAAGGAGTGTAAAGTTCAATTGTGCTGATAAATACTATGTGCTAACATGATGTAAACATTGTTAGCACACTAACCATATGATTTAGAGTTGTCTGCAACCAATTTTTTGAGTGTCCTACCTATGCTACTGAAGTTACTTTCAGTAGCATTACCTTCTCTACTCATTGGAACTTTAGACTTTACAGAATTAAACCAAGTCAATGGCTGTTCCACTGTAAATGGTACCAGGTAGGTTACTGAATTCAGCTTGCATTGGAGTATTCCATGCCACCTAGCACTCCACATGCAATATCAATACAGTTCCACATCAGTCTGAGTAGTTATCTACAGAAACTTATCACAAAATGCATTGAATAGAAAGTAATGCGTTCAACTCAAAGGAGTGTACAGTTCAATTTTGCTGAGAACTACTATGTACTAACATGATGTAAACATTGTTAGCACACTAACCATATGATTTGGAGTTGTCTGCAACCAATTTTATGAGTGTGCTACCTATGCTCCAGAAGTTACTTTCAGTAACGTTACCTTCTCTACACATTGGAACTTTAGACTTTCTAGAATTAAACCAAATCAATGGCTGTTCCACTGTAAATGATACCAGGTAGGTTACTGAATTCAACTTGCATTGGAGTATTCCATGCCACCTAGCACTCTACATGTAATATCTATACAGTTCCACATCAGTCTGTGTAGTTCTGTACAGAAACCTATCACAAAATGCATTGAATATAAAGTAATGCATTCAACTCAAAGGAGTGTACAGTTCAATTGTGCTGATAAATACTATGTGCTAACATGATGTAAACATTGTTAGCACACTAACCATATGATTTAGAGTTGTCTGCAACCAATTTTTTGAGTGTCCTACCTATGCTACTGAAGTTACTTTCAGTAGCATTACCTTCTCTACACATTGGAACTTTAGTCTTTCTAGAATTAAACCAAGTCAATGGCTGTTCCACTGTAAATGGTACCAGGTAGGTTACTGAATTCAACTTGCATTGGAGTATTCCATGCCACCTAGCACTCTACATGCAATATCTATACAGTTCCACATCAGTCTGAGTAGTTATGTACAGAAACCTATCACAAAATGCATTGAATAGAAAGTAATGCGTTCAACTCAAAGGAGTGTACAGTTCAATTTTGCTGAGAACCACTATGTACTAACATGATGTAAACATTGTTAGCACACTAACCATATGATTTAGAGTTGTCTGCAACCAATTTTATGAGTGTGCTACCTATGCTCCAGAAGTTACTTTCAGTAACGTTACCTTCTCTACACATTGGAACTTTAGTCTTTCTAGAATTAAACCAAGTCAATGGCTGTTCCACTGTAAATGGTACCAGGTAGGTTACTGAATTCAACTTGCATTGGAGTATTCCATGCCACCTAGCACTCTACATGTAATATCTATACAGTTCCACATCAGTCTGTGTAGTTATGTACAGAAACCTATCACAAAATGCATTGAATAGAAAGTAATGCATTCAACTCAAAGGAGTGTACAGTTCAATTGTGCTGATAAATACTATGTGCTAACATGATGTAAACATTGTTAGCACACTAACCATATGATTTAGAGTTGTCTGCAACCAATTTTTTGAGTGTCCTACCTATGCTACTGAAGTTACTTTCAGTAGCATTACCTTCTCTACTGATTGGAACTTTAGACTTTACAGAATTAAACCAAGTCAATGGCTGTTCCACTGTAAATGGTACCAGGTAGGTTACTGAATTCAACTTGCATTGGAGTATTCCATGCCACCTAGCACTCTACATGCAATATCTATACAGTTCCACATCAGTCTGAGTAGTTATGTACAGAAACCTATCACAAAATGCATTGAATAGAAAGTAATGCGTTCAACTCAAAGGAGTGTACAGTTCAATTTTGCTGAGAACCACTATGTACTAACATGATGTAAACATTGTTAGCACACTAACCATATGATTTAGAGTTGTCTGCAACCAATTTTATGAGTGTGCTACCTATGCTCCAGAAGTTACTTTCAGTAACGTTACCTTCTCTACACATTGGAACTTTAGTCTTTCTAGAATTAAACCAAGTCAATGGCTGTTCCACTGTAAATGGTACCAGGTAGTTTACTGAATTCAACTTGCATTGGAGTATTCCATGCCACCTAGCACTCTACATGCAATATCTATACAGTTCCACATCAGTCTGAGTAGTTATGTACAGAAATTTATCAGAAAATGCATTGAATACAAAGTAATGCATTCAACTCAAAGGAGACTACAGTTCAATTTTGCTGAGAAGTACTATGTGCTAACATGATGTAAACATTGTTAGCACACTAACCATATGATTTAGAGTTGTCTGCAACCAATTTTATGAATGTGCTACCTATGCTCCCGAAGTTACTTTCAGTAGCATTACCTTCTCTACTCATTGGAACTTTAGACTTTACAGAATTAAACCAAGTCAATGGCTGTTCCACTGTAAATGGTACCAGGTAGGTTACTGAATTCAACTTGCATTGGAGTATTCCATGCCACCTAGCACTCTACATGCAATATCTATACAGTTCCACATCAGTCTGAGTAGTTATGTACAGAAACCTATCACAAAATGCATTGAATAGAAAGTAATGCGTTCAACTCAAAGGAGTGTACAGTTCAATTTTGCTGAGAACCACTATGTACTAACATGATGTAAACATTGTTAGCACACTAACCATATGATTTAGAGTTGTCTGCAACCAATTTTATGAGTGTGCTACCTATGCTCCAGAAGTTACTTTCAGTAACGTTACCTTCTCTACACATTGGAACTTTAGTCTTTCTAGAATTAAACCAAGTCAATGGCTGTTCCACTGTAAATGGTACCAGGTAGGTTACTGAATTCAACTTGCATTGGAGTATTCCATGCCACCTAGCACTCTACATGTAATATCTATACAGTTCCACATCAGTCTGTGTAGTTATGTACAGAAACCTATCACAAAATGCATTGAATAGAAAGTAATGCATTCAACTCAAAGGAGTGTACAGTTCAATTGTGCTGATAAATACTATGTGCTAACATGATGTAAACATTGTTAGCACACTAACCATATGATTTAGAGTTGTCTGCAACCAATTTTTTGAGTGTCCTACCTATGCTACTGAAGTTACTTTCAGTAGCATTACCTTCTCTACTGATTGGAACTTTAGACTTTACAGAATTAAACCAAGTCAATGGCTGTTCCACTGTAAATGGTACCAGGTAGGTTACTGAATTCAGCTTGCATTGGAGTATTCCATGCCACCTAGCACTCTACATGCAATATCTATACAGTTCCACATCAGTCTGAGTAGTTATCTACAGAAACTTATCACAAAATGCATTGAATAGAAAGTAATGCGTTCAACTCAAAGGAGTGTACAGTTCAATTTTGCTGAGAACCACTATGTACTAACATGATGTAAACATTGTTAGCACACTAACCATATGATTTAGAGTTGTCTGCAACCAATTTTATGAGTGTGCTACCTATGCTCCAGAAGTTACTTTCAGTAACGTTACCTTCTCTACACATTGGAACTTTAGTCTTTCTAGAATTAAACCAAGTCAATGGCTGTTCCACTGTAAATGGTACCAGGTAGGTTACTGAATTCAACTTGCATTGGAGTATTCCATGCCACCTAGCACTCTACATGTAATATCTATACAGTTCCACATCAGTCTGTGTAGTTCTGTACAGAAACCTATCACAAAATGCATTGAATAGAAAGTAATGCATTCAACTCAAAGGAGTGTACAGTTCAATTGTGCTGATAAATACTATGTGCTAACATGATGTAAACATTGTTAGCACACTAACCATATGATTTAGAGTTGTCTGCAACCAATTTTTTGAGTGTCCTACCTATGCTACTGAAGTTACTTTCAGTAGCATTACCTTCTCTACACATTGGAACTTTAGTCTTTCTAGAATTAAACCAAGTCAATGGCTGTTCCACTGTAAATGGTACCAGGTAGGTTACTGAATTCAACTTGCATTGGAGTATTCCATGCCACCTAGCACTCTACATGCAATATCTATACAGTTCCACATCAGTCTGAGTAGTTATGTACAGAAACCTATCACAAAATGCATTGAATAGAAAGTAATGCGTTCAACTCAAAGGAGTGTACAGTTCAATTTTGCTGAGAACCACTATGTACTAACATGATGTAAACATTGTTAGCACACTAACCATATGATTTAGAGTTGTCTGCAACCAATTTTATGAGTGTGCTACCTATGCTCCAGAAGTTACTTTCAGTAACGTTACCTTCTCTACACATTGGAACTTTAGTCTTTCTAGAATTAAACCAAGTCAATGGCTGTTCCACTGTAAATGGTACCAGGTAGGTTACTGAATTCAACTTGCATTGGGGTATTCCATGGCACCTAGCACTCTACATGCAATATCTATAGAGTTCCACATCAGTCTGAGTAGTTATGTACAGAAACTTATCACAAAATGCATTGAATAGAAAGTAATGCATTCAACTGAAAGGAGTGTACAGTTCAATTTTGCTGAGAAATACTATGTGCTAACATGATGTAAACATTGTTAGCACACTAACCATATGATTTAGAGTTGTCTGCAACCAATTTTATGAGTGTGCTACCTATGCTCCAGAAGTTACTTTCAGTAGCATTACCTTCTCTACTCATTGGAACTTTAGACTTTACAGAATTAAACCAAGTCAATGGCTGTTCCACTGTAAATGGTACCAGGTAGGTTACTGAATTCAGCTTGCATTGGAGTATTCCATGCCACCTAGCACTCTACATGCAATATCTATACAGTTCCACATCAGTCTGTGTAGTTATGTACAGAAACCTATCACAAAATACATTGAATAGAAAGTAATGCATTCAACTCAAAGGAGTGTACAGTTCAATTTTGCTGATAAGTACTATGTGCTAACAGGATGTAAACATTGTTAGCACACTAACCATATGATTTAGAGTTGTCTGCAACCAATTGTTTGAGTGTGCTACCTATGCTACTGAAGTTACTTTCAGTAGCATTACCTTCTCTACTCATTGGAACTTTGGACTTTACAGAATTAAACCAAGTCAATGGCTGTTCCACTGTAAATGGTACCAGGTAGGTTACTGAATTCAACTTGCATTGGAGTATTCCATGCCACCTCGCACTCTACATGCAATATCTATACAGTTCCACATCAGTCTGAGTAGTTATGTACAGAAATTTATCACAAAATGCATTGAATAGAAAGTAATGCATTCAACTCAAAGGAGTCTACAGTTCAATTTTGCTGAGAACTACTATGTGCTAACATGATGTAAACATTGTTAGCACACTAACCATATGATTTAGAGTTGTCTGCAACCAATTTTATGAATGTGCTACCTATGCTCCAGAAGTTACTTTCAGTAGCATTACCTTCTCTACTCATTGGAACTTTAGACTTTACAGAATTAAACCAAGTCAATGGCTGTTCCACTGTAAATGGTACCAGGTAGGTTACTGAATTCAGCTTGCATTGGAGTATTCCATGCCACCTAGCACTCTACATGCAATATCTATACAGTTCCACATCAGTCTGAGTAGTTATGTACAGAAACTTATCACAAAATGCTTTGATTAGAAAGTAATGCATTCAACTCAAAGGAGTCTACAGTTCAATTTTGCTGATAAGTAGTATGTGCTAACATGATGTAAACATTGTTAGCAAACTAACCATATGATTTAGAGTTGTCTGCAACCAATTTTATGAGTCTGCTACCTATGCTCCAGAAGTTACTTTCAGTAACGTTACCTTCTCTACACATTGGAAGTTTAGTCTTTCTAGAATTAAACCAAATCAATGGCTGTTCCACTGTAAATGGTACCAGGTAGGTTACTGAATTCAACTTGCATTGGAGTGTTCCATGCCACCTAGCACTCTACATGCAATATCTATACAGTTCCACATCAGTCTGTGTAGTTATGTACAGAAACCTATCACAAAATGCATTGAATAGAAAGTAATGCATTCATCTCAAAGGAGTGTACATTTGAATTGTGCTGATAAATACTATGTGCTAACATGATGTAAACATTGTTAGCACACTAACCATATGATTTAGAGTTGTCTGCAACCAATTTTTTGAGTGTGCTACCTATGCTACTGAAGTTACTTTCAGTTGCATTACCTTCTCTACTCATTGGAACTTTAGACTTTACAGAATTAAACCAAGTCAATGGGTGTTCCACTGTAAATGGTACCAGGTAGGTTACTGAATTCAGCTTGCATTGGAGTATTCCATGGCACCTAGCACTCTACATGCAATATCTATGCAGTTCCACATCAGTCTGAGTAGTTATGTACAGAAACTTATCACAAAATGCATTGAATACAAAGTAATGCATTCAACTCAAAGGAGTGTACAGTTCAATTTTGCTGATAAGTACTATGTGCTAACATGATGTAAACATTGTTAGCACACTAACCATATGATTTAGAGTTGTCTGCAACCAATTTTTTTAAGTGTGCTACCTATGCTACTGAAGTTACTTTCAGTAGCATTACCTTCTCTACTCATTGGAACTTTGGACTTTACAGAATTAAACCAAGTCAATGGCTGTTCCACTGTAAATGGTACCAGGTAGGTTACTGAAATCAACTTGCATTGGAGTATTCCATGCCACCTAGCACTCTACATGCAATATCTATACAGTTCCACATCAGTCTGAGTAGTTATGTACAGAAATTTATCACAAAATGCATTGAACAGAAAGTAATGCATTCAACTCAAAGGAGACTACATTTCAATTTTGCTGAGAACTACTATGTGCTAACATGATGTAAACATTGTTAGCACACTAACCATATGATTTAGAGTTGTCTGCAACCAATTTTATGAATGTGCTACCTATGCTCCAGAACTTACATTCAGTAGCATTACCTTCTCTACTCATTGGAACTTTAGACTTTACAGAATTAAACCAAGTCAATGGCTGTTCCACTGTAAATGGTACCAGGTAGGTTACTGAATTCAGCTTGCATTGGAGTATTCCATGCCACCTAGCACTCTACATGCAATATCTATACAGTTCCACATCAGTCTGAGTAGTTATGTACAGAAACTTATCACAAAATGCATTGAATAGAAAGTAATGCATTCAACTCAAAGGAGTGTACAGTTCAATTTTGCTGATAAGTAGTATGTGCTAACATGATGTAAACATTGTTAGCACACTAACCATATGATTTAGAGTTGTCTGCAACCAATTTTTTGAGTGTCCTACCTATGCTACTGAAGTTACTTTCAGTTGCATTACCTTCTCCACTCATTGGAACTTTAGACTTTACAGAATTAAACCAAGTCAATGGCTGTTCCACTGTAAATGGTACCAGGTAGGTTACTGAATTCAACTTGCATTGGAGTATTCCATGCCACCTAGCACTCTACATGCAATATCTATACAGTTCCACATCAGTCTGAGTAGTTATTTACAGAAACTTATCACAAAATGCATTGAATACAAAGTAATGCATTCAACTCAAAGGAGTGTACAGTTCAATTTTGCTGATAAGTACTATGTGCTAACATGATGTAAACATTGTTAGCACACTAACCATATGATTTAGAGTTGTCTGTAACCAATTTTTTGAGTGTGCTACCTAAGCTACTGAAGTTACTTTCAGTAGCATTACCTTCTCGACTCATTGGAACTTTGGACTTTACAGAATTAAACCAAGTCAATGGCTGTTCCACTGTAAATGGTACCAGGTAGGTTACTGAAATCAACTTGCATTGGAGTATTCCATGCCACCTAGCACTCTACATGCAATATCTATACAGTTCCACATCAGTCTGAGTAGTTATGTACAGAAATTTATCACAAAATGCATTGAACAGAAAGTAATGCATTCAACTCAAAGGAGACTACAGTTCAATTTTGCTGAGAACTACTATGTGCTAACATGATGTAAACATTGTTAGCACACTAACCATATGATTTAGAGTTGTCTGCAACCAATTTTATGAATGTGCTACCTATGCTCCAGAACTTACATTCAGTAGCATTACCTTCTCTACTCATTGGAACTTTAGACTTTACAGAATTAAACCAAGTCAATGGCTGTTCCACTGTAAATGGTACCAGGTAGGTTACTGAATTCAGCTTGCATTGGAGTATTCCATGCCACCTAGCATTCCACATGCAATATCTATACAGTTCCACATCAGTCTGAATAGTTATGTACAGAAACTTATCACAAAATGCTTTGATTAGAAAGTAATGCATTCAACTCAAAGGAGTCTACACTTCAATTTTGCTGAGAAATACTATGTGCTAACATGATGTAAACATTGTTAGCACACTAACCATATGATTTAGCGTTGTCTGCAACCAATTTTAAGAGTGTGCTACCTATGCTCCAGAAGTTACTTTCAGTAACGTTACCTTCTCTACACATTGGAACTTTAGACTTTCTAGAATTAAACCAAATCAATGGCTGTTCCACTGTAAATGGTACCAGGTAGGTTACTGAATTCAACTTGCATTGGAGTATTCCATGCCACCTAGCACTCTACATGCAATATCTATACAGTTCCACATCAGTCTGTGTACTTATGTACAAAAACCTATCACAAAATGCATTGAATAGAAAGTAATGCATTCAACTCAAAGGAGTGTAAAGTTCAATTGTGCTGATAAATACTATGTGCTAACATGATGTAAACATTGTTAGCACACTAACCATATGATTTAGAGTTGTCTGCAACCAATTTTTTGAGTGTCCTACCTATGCTACTGAAGTTACTTTCAGTAGCATTACCTTCTCTACTCATTGGAACTTTAGACTTTACAGAATTAAACCAAGTCAATGGCTGTTCCACTGTAAATGGTACCAGGTAGGTTACTGAATTCAGCTTGCATTGGAGTATTCCATGCCAACTAGCACTCCACATGCAATATCAATACAGTTCCACATCAGTCTGAGTAGTTATCTACAGAAACTTATCACAAAATGCATTGAATAGAAAGTAATGCGTTCAACTCAAAGGAGTGTACAGTTCAATTTTGCTGAGAACTACTATGTACTAACATGATGTAAACATTGTTAGCACACTAACCATATGATTTGGAGTTGTCTGCAACCAATTTTATGAGTGTGCTACCTATGCTCCAGAAGTTACTTTCAGTAACGTTACCTTCTCTACACATTGGAACTTTAGTCTTTCTAGAATTAAACCAAGTCAATGGCTGTTCCACTGTAAATGGTACCAGGTAGTTTACTGAATTCAACTTGCATTGGAGTATTCCATGCCACCTAGCACTCTACATGCAATATCTATACAGTTCCACATCAGTCTGAGTAGTTATGTACAGAAATTTATCACAAAATGCATTGAATACAAAGTAATGCATTCAACTCAAAGGAGACTACAGTTCAATTTTGCTGAGAAGTACTATGTGCTAACATGATGTAAACATTGTTAGCACACTAACCATATGATTTAGAGTTGTCTGCAACCAATTTTATGAATGTGCTACCTATGCTCCCGAAGTTACTTTCAGTAGCATTACCTTCTCTACTCATTGGAACTTTAGACTTTACAGAATTAAACCAAGTCAATGGCTGTTCCACTGTAAATGGTACCAGGTAGGTTACTGAATTCAGCTTGCATTGGAGTATTCCATGCCACCTAGCACTCCACATGCAATATCTATACAGTTCCACATCAGTCTGAGTAGTTATGTACAGAAACTTATCACAAAATGCTTTGATTAGAAAGCAATGCATTCAACTCAAAGGAGTCTACAGTTCAATTTTGCTGAGAAATACTATGTGCTAACATGATGTAAACATTGTTAGCACACTAACCATATGATTTAGAGTTGTCTGCAACCAATTTTATGAGTGTGCTACCTATGCTCCAGAAGTTACTTTCAGTAACGTTACCTTCTCTACACATTGGAACTTTAGACTTTCTAGAATTAAACCAAATCAATGGCTGTTCCACTGTAAATGATACCAGGTAGGTTACTGAATTCAACTTGCATTGGAGTATTCCATGCCACCTAGCACTCTACATGTAATATCTATACAGTTCCACATCAGTCTGTGTAGTTCTGTACAGAAACCTATCACAAAATGCATTGAATAGAAAGTAATGCATTCAACTCAAAGGAGTGTACAGTTCAATTGTGCTGATAAATACTATGTGCTAACATGATGTAAACATTGTTAGCACACTAACCATATGATTTAGAGTTGTCTGCAACCAATTTTTTGAGTGTCCTACCTATGCTACTGAAGTTACTTTCAGTAGCATTACCTTCTCTACACATTGGAACTTTAGTCTTTCTAGAATTAAACCAAGTCAATGGCTGTTCCACTGTAAATGGTACCAGGTAGGTTACTGAATTCAACTTGCATTGGAGTATTCCATGCCACCTAGCACTCTACATGCAATATCTATACAGTTCCACATCAGTCTGAGTAGTTATGTACAGAAACCTATCACAAAATGCATTGAATAGAAAGTAATGCGTTCAACTCAAAGGAGTGTACAGTTCAATTTTGCTGAGAACCACTATGTACTAACATGATGTAAACATTGTTAGCACACTAACCATATGATTTAGAGTTGTCTGCAACCAATTTTATGAATGTGCTACCTATGCTCCAGAAGTTACTTTCAGTAACGTTACCTTCTCTACACATTGGAACTTTAGTCTTTCTAGAATTAAACCAAGTCAATGGCTGTTCCACTGTAAATGGTACCAGGTAGGTTACTGAATTCAACTTGCATTGGAGTATTCCATGCCACCTAGCACTCTACATGTAATATCTATACAGTTCCACATCAGTCTGTGTAGTTATGTACAGAAACCTATCACAAAATGCATTGAATAGAAAGTAATGCATTCAACTCAAAGGAGTGTACAGTTCAATTGTGCTGATAAATACTATGTGCTAACATGATGTAAACATTGTTAGCACACTAACCATATGATTTAGAGTTGTCTGCAACCAATTTTTTGAGTGTCCTACCTATGCTACTGAAGTTACTTTCAGTAGCATTACCTTCTCTACTGATTGGAACTTTAGACTTTACAGAATTAAACCAAGTCAATGGCTGTTCCACTGTAAATGGTACCAGGTAGGTTACTGAATTCAACTTGCATTGGAGTATTCCATGCCACCTAGCACTCTACATGCAATATCTATACAGTTCCACATCAGTCTGAGTAGTTATGTACAGAAACCTATCACAAAATGCATTGAATAGAAAGTAATGCGTTCAACTCAAAGGAGTGTACAGTTCAATTTTGCTGAGAACCACTATGTACTAACATGATGTAAACATTGTTAGCACACTAACCATATGATTTAGAGTTGTCTGCAACCAATTTTATGAGTGTGCTACCTATGCTCCAGAAGTTACTTTCAGTAACGTTACCTTCTCTACACATTGGAACTTTAGTCTTTCTAGAATTAAACCAAGTCAATGGCTGTTCCACTGTAAATGGTACCAGGTAGTTTACTGAATTCAACTTGCATTGGAGTATTCCATGCCACCTAGCACTCTACATGCAATATCTATACAGTTCCACATCAGTCTGAGTAGTTATGTACAGAAATTTATCACAGAATGCATTGAATACAAAGTAATGCATTCAACTCAAAGGAGACTACAGTTCAATTTTGCTGAGAAGTACTATGTGCTAACATGATGTAAACATTGTTAGCACACTAACCATATGATTTAGAGTTGTCTGCAACCAATTTTATGAATGTGCTACCTATGCTCCCGAAGTTACTTTCAGTAGCATTACCTTCTCTACTCATTGGAACTTTAGACTTTACAGAATTAAACCAAGTCAATGGCTGTTCCACTGTAAATGGTACCAGGTAGGTTACTGAATTCAACTTGCATTGGAGTATTCCATGCCACCTAGCACTCTACATGCAATATCTATACAGTTCCACATCAGTCTGAGTAGTTATGTACAGAAACCTATCACAAAATGCATTGAATAGAAAGTAATGCGTTCAACTCAAAGGAGTGTAAAGTTCAATTTTGCTGAGAACCACTATGTACTAACATGATGTAAACATTGTTAGCACACTAACCATATGATTTAGAGTTGTCTGCAACCAATTTTATGAGTGTGCTACCTATGCTCCAGAAGTTACTTTCAGTAACGTTACCTTCTCTACACATTGGAACTTTAGTCTTTCTAGAATTAAACCAAGTCAATGGCTGTTCCACTGTAAATGGTACCAGGTAGGTTACTGAATTCAACTTGCATTGGAGTATTCCATGCCACCTAGCACTCTACATGTAATATCTATACAGTTCCACATCAGTCTGTGTAGTTATGTACAGAAACCTATCACAAAATGCATTGAATAGAAAGTAATGCATTCAACTCAAAGGAGTGTACAGTTCAATTGTGCTGATAAATACTATGTGCTAACATGATGTAAACATTGTTAGCACACTAACCATATGATTTAGAGTTGTCTGCAACCAATTTTTTGAGTGTCCTACCTATGCTACTGAAGTTACTTTCAGTAGCATTACCTTCTCTACTGATTGGAACTTTAGACTTTACAGAATTAAACCAAGTCAATGGCTGTTCCACTGTAAATGGTACCAGGTAGGTTACTGAATTCAGCTTGCATTGGAGTATTCCATGCCACCTAGCACTCTACATGCAATATCTATACAGTTCCACATCAGTCTGAGTAGTTATCTACAGAAACTTATCACAAAATGCATTGAATAGAAAGTAATGCGTTCAACTCAAAGGAGTGTACAGTTCAATTTTGCTGAGAACCACTATGTACTAACATGATGTAAACATTGTTAGCACACTAACCATATGATTTAGAGTTGTCTGCAACCAATTTTATGAGTGTGCTACCTATGCTCCAGAAGTTACTTTCAGTAACGTTACCTTCTCTACACATTGGAACTTTAGTCTTTCTAGAATTAAACCAAGTCAATGGCTGTTCCACTGTAAATGGTACCAGGTAGGTTACTGAATTCAACTTGCATTGGAGTATTCCATGCCACCTAGCACTCTACATGTAATATCTATACAGTTCCACATCAGTCTGTGTAGTTCTGTACAGAAACCTATCACAAAATGCATTGAATAGAAAGTAATGCATTCAACTCAAAGGAGTGTACAGTTCAATTGTGCTGATAAATACTATGTGCTAACATGATGTAAACATTGTTAGCACACTAACCATATGATTTAGAGTTGTCTGCAACCAATTTTTTGAGTGTCCTACCTATGCTACTGAAGTTACTTTCAGTAGCATTACCTTCTCTACACATTGGAACTTTAGTCTTTCTAGAATTAAACCAAGTCAATGGCTGTTCCACTGTAAATGGTACCAGGTAGGTTACTGAATTCAACTTGCATTGGAGTATTCCATGCCACCTAGCACTCTACATGCAATATCTATACAGTTCCACATCAGTCTGAGTAGTTATGTACAGAAACCTATCACAAAATGCATTGAATAGAAAGTAATGCGTTCAACTCAAAGGAGTGTACAGTTCAATTTTGCTGAGAACCACTATGTACTAACATGATGTAAACATTGTTAGCACACTAACCATATGATTTAGAGTTGTCTGCAACCAATTTTATGAGTGTGCTACCTATGCTCCAGAAGTTACTTTCAGTAACGTTACCTTCTCTACACATTGGAACTTTAGTCTTTCTAGAATTAAACCAAGTCAATGGCTGTTCCACTGTAAATGGTACCAGGTAGGTTACTGAATTCAACTTGCATTGGAGTATTCCATGCCACCTAGCACTCTACATGTAATATCTATACAGTTCCACATCAGTCTGTGTAGTTATGTACAGAAACCTATCACAAAATGCATTGAATAGAAAGTAATGCATTCAACTCAAAGGAGTGTACAGTTCAATTGTGCTGATAAATACTATGTGCTAACATGATGTAAACATTGTTGGCACACTAACCATATGATTTAGAGTTGTCTGCAACCAATTTTTTGAGTGTCCTACCTATGCTACTGAAGTTACTTTCAGTAGCATTACCTTCTCTACTGATTGGAACTTTAGACTTTACAGAATTAAACCAAGTCAATGGCTGTTCCACTGTAAATGGTACCAGGTAGGTTACTGAATTCAGCTTGCATTGGAGTATTCCATGCCACCTAGCACTCTACATGCAATATCTATACAGTTCCACATCAGTCTGAGTAGTTATCTACAGAAACTTATCACAAAATGCATTGAATAGAAAGTAATGCGTTCAACTCAAAGGAGTGTACAGTTCAATTTTGCTGAGAACCACTATGTACTAACATGATGTAAACATTGTTAGCACACTAACCATATGATTTAGAGTTGTCTGCAACCAATTTTATGAGTGTGCTACCTATGCTCCAGAAGTTACTTTCAGTAACGTTACCTTCTCTACACATTGGAACTTTAGTCTTTCTAGAATTAAACCAAGTCAATGGCTGTTCCACTGTAAATGGTACCAGGTAGGTTACTGAATTCAACTTGCATTGGAGTATTCCATGCCACCTAGCACTCTACATGCAATATCTATACAGTTCCACATCAGTCTGAGTAGTTATGTACAGAAACCTATCACAAAATGCATTGAATAGAAAGTAATGCATTCAACTCAAAGGAGTGTACAGTTCAAATTTGCTGATAAGTACTATGTGCTAACATGATGTAAACATTGTTAGCACACTAACCATATGATTTAGAGTTGTCTGCAACCAATTTTTTGAGTGTGCTACCTATGCTACTGAAGTTACATTCAGTAGCATTACCTTCTCTACACATTGGAACTTTAGTCTTTCTAGAATTAAACCAAATCAATGGCTGTTCCACTGTAAATGGTACCAGGTAGGTTACTGAATTCAACTTGCATTGGAGTATTCCATGCCAACTAGCACTCTACATGCAATATCTATACAGTTCCACATCAGTCTGTGTAGTTATGTACAGAAACCTATCACAAAATGCATTGAATAGAAAGTAATGCATTCAACTCAAAGGAGTGTACAGTTCAATTTTGCTGATAAGTACTATGTGCTAACAGGATGTAAACATTGTTAGCACACTAACCATATGATTTAGAGTTGTCTGCAACCAATTTTTTGAGTGTGCTACCTATGCTACTGAAGTTACTTTCAGTAGCATTACCTTCTCTACACATTGGAACTTTAGACTTTCTAGAATTAAACCAAATCAATGGCTGTTCCACTGTAAATGGTACCAGGTAGGTTACTGAATTCAACTTGCATTGGAGTATTCCATGCCACCTAGCACTCTACATGCAATATCTATACAGTTCCACATCAGTCTGTGTAGTTATGTACAGAAACCTATCACAAAATGCATTGAATAGAAAGTAATGCATTCAACTCAAAGGAGTGTACAGTTCAATTGTGCTGATAAATACTATGTGCTAACATGATGTAAACATTGTTAGCACACTAACCATATGATTTAGAGTTGTCTGCAACCAATTTTTTGAGTGTGCTACCTATGCTACTGAAGTTACTTTCAGTAGCATTACCTTCTCTACTGATTTGAACTTTAGACTTTACAGAATTAAACCAAGTCAATGGCTGTTCCACTGTAAATGGTACCAGGTAGGTTACTGAATTCAACTTGCATTGGAGTATTCCATGCCACCTAGCACTCTACATGCAATATCTATACAGTTCCACATCAGTCTGTGTAGTTATGTACAGAAAACTATCACAAAATGCATTGAATAGAAAGTAATGCATTCAACTCAAAGGAGTGTACAGTTCAATTTTGCTGATAAGTACTATGTGCTAACAGGATGTAAACATTGTTAGCACACTAACCATATGATTTAGAGTTGTCTGCAACCAATTTTTTGAGTGTGCTACCTATTCTACTGAAGTTACTTTCAGTAGCATTACCTTCTCTACTCATTGGAACTTTGGACTTTACAGAATTAAACCAAGTCAATGGCTGTTCCACTGTAAATGGTACCAGGTAGGTTACTGAATTCAGCTTGCATTGGAGTATTCCATGCCACCTAGCACTCTACATGCAATACCTATACAGTTCCACATCAGTCTGAGTAGTTATGTACAGAAACTTATCACAAAATGCATTGAATAGAAAGTAATGCATTCAACTCAAAGGAGTCTACAGTTCAATTTTGCTGAGAACTACTATGTACTAACATGATTTAAACATTGTTAGCACACTAACCATATGATTTAGAGTTGTCTGCAACCAATTTTATGAGTGTGCTACCTATGCTCCAGAAGTTACTTTCAGTAACGTTACCTTCTCTACACATTGGAACTTTAGTCTTTCTAGAATTAAACCAAGTCAATGGCTGTTCCACTGTAAATGGTACCAGGTAGGTTACTGAATTCAACCTGCATTGGAGTATTCCATGCCACCTAGCACTCTACATGCAATATCTATACAGTTCCACATCAGTCTGAGTAGTTATGTACAGAAACCTATCACAAAATGCATTGAACAGAAAGTAATGCATTCAACTCAAAGGAGTGTACAGTTCAAATTTGCTGATAAGTACTATGTGCTAACATGATGTAAACATTGTTAGCACACTAACCATATGATTTAGAGTTGTCTGCAACCAATTTTTTGAGTGTGCTACCTATGCTACTGAAGTTACTTTCAGTAGCATTACCTTCTCTACTGATTGGAACTTTAGACTTTACAGAATTAAACCAAGTCAATGGCTGTTCCACTGTAAATGGTACCAGGTAGGTTACTGAATTCAACCTGCATTGGAGTATTCCATGCCACCTAGCACTCTACATGCAATATCTATACAGTTCCACATCAGTCTGAGTAGTTATGTACAGAAACCTATCACAAAATGCATTGAACAGAAAGTAATGCATTCAACTCAAAGGAGTGTACAGTTCAAATTTGCTGATAAGTACTATGTGCTAACATGATGTAAACATTGTTAGCACACTAACCATATGATTTAGAGTTGTCTGCAACCAATTTTTTGAGTGTGCTACCTATGCTACTGAAGTTACTTTCAGTAGCATTACCTTCTCTACTGATTGGAACTTTAGACTTTACAGAATTAAACCAAGTCAATGGCTGTTCCACTGTAAATGGTACCAGGTAGGTTACTGAATTCAGCTTGCATTGGAGTATTCCATGCCACCTAGCACTCTACATGCAATATCTATACAGTTCCACATCAGTCTGTGTAGTTATGTACAGAAACCTATCACAAAATGCATTGAATAGAAAGTAATGCATTCAACTCAAAGGAGTGTACAGTTAAATTTTGCTGATAAGTACTATGTGCTAACAGGATGTAAACTTTGTTAGCCCACTAACCATATGATTTAGAGTTGTCTGCAACCAATTTTTTGAGTGTGCTACCTATGCTACTGAAGTTACTTTCAGTAGCATTACCTTCTCTACTCATTGGAACTTTGGACTTTACAGAATTAAACCAAGTCAATGGCTGTTCCACTGTAAATGGTACCAGGTAGGTTACTGAATTCAGCTTGCATTGGAGTATTCCATGCCACCTAGCACTCTACATGCAATATCTATACAGTTCCACATCAGTCTGAGTAGTTATGTACAGAAACTTATCACAAAATGCATTGAATAGAAAGTAATGCATTCAACTCAAAGGAGTCTACAGTTCAATTTTGCTGAGAACTACTATGTACTAACATGATGTAAACATTGTTAGCACACTAACCATATGATTTAGAGTTGTCTGCAACCAATTTTATGAGTGTGCTAACTATGCTCCAGAAGTTACTTTCAGTAACGTTACCTTCTCTACACATTGGAACTTTAGTCTTTCTAGAATTAAACCAAATCAATGGCTGTTCCACTGTAAATGGTACCAGGTAGGTTACTGAATTCAACTTGCATTGGAGTATTCCATGCCACCTAGCACTCTACATGCAATATCTATACAGTTCCACATCAGTCTGTGTAGTTATGTACAGAAACCTATCACAAAATGCATTGAATAGAAAGTAATGCATTCAACTCAAAGGAGTGTACAGTTCAATTTTGCTGATAAGTACTATGTGCTCACAGGATGTAAACATTGTTAGCACACTAAACATATGATTTAGAGTTGTCTGCAACCAATTTTTTGAGTGTCCTACCTATGCTACTGAAGTTACTTTCAGTAGCATTACCTTCTCTACTGATTTGAACTTTAGAGTTTACAGAATTAAACCAAGTCAATGGCTTTTCCACTGTAAATGGTACCAGGTAGGTTACTGAATTCAGCTTGCATTGGAGTATTCCATGCCACCTAGCACTCCACATGCAATATCTATACAGTTCCACATCAGTCTGAGTAGTTATGTACAGAAACTTATCACAAAATGCTTTGATTAGAAAGCAATGCATTCAACTCAAAGGAGTCTACAGTTCAATTTTGCTGAGAAATACTATGTGCTAACATGATGTAAACATTGTTAGCACACTAACCATATGATTTAGAGTTGTCTGCAACCAATTTTATGAGTGTGCTACCTATGCTCCAGAAGTTACTTTCAGTAACGTTACCTTCTCTACACATTGGAACTTTAGACTTTCTAGAATTAAACCAAATCAATGGCTGTTGCACTGTAAATGATACCAGGTAGGTTACTGAATTCAACTTGCATTGGAGTATTCCATGCCACCTAGCACTCTACATGTAATATCTATACAGTTCCACATCAGTCTGTGTAGTTATGTACAGAAACCTATCACAAAATGCATTGAATAGAAAGTAATGCATTCAACTCAAAGGAGTGTACAGTTCAATTGTGCTGATAAATACTATGCGCTAACATGATGTAAACATTGTTAGCACACTAACCATATGATTTAGAGTTGTCTGCAACCAATTTTTTGAGTGTCCTACCTATGCTACTGAAGTTACTTTCAGTAGCATTACCTTCTCTACTGATTGGAACTTTAGACTTTACAGAATTAAACCAAGTCAATGGCTGTTCCACTGTAAATGGTACCAGGTAGGTTACTGAATTCAGCTTGCATTGGAGTATTCCATGCCACCTAGCACTCTACATGCAATATCTATACAGATCCACATCAGTCTGAGTAGTTATCTACAGAAACTTATCACAAAATGCATTGAATAGAAAGTAATGCGTTCAACTCAAAGGAGTGTACAGTTCAATTTTGCTGAGAACCACTATGTACTAACATGATGTAAACATTGTTAGCACACTAACCATATGATTTAGAGTTGTCTGCAACCAATTTTATGAGTGTGCTACCTATGCTCCAGAAGTTACTTTCAGTAACGTTACCTTCTCTACACATTGGAACTTTAGTCTTTCTAGAATTAAACCAAGTCAATGGCTGTTCCACTGTAAATGGTACCAGGTAGGTTACTGAATTCAACTTGCATTGGAGTATTCCATGCCACCTAGCACTCTACATGCAATATCTATACAGTTCCACATCAGTCTGAGTAGTTATGTACAGAAACCTATCACAAAATGCATTGAATAGAAAGTAATGCATTCAACTCAAAGGAGTGTACAGTTCAAATTTGCTGATAAGTACTATGTGCTAACATGATGTAAACATTGTTAGCACACTAACCATATGATTTAGAGTTGTCTGCAACCAATTTTTTGAGTGTGCTACCTATGCTACTGAAGTTACATTCAGTAGCATTACCTTCTCTACACATTGGAACTTTAGTCTTTCTAGAATTAAACCAAATCAATGGCTGTTCCACTGTAAATGGTACCAGGTAGGTTACTGAATTCAACTTGCATTGGAGTATTCCATGCCAACTAGCACTCTACATGCAATATCTATACAGTTCCACATCAGTCTGTGTAGTTATGTACAGAAACCTATCACAAAATGCATTGAATAGAAAGTAATGCATTCAACTCAAAGGAGTGTACAGTTCAATTTTGCTGATAAGTACTATGTGCTAACAGGATGTTAACATTGTTAGCACACTAACCATATGATTTAGAGTTGTCTGCAACCAATTTTTTGAGTGTGCTACCTATGCTACTGAAGTTACTTTCAGTAGCATTACCTTCTCTACACATTGGAACTTTAGACTTTCTAGAATTAAACCAAATCAATGGCTGTTCCACTGTAAATGGTACCAGGTAGGTTACTGAATTCAACTTGCATTGGAGTATTCCATGCCACCTAGCACTCTACATGCAATATCTATACAGTTCCACATCAGTCTGTGTAGTTATGTACAGAAACCTATCACAAAATGCATTGAATAGAAAGTAATGCATTCAACTCAAAGGAGTGTACAGTTCAATTTTGCTGATAAGTACTATGTGCTAACAGGATGTAAACATTGTTAGCACACTAACCATATGATTTAGAGTTGTCTGCAACCAATTTTTTGAGTGTGCTACCTATGCTACTGAAGTTACTTTCAGTAGCATTACCTTCTCTACTCATTGGAACTTTGGACTTTACAGAATTAAACCAAGTCAATGGCTGTTCCACTGTAAATGGTACCAGGTAGGTTACTGAATTCAGCTTGCATTGGAGTATTCCATGCCACCTAGCACTCTACATGCAATATCTATACAGTTCCACATCAGTCTGAGTAGTTATGTACAGAAACTTATCACAAAATGCATTGAATAGAAAGTAATGCATTCAACTCAAAGGAGTCTACAGTTCAATTTTGCTGAGAACTACTATGTACTAACATGATGTAAACATTGTTAGCACACTAACCATATGATTTAGAGTTGTATGCAACCAATTTTATGAGTGTGCTACCTATGCTCCAGAAGTTACTTTCAGTAACGTTACCTTCTCTACACATTGGAACTTTAGTCTTTCTAGAATTAAACCAAGTCAATGGCTGTTCCACTGTAAATGGTACCAGGTAGGTTACTGAATTCAACCTGCATTGGAGTATTCCATGCCACCTAGCACTCTACATGCAATATCTATACAGTTCCACATCAGTCTGAGTAGTTATGTACAGAAACCTATCACAAAATGCATTGAACAGAAAGTAATGCATTCAACTCAAAGGAGTGTACAGTTCAAATTTGCTGATAAGTACTATGTGCTAACATGATGTAAACATTGTTAGCACACTAACCATATGATTTAGAGTTGTCTGCAACCAATTTTTTGAGTGTGCTACCTATGCTACTGAAGTTACATTCAGTAGCATTACCTTCTCTACACATTGGAACTTTAGTCTTTCTAGAATTAAACCAAGTCAATGGCTGTTCCACTGTAAATGGTACCAGGTAGGTTACTGAATTCAACTTGCATTGGAGTATTCCATGCCAACTAGCACTCTACATGCAATATCTATACAGTTCCACATCAGTCTGTGTAGTTATGTACAGAAACCTATCACAAAATGCATTGAATAGAAAGTAATGCATTCAACTCAAAGGAGTGTACAGTTCAATTTTGCTGATAAGTACTATGTGCTAACAGGATGTTAACATTGTTAGCACACTAACCATATGATTTAGAGTTGTCTGCAACCAATTTTTTGAGTGTGCTACCTATGCTACTGAAGTTACTTTCAGTAGCATTACCTTCTCTACACATTGGAACTTTAGACTTTCTAGAATTAAACCAAATCAATGGCTGTTCCACTGTAAATGGTACCAGGTAGGTTACTGAATTCAACTTGCATTGGAGTATTCCATGCCAACTAGCACTCTACATGCAATATCTATACAGTTCCACATCAGTCTGTGTAGTTATGTACAGAAACCTATCACAAAATGCATTGAATAGAAAGTAATGCATTCAACTCAAAGGAGTGTACAGTTCAATTTTGCTGATAAGTACTATGTGCTAACAGGATGTTAACATTGTTAGCACACTAACCATATGATTTAGAGTTGTCTGCAACCAATTTTTTGAGTGTGCTACCTATGCTACTGAAGTTACTTTCAGTAGCATTACCTTCTCTACACATTGGAACTTTAGACTTTCTAGAATTAAACCAAATCAATGGCTGTTCCACTGTAAATGGTACCAGGTAGGTTACTGAATTCAACTTGCATTGGAGTATTCCATGCCACCTAGCACTCTACATGCAATATCTATACAGTTCCACATCAGTCTGTGTAGTTATGTACAGAAACCTATCACAAAATGCATTGAATAGAAAGTAATGCATTCAACTCAAAGGAGTGTACAGTTCAATTTTGCTGATAAGTACTATGTGCTAACAGGATGTAAACATTGTTAGCACACTAACCATATGATTTAGAGTTGTCTGCAACCAATTTTTTGAGTGTGCTACCTATGCTACTGAAGTTACTTTCAGTAGCATTACCTTCTCTACTCATTGGAACTTTGGACTTTACAGAATTAAACCAAGTCAATGGCTGTTCCACTGTAAATGGTACCAGGTAGGTTACTGAATTCAGCTTGCATTGGAGTATTCCATGCCACCTAGCACTCTACATGCAATATCTATACAGTTCCACATCAGTCTGAGTAGTTATGTACAGAAACTTATCACAAAATGCATTGAATAGAAAGTAATGCATTCAACTCAAAGGAGTCTACAGTTCAATTTTGCTGAGAACTACTATGTACTAACATGATGTAAACATTGTTAGCACACTAACCATATGATTTAGAGTTGTCTGCAACCAATTTTTTGAGTGTGCTACCTATGCTACTGAAGTTACTTTCAGTAGCATTACCTTCTCTACTGATTGGAACTTTAGACTTTACAGAATTAAACCAAGTCAATGGCTGTTCCACTGTAAATGGTACCAGGTAGGTTACTGAATTCAGCTTGCATTGGAGTATTCCATGCCACCTAGCACTCTACATGCAATATCTATACAGTTCCACATCAGTCTGTGTAGTTATGTACAGAAACCTATCACAAAATGCATTGAATAGAAAGTAATGCATTCAACTCAAAGGAGTGTACAGTTCAATTTTGCTGATAAGTACTATGTGCTAACAGGATGTAAACTTTGTTAGCACACTAACCATATGATTTAGAGTTGTCTGCAACCAATTTTTTGAGTGTGCTACCTATGCTACTGAAGTTACTTTCAGTATCATTACCTTCTCTACTCATTGGAACTTTGGACTTTACAGAATTAAACCAAGTCAATGGCTGTTCCACTGTAAATGGTACCAGGTAGGTTACTGAATTCAGCTTGCATTGGAGTATTCCATGCCACCTAGCACTCTACATGCAATATCTATACAGTTCCACATCAGTCTGAGTAGTTATGTACAGAAACTTATCACAAAATGCATTGAATAGAAAGTAATGCATTCAACTCAAAGGAGTCTACAGTTCAATTTTGCTGAGAACTACTATGTACTAACATGATGTAAACATTGTTAGCACACTAACCATATGATTTGGAGTTGTCTGCAACCAATTTTATGAGTGTGCTACCTATGCTCCAGAAGTTACTTTCAGTAACGTTACCTTCTCTACTCATTGGAACTTTAGACTTTACAGAATTAAACCAAGTCAATGGCTGTTCCACTGTAAATGGTACTAGGTAGGTTACTGAATTCAGCTTGCATTGGAGTATTCCATGCCACCTAGCACTCTACATGCAATATCTATACAGTTCCACATCAGTCTGAGTAGTTATGTACAGAAACTTATCACAAAATGCTTTGATTAGAAAGTAATGCATTCAACTCAAAGGAGTCTACAGTTCAATTTTGCTGAGAAATACTATGTGCAAACATGATGTAAACATTGTTAGCACACTAACCATATGATTTAGAGTTGTCTGCAACCAATTTTATGAGTGCGCTACCTATGCTCCAGAAGTTACTTTCAGTAACGTTACCTTCTCTACACATTGGATCTTTAGAGTTTCTAGAATTAAACCAAATCAATGGCTGTTCCACTGTAAATGGTACCAGGTAGGTTACTGAATTCAACTTGCATTGGAGTATTCCATGCCACCTAGCACTCTACATGCAATATCTATACAGTTCCACATCAGTCTGTGTAGTTATGTACAGAAACCTATCACAAAATGCATTGAATAGAAAGTAATGCATTCAACTCAAAGGAGTGTACAGTTCAATTGTGCTGATAAATACTATGTGCTAACATGATGTAAACATTGTTAGCACACTAACCATATGATTTAGAGTTGTCTGCAACCAATTTTTTGAGTGTGCTACCTATGCTACTGAAGTTACTTTCAGTAGCATTACCTTCTCAACTCATTGGAACTTTGGACTTTACAGAATTAAACCAAGTCAATGGCTGTTCCACTGTAAATGGTACCAGGTAGGTTACTGAATTCAGCTTGCATTGGAGTATTCCATGCCACCTAGCACTCTACATGCAATATCTATACAGTTCCACATCAGTCTGAGTAGTTATGTACAGAAACTTATCACAAAATGCATTGAATAGAAAGTAATGCATTCAACTCAAAGGAGTCTACAGTTCAATTTTGCTGAGAACTACTATGTACTAACATGATGTAAACATTGTTAGCACACTAACCATATGATTTAGAGTTGTCTGCAACCAATTTTATGAGTGTGCTACCTATGCTCCAGAAGTTACTTTCAGTAACGTTACCTTCTCTACACATTGGAACTTTAGTCTTTCTAGAATTAAACCAAGTCAATG
Source organism: Hypanus sabinus (assembly GCF_030144855.1). Taxonomy (NCBI): domain Eukaryota; kingdom Metazoa; phylum Chordata; class Chondrichthyes; order Myliobatiformes; family Dasyatidae; genus Hypanus; species Hypanus sabinus. The sequence continues at coordinate 4,331,701 of NC_082733.1, forward strand.
GCTGTTCCACTGTAAATGGTACCAGGTAGGTTACTGAATTCAACTTGCATTGGAGTATTCCATGCCACCTAGCACTCTACATGCAATATCTATACAGTTCCACATCAGTCTGAGTAGTTATGTACAGAAACCTATCACAAAATGCATTGAACAGAAAGTAATGCATTCAACTCAAAGGAGTGTACAGTTCAAATTTGCTGATAAGTACTATGTGCTAACATGATGTAAACATTGTTAGCACACTAACCATATGATTTAGAGTTGTCTGCAACCAATTTTTTGAGTGTGCTACCTATGCTACAGAAGTTACTTTCAGTAGCATTACCTTCTCTACACATTGGAACTTTAGTCTTTCTAGAATTAAACCAAATCAATGGCTGTTCCACTGTAAATGGTACCAGGTAGGTTACTGAATTCAACTTGCATTGGAGTATTCCATGCCACCTAGCACTCTACATGCAATATCTATACAGTTCCACATCAGTCTGTGTAGTTATGTACAGAAACCTATCACAAAATGCATTGAATAGAAAGTAATGCATTCAACTCAAAGGAGTGTACAGTTCAATTTTGCTGCGAAATACTATGTGCAAACATGATGTAAACATTGTTAGCACACTAACCATATGATTTAGAGTTGTCTGCAACCAATTTTATGAGTGCGCTACCTATGCTCCAGAAGTTACTTTCAGTAACGTTACCTTCTCTACACATTGGAACTTTAGAGTTTCTAGAATTAAACCAAATCAATGGCTGTTCCACTGTAAATGGTACCAGGTAGGTTACTGAATTCAACTTGCATTGGAGTATTCCATGCCACCTAGCACTCTACATGCAATATCTATACAGTTCCACATCAGTCTGTGTAGTTATGTACAGAAACCTATCACAAAATGCATTGAATAGAAAGTAATGCATTCAACTCAAAGGAGTGTACAGTTCAATTGTGCTGATAAATACTATGTGCTAACATGATGTAAACATTGTTAGCACACTAACCATATGATTTAGAGTTGTCTGCAACCAATTTTTTGAGTGTCCTACCTATGCTACTGAAGTTACTTTCAGTAGCATTACCTTCTCTACTGATTGGAACTTTAGACTTTACAGAATTAAACCAAGTCAATGGCTGTTCCACTGTAAATGGTACCAGGTAGGTTACTGAATTCAGCTTGCATTGGAGTATTCCATGCCACCTAGCACTCTACATGCAATATCTATACAGTTCCACATCAGTCTGAGTAGTTATGTACAGAAACTTATCACAAAATGCTTTGATTAGAAAGTAATGCATTCAACTCAAAGGAGTCTACAGTTCAATTTTGCTGAGAAATACTATGTGCTAACATGATGTAAACATTGTTAGCACACTAACCATATGATTTAGAGTTGTCTGCAACCAATTTTATGAGTGTGCTACCTATGCTCCAGAAGTTACTTTCAGTAACGTTACCTTCTCTACACATTGGAACTTTAGACTTTCTAGAATTAAACCAAATCAATGGCTGTTCCACTGTAAATGGTACCAGGTAGGTTACTGAATTCAACTTGCATTGGAGTATTCCATGCCACCTAGCACTCTACATGCAATATCTATACAGTTCCACATCAGTCTGTGTAGTTATGTACAGAAACCTATCACAAAATGCATTGAATAGAAAGTAATGCATTCAACTCAAAGGAGTGTACAGTTCAATTGTGCTGATAAATACTATGTGCTAACATGATGTAAACATTGTTAGCACACTAACCATATGATTTAGAGTTGTCTGCAACCAATTTTTTGAGTGTCCTACCTATGCTACTGAAGTTACTTTCAGTAGCATTACCTTCTCTACTGATTGGAACATTAGACTTTACAGAATTAAACCAAGTCAATGGCTGTTCCACTGTAAATGGTACCAGGTAGGTTACTGAATTCAGCTTGCATTGGAGTATTCCATGCCACCTAGCACTCTACAAGCAATATCTATACAGTTCCACATCAGTCTGAGTAGTTATGTACAGAAACTTATCACAAAATGCATTGAATAGAAAGTAATGCATTCATCTCAAAGGAGTGTACATTTGAATTGTGCTGATAAATACTATGTGCTAACATGCTGTAAACATTGTTAGCACACTAACCATATGATTTAGAGTTGTCTGCAACCAATTTTTTGAGTGTGCTACCTATGCTACTGAAGTTACTTTCAGTTGCATTACCTTCTCTACTCATTGGAACTTTAGACTTTACTGAATTAAACCAAGTCAATGGCTGTTCCACTGTAAATGGTACCAGGTAGGTTACTGAATTCAGCTTGCATTGGAGTATTCCATGGCACCTAGCACTCTACATGCAATATCTATACAGTTCCACATCAGTCTGAGTAGTTATGTACAGAAACTTATCACAAAATGCATTGAATACAAAGTAATGCATTCAACTCAAAGGAGGGTAGAGTTCAATTTTGCTGATAAGTACTATGTGCTAACATGATGTAAACATTGTTAGCAGACTAACCATATGATTTAGAGTTGTCTGCAACCAATTTTTTGAGTGTGCTACCTATGCTACTGAAGTTATTTTCAGTTGCATTACCTTCTCCACTCATTGGAACTTTAGACTTTACAGAATTAAACCAAGTCAATGGCTGTTCCACTGTAAATGGTACCAGGTAGGTTACTGAATTCAACTTGCATTGGAGTATTCCATGCCACCTAGCACTCTACATGCAATATCTATACAGTTCCACATCAGTCTGAGTAGTTATGTACAGAAACCTATCACAAAATGCTTTGATTAGAAAGTAATGCATTCAAATCAAAGGAGTCTACAGTTCAATTTTGCTGAGAACTACTATGTGCTAACCTGATGTAAACATTGTTAGCACACTAACCATATGATTTAGAGTTGTCTGCAACCAATTTTATGAGTGTGCTACCTGTGCTCCAGAAGTTACTTTCAGTAACGTTACCTTCTCTACACATTGGAACTTTAGTCTTTCTATAATTAAACCAAGTCAATGGCTGTTCCACTGTAAATGGTACCAGGTAGGTTACTGAATTCAGCTTGCATTGGAGTATTCCATGCCACCTAGCACTCTACATGCAATATCTATACAGTTCCACATCAGTCTGAGTAGTTATCTACAGAAACTTATAACAAAATGCATTGAATAGAAAGTAATGCATTCAACTCAAAGGAGTCTACAGTTCAATTTTGCTGATAAGTACCATGTGCTAACATGATGTAAACATTGTTAGCACACTAACCATATGATTTAGCGTTGTCTGCAACCAATTTTTTGAGTGTCCTACCTATGCTACTGAAGTTACTTTCAGTAGCATTACCTTCTCTACTCATTGGAACTTTAGACTTTACAGAATTAAACCAAGTCAATGGCTGTTCCACTGTAAATGGTACCAGGTAGGTTACTGAATTCAGCTTGCATTGGAGTATTCCATGCCACCTAGCACTCTACATGCAATATCTATACAGTTCCACATCAGTCTGAGTAGTTATGTACAGAAACTTATCACAAAATGCTTTGAATAGAAAGTAATGCATTCAACTCAAAGGAGTGTACAGTTCAATTTTGCTATAAGTACTATGTGCTAACATGATGTAAACATTGTTAGCACACTAACCATATGATTTAGAGTTGTCTGCAACCAATTTTTTGAGTGTCCTACCTATGCTACTGAAGTTACTTTCAGTAGCATTACCTTCTCTACTGATTGGAACATTAGACTTTACAGAATTAAACCAAGTCAATGGCTGTTCCACTGTAAATGGTACCAGGTAGGTTACTGAATTCAGCTTGCATTGGAGTATTCCATGCCACCTAGCACTCTACAAGCAATATCTATACAGTTCCACATCAGTCTGAGTAGTTATGTACAGAAACTTATCACAAAATGCATTGAATAGAAAGTAATGCATTCATCTCAAAGGAGTGTACATTTGAATTGTGCTGATAAATACTATGTGCTAACATGCTGTAAACATTGTTAGCACACTAACCATATGATTTAGAGTTGTCTGCAACCAATTTTTTGAGTGTGCTACCTATGCTACTGAAGTTACTTTCAGTTGCATTACCTTCTCTACTCATTGGAACTTTAGACTTTACTGAATTAAACCAAGTCAATGGCTGTTCCACTGTAAATGGTACCAGGTAGGTTACTGAATTCAGCTTGCATTGGAGTATTCCATGCCACCTAGCACTCTACATGCAATATCTATACAGTTCCACATCAGTCTGAGTAGTTATGTACAGAAACTTATCACAAAATGCATTGAATACAAAGTAATGCATTCAACTCAAAGGAGGGTAGAGTTCAATTTTGCTGATAAGTACTATGTGCTAACATGATGTAAACATTGTTAGCAGACTAACCATATGATTTAGAGTTGTCTGCAACCAATTTTTTGAGTGTGCTACCTATGCTACTGAAGTTATTTTCAGTTGCATTACCTTCTCCACTCATTGGAACTTTAGACTTTACAGAATTAAACCAAGTCAATGGCTGTTCCACTGTAAATGGTACCAGGTAGGTTACTGAATTCAACTTGCATTGGAGTATTCCATGCCACCTAGCACTCTACATGCAATATCTATACAGTTCCAAATCAGTCTGAGTAGTTATGTACAGAAACTTATCACAAAATGCTTTGATTAGAAAGTAATGCATTCAAATCAAAGGAGTCTACAGTTCAATTTTGCTGAGAAATACTATGTGCTAACATGATGTAAACATTGTTAGCACACTAACCATATGATTTAGAGTTGTCTGCAAACAATTTTATGAGTGTGCTACCTATGCTCCAGAAGTTACTTTCAGTAACATTACCTTCTCTACACATTGGAACTTTAGTCTTTCTAGAATTAAACCAAATCAATGGCTGTTCCACTGTAAATGGTACCAGGTAGTTTACTGAATTCAACTTGCATTGGAGTATTCCATGCCACCTAGCACTCTACATGCAATATCTATACAGTTGAACATCAGTCTGTGTAGTTATGTACAGAAACCTATCACAAAATGCATTGAATAGAAAGTAATGCATTCAACTCAAAGGAGTCTACAGTTCAATTTTGCTGAGAACTACTATGTGCTAACCTGATGTAAACATTGTTAGCACACTAACCATATGATTTAGAGTTGTCTGCAACCAATTTTATGAGTGTGCTACCTGTGCTCCAGAAGTTACTTTCAGTAACGTTACCTTCTCTACACATTGGAACTTTAGTCTTTCTATAATTAAACCAAGTCAATGGCTGTTCCACTGTAAATGGTACCAGGTAGGTTACTGAATTCAGCTTGCATTGGAGTATTCCATGCCACCTAGCACTCTACATGCAATATCTATACAGTTCCACATCAGTCTGAGTAGTTATGTACAGAAACTTATCACAAAATGCTTTGAATAGAAAGTAATGCATTCAACTCAAAGGAGTGTACAGTTCAATTTTGCTATAAGTACTATGTGCTAACATGATGTAAACATTGTTAGCACACTAACCATATGATTTAGAGTTGTCTGCAAACAATTTTATGAGTGTGCTACCTATGCTCCAGAAGTTACTTTCAGTAACATTACCTTCTCTACACATTGGAACTTTAGTCTTTCTAGAATTAAACCAAATCAATGGCTGTTCCACTGTAAATGGTACCAGGTAGTTTACTGAATTCAACTTGCATTGGAGTATTCCATGCCACCTAGCACTCTACATGCAATATCTATACAGTTGAACATCAGTCTGTGTAGTTATGTACAGAAACCTATCACAAAATGCATTGAATAGAAAGTAATGCATTCAACTCAAAGGAGTGTACAGTTCAATTTTGCTGATAAGTACTATGTGCTAACATGATGTAAACATTGTTAGCACACTAACCATATGATTTAGAGTTGTCTGCAACCAATTTTATGAGTGTGCTACCTATGCTCCAGAAGTTACTTTCAGTAACGTTACCTTCTCTACACATTGGAACTTTAGTCTTTCTAGAATTAAACCAAGTCAATGGCTGTTCCACTGTAAATGGTACCAGGTAGGTTACTGAATTCAACTTGCATTGGAGTATTCCATGCCACCTAGCACTCTACATGCAATATCTATACATTTCCACATCAGTCTGAGTAGTTATGTACAGAAACTTATCACAAAATGCATTGAATATAAAGTAATGCATTCAACTCAAAGGAGTCTACAGTTCAATTTTGCTGAGAACTACTATGTGCTAACCTGATGTAAACATTGTTAGCACACTAACCATATGATTTAGAGTTGTCTGCAACCAATTTTATGAGGGTGCTACCTGTGCTCCAGAAGTTACTTTCAGTAACGTTACCTTCTCTACACATTGGAACTTTAGTCTTTCTATAATTAAACCAAGTCAATGGCTGTTCCACTGTAAATGGTACCAGGTAGGTTACTGAATTCAGCTTGCATTGGAGTATTCCATGCCACCTAGCACTCTACATGCAATATCTATACAGTTCCACATCAGTCTGAGTAGTTATGTACAGAAACTTATAACAAAATGCATTGAATAGAAAGTAATGCATTCAACTCAAAGGAGTCTACAGTTCAATTTTGCTGATAAGTACCATGTGCTAACATGATGTAAACATTGTTAGCACACTAACCATATGATTTAGCGTTGTCTGCAACCAATTTTTTGAGTGTCCTACCTATGCTACTGAAGTTACTTTCAGTAGCATTACCTTCTCTACTCATTGGAACTTTAGACTTTACAGAATTAAACCAAGTCAATGGCTGTTCCACTGTAAATGGTACCAGGTAGGTTACTGAATTCAGCTTGCATTGGAGTATTCCATGCCACCTAGCACTCTACATGCAATATCTATACAGTTCCACATCAGTCTGAGTAGTTATGTACAGAAACTTATCACAAAATGCTTTGAATAGAAAGTAATGCATTCAACTCAAAGGAGTGTACAGTTCAATTTTGCTATAAGTACTATGTGCTAACATGATGTAAACATTGTTAGCACACTAACCATATGATTTAGAGTTGTCTGCAACCAATTTTTTGAGTGTGCTACCTATGCTACTGAAGTTACTTTCAGTTGCATTACCTTCTCTACTCATTGGAACTTTAGACTTTACTGAATTAAACCAAGTCAATGGCTGTTCCACTGTAAATGGTACCAGGTAGGTTACTGAATTCAGCTTGCATTGGAGTATTCCATGGCACCTAGCACTCTACATGCAATATCTATACAGTTCCACATCAGTCTGAGTAGTTATGTACAGAAACTTATCACAAAATGCATTGAATACAAAGTAATGCATTCAACTCAAAGGAGGGTAGAGTTCAATTTTGCTGATAAGTACTATGTGCTAACATGATGTAAACATTGTTAGCAGACTAACCATATGATTTAGAGTTGTCTGCAACCAATTTTTTGAGTGTGCTACCTATGCTACTGAAGTAATTTTCAGTTGCATTACCTTCTCCACTCATTGGAACTTTAGACTTTACAGAATTAAACCAAGTCAATGGCTGTTACACTGTAAATGGTACCAGGTAGGTTACTGAATTGAACTTGCATTGGAGTATTCCATGCCACCTAGCACTCTACATGCAATATCTATACAGTTCCACATCAGTCTGAGTAGTTATGTACAGAAACTTATCACAAAATGCTTTGATTAGAAAGTAAAGCATTCAAATCAAAGGAGTCTACAGTTCAATTTTGCTGAGAAATACTATGTGCTAACATGATGTAAACATTGTTAGCACACTAACCATATGATTTAGAGTTGTCTGCAAACAATTTTATGAGTGTGCTACCTATGCTCCAGAAGTTACTTTCAGTAACATTACCTTCTCTACACATTGGAACTTTAGTCTTTCTAGAATTAAACCAAATCAATGGCTGTTCCACTGTAAATGGTACCAGGTAGTTTACTGAATTCAACTTGCATTGGAGTATTCCATGCCACCTAGCACTCTACATGCAATATCTATACAGTTGAACATCAGTCTGTGTAGTTATGTACAGAAACCTATCACAAAATGCATTGAATAGAAAGTAATGCATTCAACTCAAAGGAGTGTACAGTTCAATTTTGCTGATAAGTACTATGTGCTAACATGATGTAAACATTGTTAGCACACTAACCATATGATTTAGAGTTGTCTGCAACCAATTTTATGAGTGTGCTACCTATGCTCCAGAAGTTACTTTCAGTAACGTTACCTTCTCTACACATTGGAACTTTAGTCTTTCTAGAATTAAACCAAGTCAATGGCTGTTCCACTGTAAATGGTACCAGGTAGGTTACTGAATTCAACTTGCATTGGAGTATTCCATGCCACCTAGCACTCTACATGCAATATCTATACATTTCCACATCAGTCTGAGTAGTTATGTACAGAAACTTATCACAAAATGCATTGAATATAAAGTAATGCATTCAACTCAAAGGAGTCTACAGTTCAATTTTGCTGAGAACTACTATGTGCTAACCTGATGTAAACATTGTTAGCACACTAACCATATGAATTAGAGTTGTCTGCAACCAATTTTATGAGTGTGCTACCTGTGCTCCAGAAGTTACTTTCAGTAACGTTACCTTCTCTACACATTGGAACTTTAGTCTTTCTATAATTAAACCAAGTCAATGGCTGTTCCACTGTAAATGGTACCAGGTAGGTTACTGAATTCAGCTTGCATTGGAGTATTCCATGCCACCTAGCACTCTACATGCAATATCTATACAGTTCCACATCAGTCTGAGTAGTTATGTACAGAAACTTATAACAAAATGCATTGAATAGAAAGTAATGCATTCAACTCAAAGGAGTCTACAGTTCAATTTTGCTGATAAGTACCATGTGCTAACATGATGTAAACATTGTTAGCACACTAACCATATGATTTAGCGTTGTCTGCAACCAATTTTTTGAGTGTCCTACCTATGCTACTGAAGTTACTTTCAGTAGCATTACCTTCTCTACTCATTGGAACTTTAGACTTTACAGAATTAAACCAAGTCAATGGCTGTTCCACTGTAAATGGTACCAGGTAGGTTACTGAATTCAACTTGCATTGGAGTATTCCATGCCACCTAGCACTCTACATGCAATATCTATACATTTCCACATCAGTCTGAGTAGTTATGTACAGAAACTTATCACAAAATGCATTGAATATAAAGTAATGCATTCAACTCAAAGGAGTCTACAGTTCAATTTTGCTGAGAACTACTATGTGCTAACCTGATGTAAACATTGTTAGCACACTAACCATATGATTTAGAGTTGTCTGCAACCAATTTTATGAGTGTGCTACCTGTGCTCCAGAAGTTACTTTCAGTAACGTTACCTTCTCTACACATTGGAACTTTAGTCTTTCTATAATTAAACCAAGTCAATGGCTGTTCCACTGTAAATGGTACCAGGTAGGTTACTGAATTCAGCTTGCATTGGAGTATTCCATGCCACCTAGCACTCTACATGCAATATCTATACAGTTCCACATCAGTCTGAGTAGTTATGTACAGAAACTTATAACAAAATGCATTGAATAGAAAGTAATGCATTCAACTCAAAGGAGTCTACAGTTCAATTTTGCTGATAAGTACCATGTGCTAACATGATGTAAACATTGTTAGCACACTAACCATATGATTTAGCGTTGTCTGCAACCAATTTTTTGAGTGTCCTACCTATGCTACTGAAGTTACTTTCAGTAGCATTACCTTCTCTACTCATTGGAACTTTAGACTTTACAGAATTAAACCAAGTCAATGGCTGTTCCACTGTAAATGGTACCAGGTAGGTTACTGAATTCAGCTTGCATTGGAGTATTCCATGCCACCTAGCACTCTACATGCAATATCTATACAGTTCCACATCAGTCTGAGTAGTTATGTACAGAAACTTATCACAAAATGCTTTGAATAGAAAGTAATGCATTCAACTCAAAGGAGTGTACAGTTCAATTTTGCTATAAGTACTATGTGCTAACATGATGTAAACATTGTTAGCACACTAACCATATGATTTAGAGTTGTCTGCAACCAATTTTTTGAGTGTCCTACCTATGCTACTGAAGTTACTTTCAGTAGCATTACCTTCTCTACTCATTGGAACTTTAGACTTTACAGAATTAAACCAAGTCAATGGCTGTTCCACTGTAAATGGTACCAGGTAGGTTACTGAATTCAGCTTGCATTGGAGTATTCCATGCCACCTAGCACTCTACACGCAATATCTATACAGTTCCACATCAGTCTGAGTAGTTATGTACAGAAACTTATCACAAAATGCATTGAATAGAAAGTAATGCATTCAACTCAAAGGAGTGTACAGTTCAATTTTGCTATAAGTACTATGTGCTAACATGATGTAAACATTGTTAGCACACTAACCATATGATTTAGAGTTGTCTGCAACCAATTTTTTGAGTGTGCTACCTATGCTACTGAAGTAATTTTCAGTTGCATTACCTTCTCCACTCATTGGAACTTTAGACTTTACAGAATTAAACCAAGTCAATGGCTGTTACACTGTAAATGGTACCAGGTAGGTTACTGAATTGAACTTGCATTGGAGTATTCCATGCCACCTAGCACTCTACATGCAATATCTATACAGTTCCACATCAGTCTGAGTAGTAATGTACAGAAACTTATCACAAAATGCTTTGATTAGAAAGTAAAGCATTCAAATCAAAGGAGTCTACAGTTCAATTTTGCTGAGAAATACTATGTGCTAACATGATGTAAACATTGTTAGCACACTAACCATATGATTTAGAGTTGTCTGCAAACAATTTTATGAGTGTGCTACCTATGCTCCAGAAGTTACTTTCAGTAACATTACCTTCTCTACACATTGGAACTTTAGTCTTTCTAGAATTAAACCAAATCAATGGCTGTTCCACTGTAAATGGTACCAGGTAGTTTACTGAATTCAACTTGCATTGGAGTATTCCATGCCACCTAGCACTCTACATGCAATATCTATACAGTTGAACATCAGTCTGTGTAGTTATGTACAGAAACCTATCACAAAATGCATTGAATAGAAAGTAATGCATTCAACTCAAAGGAGTGTACAGTTCAATTTTGCTGATAAGTACTATGTGCTAACATGATGTAAACATTGTTAGCACACTAACCATATGATTTAGAGTTGTCTGCAACCAATTTTATGAGTGTGCTACCTATGCTCCAGAAGTTACTTTCAGTAACGTTACCTTCTCTACACATTGGAACTTTAGTCTTTCTAGAATTAAACCAAGTCAATGGCTGTTCCACTGTAAATGGTACCAGGTAGGTTACTGAATTCAACTTGCATTGGAGTATTCCATGCCACCTAGCACTCTACATGCAATATCTATACATTTCCACATCAGTCTGAGTAGTTATGTACAGAAACTTATCACAAAATGCATTGAATATAAAGTAATGCATTCAACTCAAAGGAGTCTACAGTTCAATTTTGCTGAGAACTACTATGTGCTAACCTGATGTAAACATTGTTAGCACACTAACCATATGAATTAGAGTTGTCTGCAACCAATTTTATGAGTGTGCTACCTGTGCTCCAGAAGTTACTTTCAGTAACGTTACCTTCTCTACACATTGGAACTTTAGTCTTTCTATAATTAAACCAAGTCAATGGCTGTTCCACTGTAAATGGTACCAGGTAGGTTACTGAATTCAGCTTGCATTGGAGTATTCCATGCCACCTAGCACTCTACATGCAATATCTATACAGTTCCACATCAGTCTGAGTAGTTATGTACAGAAACTTATAACAAAATGCATTGAATAGAAAGTAATGCATTCAACTCAAAGGAGTCTACAGTTCAATTTTGCTGATAAGTACCATGTGCTAACATGATGTAAACATTGTTAGCACACTAACCATATGATTTAGCGTTGTCTGCAACCAATTTTTTGAGTGTCCTACCTATGCTACTGAAGTTACTTTCAGTAGCATTACCTTCTCTACTCATTGGAACTTTAGACTTTACAGAATTAAACCAAGTCAATGGCTGTTCCACTGTAAATGGTACCAGGTAGGTTACTGAATTCAACTTGCATTGGAGTATTCCATGCCACCTAGCACTCTACATGCAATATCTATACATTTCCACATCAGTCTGAGTAGTTATGTACAGAAACTTATCACAAAATGCATTGAATATAAAGTAATGCATTCAACTCAAAGGAGTCTACAGTTCAATTTTGCTGAGAACTACTATGTGCTAACCTGATGTAAACATTGTTAGCACACTAACCATATGATTTAGAGTTGTCTGCAACCAATTTTATGAGTGTGCTACCTGTGCTCCAGAAGTTACTTTCAGTAACGTTACCTTCTCTACACATTGGAACTTTAGTCTTTCTATAATTAAACCAAGTCAATGGCTGTTCCACTGTAAATGGTACCAGGTAGGTTACTGAATTCAGCTTGCATTGGAGTATTCCATGCCACCTAGCACTCTACATGCAATATCTATACAGTTCCACATCAGTCTGAGTAGTTATGTACAGAAACTTATAACAAAATGCATTGAATAGAAAGTAATGCATTCAACTCAAAGGAGTCTACAGTTCAATTTTGCTGAGAAATACTATGTGCAAACATGATGTAAACATTGTTAGCACACTAACCATATGATTTAGAGTTGTCTGCAACCAATTTTATGAGTGTGCTACCTATGCTCCAGAAGTTACTTTCAGTAACGTTACCTTCTCTACACATTGGAACTTTAGTCTTTCTAGAATTAAACCAAGTCAATGGCTGTTCCACTGTAAATGGTACCAGGTAGGTTACTGAATTCAACCTGCATTGGAGTATTCCATGCCACCTAGCACTCTACATGCAATATCTATACAGTTCCACATCAGTCTGAGTAGTTATGTACAGAAACCTATCACAAAATGCATTGAACAGAAAGTAATGCATTCAACTCAAAGGAGTGTACAGTTCAAATTTGCTGATAAGTACTATGTGCTAACATGATGTAAACATTGTTAGCACACTAACCATATGATTTAGAGTTGTCTGCAACCAATTTTTTGAGTGTGCTACCTATGCTACTGAAGTTACTTTCAGTAGCATTACCTTCTCTACTGATTGGAACTTTAGACTTTACAGAATTAAACCAAGTCAATGGCTGTTCCACTGTAAATGGTACCAGGTAGGTTACTGAATTCAGTTTGCATTGGAGTATTCCATGGCACCTAGCACTCTACATGCAATATCTATACAGTTCCACATCAGTCTGAGTAGTTATGTACAGAAACTTATCACAAAATGCATTGAATACAAAGTAATGCATTCAACTCAAAGGAGTGTACAGTTCAATTTTGCTGATAAGTACTATGTGCTAACATGATGTAAACATTGTTAGCACACTAACCATATGATTTAGAGTTGTCTGCAACCAATTTTTTGAGTGTGCTACCTATGCTACTGAAGTTACTTTCAGTTGCATTACCTTCTCCACTCATTGGAACTTTAGACTTTACAGAATTAAACAAAGTCAATGGCTGTTCCACTGTAAATGGTACCCGGTAGGTTACTGAATTCAGCTTGCATTGGAGTATTCCATGCCACCTAGCACTCTACATGCAATATCTATACTGTTCCACATCAGTCTGAGTAGTTATGTACAGAAACTTATCACAAAATGCATTGAATAGAAAGTAATGCATTCAACTCAAAGGAGTGTACAGTTCAATTTTGCTGAGAACTACTATGTGCTAACATGATGTAAACATTGTTAGCACACTAACCATATGATTTAGAGTTGTCTGCAACCAATTTTATGAGTGTGCTACCTGTGCTCCAGAAGTTACTTTCAGTAACGTTACCTGCTCTACACATTGGAACTTTAGTCTTTCTATAATTAAACCAAGTCAATGGCTGTTCCACTGTAAATGGTACCAGGTAGGTTACTGAATTCAGCTTGCATTGGAGTATTCCATGCCACCTAGCACTCTACATGCAATATCTATACAGTTCCACATCAGTCTGAGTAGTTATGTACAGAAACCTATCACAAAATGCATTGAACAGAAAGTAATGCATTCAACTCAAAGGAGTGTACAGTTCAAATTTGCTGATAAGTACTATGTGCTAACATGATGTAAACATTGTTAGCACACTAACCATATGATTTAGAGTTGTCTGCAACCAATTTTTTGAGTGTGCTACCTATGCTACTGAAGTTACTTTCAGTAGCATTACCTTCTCTACTGATTGGAACTTTAGACTTTACAGAATTAAACCAAGTCAATGGCTGTTCCACTGTAAATGGTACCAGGTAGGTTACTGAATTCAGTTTGCATTGGAGTATTCCATGGCACCTAGCACTCTACATGCAATATCTATACAGTTCCACATCAGTCTGAGTAGTTATGTACAGAAACTTATCACAAAATGCATTGAATACAAAGTAATGCATTCAACTCAAAGGAGTGTACAGTTCAATTTTGCTGATAAGTACTATGTGCTAACATGATGTAAACATTGTTAGCACACTAACCATATGATTTAGAGTTGTCTGCAACCAATTTTTTGAGTGTGCTACCTATGCTACTGAAGTTACTTTCAGTTGCATTACCTTCTCCACTCATTGGAACTTTAGACTTTACAGAATTAAACAAAGTCAATGGCTGTTCCACTGTAAATGGTACCCGGTAGGTTACTGAATTCAGCTTGCATTGGAGTATTCCATGCCACCTAGCACTCTACATGCAATATCTATACTGTTCCACATCAGTCTGAGTAGTTATGTACAGAAACTTATCACAAAATGCATTGAATAGAAAGTAATGCATTCAACTCAAAGGAGTGTACAGTTCAATTTTGCTGAGAACTACTATGTGCTAACATGATGTAAACATTGTTAGCACACTAACCATATGATTTAGAGTTGTCTGCAACCAATTTTATGAGTGTGCTACCTATGCTCCAGAAGTTACTTTCAGTAACGTTACCTTCTCTACACATTGGAACTTTAGTCTTTCTAGAATTAAACCAAGTCAATGGCTGTTCCACTGTAAATGGTACCAGGTAGGTTACTGAATTCAACTTGCATTGGAGTATTCCATGGCACCTAGCAATCTACATGCAATATCTATAGAGTTCCACATCAGTCTGAGTAGTTATGTACAGAAACTTATCACAAAATGCATTGAATAGAAAGTAATGCATTCAACTCAAAGGAGTGTACAGTTCAATTTTGCTGATAAGTACTATGTGCTAACAGGATGTAAACATTGTTAGCACACTAACCATATGATTTAGAGTTGTCTGCAACCAATTTTTTGAGTGTGCTACCTATGCTACTGAAGTTACTTTCAGTAGCATTACCTTCACTACTCATTGGAACTTTAGACTTTACAGAACTAAACCAAGTCAATGGCTGTTACACTGTAAATGGTACCAGGTAGGTTACTGAATTGAACTTGCATTGGAGTATTCCATGCCACCTAGCACTCTACATGCAATATCTATACAGTTCCACATCAGTCTGAGTAGTTATGTACAGAAACTTATCACAAAATGCTTTGATTAGAAAGTAAAGCATTCAAATCAAAGGAGTCTACAGTTCAATTTTGCTGAGAAATACTATGTGCTAACATGATGTAAACATTGTTAGCACACTAACCATATGATTTAGAGTTGTCTGCAAACAATTTTATGAGTGTGCTACCTATGCTCCAGAAGTTACTTTCAGTAACATTACCTTCTCTACACATTGGAACTTTAGTCTTTCTAGAATTAAACCAAATCAATGGCTGTTCCACTGTAAATGGTACCAGGTAGTTTACTGAATTCAACTTGCATTGGAGTATTCCATGCCACCTAGCACTCTACATGCAATATCTATACAGTTGAACATCAGTCTGTGTAGTTATGTACAGAAACCTATCACAAAATGCATTGAATAGAAAGTAATGCATTCAACTCAAAGGAGTGTACAGTTCAATTTTGCTGATAAGTACTATGTGCTAACATGATGTAAACATTGTTAGCACACTAACCATATGATTTAGAGTTGTCTGCAACCAATTTTATGAGTGTGCTACCTATGCTCCAGAAGTTACTTTCAGTAACGTTACCTTCTCTACACATTGGAACTTTAGTCTTTCTAGAATTAAACCAAGTCAATGGCTGTTCCACTGTAAATGGTACCAGGTAGGTTACTGAATTCAACTTGCATTGGAGTATTCCATGCCACCTAGCACTCTACATGCAATATCTATACATTTCCACATCAGTCTGAGTAGTTATGTACAGAAACTTATCACAAAATGCATTGAATATAAAGTAATGCATTCAACTCAAAGGAGTCTACAGTTCAATTTTGCTGAGAACTACTATGTGCTAACCTGATGTAAACATTGTTAGCACACTAACCATATGAATTAGAGTTGTCTGCAACCAATTTTATGAGTGTGCTACCTGTGCTCCAGAAGTTACTTTCAGTAACGTTACCTTCTCTACATATTGGAACTTTAGTCTTTCTATAATTAAACCAAGTCAATGGCTGTTCCACTGTAAATGGTACCAGGTAGGTTACTGAATTCAGCTTGCATTGGAGTATTCCATGCCACCTAGCACTCTACATGCAATATCTATACAGTTCCACATCAGTCTGAGTAGTTATGTACAGAAACTTATAACAAAATGCATTGAATAGAAAGTAATGCATTCAACTCAAAGGAGTCTACAGTTCAATTTTGCTGATAAGTACCATGTGCTAACATGATGTAAACATTGTTAGCACACTAACCATATGATTTAGCGTTGTCTGCAACCAATTTTTTGAGTGTCCTACCTATGCTACTGAAGTTACTTTCAGTAGCATTACCTTCTCTACTCATTGGAACTTTAGACTTTACAGAATTAAACCAAGTCAATGGCTGTTCCACTGTAAATGGTACCAGGTAGGTTACTGAATTCAACTTGCATTGGAGTATTCCATGCCACCTAGCACTCTACATGCAATATCTATACATTTCCACATCAGTCTGAGTAGTTATGTACAGAAACTTATCACAAAATGCATTGAATACAAAGTAATGCATTCAACTCAAAGGAGTGTACAGTTCAATTTTGCTGATAAGTACTATGTGCTAACAGGATATAAACATTGTTAGCACACTAACCATATGATTTAGAGTTGTCTGCAACCAATTTTTTGAGTGTGCTACCTATGCTACTGAAGTTACTTTCAGTAGCATTACCTTCTCTACTCATTGGAACTTTGGACTTTACAGAATTAAACCAAGTCAATGGCTGTTCCACTGTAAATGGTACCAGGTAGGTTACTGAATTCAGTTTGCATTGGAGTATTCCATGGCACCTAGCACTCTACATGCAATATCTATACAGTTCCACATCAGTCTGAGTAGTTATGTACAGAAACTTATCACAAAATGCATTGAATACAAAGTAATGCATTCAACTCAAAGGAGTGTACAGTTCAATTTTGCTGATAAGTACTATGTGCTAACATGATGTAAACATTGTTAGCACACTAACCATATGATTTAGAGTTGTCTGCAACCAATTTTTTGAGTGTCCTACCTATGCTACTGAAGTTACTTTCAGTAGCATTACCTTCTCTACTCATTGGAACTTTAGACTTTACAGAATTAAACAAAGTCAATGGCAGTTCCACTGTATATGGTACCAGGTAGGTTACTGAATTCAGCTTGCATTGGAGTATTCCATGCCACCTAGCACTCTACATGCAATATCTATACTGTTCCACATCAGTCTGAGTAGTTATGTACAGAAACTTATCACAAAATGCATTGAATAGAAAGCAATGCATTCAACTCAAAGGAGTGTACAGTTCAATTTTGCTGAGAACTACTATGTACTAACATGATGTAAACATTGTTAGCACACTAACCATATGATTTAGAGTTGTCTGCAACCAATTTTATGAGTGTGCTACCTATGCTCCAGAAGTTACTTTCAGTAACGTTACCTTCTCTACACATTGGAACTTTAGTCTTTCTAGAATTAAACCAAGTCAATGGCTGTTCCACTGTAAATGGTACCAGGTAGGTTACTGAATTCAACTTGCATTGGAGTATTCCATGGCACCTAGCACTCTACATGCAATATCTATAGAGTTCCACATCAGTCTGAGTAGTTATGTACAGAAACTTATCACAAAATGCATTGAATAGAAAGTAATGCATTCAACTCAAAGGAGTGTACAGTTCAATTTTGCTGATAAGTACTATGTGCTAACAGGATGTAAACATTGTTAGCACACTAACCATATGATTTAGAGTTGTCTGCAACCAATTTTTTGAGTGTGCTACCTATGCTACTGAAGTTACTTTCAGTAGCATTACCTTCTCTACTCATTGGAACTTTGGACTTTACAGAATTAAACCAAGTCAATGGCTGTTCCACTGTAAATGGTACCAGGTAGGTTACTGAATTCAGTTTGCATTGGAGTATTCCATGGCACCTAGCACTCTACATGCAATATCTATACAGTTCCACATCAGTCTGAGTAGTTATGTACAGAAACTTATCACAAAATGCATTGAATACAAAGTAATGCATTCAACTCAAAGGAGTGTACAGTTCAATTTTGCTGATAAGTACTATGTGCTAACATGATGTAAACATTGTTAGCACACTAACCATATGATTTAGAGTTGTCTGCAACCAATTTTTTGAGTGTCCTACCTATGCTACTGAAGTTACTTTCAGTAGCATTACCTTCTCTACTCATTGGAACTTTAGACTTTAAAGAATTAAACCAAGTCAATGGCTGTTCCACTGTAAATGGTACCAGGTAGGTTACTGAATTCAACTTGCATTGGAGTATTCCATGGCACCTAGCACTCTACATGCAATATCTATAGAGTTCCACATCAGTCTGAGTAGTTATGTACAGAAACTTATCACAAAATGCATTGAATAGAAAGTAATGCATTCAACTCAAAGGAGTGTACAGTTCAATTTTGCTTATAAGTACTATGTGCTAACAGGATGTAAACATTGTTAGCACACTAACCATATGATTTAGAGTTGTCTGCAACCAATTTTTTGAGTGTGCTACCTATGCTACTGAAGTTACTTTCAGTAGCATTACCTTCTCTACTCATTGAAACTTTGGACTTTACAGAATTAAACCAAGTCAATGGCTGTTCCACTATAAATGGTACCAGGTAGGTTACTGAATTCAACTTGCATTGGAGTATTCCATGCCACCTGGCACTCTACATGCAATATCTATACAGTTCCACATCAGTCTGAGTAGTTATGTACAGAAACTTATCACAAAATGCATTGAATACAAAGTAATGCATTCAACTCAAAGGAGTGTACAGTTCAATTTTGCTGATAAGTACTATGTGCTAACATGATGTAAACATTGTTAGCACACTAACCATATGATTTAGAGTTGTCTGGAACCAATTTTTTGAGTGTGCTACCTATGCTACTGAAGTTACTTTCAGTAGCATTACCTTCTCTACTCATTGGAACTTTAGACTTTACAGAACTAAACCAAGTCAATGGCTGTTCCACTGTAAATGGTACCAGGTAGGTTACTGAATTCAGCTTGCATTGGAGTATTCCATGGCACCTAGCACTCTACATGCAATATCTATAGAGTTCCACATCAGTCTGAGTAGTTATGTACAGAAACTTATCACAAAATGCATTGAATAGAAAGTAATGCATTCAACTCAAAGGAGTGTACAGTTCAATTTTGCTGAGAACTACTATGTACTAACATGATGTAAACATTGTTAGCACACTAACCATATGATTTAGAGTTGTCTGCAACCAATTTTATGAGTGTGCTACCTATGCTCCAGAAGTTACTTTCAGTAACGTTACCTTCTCTACACATTGGAACTTTAGTCTTTCTAGAATTAAACCAAGTCAATGGCTGTTCCACTGTAAATGGTACCAGGTAGGTTACTGAATTCAGCCTGCATTGGAGTATTCCATGGCACCTAGCACTCTACATGCAATATCTATACAGTTCCACATCAGTCTGAGTAGTTATGTACAGAAACATATCACAAAATGCATTGAATAGAAAGTAATGCATTCAACTCAAAGGAGTCTGCAGTTCAATTTTGCTGATAAGTACTATGTGCTAACATGATGTAAACATTGTTAGCACACTAACCATATGATTTAGAGTTGTCTGCAACCAATTTTATGAGTGTGCTACCTATGCTCCAGAAGTTACTTTCAGTAGCATTACCTTCTCTACTCATTGGAACTTTGGACTTTACAGAATTAACCAAGTCAATGGCTGTTCCACTGTAAATGGTACCAGGTAGGTTACTGAATTCAGCTTGCATTGGAGTATTCCATGGCACCTAGCACTCTACATGCAATATCTATACAGTTCCACATCAGTCTGAGTAGTTATGTACAGAAACTTATCACAAAATGCATTGAATACAAAGTAATGCATTCAACTCAAAGGAGTGTACAGTTCAATTTTGCTGATAAGTACTATGTGCTAACATGACGTAAACATTGTTAGCACACTAACCATATGATTTAGAGTTGTCTGCAACCAATTTTTTGAGTGTGCTACCTATGCTACTGAAGTTACTTTCAGTTGCATTACCTTCTCCACTCATTGGAACTTTAGACTTTACAGAATTAAACAAAGTCAATGGCTGTTCCACTGTAAATGGTACCAGGTAGGTTACTGAATTCAGCTTGCATTGGAGTATTCCATGCCACCTAGCACTCTACATGCAATATCTATACAGTTCCACATCAGTCTGAGTAGTTATGTACAGAAACTTATCACAAAATACTTTGATTAGAAAGTAATGCATTCAACTCAAAGGAGTCTACAGTTCAATTTTGCTGAGAAATACTATGTGCTAACATGATGTAAGCATTGCTAGCACACTAACCATATGATTTAGAGTTGTCTGCAACCAATTTTTTGAGTGTGCTACCTATGCTACTGAAGTTACTTTCAGTAGCATTACCTTCTCTACTCATTGGAACTTTAGACTTTACAGAATTAAACCAAGTCAATGGCTGTTCCACTGTAAATGGTACCCGGTAGGTTACTGAATTCAGCTTGCATTGGAGTATTCCATGCCACCTAGCACTCTACATGCAATATCTATACTGTTCCACATCAGTCTGAGTAGTTATGTACAGAAACTTATCACAAAATGCATTGAATAGAAAGTAATGCTTTCAACTCAAAGGAGTGTACAGTTCAATTTTGCTGAGAACTAATATGTGCTAACATGATGTAAACATTGTTAGCACACTAACCATATGATTTAGAGTTGTCTGCAACCAATTTTATGAGTGTGCTACCTATGCTCCAGAAGTTACTTTCAGTAACGTTACCTTCTCTACACATTGGAACTTTAGTCTTTCTAGAATTAAACCAAGTCAATGGCTGTTCCACTGTAAATGGTACCAGGTAGGTTACTGAATTCAACTTCCATTGGAGTATTCCATGGCACCTAGCACTCTACATGCAATATCTATAGAGTTCCACATCAGTCTGAGTAGTTATGTACAGAAACTTATCACAAAATGCATTGAATACAAAGTAATGCATTCAACTCAAAGGAGTGTAGAGATCAATTTTGCTGATAAGTACTATGTGCTAACAGGATGTAAACATTGTTAGCACACTAACCATATGATTTAGAGTTGTCTGCAACCAATTTTTTGAGTGTGCTACCTATGCTACTGAAGTTACTTTCAGTAGCATTACCTTCTCTACTCATTGGAACTTTAGACTTTACAGAATTAAACAAAGTCAATGGCTGTTCCACTGTAAATGGTACCAGGTAGGTTACTGAATTCAGCTTGCATTGGAGTATTCCATGCCACCTAGCACTCTACATGCAATATCTATACTGTTCCACATCAGTCTGAGTAGTTATGTACAGAAACTTATCACAAAATGCATTGAATAGAAAGTAATGCATTCAACTCAAAGGAGTGTACAGTTCAATTTTGCTGAGAACTACTATGTACTAACATGATGTAAACATTGTTAGCACACTAACCATATGATTTAGAGTTGTCTGCAACCAATTTTTTGAGTGTGCTACCTATGCTACTGAAGTTACTTTCAGTAGCATTACCTTCTCTACTCATTGGAACTTTGGGCTTTACAGAATTAAACCAAGTCAATGGCTGTTCCACTGTAAATGGTACCAGGTAGGTTACTGAATTCAGTTTGCATTGGAGTATTCCATGGCACCTAGCACTCTACATGCAATATCTATACAGTTCCACATCAGTCTGAGTAGTTATGTACAGAAACTTATCACAAAATGCATTGAATACAAAGTAATGCATTCAACTCAAAGGAGTGTACAGTTCAATTTTGCTGATAAGTACTATGTGCTAACATGATGTAAACATTGTTAGCACACTAACCATATGATTTAGAGTTGTCTGCAACCAATTTTTTGAGTGTCCTACCTATGCTACTGAAGTTACTTTCAGTAGCATTACCTTCTCTACTCATTGGAACTTTAGACTTTAAAGAATTAAACCAAGTCAATGGCTGTTCCACTCTAAATGGTACCAGGTAGGTTACTGAATTCAGCTTGCATTGGAGTATTCCATGCCACCTAGCACTCTACATGCAATATCTATACAGTTCCACATCAGTCTGAGTTGTTATGTACAGAAACTTATCACAAAATGCATTGAATAGAAAGTAATGCATTCAACTCAAAGGAGTGTACAGTTCAATTTTGCTGAGAACTACTATGTACTAACATGATGTAAACATTGTTAGCACACTAACCATATGATTTAGAGTTGTCTGCAACCAATTTTATGAGTGTGCTACCTATGCTCCAGAAGTTACTTTCAGTAACGTTACCTTCTCTACACATTGGAACTTTAGTCTTTCTAGAATTAAACCAAGTCAATGGCTGTTCCACTGTAAATGGTACCAGGTAGGTTACTGAATTCAACTTGCATTGGAGTATTCCATGGCACCTAGCACTCTACAAGCAATATCTATAGAGTTCCACATCAGTCTGAGTAGTTATGTACAGAAACTTATCACAAAATGCATTGAATAGAAAGTAATGCATTCAACTCAAAGGAGTGTACAGTTCAATTTTGCTTATAAGTACTATGTGCTAACAGGATGTAAACATTGTTAGCACACTAACCATATGATTTAGAGTTGTCTGCAACCAATTTTTTGAGTGTGCTACCTATGCTACTGAAGTTACTTTCAGTAGCATTACCTTCTCTACTCATTGAAACTTTGGACTTTACAGAATTAAACCAAGTCAATGGCTGTTCCACTATAAATGGTACCAGGTAGGTTACTGAATTCAACTTGCATTGGAGTATTCCATGCCACCTGGCACTCTACATGCAATATCTATACAGTTCCACATCAGTCTGAGTAGTTATGTACAGAAACTTATCACAAAATGCATTGAATACAAAGTAATGCATTCAACTCAAAGGAGTGTACAGTTCAATTTTGCTGATAAGTACTATGTGCTAACATGATGTAAACATTGTTAGCACACTAACCATATGATTTAGAGTTGTCTGGAACCAATTTTTTGAGTGTGCTACCTATGCTACTGAAGTTACTTTCAGTAGCATTACCTTCTCTACTCATTGGAACTTTAGACTTTACAGAACTAAACCAAGTCAATGGCTGTTCCACTGTAAATGGTACCAGGTAGGTTACTGAATTCAGCTTGCATTGGAGTATTCCATGGCACCTAGCACTCTACATGCAATATCTATAGAGTTCCACATCAGTCTGAGTAGTTATGTACAGAAACTTATCACAAAATGCATTGAATAGAAAGTAATGCATTCAACTCAAAGGAGTGTACAGTTCAATTTTGCTGAGAACTACTATGTACTAACATGATGTAAACATTGTTAGCACACTAGCCATATGATTTAGAGTTGTCTGCAACCAATTTTATGAGTGTGCTACCTATGCTCCAGAAGTTACTTTCAGTAACGTTACCTTCTCTACACATTGGAACTTTAGTCTTTCTAGAATTAAACCAAGTCAATGGCTGTTCCACTGTAAATGGTACCAGGTAGGTTACTGAATTCAGCCTGCATTGGAGTATTCCATGGCACCTAGCACTCTACATGCAATATCTATACAGTTCCACATCAGTCTGAGTAGTTATGTACAGAAACTTATCACAAAATGCATTGAATACAAAGTAATGCATTCAACTCAAAGGAGTCTGCAGTTCAATTTTGCTGATAAGTACTATGTGCTAACAAGATGTAAACATTGTTAGCACACTAACCATATGATTTAGAGTTGTCTGCAACCAATTTTTTGAGTGTGCTACCTATGCTCCAGAAGTTACTTTCAGTAGCATTACCTTCTCTACTCATTGGAACTTTAGACTTTACAGAATTAAACAAAGTCAATGGCTGTTCCACTGTAAATGGTACCCGGTAGGTTACTGAATTCAGCTTGCATTGGAGTATTCCATGCCACCTAGCACTCTACATGCAATATCTATACTGTTCCACATCAGTCTGAGTAGTTATGTACAGAAACTTATCACAAAATGCATTGAATAGAAAGTAATGCTTTCAACTCAAAGGAGTGTACAGTTCAATTTTGCTGAGAACTAATATGTGCTAACATGATGTAAACATTGTTAGCACACTAACCATATGATTTAGAGTTGTCTGCAACCAATTTTATGAGTGTGCTACCTATGCTCCAGAAGTTACTTTCAGTAACGTTACCTTCTCTACACATTGGAACTTTAGTCTTTCTAGAATTAAACCAAGTCAATGGCTGTTCCACTGTAAATGGTACCAGGTAGGTTACTGAATTCAACTTCCATTGGAGTATTCCATGGCACCTAGCACTCTACATGCAATATCTATAGAGTTCCACATCAGTCTGAGTAGTTATGTACAGAAACTTATCACAAAATGCATTGAATACAAAGTAATGCATTCAACTCAAAGGAGTGTAGAGATCAATTTTGCTGATAAGTACTATGTGCTAACAGGATGTAAACATTGTTAGCACACTAACCATATGATTTAGAGTTGTCTGCAACCAATTTTTTGAGTGTGCTACCTATGCTACTGAAGTTACTTTCAGTAGCATTACCTTCTCTGCTCATTGGAACTTTAGACTTTACAGAATTAAACAAAGTCAATGGCTGTTCCACTGTAAATGGTACCAGGTAGGTTACTGAATTCAGCTTGCATTGGAGTATTCCATGCCACCTAGCACTCTACATGCAATATCTATACTGTTCCACATCAGTCTGAGTAGTTATGTACAGAAACTTATCACAAAATGCATTGAATAGAAAGTAATGCATTCAACTCAAAGGAGTGTACAGTTCAATTTTGCTGAGAACTACTATGTACTAACATGATGTAAACATTGTTAGCACACTAACCATATGATTTAGAGTTGTCTGCAACCAATTTTTTGAGTGTGCTACCTATGCTACTGAAGTTACTTTCAGTAGCATTACCTTCTCTACTCATTGGAACTTTGGGCTTTACAGAATTAAACCAAGTCAATGGCTGTTCCACTGTAAATGGTACCAGGTAGGTTACTGAATTCAGTTTGCATTGGAGTATTCCATGGCACCTAGCACTCTACATGCAATATCTATACAGTTCCACATCAGTCTGAGTAGTTATGTACAGAAACTTATCACAAAATGCATTGAATACAAAGTAATGCATTCAACTCAAAGGAGTGTACAGTTCAATTTTGCTGATAAGTACTATGTGCTAACATGATGTAAACATTGTTAGCACACTAACCATATGATTTAGAGTTGTCTGCAACCAATTTTTTGAGTGTCCTACCTATGCTACTGAAGTTACTTTCAGTAGCATTACCTTCTCTACTCATTGGAACTTTAGACTTTAAAGAATTAAACCAAGTCAATGGCTGTTCCACTCTAAATGGTACCAGGTAGGTTACTGAATTCAGCTTGCATTGGAGTATTCCATGCCACCTAGCACTCTACATGCAATATCTATACAGTTCCACATCAGTCTGAGTTGTTATGTACAGAAACTTATCACAAAATGCATTGAATAGAAAGTAATGCATTCAACTCAAAGGAGTGTACAGTTCAATTTTGCTGAGAACTACTATGTACTAACATGATGTAAACATTGTTAGCACACTAACCATATGATTTAGAGTTGTCTGCAACCAATTTTATGAGTGTGCTACCTATGCTCCAGAAGTTACTTTCAGTAACGTTACCTTCTCTACACATTGGAACTTTAGTCTTTCTAGAATTAAACCAAGTCAATGGCTGTTCCACTGTAAATGGTACCAGGTAGGTTACTGAATTCAACTTGCATTGGAGTATTCCATGGCACCTAGCACTCTACAAGCAATATCTATAGAGTTCCACATCAGTCTGAGTAGTTATGTACAGAAACTTATCACAAAATGCATTGAATAGAAAGTAATGCATTCAACTCAAAGGAGTGTACAGTTCAATTTTGCTTATAAGTACTATGTGCTAACAGGATGTAAACATTGTTAGCACACTAACCATATGATTTAGAGTTGTCTGCAACCAATTTTTTGAGTGTGCTACCTATGCTACTGAAGTTACTTTCAGTAGCATTACCTTCTCTACTCATTGAAACTTTGGACTTTACAGAATTAAACCAAGTCAATGGCTGTTCCACTATAAATGGTACCAGGTAGGTTACTGAATTCAACTTGCATTGGAGTATTCCATGCCACCTGGCACTCTACATGCAATATCTATACAGTTCCACATCAGTCTGAGTAGTTATGTACAGAAACTTATCACAAAATGCATTGAATAGAAAGTAATGCATTCAACTCAAAGGAGTGTACAGTTCAATTTTGCTGAGAACTACTATGTACTAACATGATGTAAACATTGTTAGCACACTAACCATATGATTTAGAGTTGTCTGCAACCAATTTTATGAGTGTGCTACCTATGCTCCAGAAGTTACTTTCAGTAACGTTACCTTCTCTACACATTGGAACTTTAGTCTTTCTAGAATTAAACCAAGTCAATGGCTGTTCCACTGTAAATGGTACCAGGTAGGTTACTGAATTCAGCCTGCATTGGAGTATTCCATGGCACCTAGCACTCTACATGCAATATCTATACATTTCCACATCAGTCTGAGTAGTTATGTACAGAAACTTATCACAAAATGCATTGAATAGAAAGTAATGCATTCAACTCAAAGGAGTGTAGAGATCAATTTTGCTGAGAAGTACTATGTGCTAATATGATGTAAACATTGTTAGCACACTAACCATATGATTTAGAGTTGTCTGCAACCAATTTTTTGAGTGTGCTACCTATGCTACTGAAGTTACTTTCAGTTGCATTACCTTCTCTACTCATTGGAACTTTAGACTTTACTGAATTAAACCAACTCAATGGCTGTTCCACTGTAAATGGTACCAGGTAGGTTACTGAATTCAGCTTGCATTGGAGTATTCCATGGCACCTAGCACTCTACATGCAATATCTATAGAGTTCCACATCAGTCTGAGTAGTTATGTACAGAAACTTATCACAAAATGCATTGAATAGAAAGTAATGCATTCAACTCAAAGGAGTGTACAGTTCAATTTTGCTGAGAACTACTATGTACTAACATGATGTAAACATTGTTAGCACACTAACCATATGATTTAGAGTTGTCTGCAACCAATTTTATGAGTGTGCTACCTATGCTCCAGAAGTTACTTTCAGTAACGTTACCTTCTCTACACATTGGAACTTTAGTCTTTCTAGAATTAAACCAAGTCAATGGCTGTTCCACTGTAAATGGTACCAGGTAGGTTACTGAATTCAGCCTGCATTGGAGTATTCCATGGCACCTAGCACTCTACATGCAATATCTATACAGTTCCACATCAGTCTGAGTAGTTATGTACAGAAACTTATCACAAAATGCATTGAATACAAAGTAATGCATTCAACTCAAAGGAGTCTGCAGTTCAATTTTGCTGATAAGTACTATGTGCTAACATGATGTAAACATTGTTAGCACACTAACCATATGATTTAGAGTTGTCTGCAAAAAATTTTTTGAGTGTGCTACCTATGCTCCAGAAGTTACTTTCAGTAGCATTACCTTCTCTACTCATTGGAACTTTAGACTTTACAGAATTAAACAAAGTCAATGGCTGTTCCACTGTAAATGGTACCAGGTAGGTTACTGAATTCAACTTGCATTGGAGTATTCCATGCCACCTAGCAATCTACATGCAATATCTATACAGTTCCACATCAGTCTGAGTAGTTATGTACAGAAACTTATCACAAAATGCATTGAATAGAAAGTAATGCATTCAACTCAAAGGAGTCTACAGTTCAATTTTGCTGAGAACTACTATGTGCTAACATGATGTAAACATTGTTAGCACACTAACCATATGATTTAGAGTTGTCTGCAACCAATTTTTTGAGTGTGCTACCTATGCTACTGAAGTTACTTTCAGTTGCATTACCTTCTCTACTCATTGGAACTTTAGACTTTACTGAATTAAACCAACTCAATGGCTGTTCCACTGTAAATGGTACCAGGTAGGTTACTGAATTCAGCTTGCATTGGAGTATTCCATGGCACCTAGCACTCTACATGCAATATCTATACAGTTCCACATCAGTCTGAGTAGTTATGTACAGAAACTTATCACAAAATGCATTGAATACAAAGTAATGCATTCAACTCAAAGGAGTCTACAGTTCAATTTTGCTGAGAACTACTATGTGCTAACATGATGTAAACATTGTTAGCACACTAACCATATGATTTAGAGTTGTCTGCAACCAATTTTATGAGTGTGCTACCTATGCTCCAGAAGTTACTTTCAGTAGCATTACCTTCTCTACTCATTGGAACTTTAGACTTTACAGAATTAAACCAATTCAATGGCTGTTCCACTGTAAATGGTACCAGGTAGGTTACTGAATTCAGCTTGCATTGGAGTATTCCATGCCACCTAGCACTCTACATGCAATATCTATACAGTTCCACATCAGTCTGAGTAGTTATGTACAGAAACTTATCACAAAATGCATTGAATAGAAAGTAATGCATTCAACTCAAAGGAGTGCAGAGTTCAATTTTGCTGAGAACTACTATGTGCTAACATGATGTAAACATTGTTAGCACACTACCCACATGATTTAGAGTTGTCTGCAACCAATTTTTTGAGTGTGCTACCTATGCTACTGAAGTTACTTTCAGTAGCATTACCTTCTCTACTCATTGGAACTTTAGACTTTACTGAATTAAACCAACTCAATGGCTGTTCCACTGTAAATGGTACCAGGTAGGTTACTGAATTCAGCTTGCATTGGAGTATTCCATGGCACCTAGCACTCTACATGCAATATCTATACAGTTCCACATCAGTCTGAGTAGTTATGTACAGAAACTTATCACAAAATGCATTGAATACAAAGTAATGCATTCAACTCAAAGGAGTCTGCAGTTCAATTTTGCTGATAAGTACTATGTGCTAACAAGATGTAAACATTGTTAGCACACTAACCATATGATTTAGAGTTGTCTGCAACCAATTTTTTGAGTGTGCTACCTATGCTCCAGAAGTTACTTTCAGTAGCATTACCTTCTCTACTCATTGGAACTTTAGACTTTACAGAATTAAACAAAGTCAATGGCTGTTCCACTGTAAATGGTACCAGGTAGGTTACTGAATTCAACTTGCATTGGAGTATTCCATGCCACCTAGCAATCTACATGCAATATCTATACAGTTCCACATCAGTCTGAGTAGTTATGTACAGAAACTTATCACAAAATGCATTGAATAGAAAGTAATGCATTCAACTCAAAGGAGTCTACAGTTCAATTTTGCTGAGAACTACTATGTGCTAACATGATGTAAACATTGTTAGCACACTAACCATATGATTTAGAGTTGTCTGCAACCAATTTTATGAGTGTGCTACCTATGCTCCAGAAGTTACTTTCAGTAGCATTACCTTCTCCACTCATTGGAACTTTAGACTTTACAGAATTAAAACAATTCAATGGCTGTTCCACTGTAAATGGTACCAGGTAGGTTACTGAATTCAGCTTGCATTGGAGTATTCCATGCCACCTAGCACTCTACATGCAATATCTATACATTTCCACATCAGTCTGAGTAGTTATGTACAGAAACTTATCACAAAATGCATTGAATAGAAAGTAATGCATTCAACTCAAAGGAGTGTAGAGATCAATTTTGCTGAGAAGTACTATGTGCTAATATAATGTAAACATTGTTAGCACACTAACCATATGATTTAGAGTTGTCTGCAACCAATTTTTTGAGTGTGCTACCTATACTACTGAAGTTACTTTCAGTTGCATTACCTTCTCTACTCATTGGAACTTTAGACTTTACTGAATTAAACCAACTCAATGGCTGTTCCACTGTAAATGGTACCAGGTAGGTTACTGAATTCAGCTTGCATTGGAGTATTCCATGGCACCTAGCACTCTACATGCAATATCTATAGAGTTCCACATCAGTCTGAGTAGTTATGTACAGAAACTTATCACAAAATGCATTGAATAGAAAGTAATGCATTCAACTCAAAGGAGTGTACAGTTCAATTTTGCTGAGAACTACTATGTACTAACATGATGTAAACATTGTTAGCACACTAACCATATGATTTAGAGTTGTCTGCAACCAATTTTATGAGTGTGCTACCTATGCTCCAGAAGTTACTTTCAGTAACGTTACCTTCTCTACACATTGGAACTTTAGTCTTTCTAGAATTAAACCAAGTCAATGGCTGTTCCACTGTAAATGGTACCAGGTAGGTTACTGAATTCAGCCTGCATTGGAGTATTCCATGGCACCTAGCACTCTACATGCAATATCTATACAGTTCCACATCAGTCTGAGTAGTTATGTACAGAAACTTATCACAAAATGCATTGAATACAAAGTAATGCATTCAACTCAAAGGAGTCTGCAGTTCAATTTTGCTGATAAGTACTATGTGCTAACATGATGTAAACATTGTTAGCACACTAACCATATGATTTAGAGTTGTCTGCAACCAATTTTATGAGTGTGCTACCTATGCTCCAGAAGTTACTTTCAGTAGCATTACCTTCTCTACTCATTGGAACTTTAGACTTTACAGAATTAAACAAAGTCAATGGCTGTTCCACTGTAAATGGTACCAGGTAGGTTACTGAATTCAACTTGCATTGGAGTATTCCATGCCACCTAGCAATCTACATGCAATATCTATACAGTTCCACATCAGTCTGAGTAGTTATGTACAGAAACTTATCACAAAATGCATTGAATAGAAAGTAATGCATTCAACTCAAAGGAGTCTACAGTTCAATTTTGCTGAGAACTACTATGTGCTAACATGATGTAAACATTGTTAGCACACTAACCATATGATTTAGAGTTGTCTGCAACCAATTTTATGAGTGTGCTACCTATGCTCCAGAAGTTACTTTCAGTAGCATTACCTTCTCTACTCATTGGAACTTTAGACTTTACAGAATTAAAACAATTCAATGGCTGTTCCACTGTAAATGGTACCAGGTAGGTTACTGAATTCAGCTTGCATTGGAGTATTCCATGCCACCTAGCACTCTACATGCAATATCTATACAGTTCCACATCAGTCTGAGTAGTTATGTACAGAAACTTATCACAAAATGCATTGAATAGAAAGTAATGCATTCAACTCAAAGGAGTGTAGAGATCAATTTTGCTGAGAACTACTATGTGCTAATATGATGTAAACATTGTTAGCACACTAACCATATGATTTAGAGTTGTCTGCAACCAATTTTTTGAGTGTGCTACCTATGCTACTGAAGTTACTTTCAGTTGCATTACCTTCTCTACTCATTGGAACTTTAGACTTTACTGAATTAAACCAACTCAATGGCTGTTCCACTGTAAATGGTACCAGGTAGGTTACTGAATTCAGCTTGCATTGGAGTATTCCATGGCACCTAGCACTCTACATGCAATATCTATACAGTTCCACATCAGTCTGAGTAGTTATGTACAGAAACTTATCACAAAATGCATTGAATACAAAGTAATGCATTCAACTCAAAGGAGTCTACAGTTCAATTTTGCTGAGAACTACTATGTGCTAACATGATGTAAACATTGTTAGCACACTAACCATATGATTTAGAGTTGTCTGCAACCAATTTTATGAGTGTGCTACCTATGCTCCAGAAGTTACTTTCAGTAGCATTACCTTCTCTACTCATTGGAACTTTAGACTTTACAGAATTAAACCAATTCAATGGCTGTTCCACTGTAAATGGTACCAGGTAGGTTACTGAATTCAGCTTGCATTGGAGTATTCCATGCCACCTAGCACTCTACATGCAATATCTATACAGTTCCACATCAGTCTGAGTAGTTATGTACAGAAACTTATCACAAAATGCATTGAATAGAAAGTAATGCATTCAACTCAAAGGAGTGCAGAGTTCAATTTTGCTGAGAACTACTATGTGCTAACATGATGTAAACATTGTTAGCACACTAACCACATGATTTAGAGTTGTCTGCAACCAATTTTTTGAGTGTGCTACCTATGCTACTGAAGTTACTTTCAGTAGCATTACCTTCTCTACTCATTGGAACTTTAGACTTTACTGAATTAAACCAACTCAATGGCTGTTCCACTGTAAATGGTACCAGGTAGGTTACTGAATTCAGCTTGCATTGGAGTATTCCATGGCACCTAGCACTCTACATGCAATATCTATACAGTTCCACATCAGTCTGAGTAGTTATGTACAGAAACTTATCACAAAATGCATTGAATACAAAGTAATGCATTCAACTCAAAGGAGTGTACAGTTCAATTTTGCTGATAAGTACTATGTGTTAACATGATGTAAACATTGTTAGCACACTAACCATATGATTTAGAGTTGTCTGCAGCCAATTTTTTGAGTGTGCTACCTATGCTACTGAAGTTACTTTCAGTAGCATTACCTTCTCTACTCATTGGAACTTTAGACTTTACAGAATTAAACCAAGTCAATGGCTGTTCCACTGTAAATGGTACCAGGTAGGTTACTGAATTCAGCTTGCATTGGAGTATTCCATGGCACCTAGCACTCTACATGCAATATCTATAGAGTTCCACATCAGTCTGAGTAGTTATGTACAGAAACTTATCACAAAATGCATTGAATAGAAAGTAATGCATTCAACTCAAAGGAGTGTACAGTTCAATTTTGCTGAGAACTACTATGTACTAACATGATGTAAACATTGTTAGCACACTAACCATATGATTTAGAGTTGTCTGCAACCAATTTTATGAGTGTGCTACCTATGCTCCAGAAGTTACTTTCAGTAACGTTACCTTCTCTACACATTGGAACTTTAGTCTTTCTAGAATTAAACCAAGTCAATGGCTGTTCCACTGTAAATGGTACCAGGTAGGTTACTGAATTCAGCCTGCATTGGAGTATTCCATGGCACCTAGCACTCTACATGCAATATCTATACAGTTCCACATCAGTCTGAGTAGTTATGTACAGAAACTTATCACAAAATGCATTGAATACAAAGTAATGCATTCAACTCAAAGGAGTCTGCAGTTCAATTTTGCTGATAAGTACTATGTGCTAACATGATGTAAACATTGTTAGCACACTAACCATATGATTTAGAGTTGTCTGCAACCAATTTTTTGAGTGTGCTACCTATGCTCCAGAAGTTACTTTCAGTAGCATTACCTTCTCTACTCATTGGAACTTTAGACTTTACAGAATTAAACAAAGTCAATGGCTGTTCCACTGTAAATGGTACCAGGTAGGTTACTGAATTCAACTTGCATTGGAGTATTCCATGCCACCTAGCAATCTACATGCAATATCTATACAGTTCCACATCAGTCTGAGTAGTTATGTACAGAAACTTATCACAAAATGCATTGAATAGAAAGTAATGCATTCAACTCAAAGGA
The DNA here is from genome assembly GCF_030144855.1 of Hypanus sabinus. Taxonomy (NCBI): domain Eukaryota; kingdom Metazoa; phylum Chordata; class Chondrichthyes; order Myliobatiformes; family Dasyatidae; genus Hypanus; species Hypanus sabinus. The sequence goes on from NC_082733.1 coordinate 4,365,714, forward strand.
GTCTACAGTTCAATTTTGCTGAGAACTACTATGTGCTAACATGATGTAAACATTGTTAGCACACTAACCATATGATTTAGAGTTGTCTGCAACCAATTTTATGAGTGTGCTACCTATGCTCCAGAAGTTACTTTCAGTAGCATTACCTTCTCTACTCATTGGAACTTTAGACTTTACAGAATTAAAACAATTCAATGGCTGTTCCACTGTAAATGGTACCAGGTAGGTTACTGAATTCAGCTTGCATTGGAGTATTCCATGCCACCTAGCACTCTACATGCAATATCTATACAGTTCCACATCAGTCTGAGTAGTTATGTACAGAAACTTATCACAAAATGCATTGAATAGAAAGTAATGCATTCAACTCAAAGGAGTGTAGAGATCAATTTTGCTGAGAACTACTATGTGCTAATATGATGTAAACATTGTTAGCACACTAACCATATGATTTAGAGTTGTCTGCAACCAATTTTTTGAGTGTGCTACCTATGCTACTGAAGTTACTTTCAGTTGCATTACCTTCTCTACTCATTGGAACTTTAGACTTTACTGAATTAAACCAACTCAATGGCTGTTCCACTGTAAATGGTACCAGGTAGGTTACTGAATTCAGCTTGCATTGGAGTATTCCATGGCACCTAGCACTCTACATGCAATATCTATACAGTTCCACATCAGTCTGAGTAGTTATGTACAGAAACTTATCACAAAATGCATTGAATACAAAGTAATGCATTCAACTCAAAGGAGTCTACAGTTCAATTTTGCTGAGAACTACTATGTGCTAACATGATGTAAACATTGTTAGCACACTAACCATATGATTTAGAGTTGTCTGCAACCAATTTTATGAGTGTGCTACCTATGCTCCAGAAGTTACTTTCAGTAGCATTACCTTCTCTACTCATTGGAACTTTAGACTTTACAGAATTAAACCAATTCAATGGCTGTTCCACTGTAAATGGTACCAGGTAGGTTACTGAATTCAGCTTGCATTGGAGTATTCCATGCCACCTAGCACTCTACATGCAATATCTATACAGTTCCACATCAGTCTGAGTAGTTATGTACAGAAACTTATCACAAAATGCATTGAATAGAAAGTAATGCATTCAACTCAAAGGAGTGCAGAGTTCAATTTTGCTGAGAACTACTATGTGCTAACATGATGTAAACATTGTTAGCACACTAACCACATGATTTAGAGTTGTCTGCAACCAATTTTTTGAGTGTGCTACCTATGCTACTGAAGTTACTTTCAGTAGCATTACCTTCTCTACTCATTGGAACTTTAGACTTTACTGAATTAAACCAACTCAATGGCTGTTCCACTGTAAATGGTACCAGGTAGGTTACTGAATTCAGCTTGCATTGGAGTATTCCATGGCACCTAGCACTCTACATGCAATATCTATACAGTTCCACATCAGTCTGAGTAGTTATGTACACAAATTTATCACAAAATGCATTGAATAGAAAAGTAATGCATTCAACTCAAAGGAGTCTACAGTTCAATTTTGCTGAGAACAACTATGTGCTAACATGATGTAAACATTGTTAGCACACTAACCATATGATTTAGAGTTGTCTGCAGCCAATTTTTTGAGTGTGCTACCTATGCTACTGAAGTTACTTTCAGTAGCATTACCTTCTCTACTCATTGGAACTTTAGACTTTACAGAATTAAACCAAGTCAATGGCTGTTCCACTGTAAATGGTACCAGGTAGGTTACTGAATTCAGCTTGCATTGGAGTATTCCATGGCACCTAGCACTCTACATGCAATATCTATAGAGTTCCACATCAGTCTGAGTAGTTATGTACAGAAACTTATCACAAAATGCATTGAATAGAAAGTAATGCATTCAACTCAAAGGAGTGTACGGTTCAATTTTGCTGATAAGTACTATGTGCTAACAGGATGTAAACATTGTTAGCACACTAACCATATGATTTAGAGTTCTCTGCAACCAATTTTTTGAGTGTGCTACCTACGCTACTGAAGTTACTTTCAGTTGCATTACCTTCTCTACTCATTGGAACTTTAGACTTTACAGAATTAAACCAAGTCAATGGCTGTTCCACTGTAAATGGTACCAGGTAGATTACTGAATTCAACTTGCATTGGAGTATTCCATGCCACCTAGCACTCTACATGCAATATCTATGCAGTTCCATATCAGTCTGAGTAGTTATGTACAGAAACTTATCACAAAATGAATTGAATAGAAAGTAATGCATTCAACTCAAAGGAGTGTACAGTTCAATTTTGCTGATAAGTACTATGTGCTAACAGGATGTAAACATTGTTAGCACACTAACCATATGATTTAGAGTTGTCTGCAACCAATTTTTTGAGTGTGCTACCTATGCTACTGAAGTTACTTTCAGTAGCATTACCTTCTCTACTCATTGGAACTTTGGACTTTACAGAATTAAACCAAGTCAATGGCTGTTCCACTGTAAATGGTACCAGGTAGGTTACTGAATTCAACTTGCATTGGAGTATTCCATGCCACCTAGCACTCTACATGCAATATCTATACAGTTCCACATCAGTCTGAGTAGTTATGTACAGAAACTTATCATAAAATGCATTGAATAGAAAGTAATGCATTCATCTCAAAGGAGTGTACATTTGAATTGTGCTGATAAATACTATGTGCTAACATGATGTAAACATTGTTAGCACACTAACCATATGATTTAGAGTTGTCTGCAACCAATTTTTTGAGTGTGCTACCTATGCTACTGAAGTTACTTTCAGTTGCATTACCTTCTCTACTCATTGGAACTTTAGACTTTACGGAATTAAACCAAGTCAATGGCTGTTCCACTGTAAATGGTACCAGGTAGGTTACTGAATTCAGCTTGCATTGGAGTATTCCATGGCACCTAGCACTCTACATGCAATATCTATACAGTTCCACATCAGTCTGAGTAGTTATATACAGAAACTTATCACAAAATGCATTGAATAGAAAGTAATGCATTCAACTCAAAGGAGTGTACAGTTCAATTTTGCTGAGAACTACTATGTACTAACATCATGTAAACATTGTTAGCACACTAATCATATGATTTAGAGTTGTCTGCAACCAATTTTATGAGTGTGCTACCTATGCTCCAGAAGTTACTTTCAGTAACGTTACCTTCTCTACACATTGGAACTTTAGTCTTTCTAGAATTAAACCAAGTCAATGGCTGTTCCACTGTAAATGGTACCAGGTAGGTTACTGCATTCAGCTTGCATTGGAGTATTCCATGCCACCTCGCACTCTACATGCAATATCTATACAGTTCCACATCAGTCTGAGTAGTTATGTACAGAAACTTATCACAAAATGCATTGAATAGAAAGTAATGCATTCAACTCAAAGGAGTGTACAGTTCAATTGTGCTGATAAATACTATGTGCTAACATGATGTAAACATTGTTAGCACACTAACCATATGATTTAGAGTTGTCTGCAACCAATTTTTTGAGTGTGCTACCTATGCTACTGAAGTTACTTTCAGTAGCATTACCTTCTCTACTCATTGGAACTTGGGACTTTACAGAATTAAACCAAGTCAATGGCTGTTCCACTGTGAATGGTACCAGGTAGGTTACTGAATTCAGCTTGCATTGGAGTATTCCATGGCACCTAGCACTCTACATGCAATATCTATACAGTTCCAAATCACCCAGAGTAGTTATGTACACAATCTTACCAAAGAATGCATTGAATAGAAAGTAATGCATTCAACTCAATGGAGTGTACAATTCAATTTTGCTGATAACTAATAAGTGCTAACATGATGTAAACATTGTTAGCACACTAACCATATGATTTAGAGTTGTCTGCAACCAATTTTATGAGTGTGCTACCTATACTCCAGAAGTTACTTTCAGTAACGTTACCTTCTCTAAACATTGGAACTTTAGACTTTCTATAATTAAACCAAGTCAATGGCTGTTCCACTGTAAATGGTACCAGGTAGGTTACTGAATTCAACTTGCATTGGAGTATTCCATGCCACCTAGCACTCTACATGCATTATCTATACAGTTCTACATCAGTCTGAGTAGTTATGTACAGAAACTTATCACAAAATGCATTCAATAGAAAGTAATGCATTCAACTCAAAGGAGTGTTCAGTTCAATTTTGCTGAGAACTACTATGTGCTAACATGATGTAAACATTGTTAGCACACTAACCATATGATTTAGAGTTGTCTGCAACCAATTTTTTGAGTGTGCTACCTATGCTACTGAAGTTACTTTCAGTTGCATTACCTTCTCTACTCATTGGAACTTTAGACTTTACAGAATTAAACCAAGTCAATGGCTGTTCCACTGTAAATGGTACCAGGTAGGTTACTGAATTCAACTTGCATTGGAGTATTCCATGCCACCTAGCACTCTACATGCAATATCTATACAGTTCCACATCAGTCTGAGTAGTTATGTACAGAAACTTATCACAAAATGCATTGAATAGAAAGTAATGCATTCAACTCAAAGGAGTGTACAGTTCAATTTTGCTGATAAGTACTATGTGCTAACAGCATGTAAACATTGTTAGCACACTAACCATATGATTTAGAGTTGTCTGCAACCAATTTTTTGAGTGTGCTACCTATGCTACTGAAGTTACTTTCAGTAGCATTACCTTCTCTACTCATTGGAACTTTGGACTTTACAGAATTAAACCAAGTCAATGGCTGTTCCACTGTGAATGGTACCAGGTAGGTTACTGAATTCAGCTTGCATTGGAGTATTCCATGGCACCTAGCACTCTACATGCAATATCTATACAGTTCCAAATCACCCAGAGTAGTTATGTACACAATCTTACCAAAGAATGCATTGAATAGAAAGTAATGCATTCAACTCAATGGAGTTTACAATTCAATTTTGCTGATAACTAATAAGTGCTAACATGATGTAAACATTTTTAGCACACTAACCATATGATTTAGAGTTGTCTGCAACCAATTTTATGAGTGTGCTACCTATGCTCCAGAAGTTACTTTCAGTAACGTTACCTTCTCTACACATTGGAACTTTAGTCTTTCTATAATTAAACCAAGTCAATGGCTGTTCCACTGTAAATGGTACCCGGTAGGTTACTGAATTCAACTTGCATTGGAGTATTCCATGCCACCTAGCACTCTACATGCATTATCTATACAGTTCCACATCAGTCTGAGTAGTTATGTACAGAAACTTATCACAAAATTCATTGAATAGAAAGTAATGCATTCAACTCAAAGGAGTGTTCAGTTCAATTTTGCTGAGAACTACTATGTGCTAACATGATGTAAACATTGTTAGCACACTAACCATATGATTTAGAGTTGTCTTCAACCAATTTTTTGAGTGTGCTACCTATGCTACTGAAGTTACTTTCAGTTGCATTACCTTCTCTACTCATTGGAACTTTAGACTTTACAGAATTAAACCAAGTCAATGGCTGTTCCACTGTAAATGGTACCAGGTAGGTTACTGAATTCAACTTGCATTGGAGTATTCCATGCCACCTAGCACTCTACATGCAATATCTATACAGTTCCACATCAGTCTGAGTAGTTATGTACAGAAACTTATCACAAAATGCATTGAATAGAAAGTAATGCATTCAACTCAAAGGAGTGTACAGTTCAATTTTGCTGATAAGTACTATGTGCTAACAGGATGTAAACATTGTTAGCACACTAACCATATGATTTAGAGTTGTCTGCAACCAATTTTTTGAGTGTGCTACCTATGCTACTGAAGTTACTTTCAGTAGCATTACCTTCTCTACTCATTGGAACTTTGGACTTTACAGAATTAAACCAAGTCAATGGCTGTTCCACTGTAAATGGTACCAGGTAGGTTACTGAATTCAACTTGCATTGGAGTATTCCATGCCACCTAGCACTCTACATGCAATATCTATACAGTTCCACATCAGTCTGAGTAGTTATGTACAGAAACTTATCAAAAAATGCATTGAATAGAAAGTAATGCATTCATCTCAAAGGAGTGTACAGTTCAATTGTGCTGATAAATACTATGTGCTAACATGATGTAAACCTTCTTAGCACACTAACCATATGATTTAGAGTTGTCTGCAACCAATTTTACGAGTGTGCTACCTATGCTCCAGAAGTTACTTTCAGTAACGTTACCTTCTCTACAAATTGGAACTTTAGTCTTTCTTTAATTAAACCAAGTCAATGGCTGTTCCACTGTAAATGGTACCAGGTAGGTTACTGAATTCAACTTGCATTGGAGTATTCCATGCCACCTAGCACTCTACATGCAATATCTATAGAGTTCCACATCAGTCTGAGTAGTTATGTACAGAAACTTATCACAAAATGCATTGAATAGAAAGTAATGCATTCAACTCAAAGGAGTGTACAGTTCAATTTTGCTGATAAGTACTATGTGCTAACAGGATGTAAACATTGTTAGCACACTAACCATATGATTTAGAGTTGTCTGCAACCAATTTTTTGAGTGTGCTACCTATGCTACTGAAGTTACTTTCAGTAGCATTACCTTCTCTACTCATTGGAACTTTGGACTTTACAGAATTAAATCAAATCAATGGCTGTTCCACTGTGAATGGTACCAGGTAGGTTACTGAATTCAGCTTGCATTGGAGTATTCCATGGCACCTAGCACTCTACATGCAATATCTATACAGTTCCAAATCACCCAGAGTAGTTATTTACACAATCTTATCAAAGAATGCATTGAATAGAAAGTAATGCATTCAACACAATGGAGTGTACAATTCAATTTTGCTGATAACTAATAAGTGCTAACATGATGTAAACATTGTTAGCACACTAACCATATGATTTAGAGTTGTCTGCAACCAATTTTATGAGTGTGCTACCTATGCTCCAGAAGTTTCAGTAACGTTACCTTCTCTACACATTGGAACTTTAGTCTTTCTATAATTAAACCAAGTCAATGGCTGTTCCACTGTAAATGGTGCCAGGTAGGTTACTGAATTCAACTTGCATTGGAGTATTCCATGCCACCTAGCACTCTACATGCATTATCTATACAGTTCCACATCAGTCTGAGTAGTTATGTACAGAAACTTATCACAAAATGCATTGAATACAAAGTAATGCATTCAACTCAAAGGAGTGTACAGTTCAATTTTGCTGATAAGTACTATGTGCTAACAGGATGTAAACATTGTTAGCACACTAACCATATGATTTAGAGTTGTCTGCAACCAATTTTTTGAGTGTGCTACCTATGCTACTGAAGTTACTTTCAGTAGCATTACCTTCTCTACTCATTGGAACTTTGGACTTTACAGAATTAAACCAAGTCAATGGCTGTTCCACTGTAAATGGTACCAGGTAGGTTACTGAATTCAACTTGCATTGGAGTATTCCATGCCACCTAGCACTCTACATGCAATATCTATACAGTTCCACATCAGTCTGAGTATTTATGTACAGAAACTTATCACAAAATGCATTGAATAGAAAGTAATGCATTCAACTCAATGGAGTGAACAATTCAATTTTGCTGATAACTAATAAGTGCTAACATGATGTAAACATTGTAAGCACACTAACCATATGATTTAGAGTTGTCTGCAACCAATTTTATGAGTGTGCTACCTATGCTCCAGAAGTTACTTTCAGTAACGTTACCTTCTCTACACATTGGAACTTTAGTCTTTCTATAATTAAACCAAGTCAATGGCTGTTCCACTGTAAATGGTACCAGGTAGGTTACTGAATTCAACTTGCATTGGAGTATTCCATGCCACTTAGCACTCTACATGCAATATCTATACAGTTCCACATCAGTCTGAGTAGTTATGTACAGAAACTTATCACAAAATGCATTGAATAGAAAGTAATGCATTCATCTCAAAGGAGTGTACATTTGTATTGTGCTGATATATACTATGTGCTAACATGATGTAAACATTGTTAGCACACTAACCAGATGATTTAGAGTTGTCTGCAACCAATTTTTTGAGTGTGCTACCTATGCTACTGAAGTTACTTTCAGTAGCATTACCTTCTCGACTCATTGGAACTTTAGACTTTACAGAATTAAACCAAGTCAATGGCTGTTCCACTGTAAATGGTACCAGGTAGGTTACTGAATTCAGCTTGCATTGGAGTATTCCATGGAACATAGCACTCTACATGCAATATCTATACAGTTCCACATCAGTCTGAGTAGTTATGTACAGAAACTTATCACAAAATGCATTGAATACAAAGTAATGCATTCAACTCAAAGGAGTGTACAGTTCAATTTTGCTGATAAGTACTATGTGCTAACATGATGTAAACATTGTTAGCACACTAACCAGATGATTTAGAGTTGTCTGCAAACAATTTTTTGAGTGTGCTACCTATGCTACTGAAGTTACTTTCAGTAGCATTACCTTCTCGACTCATTGGAACTTTAGACTTTACAGAATTAAACCAAGTCAATGGCTGTTCCACTGTAAATGGTACCAGGTAGGTTACTGAATTCAGCTTGTTTTGGAGTATTCCATGGCACCTAGCACTCTACATGCAATATCTATAGAGTTCCACATCAGTCTGAGCAGTTATGTACAGAAACTTATCACAAAATGCATTGAATAGAAAGTAATGCATTCAACTCAAAGGAGTGTACAGTTCAATTTTGCTGATAAGTACTATGTGCTAACAGCATGTAAACATTGTTAGCACACTAACCATATAATTTAGAGTTGTCTGCAACCAATTTTTTGAGTGTGCTACCTATGCTACTGAAGTTACTTTCAGTAGCATTACCTTCTCTACTCATTGGAACTTTGGACTTTACAGAATTAAACCAAGTCAATGGCTGTTCCACTGTAAATGGTACCAGGTAGGTTACTGAATTCAACTTGCATTGGAGTATTCCATGCCACCTAGCACTCTACATGCAATATCTATACAGTTCCACATCAGTCAGAGTAGTTATGTACAGAAACTTATCACAAAATGCATTGAATAGAAAGTAATGCATTCATCTCAAAGGAGTGTACATTTGAATTGTGCTGATAAATACTATGTGCTAACATGATGTAAACATTGTTAACACACTAACCATATGATTTAGAGTTGTCTGCAAACAATTTTTTGAGTGTGCTACCTATGCTACTGAAGTTACTTTCAGTTGCATTACCTTCTCTACTCATTGGAACTTTAGACTGTACAGAATTAAACCAAGTCAATGGCTGTTCCACTGTAAATGGTACCAGGTAGGTTACTGAATTCAGCTTGCATTGGAGTCTTCCATGGCACCTAGCACTCTACTTGCAATATCTATACAGTTCCACATCAGTCTGAGTAGTTATGTACAGAAACATCACAAAATGCATTGAATAGAAAGTAATGCATTCAAATCAAAGGAGTGTACAGTTCAATTTTGCTGATAAGTACTATGTGCTAACAGGATGTAAACATTGTTAGCACACTAACCATATGATTTAGAGTTGTCTGCAACCAATTTTTTGAGTGTGCTACCTATGCTACTGAAGTTACTTTCAGTTGCATTACCTTCTCTACTCATTGGAACTTTAGACTTTACAGAATTAAACCAAGTCAATGGCTGTTCCACTGTAAATGGTACCAGGTAGGTTACTGAATTCAGCTTGCATTGGAGTATTCCATGGCACCTAGCACTCTACATGCAATATCTATACAGTTCCACATCAGTCAGAGTAGTTATGTACAGAAACTTATCACAAAATGCATTCAATAGAAAGTAATGCATTCATCTCAAAGGAGTGTACATTTGAATTGTGCTGATAAATACTATGTGCTAACATGATGTAAACATTGTTAACACACTAACCATATGATTTAGAGTTGTCTGCAACCAATTTTTTGAGTGTGCTACCTATGCTACTGAAGTTACTTTCAGTAGCATTACCTTCTCTACTCATTGGAACTTTAGACTTTACAGAATTAAACCAAGTCAATGGCTGTTCCACTGTAAATGGTACCAGGTAGGTTACTGAATTCAGCTTGCATTGGAGTATTCCATGGCACCTAGCACTCTACATGCAATTTCTATAGAGTTCCACATCAGTCTGAGTAGTTATGTACAGAAACTTATCACAAAATGCATTGAATAGAAAGTAATGCATTCAACTCAAAGGAGTGTACAGTTCAATTTTGCTGATAAGTACTATGTGCTAACAGGATGTAAACATTGTTAGCACACTAACCATATGATTTAGAGTTGTCTGCAACCAATTTTTTGAGTGTGCTACCTATGCTACTGAAGTTACTTTCAGTAGCATTACCTTCTCTACTCATTGGAACTTTGGACTTTACAGAATTAAACCAAGTCAATGGCTGTTCCACTGTAAATGGTACCAGGTAGGTTACTGAATTCAACTTGCATTGGAGTATTCCATGCCACCTAGCACTCTACATGCAATATCTATACAGTTCCACATCAGTCTGAGTAGTTATGTACAGAAACTTATCACAAAATGCATTGAATAGAAAGTAATGCATTCATCTCAAAGGAGTGTACATTTGAATTGTGCTGATAAATACTATGTGCTAACATGATGTAAACATTGTTAGCACACTAACCATATGATTTAGAGTTGTCTGCAACCAATTTTTTGAGTGTGCTACCTAAGCTACTGAAGTTACTTTCAGTTGCATTACCTTCTCTACTCATTGGAACTTTAGACTTTACAGACTTAAACCAAGTCAATGGCTGTTCCACTGTAAATGGTACCAGGTAGGTTACTGAATTCAGCTTGCATTGGAGTATTCCATGGCACCTAGCACTCTACATGCAATATCGATACAGTTCCACATCAGTCTGAGTAGTTATGTACAGAAACTTATCACAAAATGCATTGAATACAAAGTAATGCATTCAACTCAAAGGAGTGTACAGTTCAATTTTGCTGATAAGTACTATGTGCTAACATGATGTAAACATTGTTAGCACACTAACCATATGATTTAGAGTTGTCTGCAACCAATTTTTTGAGTGTGCTACCTATGCTACTGAAGTTACTTTCAGTTGCATTACCTTCTCTACTCATTGGAACTTTAGACTTTACAGAATTAAACCAAGTCAATGGCTGTTCCACTGTAAATGGTACCAGGTAGGTTACTGAATTCAGCTTGCATTGGAGTATTCCATGGCACCTAGCACTCTACATGCAATATCTATACAGTTCCAAATCACCCAGAGTAGTTATGTACACAATCTTACCAAAGAATGCATTGAATAGAAAGTAATGCATTCAACTCAATGGAGTGTACAATTCAATTTTGCTGATAACTAATAAGTGCTAACATGATGTAAACATTGTTAGCACACTAACCATATGATTTAGAGTTGTCTGCAACCAATTTTATGAGTGTGCTACCTATACTCCAGAAGTTACTTTCAGTAACGTTACCTTCTCTAAACATTGGAACTTTAGACTTTCTATAATTAAACCAAGTCAATGGCTGTTCCACTGTAAATGGTACCAGGTAGGTTACTGAATTCAACTTGCATTGGAGTATTCCATGCCACCTAGCACTCTACATGCATTATCTATACAGTTCTACATCAGTCTGAGTAGTTATGTACAGAAACTTATCACAAAATGCATTCAATAGAAAGTAATGCATTCAACTCAAAGGAGTGTTCAGTTCAATTTTGCTGAGAACTACTATGTGCTAACATGATGTAAACATTGTTAGCACACTAACCATATGATTTAGAGTTGTCTGCAACCAATTTTTTGAGTGTGCTACCTATGCTACTGAAGTTACTTTCAGTTGCATTACCTTCTCTACTCATTGGAACTTTAGACTTTACAGAATTAAACCAAGTCAATGGCTGTTCCACTGTAAATGGTACCAGGTAGGTTACTGAATTCAACTTGCATTGGAGTATTCCATGCCACCTAGCACTCTACATGCAATATCTATACAGTTCCACATCAGTCTGAGTAGTTATGTACAGAAACTTATCACAAAATGCATTGAATAGAAAGTAATGCATTCAACTCAAAGGAGTGTACAGTTCAATTTTGCTGATAAGTACTATGTGCTAACAGCATGTAAACATTGTTAGCACACTAACCATATGATTTAGAGTTGTCTGCAACCAATTTTTTGAGTGTGCTACCTATGCTACTGAAGTTACTTTCAGTAGCATTACCTTCTCTACTCATTGGAACTTTGGACTTTACAGAATTAAACCAAGTCAATGGCTGTTCCACTGTGAATGGTACCAGGTAGGTTACTGAATTCAGCTTGCATTGGAGTATTCCATGGCACCTAGCACTCTACATGCAATATCTATACAGTTCCAAATCACCCAGAGTAGTTATGTACACAATCTTACCAAAGAATGCATTGAATAGAAAGTAATGCATTCAACTCAATGGAGTTTACAATTCAATTTTGCTGATAACTAATAAGTGCTAACATGATGTAAACATTTTTAGCACACTAACCATATGATTTAGAGTTGTCTGCAACCAATTTTATGAGTGTGCTACCTATGCTCCAGAAGTTACTTTCAGTAACGTTACCTTCTCTACACATTGGAACTTTAGTCTTTCTATAATTAAACCAAGTCAATGGCTGTTCCACTGTAAATGGTACCCGGTAGGTTACTGAATTCAACTTGCATTGGAGTATTCCATGCCACCTAGCACTCTACATGCATTATCTATACAGTTCCACATCAGTCTGAGTAGTTATGTACAGAAACTTATCACAAAATTCATTGAATAGAAAGTAATGCATTCAACTCAAAGGAGTGTTCAGTTCAATTTTGCTGAGAACTACTATGTGCTAACATGATGTAAACATTGTTAGCACACTAACCATATGATTTAGAGTTGTCTTCAACCAATTTTTTGAGTGTGCTACCTATGCTACTGAAGTTACTTTCAGTTGCATTACCTTCTCTACTCATTGGAACTTTAGACTTTACAGAATTAAACCAAGTCAATGGCTGTTCCACTGTAAATGGTACCAGGTAGGTTACTGAATTCAACTTGCATTGGAGTATTCCATGCCACCTAGCACTCTACATGCAATATCTATACAGTTCCACATCAGTCTGAGTAGTTATGTACAGAAACTTATCACAAAATGCATTGAATAGAAAGTAATGCATTCAACTCAAAGGAGTGTACAGTTCAATTTTGCTGATAAGTACTATGTGCTAACAGGATGTAAACATTGTTAGCACACTAACCATATGATTTAGAGTTGTCTGCAACCAATTTTTTGAGTGTGCTACCTATGCTACTGAAGTTACTTTCAGTAGCATTACCTTCTCTACTCATTGGAACTTTGGACTTTACAGAATTAAACCAAGTCAATGGCTGTTCCACTGTAAATGGTACCAGGTAGGTTACTGAATTCAACTTGCATTGGAGTATTCCATGCCACCTAGCACTCTACATGCAATATCTATACAGTTCCACATCAGTCTGAGTAGTTATGTACAGAAACTTATCAAAAAATGCATTGAATAGAAAGTAATGCATTCATCTCAAAGGAGTGTACAGTTCAATTGTGCTGATAAATACTATGTGCTAACATGATGTAAACCTTGTTAGCACACTAACCATATGATTTAGAGTTGTCTGCAACCAATTTTACGAGTGTGCTACCTATGCTCCAGAAGTTACTTTCAGTAACGTTACCTTCTCTACAAATTGGAACTTTAGTCTTTCTTTAATTAAACCAAGTCAATGGCTGTTCCACTGTAAATGGTACCAGGTAGGTTACTGAATTCAACTTGCATTGGAGTATTCCATGCCACCTAGCACTCTACATGCAATATCTATAGAGTTCCACATCAGTCTGAGTAGTTATGTACAGAAACTTATCACAAAATGCATTGAATAGAAAGTAATGCATTCAACTCAAAGGAGTGTACAGTTCAATTTTGCTGATAAGTACTATGTGCTAACAGGATGTAAACATTGTTAGCACACTAACCATATGATTTAGAGTTGTCTGCAACCAATTTTTTGAGTGTGCTACCTATGCTACTGAAGTTACTTTCAGTAGCATTACCTTCTCTACTCATTGGAACTTTGGACTTTACAGAATTAAATCAAATCAATGGCTGTTCCACTGTGAATGGTACCAGGTAGGTTACTGAATTCAGCTTGCATTGGAGTATTCCATGGCACCTAGCACTCTACATGCAATATCTATACAGTTCCAAATCACCCAGAGTAGTTATTTACACAATCTTATCAAAGAATGCATTGAATAGAAAGTAATGCATTCAACACAATGGAGTGTACAATTCAATTTTGCTGATAACTAATAAGTGCTAACATGATGTAAACATTGTTAGCACACTAACCATATGATTTAGAGTTGTCTGCAACCAATTTTATGAGTGTGCTACCTATGCTCCAGAAGTTTCAGTAACGTTACCTTCTCTACACATTGGAACTTTAGTCTTTCTATAATTAAACCAAGTCAATGGCTGTTCCACTGTAAATGGTGCCAGGTAGGTTACTGAATTCAACTTGCATTGGAGTATTCCATGCCACCTAGCACTCTACATGCATTATCTATACAGTTCCACATCAGTCTGAGTAGTTATGTACAGAAACTTATCACAAAATGCATTGAATACAAAGTAATGCATTCAACTCAAAGGAGTGTACAGTTCAATTTTGCTGATAAGTACTATGTGCTAACAGGATGTAAACATTGTTAGCACACTAACCATATGATTTAGAGTTGTCTGCAACCAATTTTTTGAGTGTGCTACCTATGCTACTGAAGTTACTTTCAGTAGCATTACCTTCTCTACTCATTGGAACTTTGGACTTTACAGAATTAAACCAAGTCAATGGCTGTTCCACTGTAAATGGTACCAGGTAGGTTACTGAATTCAACTTGCATTGGAGTATTCCATGCCACCTAGCACTCTACATGCAATATCTATACAGTTCCACATCAGTCTGAGTATTTATGTACAGAAACTTATCACAAAATGCATTGAATAGAAAGTAATGCATTCAACTCAATGGAGTGAACAATTCAATTTTGCTGATAACTAATAAGTGCTAACATGATGTAAACATTGTAAGCACACTAACCATATGATTTAGAGTTGTCTGCAACCAATTTTATGAGTGTGCTACCTATGCTCCAGAAGTTACTTTCAGTAACGTTACCTTCTCTACACATTGGAACTTTAGTCTTTCTATAATTAAACCAAGTCAATGGCTGTTCCACTGTAAATGGTACCAGGTAGGTTACTGAATTCAACTTGCATTGGAGTATTCCATGCCACTTAGCACTCTACATGCAATATCTATACAGTTCCACATCAGTCTGAGTAGTTATGTACAGAAACTTATCACAAAATGCATTGAATAGAAAGTAATGCATTCATCTCAAAGGAGTGTACATTTGTATTGTGCTGATATATACTATGTGCTAACATGATGTAAACATTGTTAGCACACTAACCAGATGATTTAGAGTTGTCTGCAACCAATTTTTTGAGTGTGCTACCTATGCTACTGAAGTTACTTTCAGTAGCATTACCTTCTCGACTCATTGGAACTTTAGACTTTACAGAATTAAACCAAGTCAATGGCTGTTCCACTGTAAATGGTACCAGGTAGGTTACTGAATTCAGCTTGCATTGGAGTATTCCATGGAACATAGCACTCTACATGCAATATCTATACAGTTCCACATCAGTCTGAGTAGTTATGTACAGAAACTTATCACAAAATGCATTGAATACAAAGTAATGCATTCAACTCAAAGGAGTGTACAGTTCAATTTTGCTGATAAGTACTATGTGCTAACATGATGTAAACATTGTTAGCACACTAACCAGATGATTTAGAGTTGTCTGCAAACAATTTTTTGAGTGTGCTACCTATGCTACTGAAGTTACTTTCAGTAGCATTACCTTCTCGACTCATTGGAACTTTAGACTTTACAGAATTAAACCAAGTCAATGGCTGTTCCACTGTAAATGGTACCAGGTAGGTTACTGAATTCAGCTTGTTTTGGAGTATTCCATGGCACCTAGCACTCTACATGCAATATCTATAGAGTTCCACATCAGTCTGAGCAGTTATGTACAGAAACTTATCACAAAATGCATTGAATAGAAAGTAATGCATTCAACTCAAAGGAGTGTACAGTTCAATTTTGCTGATAAGTACTATGTGCTAACAGCATGTAAACATTGTTAGCACACTAACCATATAATTTAGAGTTGTCTGCAACCAATTTTTTGAGTGTGCTACCTATGCTACTGAAGTTACTTTCAGTAGCATTACCTTCTCTACTCATTGGAACTTTGGACTTTACAGAATTAAACCAAGTCAATGGCTGTTCCACTGTAAATGGTACCAGGTAGGTTACTGAATTCAACTTGCATTGGAGTATTCCATGCCACCTAGCACTCTACATGCAATATCTATACAGTTCCACATCAGTCAGAGTAGTTATGTACAGAAACTTATCACAAAATGCATTGAATAGAAAGTAATGCATTCATCTCAAAGGAGTGTACATTTGAATTGTGCTGATAAATACTATGTGCTAACATGATGTAAACATTGTTAACACACTAACCATATGATTTAGAGTTGTCTGCAAACAATTTTTTGAGTGTGCTACCTATGCTACTGAAGTTACTTTCAGTTGCATTACCTTCTCTACTCATTGGAACTTTAGACTGTACAGAATTAAACCAAGTCAATGGCTGTTCCACTGTAAATGGTACCAGGTAGGTTACTGAATTCAGCTTGCATTGGAGTCTTCCATGGCACCTAGCACTCTACTTGCAATATCTATACAGTTCCACATCAGTCTGAGTAGTTATGTACAGAAACATCACAAAATGCATTGAATAGAAAGTAATGCATTCAAATCAAAGGAGTGTACAGTTCAATTTTGCTGATAAGTACTATGTGCTAACAGGATGTAAACATTGTTAGCACACTAACCATATGATTTAGAGTTGTCTGCAACCAATTTTTTGAGTGTGCTACCTATGCTACTGAAGTTACTTTCAGTTGCATTACCTTCTCTACTCATTGGAACTTTAGACTTTACAGAATTAAACCAAGTCAATGGCTGTTCCACTGTAAATGGTACCAGGTAGGTTACTGAATTCAGCTTGCATTGGAGTATTCCATGGCACCTAGCACTCTACATGCAATATCTATACAGTTCCACATCAGTCAGAGTAGTTATGTACAGAAACTTATCACAAAATGCATTCAATAGAAAGTAATGCATTCATCTCAAAGGAGTGTACATTTGAATTGTGCTGATAAATACTATGTGCTAACATGATGTAAACATTGTTAACACACTAACCATATGATTTAGAGTTGTCTGCAACCAATTTTTTGAGTGTGCTACCTATGCTACTGAAGTTACTTTCAGTAGCATTACCTTCTCTACTCATTGGAACTTTAGACTTTACAGAATTAAACCAAGTCAATGGCTGTTCCACTGTAAATGGTACCAGGTAGGTTACTGAATTCAGCTTGCATTGGAGTATTCCATGGCACCTAGCACTCTACATGCAATTTCTATAGAGTTCCACATCAGTCTGAGTAGTTATGTACAGAAACTTATCACAAAATGCATTGAATAGAAAGTAATGCATTCAACTCAAAGGAGTGTACAGTTCAATTTTGCTGATAAGTACTATGTGCTAACAGGATGTAAACATTGTTAGCACACTAACCATATGATTTAGAGTTGTCTGCAACCAATTTTTTGAGTGTGCTACCTATGCTACTGAAGTTACTTTCAGTAGCATTACCTTCTCTACTCATTGGAACTTTGGACTTTACAGAATTAAACCAAGTCAATGGCTGTTCCACTGTAAATGGTACCAGGTAGGTTACTGAATTCAACTTGCATTGGAGTATTCCATGCCACCTAGCACTCTACATGCAATATCTATACAGTTCCACATCAGTCTGAGTAGTTATGTACAGAAACTTATCACAAAATGCATTGAATAGAAAGTAATGCATTCATCTCAAAGGAGTGTACATTTGAATTGTGCTGATAAATACTATGTGCTAACATGATGTAAACATTGTTAGCACACTAACCATATGATTTAGAGTTGTCTGCAACCAATTTTTTGAGTGTGCTACCTAAGCTACTGAAGTTACTTTCAGTTGCATTACCTTCTCTACTCATTGGAACTTTAGACTTTACAGACTTAAACCAAGTCAATGGCTGTTCCACTGTAAATGGTACCAGGTAGGTTACTGAATTCAGCTTGCATTGGAGTATTCCATGGCACCTAGCACTCTACATGCAATATCGATACAGTTCCACATCAGTCTGAGTAGTTATGTACAGAAACTTATCACAAAATGCATTGAATACAAAGTAATGCATTCAACTCAAAGGAGTGTACAGTTCAATTTTGCTGATAAGTACTATGTGCTAACATGATGTAAACATTGTTAGCACACTAACCATATGATTTAGAGTTGTCTGCAACCAATTTTTTGAGTGTGCTACCTATGCTACTGAAGTTACTTTCAGTTGCATTACCTTCTCTACTCATTGGAACTTTAGACTTTACAGAATTAAACCAAGTCAATGGCTGTTCCACTGTAAATGGTACCAGGTAGGTTACTGAATTCAGCTTGCATTGGAGTATTCCATGGCACCTAGCACTCTACATGCAATATCTATACAGTTCCACATCAGTCTGAGTAGTTATGTACAGAAACTTATCACAAAATGCATTGAATAGAAAGTAATGCATTCAACTCAAAGGAGTGTACAGTTCAATTTTGCTGATAAGTACTATGTGCTAACAGCATGTAAACATTGTTAGCACACTAACCATATAATTTAGAGTTGTCTGCAACCAATTTTTGGAGTGTGCTACCTATGCTACTGAAGTTACTTTCAGTAGCATTACCTTCTCTACTCATTGGAACTTTGGACGTTACAGAATTAAACCAAGTCAATGGCTGTTCCACTGTAAATGGTACCAGGTAGGTTGCTGAATTCAACTTGAATTGGAGTATTCCATGCCACCTAGCACTCTACATGCAATATCTATACAGTTCCACATCAGTCTGAGTAGTTATGTACTGAAACTTATCACAAAATGCATTGAATAGAACATAATGCATTCAACTCAAAGGAGTGTACAGTTCAATTGTGCTGATAAATACTATGTGCTAACATGATGTAAACATTGTTAGCACACTAACCATATGATTTAGAGTTGTCTGCAACCAATTTTTTGAGTGTGCTACCTATGCTACTGAAGTTACTTTCAGTTGCATTACCTTCTCCACTCATTGGAACTTTAGACTTTACAGAATTAAACCAGGTCAATGGCTGTTCCACTGTAAATGGTACCAGGTAGGTTACTGAATTCAGCTTGCATTGGAGTATTCCATGCCACCTAGCACTCTACATGCAATATCTATACAGTTCCACATCAGTCTGAGTAGTTATGTACAGAAACTTATCACAAAATGCAATGAATAGAAAGTAATGCATTCAACTCAAAGGAGTGTTCAGTTCAATTTTGCTGATAAGTACTATGTGCTAACAGGATGTAAACATTGTTAGCACACTAACCATATGATTTAGAGTTGTCTGCAACCAATTTTTTGAGTGTGCTACCTATGCTACTGAAGTTACTTTCAGTAGCATTACCTTCTCTACTCATTGGAACTTTAGACTTTACAGAATTAAACCAAGTCAATGGCTGTTCCACTGTAAATGGTACCAGGTAGGTTACTGAATTCAGCTTGCATTGGAGTATTCCATGGCACCTAGCACTCTACATGCAATTTCTATAGAGTTCCACATCAGTCTGAGTAGTTATGTACAGAAACTTATCACAAAATGCATTGAATAGAAAGTAATGCATTCAACTCAAAGGAGTGTACAGTTCAATTTTGCTGATAAGTACTATGTGCTAACAGGATGTAAACATTGTTAGCACACTAACCATATGATTTAGAGTTGTCTGCAACCAATTTTTTGAGTGTGCTACCTATGCTACTGAAGTTACTTTCTGTAGCATTACCTTCTCTACTCATTGGAACTTTGGACTTTACAGAATTAAACCAAGTCAATGGCTGTTCCACTGTAAATGGTACCAGGTAGGTTACTGAATTCAACTTGCATTGGAGTATTCCATGCCACCTAGCACTCTACATGCAATATCTATACAGTTCCACATCAGTCTGAGTAGTTATGTTCAGAAACTTATCACAAAATGCATTGAATAGAAAGTAATGCATTCATCTCAAAGGAGTGTACATTTGAATTGTGCTGATAAATACTATGTGCTAACATGATGTAAACATTGTTAGCACACTAACCATATGATTTAGAGTTGTCTGCAACCAATTTTTTGAGTGTGCTACCTAAGCTACTGAAGTTACTTTCAGTTGCATTACCTTCTCTACTCATTGGAACTTTAGACTTTACAGACTTAAACCAAGTCAATGGCTGTTCCACTGTAAATGGTACCAGGTAGGTTACTGAATTCAGCTTGCATTGGAGTATTCCATGGCACCTAGCACTCTACATGCAATATCGATACAGTTCCACATCAGTCTGAGTAGTTATGTACAGAAACTTATCACAAAATGCATTGAATACAAAGTAATGCATTCAACTCAAAGGAGTGTACAGTTCAATTTTGCTGATAAGTACTATGTGCTAACATGATGTAAACATTGTTAGCACACTAACCATATGATTTAGAGTTGTCTGCAACCAATTTTTTGAGTGTGCTACCTATGCTACTGAAGTTACTTTCAGTTGCATTACCTTCTCTACTCATTGGAACTTTAGACTTTACAGAATTAAACCAAGTCAATGGCTGTTCCACTGTAAATGGTACCAGGTAGGTTACTGAATTCAGCTTGCATTGGAGTATTCCATGGCACCTAGCACTCTACATGCAATATCTATACAGTTCCACATCAGTCTGAGTAGTTATGTACAGAAACTTATCACAAAATGCATTGAATAGAAAGTAATGCATTCAACTCAAAGGAGTGTACAGTTCAATTTTGCTGATAAGTACTATGTGCTAACAGCATGTAAACATTGTTAGCACACTAACCATATAATTTAGAGTTGTCTGCAACCAATTTTTGGAGTGTGCTACCTATGCTACTGAAGTTACTTTCAGTAGCATTACCTTCTCTACTCATTGGAACTTTGGACGTTACAGAATTAAACCAAGTCAATGGCTGTTCCACTGTAAATGGTACCAGGTAGGTTGCTGAATTCAACTTGAATTGGAGTATTCCATGCCACCTAGCACTCTACATGCAATATCTATACAGTTCCACATCAGTCTGAGTAGTTATGTACTGAAACTTATCACAAAATGCATTGAATAGAACGTAATGCATTCAACTCAAAGGAGTGTACAGTTCAATTGTGCTGATAAATACTATGTGCTAACATGATGTAAACATTGTTAGCACACTAACCATATGATTTAGAGTTGTCTGCAACCAATTTTTTGAGTGTGCTACCTATGCTACTGAAGTTACTTTCAGTTGCATTACCTTCTCCACTCATTGGAACTTTAGACTTTACAGAATTAAACCAGGTCAATGGCTGTTCCACTGTAAATGGTACCAGGTAGGTTACTGAATTCAGCTTGCATTGGAGTATTCCATGCCACCTAGCACTCTACATGCAATATCTATACAGTTCCACATCAGTCTGAGTAGTTATGTACAGAAACTTATCACAAAATGCAATGAATAGAAAGTAATGCATTCAACTCAAAGGAGTGTTCAGTTCAATTTTGCTGATAAGTACTATGTGCTAACAGGATGTAAACATTGTTAGCACACTAACCATATGATTTAGAGTTGTCTGCAACCAATTTTTTGAGTGTGCTACCTATGCTACTGAAGTTACTTTCAGTAGCATTACCTTCTCTACTCATTGGAACTTTAGACTTTACAGAATTAAACCAAGTCAATGGCTGTTCCACTGTAAATGGTACCAGGTAGGTTACTGAATTCAGCTTGCATTGGAGTATTCCATGGCACCTAGCACTCTACATGCAATTTCTATAGAGTTCCACATCAGTCTGAGTAGTTATGTACAGAAACTTATCACAAAATGCATTGAATAGAAAGTAATGCATTCAACTCAAAGGAGTGTACAGTTCAATTTTGCTGATAAGTACTATGTGCTAACAGGATGTAAACATTGTTAGCACACTAACCATATGATTTAGAGTTGTCTGCAACCAATTTTTTGAGTGTGCTACCTATGCTACTGAAGTTACTTTCTGTAGCATTACCTTCTCTACTCATTGGAACTTTGGACTTTACAGAATTAAACCAAGTCAATGGCTGTTCCACTGTAAATGGTACCAGGTAGGTTACTGAATTCAGCTTGCATTGGAGTATTCCATGGCACCTAGCACTCTACATGCAATTTCTATAGAGTTCCACATCAGTCTGAGTAGTTATGTACAGAAACTTATCACAAAATGCATTGAATAGAAAGTAATGCATTCAACTCAAAGGAGTGTACAGTTCAATTTTGCTGATAAGTACTATGTGCTAACAGGATGTAAACATTGTTAGCACACTAACCATATGATTTAGAGTTGTCTGCAACCAATTTTTTGAGTGTGCTACCTATGCTACTGAAGTTACTTTCTGTAGCATTACCTTCTCTACTCATTGGAACTTTGGACTTTACAGAATTAAACCAAGTCAATGGCTGTTCCACTGTAAATGGTACCAGGTAGGTTACTGAATTCAACTTGCATTGGAGTATTCCATGCCACCTAGCACTCTACATGCAATATCTATACAGTTCCACATCAGTCTGAGTAGTTATGTTCAGAAACTTATCACAAAATGCATTGAATAGAAAGTAATGCATTCATCTCAAAGGAGTGTACATTTGAATTGTGCTGATAAATACTATGTGCTAACATGATGTAAACATTGTTAGCACACTAACCATATGATTTAGAGTTGTCTGCAACCAATTTTTTGAGTGTGCTACCTAAGCTACTGAAGTTACTTTCAGTTGCATTACCTTCTCTACTCATTGGAACTTTAGACTTTACAGACTTAAACCAAGTCAATGGCTGTTCCACTGTAAATGGTACCAGGTAGGTTACTGAATTCAGCTTGCATTGGAGTATTCCATGGCACCTAGCACTCTACATGCAATATCGATACAGTTCCACATCAGTCTGAGTAGTTATGTACAGAAACTTATCACAAAATGCATTGAATACAAAGTAATGCATTCAACTCAAAGGAGTGTACAGTTCAATTTTGCTGATAAGTACTATGTGCTAACATGATGTAAACATTGTTAGCACACTAACCATATGATTTAGAGTTGTCTGCAACCAATTTTTTGAGTGTGCTACCTATGCTACTGAAGTTACTTTCAGTTGCATTACCTTCTCTACTCATTGGAACTTTAGACTTTACAGAATTAAACCAAGTCAATGGCTGTTCCACTGTAAATGGTACCAGGTAGGTTACTGAATTCAGCTTGCATTGGAGTATTCCATGGCACCTAGCACTCTACATGCAATATCTATACAGTTCCACATCAGTCTGAGTAGTTATGTACAGAAACTTATCACAAAATGCATTGAATAGAAAGTAATGCATTCAACTCAAAGGAGTGTACAGTTCAATTTTGCTGATAAGTACTATGTGCTAACAGCATGTAAACATTGTTAGCACACTAACCATATAATTTAGAGTTGTCTGCAACCAATTTTTGGAGTGTGCTACCTATGCTACTGAAGTTACTTTCAGTAGCATTACCTTCTCTACTCATTGGAACTTTGGACGTTACAGAATTAAACCAAGTCAATGGCTGTTCCACTGTAAATGGTACCAGGTAGGTTGCTGAATTCAACTTGAATTGGAGTATTCCATGCCACCTAGCACTCTACATGCAATATCTATACAGTTCCACATCAGTCTGAGTAGTTATGTACTGAAACTTATCACAAAATGCATTGAATAGAACGTAATGCATTCAACTCAAAGGAGTGTACAGTTCAATTGTGCTGATAAATACTATGTGCTAACATGATGTAAACATTGTTAGCACACTAACCATATGATTTAGAGTTGTCTGCAACCAATTTTTTGAGTGTGCTACCTATGCTACTGAAGTTACTTTCAGTTGCATTACCTTCTCCACTCAATGGAACTTTAGACTTTACAGAATTAAACCAGGTCAATGGCTGTTCCACTGTAAATGGTACCAGGTAGGTTACTGAATTCAGCTTGCATTGGAGTATTCCATGCCACCTAGCACTCTACATGCAATATCTATACAGTTCCACATCAGTCTGAGTAGTTATGTACAGAAACTTATCACAAAATGCAATGAATAGAAAGTAATGCATTCAACTCAAAGGAGTGTTCAGTTCAATTTTGCTGATAAGTACTATGTGCTAACAGGATGTAAACATTGTTAGCACACTAACCATATGATTTAGAGTTGTCTGCAACCAATTTTTTGAGTGTGCTACCTATGCTACTGAAGTTACTTTCAGTAGCATTACCTTCTCTACTCATTGGAACTTTAGACTTTACAGAATTAAACCAAGTCAATGGCTGTTCCACTGTAAATGGTACCAGGTAGGTTACTGAATTCAGCTTGCATTGGAGTATTCCATGGCACCTAGCACTCTACATGCAATTTCTATAGAGTTCCACATCAGTCTGAGTAGTTATGTACAGAAACTTATCACAAAATGCATTGAATAGAAAGTAATGCATTCAACTCAAAGGAGTGTACAGTTCAATTTTGCTGATAAGTACTATGTGCTAACAGGATGTAAACATTGTTAGCACACTAACCATATGATTTAGAGTTGTCTGCAACCAATTTTTTGAGTGTGCTACCTATGCTACTGAAGTTACTTTCTGTAGCATTACCTTCTCTACTCATTGGAACTTTGGACTTTACAGAATTAAACGAAGTCAATGGCTGTTCCACTGTAAATGGTACCAGGTAGGTTACTGAATTCAACTTGCATTGGAGTATTCCATGCCACCTAGCACTCTACATGCAATATCTATACAGTTCCACATCAGTCTGAGTAGTTATGTTCAGAAACTTATCACAAAATGCATTGAATAGAAAGTAATGCATTCATCTCAAAGGAGTGTACATTTGAATTGTGCTGATAAATACTATGTGCTAACATGATGTAAACATTGTTAGCACACTAACCATATGATTTAGAGTTGTCTGCAACCAATTTTTTGAGTGTGCTACCTATGCTACTGAAGTTACTTTCAGTTGCATTACCTTCTCTACTCATTGGAACTTTAGACTTTACAGACTTAAACCAAGTCAATGGCTGTTCCACTGTAAACGGTACCAGGTAGGTTACTGAATTCAGCTTGCATTGGAGTATTCCATGGCACCTAGCACTCTACATGCAATATCGATACAGTTCCACATCAGTCTGAGTAGTTATGTACAGAAACTTATCACAAAATGCATTGAATAGAAAGTAATGCATTCAACTCAAAGGAGTGTACAGTTCAATTTTGCTGATAAGTACTATGTGCTAACAGCATGTAAACATTGTTAGCACACTAACCATATGATTTAGAGTTGTCTGCAACCAATTTTTTGAGTGTGCTACCTATGCTACTGAAGTTACTTTCAGTAGCATTACCTTCTCTACTCATTGGAACTTTGGACTTTACAGAATTAAACCAAGTCAATGGCTGTTCCACTGTGAATGGTACCAGGTAGGTTACTGAATTCAGCTTGCATTGGAGTATTCCATGGCACCTAGCACTCTACATGCAATATCTATACAGTTCCAAATCACCCAGAGTAGTTATGTACACAATCTTACCAAAGAATGCATTGAATAGAAAGTAATGCATTCAACTCAATGGAGTTTACAATTCAATTTTGCTGATAACTAATAAGTGCTAACATGATGTAAACATTTTTAGCACACTAACCATATGATTTAGAGTTGTCTGCAACCAATTTTATGAGTGTGCTACCTATGCTCCAGAAGTTACTTTCAGTAACGTTACCTTCTCTACACATTGGAACTTTAGTCTTTCTATAATTAAACCAAGTCAATGGCTGTTCCACTGTAAATGGTACCCGGTAGGTTACTGAATTCAACTTGCATTGGAGTATTCCATGCCACCTAGCACTCTACATGCATTATCTATACAGTTCCACATCAGTCTGAGTAGTTATGTACAGAAACTTATCACAAAATTCATTGAATAGAAAGTAATGCATTCAACTCAAAGGAGTGTTCAGTTCAATTTTGCTGAGAACTACTATGTGCTAACATGATGTAAACATTGTTAGCACACTAACCATATGATTTAGAGTTGTCTTCAACCAATTTTTTGAGTGTGCTACCTATGCTACTGAAGTTACTTTCAGTTGCATTACCTTCTCTACTCATTGGAACTTTAGACTTTACAGAATTAAACCAAGTCAATGGCTGTTCCACTGTAAATGGTACCAGGTAGGTTACTGAATTCAACTTGCATTGGAGTATTCCATGCCACCTAGCACTCTACATGCAATATCTATACAGTTCCACATCAGTCTGAGTAGTTATGTACAGAAACTTATCACAAAATGCATTGAATAGAAAGTAATGCATTCAACTCAAAGGAGTGTACAGTTCAATTTTGCTGATAAGTACTATGTGCTAACAGGATGTAAACATTGTTAGCACACTAACCATATGATTTAGAGTTGTCTGCAACCAATTTTTTGAGTGTGCTACCTATGCTACTGAAGTTACTTTCAGTAGCATTACCTTCTCTACTCATTGGAACTTTGGACTTTACAGAATTAAACCAAGTCAATGGCTGTTCCACTGTAAATGGTACCAGGTAGGTTACTGAATTCAACTTGCATTGGAGTATTCCATGCCACCTAGCACTCTACATGCAATATCTATACAGTTCCACATCAGTCTGAGTAGTTATGTACAGAAACTTATCAAAAAATGCATTGAATAGAAAGTAATGCATTCATCTCAAAGGAGTGTACAGTTCAATTGTGCTGATAAATACTATGTGCTAACATGATGTAAACCTTGTTAGCACACTAACCATATGATTTAGAGTTGTCTGCAACCAATTTTACGAGTGTGCTACCTATGCTCCAGAAGTTACTTTCAGTAACGTTACCTTCTCTACAAATTGGAACTTTAGTCTTTCTTTAATTAAACCAAGTCAATGGCTGTTCCACTGTAAATGGTACCAGGTAGGTTACTGAATTCAACTTGCATTGGAGTATTCCATGCCACCTAGCACTCTACATGCAATATCTATAGAGTTCCACATCAGTCTGAGTAGTTATGTACAGAAACTTATCACAAAATGCATTGAATAGAAAGTAATGCATTCAACTCAAAGGAGTGTACAGTTCAATTTTGCTGATAAGTACTATGTGCTAACAGGATGTAAACATTGTTAGCACACTAACCATATGATTTAGAGTTGTCTGCAACCAATTTTTTGAGTGTGCTACCTATGCTACTGAAGTTACTTTCAGTAGCATTACCTTCTCTACTCATTGGAACTTTGGACTTTACAGAATTAAATCAAATCAATGGCTGTTCCACTGTGAATGGTACCAGGTAGGTTACTGAATTCAGCTTGCATTGGAGTATTCCATGGCACCTAGCACTCTACATGCAATATCTATACAGTTCCAAATCACCCAGAGTAGTTATTTACACAATCTTATCAAAGAATGCATTGAATAGAAAGTAATGCATTCAACACAATGGAGTGTACAATTCAATTTTGCTGATAACTAATAAGTGCTAACATGATGTAAACATTGTTAGCACACTAACCATATGATTTAGAGTTGTCTGCAACCAATTTTATGAGTGTGCTACCTATGCTCCAGAAGTTTCAGTAACGTTACCTTCTCTACACATTGGAACTTTAGTCTTTCTATAATTAAACCAAGTCAATGGCTGTTCCACTGTAAATGGTGCCAGGTAGGTTACTGAATTCAACTTGCATTGGAGTATTCCATGCCACCTAGCACTCTACATGCATTATCTATACAGTTCCACATCAGTCTGAGTAGTTATGTACAGAAACTTATCACAAAATGCATTGAATACAAAGTAATGCATTCAACTCAAAGGAGTGTACAGTTCAATTTTGCTGATAAGTACTATGTGCTAACAGGATGTAAACATTGTTAGCACACTAACCATATGATTTAGAGTTGTCTGCAACCAATTTTTTGAGTGTGCTACCTATGCTACTGAAGTTACTTTCAGTAGCATTACCTTCTCTACTCATTGGAACTTTGGACTTTACAGAATTAAACCAAGTCAATGGCTGTTCCACTGTAAATGGTACCAGGTAGGTTACTGAATTCAACTTGCATTGGAGTATTCCATGCCACCTAGCACTCTACATGCAATATCTATACAGTTCCACATCAGTCTGAGTATTTATGTACAGAAACTTATCACAAAATGCATTGAATAGAAAGTAATGCATTCAACTCAATGGAGTGAACAATTCAATTTTGCTGATAACTAATAAGTGCTAACATGATGTAAACATTGTAAGCACACTAACCATATGATTTAGAGTTGTCTGCAACCAATTTTATGAGTGTGCTACCTATGCTCCAGAAGTTACTTTCAGTAACGTTACCTTCTCTACACATTGGAACTTTAGTCTTTCTATAATTAAACCAAGTCAATGGCTGTTCCACTGTAAATGGTACCAGGTAGGTTACTGAATTCAACTTGCATTGGAGTATTCCATGCCACTTAGCACTCTACATGCAATATCTATACAGTTCCACATCAGTCTGAGTAGTTATGTACAGAAACTTATCACAAAATGCATTGAATAGAAAGTAATGCATTCATCTCAAAGGAGTGTACATTTGTATTGTGCTGATATATACTATGTGCTAACATGATGTAAACATTGTTAGCACACTAACCAGATGATTTAGAGTTGTCTGCAACCAATTTTTTGAGTGTGCTACCTATGCTACTGAAGTTACTTTCAGTAGCATTACCTTCTCGACTCATTGGAACTTTAGACTTTACAGAATTAAACCAAGTCAATGGCTGTTCCACTGTAAATGGTACCAGGTAGGTTACTGAATTCAGCTTGCATTGGAGTATTCCATGGAACATAGCACTCTACATGCAATATCTATACAGTTCCACATCAGTCTGAGTAGTTATGTACAGAAACTTATCACAAAATGCATTGAATACAAAGTAATGCATTCAACTCAAAGGAGTGTACAGTTCAATTTTGCTGATAAGTACTATGTGCTAACATGATGTAAACATTGTTAGCACACTAACCAGATGATTTAGAGTTGTCTGCAACCAATTTTTTGAGTGTGCTACCTATGCTACTGAAGTTACTTTCAGTAGCATTACCTTCTCGACTCATTGGAACTTTAGACTTTACAGAATTAAACCAAGTCAATGGCTGTTCCACTGTAAATGGTACCAGGTAGGTTACTGAATTCAGCTTGTTTTGGAGTATTCCATGGCACCTAGCACTCTACATGCAATATCTATAGAGTTCCACATCAGTCTGAGCAGTTATGTACAGAAACTTATCACAAAATGCATTGAATAGAAAGTAATGCATTCAACTCAAAGGAGTGTACAGTTCAATTTTGCTGATAAGTACTATGTGCTAACAGCATGTAAACATTGTTAGCACACTAACCATATAATTTAGAGTTGTCTGCAACCAATTTTTTGAGTGTGCTACCTATGCTACTGAAGTTACTTTCAGTAGCATTACCTTCTCTACTCATTGGAACTTTGGACTTTACAGAATTAAACCAAGTCAATGGCTGTTCCACTGTAAATGGTACCAGGTAGGTTACTGAATTCAACTTGCATTGGAGTATTCCATGCCACCTAGCACTCTACATGCAATATCTATACAGTTCCACATCAGTCAGAGTAGTTATGTACAGAAACTTATCACAAAATGCATTGAATAGAAAGTAATGCATTCATCTCAAAGGAGTGTACATTTGAATTGTGCTGATAAATACTATGTGCTAACATGATGTAAACATTGTTAACACACTAACCATATGATTTAGAGTTGTCTGCAACCAATTTTTTGAGTGTGCTACCTATGCTACTGAAGTTACTTTCAGTTGCATTACCTTCTCTACTCATTGGAACTTTAGACTGTACAGAATTAAACCAAGTCAATGGCTGTTCCACTGTAAATGGTACCAGGTAGGTTACTGAATTCAGCTTGCATTGGAGTCTTCCATGGCACCTAGCACTCTACTTGCAATATCTATACAGTTCCACATCAGTCTGAGTAGTTATGTACAGAAACATCACAAAATGCATTGAATAGAAAGTAATGCATTCAAATCAAAGGAGTGTACAGTTCAATTTTGCTGATAAGTACTATGTGCTAACAGGATGTAAACATTGTTAGCACACTAACCATATGATTTAGAGTTGTCTGCAACCAATTTTTTGAGTGTGCTACCTATGCTACTGAAGTTACTTTCAGTTGCATTACCTTCTCTACTCATTGGAACTTTAGACTTTACAGAATTAAACCAAGTCAATGGCTGTTCCACTGTAAATGGTACCAGGTAGGTTACTGAATTCAGCTTGCATTGGAGTATTCCATGGCACCTAGCACTCTACATGCAATATCTATACAGTTCCACATCAGTCAGAGTAGTTATGTACAGAAACTTATCACAAAATGCATTCAATAGAAAGTAATGCATTCATCTCAAAGGAGTGTACATTTGAATTGTGCTGATAAATACTATGTGCTAACATGATGTAAACATTGTTAACACACTAACCATATGATTTAGAGTTGTCTGCAACCAATTTTTTGAGTGTGCTACCTATGCTACTGAAGTTACTTTCAGTAGCATTACCTTCTCTACTCATTGGAACTTTAGACTTTACAGAATTAAACCAAGTCAATGGCTGTTCCACTGTAAATGGTACCAGGTAGGTTACTGAATTCAGCTTGCATTGGAGTATTCCATGGCACCTAGCACTCTACATGCAATTTCTATAGAGTTCCACATCAGTCTGAGTAGTTATGTACAGAAACTTATCACAAAATGCATTGAATAGAAAGTAATGCATTCAACTCAAAGGAGTGTACAGTTCAATTTTGCTGATAAGTACTATGTGCTAACAGGATGTAAACATTGTTAGCACACTAACCATATGATTTAGAGTTGTCTGCAACCAATTTTTTGAGTGTGCTACCTATGCTACTGAAGTTACTTTCAGTAGCATTACCTTCTCTACTCATTGGAACTTTGGACTTTACAGAATTAAACCAAGTCAATGGCTGTTCCACTGTAAATGGTACCAGGTAGGTTACTGAATTCAACTTGCATTGGAGTATTCCATGCCACCTAGCACTCTACATGCAATATCTATACAGTTCCACATCAGTCTGAGTAGTTATGTACAGAAACTTATCACAAAATGCATTGAATAGAAAGTAATGCATTCATCTCAAAGGAGTGTACATTTGAATTGTGCTGATAAATACTATGTGCTAACATGATGTAAACATTGTTAGCACACTAACCATATGATTAAGAGTTGTCTGCAACCAATTTTTTGAGTGTCCTACCTGTGCTACTGAAGTTACTTTCAGTAGCATTACCTTCTCTACTCATTGGAACTTTAGACTTTACAGAATTAAATCAAATCAATGGCTGTTCCACTGTGAATGGTACCAGGTAGGTTACTGAATTCAGCTTGCATTGGAGTATTCCATGGCACCTAGCACTCTACATGCAATATCTATACAGTTCCAAATCACCCAGAGTAGTTATGTACACAATCTTATCAAAGAATGCATTGAATAGAAAGTGATGCATTCAACACAATGGAGTGTACAATTCAATTTTGCTGATAACTAATAAGTGCTAACATGATGTAAACATTGTTAGCACACTAACCATATGATTTAGAGTTGTCTGCAACCAATTTTATGAGTGTGCTACCTATGCTCCAGAAGTTTCAGTAACGTTACCTTCTCTACACATTGGAACTTTAGTCTTTCTATAATTAAACCAAGTCAATGGCTGTTCCACTGTAAATGGTGCCAGGTAGGTTACTGAATTCAACTTGCATTGGAGTATTCCATGCCACCTAGCACTCTACATGCATTATCTATACAGTTCCACATCAGTCTGAGTAGTTATGTACAGAAACTTATCACAAAATGCATTGAATACAAAGTAATGCATTCAACTCAAAGGAGTGTACAGTTCAATTTTGCTGATAAGTACTATGTGCTAACAGGATGTAAACATTGTTAGCACACTAACCATATGATTTAGAGTTGTCTGCAACCAATTTTTTGAGTGTGCTACCTATGCTACTGAAGTTACTTTCAGTAGCATTACCTTCTCTACTCATTGGAACTTTGGACTTTACAGAATTAAACCAAGTCAATGGCTGTTCCACTGTAAATGGTACCAGGTAGGTTACTGAATTCAACTTGCATTGGAGTATTCCATGCCACCTAGCACTCTACATGCAATATCTATACAGTTCCACATCAGTCTGAGTATTTATGTACAGAAACTTATCACAAAATGCATTGAATAGAAAGTAATGCATTCAACTCAATGGAGTGAACAATTCAATTTTGCTGATAACTAATAAGTGCTAACATGATGTAAACATTGTAAGCACACTAACCATATGATTTAGAGTTGTCTGCAACCAATTTTATGAGTGTGCTACCTATGCTCCAGAAGTTACTTTCAGTAACGTTACCTTCTCTACACATTGGAACTTTAGTCTTTCAATAATTAAACCAAGTCAATGGCTGTTCCACTGTAAATGGTACCAGGTAGGTTACTGAATTCAACTTGCATTGGAGTATTCCATGCCACTTAGCACTCTACATGCAATATCTATACAGTTCCACATCAGTCTGAGTAGTTATGTACAGAAACTTATCACAAAATGCATTGAATAGAAAGTAATGCATTCATCTCAAAGGAGTGTACATTTGTATTGTGCTGATATATACTATGTGCTAACATGATGTAAACATTGTTAGCACACTAACCAGATGATTTAGAGTTGTCTGCAACCAATTTTTTGAGTGTGCTACCTATGCTACTGAAGTTACTTTCAGTAGCATTACCTTCTCGACTCATTGGAACTTTAGACTTTACAGAATTAAACCAAGTCAATGGCTGTTCCACTGTAAATGGTACCAGGTAGGTTACTGAATTCAGCTTGCATTGGAGTATTCCATGGAACATAGCACTCTACATGCAATATCTATACAGTTCCACATCAGTCTGAGTAGTTATGTACAGAAACTTATCACAAAATGCATTGAATACAAAGTAATGCATTCAACTCAAAGGAGTGTACAGTTCAATTTTGCTGATAAGTACTATGTGCTAACATGATGTAAACATTGTTAGCACACTAACCAGATGATTTAGAGTTGTCTGCAACCAATTTTTTGAGTGTGCTACCTATGCTACTGAAGTTACTTTCAGTAGCATTACCTTCTCGACTCATTGGAACTTTAGACTTTACAGAATTAAACCAAGTCAATGGCTGTTCCACTGTAAATGGTACCAGGTAGGTTACTGAATTCAGCTTGTTTTGGAGTATTCCATGGCACCTAGCACTCTACATGCAATATCTATAGAGTTCCACATCAGTCTGAGCAGTTATGTACAGAAACTTATCACAAAATGCATTGAATAGAAAGTAATGCATTCAACTCAAAGGAGTGTACAGTTCAATTTTGCTGATAAGTACTATGTGCTAACAGCATGTAAACATTGTTAGCACACTAACCATATAATTTAGAGTTGTCTGCAACCAATTTTTTGAGTGTGCTACCTATGCTACTGAAGTTACTTTCAGTAGCATTACCTTCTCTACTCATTGGAACTTTGGACTTTACAGAATTAAACCAAGTCAATGGCTGTTCCACTGTAAATGGTACCAGGTAGGTTACTGAATTCAACTTGCATTGGAGTATTCCATGCCACCTAGCACTCTACATGCAATATCTATACAGTTCCACATCAGTCAGAGTAGTTATGTACAGAAACTTATCACAAAATGCATTGAATAGAAAGTAATGCATTCATCTCAAAGGAGTGTACATTTGAATTGTGCTGATAAATACTATGTGCTAACATGATGTAAACATTGTTAACACACTAACCATATGATTTAGAGTTGTCTGCAACCAATTTTTTGAGTGTGCTACCTATGCTACTGAAGTTACTTTCAGTTGCATTACCTTCTCTACTCATTGGAACTTTAGACTGTACAGAATTAAACCAAGTCAATGGCTGTTCCACTGTAAATGGTACCAGGTAGGTTACTGAATTCAGCTTGCATTGGAGTCTTCCATGGCACCTAGCACTCTACTTGCAATATCTATACAGTTCCACATCAGTCTGAGTAGTTATGTACAGAAACTTATCACAAAATGCATTGAATACAAAGTAATGCATTCAAATCAAAGGAGTGTACAGTTCAATTTTGCTGATAAGTACTATGTGCTAACATGATGTAAACATTGTTAGCACACTAACCATATGATTTAGAGTTGTCCTCAACCAATTTTTTGAGTGTGCTACCTATGCTACTGAAGTTACTTTCAGTTGCATTACCTTCTCTACTCATTGGAACTTTAGACTTTACAGATTTAAACCAAGTCAATGGCTGTTCCACTGTAAATGGTACCAGGTAGGTTACTGAATTCAGCTTGCATTGGAGTATTCCATGGCACCTAGCACTCTACATGCAATATCTATACAGTTCCACATCAGTCAGAGTAGTTATGTACAGAAACTTATCACAAAATGCATTCAATAGAAAGTAATGCATTCATCTCAAAGGAGTGTACATTTGAATTGTGCTGATAAATACTATGTGCTAACATGATGTAAACATTGTTAACACACTAACCATATGATTTAGAGTTGTCTGCAACCAATTTTTTGAGTGTGCTACCTATGCTACTGAAGTTACTTTCAGTAGCATTACCTTCTCTACTCATTGGAACTTTAGACTTTACAGAATTAAACCAAGTCAATGGCTGTTCCACTGTAAATGGTACCAGGTAGGTTACTGAATTCAGCTTGCATTGGAGTATTCCATGGCACCTAGCACTCTACATGCAATTTCTATAGAGTTCCACATCAGTCTGAGTAGTTATGTACAGAAACTTATCACAAAATGCATTGAATAGAAAGTAATGCATTCAACTCAAAGGAGTGTACAGTTCAATTTTGCTGATAAGTACTATGTGCTAACAGGATGTAAACATTGTTAGCACACTAACCATATGATTTAGAGTTGTCTGCAACCAATTTTTTGAGTGTGCTACCTATGCTACTGAAGTTACTTTCAGTAGCATTACCTTCTCTACTCATTGGAACTTTGGACTTTACAGAATTAAACCAAGTCAGTGGCTGTTCCACTGTAAATGGTACCAGGTAGGTTACTGAATTCAACTTGCATTGGAGTATTCCATGCCACCTAGCACTCTACATGCAATATCTATACAGTTCCACATCAGTCTGAGTAGTTATGTACAGAAACTTATCACAAAATGCATTGAATAGAAAGTAATGCATTCATCTCAAAGGAGTGTACATTTGAATTGTGCTGATAAATACTATGTGCTAACATGATGTAAACATTGTTAGCACACTAACCATATGATTTAGAGTTGTCTGCAACCAATTTTTTGAGTGTGCTACCTATGCTACTGAAGTTACTTTCAGTTGCATTACCTTCTCTACTCATTGGAACTTTAGACTTTACAGACTTAAACCAAGTCAATGGCTGTTCCACTGTAAATGGTACCAGGTAGGTTACTGAATTCAGCTTGCATTGGAGTATTCCATGGCACCTAGCACTCTACATGCAATATCGATACAGTTCCACATCAGTCTGAGTAGTTATGTACAGAAACTTATCACAAAATGCATTGAATACAAAGTAATGCATTCAACTCAAAGGAGTGTACAGTTCAATTTTGCTGATAAGTACTATGTGCTAACATGATGTAAACATTGTTAGCACACTAACCATATGATTTAGAGTTGTCTGCAACCAATTTTTTGAGTGTGCTACCTATGCTACTGAAGTTACTTTCAGTTGCATTACCTTCTCTACTCATTGGAACTTTAGACTTTACAGAATTAAACCAAGTCAATGGCTGTTCCACTGTAAATGGTACCAGGTAGGTTACTGAATTCAGCTTGCATTGGAGTATTCCATGGCACCTAGCACTCTACATGCAATATCTATACAGTTCCACATCAGTCTGAGTAGTTATGTACAGAAACTTATCACAAAATGCATTGAATAGAAAGTAATGCATTCAACTCAAAGGAGTGTACAGTTCAATTTTGCTGATAAGTACTATGTGCTAACAGCATGTAAACATTGTTAGCACACTAACCATATAATTTAGAGTTGTCTGCAACCAATTTTTGGAGTGTGCTACCTATGCTACTGAAGTTACTTTCAGTAGCATTACCTTCTCTACTCATTGGAACTTTGGACGTTACAGAATTAAACCAAGTCAATGGCTGTTCCACTGTAAATGGTACCAGGTAGGTTGCTGAATTCAACTTGAATTGGAGTATTCCATGCCACCTAGCACTCTACATGCAATATCTATACAGTTCCACATCAGTCTGAGTAGTTATGTACTGAAACTTATCACAAAATGCATTGAATAGAACGTAATGCATTCAACTCAAAGGAGTGTACAGTTCAATTGTGCTGATAAATACTATGTGCTAACATGATGTAAACATTGTTAGCACACTAACCATATGATTTAGAGTTGTCTGCAACCAATTTTTTGAGTGTGCTACCTATGCTACTGAAGTTACTTTCAGTTGCATTACCTTCTCCACTCATTGGAACTTTAGACTTTACAGAATTAAACCAGGTCAATGGCTGTTCCACTGTAAATGGTACCAGGTAGGTTACTGAATTCAGCTTGCATTGGAGTATTCCATGCCACCTAGCACTCTACATGCAATTTCTATAGAGTTCCACATCAGTCTGAGTAGTTATGTACAGAAACTTATCACAAAATGCATTGAATAGAAAGTAATGCATTCAACTCAAAGGAGTGTACAGTTCAATTTTGCTGATAAGTACTATGTGCTAACAGGATGTAAACATTGTTAGCACACTAACCATATGATTTAGAGTTGTCTGCAACCAATTTTTTGAGTGTGCTACCTATGCTACTGAAGTTACTTTCAGTAGCATTACCTTCTCTACTCATTGGAACTTTGGACTTTACAGAATTAAACCAAGTCAATGGCTGTTCCACTGTAAATGGTACCAGGTAGGTTACTGAATTCAACTTGCATTGGAGTATTCCATGCCACCTAGCACTCTACATGCAATATCTATACAGTTCCACATCAGTCTGAGTAGTTATGTACAGAAACTTATCACAAAATGCATTGAATAGAAAGTAATGCATTCATCTCAAAGGAGTGTACATTTGAATTGTGCTGATAAATACTATGTGCTAACATGATGTAAACATTGTTAGCACACTAACCATATGATTTAGAGTTGTCTGCAACCAATTTTTTGAGTGTGCTACCTATGCTACTGAAGTTACTTTCAGTTGCATTACCTTCTCTACTCATTGGAACTTTAGACTTTACAGACTTAAACCAAGTCAATGGCTGTTCCACTGTAAATGGTACCAGGTAGGTTACTGAATTCAGCTTGCATTGGAGTATTCCATGGCACCTAGCACTCTACATGCAATATCGATACAGTTCCACATCAGTCTGAGTAGTTATGTACAGAAACTTATCACAAAATGCATTGAATACAAAGTAATGCATTCAACTCAAAGGAGTGTACAGTTCAATTTTGCTGAT
This sequence comes from Hypanus sabinus, assembly GCF_030144855.1. NCBI lineage: Eukaryota > Metazoa > Chordata > Chondrichthyes > Myliobatiformes > Dasyatidae > Hypanus > Hypanus sabinus. Next base: position 4,403,692 of record NC_082733.1, read on the forward strand.
AAGTACTATGTGCTAACATGATGTAAACATTGTTAGCACACTAACCATATGATTTAGAGTTGTCTGCAACCAATTTTTTGAGTGTGCTACCTATGCTACTGAAGTTACTTTCAGTTGCATTACCTTCTCTACTCATTGGAACTTTAGACTTTACAGAATTAAACCAAGTCAATGGCTGTTCCACTGTAAATGGTACCAGGTAGGTTACTGAATTCAGCTTGCATTGGAGTATTCCATGGCACCTAGCACTCTACATGCAATATCTATACAGTTCCACATCAGTCTGAGTAGTTATGTACAGAAACTTATCACAAAATGCATTGAATAGAAAGTAATGCATTCAACTCAAAGGAGTGTACAGTTCAATTTTGCTGATAAGTACTATGTGCTAACAGCATGTAAACATTGTTAGCACACTAACCATATAATTTAGAGTTGTCTGCAACCAATTTTTGGAGTGTGCTACCTATGCTACTGAAGTTACTTTCAGTAGCATTACCTTCTCTACTCATTGGAACTTTGGACGTTACAGAATTAAACCAAGTCAATGGCTGTTCCACTGTAAATGGTACCAGGTAGGTTGCTGAATTCAACTTGAATTGGAGTATTCCATGCCACCTAGCACTCTACATGCAATATCTATACAGTTCCACATCAGTCTGAGTAGTTATGTACTGAAACTTATCACAAAATGCATTGAATAGAACGTAATGCATTCAACTCAAAGGAGTGTACAGTTCAATTGTGCTGATAAATACTATGTGCTAACATGATGTAAACATTGTTAGCACACTAACCATATGATTTAGAGTTGTCTGCAACCAATTTTTTGAGTGTGCTACCTATGCTACTGAAGTTACTTTCAGTTGCATTACCTTCTCCACTCATTGGAACTTTAGACTTTACAGAATTAAACCAGGTCAATGGCTGTTCCACTGTAAATGGTACCAGGTAGGTTACTGAATTCAGCTTGCATTGGAGTATTCCATGCCACCTAGCACTCTACATGCAATATCTATACAGTTCCACATCAGTCTGAGTAGTTATGTACAGAAACTTATCACAAAATGCAATGAATAGAAAGTTATGCATTCAACTCAAAGGAGTGTTCAGTTCAATTTTGCTGATAAGTACTATGTGCTAACAGGATGTAAACATTGTTAGCACACTAACCATATGATTTAGAGTTGTCTGCAACCAATTTTTTGAGTGTGCTACCTATGCTACTGAAGTTACTTTCAGTAGCATTACCTTCTCTACTCATTGGAACTTTGGACTTTACAGAATTAAACCAAGTCAATGGCTGTTCCACTGTAAATGGTACCAGGTAGGTTACTGAATTCAGCTTGCATTGGAGTATTCCATGGCACCTAGCACTCTACATGCAATAGCTATACAGTTCCACATCAGTCTGAGTAGTTATGTACAGAAACTTATCACAAAATGCATTGAATAGAAAGTAATGCATTCAACTCAAAGGAGTGTACAGTTCAATTTTGCTGATAAGTACTATGTGCTAACAGGATGTAAGCATTGTTAGCACACTAACCATATGATTTAGAGTTGTCTGCAACCAATTTTTTGAGTGTGCTACCTATGCTACTGAAATTACTTTCAGTTGCATTACCTTCTCTACTCATTGGAACTTTAGACTTTACAGAATTAAACCAAGTCAATGGCTGTTCCACTGTAAATGGTACCAGGTAGGTTACTGAATTCAGCTTGCATTGGAGTATTCCATGCCACCTAGCACTCTACATGCAATATCTATACAGTTCCACATCAGTCTGAGTAGTTATGTACAGAAACTTATCACAAAATGCATTGAATAGAAAGTAATGCATTCAACTCAAAGGAGTGTACAGTTCAATTGTGCTGATAAATACTATGTGCTAACATGATGTAAACATTGTTAGCACACTAACCATATGATTTAGAGTTGTCTGCAACCAATTTTATGAGTGTGCTACCTATGCTCCAGAAGTTACTTTCAGTAACATTACCTTCTCTACACATTGGAACTTTAGTCTTTCTAGAATTAAACCAAGTCAATGGCTGTTCCACTGTAAATGGTACCAGGTAGTTTACTGCATTCAGCTTGCATTGGAGTATTCCATGGCACCTAGCACTCTACATGCAATATCTTTAGAGTTCCACATCAGTCTGAGTAGTTATGTACAGAAACTTATCACAAAATGCATTGAATAGAAAGTATTGCATTCAACTCAAAGGAGTGTACAGTTCAATTGTGCTGATAAATACTATGTGCTAACATGATGTAAACATTGTTAGCACACTAACCATATGATTTAGAGTTGTCTGCAACCAATTTTTTGCGTGTGCTACCTATGCTACTGAAGTTACTTTCAGTTGCATTACCTTCTCTACTCATTGGAACTTTAGACTTTACAGAATTAAACCAAGTCAATGGCTGTTCCACTGTAAATGGTACCAGGTAGGTTACTGAATTCGGCTTGCATTGGAGTATTCCATGGCACCTAGCACTCTACATGCAATATCTATACAGTTCCAAATCACCCAGAGTAGTTATGTACACAATCTTACCAAAGAATGCATTGATTAGAAAGTAATGCATTCAACTCAAAGTAGTCTACAGTTCAATTTTGCTGAGAAATACTATGTGCTAACATGATGAAAACATTGTTAGCACACTAACCATATGATTTAGAGTTGTCTGCAACCAATTTTATGAGTGTGCTACCTATGCTCCAGAAGTTACTTTCAGTAACGTTACCTTCTCTACACATTGGAACTTTAGTCTTTCTAGAAGTAAACCAAATCAATGGCTGTTCCACTGTAAATGGTACCAGGTAGGTTTCTGAATTCAACTTGCATTGGAGTATTCCAAGCCACCTAGCACTCTACATGCAATATCTATACAGTTCCACATCAGTCTGTGTAGTTCTGTACAGAAACCTATCACAAAATGCATTGAATAGAAAGTAATGCATTCAACTCAAAGGAGTGTACAGTTCAATTTTGCTGATAAGTACTATGTGCTAACATGATGTAAACATTGTTAGCACACTAACCATATGATTTAGAGTTGTCTGCAACCAATTTTCTGAGTGTCCTACCTATGCTACCGAAGTTACTTTCAGTAGCATTACCTTCTCTACTCATTGGAACTTTAGTCTTTCTAGAAGTAAACCAAATCAATGGCTGTTCCACTGTAAATGGTACCAGGTAGGTTTCTGAATTCAACTTGCATTGGAGTATTCCAAGCCACCTAGCACTCTACATGCAATATCTATACAGTTCCACATCAGTCTGAGTAGTTATGTACAGAAACTTATCACAAAATGCATTGAATAGAAAGTAATGCATTGAACTCAAAGGAGTGTACAGTTCAATTTTCCTGATAAGTACTATGTGCTAACATGATGTAAACATTGTTAGCACACTAACCATATGATTTAGAGTTGTCTGCAACCAATTTTCTGAGTGTCCTACCTATGCTACTGAAGTTACTTTCAGTAGCATTACCTTCTCTACTCATTGGAACTTTAGACTTTACAGAATTAAACCAAGTCAATGGCTGTTCCACTGTAAATGGTACCAGGTAGGTTACTGAATTCAGCTTGCATTGGAGTATTCCATGGCACCTAGCACTCTACATGCAATATCTATACAGTTCCACATCAGTCTGAGAAGTTATGTACAGAAACTTATCACAAAATGCTTTGATTAGAAAGTAATGCATTCAACTCAAAGGAGTCTACAGTTCAATTTTGCTGAGAAATACTATGTGCTAACATGATGTAAACATTGTTAGCACACTAACCATATGATTTAGAGTTGTCTGCAACCAATTTTATGAGTGTGCTACCTATGCTCCAGAAGTTACTTTCAGTAACGTTACCTTCTCTACACATTGGAACTTTAGTCTTTCTAGAAGTAAACCAAATCAATGGCTGTTCCACTGTAAATGGTACCAGGTAGGTTTCTGAATTCAACTTGCATTGGAGTATTCCATGCCACCTAGCACTCTACATGCAATATCTATACAGTTCCACTTCAGTCTGTGTAGTTCTGTACAGAAACCTATCACAAAATGCATTGAATAGAAAGTAATGCATTCAACTCAAAGGAGTGTACAGTTCAATTTTGCTGATAAGTACTATGTGCTAACATGATGTAAACATTGTTAGCACACTAACCATATGATTTAGAGTTGTCTGCAACCAATTTTCTGAGTGTCCTACCTATGCTACTGAAGTTACTTTCAGTAGCATTACCTTCTCTACTCATTGGAACTTTAGACTTTACAGAATTAAACCAAGTCAATGGCTGTTCCACTGTAAATGGTACCAGGTAGGTTACTGAATTCAGCTTGCATTGGAGTATTCCATGCCACCTAGCACTCTACATGCAATATCTATACAGTTCCACATCAGTCTGAGTAGTTATGTACAGGAACCTATCACAAAATGCATTGAATAGAAAGTAATGCATTCAACTCAATGGAGTGTACAGTTCAAATTTGCTGATAGGTACTATGTGCTAACATGATGTAAACATTGTTAGCACAATAAACATATGATTTAGAGTTGTCTGCAACCAATTTTTTGAGTGTGCTACCTATGCTACTGAAGTTACTTTCAGTAGCATTACCTTCTCTACTCATTGGACCTTTAGACTTTACAGAATTAAACCAAGTCAATGGCTTTTCCACTGTAAATGGTACCAGGTAGGTTACTGAATTCAGCTTGCATTGGAGT